>NC_136433.1:360078190-362478190 GCF_052849685.1 Lactuca virosa | reverse complement strand
AATGTTGCATCTCATTTGGGCAACATATTTTATCTCTCATGATGACAACGAACTTTGTTTATGAAAACTTATTTACTCCTTTTTGCAATATATTTTTATTTATGGAAAATTTTATCAAAACTTTGATTTCGATTCATGAAACCAATATTATTTTTAATCTGTGAAGTCACTAACTATTTCGGTAGTTGACCGCTCATTTTACATGTTTTTTTTTTCAGGAACTCGTCTATAAGATGGCACTCAGGGACACATCACTTTTAGGAGCATTCTCATGTGTTGTATTTCAATTATATTGTAATTTCTTTTAGAAGTTGTTCAAACCCATTGTAAATTTGTAATGATTTTTAATACTAGGGTTGGTGTTGTCTTTTATCTTTTGCTATGAAACCCTTTGTACTGCCACGCCCCGTATTTCTCCTTTAACGGGGTGTGACAGTTTTGGGATGACTTAATGCATAAACTTAGAAACTTTATCCATTTGAACATTATTAGAGTCCAAATATGAACGGTGGAGTTCTGACTTAGTGTATTAAGTCGATTTCCCTTGTGAAATAAGCTTGATCGCGACACACTTTTAGTTGCCACGTCGCACTTTTAATTAGGGTTTTCTCAGTCGCGCTTGTTTTAGGCAATAATCCTGACTATTTTGTTCTTTTATGGGTGGATTGGGGGGGGGGGGGGAGAAGAAAGTGTGGCACTCTTTTTGACCAACATGTTGATATGTTTACTTTTTGACTAAGTTTCACCTTTGGTCAAACTTTAGTGTTTAAGGTTATAGAAAGAGATTTGACATTTTATTAATATTTAGGTGGTTTGTAGTACCAGCTTTTACGTTACATACGAGTTATGGTGTCTGCTTGACTGTGAGGTGAGTCTACTCACTATAATACGTTTGGACACGAGGTGTCATTGTATGATTGTTGTCTTTGTGACTCTTGATACTTTATATGCTTGATACTTAATTCAAAGATTCTGCACTATCTATTTTATATTGTACTTTAATGTTTTGTTGAGATTACATTCTATATACTTTGATTATCTTTGATGGAATGGAAATGAATGGTTTTATCTTATTTAAAAATGTAAAAGTTATTCTATATGTTGGGATGTTACATTTTTTGTTTTAAATTGCTATTTTAACGGATGATTGGGCTTCTTTTGTGTTTTATTGTAACTAAACTGTAAATTAAATATCATATATCTCTAAATTAGAAATTGTTGGTTTTTTGTATAATGTTGTGGTTTTTGTTTACCGGTGCATTTTTTTTAATAGTGTGTTTTTGTTAAATGAGCGTTTTTGTTTATTGGTGTATTTTTGTTTTATATTGTGTTTTTGTTAAATGTTCGCTTTTGTTTACTAGATGTGTGTACGCGCAAAGCAGCGGCGATAGATAGTTTTTTTGGCGAATAGTTTTTTACGGAGAAATAATTAGTATATTTTATTATTAGTTATTATGTAATAAAAAATTACCATATTTATAGAAAATATTTAGAGTAAATTACACGAATGGTCCCTATGGTTTGGGGTAATTTAGGTGCTTGCTCCCTAACTTATTTTTTTAACTCGGAAGGTCCCTACTGTTTGTTTTTGTTATGCGCTTGGTCCCTATTGTTTGTTTTTAATTTGTTATGCACTTGGTCCCGTCTTACCTAAAAAGACTATTATTTAAATAGGAAAATATGATGGGGTAGGTAAGGTAAGGGGTAGGGTTGGGGTGTGTTTATTTAAATAAATTAAATAATCAAGAGCAAAATAGTCATTTTAGGTAAGACAAGGACCAAACATGTAATAAAAACAAACAGTAGGGACCTTCCGATTTAAAAAAATAAGTTAGGGACCAAACGTGCAAATTATCCTAAACCATAGGGACCATTCGTGTAATTTACTCAAATATTTATGTTTATACCTTTTATTTAAATTGCTTATTTATACTATTGGTGTAAATTAATTAATATTGGTTTCTAGTTTAAAAAATATAAATTAATTTACATAAATGAATTAAATATTTTAAAACTTTTATTTTGCTTAAAATTGAATTTATTAATTACTTTTCTTAATTCAAGTTTTCAAACTTTTGGAAAGTATTAATGAATTATGTATATATAATTGACTAGGTTACAACTCGTGGAAACCATGGGTAAGAAAAAAAATATTGATAATTAAAAATGGCAATAAAAAATCAAAGATTTATAAACTTTCAATAAATTACTATGATATATGTTTTGTTTAAAATATTGTATTATTTCAAACATTAAAACAACAAAATTAAATTTTAACAAACCGTTGGGGAAAAAAAAATATAGATTTTGTTCATTTTAATCAAATTACATAAACAATATTTGTTGTACATTAGACTTTTCATAGTTGATCTAAAGGTAAATGATTCATTTAAAAAATATTAAGATGTAAAAAAATGATGCATTTGAAAAAGAAGCCTCTTTTAGTGCTTGATACATATATATATATATATATATATATATATATATATATATATATATATATATATATATATGGCTAGGTTCAAATGTTCCTGACATCTATTGTGTGCCCGTAAGCACAAATCTGGACCAACGGATGGAATAGAATCAATGGTCATGATCTGGTCATTATCTGAGTGTCTATGATATTAAAATAGGGTAACATGTACCACAGGGGCGGACGCAGGATTTTACAGCAGGGGTTGCACAGGAGAGTTAGGGGTTGCACAGTAGTAGAAAAAATAAAATTTTTGAAAATTTTCGAAAAATTTTCCACTGCGGCCGGAAAAGTTAGGGGTTGCCGGTGCCACCGTGGACCACCCCTAAGTCCGCCCATGATGTACCATATAATCACATAAATTTTAGCATAAGGGTGTTTTGGTTATATCTGATTTCATTCTGTTAGAATGGCATAAAATCAACCATAAACTAGTAAATATATATTTGATTTTATTCTTGCAGAATATGGTTATATTCAACAGTAACATTTTATAAAGAATACAAGTCTTCTTGCATTAATAATATATCAAATAATTACATTGTATGATTGTGATACAAAGAACATTCTTGAATAATAACAACATTCTGAAAGAATAACAAGTATAATTCTTAAAAAATAACAAGATTCTTAAAATATGAGTGTAATCAATCTTTAATTCATTCTTCAAGCCTTTCCTATCATGTCTTCAAACCATTCTTCAATCCATTCCTATCACAAATGCAACAAAAACTAAGAATGGTGAAAAAAATATCATATTCTTTAAGAATGAGTTTACTGAACCTGTTCATTCTGTGAGAAAATATCATAGCAAATCAATTACAAAAAAGGCAAACACATTCTAAAAGAATGATTAACTCTAAATTGCAATTTCCATCTATTCTGGCAGAATATTCTGACAGAATATATATGTCATTTTAAAATGACATATAATATTTTAAAATGACATATATATTCTGATAGAATAATCAGGGCAACAACAATATTAGTTA
This sequence comes from Lactuca virosa, assembly GCF_052849685.1. NCBI lineage: Eukaryota > Viridiplantae > Streptophyta > Magnoliopsida > Asterales > Asteraceae > Lactuca > Lactuca virosa. The sequence continues at coordinate 362,474,722 of NC_136433.1, read as the reverse complement.
ATGGTAATTGATCCATAATAATCAATTAACACATTTGATCATGAATGATTCAAATCTTTATTATTTTTTTAATTATACTTAAGCCATTATATAGGAACGTATGCATAAAGAATTACACACAAACTCCAAAGACAAGTAACCATTACACATCTAAAAACAATTAATATATTGATTAAAAAAGTCACTACAATATTTATCATCTTAACTTACGAAAGCTTTAGCATTCCAAATCCAAAACAGAATACACAAACGAATTAACTTTTCAATATATACTTATGATTTGATAAAATTCTTCTTTTTATACTACACGAGATAATATTTACTAACTATTACAAATCTTGTTTTTGAGTGTTTGGGATAACAATACAGACCATGCTTTTAATTTTAGTATTCTTAATTTCTTTAGTTTAATAACCATTATCTAATAAAAATGTAATGGGGTTTTACTCATCGACTAAACCACCCAACATTTTCAAACGCTAATTGGAAATTTGGAATAAATAGAATAACATACCTTCATTTCGATACCTGCGCTTTTGAACGCCTCTTCTAATTGGAAATTTGAAATCCTCCTGTTCTTCAAATTACAATTAAAAAAAAAAGAGAAATCAACACTAAATCCAAGTTAAAAATTTGGCTGATTTCTTGTGTTCTTACCTTCTTATATACGAAGACCCATCACCTATAGGTGGTATCGGAAAATTTCAAGTGGCCAACGGTGGAAGTGATTGCTGCGAGAAGGAGGTAGAAGTGGCCGACGGTGGAGAAAGAGGAGGAAGAAATTGGGTAGAGTAATGAGTCGCTGATTATTATTCAAGGGAAAATTGACGGCAACGCCGGTAGTTGTAAGAAAGAAGGAGGTTGCACCGGTGGTGAGGGATGAAGTCGCGAACAAGGAGAACGGCAATAACCTAGATACAAATGTGAAGGTAGGGTTTTGAATTGATTATCCTTATTTAAAGGGTATTAAATGTATTAAATAATTACTAAAATTAAATATGGTAAAGATTACTATCATACCCTTTAACAATTTAATAAATATTTAATATTTCCTAATTTTTGATTGGAGCATTCAGGAACACAATACTTGTGAAAAACATATGCACGTATCTCTCTCTCTCTCTCTCTCTCTATATATATATATATATATATATATATATATATATATATATATATATATATATTGAGAGAGAGAGAGAGAGAGGGAGAGAGAGCTAGGTTCAATGGTTTTTTTTTATTTTTTTTGGTATTTTTTTAATTTTTTTTTGGAAAATATGCACGTATATATATATATATATATATATATATATATATATATATATAAAGTGAGTATGTATATATTTTGTTATTTTTTTTGGTAAAAACAAAATAACCTAAGCCTATATATATATATATATATATATATATATATATATATATATATATATATATAGAGAGAGAGAGAGAGAGAGAGAGAGAGAAAAGGTAATTTTGTAATGAAAATACACATAATAACGAATGTACATGTTGTAACAGTAAGAAGATTGAAGATAGAATGCAATAATAAACCAATATATAAAAAATGTTTTAAAATATAACAACCAAAATGGATGTGTTGGATAATATATCAAATAAAAATTAAGGATTCTTCTTTGACCTCAAAAGTCAAAGTCAAAATCTCTTCTTTTTTAAAAGTGGTTTTAGATCAAATCTGGCCATTTGAGAAAAAACTAACAAACACAAATAAGATCCAAAGATAATTACTTTAAAATTGTTTAAATATAAAATTTAAACAAATCCAGACCTTGCCAAGTTTTTTCCACTAAGATATTCAAAAATAAACATCGTCAAATAATAAACATATTAGTCTAATATTTAACAAAAAAAATATTTTGGAAAAATTTGATTCATACAACATATATGAAGCTCCTATAATGAACTACTCGTATAAATAGTGTTGGAACTGTTGCAAATCCGACCCCATTTTCTCCTGCAACTAAGTCTAACCCTTTAGAAATCAATAAAAAAATATATTTAATCACAAACAAATGATAAAAATAGACTGCAGCCATTACCTAAAAAAACTAAAAAATTTAAAGCCTGGCATCCAATTTTTGTTCAACAACCAGGAGAATATGGAATAACTTAACGGAGAATCATAGTCTTTGTAACCCAATTTTGCATGTAAAAACCTTTAGAAGGACCACAAACAACAAAATATGGAAAAACTCAACTTTGTGTATCAAGAATGACGACATCTCAAATTGAAAAAGAAAACAATGATTAATTAGTCAATGAGAATAGACCTTGATGTGGGTGTGGCCATGAGGGTATTTGTTCGTGGTGGTGGGTGTGTGGTGGCTATGGTGGACACAACGATGAGTTAACGACTATTCAATTGCTGATTATGAAGATAAAAACAATATAATTGAGAAAAAAAATATACCGACTGAAATAGAAACTAACCTTCAATTGTAGATAGAAGTTAGGGTTTAGCAACTCCAATTGTAGGAAAAACCTTTGGGTCGGTGAACAATTAAAGAAAACAAAAAAATTAGGTTAAAATAATGGGTATGGAATTGAGAGTCCTGGTGATTTGGGATATGATTCGATGAGATTACCTTCTTCATTCATGCGGATATATTGATAATCGACACAAAAACCTGGGAAATTTTAAAGCTAAAATCTTGGAATTAAGTCGGAAAGTATTATATTTTTTTTTTCATATTTATGCGACGCTGAAATTGAGGGCAAATATGAAGATGTTTTCACAAAATTGCGGCTTAATTTTGTGGGATGCAATTGCTATTTTCCAGCTTTATTAGAACTAGCAAAGAACTCGCGGCTCGCCGCTTTTGAGGTAATATGGGGAAAATCGGCAAACTTTAAAAAATACGTGCTGAAAGTGTAAATCACCGCAAATAGGAGAGAAAGTCGACAACCCCTAAAATTAGATGTCCAAAGTGTACGACAACCAAAAGAAGGGACACTGGTGGAGAAAATTCAAAAATGTTGTGGCAATAATGTGAAAGTTGCCAAAGTTGAGAAAATATGGTGGCAAAATTCTAAAGGAGGTTTTTTGTGTTTTTTATGTCAAAATGTAAAAGTTTTGACTATAAGGACAAAAAGTGTCAATTTCATTAAAGATTTGTGGCAAAAACACCATAATATAAAACTTTTCACTGCAAGGACGAAAAGTGTCAAAGTTACTAAAGATTTGTGGCAAAACCCTAAAAGCATAAAAACTTAATCAAAACACAAAATTGTAAAAGTTTTCACTTTAAGGACTAAAAGTGTCAAATTCACTAAACATTTGTGGCAAAAACCTAAAGACATAAAAGTTACTATTGCTAACTTCCTATAGATTTAATATATATATATATATATATATATATATATATATATATATATATATATATAGAATGAAAATATGGGGAGATAAGCTTGAATGCAAAATTCTGGAACAAATTAAATTAAAATAAAAATTTTGGAACAAATTCAAATAAAGGTCAATGGCAGATTTGGGAAATCACATTGAAAACTTATGGGATGAGATGACGCCACGTGGACAAATAAAATAGTCTTTCATTATAATAAATGATTTGTACAAAGAGCTTTGTAACTTATACCTCTTAAAATTTAAGATGTAACTAATATGCTTTATAATATAGTATAAGATTAGTGGCAATTTGTTTAATGATTTGTATTTTTCATTGGTGTGTTTCAGTAAGTATTTACTGGTGTGTTTTGTAATTAATGTTGCGACATTTTAATAGTGCGGTTTCCTTGTTTTTTGCTGCTTTTTTAAAAGTGAAATTTTCTATATTTTTTCATGCTGTATTTTTTTGGTACGGTTTTTCATTTTCTGGTGTGGTTTTGAGTTTTTCCGGAACACTTTAATGGTGCAGTTTGCTCCATTTTCTAGTGCGGTGTGGGAACTGCATCAGCAAATAATGGTATTTTTTGATGTGATATTTGTTGGTGCAGCTTGTTACCCGCAGTAATTAATAATATTAACCACATTATTAAATAACTTATGTATTAGTGAAACCAAACTTACATTTAATAAATTTAACTGAACCTGTTTTACATTTTCTCTTGATCAGTGGTTTTTAGCTAAGTAATTCCCATGGCAGACGTAAGTGTGTTTAACAACAAGTTACTAAGGACATCTACGATACAATAATTTTCATAGAGTTGAAAGGATTGTCACATCATCTTTCTGGATTGCATACAATTCTATAATTTTTTCATACAATGTATTAAACCCTGCAAAGTTCAATAGAACATTACAAAAGCTAATTTCTAGTTTTCCATGAAAATTTTCAAATTAAAATGAAAATTTTGAAAATGTGTTTGGTTGATTCAGTTTTCAAACAATTTCCAAGAAAATGGAAATTTTATGTTTTCCAAATTGTATATAAATTAGAAAAATAATTTTTACAGTTTTCCAAATTTCTAAAATGAAAACTCCAAGGTTCCAACTAAACACGTTTTCTAAAATTTTCATTAAAAACTGAAAATGAAAAATCAACTCCATTTTCTGAAAACATTTTCTTGGAAAATGAAAATAGTTTTCCACAACCAAACGCACACTTAATTATTTTCATTAAGGAGTTCAATGACCATTGAATTCCAAATCCATTGAATGTCAATGCGACATCTCATAATGGTAGAGTTTCATCTATTGGATGACAACTAGACTTGTCACATCATTCAACTTTTTCATTGAAATAACAATTGTGGATGCTCTAACCAAATATGAATTGAAGTGTTTTATTGTGCAAAATTAATAATCTTTTTTATGACATGCTCCCTTTAAACTCTATACTAACTAAAATAAGAAATTCATCTAACTTCGCACTTAAAGTTTTTATAAAACCCACTATTTAACCAATAAGAAAAACAAAAATATAAACATTATTTGTTTTTTCTTGTTTAAGTCAACCAAACTAAAATTTTGAGTAAAGTACATTTCTGATCCTTGTGTTTAGCTAATGTTTTCGGTTTTGGTCATTATAGGACAGATTGTAACTTAGATCATTATTTCACCGTTTTATAACATTTTTGGTCCATGCATTGTCAAATTTAACTGTCTATCTGTTAAATATATGATAATGACAATGTAACATTCCGTTTGAAATTAAAAAAATGAGTAAATAAATAATAAACTCTAAAGCCCCGAGATGTAGTTTCTATTATTATTTTATAGCCAAATCAATTAATAATTAGCGGGGTGTTGGTCTCGGGGAGCCAAATGATATAATTTAGATTTTCGGGGTTAAAGTGTAATTCTCGGATTTATTTTGTAAAGATTTTGGAATGTCGAGCGCTGTTTGGTAATTATTGCATCGAAATTGAATAGATTTTTGGAAGCAGGGGCTAAAGAGTAAAATATGGACTTGGATTGAAGACAATTGAGGGGGGAGGGGCCAAAAGTGCCAAAATGTTATGAAGTATCAATGTGACGGGTTAAAACCCGTCACCTTATTCATCCATTTGAACCCTAACCCTAGGAAGTCTCCAGCCGCCACCTCAATCTTTCCATCCAGCAGCCGCCACTCCTTCAGATGTCAAGGTCGCAAACCACCAGGACGATGCCACCACGATGGATGCCGACGAAACCGAAATTGCTAAAGGCTACATCTTGAAGATTGGGCGAACTGGGAATCATAGCCGCTGTGGTCGTTTTTTCAGTGGAGGCGCGACCACCGTAGTTGAAGATGAAGACTGCCTTTAGGCGATTATGACAACAGTCGATCGGAAGAAGCCGACTACGGGCTTCGTTGCTGTTGTTCCTAGTGGGGGACCGGCCGCCTTTTTCCTTCTCCAACTCGTTCTGGAAGCGTTGTTGCATCGCAGCCGCCGCTATCGCCGGCTGTAGGGTTGTTGTTGCTTCCGTTTGTTGTACGCCACCAGGTGGGCGGTTGCTTTCAGACCTCGGGCATTGCGTGCGTGTGTGCTAGAGTGTGTGTTGCGTGATCGGAAAATCACAAGAGAGCCACCACCACCACCACCGTGAGGTGGTGGCTAGCGCCTTCGACCACTGCCTGCCGCCACAGGGCGGCTATGTGTGTGTGTGTGTGTGTTATTTTATGTGTGTGTGTTTATTCGGATATTTCGATGTAAAATGTATTGTTCGGTCGGAATAATCAAGGAAAAACCCATAACCACCACCGTGAGGTGGTGGCTGCCGCCCTCTGCCGCCTCCAGTCGCCGTGTTGGGTGGCGATGTGCATTGTGTGTTTGGATTGTTACTTTAGATGCTTGGACATATTTAGCCTAAATTAATAACCACCACCACAAGGTGGTGGCCGCCGCTGTGAGCCACCGTTGACCACCACTACCCGAGGTGGTAGTGGGTGGTGCCCGACTTAGCTAACCCTAATTGAACTAGTTAAACCCTAATTTGACCCAAAACTTCACAAATGGACTAATTGGAATGCTATTGGGTTGGAAACCCTAATTAGGGTTTGGAAAACCCTAATTTTGGAAATGTGAGATTTGGAATTGTCAGGACCCGCATTTGGGCTATTAGATTGGAATTTTTAATTATGTCTGACTAAATCGTATGAATGGCCTAGTAGATTGGTAGACTTAATGGATTAAGTCCTTAATGGGTTAAGTAAGAAACACTTAACCCTAATCGTCATTTTATGTGAAAAAACCTAATTGTGTTTGGGTTCTTGTTGGGCCATTTAAAGGACTAAGCTGTTGTGGGCCTTTGTGGGCTAATTGGGAACATATTTATGGACTAAGGAAATTATTGGGCTTTAGGATAAGGCCCATTGGAAAGGCTTGGGACCAATTTGGAAAATTGGGCCATAATTGGGCATTGAGGATTATTAGCTATTGGGTCATCAGAATGCCAAGTGTTTGGACTAGAATAAATGGTTGGGCCTTAAGATAAGCCCATGTAGAGGTTTGGGCCCAATTTAGAAAATTGGGCCATATGTTGGGCCTTGGTTGATTATTGGGCTTTTGGGGCTTCAGATTATGAGCTTGGGCCTTGGTTTTGAACCAAGCTAGGTTAGGGGTAAATGGTCCATTTACCCCAAGTGTAGATTTATGGTTCTGTATTGGAATCCAATTATTAATTGGGTGTCGTTTTGATGATTGACAGTTCAAGAACGTGTCAACCAGCAGCTAGAGTTTTATCCGCGGGACTTCAGCAGTGCCAGGTGAGTCTCCTCACCATACCAATAGGTCTAAGGCACCAAGGGCGGCTCATTCTGTTAGTTGTAGTGTTTATTGTAGATTCACTACTAATATGTCTGGTATGCATGTATATGTGGTATGCTAGTTGTCTTTGTGATATTTGCATGGAAGACCATGGGGGGAGCCCATGACGCTTGGATGTAAGACCATGTGGGGGAGCCCATTGCTTTTTAGGTAAAGACCATGGGGGGAGCCCATGACACTTGGATGTAAGACCATGTGGGGGAGCCCATGGCTTTTCAGCTAAAGACCATGGGGGGAGCCCATGACACTTAGGTGTAAGACTATGTGGGGGAGCCCATGGCATCCTGGAGTAAGACCTTGGGAGGAGCCCACGACATCCTTATATGTTTATATGCATGGCTATGTGTTTGATATGGTTCATGTGATTGATATGGTTTATGTAGTTGTTATAACTAATATGGATTATGTGGTTATGTGGAATGTGTAGGGTATGCTCTGGGGAACTCACTAAGCTTCGTGCTTACAGTTTTGTTTATGGTTTCAGGTATCGTTGTTTTGGAAAGGAAGGGTTCAGTTTGATCGCAGCGTACACACCCATGTTTTTCGCATTATGTGATTTTGGGACAAACTCTGATAAATGTTTTTAATTAATCATGTTTTTGGAATGTTTGGATTTAGAAGATAACTGTGTTGACTATAATAAAAATAAAATTTTTACCCTTGATTTTTGGGTCGTTACAGACAATTTTGCCCATGTCTTCCTAGTCTCTTGATTTCCTCATGCAAGAAGCATAATTAAACTCTAAAAATGTCCTCATCTCTTTAATGCTAATCAAATTCGAATAGAACTTATAAATAAAATGTAAATAGAAAATCTTGAAATGCTTCCGACCTTAGATCATCTTTCTTCTAATATAATTCTCTAGAATTTTAAAGTCTCCAAAGAAAAATATATATTTTTATTTCTTTCATCATCTTAAAAAATCAAACCTTAAAGATTCACATAGATTGGATATTACTTGAGATACGAAGAGTCAACGAGTGATTCATTTCCTGGAGGTAGATATCAAGAGAAGAGGCAACGAATGATTCATTGCCTGGAGGTAGATATCAAGAGAAGAGGCAACGAGTGATTCATTGCCTGGAGGTAGATATCAAGAGACAAGTATCAGATGTATGAACCGGGTTGAGTGGCAAGAGATAGAACTGATTCCAGCTAGACGACTGTCTCAATCTATTGTAGCCATCAAATTTCAAGGGTTATCAAAAATTTTAATAAAAATGAAATAACCAGGGTTCTGGTATCTATATTTTGCACTAAAGATCATATGAATAACACCACAATTTTGGAATTTTGGATAGGAACAATATGAACCAAGGTGTTTCTTTACCTCAAAATTAAATTCAGTTTTAGTTCTTCAGCTATGATGTTGAAATCAATCGTCTTTCTTGTGTTTGGAAAGTAAAGGGAATGATATTATTTTTGCTTTGAGTACTGACTTGTTTCTAATTTTCAAAATTTTAGTTTTAATTTTGTTTGAATTTTTACATTGATGTTTGGATTTTGCATTTGATTCATGGTTCTTTTATTTGGGCATAAATCTGATGAAGAAGTTGAGAATAGAAGGGTAAAATAGATATTCTAATATATTTAACAGCTGGATTGATTAATTTGATGAGTCATAACCAAAAATGTTATGAAATAGTGAAATAAGGACCAAAACTGCAACCCAGTTTCTATAAGAACCAAAACATAAAAAATCAACTAAACACAACAAATTTGCTATCTATTTTGCTAAAAATAGGTATGTTAAACAAACAAGGGAAATGAAATCAATTCCATTTCTCCCATCTTATTTCTATGTACCAAACATACCCTAATGGTCAGAAAAATAATTTCACAAAATCATATTTTCTGAAATATGTGGTCATTTTGTGATAAATGTTTAAAAGGTGGTCATTTGGTGTCCAAACACCTCCCATTTTGGTCAGTTAAGTGATAACCCTTAAAATTATGTAATTGAAATCTACTAAGAATTTAAGCTCAAAAAGAACTCAAGTAGAAAGATGCAAAGCAACAAATGCAGCAGCAGAACCACAAAAGGTTCAACCATAAAATATATAATGAGATGATTACCTGATTCTTACTTGGAGTTGGAGCCATGTTGATGAAAAGCAACAAAAATCAGCAGCAAGTTGTTGTGAGAGCAGAAGCAGGTTGAGAATGAAAGAGCATGGTATTTTATGTTGAAATCCTGACACTCGTGGATTCTTTTGAATTGCATAGTAATCTAATCTAACTACTTGATCTTATATATATGAACACCAAATCCAACCAAAGTTTCAAAATTGACACCTTTAAACAACATCCATATAAATACAAATATAAAATGCAAACAGTAGTACAAAAAAGTACAGTAGCGGTATTAGAAAACAAAATAACCATTGTTTGAGAGGATCTATGTGGCTTCTCTTCCTCTCTTGATTTTGTTAACTCTTACCACAATTGCAACATATATCTTGTCCATCATTTCCTCAGCAAACATGAAAAGGTTCTGTCTCCACTGCTTCTTGAACAACAAGACCCCAATAACACCCCAAAACCCTGTTGCAAAACCACAAATTATGTCCACGTAAAACAACCATACCTTTGTCTTCTCATCAGGTGCTTCGTGTTTCTTTTTGGTTGTTGTTGGATCTTCTCCAGGATTTGAGCAATTGTTAGGCAATGGAGGTCCACAAAGATCTTTGTTCCCTTCATATACTGATGGATCAGTGAGGGTCTGCAGTTGCCTTCCTGTTGGAATTAGTCCAGACAAGTTGTTGTGTGAGAAATTCAAATGGCTCAAAAAGGTTAGAGCTGCCATGCTTGGAGGGATTCCTCCAGTCAGCTCGTTTCCAGACAAATCGAGAGAAAACAAATTCGTCATATTTCCAATGGTGTCTGGAATATGCCCGGTGAGATGGTTATTTGACAAATTGAGACCCACCAACATGGAAAGTGCAGTTAGCTCGACTGGTATTTCTCCAACAAGTTGATTGCTTGAAAGGTCCATGTTAAAAACCATATACCAAGTTCTTGTATATTCAAGATCAACACCTTTCATGACCTGATCAACATTCTCATCATTGTCATAAGAGTCACCTACTGAGGGCCAATGTACGCTATCATCAACCATGGCATTCAATTCTCCAAAACAACAAGGGATGGTTCCCTTTAAGTTGTTGTGTGCAACATCCAAAATTCGAAGATTTGAAGCTTTGCAGAACGACTCTGGAATTCTTCCGGTGAAGCTATTTTTGTGTAACCTCAAAACTACCAAATGTGTAAGCTTTTCTACGATCCATTCCGGTATATTTCCAGACAATCTATTATCACCCAAATCTAAGATCCTTAGATGTTGTAAATTCCCCAATTCTAGAGGAAGCTCACCAACAAAATTGTTGTCTTTCAATTTTAACTGATATAATGAATGAAGTGCTACAGAACTTGGAATGACACCAGATAGCCGATTTGAGCTAAGTATCATGGTAAACAACTCTTGCAAATTCTCAAGACACTTGGGAATTTTACTGGTTAACCTATTTTTGGAAAGATCAAGATATACCAAATCTGTCCTTCTGCACAATGACCTTGGAATCGACTCACTGAAAAAGTTATTTTCCAAAAATAATACCGGATCGTAATACCGACCATAAGTTGCCCCATTAGGAAGGTTTGTCAAAGGTCCTCTGAGACTGTTGTGAGAAAGATCTAAGCGAGGAATGATGGGCATCTTCCGCAACCATGTAGGCAGGTTTCCCGAAAGTGAAGCATTGGACAACACCAACCTTCCAAGTTTCCTTTGATTTTGAAGCTACTGTGGGAATCCATTTGCAATATTGCAAGAACGGAGTCGAAGAGTTGCCAACTGGAATGGAGGTATCCAGTCACGTGATACATTGAGAGGTTAGCAAAATGGGCTTCAGAAACTACTCCTTCCAAAGAATTGTAAGAGAAATCTAAGGAATTGAGTTTGGTAAGTTGCCCAATTGAAGCTGGAATAGTCCCATTTAACAAATTTGAATACAACCAAACTGTTTGTAATGAAACAAGTCTTCCTAGAGATGCGGGGATGGGGCCCGTTAACTGATTGGAACTTAGATCCAAATATGTTAAAGTCGCTAGATTTGCAAAGGATTTTGGAATTGAACCATTCAAATGATTATGAGAAAGGTCAAGTTCGGAAAGATTCCCACGGAATGTAGGAATGGGACCGGTTAACAGGTTATTAGAAAGATCGAGACCAAGAAGATTAGGCATAATAGGAATTGATGAAGTCAACATGTTTCCTGAGAGGTCAAGGACTCTTAGGGAAGTCATGTTTGTGAAAACAGATGGAAATGTGCCTTCAACTGAATTTAGGCTGAGATCCAGGTGTTGGATGTGTGAAAGTGTGCTTAAATTAAGACGAGGGGAAGATAGATGCATGTTATCGAGACCACAACCTGACAAATGTATCTCTGATAAAGAAGGTATCATGCTTAGCAGGTTTGCAAAGTTCCATGCAAAACTAAGATTAAAGGATGAGAGATCCAGGAATGTTAGGGAGGTCATGTTTTGAAAAAACGCAGGGAATGGACCTTCAAAAGAATTGCCACCAAGATTGAGGTGTTTGATGTTGGGAAGTATTCTACTTGAATTAAGAGAAGAACGAAGATCAGCATTGAAAAGTCCACAATGTGACAAACTTAACTCTTTCAATGAAGGAATCATGTAAAACTTAACTCCGCCAATGTATACTAAACTCAAGTCGAGATGCTCGAGTGACGAAAGGGCAAAAGTCCATGCCATATCGTCTGCCATCAGCCCATTATATCCATTCCGACTGAGATCAAGAACCTTTAAATTAGAAAGATTTCCAATGTGATGAGGAATAATACCTTTAAAACCAGTATTAGAGAGATTCAGGTAGCTCAGCTGTTTCAAGGATCCAATGAACTCTGGGATCCGATTTCCTTCAAAATCATTCCCACTCAAGTCCAAGTGTTTGAGATTCCTCAACTCTGCCAAAGAAGAGTCCACCTCATTACCAACCAAGTATTTGTAGCCTTGATACCAATAGTCGAAATCTCCTCTGAGATGAAGGGTTTCTACCTTCCCAATGACACCATCACAATGGATTCCTTCCCACAGGCAACAGTCATTGCCAACCCATGATGACAACATTCCAGAACGATCTCTCACACTGCCTTTGAAGATGAGAAGAGCAAATCGCTCTTGCTCGGAGCAAATCACACTTGTATTTCCATCACCCAAACAAGTTGTATATGTAGCTCCTGCAAACAAAAAAGAACATACAAAAATGAGATGGAGCCCCAAACCCCTATAATTCCCTATTATCAACCCTAACTCGGTTAATTTAAAGGCTGAAAAAAAAAACTGTAGTAGAAAGAAGGGTTGTTAAGATGAAGTGATGGGTTGTCTGTAATGAAGAAACTAGTTAATTTATAAAGCCATAAATGAAGAGCAACTGATTGTCATGGAGGGCTTGGAAGTCAATGAAAGACTTGTATTCCTGTGGTCCTTCAGGCTAATTTTTTTTTTCTTGATCAAAATAAGTGGCTTATGGCCAAGTCTATTCCCCAATCCCCATTCCATAGCAATTGTATGTGGCCTAAAAAATTGACAGAATATGAACTGAATATGACACAGTATTCAACAAACAAGCATTTACATTCTTGAAAAATCAAAGACAATTTATAATATTTTAGTAAAGGACTAACAAGTTGAGGTGTCAAGCCCACTAGAGGATAATTTCTGTAACTTAAAATTCAATATTTGGTCTTAACTTTTTATAAAATGTAGTCTGTTTAGATGTTTAATAATATTTTTGTGACACTTTGGCGTTCCTTAATATTTCATTCAAGGTTAAGGCAAAGCGTCTATTCCACTTGATTTAGACAGAATTTGGCAACAAAACTGACCTCTAACATGGTTTGGAGGATAAGAGACGCGATTGCTCACGAGAAGCTTTGTTGCCCGACTTGGAAAGTGTGTCTCGAATACATCTCTATCTGATTGATGCACTAAAAATGGCCTGAAGAAATAACAGAAATAATGGAAAGACCAAGGCATTGTAGTTCTAAAAATGTAAGTAGTTTTTGGCTAAATCTATTCCCCATGGCATACATAAATGTATTCGTATAAACAGACTAGTACTCTTTATGGAATTATGGTTGAACGCATTTTTTTTGTTTTCTGTTGATCAAAATAAGTGGTTTTTGTTCACATCATTACCCAGGGAAGACGTAAGTGTATTTTTCGTTTTCTTTTTTATCTGCATCAAACCTTGTGAATCGTTTTAATAGAAAATAATATTTTACTTCTGTAAATAATTTTGTAATAAGTACCAGTCAATCATTTATTAACTAAAATAAGCTATTCATCTATATTTGTATATAAACTTTTTATAGTAACCTACTACTGAACCAATAAGAAAAATAAAATTACAAACATGGATTTGTTTCTTCTTGTTTAAGTTAATGGAAACAATAATTGATGGAAGGAAATGATAAGAGACAAAACTATCAAATTTAGTAAAATCTTCTACAATAATTTTTCACCATTATAATAAATCAAATAACAAGAAGCTTTGAAATGATGAATCAATATGAGTTCAAATTATTTTTATCTTATTGTCATCATCTTATTATATTACTTTGTTCATTTCATCGTGATACAATTCTTCCAAAAGCATAATGTGTTGGTTGATTTGAAGTAGTGATCAACACATCAATGAATTTATAAAGCAATAAGTCGAACGCAACCTTTGAAGACTTGGAAGTCAATGGAAGACTAGAATTTATTTTAAGACTTTGAATTTATAAAACAATAAGTAGAAAGTAACCTTTGAAGACTTGTGAGTCAACGGAAGACTTGGAACTTACTTTAAGACTTTGAATGTATAAAACAAGTAGAAAGTAACCTTTGAAGACTTGGAAATTATATTATGACTTTGAATTTATAACACAATAAGTAGAAAGTAACCTTTGAAGACTTGGAAATCAATGGCGGGCTTGGAGTTATTTTAAGAATTTGAATTTATAAAACAACTAGAAATTGACCCCTCCCAGCAAAGACGCACCGGTAATTTTAAATTGTCTTTGCCAAACTCACAAGTTTGAATGTCTGCTTTGCAAGGAGCGTAATCTGTAAATTTTCTATTAGGCAGGGACCATTTTTCTAAATTTTTTACACACATCAACCATTCTCCGTAGAAAAATTCTGCACATGCATCTTTTGTCTCTAAAACTACATGGACAATTTTGTAATTTATTTTTTCTACAAAGGGACCAAATCTGCAAACATACGAAAGTCTTGTGGCCAAAGTTTCAAAACCAAAGAGTATACTATTTAAGCATATGGACCATTTATGTAAAAAAAAAAAAAAATAACTGCACATGGACCTTTTCTGTAAATTACAAGGACAACTTTTGTAATTTATTTTCTACACAGGGACCAAACCTACCAACATACGAAAGTATTATGGCCAAAGTCTAAAACCCAAAACTATTGTTGCCAAAGTCTAAAAGCCAAAAGTATACTATTTACAACCAAGTTACTTTTTATTATATATAATAATAAGTAGAAAGCAGAAATTAACCTTTGAAGACTTGGAAGTATATGGAAGACTTGGAACTTATTTTAAGACTTTGAATTAATGAAACAATAAGTAGAAAGTAACCTTTGAAAAACTTAGAAGTCAATGGAAGATTATTATCCAATTTCTCTTGATTAAAATAAACGGTTTTTAGCCAAGTCATTCCCATGGCAAACCTAATTATGTTTGACAACAAATCTTTAACAAAATATAATTGAATAAACTTTACAAACTAATCCTCATTTGATCATCCAAGTTACTTCTTCATCAAATTATAGAGGATATGTTTTAGAGGTGACGATTCGAACCCACTTATGGATAGATTTGGGTCATTCTTTATTTCTATTGGGTCAAAAAGGTTGAAATTTTGTTCGATGACCAAATTAATTTTGGAAACCTTTCTACGTAAAACTTAATTTTTTTTTCTTTTATGTTGTTTCATCATCATTTTAATAAATTTAATTATAAAACATTGACTATTTCATTTTCTATAACTGAAAATGAATTTTCTTTTGTATGTGTATTTTTTTTTTGAAGATTTTACGTCTCATTTTCATTTAATTTCTTTTATATGAGATATTCATTTATTTTCTTTATAATTTGGTGTATATTTTTTTTTTGGGAATCTGAGAAAAGAATAGTGAGGATTTTTTTTTTGTATTTGTAAATATTTTAATTTGAGGGTAAATTTTTCTTAATTTATTATTAAATAATCATAATTAAATTAAAGTTCTTATTTGGAAAAGTTAGTGTCTATTGTATTGGCTTCAGTGGATGGGTGGGAAAAACTTGTTTGTTTACCAATATGAAAAAGAATGATAGATTACAAGAGGATGTATTCCTTCAGATTTATTGTTTTTCATTTGGGGCATACTCCTGTTTTTTATTCATTAATTTCATTCATCCACATGATTAGAATTGACCAATATGATCATAGTTGATTTGTCATATCTTGTCATGGGTTTTATCCTCATCTACGTTGTGTCTATCACATATAGTTTTGTCATTACCATTTTTATCAAACCATGTGAAGTTGTGAACCCTCTTCGGATCCCATCTAGCCGATGTAACTTCATCCTCCTAGCTATAGCTAGAAAAACAGGGCTATCAGCAACCAGCAATAATATTGTACTTCGGTACCGAGGGCATGAAAGCAATGAATTATGAACATGAGACTTTTGGATTCTGGAGAGATGGCAAAAACAGCAGTTAATTTTGATCTACTAACATTCCATGGTTATGATAATGGACTTAAGGGAGAGGAATTCGATCTCTATCAACTTCTCCAGTCTCTTGCACGGGATGATTTCAACTGAGAACTTCACTTTAGAAACCGACCAGACTCTATCAGCGATCAGTCAGAAAAACAACATCAAGATGTACAATCAATTCAGAAAGAGTCTTTATGATCACTCCAAGCAATCTAATGAGACTTGTACATTAATCAAAACATCCAAGACCCCAAGAATAAAATTGTCCCACATTACACTATGAATTGTAACAAACTCACATGAGTTCGCTACTAATTACTGTTGGAGAAGTGAAATGCTGAAATTATGATGAGTTGTCCCTAAGTTCTCCAATTTCATTAGTTCCAATCAAATCCCAACTCCATCTATCATCTTAATATTTTCAACATATTTGTGTTTTAAAATGTACATTAACTGTTTGATGAAATGCCTCAGTGACATCTCCTTTTTTATTGAAGGGATATGAGTTTTAAGCTTATTATACTGAAAATATCGTAGTTGCATCAAGTTTGGTATAGGCTTTCCATGCACACGTTATTTGGTTAACTCGCATGTTACTAGGACATCTAGAAACAAGTTCTCTTAATAATCAAATTGATCACACAAGGACATTTTTTATCTACCAAAATCTGAGTTTTCATGACCCTGGTGTGTGTTCAGATCATGTGATGGACATTCTGAAGTTAATCCCTTAAGAGTTGAGAGTATGTTATGTTAGATGCTGGTTCATCTAAATAGAATAGAAGTAAGTGATAAATTGTTAGTTTTGTTTTTGTAATCATGTTTTGACATGGGTGCACATAATGACTATTGAATGTTCGGAGATTGAACAATGAAATTGTAAGCTTATATTATAACAATAAATTGTTTATGGAACAATGGTGTTTAATTTGGATTTCTTATGATGTTTATAATTATTTAGCAAGTTGGTTCAGATGTTTTTTATAAAATACATTTCATTCACCCAGAAAATAGTTCAAAAGTGTAAAATGGTCATTTTTAGCATTCGGCATAGCCATTCACAGATGCCTAACCAACCAACATGTTTTCATTCAAAGACCAACTCATTCATAGCCACTGAATCAGGGCTTTGAATGGTTCAAATGTTGCCAAACAGCCTGTAACTATCTTTCCCGGGATCAATCTAATATATGTCAAACATAGCACACGATGACATGGTTCCAAAAACAATGTAATCTTATTTCCTAATTGATGAAATGCAAACAAATGTTTAAAAATTACAACACAAATCCATCATCCTCTTCTTAGATCTGGTTTTGGCTCTAGTACCTTGACTGACCTTTAACTGTTCTTTGCGTTGACCTTTCCGATGCGTCTTTAGCATTTCACTTTGCAAAAGCCGTTTTTCATACATGTCACTCTTGGGTGTTATGGATTCTGTGGAGTGTAGATTTGATGTTGCATTTTTTTTTTTTTTTTTTTTTTTTTTTGTAATTAGTGGCTCCATCAAGGGCGTATATTTGTAGAGGATTGGCGGAAACATTTGGGATTTTAGCTACAGTCTCATCTTTACTCAAGTGCACTGTTTTAATAATGTCATCCGGTATGATTGTTGCTTGTACCATCTGAACATCACATTAATAGTGTACAGAGTGTTTGGCAAATTCTGATTATTTAAGTAATTAACAGATGCATTAAAAAGATTTTAAATATCTTAAAAATTAGCGCTAATCACTAAAATTACCAAAATGTTAAACATTCGCTTTGAGAAATAATGATTTTGCTAAATAGCCTTTAAGAATGGTTCCCACAACAAATTTGCCATCTATTTTGCTGTAAATAGGTATCTTTGTTATATATATATATATATATATATATATATATATATATATATATATATATATATATATATATATATATATATATATATATATATATATATATATAGGGTTAAATTCAAATGAGAACACTAAATAAAGTGAGAATGTGAGAACACTACTTTATGTTACTATTCTGCTATGAATTTTGTATACACAACGTTATGACATTATTCATCAGCAAATATATGAACAATCACACATTAATATTCACATTAAAATTTTGTATGTACAACTTTATGACATTATTCATCAACGAATATATAAAAAATCACATATTTAACATTCACATTAAAATTTACTAAATTACTATATATATATATATATATATGTATATATATATATATATATATATATATATTATAATAGAATAACAATATAAAACTGAATATATTCATATTGTAATTACTACAATACTATACATATTAAATTCAAAGAAGAATAATAGAATACAAATGGTGTTCTCACGTTCTCACTTTTATTTAGTGTTCTCATTTGAACTTAACCCTATATATATATATATATATATATATATATATATATATATATATATATATATATATATATATATATATATATATATATATATATATATATATATATATATTACTACTTTATAATGTATATATAATGGTGGACCCATAAATTTTAAGACCAAAGTCTTGAAAACAAGGAGAAGCATTTTTGACCCTTAGATATTACTTGTATGGTATGGATTATTTTAGTGGTGATCCATCTCAATATGTTTGGACCAATAAGAATGAATTCTATTAACTCAAACCTAAGAATTTATGTTATATATACGTATGCATACGATCGCTCCACTTGAACCCTAATAATAATTTGAAAGGCTCTCTCCCCTGTTAACTCTCTTCACTCTAAATTGTTGGCTCCTCCCCAAACTCTAATTTGTAACTGCCGTCTCCAACCTTCACCACCACCCATATGACTTGTGTACCGCCCCAACGACCACCTTACCATCATTACCTTACACCACAACAGCCTCACATCCGTCCATCGTCTGCAACGTTCCTCTCTTTCTCTCTTCAGTCTCAACTCTAACTTTGAAAAGATGGTAAGAGGAGATGGTCAATCACTATCCTCCTCAATCCATCAACCATGTTAGTGTTTGTCACCACTATTTGAAGTTCTTTATGTTACAAATCTGAAGTTCAAATATATGTATACATGTTTTCTTGCATTATGTTGATGTTTTCATGAGATATATTTTTTTTTCCTTTGTGTATATTTTTTATATTTCCAATGTAACTGGTTATGGTGCAAATCTGAAGTTCAGATCTAAAAGTGTATGTTTATAATTTTGACTTGAAGTGTAAAACATTGTTAAAGGCTGTGATGGATCAAGAAAGTCTGTTTTTGTTTGTTTGGTTATGAAATTAAGCTTTTTTACTTTAGTATGCTTCGACTCTTTGAATGTACCTAGACAAATTTCTCTATGATATTTGTTCATAATATGATATTTTTGTTTTTATTTATGTTATAATGTAATTACTTGTGATTTATATTATGATTACATAGTATGCTAATCTTGTGTGATTTCATATTTTATAATGTAAGTTCGTGTGTGATTTCAACTAAAGATAAAGAAACAGAAGATGATAGATGATTGTTAGTTTATATAAAATTTGATCTTTATGTTTGATTCGAATTTGTACTTTATTGATAAAAAGTAAAGAAAAAAATGAGAACTGAAAGGTCAAATTAGCATTTAGCATGGGGAAAAGAGAAAGCTTACTGATGAGAACTGAAAGGTCGAATTTTTATTTTTTGAGGGTTCGATTTTTGTTTTTTTTATGTACCTTACTGATTTTGCATTTTTATAATCCTTGATTTATTGTAAAAAAGAAAGCTATGATCTTATTTTCTTGAAGAAAGGCGTGAAATAAAGGATTTGAGCTCAAATATGCACATCACATCACATGCTTAGGGTCACAGTTAGCCACGAAAAGATTTGTTACTAGGCTATGAAGAGGTTCGAAGTTTCATTTTTTATGATTCATGTTTCATGCTTTGATATGCAGTGGAAAGAAACAATTGTAAATTTGATGATTTTAAGAGTGAAAGTTAATGAAATTGTTAAACAACTGTTCCTTTGTTTGGGACCTTGATTTGCTTATGTTAAATATAAAGTCTCACTTTGGAGAGCTTCTTAAGCTGTTAAGAGGCTGTTGTAAGCTTGGAACACATTGATTTAGTTCTCAAACTTTGTTCATTGCTTTGTAATTTTTGGACTGGAATTAGAACTAACTAGCCTTTTTAATTTAGCAGCATCAGAAAAAAATATTTAAAACTGTATTTATTTATGAGTTGAAATGGTAACCACATTTCCAGTTTATAAATATACACCATACAATTTTGGTTTCGTAGAAGTGTGTATTTTACCTCAAAAGTCAAAATAACTTGTCAAAAAAAATTTTTAGGGAAAAAATGTTGCCAAATATTGGTGTAAAATACAACTTATAGACAAATGAAACCTAACTGGAAGCCTCTCTCAATCGGTGATCAAAACTGGAGAATTTTGCCCCTGATGTTTTGGTTGCCTGAAATCATACTTCTGCTCAGTCTCTACCAATCAGAGACTAATTTGGAATTTTTCCTTTAATATTGGTGTTGCCTATAGTCTATTCGGGTGATCTCAGCCACTGTGCTTTTATTTATTTTTAACTGTTTTGTCTTTTTTCCTAATCTCTTAGTCTAAAGGCTGTATAAGAGGATGAAAAAAAGCCTTGTGTATTTTGCAGATGAAAATGTTACAACAAATAACACTTCTTTTAAACATTTTGAAATCACATCCAGACTATCATAAGAGACAAAGAGATTTGTTAAACATTTTACTCTTTTTTTAACTTATTATGTTCATTTCCGTTTATGTTTATTTAATTATGTGCTGGTCTTCGAGAGGAGAATTTATACATGAATTCACTACTAGACCCAAAATAAAACCCAAAAGGAACATCTTTGATTTACTTGTCGTTGGTGGGGGAGTCATGTGAGAGGGTGAAATAGTCAATTTTGTTTTTTCTTAGTTATAGTTCTAGACAAAGAAGAGCTTTTATTTTTGGATCCAATGTTTGTTTATGATACTTAAACATTACAATGAAAGAAAAGTTGTCATTTGTTAGTTGTAATTACTCTCAATCTTATTGTATGTTCATATTTTCGATGGTGCGTATTCTGACTTGAATTATGCTCGGTGTATATATATATATATATATATATATATATATATATATATATATATATATATATATATTTATTTGTATTATATTTGAGTTTAATATAGTTATCAAAGATATTCATGTGTTAACTGTTACAGGAAAATGACTGGGAGATTTGCCTAAGAAGTTTTAAGGATTGACTTTTGTGTAAATTTGCTAAAAGTCTAAGTGATATTAGGCGAGGAAATAATTTTAAGAAAAACGAATTTAAGAAAGAGTGGATATTTTGGGAGATTTTTTTTTGTTTGGTTAGAAATTATACTTATATATCTTCCTGTAATTTTCAAAAACCAAAATGATGTGGCTAATTTTATTACATGGTGAATGTGTAATAGCCATTTGGATTAATGGCACAAATGATGTGTTTTATAATGTAATGCCATGTTTTTTTTAAACTTATAATGAAATGACTGAGTTAATGATAGACTTATGATTTGGAAAATCGTCACGAGGAGAATTGGGTCAAGATCCCGGATAAGTGCTTCGATGTCACTAGCAAGCCTCAGTGTGATTCAAGTTACACTCATCAACAAGATAGTTAGAGTCGCCCCAAAAGAAGAGTCCTTGGAGCAGCCACCGACGATCAAGTTAGTATCGATATGAAAGTGCCAAGAATTTAAAACCTATCTATTTATAATAAATATAATTAAAAATAAAGTTATGATTTGGTTCGATTAATGATATGTTGGTCTCATATAATATTCGAAAGTGAATCATATATATTATGTTAACAAAAATTAAAAACCACACCACTTATCTAAGAAATGTTCATTTTATTTGGTTTTGGCTTGGTTTTTCGGTTATTATGCTCACCTAAAGTACAAATTGAGGCATTTTTCGCAAAATAAAACTAATCGTCAAGAATAAATTATTCATCGAAAAAAATTATCTGCTGACTGCCAAAAGTAAACTAATCGCACAAAAGAAACGAATCCCGAAACAATCGGTCGAACAAAACTTATCTTCGAAAGAAATTATTTGCCGCCGCTGCATTGCGCGGGTAGCCCACTAGTATATATATATATATATATATATATATATATATATATATATATATATATATATATATATATTGTTCAGAAATTTATTATTTATGGAAATAATGGTCGTAAAAGTATGTTCACAAAATAAACATTGATAAATACTTGCATTCTAGAGGATCTATGGGGCTTGTCTTCCTCTCTTGATCTTGTTAACTCTTATTAGGAGTGCAACATATATATTGTCCATGGTTTTCTCAGCAAACATGAAAAACTTCTGTCTCCACCGCTTCTTGAACAACAAGACCCCAATAACACCCCAAAACCCTGTTGCAAATCCACAAATTATGTCCGCATAAAACAACCATACCTTCATCTTCTCATCAGCTGCTCTGTGTTTCTTCTTGCTTCTTGTTGTTGGAGTTGGACCTTCTCCTAGCTTTGAGAAATTGGTGGTCAATGGAGGTCCATAGAGATCTTTGTTACCTTTATATATTGATGGATCAATCAGGGTCTGCAGTTGCCTTCCTGTTGGAATTCGTCCGGACAGGTTGTTGTGTGACAAATTCAAATGGCTCAAAAAGGTCAAATCTGCCATGCTTGGAGGGATCATCCCAGTCAACTTATTTTTTGAGAAATCAAGAGATTCTAACTTCTTCATGTTTCCGATGCTGTGTGGAATATCCCCACTGAGATGATTGTTAGACAAGTTGAGACCCAACAACATAGCAAGTGCAGTTAGCTCGACCGGTATTTTTCCAACAAGTTGATTGCTTGAAAGGTCCATGTTATAAATTATATTCCGAGTTTCTTTATATTCACGATCAACACCTTTCATGACCTGATCCACATTCTCATCATTGTCCAAAGAGGCATCTACAAGGATCCTATAACTGCGATCATTGGCCATGGTATTCAATTCTCCAAGACAAGGAGGGATGGTTCCCTTTAAGTTGTGTGCAACATCCAAAATTCGAAGATGTGAAGCTTTGCATAATGATTGAGGAATTCTTCCGGTGAAGTTATTTTTGTGAAACCTCAAAACTTCTAAATATGTAAGGTTCTCTCCAACCCATTCGGGTATATTCCCAGACAACTTATTATCCCCCACGTCTAAAACAATTAAATATCGTAAATTCCCCAATTCTTGAGGAAGTTCACCAACAAAGTTGTTGTCTTTCAGTTTTAACTGATGTAGTGAATTAAGAGCTAATGAACTTGGGATGACACCAGACAACTGATTTGAGCTAAGTATCATAGTACGCAACTCTTGCAGATTCACAAAACACTTGGGAATTTTACCGGTTAACCTATATTTGGAAAGATCAAGAAATAACAAATCTTTCCTTCTGCACAATGAACTTGGAATCGACTCATTGAAAAAATTATTTTCCAGAAATAATGAAGGTGGAAATCGATACGAAATATACCAAACATAAGTTGCCACCCCATTAGGAAGGTTTGTCAAAGGTCCGCTGAGATTGTTGTGAGAGAGATCCAAGTGACGAATGATCGGCATCTTCTGCAACCATGTGGGCAGATGTCCCGAAACTGTAGCATTGGACAACACTAACCTCCTAAGTGTCCTTTGACTTCGAAGCCACTGTGGAAATCCATTTGAAAGATTGCAAGAACCAAGGTCAAGAGATACCAACTGGAATGGAGGTATCCAGCCACGTGAAAGATTGAAAGTCAACTTGGTGTTAGAAGAAGTATCCAAGTACTTCAACATTGAAAGGTTGGCAAAATGGGCTTCAGAAACTACTCCTTCTAAAGAATTGTTAGAAATATCTAGATGCCGGAGTTTGGAAAGTAGCCCAACTGAAACTGGAATAGTATCATTCAAGAAATTTGAAAATAAGGAAACTGTTTGTAATGAAACAATTCTCCCTAGATATGCTGGGATGGGGCCCGTTAATCGATTGAAGCTTAGATCTAAATATGTTAAAGCTGCTGGATTTCCAAAAGATTCTGGAATTGAACTATTCAATTGATTCCAAGATAGGTCAATTTTGGAAAGATTCCCAAGGAATGTAGGAATGGGACCGGTTAACTGGTTATAGGAAATAGCAAGATCTAGAAGGTTGGGCATAACAGGAACCAATGAATTCAACATGTTTCCTGAGAGGTCGAGGACTCTCAGGGTACTCATGTTTGTGAAGACAGATGGAAATGTGCCATGAATTAAATTTCCACTTAGATCCAGGTGTTGGATGTTAGAAAGTGTGGTGAAATTAAGACGAGGGGAAGATAGATGAGTCTTTTCGAGCCTACAATCTGATAATTGCAGCTCTGATAAAGAAGGCATCATGCCTAGAAAGTTTGCAAAGTTACATGACAAACTAAGATTAAATTCTGAAAAATCCAGGAATGTTAGGGAAGATGACATGTATTAAAGAAAGCCGAGGAGTGGACCTTGGAAATGATTGTGACCAAGATCAAGGTGTTTGATGTTGGGAAGTATTCTACTCGAATTAAGAAAAGGACCAAGATAAGCATTGGAGAGTCCACAACCTGCCAAACTTAACTCTTTCAATGAAGGAAGCATGTAAAACAACATGTCCATGTTTTGTGCTCCACCAAGATGTACTAAACTCAAGTCGAGATGCTCAAGTGACAAAAGTCCAGAAGTCCATGCCATATCATCTGCCATCAGCCCATATCTATCTGAACTGAGATCAAGAAGCTTTAAATTAGAAAGATTTCCAATGTGGGGAGGAATGATACCTTTAAAACCAGCATGGGACAGATCGAGGTAGGTCAGTTGTTTCAAGGATCCAATGAACTCAGGGATAGGGATCCAATGTGAGGAGGAATGTTATTATTAGGTTTAAAAAATATATTTACGAAATGTACGCACTACCACCACCCTGTAGTTCAGCACCTCCTCTTGTCGGCCCACCGACGTTGCTCCAAATCTCTTCGCCGATGCACCTCCTTACGTCGGTATGGGAGTTTGGGCCTAATCGCATCGCATCGCCGTTTGGAGGTAATTGAATCGCATCGCATATCCGTTTCGACCTAATTGCATCACATCACATCGTCGTTTGGACCTAATCGGATATGTACGTATTCACACTGATACGTAGACCATAGTCATATCTCCATTCGTCTTTCCTTCTCCGTTCATCACATCTACCATATCTGGTCATTGCGTTTCTGGTATCCCCTCTCTCTCTCTCTCTCTATCTATCTATCTATCTCTCTCCTAATTTTGTGTATTTCTGTGATTCCAATTTTTTTAGGTTTAATTGGCTGTGAATCTCTATGATTTGTTTTTTGACAGTGAGTTTATTTGTTCTATGTTAGCTTCTCTTGTAATTTATTCTTCAATTAGATATGGAAATCCAGTGTAAATGCTTATGATCTTAAAAATGTCACTAATTTTGACTTCACCTACAGTATCCTAGATCAGCAAAGCAAATAAAGATTTATTCATTTTCTTTAGGATTTTGCAAACAAAATCAGTTAGACATGCTCTAATGGACAATCACTTTTGTTTAGCAACAGATGAGCAGACTATATGCATTTGCAATTCTGTATAAATCCACTCAAGTATTATTCCTATTTATAGGTACCTAAATAGTTCCTTAAGCTCTCAGACTTGTTATGTATCCAATTAAGAATGTGATCTGTTTAGGTCACATAGAAAAGCTCAAACTGTTATGATTTGGGTAACAAAAATTCCCAGTTTTGGTATAAATGAAAATCATATTCTCTTGCAAAATATCATTTTAATTGGATACATTACCTGTGTATTTATTTCTAAACATTGTAAACTAAACTGTTTCTGGAAATCTCTTTTTTTGGTGGTTGTTGTTGTCCTAACTCTGTTTGTTATATTATTTCTGTGAACCGATGCTTTTATAGATTATGCTATTAACATCTTATTATTCTGAAAACTCTTGTTTCCTCTCAGTTTAGACCAATATAACTTGAAATTATCTAGAGTGATGCCTTTTCTCAACTTTAGATTAACTTATTCCTTAATTTAACAACCCCACCTGAGTTTTATATACCACTTTCATTATACATTTATGCTATTTTCAGGATTTTTTCTTTTACCATAGCATATGGAAAAGTCTTGGATGAATATAGTTCATAGGACAAAGGACCCAAGATGTGAGATGGGTGTGAATGACTTCCTTAATTTTGCATACCGTGATAGAAAAGTGTTGTCAAAGTTCCATGTCCTTGCAAAATATGCAATAATTTAAACATCATAACTGAATAACTTTATTTTCACATTTGATGTGAATGAGAATTGTTTTTAGTTATGTTATGTGGATATATCATGGTAAATCATATGATGCGTCGGATGATGATATATCAATTGATGAAGTTGATGGGGCTAGTGATTACTTAAATGATGATGACCTTGATGAGATGTTAAATAACATAGGTCAAAGTAAGTGGGGTGATAATTGGCAAACTAGTGGTGATTCTTCATGTGCCTTAGACAAGGATTTACAAGCCCTCCGAAGATTAATGGATGAATCGCACCAGGAACTTTATAAAGGATATCAAATGAAGACCATGGTTTGAACCCATAAGAATTTTTCGTACCTATATAGTTTTTTGATTCTTGAAATGACGGAGAAACATCAAGATCTGCAAATATGTTTTTCTATTTTCCAGATTTAAAATCTTTAATGTTCATCGTTGCGCTCGATTATGTTTCTTTTGGAAGCTATGATTTTCTTTCATATTGAAATGAAGACCAAGAGTTTAACCTGTAAGCATCTGCCATTTATATCATTTTTTATTTGAATCTATTTTTCCTTTGATTTCACATGTTTGAATTTCTATTTTTTGCTTAGGAGATGCTGAAGTAAAATAGATAAGGTCGACCCTTGGAAGGTAAAAGTATTTTATGTTTGATTGAATTTTATGAATTTGTTTATTCCTATTAATTGGAGAAAATTTACAAGAAAAACCAAGAAATTTCTTTTTCAGAAAACTCACAAGAAAGTAAAGGACATGCCAAGAGTGAGAAATTTGACCAAGTAGAATGTTGTTGGCTAGAAACTCAACAAGAAAGCAAAGGATATGCCAAGAGATTTTTGAAGTTTAAGAAGGTAATAATTATGAAATTTACTACAAATGTACTTATGGGGACATCATTAAAGTACATCAAAAACTATACATTCTATGTACTTACAATATAAAAAAGGAAAGATGCAATAAATAGCAACACACATTTGTTTATTTGTGTATTATAGCATCTAGCTTTCGTTTCTTTTTCTATAAAAACGTTGTACTTTCAAACTTTTAAAAAGTACATTGTTGAACAGGACAACTTATTCCACCTACTGTCCCACCTACTGGTAACAAATGCATAGTTATGATGTTGTAATATTATAACAATAACAAGATATTAAATATGTGACTTTATGAGTCTTCATTTTTAGGTTTACTGTAACGACCCAAATACTACAAAAAAATTTCATTTTAGAATAATCAAACACAATGCCAACATTAAGAAAATCCAGTTATAATTGTTTCAAAACATAAGTCAAATAGAACTTTTATTCCAAACATCAGAGTGTCCCATGAAAACGTATGAGAGAGTGCACGCCGCGCCATCAAGCTTTGCCCTTGCCCTTGGGCTCCGATTTACCTGAAACAAATCCACAAACTGTAAGCTAATGCTTAGTGAGTTTCCCATAGCATACCCCAACACACAAGTCACATAACACATATCATAACAGCTGTAAAAGCTTCCTCTACCACATATCACATATCATCTTAGCTATAAAGTTATCTCTACCATTAGCCATAAAGGCTATCTCTACCGTTAGCTATACAAGCTATCTCTACCATTAGCCATAAAGGCTATCTCTACCGTTAGCTATAACGCTATCTCTATCATAGCCATAAAGGCCATCTTTACCGCATATTACAACATAATCATGCCACACACCTCTACACAATGATTATACCAACTATCATAAAATGGGTCGGCCTTGGTGCCTTAGACCCAATGGTATGGTGAGGAGACTCACCTTTTGTCTGACGAATCTGAAAGTTGCTCTCCTGAAAGTCTGTAACCTCCCGTGCTGAATAATAATATTAACTCATGTTAGGACATCACATAATCAAGGGAAACCCAAACCCCAAGTCCTTCCATAAAGACCCAAATATCCTTTCTTTGTTAATGGGCCCAAGTCCATGTCTAAAAATCATTAATGGGCCTCTTGGCCCAATAAGGCCCTACCATAACATCAATGGCCCAAAACAGATAAAACAGCCCACTATTCCCGAAATGCAACAAGGTCTAATAACAAAATGAGGCCCAACAGTTCAAAGGCCCAAAACAGATCCAAGCCCATCTGTGGTGCACTCTTAAAGCTCAAAATGTACTCTCAAATGGTATTAGGGTTTCCAAAGACGTTTGAAGGTGAAAGGGGCTGATGAGGGTGAGGCTCAATGAGTTAAGGGTGTTTATATAGGTCACAAGTCTGAAAATTTAGGGTTTGGACATCCGACACGTACGCCCAGCGTACGTGCTGCCCTTCCGCGATCCTCCTTGCCAAGTACGCTAAGCGTACTCATAAGTACGCCCAACGTACTTAAGGACTACTTATGCTGTAATTGAAATACTTCAAGGGCTACAAGGTCATACCTGATTTGGAGTGTTACAACTCTCCCCCACTTGAATTAGACTTCGTCCTCGAAGTCCATAGTTGTGAATAGATCGGGATAATGCTCCCGCATCTCCTCCTCCGGTTCCTATGTCCATTTGGAGCCTTTTCAGTGCTGCCATTGCACCTTCACCGGCTTCACCTCCTTGTTCCGAAGACCCTTCGTCTTCTTATCTAAGAAAGCAACTGGCCTCTCGATGTATTTTAGGCTCCCATCCACCTGAATATTGTCCAACGAAACGACTGCCGACTCGTCAGTGACACACTTCCGAAGCTGAGACACATGGAAGGAGTTGTGAATCTGGCTAAGCTCCTCCGGCAGATCCAAGCGATATGCTACCTTGCCCATCCGAGCCATGATCCTGAATGGGCCTATGAACCGAGGACCCAACTTGCCCCTCTTCCAAAACCTGATAATCCACTTCCAGGGCGACACCTTCAGCAACACGAAATCCCCCACCTGAAACTCATGATCCGATCTTCGTTGGTCAGCATAACTTTTCTAGCGGCTCTGTGCAACCCGCAACCGGTCGCGCACCTACTGAATCAGCTCGGTAGTCTTGAGCACTACTTTCGTGCTCCCCATGACCCGGTGCCCAACCTCGTCCCAACAAACCAGGGTCCTGCACCTCCGACCATATAACATCTCGAATGGAGCTCGGTCGATACTAGCATGATAACTGTTATTGTATGAAAACTCTGCCAATGGGAGGTATGTGTCCCAACTACCTCCAAAATCCAACACACATGCTCGAAGCATGTCCTCCAGTGTCTTGATCGTCCTCTCGCTCTGGCCGTCAGTCGGGGGTGGTACGCCGTGCTAAAATGTAGCTGATTGCCTAGTTCCTCGTGGAACTTCTTCCAGAACCTGGATGTAAACCGTACATCCCGATCAGAGACTACCGATATTGGCACCCCATGCCTAGCCACCACCTCTCGTACATAAATATCCGCTAACTTTTCCGCGTATATACTCTCGGAAATCGGAATGAAGTTGGCACTCTTCGTCAGTCTGTCCACGATCGCCCATATGACATCCACACCTCTCGCCGTCCTAGGTAACTTCATGATGAAGTCCATAGTGATCTCTTCCCATTTCCACATGGGAATGGGTAGTGGTTGTACCCTGCCATGAGGCCGCTGATGCTCGGTCTTGACCTTCCTGCAGGTCAAGCACAGCTCTACGAACCAGGCGATCTCCCGCTTCATGCAGGGCCACCAATAACCCGGTCTCAAATCCCTATACATTTTCATAGCCCCTGGATGTATAGAGAACTTGGACTTGTGCGCCTCCTCTAATATCCTCTGCCTCACTCCTCCATTCACCGGTACCCACACCCGGCCACATTGCGTCAAAAGGCCACGACTATCCTTAACAAACAAAGGATACTTGCCCCGAATTTTCTCTATCTTCCAATTCTTTTTCTTCACCCCATCGACCTGGGCCTCTTTGATCATATCCAACAAAGGAGAAATCACTGTCATCCTCATACAGATGTCCCCAATCGGGGACCCTACCGTCTTGCGGCTAAACGCATCGGCCACTACGTTGGCCTTCCCTGGATGGTATAGGATCTCACAATCATAATCCTTCAGCACATCCAACCACTTCCTTTGTCGCATGTTGAGGTTCTGCTGATCCATCAAGTACTTTAAACTCTTGTGATCGGTATAAATGGTGAACCGCACTCCATACAAGTAGTGCCTCCAAATCTTGAGGGCAAACACTACTACACCCAGTTCCGGGTCATGAGTGGGGTAATTCGCCTCATGAGGCTTCAACTGTCTCGAGGCGTAAGCTAGCACGTGCCCCCTCAGCATCAGTACCGCACCTAACCCTGAGATCGATCCCTCACAATATACCACCAAATCATCTAACTCCTCGGGTAGTACTAGGATCGGAGCCTCGCATAACCTCCATCTCAGGGTCTCAAAAGCTGTCTGCTGATCCGTGCCCCACCGAAAGGTCACATTCTTCTTGGTCAAGCGGGTCAATGGCATAGCAATCTTGGAGAATTCCTGGATAAATCTCCAGTAATAGCCCGTTAAACCCAAGAAGCTACGGATCTCTGATGCATTTTTCGGTACTTCCCACCGCACCACCGCCTCAACCTTGGCTGGATCAACCAAAATACTCTCCTGATTGATGATATGCCCCAAAAACTGTACTTCTCGCAACCAGAAATCACACTTAGAGAACTTTGCATAAAGCTTCTCTGCCCTCAGGGTCTTCAGTACCTCCCTCAAATGCTGCTCATGCTGCTCCTTGGTCTTAGAATAGACCAGGATATCATCAATAAAAACGATCACCGACCGATCCATCATCGGTCTACATACCCTGTTCATGAGATCCATGAACGTTGCAGGGGCATTGGTGAGTCCAAACGGCATCACCACAAACTCATAATGCCCATACCAAGTCCTGAAAGCTGTCTTCGGTATATCCTCATCCCGGATCCTCATCTGATGGTACCCCGACCGAAGATCAATCTTGGAAAACCAAAACGCAACCTACAGCTGATCGAACAAATCATCGATACTCGACAACGGATAACGGTTCTTCACTATTAGTTTGTTCAGCTCTCGGTAGTTAATGCACATTGTGTGTGATCCATCCTTCTTTTTTACAAACACGATCGGTGCTCCCCACGAGGAACTGCTCGGACATGTGAACCATAGGTCTAGCAGCTCCACTCTATTAGATTCATAATTTCTTTTAACTAATTCTTTTTTTAATTTCTTTTTTGTTTAAATTATTTTTTATTTGATTATTATACTTTAACAAATATTTTTTTTTAATATATAATATTTATATATTAATACATATTACTTTATTTGATTATTAATTTTTTTTTAATTTTTTTTATTTGCTTATTGTATATTAATAAATATTATTTTAAATATATAATATTTATATATTAATAAAAATCATCTTATTGGATTACTAATTTTTTTAGTATTTTTTGAATTATATACATTAATAAATTCTTTTTAATTTTGGATCTCTTTTTTTAATTTAATCAATTATTATACATTAATTTTTTAATTAATTTAGTTTTATTGGATTAATTCTTTTTTATTTTATTTTTTTATTTTTTAATTGTTTTTAATTTCATTTAATTGTTTTCTTTATTGTTTTAACTAAAAAGTCACACCCACCCCGCCTATTCTGATTTATTTTAAATATTTCGAAGATAACATATTGTGGACAACACCACCACCCTCACCTGTTCATCAATGGTGCAGTTGTCCAAAATATGTCTCAAAACTCGGTTCGACAAAAAAGAATTAATCCAACAAAAATGAAATGAAAAAAAATTAACTAAATTAAATTAATAAAACACAAAATTCTCCTTTGTTAGATATGTATATTGTTTAAAACACAAAATTAAATTAAGTTGTGAATTTAATTTGTTGGATATGATCAAAAAGGATGACAGTGATTTCTCCTCTGTTGGATAAAATAAAAAAGAAGAGATGTGTTTTAAACAATATACCCATCTCTTCTTTTGCGTCAAAATTAAATTAAGTTGTGAATTTTGTGTTTCATCAATCATCACATTTTGGGAGGGATTTGCCAGTAATATGACCATGCACCTTGGCTCCTTTGCACATGTCTAAGAAGATACGCTTCCACAGTTTGTATTTGGACTCATCAACCGATAGTTTAAAGCTAAACTGGTTGTAGACATTGGTTAGTGCAAAGACAAGTTGTGTTGCAGTGGGGGAGGTAGTGGAGCTCGATGTTGGTACAGACATGGCAAATAAAGGAAATCAGGAAAATAAATCTAACAAGAATAGTAAATAATGAACATAAAGCTAAACCAAAGGAAGGAAAATTTTAAATGTACCAGTAGTTTAACTCAATAAACATCAGCAGAAATTGGGTAGTGAACCTGGAAGAGATTTGCGATCGGTGGAGATTGCTTGGAGGTTGCTGTGATCGAGATGGCACAGGAGGCAGGAAGTAACAGAGAAAAAAAAAACCTCAGGCAATGGCTTTGATCGACAAGGGCAGATGAGAAAGAACTTGAGGCAGCGCCAAAAAAAATTGGAGAATACGTCTGGTACTTGTGCAATCGATTCAAAAAGCAAACACAGGAAGACTCGATACCATGTTTAATGATGTGAAAACCCATCAATTAGGGTTATGTGAATAGAATGAATATATAGAGTACATATTACACAAAGGGACTGTATACTATTTAAAAAGTATAAAAAGAGAAATAACTAAACAATATATTTAACAATAAGAACTGAAGTAGAAAGATGCAAAGCTCGAAATGCAGCAGCAGAACCACAAAAGGTTCAACCAGAAAATAGATAATGACTGCATTATCTGATTCTTACTTGGAGCCATTTAGATGAAAAGTGACAAAAATCAGCAGCAAGTTATGGTGAGAGCAGAAGCAAGTTGAGAGTGAAAGAGTGCATGGTATTTCATGTTGAAATCCTGCCTCACACGGATTCTTTTGAAATCCTAAGGAACTCGATTCCCTAGTAGTCTAATCTAACTACTTGATCTTGTATATATACATACCAAATCCAACAAATGTTTCAACAGTGACACAATTAAACATCACAAATATAAAATCTAAACAGTAGTATAAAAAAACACAGTAGTGGTATTAGAAAGCAAAATAAACACTGAAAAGTCCTTGCATAGTATACTATGCGGTTTCTCTTCCTCTCTTGATCTTGTTAACTTTTACCACAACTGCAACATATATCTTGTCCATGGTTTCCTCTGCAAACATGAAAACCTTGTGTCTCCATTGCCTCTTCAACAACAAAACCCCAATAACACCCCAGAAACCTGTTGCAAAACCACAAATTATGTCCATGTAGAACATCCATACCTTGGTTTTCTCATCAGCTGCTTCGTCTTTCTTCTTGCTAGTGGTTGTTGTTGTTGTTATTGGGTCTTCTCCTGGATTTATGCAATTCTTTGGCAATGGAGGTCCACACAGATCTTTGTTCCCTTCATATATCGATGAATCAGTGAGGGTCTGCAGTTGGCTTCCTGTTGGAATTCGTCCCGACAAGTTGTTGTGTGACAAATTCAAATGGCTCAAAAAAGTCAAATCTGCCATGCTCGGAGGGATCACACCAGTCAACTCGTTTCCAGATAAATCAAGAGAATTTAACTCTGACATGTTTCCTATGGTGTCTGGAATACGCCCACTGAGATGATTATTAGACAAATTGAGGCCCACCAACATTGAAAGTGCAGTTAGCTCGACCGGTATTTCTCCGACAAGTCTATTGCTTGAAAGGTCCATATTATAAACCATATACCAAGTTCTTGTATATTCAATATCAACACCTTTCATGACCTGCTCAACATTCTCATCATTGTTGAAAGAGGGATGTTCAAAGGGCCGATACCTTCTACCGCAAACCATGGCAATCAATTCTCCAAGACAAGGAGGGATGGTTCCCTTTAAGTTGTTGTGTGCAACATCCAAAATTCTAAGATTTGAAGCTTTGCAAAATGACTGAGGAATTCTTCCGGTGAAGTTGTTTTTGTGCAACCTCAAAACCGCCAAATATGTAAGTTCTTTCCTGACCCATTCGGGTAGATTTCCAGACAATCTATTATCACCCACATCTAAGATACATAAATATCGTAGATTCCTCAATTCTCGAGGAAGCTCACCAACAAAGTTGTTGTCATTCAATTTTAACCGACG
The DNA here is from genome assembly GCF_052849685.1 of Lactuca virosa. Taxonomy (NCBI): domain Eukaryota; kingdom Viridiplantae; phylum Streptophyta; class Magnoliopsida; order Asterales; family Asteraceae; genus Lactuca; species Lactuca virosa. The sequence goes on along the minus strand of NC_136433.1, from coordinate 362,440,274 downwards.
CAATAAATTAAGAGCTACAGAGCTTGGAATGACACCAGACAGCCGATTTGAGCTAAGTATCATGGTAAACAACCCATGCAGATTTTCAAGACACTTGGGAATTTTACCAGTTAACCTATTTTCGGAAAGATCAAGAAATACCAAATCTGTCCTTCTGCACAATGAACTTGGAATCGACTCATTGAAAAAGTTGTTTTCCAGAAATAACGAAGGAGCATCTACATACCCACCATAAGTTTCCCCACTGGGAAGGTTTGTTAAAGGTCCGATCAGTTGATTATGAGAGAGATCTAAGTGAAGTATGATGGGCATCCTCCGCAACCATCTGGGCCGAGGTCCTAAGATTGAAGCATTGGACAACACTAACTCATAAAGTTTCCTTTGATTTCGAAGCCACTGCGGGAATCCATTTGCAATATTGCAAGAACTGAGGTCAAGAGATACCAACTGGAATGGAGGTATCCAGTCACGTGAAACATTGAATGTCAACTTGGTGTTATAAGAAGCATCCAAAAACATCAACATTGAAAGGTTAGCAAAATGGGCTTCAGAAACTACTCCTTCTAAAGAATTGTTAGATAAATCTAAAGTTTGGAGTTTAGCAATTTGGCCGATTGAAACTGGAATAGTTCCATTTAATAAATTCGAATTCAGCCTAACTGATTGTAATGAAACAAGTTTTCCTAGAGATGTTGGGATTGGGCCTGTTAACCGATTGACACTTAGATCCAAATGTGTTAAAGCAGCTAAATTTCCAAAGAATTCTGGAATTGAACCATTCAATTGATTAAAAGAAAGATCAAGTTTGGAAAGATTCCCAAGGAATGTAGGAATAGGACCGGTTAACCAGTTATTGGAAATATAAAGACCTAGAAGATTAGGCATAATAGGAACCGGTGAACTCAGCATGTTATGTGAGAAGTGAAGGATTCTTAGGGAACTCATGTTTTTTAAAACAGATGGAAATGTGCCTTCAATTGAATTTTTGCTGAGATCAAGGTGTTGGATGTTGGAAAGTGTACTGACATTAAGATGAGGGGAAGATAGATGCGTCTTATCGAGCCCACAATCTGACAAATGCAGCTCTGCTAAAGAAGGTATCATGCTTAGCAGGTTTGCAAAGTTCCATGCCAAACTGACATTAAAAGATGAAAGATCCAGAAATGTTAGGGATGACATGTTTTGAAAAAATCCAGGGAGTGGACCTCCGAAAGAATTGAAGCCAAGATCCAAGTGTTTGATGTTGGAACGTATTCGACTAGAATTAAGAGAAGGACGAAGATCAGCATTGGAAAGTCCACAATGTGAAAAACTTAACTCTTTTAAAGAAGGAATCATGTAAAACAACATGCCCCTGTTTTGTGCTCCGCCAAGATCTACCAAACTCAAATCGAGATGCTTAAGTAACGAAAGGCCAAAAGTCCATGCCATATCATCTGCCATCAGCTTTTCATTCCAACTGAGATCAAGAACCTTTAAATTAGAAAGATTTCCAATGTGAGGAGGAATAATACCTTCAAAACCAGCATGGGACAGATTGAGGTAGCTCAGTTGTTTGAAGGATCTGATGAACTTTGGGATCCGACTTCCTTGAAAATCATTCCCACTCAAGTCCAAGTATTTGAGATGCCTCAAATCTTCCAAAGAAGAGTCCACCTCATTACTAACTAAGTAGTTGCTGTAGCCTTCAACCCAATCATAGTAATCTCCTCTGAGATGAAGGCTTTCTACCTTCCCAGTGATACCATCACAGTGGATTCCTTCCCACATGCAGCAGTCAATGCCAACCCATGATGACAACATTCCAGAGAGATCTTCAACACTGTCTTTGAACTTGAGAAGAGCAAGTCGTTCTTGCTCAGAGCAAACAGCGAGACTCGTATTTCCATCACCCAAACAAGTAGAAGTATATGTGGCTCCTGCAAACAGCAAAGCACATACAAAAATGAGATGGAGCCCCAAACCCCTCAGATTCCCCATTATCAAAACCCTAACTAAGTTAATTTAGAGATTCGACAAAAAATTGAAGGAAGGATGGATGTTTAAGATGAAGTGACAAGTTGTTAAGCTGAAGAAGGTAGTCGATTTATAAAGCCATAAATGAAGACTTTAAGGTAAAGGAGAGACTTGTATTCTTGTGTGTGCTCCTAGGCTAATTTCCTTTTTCTTTTGGTCAATATAAGTGGTTCATGACCCAAGTATCTTCACCATTGCTATGCAATTGTACTTGGCCACGATTAAAATCATGAATTAAAAAAACACAGTATTTGACAAATAAGCATTTACAAGTTGAAACGTCAATCAAGTCAAGTATCAAACAGAATGAAAAACCGATCAAAGGCCACTAACAAGCAGATTTAATGAAATAATAGCTATAAATTTCTTTCAAATTATTTGAATAAATTACCTTTCCAATTAAAATGGATTTTGGCCTTCTAGAAGCTTAGCATCAAGCCTCTAATATTCAGGAGCTGCTGCCTTTTAACAATGTTCACACCTGATACAATAGACAGATTAAATTTGTTTATCAGTCTATAATATATCAGACTTAGGAAAGACTTTAAACAAAAAGAATGCTCAAAGGCATTCCTTTAAACGCATTTGATATTTTCAAACACATTTAAGATAGGTATTGATTTTAGGTTCCAAATTAAATTTAAATTTATTAGATTTGATAAAACTATTGCTGCATGCTAGAAGCTCATGTCTTTAAGGTTATTATGCATTTTAGTTGCAAAACGTGCGATCTTTAATGTGTATAAGATGCAACTTCTGTGTTGACATTTAAAGAAAGTTGTTTACGTGAAAATATAAACTGTACTTTTCTGTCAAAAATGACATTTGATATCATGAAACCTTTTAGAGTTATACTCACATCTATAATGATATTTACTTATTATCATGGAAGACTCGGAAATCTGTGGATAACTTGTATTCTTTTGGGCATAGACTATTTGTCTTTTCTATTGATCAATATTAAGTGATTTTTTGGGCACATCATTACCCAGGGAAGACGTAAGTGTATTTTTTGTTTTCTTTTTTATCTGCATCAAACCTTGTGAACCGTTTTAATAAAAATAATGTCTTACTTGTGTAAATAATTTTGTAATAAGTACCAGTCAATCATTTATTAACTAAAATAAGAAATTCATGTATATTTGTATATAAACTTTTTATAGTAACCCACTATTGAACCGATAAGAAAAATAAAATTACAAACATGGATTTGTTTCTTCTTGTTAATGGAAATAATAATTTGATGGAAGGAAATGATAAGAGACAAAATTATCACATTTACTAAAATTTTCGACGATAAATTTTTACCATTATAGTAAATCAAATAATAAGAAGCTTTGAAATGATGAATCAGTATGTGTTCAACTTATTTTTATTTTATTGTCATCCCATTATATCACTTTGTTTATTTCATCGTGATACCATTCTTCCAAAAGCATAATGTGTTGGTTGATTTGAAAAGTGGTCCCTGAGACGTCAACTTTAATAGAAAATTTGTTAGAATTCTTACAATGACAATTTTGCCCTTTCATTTTGGATGTAAATGGTTAAAACTACCATAATGCCATAGGATCAAAATGGCAAAAAATCAAAATTATTAAGATATTTGAATTGGATGAACCAAGAATTCTTTGAATGCTTATGAAGCATATCCAGAAGGTTGGCTTTAACCCTTTAAACAAACCCATCTTCAGTGTCCAGACTTTTTCTCTATGTGATTAATTAAACCAAAATCAGTCTAAAATGACAATTTTTCCCTTTCATATGTTTTTGATAACCTGTAATTACATTCCTTGTTTTAAGTCAGGGAAGATGAAGGTAGTAGTGGTGGTGGTAAGATATTAAAGAACATTTAATAACAAATTCGAAAATATTAAGTACGGGCAAATTGGTCATTTTTTAAAACTTTAACAGATGTACTGTTAAAGTTGATGGTCCAGGGACCAAAAGCTTTATAAAACACTCCAATAAGGACCGGAATTGCAAAAAGATTTCTTTTTGGACATGATCCGAAAAAAACATCTAAACACAATGACAAAAAAATGTGCTTTAGTCATAAAACAATAAAAACAAAGAGTCCTTGGAAGACTTTGTAACGTCAATGGAAATTTATGTCCACAATCTAATTATATGTCCTTTATTAGTCCCCACATCACATGTAAGTGTCTTAGGCCTCAAGGTTGATGTGACCAACTCAATAGAAGACAAGTTCTATAGCTTTAAGTCCAAACATTCATATTGTATATTAATTACATTTAAATAAAACTATTGTTGCATGCTAGAACTCATGTCTTTAAGGTTTTCATACATTTAGTTGCAACAAGAACGATCTTTAATGTGTATAAGATGCAACATCCATGCTGTCTTACACAGATAGTGGATTACATGAAAATATAAACTGTATTTTTCTGTCAAAAATGACACTTGATATCATGAAACCTTTTAGGTTTGCACTCACATCTATAATGGCACTAACTCAATGACATGGAAGATTTGGAAATCAATGGATAATATTTATCCACAGACTTGTATTCTTTTGGGCATAGGCTATTTGAATTTTTCTATTGATCATTATTTAACTGGTTTTTGGCTAAATCTAATCCTCATGGCATACGTAAATGTATTTGTTAATTGTTATTTACATGGAAGACTTGGAAGTCAATGGACAGTTTGTATCCACAAACTAGTAATCTTTCTGGTTCTAGGCTATATTTTGTGTTCTCTTAAATCAAAATAAATGGTTTTTGGCAAACTCTATTCCTCATGGCATTTACATTCTTTAATTTTATGCTCATTTTGTCACCTAAGTTACTTCTTCATCACATGGCATGAGTAAATGAATTGATTAGGGTCATTCTTTATTTTGTAATAAGTTCCCTTAAATTGTTTATTAACTAAAATCAAATTTTCAGCTATATTTGTAAATAACTTTTTGATAAAACCAACTATTGAACCGATATGAAAATAAAAATTCAAACACTGATTTATCTTTTCTTGTTTAAGTCAACGGAAATAATAAATTAATCAAAGGAATTGATCACATTTAATAATATGTTTTATAATAAACTTGCATGATTTTCAAGAAAATCAAATTAAAAGAAGCTTTGAAATGGTGAATCAATATTAGTTCAACTTACCGAACGTTGATTTTTATTAAATGTCAAATTTGCTATTTATTAATTTAATTTTAATATGCCTGAATAAATCATTTTGATCCTATAGGCTATAATCAATCAAACATGACAATATGACATGATAGCATTGTATTTCTGGTCTTATTGTCAAACTCATTGAATTACTTTCTTCAATTATTGTGAGTTCATTCCTCCAAAATCACAACGTTTCATTTGGTTTGAAGAAACTGATGATCAAGACATCAATTCATTTACACAAAAACAAATAGAAAGTAACCTTGGAAGAATTTGGAGTCAATAAAAAAAATTAATATCCCTAAACTTATATTCCTTTAAATAGTCTCCACAGGATATGTAAATTTCTTTGGCCTCAAATTTCCATTCAAAGACTTTGATTCCCACACAAAACTATAAACCTGATTATAAACCTGATTTTGACGTTTACAGGATTAAAAAATTAACTTGCAGAAAAAGAAATTTTTTATTAGTCCACTTCAATAAGATTGATGCTTCCAGCCCAACAAAAGATAGGTTCTATAATTTTAAGTCAAGATTTTCATATTGTATTTTTGGCTTTATGCACAACATTAGCGTACATTTATTTATGTGTTTGACCACAAGGACTGGAAAATTTAAGACACACACACACACACACACACACATATATATATATATATATATATATATATATATATATATATATATATATATATATATATATATAGCTAGGTTCAAATGTTTCTAGCAACTATTGTGTGCATGTATGCACCAATGAGAATTCAGGAAATAATTAAATCATTAATAAATAATAGAAGGGTATAAGAGTAATCTACACTATAATTAATTATGGTAAAAGAAAATAAAATCAATTAATATCCCATTAATTTAGGTTATCAATTTCATAAACCTATAACACCACAACCGATTCCCCCCTCTTTCTCTAAAAATCATCGTCTAGCACCATCATCATCTCGTTCTCTCTTCACAGACCCAAAAACCCTTATCCTCTCTTTATGGATCGAAGAACAAGGGGTTTTAATAGTGCCGATCACCGATTATAGACACCGGTTGAAGACCCCTTTATTCCGGCCATCCAATCACCGTTTGCTGACCACCACCATCGTCTTCATCGCCAACGAGCACCACCACCATCTTCCTGTCCTTGCGTTCTTCTATTCTGGAGCATTTGTTTTGTTCATCCACTCCATCGATTCCACACTCCTCTTATATTTTAATTTGGTAAGCATTCTACATTATGAGTTTATATTATTTAATCAATGTCTATTTATCTGGTGCCCCCTCAGAAACCCTAAATTGATTTTATATTTTTCTTTCTTCACCATTTCAGATAATGTTTTTGCCGGCTATTCATTTGTAGTAAAGTTTAGCAACTTGTGGATTTCACCGCTTGATTTTATATCTTTTATGTAAAAGTTAAGTTCTTAATCTCTCCTTTTAGCAAACATTCACTAGGTAAGTTACTGGGGTTTCTTATAGGAATAATTATATTTGCTAACAAAGACTTGTATAACAATAATTCATTAAAATATGTGTCTTTAGGCTCTTTAACATTTGTTTATGTTGTGATGGGGGATTCTTTCAACGTCATTCTTGGAAGGACATATTTGTATCATGTAATCCTTTCTCTTTCCCTGTATAATTTTTGTTTTGAATTTGAGAAAACTTAAAGTTATTCATTTCTGCTTAACTTGTTAAAAAATTATTCATGCTTTCTCTATCTCTTAGTGATTAATGTTAATGCACTTATGTAAGGTTGATTGTTCATCTTAGTAAACATCTATTTCAACTTGATTGCCTTAATAATTTTGATATTTAATAACCAATAAGCAATCCATTTTTTAATAACCAACGAGTACTTTGGACTTCTCTTTCTCCAAGGACCAATTTGACTTCAGAAAGTATAAGCCAAGATTTTTTATTCTAGAACCATATAACAATAGTTTATGTATCAATAAGTCGAATTAGTAAATTTTTAGCATTTTATATGGTTCTTTAATGATGTAAACGACAAATGCTTTCTTTGAAAACAGGTTAATCAACATGTTTACTTATCTTGGTGCTTATAGGAAAGTCACACAGGTTTGCACAATATGTTTCTCATTCTTAATCTAAATACTTACACCTAATTTTTCTAATTATTTTTCTTGCTGTCAATGCTCAGAGCTTTAAATAAAGAGAAAAAAAGTAAATATACAGGTCATGCAAAAGGTGTTTGCACTATTATCAGCTGAATTTATAAAAGTGGGTGACCAGGACTACATATACTTTATCGTGGTTTTTCAGCCACAGAGCTGTACTTTTTTTTTTCATAATTTTTTTTGGTTATAGAGTACGGTTTTTTATAAAGAAATGTTCTCTATCATATTTATATTGTACCGTTTTACAATCGTACTCTATCTATTCATGTAATAGGAAATTCCCCCATTAGAGTACGATTCGATAACCTTATTCTATTACCTACTTTAACCGGACTTTATTACCTATTTTGTAGTAGTGAAAGATGTGGTTTCTATCTGTACTGCTCACGGGAGAAGACCGGAGGTGACAATGGAGAAGAAAGACTAACGCGATACAACTATATTATTTCCTGATTTCTTGTTAGGTAATCACTTTTTTTAATATTTTCTGATTTCTTGTTAGGTGACAATATTATATCAGAATCGAATTTTTTGTATATTCTTTTAGAATGAGGAAGATCAATGCAAATATATTTTATTATTGATTCTTTTTTTAATTTATTGATTCTTGTTCGGATACATGCTTTAGAATGTTTATACATATAGAAGAAAATACTATAATTTAAGTTGATATTTTATTATATTATAGGAAATTGCACTTGATCACACTGTGAATGGATCTTACTTATGGGTAAGCCATCCATGTCTTCCCTTTTATGGGGTTAATAAAATAGATGAATTAGAAATAGAATGTTGGTTGCTTTTTCATTTTAACTACAGTGGTTATGAGCTGGAGATGGAGGCTGAAACTAAAGATTCTAAAGATGAAGCATGAGGCATTTTAACTACAGTTGTATATTTTTGATGATACAAATTCTTTAAGAATATTCAAAACCATTCTGCAAGAATATTTTATTCTGTAAGAATATTATTGCTGTATTCTGATAGAATTGTAGTTAATTATTTGTATGTTTAATGTGCAATTGTTACAAGTGTATCACTACAAATTACTTCGCAATGAATCCCTGATAGAAATGGCTTGAAGAATGGCTTGAAGACCTGATGGAAAAGGCTTGAAGAATGAATTAAAGAATGATCACACTAATTGTTTAAGAATGTTGTTATTTTTTAAGAATTATACTTGTTATTCTTTTAGAATGTTTGTTATTATTCAATGAATCACAATCATACAACGTAATTATTTGGTATATTATTAGTTCAAAAATCGATTTTGTGTATTCTTTCAGAATGTATTTACTAGTTTATGATTGACATTCTGACAGAATAAAATCGAAAAATATATTTACTAGTTGATGGCTAACATTCTATCATTCTGACAAAATAAATCGGATTTTTAATTTTGAATTAATTTAAAATATTCAGATTTTAAAAAAATAAAGGAATTAATTATCCCTAAAAATCCGAAAATTTCCTTTTTTAATATACGTTAATTGACTAAAATGCCCTTATGCTGAAATTTGTGTGATTATATCGTACATGCTATCCTATTCTACTATCATAGACCCTCAGATTATGACCTTTGATTATATTCCATCCAATGGTCCAGATCTGTGCATTCTGGCACACAATATTTACTAGAAACAAAATAACCTAACCCTATATATATATATATATATATATATATATATATATATATATATATATATATATATATATATATATATATATATATATATATATATATATATATATATATATATATATATATATATATATATATATATAGGAACCACACAGTTTAATAATTTTGTTTTTTTTTCAATTCCTTCATTTGTAATCATCCAAAAACATAATCAAACATACAAAAATTAATGATATTTTTATTTCTGAAGACTAAAAATCAGCATCGGTATATTTTAAAGTATGATATATATATATATATATATATATATATATATATATATATATATATATATATATATATATATATATATATATATATATATATATATATATATATAGGGCTTAGGAAATATGTGGTTGTTATGTACCTAATATTATGTATAGAACCATCAAAAACTAAATAGTTTTAACTAAATGCAATCAAATCTCTCTACCATATTTCTTGTATCCTCTATTAGACTAGATGATAGGATTTGTACATATTTTTATGGAGTTTTAAATATTTAATTTTGCACCACAAACCATGTATAACAATACATTATCAACTACCTATAAGCCGCCATATTCAAATTTACTATAGAAAACAATAGTAGAAAACTATAGTGAAAGATTGAAATTGTTCATTAAAAACTCAATAAATTTATTCCCATAACACATCAAAAAGAACCATGCAAATGTATATATGGTAGGTGTCAAAGAAAGTTATGTAGCCTTCTAGAGGTCTAATAATATAAACAACACATTCAAAATACATAGATGTTGAGGATAAATTATTAAATCAGAAATAATATGAGCTCAAAAGCAATAGGAATAAGCTAACAATGAAAAAAATTGTGTTTTTTTAATCAAAATGAAGTCAATTTTGATGGTTCTATACCTAATATTACATACATGACAGCCACATATTCACTTTTCCCATATATATATATATATATATATATATATATATATATATATATATATATATATATATATATATATATATATATATATATATATATATAGGAGTAGGATCAAATGAGAACACCTAAAAGGTTGAGAACGTGAGAACATAGGAGTAGGATCAAATGAGAACACCTAAAAGGTTGAGAACGTGAGAACAGATCTGGACCATCTAATTTTTAAGATGTGTGGCTATAATTAATTGTTATTTTTCTTACTATTAATACATTTAAATTTTAAATTTTAAATTAAAGAAAATTATAAAGGCTATTAAGGTAGATAAGCATTACCCTAATTTTGTAAACTCCTATATTTACTCTATATCCCTCTATTTTGTTGACCTAATCTTATAGAAAGGACAATCAACGTATTCATCCTCTCACCGCCTCATCCCTACGCCCCTACTCTACTTTTCACATCATCGGACCTCGCCATCCTCTTAGTTCATCTTATTCTTTTGCCCATCTCCTATTTAATGAGAATCCATGGCAGATATGCATAAAAAGATGTAGATCGATCGAAAGAAACAACAGATGGGTAGAGATCGTTTGAGAGAAAGAGAAATCAAATACGTATTAGTGGAAACCTTGCCGACTTTTGAGTTTTCTTCCACCTAGCCGCCGCACAAGACACAAAAACACCACCATTTCCATCTTGACAGTCGACCAAAGATCATCGAAGCCCTGCTGATGTCACCGATTGCTGCTCGCGTCACTCCTGAATGATTCTCCCTTTTCCCCTGTCACACACCATCGCAAATCACCGCATCTTTCCTCCCCTTCGATCTTGTTGTTTCGCCATCGAACCTCCTTGCTACCAACGACGGGCACAGCGTACAAGAGAGTCGTCGGAGGTTGGATTTCCCCCTCATCCTCACGATAGATTGACCGTCACTACCTGTCATTCCTTCGTGCCTTCTTCTCTCTCTCTTCATTCCTCTAATACAATTGTATATCACGTTCCTTTTATTTACCTGATCAGAACCGATTGAGGCCATAGAACCGATATGATATGGAATGCATGAAGATGGCCATGTTAAAGCATGAAGAAACATTCAAACAGCACGTAATAATTAATATCTCATCAAAATTAAGTAAGTAGTCATTGCTGAAGACAGGTGAAATCCTTCCTTCTTTTGTTCGCTTATTTCATTTCAATTGTAGCATCAATTGTTGGTCGTTTGGTTTAGTTTGATGGCTGGAGTGGTTTAACCAATTAAACTTGCCTTTGGATGATTCATGGATGAATTTGGACATCTTGTACTTCTGAAAGACAATTAAATAAAGGTTGTATTAACCTTTTGTTCACTTATTTTATTGTAAACTAATCTAAAGTTCTTAAGTTATAATCTCACACCCAGATTATTGTTTCCAGAACTCATATTCATCATTTTCGAAGATGAAATCATTCCACCTTTCTCTTAAGATTGCAATCAGACATCCATCTTAAACGACACAGGAAAATGAAATTGTTCTTCCTTCAATCGGAATACATTTCAAGCTGCTCTGAGATTGAGGCTTCCTTTAATTTCAAAATATGGTGATGTTTATAAGGAAGAAAGAGAGAAGTGTTTTTCTGAAGATGTGAAGGGATTGTTTGATGAAAGGTTTCAAATTCAGATTTATGAAGGTTTTTGCATGTTTTGTTAAATAAGGGTATTGTACTTGTTTATGATAGAACGTGTATTTATTTATAAATAGCAATGTATTCATGTGTGAATGGTTGTACGTATTTATGAAATTTAGTGTATTCATGTGAATGAGTGTATTTATTTATGATTATAGGTATTCATTTTATGATAGAATGTGTGTTAATTTATGAATAGCAGTGTATTTATTTGTGAATAGCAGTGTATTAATGTATAAATGATTGTAGTTATTTATGAATAGTAGTGTATTCATTTCAATTGATGAAAAAGGCATTGAATTATTTGTAATTTGATGTGTATTCATTTGTGATTGGAGTAGTATTTGGTTTTTATACAAGTGTATTGATTTGAAATGAGATTTCTATTCATTTTTTTGAAAAACAAAAACATGAAATAGGAGAATAAAATGATTTTTTTAAGATTTTTTTTCAGATTTTAAATAAATTTGACTAAAAATATTTTTTATATTCCATTAATAAAAAAATAAAAAATTGAATATTTCCTTGTTTTTTGGTAACTGATCCTAAATTTAAGGGAATTTGATTTAATTTTAATTTAATTAAAATATACAGTTACTAATATGCCCTTATATATTGATTGGTCAAGAACTATTCTCGCGTTCTCAACCTTTTAGGTGTTCTCATTTGATCCTCTCCCTATATATATATATATATATATATATATATATATATATATATATATATATATATATATATATATATATATATATATATATATATATATATATATATATATAACATAATTTATTTTGTCTGCCGACTTGGAAATATATCTATAACGATTTTCTATAGTAGAGAATAAAAATTATTTATTCAACAATCATAAATTCATAGCGGCCTCAAATCCAGCGCACACCCGAAAACATACAATTTTATAATATATCCACAGCCAGTTTCATGAAGAAAAAAAAAAACAAATTAAATGAATAAAACAGAAATATGTAAACTTTCTTAATTTAATTATATTGATAGTAATGATTTGTAAGTCTATTGTATGTGCATCAATGTATTTGTATGTGTATCAAAATATATGTAATTTGTCCACCAACAGATCCTACAAACATGCATCACCGATAACCTTGTTCAAGTGAAAAATGGAAAAAAATGCATTTTTTAAAGGAAGAACATTGAGGGGTACTAACCTTTAGGCTCCGATTCACCCTAATTTGTAGTTGCAAAAGTCTTCTCATCCAGTGAGACAATTAATAAGATCAACAAGTCTCCTGAAAGACAAAAGCAATCAACATAAATGATTAATAACACCAGGTGTCCAATACACCAAACACAACAAGTTGCCAGCAATTACAAATATCATTGCATCCAATTTGGGAGAGAACAATTCACTTTCTTGATGACTATGATAAAAGCTTTTTCAATACTATCAGATACCAAGTACAAGTTTAGGAACATTAGAAAGCATATTATGTACATAATGATCTAGTATATGTGCAACTGTGCATATAGAACCAAAGAATCATCACTGCAAAACTTAACTAGAAGCAACAATGTGGTCCTAATTAATAGATCAAATGGCCGGATGAGAAATGATGTATGTCCAGATAATGTGTAGTATACATAAAATTTATTTCTTTTCTAAACCAATTAAACCGTCTGAATGAGACTAGATGACCATTTTACCCTTACATTCCAACAAACAATTTTCACAATATTATCAATTTTAGCATGAGAGAGTTGGGAGGAAAAAGAAGGGAAATGAGTAATTGATTGGGGCCTTAACACATTAAGCTAGTTTTTTTTGGCCTTTTTAGATAAGTGCTTAACCCCTTAAACTCATTCAATGAAAAAGAAACAGCTCCGTAGACAAGATACACTGCCTGCTGAAAAAGGAATAGATAACTTAATGTATGAATGCAACTCAACATAGATAGTAGTAAGTATGGTTTTGGGGCTTCCAAAAATTGATTCATTGGAATTTTTTTAGGGTTGAGTTATGGGAAACAAAGTAGAAAGTATTTCTTAGCTAACACTATATGAAGCCTGGAAAAGTAGAAAGACACAAGTCAGTCAACTAAAAGTTTTCGGATAATTATTTATGCTACAACTATCTCTTCACACAAAAAGATTGATCAAAAGTAAAAAAATGTACTTTTATTCGCAATTCTACTTCTCCGAAAGCATACAGTTGAAATGGCATGTGTATGTTAATGTCCCTATTCGGTTAGGAAAATTTGAAACACTTAAAGAGCACACTTAGAGGAATGGACTACACTGCCTAACTCACACTAGGACATATATTGCATTTCCATTCAGCAAAGTTTCAAGGTTATTGGAACTGTTGGCTTTGGGATTTGGCAGACAAAAGTATCAGATTTTAGATTATTTGCCTCCACTGACAGTAATTGGGGTTGTTGTATGGATGTTCAAAGGAGCACTTTGGGTTACTTTTATGTTTTGTTAGTGGTTGGTTTATGTAAAATTTGTGGTCTTTGTTTCCAACATAGTAATAGTATGTTGCTTCTAGGATTTTGTTTCGGTTGTTTTATTTTGCTATTTAATTGTATCTGTTCATGGCTTTCTTACTAATGAACTGAATTGGCAAAAGTTTAGCATTTCTATGTTTTCCCTCTGTTCATTGCTTAAATTTTACATTTCCAACAATAATTAGTAGGTAAAATTATGTGGATTTTAGCAAACTATGGGATAATAAGTCTTTGGAAAAGATTATGTGGGCACGAGGCAGCTCATTAAATTACAAGAAATGTATTCTGTTTTCCAGTTTTCTGCAATGCAAGAGCAAATAGAGCGACATTTCATGTACTTGTATTGCTGCAACAAGATATATTATGTGGTCGATGTACACTGATCAAAATAAGAGATTAGTTGATATAATGCGATACAACCACCAACGTAAGTACCAAAGGGGAGTCTACCGCAGTGGCGGACGCAGAAAGTTATCATGGCAGTGGCACAATTTTTTTTCTTTCCGAATATAATAACATAAAAAAAAATTAGAAGTACAATACATAAAACCGATCCATTACAACTTAATATTTAAATTTGACATCTATGGGTACACATTTTTTGAAACCGACCCATTACATCTTCGATATTCACTTTCATAAGTGCTTCTTTTTCAACATAAGAAATCATGGCATCGTTCAAAAAATCATAACCTATTTTGTTATGCAAGTCCGTCTTCAACAACTTCATCGCAGAAAAACATCTTTCGACTGTTGCGGTTGCAACGGGTAAAAATAACCAACTTCAACAACCTATAAACCAAAGGATAAGACCGATGTTTCCCCCTTTCCACCATCAAACGAGAAAGGTCAGAAATTCCTTGCAAACTAGTGAACCGATCTCCTCAATCTTGGTTTGCTTCTTGGAGGCTGCACTAATAGATTGTTTTTCTTTCAATAAAAATTCACAATTCTCTTTTGCTTTGTGATGAAAACTATCAATACCACCCATATGATCTCTCAATGATTTTTTTTATTCAAACTATCAAAACCTTGTGCAACAAATGCATCTCTCCCATGTTGTTTTCCCACCATGTTTCCACATACATCGCAAAGTAAACAAAATGTTTTGTTTTCTTTTATGCTATATTCTAACCAATCAAAGTCATCAAACCACTTAACAACAAAACGACTTTCTTTAGAACCTATTTTCTTTGAAGGGAATGTATGACCCCTTGGTTGACAAGGTCCTTGAAGCAAATATGCCCTCCTTATTTCATCTCTTTGATTTGGATGGTAAGTTGTAATCTTTGGTCTAACACCCAGGTCTTTTGGAAGATCTTTCAATTCAACATTTGTAATTGGAGTATTTGTAGGTTGTGGATTTACATTAGAAACCGAAGGGAATGATTGATTAGAAGGGCATGGTCTTTTAGAGGATTCTTCAAAACTTAAATCATTGGAGCATGGTCTTTTGAAGGATTCTCCAACACTTGATTTATTGATGCTTGTTCTTCCAAAAAAGAACCCAATTTTATCCTCACAATTCAATATCAAACAAGTAAGCCATCCAATTATTCAAAAACTCAATGGAAAAGAAACTAATTTGAATAATTTCAAGGTTAACAATCTAAGTATCTAACATTCTAACAACAAGTTACAAGTAAACAACTAATTTCAAGGTTAAGAACTACTAATTTCACCTAAACAATAAGAAATTTCAACAAAAAAGCAACTAATTTGACTAATTACATAAACGTAAAATTATCAATACTTACTTGTTTCATTGTATTTGTAGGTTTGAAGGGAGTGCCAAGCCAAGCCAAGCCAAGCCAAGCCAAGCAAATAAAAATACATATGCCTTGGTAACTTGGTTGTAATCGGTTGAAGGGAGGCAGAAGGCCAATTTTTTTTTCTCGTTGCAGGTTTGCAGCTTTCACAGAAGATGTTGAACGACCGCTTTTTTTTTCTTTTCAGCACGGGACCGTTTCCTGTTTCTTTCCTTTTCCTGCCGATGGTCGATGGATATTGGGCACTATTCCAAATTGGGTTAAAAACTTAATAAGCAACTCCGGCCACAAACTCACAATGCATTTGGGCTATTGGGCTAATTTTCTTTATTTTTTTGGACTAGCATTTTTTACACATTTTATTTTTTGGGCCTCGAGTTCTCGAAAGTATAGTGTCACCCGAACGAATTTGAAGCTGGTGCACCTAATAGAAAATTTATTTTATTTTATTTTACCCTAACGGACCGAAGCGGAGCAGTGGCCCGGGACCTCTCGGGCACCACACACATCCGCTCCTAGTCTACCGTGAAGCAAGGGAAATAACCGAGTTCTGAAGCATTTCCTCCCTTACCCAGTTAATAACGGATTTTGCACACTAAACATAAAAGCATATATGCATCATTTCCGGCAATGCTAAATTTATATCTTTATTGTCTTACAAGGCCCAATTTGTGCGATTTGTATACAAATATAGCAAGTTCATAGAACCAAGGAGAATTAGGTCAAATGGAAGGAGGAAAGAGAATCATACCAAGTGAACTACAATGACTCAGAATCGAGAAGGAGAGAGATGAATCGGCAATGGAGTTTCATGTCCACACCTCGCTGGTAGTGACGATGGATGGGGTGGAAGTGACAGCTGACGGGAAGTGTCCAATTCTTGGTGAACATGATATATCAGTTTCTTTTTTTTTTCGTGCTGTTACGAAGTGTTTGGATTTTATTAGTTTTTGAAAAAATAATAAATAAATAAAAAGTTTGGCAAATTCAATATTACTTTTTAAAATAAGCTTTTTTAAGTAAATTACACGAATGGTCCGTGTAGTTTGGGGTAATTAGCACTTATGGTCTCTAATTTTTTTTCTAAACTCGGATTGTCCCTAAGATGTAATTTTGTTGTGCGTTTCGTTCCTGTCAATCCTAAAAAGACATTATTGCCTTTAATGATGTATTTTTACTTTGTTAATTCTTTTTTATTATTTTAATTTTTATTAAATAAAGTAAACTATTAATATATTGTTGGAAAAAGGACATGCTCCACCTTAAATCCTCTTCCGGTTCCTCTTCCAGTTCTCTGACACCACCTCTGGTGACCATCTTAGAACACAATTCTAGTTCGCTGACCAAAATTGAACATATAACTAAAATCCGAAACCAAAATCCAATATGCCACTTAGATCTGAAACCAAAATTAACCTTGATATTCAAATCCTAAACTAAAATTGAACCAATGAATCAAACCCAAATTCAAAATCGAACCTGCAATTCAAGCTCAAATCCAAAATTAAAATCCTAGCTCATACACCATTGTCCTTCACCTCCACCCACCATTCTAAAATATTTAAGCTCCCAACAAGAATGGTTGGTTCTTCGACTTTGTAAAAAACTGAAATGATTTTAACCAAACTCAGCAAAAATTTGAACCTACAAATTGAATGTCCAACAAAAGAAATTGGATCCAACGAGAAGGACTGTCATAGGCAATGGACGTTGGTGGCTGGAGCAGCGAATGTCCGTGGCATCGATTTTGCACTCTTCGATTTTGCACTCGTCGATTTTGCGGTGGTGGAACCCTAACACAACCGATGATGGTCCAAGGTCGATGATGGTCTAAGTAGCAATGGTGGGTCACTAACACGATCTCTTGTGTAGGGATTACGCAACATTGTGGAGCTCTAAGCAACGTTCTATAGTGTCTGATATCACCTTTTCTTCTCGATCGAAGGTGAAGAAGGCGGTCGTGTTAATGGAGGAGACGTTGTTAGGCAACCCTGTGACATCCCAAATTTTCACGACTACAAAAGACCAATTTGTTTATGCTTATTTAAAAATCAAAGTATCTTTTTTTTGAAGAATAATACTACGAAATTTGTTCCCAAAAACATGATAATGATATTATCAAAACATTTCCGACGAAATGTATTTTATTTATATTAAAACATTAGGATCTCGTCGTCAATACAAAAACATAAGCATACCAAAATATTACAAGCCTTGCAGTAATTAAACCAGTGGCCTAATACTCATTGAATCTCTCAGCTGAAAGTATCTTTAATATCGCTACCTGTGATACAATAAACTAAGTAGGTCAGGTTGGGAAACCTGGTGAGTACATAGGAATTTCAATCCCACAATGTTATAACATATATATATATATATATATATATATATATATATATGTATATATATATATATATATATATATATATATATATATATAGGGTTAGGTTATATTGTTTCTAGTAACTATTGTGTGCCAAAATGCACAGATCTGGACCATCAGATGGAATAGAATCAAAGGTCATGATCTGAGGGTCTATGATATTACAATAGGATAACATGTACCATATAATCATACTAATTTCAGCATAAGGGCATTTTAGTCAATTAACCTGTATTAAAAAAGGAAATTTTCGGATTTTTAGGGATGATTAATTCTTTTATTTTAAAAAAATATAATATTTTAAATTAATTCAAATTTAAAAATCCGATTTTATTCTGTCAGAATAATAGAATGTCAACCATAAAATAGTAAATATATTTATCGATTTTATTCTGTCAGAATGATATAATGCCAACCATGAACTAGTAAATATATTTTTGATTTTATTCTGTCAGAATGATAGAATGCCAATCATAAACTACTAAAAACATTCTGAAAGAATACACGAAATCGATTCTTGAACTAATAATATACCAAATAATTACATTGTATGATTGTGATTCATTGAATAATAACAACATTCTGAAAAAATAACAAGTGTAATTCCTAAAAAATAACAACATTCTTAATTACATTGTATGAGTGTGATCATTTTTTAATTCATTCTTCAAGCCTTTCCCATCAGGTATTCAAGCCATTTCTATCACAAATTTATTGCAAAATATTTTGTAGTGATACACTTGTAACAACTGCACATTAAACATATAAACAATTAACTACAATTCTATCAGAATACAACAATAAATATTCTTACAGAATAAACTATTCTTGTAGAATAAACTATTCTTGCATAATGCTTTTGTGGTTTGTGTTTAAACAATTAATTAATCACCTGATAGAGATCAACATATGTAACTCGCGGGTGTTTGGCCTTCAAACACAAAACAAATATCAGCCAGGTATACAAAACCTATAGCAAAATCATCAAATTCAAGTATAAGTGCCTTCAATTGAACATTAACAACTTGGCAAAGGATCTTTGACGGAAGATTATACATCGGCATCTGTTGTTCGGCGACCTGATTGGTTGATGCCTCAACCTAACAAACAAATAATCCGTGAGAATTACTTCAGATTACGAACAGACCAGATACAAGAACACTGTCACCTTTTCGTAACCTAATTCGCACAAATCCGTGTAAGTTTGCAGTAAGAAAAAGTAAAATTGAACACAACAAGTTCAGAAATTAGCGCTAAATACACAGATTGGTACAGATTCGAAACTTGGAGAGCACAGGGGGGCACAACCCACATCTTAATTTCGCCATTGTAGAATCGAAAGCCCTCTTTGAGGCGATTGCTGATTGATTCCAGCGGGGAGCGTCGAGAGGAGCGGTGATAAGTTCTGGACTTTGATTCGGACTCTTGGAGAGCACAGGGGGGCACAACCCACATATTAAATATCTAGGGTTGGGTTGTGAAGAAGCGGAGCAGAAGATGAAGACAGGTCGTTCTTCCTCCTTTTATTTTGGTGATTTTAAAATCAAATCCCCCATTTATCTCAATTACCATAAATTTAGAGTCATGATTTACTAATTTACCCTTATTAATTTATTTAATGATTAAATTATTCCTAAATTCCTATTGGTGCATTCATGCACACAATAGTTGCTAGAAACATTTGAACCTAGCTCTCTCTCTCTCTCTCTCTTTCTATATATATATATATATATATATATATATATATATATATATATATATATATATATATATATATATATATATATATTAGAACTCGCAAGAAACAATTTCACCTCATATAAGCAATTTACCCCACCCTGTCGATCCTCACAACGACATGATCCATATTTTCGGATCTAAAATGAACGGCTTTACCTAATCCACACTCCCGGGTCAGGTATTAACGACTATGTCTAATCCATGCTCTCAGATCAATGACAAGTGACTATGCACACTCCATACACTCGGACTAGGGAAAAATGACTATGTCTAATCCATTCTCTTAGATTATCGACAAATGATTATCTCTAATTCATACTCTTGGACTAAGGACGAAAGATTATATCTAATCCATGCTCCGAGATAAATGACGAATGACTATGCTCACTCCAAACTATCGGACTAGGGACGAATGGCTATGTTTAATCCATGTTCATGGATGAAATGCAAATTTCACAGTTATACCCTCCGTGTGTATTTCACTCGTACTCTTAAGGAGATACTACCCGATATTCATCTTAATTAGGTTTATTCTGTAGTGTCTTAATAGTGTGTTTTTGTTAAATGTTCGTTTTTGTTTATTAGTGGCAATTTTTTTAATGATTTGTATTTTTCATCGGTATGTTTGATGCGTTTTGTAATTAATGTTGCTACATTTTAATAGTGCGGTTTCCTTATTTTTGGTGTGCTTTTAATAGTGCAGTTTTCTACATTTTTTCGTGCTATATTTTTTTGGTGCAGTTTTTCATTTTTTGGTGCGGTTTCAAGTTTTTCCCAGGGCACTTTAATGGTGCGTTTTGCTCCATTTTCTAGTACGGTGTGGGAACCGCATCAGCAAATAATTGTATTTTTTGATGTGATATTTGTTGGTGCAGTTTGTTACCTACACTAATTAATAATATTAACCACATTATTAAATAACTTATGTATTGGTGAAACCAAACTTAGATTTATTAAATTTAATTGAATCTATTTTACATTTTCTCTTGATGAATGTAAGTGGTTTTTGGCCTGTAATTCTCATGGCAGACTTAAGTAAGTGTGTTTAACAACAAGTTACTAAGGGTATCTACAGTACAATGAATTTCATAGAGTTAAATGGATTGTCATATTATCTTTCTACATTGCATACAACTTTATAATCTTTTCATACAATGTATTACACTCTACAAAGTTCAATAGAACATTACAAAAAGCTAATTTATAGTATTTATTTCGAAATTAGAAAACTTTAGAGTGCGTTTGGTTGCGGAAAATATTCTAGTTTTCCATGAAAATTTTCAAATGAAAATGACAATTTTGAAAACGCGTTTGGTTGATTCTGTTTTCAAAAAACTTCCAAGAAAATGAAAATTTTATGTTTTCCAAATTGTTTGTAAATTAGAAAAATAATTTTTACAGGTTTCTAAATTTCTAAAATAAAAACTCCAAGGTTCCAACCAAACACGTTTTCTAAAATTTTCATTAAAAACTGAAAATGAAAATGAAAACTCCATTTTCTGCAACATTTTCTTGGAAAATGAAAACAATTTTTCACAACCAAAGGCACCCTTAATTATTTTCATTGAGGAGTTTAATGACCATTGAATTCCAAATCCATTGAATGTCAATGCGACATAGAGTTTCATCTATTGGATGACAATCAGACTTGTTATCTCATTCAACTTTCTCATTGAACTCACCATTCTAGATTCTCTAACAGAATATGAATTGAAGCATTTTATTGTGCAAAATTAATCATATTTTTTTATAAGATGCTCCCTTTAAACTCTATACTAACTAAAATCAGATATTCATCTAATTTTGCACTTAAAGTATTTATAAAATCCACTATTTAACCAATAAGAAAAACAAAAATAAAAACGTTATTTCTTTTTTTAAGTCAACCAAAATAAAATTTTGAGTAAAGTACATTTTTGATCCTTGTGTTTAGCTAATGTTTTCGGTTTTGATCATTACAGGATCAGATTGTAACTTTGATCCTTATTTCACCATTTTATAACATATTTGGTCCATGCGTTGTGAAATTTAACTATCTAGCTGTTAAATATATGATAATGACAATTTTGCCCATGTCTTCCTAGTCTCTTCATTTCCTCATGCAAGAAGCATAATTAAACTCTAAAAATGTCCTCATCTCTTTATTGATCAGCTAACCCTAATCAAATTCTAACAGAACTTATACATAAAATCTAAATACAAAATCCAAAATAAAAATCAACATTTGTATTTGAAATGCTTCTGAGCTTAGATCATCTTTCTTCTAGTCTAATTCTCTAGAATTCTAAAGTCTCCAAAGGAAAAAAAAACTTTTTATTTCTTTCATCATCTTAAAAAAAATCAAACCTTAAAGATTCACATAGATTGGATATTACTTGAGATACGAAGAGGCAGCGAGTAATTCATTGCTCGGAGGTAGATATCAAGAGACATGTCTCGGATGTATGAACTGGTTCAGTGGCAGGAGATAGAACTGATTCCAGCTAGATGACTATCTCAATCTATTGTACCCATCAAATTTCAAGGGTTATCGAAAATTTTAATAATAATGAAATGCACAGGGTTCAGGTATCTATGTTTTGCAAAAAAAAAGGTTATGGTATCTATATTTTGCACTAAAGATCATAAGAATAACACCAAAAACTTGGAATTTTGAATAGGATCAATATGAACCAAGGTGTTTCTTTACCTCAAAATCAAATTCAGTTTTAGAAGTTCTTCAGCTATGATGTTGAAATCAATCAATTGTCTTTCTTGTGTTTGGAAAGTAAAGGGAATGATATTATTTTTGCTTTGAGTATTGATTTGTTTCTAATTTTCAGAATTTTAGTTTTAATTTTGTTTGAATTTTTACGTTGATGTTTTGATTTTGCATTTGATTCAGGGTTCTTTTATTTGGGCATAAATCTGATGAAGAAGTTGAGAATAGAAGGGTAAAATAGATATTCTAATATATTTAACAGTTGTAGTGTTCAATTTGATGAGTCAAAACCAAAAATGTTATGAAATAGTGAATTAAGGACCAAAACTGCAACCCAGTTTCTATAAAAACCAAATCATAAAAAATCAGCTAAACACAACAAATTTGCTATCTATTTTGCTAAAAATAGGTATGTTAAACAAACAAGGGAAATGGAATCAATGTAATAAATTCCATTTCTCCCATCTTATTTCTATGTACCAAACATACCCTAATGGTCAGAAAAATAATTTCACAAAATCACATTTTCTGAAATATGTGGTCATTTTGTGATAAATGTTTAAAAGGTGGTCATTTGGTGTCCAAACACCTCCCATTTTGGTCACTTAAGTGATAACCCTTAAAATTATGTAATTTAAATCTACTAAGAATTTAAGCTCGAAAAGAACTCAAGTAGAAAGATGCAAAGCAACAAATGTAGCAGCAGAACTACAAAAGGAATTGATGAAGTCAACATGTTTCCTGAGAGGTCAAGGACTCTTAGGGAAGTCATGTTTGTGAAAACAGATGGAAATGTGCCTTCAACTGAATTTAGGCTGAGATCCAGGTGTTGGATGTTAGAAAGTGTGCTGAAATTAAGACGGGGGGAAGATAGATGTGTCTTATTGAGCCCACAATATGACAAGTGCATCTCTGATAAAAGGGATCATGCTTAGCAAGTTCCCAAAGTTCCATGCCAAACTAAGATTAAAGGATGAAAGATCCAGGAATGTTAGGGAGGTCATGTTTTGAAAAAATTCAGGGAATGGACCTTGGAAAGAATTGCCACCAAGATCGAGGTGTTTGATGTTGGGAAGTATTCTACTCGAATTAAGAAAAGAACGAAGATCAGCATTGAAAAGTCCACAATGTGACAAAATTAACTCTTTCACGAAGGAATCATGTAAAACTTAACTCCGCCAATATATAGAAAATCTCAAGTCGAGATGCTCAAGTGATGAAAGGCTAGAAGTCCATGCCAAATTGTCTGCCATTAGCCCATATCTATTTGAACTGAGATCAAGAAGCTTTGAATGAGAAAGATTTCCAATGTGAGGAGGAATAATACCATGAAAACCGGCATAAGATAGATTGAGGTAGGTTAGTTGTTTCAAGGATCCAATGAACTCTAGGATCCGACTTCCTTCAAAATCATTCCCACTCAGATCCAAGTGTTTGAGATGCCTCAACTCTGCCAAAGAAGACTTCACCTCATAAGCAACAAAGTATTTGTAGCCTTGATACAAACAGTCAAAATCTCCTCTGAGATGAAGGGTTTCTACATTTCCAATGACACCATCACAATGGATTCCTTCCCACAGGCAACAATCATTGCCAACCCATGATGACAACATTCCACAACGATCTTTGACAATGTCTTTGAAGATGAGAAGAGCAAATTACTCTTGCTCGGAGAAAACGAAAATGTCACTGGTATTTCCATCACCTAAACAGGTAAATGTGGCTGCAAACAAAAAAGAACATACAAAAATGAGATGGAGCCCCAAACCCCTATAATTCCCCATTTTCAAGCCTAACTCAGTTAATTTAGAGGCTGGGAAAAAAACTGAAGTTGAAAGAAGGGTTGTTAAGATGAAGTGATGGGTTGTCTATAATGAAGAAACTAGTTAATTTATAAAGCCATAAATGAAGAGCAACTGATTGTCATGGAGGACTTGGAAGTCAATAAAAGACTTGTATTCTTGTGGTCCTACAGGCTAATTTTCATTTTTTCTTGATCAAAATAAGCAACTTATGGCCAATTCTATTCCCCAATCCCCATTGCATAGCAATTGTGTGTGGCCTAAAAAATTGACTAAATATGAACTGAATATGACACAGTATGTTGAACACGACTCTTTGTGTGGGAAACAACAATACTTTTATTAAGACACTTAAGAAGAACTTACACTTTGTGAGACTACTACACACTTTGCTTTCTTTGAGGCTTTTCTTGGATACTTGGATGTTGGGATTGATTTGGAGCAAATGAGCTCGACACCTATTTATAGGTGTTTCCACCTCTACATAGGAAGGTTCTAGATCTACATACATTCATGACTATTCTAGAACTTTCTATCGTATTCTATATCTATTACAAACTTCTATATGTTTTTAAAATGTTCTATAATGTTCTAGAGAGATCTAGAATGTTCCAATGTCTTCTAGAATGATCCATAACCTTCCAGGGTTTTCCATCTCGTTCTAGAGTATTCTAGACTCTTCCGACATCTTCTAGACTCCTCCATAGTATTCCATAATGTTTTAGAATCTTCCAGATCATTCTAGAACATGCTAACTTCTTTTAGACAATAACCTTGATTCTATTGGGCTAATCTCTATTAGGCTAGTGATGACGTTCAACACTCCCCCTCAACACTAGCCCTATTCGTCGTACCATGTTGAGCTAATAATTAAAGCCCTCATATTTTTCAGTACTTAACCCTTTGTGAACTCCATTTGTTACTTGGTCATTAGTCTTGATATGTCTCATATTGAATTCTTCCTTGAGAACTTTTTCTCTTCCACATGCTTTGTTTTTCCTCGGTTGTTGCATCCGTTGCTTCGTATATTGTTTCCGTAGTTGCCAACGACATTCATGGCTGCCTTTTGTTCCACCGTGATATTGTTCCTGACCTTGTTAAGCTATCTTGTATAGTTTCTTATTCCTCCATTTGGCATACTTATAAGCATGTGGGTTGTCCCTTTTGCAAGCCTTGGAAAATTCCGGCAATATTAACATGTTATGACGTGATCCCTTATTGATCTGATCATATTGTTTAGATGTTGCTCGGTTGAGAGATTCTACTTTTCTCTTACAAATCAATGTGTTTTTTTTTCTTATTCACCTTATCTAGTTTCTCCATCACATGTTCCACTTTCCGTCTAAGATGCAACTTTTTATGCAACTCCGGTGACGTCATGTTCTTATTCTCCTTTGGAGCATCCATCGCCGAGGGAATAATTTCCTCCTTCAAGGTTGTCATAAACTTTGTCTCACTCTTCTTGATACCTTTTTCGAGTTGCATAGTTGATAGGATTCGAGAACCAATCTGATGAGTTGAAAACTCTTTTAAGATCATATAGATTCTTAACAAGTAAATCAAAAAGTGAACAAAAGCATAAACACACAATGAATCAAACAAGTGCTGAATGATTAATACCGCAACACCTCAGAAGAGCTCGACATAGAACTTCTACTGTAGAGGTGTGCTAGGGTTACAAAACAATCAAAGAAAATTAATTCAGAAGCGTACAGAAAACGATGCATGCATGCATCATATATACTAAACCCTAATGACAAAATCACGGCTAGACATGCCCAGACCGTGACAGTATTGGACCGAGTTAACAAGCCCAATGACGCAACTCCTAGACTCAACAATCTCCCCCCTTTGCGTCAATTGAGGCGAGAGATCATTTCGGTTGAGTGAGAGTGGATTTCTTCACAGTCTTGAATAGCTTCGGTATGATGGCGAGAAGAGTTTGACGAAAGTCAATATACCACCGAAGCATATCTGTCACAACTGGAAAGAAAATTAGATTAAAATGTGAATTCATGTACAGTATAACCTCCTTGTGTAACCTTACAACATCTCATCTAGCAAACTTCAAAACTTCAATACGATTAAAATTCTACTTTATACATTGACATTTAGGTCAAAACAATCTCATATAAACCCGAAACTCGATCTATAAAGCCAAATCCAATCATTTTTGGGCCTTAAACACAAATACTCAATCCAACAACCTTGTTTGGGCCAATACCATTCCTAGAACATCATTGGGCTGAAACGTCCTATCTTTGGGCTTTAAAAAAAACCGAAAACCCTTTTATATCGGGCCCAAAAACTCCTTTTGGTTTGGTTAGCCCATTTATATAAAAAAAAAGAGTTCATAAATTGATGCCACATCAAAATTACCCAACATGTATCCATGGTAATTATCTTACATACTTCTAGGAAGGGAGTATTTGTCCATCATACTTCCAAGCACGTTCCACCCTCCCTTCTCTCCTTAAAATTCGTCCATACCACCTCCCCATCACCACTCTCATTTCAAAGTTGCATACAACTACTTTTCCTCTCAAATCTCCAACATTTCTCTCATCCTTTCTTTCCTCCAAAATTTTTTTGAGGGTGCTAGAGTGTTCAAGAGGTTTTCTTTAAGATTCGTCCCTTGGTAAGTCCATGCTTGATCCAAGTGTTTTTACTTCATGTTTATGCTTAGAACATTCAATTTACACACCTTGTTGTGTGTCAAACTCCTTAGAACACACATAACTTCCAGATCTTTTCAAAATCACAAGCCAGGCTCAAAGTTTCTTCTTCATCTTCTTCTACATCTTGAAAACCCCAAGGTGAGTTCATATCCCCTAGTTTTCGGTTTTATAATGTTTTTGGGGGAGGATACAAGTGCTTTTGTGTTAGACCTATGTATATGTGCATGTTTATGTGTTTAACTTTTAGATCTTTACTTCAACATGAAGTTTATCACTTGGATCTTCATAAAAACCTTGAGAAAAGTATGTGCTATCACATATAATACATTTAAACTTGTAGATCTGAGATTTATACACTTAAAATAGCAAAAACAAGTGTTGTGAACAAACTTGGATAACTTAAACTCAAAAATCAGCCTTTGACAGAAAAGTTTTAGTCTAATCTTGGACTGTTTTGACCCCTTTAATGGTAATATTTTTCAAAACTGTTTTACATGAAAATATTTCAGATAATTACCTTTAAAATGACTACTCTCACTTTTTTATACGATTTTTCTACAATTTTTGGCGAATTTTACAAAATGGCCTATCATATTTGAAATAATCTCGGACCAGCCTGTGATATTATAGATATCTAATCTCAGATTAACAATCAATAACAACTGATTATTATAGATGACGGAATGAAATCAGGAATCAAGAACAATTGACTAATGACCAATCTGTGAAAGAGCGATCGATGAAGAACTGCAATTGACTTTGGAAACAAATGTACAACTCGGTAATGCGCTGGATGAAGAATAGACACTGTAAGGGTATCGATATGATTTAATCAATTCTTGGGCTCCAATGAAATCAGATCACGGAAAATATATGGACTCAAATTATGAATCAACAGGATGGGCTTAAACACCAATTCGTATGAACAGTAACATGAATTTTAATTGGGCTCAAATGTGATCAGTGAAGATTCAAAATTTAGATCATAAAATGAATTTTGGGCTCAAATCTCAATTCAAAGGAACACTTGCAATTTGAAAATCGAATCGAACAAACGAATAGGATTGGATCGGGACTTGATCAACAAAAAAAAATTATTAGATCATCAATGAGATTTTTCAAAGAAAATTTGATCCAATGAGTCAAACGATCAAAAATTTTAAAAAAACGTAACGCACGAATTCAATGATTACGAGAGATCACAGAGAGAGACTCACCAAAATTGCTCAAATTGCGACAAAAATTGCCAAACCGAGAATCGTTCTTCAAATATCACCTTGATCTTGAAGACCCGCTCTGATACCAATTGTAGTGACAAATAACATGGTTTGGCATGCGGAATTAAAGTTTGCACAATGAACATGTGATTTGGGTGTTCAAGAGATGTATTGAATATGTATTGTGTTACAAAAAGGGACATAGATCTACATCTACATAAATAACACACACTCACACACTCAAACTTTACACCTCTCAAGCACACCTCTACAAGTGGACAAACCCACCTTATATAGAGGTGTTTACATGTCTCTCTCTCACTCTCACTAACTCATGAGTCTAAAGGCTAAGGCACCACATGCAAGTGGGTCTACCCAAGTCAACCCATTACAAAGTCATACATGAAGAACTTTGTACCCCAACAAGGTGAGCAATTTCACACTTGTTTGAGGCCATTAAAAATTATGAGAAAAATTGTGAACAAATTAGACAAAATTTCCAAACTCCAGAGTTTACGGATCCAAATTTTGACTTACAATGATTTTTCTACAAATTTTTCAACAACCGGGTCAGAAAAGTCAAAAACCAGAAAAATGTGTAATTTCACAAAAATCAAGCCAAAAATGATATTTTTGATAAAAATGGGTTAAAAATGTTATCTTTACCAAAAACTAGCCATAAATACAAGTTTTGAACAAAAGGGGGACTAAAGTGTTATTTTTACTAAAATTGGGCCTTAATTGATAATTTGTGGCTTATTGGGCCAAGAACGTCATTTTTACAACAAGTGGACTTTTTATACCAAATCGAACTAAAACTAGCAATATGATAACAAACGGGATAATTAGGTTATTTTCATGTTTATTGGGCCTTAGTAACCCATTAATATGTTTGATAGGTCCTGAATACTATTTATATGTTTATTGGGCCTCATTGACCCATTAACATGTGCGACGGACCTTGGATTCTATTTGCATGCTATTTGGGTCTGTAAATACCTTACATGTGAAATGGGCCTTAGTGGTCCTTTTTACATATATTTTTGGCCCATGTTATATAATCTCATTCCTATCGGGCCTTCAAATGACTTACATGTTTAGCAATGCCTTAGTGGTTCACTTAAATGGTTCATTGGGCCTGGGAATGAGTTTTATATGTGTTCTTCTTTCTTTTCCGTGTAAATTCCGATTAAGGATCTAGTGAGACCTGTCAGTTGACACCACTGAGTGTATGACCGTAGCCTGTAGTTATAATCAGAGTTTCCTAGAGGAAGAGCGAGAGTTTGTGTATAGATCTATACGGGGTGACCCCCCACGCCTTAGCTGTTCGCTACAGCTAGACTAGGCCAGTCTAGGGCGACGAAATCTTGATCAAAACCAGCGTTTGGAAAATGCCAAGACAGACGAATTAGTCACTATCATGTATGTTTATAACGACTCGCTTAGAGGAATTAACGTTGTAAAATTTATGGGAAACCATTCTATTTTCTTTTTGGGATAAAACGGGAAACCTTTTTTTTGATAAAACGACAATCTATACGCACCGGTACTCAACCACGGGGGTTGAGATTCTAGCATTATCTATCGCAGGCAACATCGGGTTGTCTGGAATCATTCTCTTTCTATTTTCGCATTCATTAACACACATGCATTAATATAAGATCGGACACAAATATTTCAAACCATTTCTTTTTAGAACATATCAGATTTCTGAAAGCACTATGAAAACTATTCTAAACAAGTACAAAAACCATTTTCATACAAAACTGCTTATGAACTCACCAACTTTTTAGTTGACGCTTTTCAAAACGACTTGTATTCTCAGGAATTCTAGTAGCAGGTAATAAGCTCGACTATGAGATCAAGTGGTGCGACTTCAAGAAATTTTACTTTCTTACTTTTGTGTAGCTGATGAACAAGTTTAATATGTAAACTATGTAAGTGTGTATTTCCAATGTATGATGGTTGGTTGCTATGTTTCATTCATATTCAATTGTTATTATACTATACAATGACGTCAACCGCCCCCGGACGTTTCCGCCGTCCCGGTTCGGGGGTGTGACAGGTTGGTATCAGAGCATTGTTTATAGTGAACTAGTATATCTAACCATACAAGATATACAACTATAAATACAATGGGACTAAAAACACTCTGAATAAAAGTATACCTTAAGAATATAAGTATCTTCTAAAAGTATACATACTTGCTAGAACCGTATCATAATAAGAACAAAACAAAAGTATTTAGATGTTGAACACTATAGTCAAACCTGGGTAGTTATGTAATCATATCTGGAATAAATAGAGCCTGATCAACTGTATTTATTCGAGATACGACCAACATGTGTTTGGGAGTGATGGTGGTGTTGCAACGAGTCAAAAACTTACAGACCCTACATGCAAGGGAGCATTAGAACCAGACCTAAGGTATAAAATACTATAGGAGTATTTTATGATACTAAACAATAACAACAAGTGTAAAAACGTATCGATTTCGTACATCAGGAAGCCCTAGGATCAAACATGTAATACTGTTGTAGCATTTTAGAGTACCATACGACCTCCACACTTAAATCTTCTACATATATCTCATACCTCCACTCTCGTGAAGACAATATGACTGAGCTTCACCCCGAAGACCCCTACTAACCTACAGTAATCAAAAGGGGGAACCCAGAAATGGGTCCTGAAGAATACCAAGAGATGAACCACGAGGGAGAGGATTCTGATAAGGAGTTAGACATAGATAACGGCGCCAAAGAGATCCTTAGAGAGACTTACCCCTCGGAAGCAATACCGAACCAACACGTAGAACAGGAAGACCTTACTAATCATCTCCGCCCTTTAGAAGAGGAGGTGACCACCCTAAGGCAACAGCTCATGGAAGCTGAGGCTAGGGCAGCCTTAGCAGAGCAGGAGCGGAAGAGGCCACTCGTGAAATGAGCGAAATGGTTGGACACCTTTACGCTATTTAGGCATATGAGAGTCATCACACTATTCTCATTAAGTCCTAGGTCTACCATGTAATTTGTCACAACTAGTAGTAGTAAATCAAGAGAGGTACGCCCTACGAGAACTCATGTAACCTGAGCCAACTTAAGGACCTGATATCTATAATCTATTAGGGTAACTTAACATTTGTACAATACCTATTTCTACATACTACCATTAATACATCATAGAGATGTAGGTCGAAACAACGAGAATCGTACAACAAAACATGTGATTTATATGCGTACATGCATAAGTTCATATCTATAATCATAGATGAGATACGACTAGAAATAACCATAGTTACTCATGAACTTGTTTCTCATCATGCAACAGAATCATGTCTGCCCATGGAAACAACCAGCTAGCCGGCAAAACACCAGTTCTGCAGATGGACGCCACAACCTTCCAAGTCGCTGTAACAGCTACCGTGACAGCCGTCATGGCACAACTCAACGCCAACAATCCAAATGGAAATGGAAATGGTGTCGATAACTCCAATCGTAGTATCAACCAAGGAAACTGACGAGGGACAACCTACCTAGACACCCCAAACTCCAAACCTAAGGTCATGAAGTGAAAGCGGGGGAACAAGAAAGGAAGCGGATCGACTCAAGGGCCTACCAAAAGGCAACAAGTTGTAGCAGCCCCTAACCCCACTACCCCAGCACCGAGAAGACCGTATCATGGAAACCTCCCGCTCTGCAGCAAGTGCCGCTACCATCATCATGGAGTCTGTCGGGAATTCCATTGCAATAGGTGCAACAAGAAGGGGCACACCTCCCGCTACTGTAAGGCCCCGGCCCCATGCGTCACTCCAACCCTCAACCCAGAAGTAAGTCTAGCATGCCACGCATGCGGTGAGACGGGACACTTCAAGAGGAATTGTCCAACAGAGAAGAATGATGGAGGACCAGGAGGAGTTTAACAACTGGACGTGAAAGGGAAATGAGGAACCCTACCGAGGTTTTTGGTACGTTCCCAAATCACTTAGTCTAACTTAGTATAAACGTAAGGCCATGTGTAATTAAAATTCTACAAGCTTAGGGCACGTAATTCCGTCTTAATTCTCGTTCTTTGTCTGACTATGGATTTAGGGCATGACCACTCAGTCTACAATCCTTTCAAATCTTAAATTATGTACGACTAGGCTACATCAAACCATCATAGAGAGGTCTAATAGAAATCAGACTGCGAAATCACATCGTTTATTCCAAGGCACTCGTATTACTAGGACACCCAAAATTCTGAACGAAATAACCACAATAGTAATACCGAGGACAAAATTGGTAACATCACAAACGTGTACATAGAACACACTATCATTTTGAACAACCATCCCTTTCAGATCAATCCAACAACTATTATAATAAGTAGCCTAACGTTGTCAATTGACATGGGCTGACTTGATCCTCACCATACGAAATTCATGTACCTACGAGACTCTTCACCTTAACCAATTGATTCACGAAACCCCTACCAGTTATAACGACAATCCTCGAATCATCCCGAGCATCTAGACCCTTAGGTACCCATGCAAGTAATACCACACTCATTTCTAGGCCATAATAGGGATAAGAAACAAGGAGCAAAGGACACCGAGGGTAACCTAGAGATTTATAACCCCCCTAAGATGTTTCCAAAACCCTTTCGAAAACATCACCTACATGTCAAGTTGAGTTGGGAGATCGAATCAACTCATGAAGCCATTCTTATAGCCAGACCACCAAGACCACTTAGCACCAACATAAACACCGAAGGTATCCGGTCGATGGAACGACCCAGTATGTATGAGAGCTATCAAACCAAGACTTGAACCTCATAGAAAGCCTATCCGACTCATAAATAAGAAAGGCTAAGTGTCCATAGGACCACTGACTACTAAGAATCAAACGAAACCATCCTCAAGGATCTATATCCCCTATCCCGAATCAAAGACTTACTCGACCTGCCCTCAGGTACAAGCAAAGATCGACCTCCCACTAGTTCAGGATCGTGTAGTAGGAAACTCCCATGCCAACTTAAGATGTATGAGGCCAACTATACCGCACAAAACTTTAATTCTAGTAACAATAGTGTTCGCCCTAAGGTTTTGAGGCACTGCTTTTAGGGCGTCAAATACGTGTTCCTCATTAACCGTGACCATCCATTCACTTCGCCATATTCGATGCAAAAGCATAATGCCTCTATGTTGGGTTGAGATGACCAACACCCAACTAGCCAAAGGGCAAGTACCCGATGACACTGTTACCTGCCCTGAGAACACCAGGGAGGCAACATAAGAGATCATATAAACTCGAGCATGACTAAAGACATCTAGGAACTGACAAAAGGACTATGCAGTAAACGACAGAAGTCTTTGGGATTCCAAGTCAGTGACCTTGTGCTACAAAAAGCCCTATTTGGAAAGAGATAATAAGCTTTGGGAAGAACATAGGAAAGCAAACCTGAGATACCCGCACCTTTTCCTTAGTACTTGAGATGCTGCTTTAGAATGAATTTTGGGACAAAATTCCCTCTAATGGGGGGATGATGTCACAACTGGAAAAAAATTAGATTAAAATGTGAATTGATGTACAATATAACCTCCTTGTGTAACCTTACAACATCTCATCTAGCGAACTTCAAAACTTCAATACCATTAAAATTCTACTTTATACATTGACATTTAGGCCAAAACAATCTCATATAAACCCGAAACTCGATCTATAAAGCCAAGTCCAATCATTTTTGGGCCTTAAACACAAATACTCAATCCAACAACCATGTTTGGGCAAATACCATTCCTAGAACATCATTGGGCTGAAACGTCCTATCTTTGGGCTTTAAAAAAACCGAAAACCCTTTTATATTGGGCCCAAAAACTCCTTTTGGGTTGGTTATGCCATTTATTAAAAAAAAGAAGAAAAGAGTCCATAAATTGTTGCCACATCAAAATTACCCAACATGTATCCATGGTAATTATCTTACATACTTCTAGGAAGGGAGTATATGTTCATCATACTTCCAAGCACGTTCCACCCTCCCTTCTATCCTTAAAATTCGTCCATACCACCTCCCCATCACCACTCTCATTTCAAAGTTGCATACAACTACTTTTCCTCTCAAATCTCCAACATTTCTCTCATCCTTTCTTTCCTCCAAAATTTTTTTGAGGCTGCTAGAGTGTTCAAGAGGTTTTCTTTAAGATTCTTCCCTTGGTAAGTCCATGCTTGATCCAAGTGTTTTTACTTCATGTTTATGCTTAGAACATTCAATTTACACACCTTGTTGTGTGTCAAACTCCTTAGAACACACATAACTTCCAGATTTCTTCAAAATCACAAGCTAGGCTCAAAGTTTCTTCTTCATCTTCTTCTACATCTTGAAAACCCCAAGGTGAGTTCATACCCCCTAGTTTTCGGTTTTATAATGTTTTTGGGGGAGGATACAAGTGCTTTTGTGTTAGACCTATGTATATGTGCATGTTTATGTGTTTAACTTTTAGATCTTTACTTCAACATGAAGTTTATCACTTGGATCTTCATAAAAACCTTGAGAAAAGTATGTGCTATCACATATAATACATTTAAACTTGTAGATCTGGGATTTATACACTTAAAATAGCAAAAACAAGTGTTCTGAACAAACTTGGATAACTTAAACTCAAAAATCAGCCTTTGACAGAAAAGTTTTAGTCTAATCTTGGACTATTTTGACCCCTTTAATGGTAATATTTTTCAAAACTGTTTTACATGAAAATATTTCAGATAATTACCTTTAAAATGACTACTCTCACTTTTTTATACGATGTTTCTACAATTTTTGGCGAATTTTACAAAACTGCCTATCATATTTGAAATAATCTCGGACCAGCCTGTGAAGGTGAGCAATTTCACACTTGTTTGAGGTCATTAAAATTATGAGAAAAATTGTGAACAAATTAGACAAAATTTCCAAACTCCAGAGTTTACGGATCCAAATTTCGGCTTACGATGATTTTTCTACAAATTTTCCAACAACCGGGTCAGAAAAGTCAAAAACCAGAAAAATGTGTAATTTCACAAAAATCAAGCCAAAAATGATATTTTTGATAAAAATGGGTTAAAAATGTTATCTTTACAAAAAACTAGCCATAAATGCAAGTTTTGAACAAAATGGGGACTAAGGTGTTATTTTTACTAAAATTGGGCCTTAATTGAAAATTTGTGGCTTATTGGGCGAAGAACGTCATTTTTACAACAAGTGGGCTTTTTATATCAATTTTGTGAATAATCAAGCTAAAACTAGCAATATGATAACAAATGGGCTAATTAGGTTATTTTCATGTTTATTGGGCCTTAGTAACCCATTAATATGTTTGATAGGTCCTGAATACTATTTATATGTTTATTGGGCCTCATTGACCCATTAACATGTGTGACGGACCTTGGATTCTATTTGCGTGCTATTTGGGTCTATAAATACCTTACATGTGAAATGGGCCTTAGTGGTCCTTTTTACATATATTTTGGGCCCATTATATAATCTCATTCCTATCGGGCCTTCAAATGACTTACATGTTTAGCGATGCCTTAGTGGTTCACTTACATGGTTCATTGGGCCTATGAATGAGTTTTATATGTGTTCTTCTTTCTGTTCTATGTAAATTTCGATTAAGCATCTAGTGAGACCTGTCGGTTGACACCACTGAGTGTATGGTCGTATCCTGTAGTTATAATCAGAGTCACCTGGAGGGAGAGTGAGAGTTTGTGTATAGATCTATACGGGGTGACCCCCCACGCCTTAGCTGTTCGCTACAGCTAGACTATGCCAGTCTAGGGCGACAAAATCTTGATCAAAACCGGCGTTTGGAAAATTCCAAGACAGGCGAATTAGTCACTATCATGTATGGTTATAACGACTCACTTAGAGGAATTAACGTTGTAAAATTTATGGGAAACCTATCTATTTTCTTTTTGGGATAAAACGGGAAACCTTCTTTTTGATAAAACGACAATCTGTACGCACTGGTAGTCAACCACGGGGGTTGAGATTCTAGCATTATCTATCGCAGACAACATCGGGTTGTCTGGAATCATTCTCTTTCTATTTTCGCAAACGTTAACACACATGCATTAATATAAGATCGGACATAAATATTTCAAAACATTTCTTTTTAGAAAATATCGGATTTCTGAAAGCACTATGAAAACTATTCTAAACATGTACAAAAACCATTTTTATACAAAACTGCTTATGAACTCACCAACTTTTTAGTTGACGCTTTTCAAAACGACTTGTATTCTCAGGAATTCCCATAGCAGGTAATAAGCTGGACTATGAGATCAAGTGGTGCGACTTCAAGAAATTTTACTTTCTTACTTTTGTGTAGCTGATGAACAAGTTCAATATGTAAACTATGTAAGTGTGTATTTCCAATGTATGATGTTTGGTTGCTATGTTTCATTCATATTCAATTGTTATGATACTATACAATGATGTCAACCGCTGTCAGACGTTTCCGCCGTCCCAGTTCGGGGGTGTGACAATATCCGTAAAATTGTTCTTATCAGCATCACTGTTTTGACTACACCTATGAATGATGTCAAGAATGTGCTCCAGAAAAGTAGTAGAGAACAGGTGTTTATCATCAAGAGCGAACAAGCACTTTTGGCCTTCGGCTCTGGTAAACATGACTGTGTGATACTTCGTGTCAATCCTGCCAATCCGCATCTTGTTAATGTCGCTTGCCTTCCCAATTGGTTTGATTATAGGCTTGTTCCTTAAGGCAGAGGCGATCTCTTGATACATCTTGGCAACCTCATGAATGTAAGAAACTAAGATTCCCTTGATGTGATCGATGATAGGCTCGTACTGCTATTGATCAATTAGCAAAATGTTGTTCAGGAGGATCCAATCGTGTGGGTTTAAGTTCGGCAGATCAGCAAGATAAATCATATGAACCGAGTTGTCAGAGCCTCGGGTCACCCTGAACATCACATTTATAAAGTTCCCGGCTGAAGTTGGTTTCAATACTTTGACCGATGCGATCTTTTGTGCACTCCAGGTCAAGTATTGTGGTTGAGAGAATGCGAGATAGTAGTTAATTAATTCTCGATCAACCTTCGGGTCAGGAGAGGGAATAGCAGCAATTGGCTCAAAGGAATGAATCACGAATGCCTTTCGGGTGATAGGCATGTCGAACTGAGAATCTCTCGAATTTTCACGATCAAACGAGATGATCGGTTCAAGCCAATGAGTGCTAGGAGACTCGATTGCTTTTTTTAAGAGTTTCTCCAACGACCACAAAGGAAATAGAGTTTTTCTACTTTCCAATGCGTCGTGAGCTTCTTTTCGTTTTCTTTCCCTCTCTTCTTCTTCTCTTGCGATGCGAAGATTTTCATCAAGCTCTCGGTCACGTTGCTTTCTTTTGAGAGCATCTTCTTCGGTTTCTTCCTCATCACTATCACCAATTATCTTTTTGTCTTTGTCCTTCACACTATATCCCGAAGCTACATTAACCTTCGGTTCAGTGGTAACTTTCGGTTGTGAAGAAATTTGAGTAGGTTTGCTTGTTAGAGGTTTTGGTGTTTAACCCTGACTTGCTTCTCCCCCTTGTTTCGGAGGGACACCAGTCTCCGGAACACCTTCTATACGAATCGACATGTCAAGAGCTGGTCTCAGCTTCTCAGCCAAGTGCCTTCGGACGGTGATAATAAGAACTGAATCATGTTCCTCTAGGAGATTGGATAGAAGAGAGTGCACATCGCCAACACAGCTTTTGATAACTGCTATCTTAGACTTGAGTTCATCAATTTCCTTGGTCGCCCGATTGAACTTCAAGGTCTGAGTCTTAATCTGTGTGGTTTTTAGGTCAAGATCATCCATGACCTTGTTTTCCAAGGCAAGATCAGCCTGGAGTTTATCAAGATGGGCATTGACTAATGTTCGAAGCTCGGTGTTCTCAGACTTGATGCTTTGGCGTACTTCTTCAAAATGCTTCTTCTCAGCTTGAAGCGATTTGGTGAGATTCACAACAGTGGCATTAACAGTTTCGACGTTCTTTTGAGTAGCCGCCTGAAGAGAGTCTAGAAAGAGATTAGCATAAGGAATTAGTTTTTCGACGTTTTCAGTCGCTTTCTTGCATACGTTTGTTGATTCTTCAATAGCAATGGTTGCTTTCTGGCAAGAGGAGGTGGAAGCTTCAATGGCTTTGGCAGCTTTAGAAATAGAGGAGTCATGTTCCTTGACAAAAGTTGCCAACATAGCTTTGATAGCAGTCTCGGAGTAAGTCTCACTTGGAGTGGAAGAGGGAGAGGAAATCAGCTTGTCAAGCTTCTCGTTAAGATCCTTTAAATGTCGTTTCGTTACAAGAGCATCATCATCATCATCGCTCTGAAATCTGTAGGGGCTATAATAGAAGGAATCAAACTCACCATCCTCCCCATCGAGAAAGGTGTCAGATTCGTTTGACTTAGGTGGAGATTGAGGTTTAGAGGTAATCAAGGTTTCGGTTCCTGAGTAGGTGCACCTGTATCAAATACGTTAACATGAACTTGAGGTTTGGTTGTAGTAGTGGTGGTGGTAATTTCGGTGAATAAGGGGGTTGGTATTGGTATAGAAGTTGCAGTTGGAGAAGAGATTGGAGGAGCACATGGAGCAATTGTGATAGGAATAGAATGAGTAGGAGAGGAAGGAGGTGGAGAGGGAATTATGTTCGTAATAATTACCTCAGGAGCAACCTCTAGGACCGAATCATCCGTCTGGGCCTGTTCCGGCTCTCGTTCAATCTTGATATCATTATTTGATGTAACATATTCACTATCTCTTGATGATGAAACCGTTCTCTTGTGTGCTTTCTTCTTCAACTTTCGCTTTTTAGGAGCCGGAGATTTAGTAGCTTGACCCTTTCGCTTTTTGGGTGTGAGAAGTTTAAGTGATGGACCCTCGTTAACCTCCTTTTTATTGCCTTTCTTACCTCCTTTCTTCGACTTATCAGCTTCATCGATAGAACGTTGCATCTCAGGAGTAAGTTCCCTTGGCCCTGAACCAGGTAATTTCATGTATTCAGTAAAGATAATACTTGAAGCAGGAACACAACTGTACATTGTTTCAGGGACCAAACCAAAAAGGAAAATTTTGAGGGGTCAGCAACAATGATCTTTGTTGTGTGGAAAGTCGCAATCGAAGATAATAAAGAATCCGCCATAACAGGAACTTGAAATTTTTCCATAGCCCAACGTGTCACTATGGTCCAGAACCTCCCACACGAAATCCCACTTTGGCGAGATGAAGAGTTCAAGCTTTGAATCAATTAAGCCCATAGAATAGACCCATAGTCGAGATTTATACCATGATACAGACCATAGAGAATGGTCATAAACCCTTTGCTGGCCCCATCAGACCCAGCCACTCGCTGAGAAAAACCCTTAAAGAGAAGGGTAAACAAGCCATTCCATTGTGGAGGAA
Organism: Lactuca virosa; assembly: GCF_052849685.1. NCBI lineage: Eukaryota > Viridiplantae > Streptophyta > Magnoliopsida > Asterales > Asteraceae > Lactuca > Lactuca virosa. The sequence continues at coordinate 362,400,520 of NC_136433.1, read as the reverse complement.
AGCAAGATTTCTTTACCTTGGTAATGGTGGAGAGAAGATCATTGTACCCCATATTGTAAAACATCTCGAAAAGTTGTGCAGTCGTAATGGATTTTTGGTTCACCGTTGAGTCGCCATAAGGAAGCTTTAAAAGAGTGCAAAACCTAACTTTTGACATAGAAGTCTTCTTATCAAATATCTCGAACGTAATGCGTTCCTCATCCTTGAGATACTTCGCAGAAGTATAAACTTGAGACAGAAGTGACATCAGCACACATTCGACTGTAGAAAGAGCATGTACCAATGGCGAGTACTTGAGACACTCAACCACCTGCAACATAAAAGAATCATACTTGAATGGCGTCAAGTCAATGATTAGGTTTTGGTTAGGCTTGATTGTGAGTAGCGAGGATTGTGCGCTTTGTTCTTGAGCGGATGCTGAGTCTGCCATTGATGAACCTTGTAGAAGAAGATGACCAATGAAGAGAGTTTTCGTCGTTTGAATTCTTGAGAGAGTATGTGAAGGGTAAAGTAAAAAGGAATAATAAAGAATCTTTTTATACGATATCCATGAGAGAGAAACCCAATGATGATAACGTAGCTGTAATTTCGGAAACGACGCCTAATTGGGCATGATTTGACAACTGTAAACCCCCAAAAAGCGTGTCAGTCGGCGTGTCAATAGGTGACGATCGATCTCTCACGCGCCTTTATTTGAATCTTATCCATTATGTGTCTCTTCAATTTTGAAACTGATCAAATTCCCTTTGAAATGTTGACACAACCTTTTGCTTCACACGTATTGAATAGCCTTCGCTCCCAACATAGTGTACCATCACAACATATTGAACCGGAACTATATATCTGAGAAATAGCCATTAGTACCATGATCAAGACTTGTGGAAAATCATAAATATCTTCGTGCAAGTGTATGCCAAAGAAAAATAAATAAAACGAATTATTTGTGGGATATAAGTGATGTCAATTAAGACACGAAACAGTGGATCCCGGGCACGAATCTCTTCCTTCAAAATCAAGAGAGACTTAGAAGTGTCTGTGTGGTTTCCCGTTAAAATACGATCAAATGCTTATGAAGAAGCATTGAAAGGAATCTTTTTTATTATAAGGCTATTAGGGTGGCTTTCGCTTCAACCGAACTACGGAGCTTGATATAAGACCGAAAGTTGGAGGAAGTACTTGTGAGACCGGTGTAGCCTATAAAACAAGTGGGTTTGATCATTTTTCAGTGACTTGGTGATATAGTAGAAATCTCAAAAACAAGAATAAACTGGATCTTTTGGGTAGAAAAGTCTTCGTGTTAGAAAATTTCATAAAGATCGCTCAAAAAATAAAAAGAGATTTCTTGGTACCTCCCACTAAAGTGGTTTCATTAATACTTTGGTGAAAACTAGAACGTTTGATTGTTCACCGTCAATTCATTGTAGGTGTTGGATTTTGGGTTTCACTTAGCATGTGGTGAAACGAAACTAAGATTATTAACGCAGATGTTGTGTAACCGTAAACCTCAGTGGTAAATTCTGAGAGTCTCAAGGGTTACATTCATGAAATGAAATATGATGGAGAAAAGTGTTGAGGTGGTAAAAGAACCGAAAGTACCTCTGCTATGCGAAAGGACAAAGTAGAAAACTCTTGACTCAATATGAGAAGAGTAAGGTAGCTCATGACTTAAGTGATTTTATCAGCCGGATTGGGAAGAATCAATTTGTATATATCGACTCAGTAAGGCTTCACTTGAAGTCTTTGAGGCTTTGGACAACATGTTGCAGCATGCTTCTAGGGACACATAGCTAGTGCAAAGAAAGAGAGTTATACCTGCTCCAGCTCCATCATGTGAAGTTGTCCATGAGCCTTTTAGAGCAAAGAAGTTAAAATAAAACTAAGCATAAGAACAGAAAAGAAAATATTTTTTGATTTTATGATTTTTCTGAAAAGAAATAAAAACAGAATATATATATATATATATATATATATATATATATATATATATATATATATATATATATATATATATATATATATATATATATATATATGGATTTTATAATTTTTCTGAAAAAGAAATAAAAACAGAAAAGAAAATATTTTTGGATTTTTTGAAAAGAAATGAAAAACATAAAATGAATTGAGAAAAGATATACATAGTGTACAAAATATACAACCGAAATTTCACCTCAGAAGTAATGAAGCGAAAATAGACCGAGCGTTCGCTCCATTTCGCTTGTCCAATTATAATGAGGCGAAAGTGGTTTTGGTACTGATTCAACTTCCATCATTCCCAAGCCTTGGAGTATTTTATTAAAAGTTGCTTCAGGTAAGGCTTTCGTGAAAATGTCAGCTAATTGATCAGCGGATCGAACGAAGTGGATTTCAACGTTACCATCTTCTATGTGATCCTTGATGAAAGGTATCTCAGTGCTATATGTTTCATTTTTGAGTATTGCACTGGGTTGTGACGTATCTGAATAGCGCTTTCTGAGTCACAATAGAGGGGAATTTTCTTCATGTTTAGGCAATAGTCTCTAAGTTGACTTTATATCCATATGACCTGTGAAGTGCAAGACACTGCGATGATGTATTCAGCTTCAGCCGTAGAAAGAGACACGCATGTTTGTTTCTTGGATTGCCAGCTAACGAGTTTTCCATCAAGGAATTGACACCCTCCAGTTGTGCTCTTTCGGTCTAGACCACATCCTCCAAGATCGGCATCAGAGAATGCTGGAACAAAGAAGCCTGATTTCGCAGGGTACCAAAGACCGAGAGATGAGGTTCGCTTCAAATACCTTAAGATATTTTTCACAGCCACCGTATGAGGTTCTCGTGGATTAGCTTGGAACCTCGCATAATAACAGACAAAAAACATAATATCTGGTCTACTAGCTGTTAGATACATTAGAGACCCTATCATTTGACGATAAAGGGTCATATCAGCAACTGGTTTCTCCAGAGATGGTGTTAGCTTCGTTTCGAATGCCATTGGAACCTTTACTTTAGAATCTCCCATCATACCGAACTTCGCCAGTAGAGTCTTCGTGTAAGCCTCCTGATTAATGAATATGCCTTCTGGTCCCTGTCTTATGTTCAGTCCAAGGAAAAAGACAATCATTAGGTGTTCACCCTCTTTCTTGTGAAAGAAGGTTGGGTCAACTGAACCTTGTTTGAATTTAAACATTTTTAGAAAGCGAGTTAGTGTTTCATACCAGGCTCTCGGGGCTTGCTTCAGACCGTAAACCGCCTTGTCCAGAATATAACAATGATCTGGATACTTCTCGTTCACAAATCCAGGTGGTTGCTCAACGTACACGGTCTCTTCTAGTTCTCCATTCAAGAATGCACACTTGACGTCCATTTGAAAGACTTCAAAATTCTTGTAAGCAGCGTATACCAGAAAGATCCGAACGGATTCTAACCTTGCTATAGGAGCGAAGGTTTCTTCATAATCTATCCCTTCTTCCTAACAATATCCCTTGACCACTATCATTGCCTGGTTGCGTATTACATGTCCTTCTTTGTCCATCATGTTTCAGAATACCCATGTTAAACCAACCACCGATGCATCCTTTGGTGTGGGAATCAGTCTCCAGACTCGGTTTCGCTCAAACTCTTTTAGCTTGTCTTGCATTGCCTGTACCCAATCACAGTGATCAAGTGCAGTATTAACTATTTTTGGCTCAATCTTGGAAACAAACGAATTAAACATACAGAATTCTACTTGAGAGAATAAAGCAGTTTGCTTCGCTTTCAGTTGAGAGCGTGTAAGAACTCCCTCATATGATTCGCCAATTACTTGAGTTTTTGGATGATCTCGTGTCCATTTTGTGAGTGGAGGGTATTTTGGATCGTAAGCAGGATCCAATTCAGCATTTATTTCTTCTTCAAATTCTGATTGAGTATCTTCGTCATTTGTATTACGATGATCCCCCTCGAATGACGAAACAATCTCAACATCAGGTTCAGACTTCTCCCCCTCGATTGGACTTTCATGGTGCATTGTTGGAGATGGATTCTCCCCCTGGAAAGGAAAATTAGTTCGCTTTGATGTAGATGAAACCCCCTGTAATGTGGAGCGTCTATGTGTAGGTTCGCTTTGACCTTGAGGTTCGCTTTGACCTTGAGGTTCGCTTTAACCTTGAGGTTCGCTTTCCATGACTTGTGTGATGGGTTTGAGCCACAAGAACATTCCTATGTGCACATGCAATTAATCCAAGATTTATAACCCTAGATCTTGCATACATATTACATAACTAATGTAATTAATGAGTTCTAGACGATTACCACTTCAAGAACTCTTGATATTTCTTCTTCCTTGAGCTTAGAGTCACAAGTGTAACTCCTCTAATGGCTTACAAACACCAACTAACAAGAGGGTAGTATTTTAGAGAGAGAGGAGGCACACAAAGTCGGCTCTAGGGTTCTAAGAAAACCAGTGGCCGAAAGTTGCATACATAGGGTCCTATTTATACTGTAGGCAGCTAGGGTTTCAGTCAAAACCCTAATGGACAGCTTAAACCCTAAGCAACCCATGGAACCTTCTGGAATACAGGCCATGGACGAAAATATGATGGGCTCCCATCATAATTTCGTTCACCCCTTTAATCCTTTAGGTTTCCCAGCCCAAAATTCAACTATCACACATTTGACAGTTTAAGTCCCATTTATTCAATTAATCTCTTTTAGTCACCAAATTAATTCCTAATTAATTTATGACTAATATTAATTAAATAATATGATTTCTCTTTTAATATATTATTCTTATAATATATTAATAAATCATAATATCTTCTCTCTCTCTCCATAAATCACCATGTCAAGTTGCTATGGTGAAGGCAACCCAAAAGGACCATACACAACCGGGTCAAGTACTTACCAAATATAGTTACGGGCTTGGACACTAATCCAACAGTCTCCCACTTGGATAAGTCTAGTAACTACAAATGTAAGCACAATTCGATTAGCAATCGTAGCTCTCAAAGACGCTGTCAAACTCCGATCTTATCAGTAACCTGTCCTTCAGATAAGGGATCATATAGTCCTCCATTCTAGATATCGTGTGGACAATTACATGGAACAAAGTCATACTTATTGTCCAGCAGTTTGTTTCTCGATCTCTGATTCGTTTGACACAGAACTTAATTGAACACATCAATTCAGTCCTGACCGGACCCGGCACATAAGTCAAACCAAATCATCGAGGGGACCTGATATCGCTTTTACCCTCTTAGGATAAAAGGAACAGATAAACTTCGACTTATATGCATTTACTATTCACTAATCAAATCATACACTACAATGTGTTTTATAACATCAAGTTATTGATGCGTTTACGCATTATCAATGCATAACCAATCAACAAACAATAAACCATATATCTAGGTTTTAAGACCATATGATATTATCGTCTTGCGATCACTCGAGATAAATTCCATGAAGTGATTCCAGCAAGCGTGGGTTTATTCCAATGCTCAAATCAAACTCATAAGCACTCATGAACGTTGTAGCAAATTTTGCTATGTCTAATACATTTTAGATAATCTACACACCAATTCATGACAGTCTTCATTCATACCTACTTCCAACATACGAATGGCTGTGGACGGTTCGAATAATTCTTATTATTCAGGAAGTCAAAACATGCAAGATAAAACAATAAGTAAACAATTAACATAAGACAGTAACATTACTAATAAATAATACTCTTTTATTTAATCATCAAATGTTAATTACAATTTATCTATTATACGTTTCTGAACTATCTAATCTAAACTAATATCGTCCTTCAGCCCGATGCTCCTAGCGTGCTGCAAGTGCTTAACCCTGCTCAGTCCCTTCGTAAGCGGATCTGCTGGGTTATCCTCTGACGATACCCTCTTTACTATGAGGAGTCCTTCTTCCACCCGATGTCGAATGAAGTGATATTTTCTATCGATATGTCAGGATTAACCGTGATCCCTCGGTTCATTGGTCAAGGCAACCGCTCCTTCATTATCACAGAAAATTTCCATGGGCTCGTTTATGGCTGGCACAACTCCAAGATCTCGAATGAAGTTCCTCAACCATATTGCCTCCTTTGATGCTTCGCTCGCTGCAATGTACTCTGATTCGCACGTTGAATCAGCTACGGTCTCTTGCTTGGAACTTTTCCAAGTCACTGCTCCTCCATTAAGGGTAAAGACCCAGCCCGACTGCGAACGGTAGTAGTCCCTGTCGGTCTGAAAACTGGCGTCACTGTACCCTCGCACCTTTAAGTCATTACTCTCACTGCGGTCCAATGCGCTTTGCCAGGGTTCCCTTGATATCTGCTGACCATGCTCAAAGCGAAGGCCACATCAGGTAGAGTACAAGTCATAGCATACATAATCGAGCCAACTGCGGAAGCGTATGGTACTTGGCTCATTTCTGCTATCTCGACTTCAGTACTCGGGCATTGAGTCTTACTCAACTTGGCATTACTTTGGATCGGTAACTCCCCCTTCTTTGAATTCTCCATACTAAAACGTTTTAGTACCTTATCTAAGTAAGTATTCTGACTAAGTCCTCTTAGTCTCTTACTTCTATCTCTCACTATCCTTATTCCTAAAATGTAGGAAGCCTCTCTGAGGTCCTTCATAGCGAAGCACTTCCCGAGCCAGGACTTAACCTTCTACAGTGTCGGGATGTCGTTTCTTATGAGTAGTATGTCATCGACATACAATACGAGGAAGCTAACTATACTCCCACTGGCTTTGACATATACACATGATTCATCTTTACTTCGCAGAAAACCAAACTCTTTGACTTTCTCGTCGAAACAAAGATTCCATCTGCGAGACGCTTGCTTAAGTCCATAAATGGACTTCCCAATCTTGCACACTCTATTGGGATGCTTTGCATTGACAAAACCCTCTAGCTGAGCCATGTAAACATCCTCATCCAACTTCCCATTAAGGACAACGGTTTTGACATCTATCTGCCATATTTCATAATCATGAAATGTAGCAATGGCCAGCATCACCCTAATAGATTTTATCTTAGGAACCGGTGAGAAGGTTTCATCATAATCAACTCCGGGAGTTTGAGTGAAACCCTTCGCGACCAATCGCGCCTTGTATGTGTACACATTCTCATCCATGTCAGTCTTCTTCTTGAAGATCCACTTGCACCCGACCGTCTTACGTCCGAGCACATGGTCAACCAAATTCCAAACTTGGTTGTCATACATGGACTGAATCTCGCTGTCCATTGCCTCTTTTCACTTTGCAGACTCCGGGCCTGCCATGGCTTCCTTATAGGTGTTAGGTTCGTCCAGATTCACTAGTGTACTATCACTAATGAACGTATCACCTTCGGTAGTAATATGAAAACCATAAAATTGGGGTTGAACCCTAACTCTATCGGAACGTCTAAAAGGTTAGGACTCGTCAATTGGTTCAACCGGAGTATCCTCCTCGGGTTGAGCGCCAGTGTTAGAGGTTCCTTCATCGCTAGACTCTTGAATATCTTCAAGATCGATTTGCCTCCCACTGTCCCCTTGGCTTATGAGTTCTCGCTCTCGGAAAACCCCTCTCCTCGCAACGAAGACAACATTGTCACTCGGTCTATAGAAGAGATATCCAAAGGACTTCTGCGGGTAGCCGATGAAAATACATCGCTCATTACGAGGTCCGAGATTGTCGTGAGTCTCTCGTCTTACGAAAGCCTCGCAACCCCAAACCTTGATATGTGCCAACGAGGGAGCTTTCCATGTCCACGTCTCGTGAGGTGTTTTGGCAACCTTCTTCGTAGGGACTAAGTTAAGGAAATGGGCGGCAGTCTCTAAGGCATACCCCCAAAATGAGATAGGTAGTGAAGCACGACTCATCATGGAATGAAAAATGTCTAACAAGGTTCGATTACGCCTCTCAGCCACAGCGTTCAACTGCGGTGTCCTAGGTGGCGTCAATTGCGAAACGATTCCGCATTCCTTAAGATAGTCGTGGAATTCAAGACTTATGTAGTCTCCTCCTCGATCGGATCGAAGCATCTTGATTTTCCTGCCCAACTGATTCTCCACTTCTTGTTTAAACTCTTTGAACTTTTCAAACTTATGCTTGATTAACTAGATATACCTATATCTACTATAATCATCGGTAAAAGTCACGTAAAAGCAACTCACATCCTTTGTGGTTGATCTAAAGGGCCCACACACATCGGTGTGTATGAAATCCAATAGACCCTTACCCCTCTCACAAGTGCCAGTGAAGGGTGACTTGGTCATCTTTCCAAGTAACAAGACTCGCACACGTCATCGTCCCTAAGGTCGAATAACTCCAACACTCCATCCTTTTGGAGTTGGGCTATGCGTTTCTTGTTGACATGTCCAAGACGACAATGCCACAAGCATGCTTTATCCAAACCATTGGATGAATCAATACACAACACATGATTTCCTAAGTTATCTACAACCATCACAGTTTCATATATTCCATTACAAGGCAATGCTTCAAAATAAAATACACCATTAAGATAAGCATTAATAGAACCCTTTTCATTATCAAATGAATATCTAAAACCTTGTCTATATAAACCATGAAATGAAATGATGTTTCTTGCCGTATCTGGCGAATAGCAACAATTGTTTAAATATAATCCTAATCGACTACTGAGCATTAAAGAGTAAACTCCGATCTTGGTAACAGGCGACGATCTTCTATTCCCCATGATCAAATTAATCTTCCCATGCTCCACAACCCTATCTCTTCTTAGGCCCTACAAATCAGAACAAATGTGAAAACCACATCCTGTATCAAGTACCCAAGAAATGGAATGTGATTAATCATTAGATTTAATAGTGTAAATACCTGCGTAGGATGGCTTGATCTTCCCATCCTTGATTGCATGCAGATACTCTGCCTCCTTGGGGTTTGAGTTGGGTTTAACAGAACCAACTTTGGTTCCACTAGAAGAGGTACCATGTTGGGATTTTCCCTTGTGGTGGCTCTTTGAGGGAGCCTTCCTCTTCTTACCCTTTCCTTTCCCAATAGCCAAAACAGGGGCAGCGGTTGGAGCGGGAGTTGATGCAACAAACTTATCCTTGAGATTGCTCTCAGCAGTCCTTAGCAAGCCTTGAAGCTTGCTTAAGGTGACCTCTTCCTTATTCATATGGTAGGTCATGGGGAACTGGTTGTAGCAGGGAGGTAGGGAGTGAAGGATGATGTCAATTGCCAGCTCCTCATCAAAGTTAACATTCAACTTTAGCAGGCGATCAACATATCTCTGCATCTTTTGCAGATAAGCGGTAAGGGACTCTCCACTACCCATTCGGGTAGTGATCATCGAAGTGATGATCTCATACTTCTCTTGCCTCGCACTTTGGTGGTACCGGTCCAACAAGTCTTGATGCATCTCGTAGGGATACATGTCCTCATACGACTTTTGGAGTTCGAAAGTCATGGTCGCTAGCAAGATGCAATGGACTTTCGTGGGATCATGCTCGTGGGCCTCAAAGACAACGATCTCTTCAGGAGTGGCAGTGTTCATGTCGATCTCCTTCAGCTCCTTATCAAGGACATACTCTTTGTCCTTGTAGCGGGTGACCATTCTTATGTTACGGATCCAATCGTTGAAATTGTTTCCGTCGAATATCACCCTCCCAAACAAGTTCATGAGTGAGAATGAGCCGGAGGAACTAGAGCCGGAAGCGTTGTTGTTGTTCATGTTCGACATCTGAAAAAAAAGAACAACGTTTGATTAGAAATGAATCCCTAATTAAACACCCAAATGAGAAATTAGGGCTAGGATCCAACAACATTATTTACATACTAGAAAAGGGATGTCGTAATCTAATGAGCAAATAATTTGAATGTAAGTGAATGACGATTCACTAATTCTCCATCATGAAAAATGAAAACAAGATTAAGTTTTAAATGTATTGAAAACTCCTAGATTTCTTGAGATTCATTGAACTTTTCAATGGCATGTTTAAATCTCGATATGCCCCTCAAGTTTGTGACTGAGATGCCGAGGATCACAAAGATGGTGTGAATAACCATGCAAATGTACATGGTGCCCTCATTGTTACAGTCACCTATTCGATATGCCGGTTAACCACACTGTTACATCCCGAAATTTAGGTACATCCATTTAACCCTTATTCTTTACCAAGTTGTCAAGTTTAGCCCTTGAGTGGAAAATGTTGCAAACTAGTACAATGGGCGTATCGAAGTGTATGTTGTGCGTACTCATGCGCTTATATTGGACGCGGTCTCAATCAGGTACGCTGGGCGTACCAAAGTTAAACTCGGCGTAACTGGCTCAGATGCAAAACCCTAAATGAGACTTGAGGACTATAAAAGAAATGATAAGGCCCTTACCCCAGCCACCATATTGCAGTGAGTGAAACCCTAAGAGAGCAAAAAACCCGTTATAAGCTTGTGTGTGAGTTCTTAAGCTTGAAAGTGCCATTTTGTGTTGGTGAAGGAGAAGAGAAGGCCATTGTGGGAGCTAGAAGTTGGAGGACAAGCTTAGATCCGAGTTCTACAGAGGTTGGAGCTTCATTTGGAGGTAAAAAGCTCAATGCTTTCCTTGCCATTGTTGATTTGTGCTTTATGGACCCATTTTTAGGGTTTTTGGTTCCAAGGTGGAGACTTTATGAGCAATGGGTCTCCATAAGCTTAGATCTGCCCTTTTCCAGTGTAATATGTGTTATAGGTTCATAAAAATCCAATCTTGTACGTGAATATTAAGTCATGCATAAGATATAGGCTTAATGAGGAAAGAGGAAAGGTGTTTAGAGTGATTGGAGACCTTTACAACCAAGCTAAGGCTTAAAGGTTTCAACTTTATGGATTAAGTGGCCTTAAAATAGTCAGATCTGGAATTTGAGCTTATGTCTTAACCGTTTAAGACCAAAAATCAGTAAGAGCATGAAACTGGGACCTACGCTGGCCGTAAATCTCAGAACGCGCCACGTAAGGGTTTGAGACCCCGATTCTGGATCGCCGGAGTACGCCCCACGTACAAGAGCTGGTACGCGCCGCGTACTGCCCTCTATTGACTTTCATTGACTTTTAGGGTTTGGTCAACATTTGGACATTTGGACTATTGAAGGGGTAAAATGGTCTTTTCCCCCTTCTAAGAGATTATAGAAAGGGTCTAGTCTAGTTTTTGAGAATCGTGGTTAATTAGAGGTAAAATACTTTATGTGATTAGGCAGAGTCTTGATCAGCATTTCGAGTTCGAGACTTTCCGAGATTTCCTGAGGTGAGTCTTCTCACTATACGTTACCTAGAGTGGTAATTAGAGTTATGTGACAGAGTATCTTGTATGCTTTTTGTATGCTTTGAGACACATTGACCAGAGGGTCGTACAGAGTTATAGCCTCGAGTGGCTAATATGTGTTGTATGTGGCATTTTGGGGAACTCACTAAGCATTTATGCTTACAGTGTTATGTGTTATGTGTTTCAGGTACTAGCGAGGATCGCGGGAAGGCGCCGACATGATCCGTACACACTGACAGAGGATTGTATTTTGTGATCTTGGGATATGTTTTATTATGATGACATTTGTTAAACATGAGATTGAGAATATTAAATGAGTTTTATGTTGTTTGAAAAATAAAAAATTGTTTTAAATTTTCACGTCGTTACAAGTTGGTATTAGAGCCTTGGTTTGAGGGATTCAGATGCACTTTCGGGCGTGTCTGAACTCAAACTGAGGATTTGAGAAAGTTTTTCATAAAAAGGAACAAATTTTCTAAAGAGTAAAAGACTTTGAGAAAAGCAGAAAGGAGCAGTGTGTACGATCAGCTAGCGCCCGAATGGTGATTTCCCAAAATACCCTTAAATTATGTGCTATGAGATATTATGTGATATGCTATGCATTCTAGAGTAGGCTAGGTATTAATATCTAGGACTAGAGTGGCCTGATTTGCGATGCCTTAGCCTAGGAGGTTACTGCTACTATGAGATACTTCGAGAGCGAGTAGGTAGCAGTCAGGAGCCTATGAGTGGCCTACTGGAGAGTAGCCTGTGCGTAGCGAGATATCGAGTACTTGTGATCTGGGATCCTAGGAGGAGGACTTGGGGTGAATGTTGATGCGTTGCGAAAGGTAGTATAGGGCCCGTACTACTGGAAACACCGGATCAGTGAGCAGCCCAAGTAAGAGTCTTTAGGGTACTAAGGAACAGGTAGGATTGAGTGATCAAGTGCGAGGATACTCGAGCGGGTCTTTTTTTTTGTGTTGTGTTCCAGAGACATCACGGTGAGTACGCGCCACACTCTAGAGAGCAGCGGTGTCAGCAATGAGGAGATTTGCAGGATGATTCATGAGGAGGTGGCTACGGCCATCCGAGCCGAGATACCGGAGATGTTTGGGTCTATCAAGACCACGCTGATTGAGACCTTTGATGAGCGGTACGCTGCTCTTACTGATGCTGCTGTTGCTGCGGCCACCGCGGCCATCGCTGCTGCCAGGCCACAGGGGGGTGGCTCGTTGCTGTACCGAGAGTTCAGCAACACGAAGCCACTAGAGTTTGATGGGACTCAGGATCCGATAGCTGCGATGAGATGGATCTCTGACATTGAGGGGTGCTTCTACACGCGTTCATGTCCAGAGCATCTGTGGGTACGGTTCGCGCTGAACCAGCTTCGCTTGGGAGCAAAGGACTGGTGGAAGTTCGTGACGATGGATTTCACTTCTGCAGAGCTTACTGCAGTGACCTGGGAGAGGTTCACCGCTATGTTTCGTGATGAGTCCGTTCCCCCGGTGGAATGGGAATGGTTGGCCTAGGAGTTCTTGACCCTCAAGCAGGGTACTGAGTCTGTTACTACGATTACCAGGATGTTTCACGAGAGGGCGATGTTTTGACCTGAGCATGTGTCTTCTGAGCAGGCACGCATGAGTCGATATCTGAGCATACTGAGGAGGGACATCCACGAGTTCGTGGCGAACTCGACATACCGGACATTTGTCGATCTCCAGGCGAATGCTCGGAAGAGGGAGATCGAGCTCGAGACTCAGGCTAGGGAGGAGGCAGAGTCTCAGGGGAGGGATCGGCGACCGGATCAGTCCCAGCCGGCAGTCAAGCAGGCAAAGCCCGCCGATTCGAGACCAGGGAACCAGAGGGGCCGCACTTGTGGTAAGTGCGGCAAGAGTCATGAGGGGATTTGTCGAGCAGGGTCCTGCTACAAATGTGGCAAGGAGGGGCACATGGCCAAGGATTGCCCCAAGGGATTTGCAGTTTGCTTTCACTGTAACCAGACCGGCCACCGGAAGGCCGAGTGTCCACAGCTGCGGGGGTCGACGCAGGGAGCACCACAGGGATCTGCCCCTGCTGCCGTACGAGCTACCGAGATTCGGCCAGCGAAGGCCGAGGCACCGAAGGATCGTGGGAGAGCCTTCCAGTTGACAGCGGAAGAGGTCCGCATAGCGCTCGACATTGTGGTTGTTATGTATTCTTTATCTTTTATTGCTGAGTTTGAGATTTTGTGCTTATATTGTGGTGTGCTTAGGTACTTTTCTTGTGAATTCTGTACCTGCTGTGGTGTTATTTGACTCGGGTGTGAGTCAATCTTTCATGTCATTAGCGTTTAGTCAGCACATCAGTATCTGATGAGAGGCGTTAAGTCGACCTCTGCGAGTTTCTATAGCTGACGAGCGAGCGGTGTATGCTACTGATGTGATTCGAGGATGTAGACTTGAGATATTTGGGGTTGAGTTTCTGATAGATCTGGTCCGGATCGTGATTGGGGACGTTTGTGTCATTGTGCGCATGGATTGGTTGAGCCGATTTCGAGCTGTTATAGACTGTGAGCGCCAGCTGGTGAAGATACGAGACCCTAGTGTTGGATAAGGTGTCTAAGTCCATAACTTATTTGGTATATACTTGACCCGACCCGACATGGTCCATTTGGGTTGCACTTCACCCGAACTAGTTATGGATAATTTTATGAGAGTTGTATACTTACGATTTATTAATATATTATAAGTTATAATATATTAATATAAAGTCATGTTACTTAATTAGTTTTAATCTTGAATTAATTATGAATTAATTTAGTGATTAAAAGGAAGACTAATTAAATCATGGGCTATTATATTTATATGGTGTGGGCTAACACTCATTTGGAATGGGCTAAGCTTATATGGAAGTCCATGGATGATCCATGGAGCTTTTACCCATGGATCCTTGGAAGAGGAAAAGACATGGGTTATTAGGGTTTCACCCTAACCATGTACACTATATAAACAAGTTTATGTTGCATGAAAAAGACACTAATGTGTGTGTAAGTGTGGTGGCCAAAATCAAGAGTTAGTATACTCTCTCATACATTTTCCAAGTTTGTGGTGATTTGTGATTTCCATTTGAGGCATTCACATTATTGGTGCTTGGCTCTCAAACTCCAAGGAATCAACAATCAACAAAAGGTATGTAATTCATCTAGTTCTTTTATGGATAAAAGTACCCCATGCCATGCAAGATAGGTTATAAACCTTGGAAAATAATATTTTGCATGTATCTTAGACAAACATAGATCCAAGGTTTAATAGGGTTGCATGTACACTTAGGAAGTGTTAGAATGCTCAAAACCCAACAGTGGTATCAGAGCCTAGGCTTGTTTGTTTGATACTTGATGCAAAATAGTGATAAAAAGTCGATTTTTTGCTGTCTGACTGATGAACTCGCCGAGTCCATGGGGGGACTCGTCGAGTTCATGTGTAAACTCATCCTACTCGCTGAGTAGGTTCGTGCACTCGGCGAGTAGGAGCCTCAGAATGCAGATTTTCGACTTTTGCTGCTGGAAATAGACTAGAAACATTACCCTAAACTGTTTTGGTGTTTTAAAACTTGTTTTAGTTGGTGTAATGGTTGTTCTAATCCATTTAGAATAGCTTATATCAAAATTTCATGTTTTGTATGTGTTCATATAATTCTTGAAACTTTGATGATCATGTTCATGTTCTTATGAATTTAGAAGATGATAGGAATCATTTGCTGAATTGTTTAGGATTAATTCTTGATCATTTATGTGTTTTAATGGAGTCCATAATTTTTCCTCAAGTTATGGATATCCAAAGGTCACTTCTTTTAAACACACACTTAAAACACATAAGTTACATGGTAATGAAGAGTCTTCATTTTTATGAACCTTTAATTCATAAGTTATGAAATGAAAAGTTTTGAATAGTTTCGAAACTTGTCCTCAAGTTTTGGAATTTGTAAAGTTACACACACTTTAATATACTATAATTCCAAACCCTTAGAGTTTTAAAAGTTAAAATTCAACCCTTATACTATTTATAACATTAATGGTTAATTATTATATATATGTATAAGATCAAAGTCGTCCTACCGCTAGTACGCCTCATTCACGAAGCCAGTCTATAAGGTGGGTATAAGGTTGTTGCCTATAAAATGGCAACTTAATGGGTGTCCACTCTCACCCACCGCTTGCTTGACTGGTGGAGGGTCGTTAGCCGAACGGGTAGGACAAGGACTTATAAATTCTCATTAAAAGTATAATGAATATTATAAAGTAACTAAACCTTTTATAAATTCCCAATCTTAGTTACTTTAGGAAAATGTGAATATGGTGCTAACCCATGAAATTCACACTTTGTACCTTACCAAGTCGTTGGTGGAGCGTGTGTGGTTAACCGGCACACTAACTTGGACTAGTAAGGATCACGAAGGGTGACTTAATGTTTATCATAGATCAGTGGAGCGTGTGTGGTTAACCGGCACATTGATTAGGTGATAATATTAAGGGTACCAAGTGAATTTACATGGTTATTCACACCTTGTTTTGTGATTCTCGGCATCCCAGTCACAAAACTTGAAGGGCACAATCGAGATTGAAACATGCCATTGAAAAGTTCAATGAATCTCAAAGGAATCTAGGAATTTCAAAAACCAATTAAACCTAATAATTCATTTCGTTTTCATGGTGGAAATTAGTGAATCGTCATTCACCTACCTTCAAATATATTATAGCTTAGATTACGGCATCCCTCTTCTAAGTTATAATATATTGTGTTGGATCCTAGCCTTAATATTACATTTGGGTGTATTATTAAGGATTCGATATATCTAATCTAAACTTGTTTTCTTCTTTTCAGATGTCTTCCAACAACAAAGCTTCGGGCTCTAACCCTACTAGCTCCTTTTCCCTCATGAACCTTTGTGGGAGGGTCATCTTTGATGGTTCCAACTTCATGGATTGGATCCGGAACATCAGGATGGTTACTCGTTACGAGGACAAGGAATATGTCCTCGATAAGGAGCTAAAAGAGCTTGATGAGTCCACTGCTACTCCTGAGGAGGTCGCTGAGTATCAGGCACATGAAAGAGATGCCACCAAGGTGGCATGCATCATGATGGCCACCATGACAGCTGAACTCCAAAAGTCCTATGAGGACTATTACCCTTTTGAGATGCATCAGGATCTGATGGAAAGGTACCATCAGAGTGCTCGTCAAGAGCGGTATGAAATAATCTCCTCCATGATCACTACCCGTATGAAGGATAGCGAACCAATCACGAGCCACATGCAGAAAATGCAAAGGTATGTGGATCGTCTAATGAAACTGAATGTGAAATTCCCTGAGGAGTTGGCAATTGATATCATTTTGCACTCCTTGCCATCGTGTTATGATCAATTTCGTATGACATACCACATGAACAAGGAGGAAGTCACACTCAGTAAGCTTCAAGGACTTCTGAAGACTGCCGAAAGTGGTCTTCAGAGTAAGTCGGTTGCTACTCCTACTCCTACTACTACCCATGTTTTGGCTATCGGGCAAGGCAAAGGGAAGAAGAGGAAGCACCCTTCGAAGGGTACCAAGGGAAAGTCCCTTGAAGGCTCCTCATCTGGAACCAAAGGTGGTTCTATCACTCCTTCTGCCATCCCTAAGGATGCTAAATGCTTCTACTGTCAAAATAAGGGGCACTGGAAGCGAAACTGCCCAAAGTACTTGCAGGATGTCAAGGATGGGAAAGTGAAACCATCCCATGCAGGTATTTACACTATATTGTCTAATAACTCACCATATTCTAATTCTTGGGTTCTTGATACAGGTTGTGGTATTCACATCTGTTGTGACTTGCAGGGCCTAAGAAGAAGTGAGGATGTGGAGCACGGAAAGATAAACTTAATCATGGGGAACAAGAAGGTTGCACCTGTTACCAAGATTGGAGTTTATACTTTGTTGCTAGATAGTGGGTTAAAGTTAGATTTGAATAAATGTGTGTACTCGTCTGAAATGGCGAGGAATATTATTTCCTTTCATGCTTTGTACAAACAAGGTTTTACCTTTTCTTTTGATAATGAAGTTGGTAGTATTAATGCTTTCTTTAATAATGTTCTTTATTTTAAAGCATTACCTTGTGATGGTGTGTATGAAGCTGTATCGGTTGTAGATAATTTAGGAAATAATGTATTATGTATTGATTCTTCTACTAGCTTGGATAAAGCATCTTTGTGGCATTGTCGTCTTGGACATGTAAGCAAGAAACGCATAGGCCAGCTCCAAAAGGATGGAGTTTTGGAGTCGTTCGACCTCAAGTCGGATGATAGTTGTGAGTCTTGTCTACTTGGGAAAATGACAAAATCACCCTTCACTGGTACTTGTGCAAGGGGTGAGGGTTTGTTGGACCTTATACATACTGATGTATGTGGACCATTCAAAACCGCCACAAGGGATGCTAATCGCTATTATGTGACTTTTATTGATGATTTTAGTAGATATGGTTATGTCTACTTAATCAAACATAAGTCAGAAACTTTTGAAAGGTTTAAAGAGTTTAAACAGGAAGTAGAAAATCAATTGGGCAGGAACATTAAGATGCTTCGATCCGATCGAGGTGGTGAGTATCTTAGTACTGAGTTCCTCGACTATCTAAAGGAGTGTGGGATTGTCTCACAATTGATACCTCCCAGGACACCACAGCTGAATGGTGTAGCTGAGAGGCGCAATCGAACTTTGTTGGACATGGTTCGCTCTATGATGAGTCAAGCTTCGCTACCAATCTCTTTTTGGGGGTATGCCTTAGAGACTGCCGCCCACATCCTTAATCTAGTCCCTACAAAGAAGGTTGCCAAAACACCTCATGAAATGTGGACTGGGAAAGTTCCCAATTTGGACCACATCAAGATTTAGGGTTGCGAGGCTTTCGTGAGGCGCGAAACTCATGACAAGCTCGAACCTCGAAGTGAAAGGTGTATTTTCATCGGCTACCCACAAAAATCCTTTGGTTACCTCTTCTACAGACCCAGTGAGAATGTGGTCTTTGTGGCTAGGAGAGGGGTCTTTCGAGAGAGAGAATTTATAAACCAAGGAGACAGTGGGAGGCAAATTGACCTTGAAGAAATTCAAGACTAAATTGGTGAAGGAACCTCAGACACTAGCAATCAACTTGAGGAGGAAATTCCTGTTGATCAAGCTGACGAGTCTATACTTCCGAGGCGTTCCACAAGGGTTAGAAACACACTTGAGTTTTATTATGGATTTCATATTACTACGGAAGGTGATACATTTATCAGTGACAGTACACTGGTAAATCTGGATGAACCTAACAGTGTTAAGGAAGCCATGGCAGGCCCAGAGTCTGCTAAATGGAAGGAGGCTATGGACAGCGAGATACAGTCCATGTATGACAATCAAGTTTGGAACTTGGTTGACAATGTACCAGGCCGGAAGACAGTCGGGTGCAAATGGATCTTCAAGAAGAAGACCGACATGGATGGGAAGGTGCACACTTATAAGGCTCGACTGGTTGCGAAGGGGTTTACTCAGACTCAGGGTATTGATTATGATGAAACCTTTTCACCAGTAGCAAAGATTAAGTCTATTAGGGTTATGCTAGCCATTGCTGCATTTCATGATTATGAAATATGGCAAATGGATGTCAAAACCGCTTTCCTTAACGAAAAGTTGGCTGAGGATGTTTACATGAATCAGCCAGAAGGTTTTGTCAGTGCAGAGTACCCCAATAGAGTGTGCAAGCTTGAGAAATCCATTTATGGATTGAAACAAGCATCTCGAAGTTGGAATCTTTGTTTCGATGAGAAGGTCAAAGAGTTTGGTTTCTCAAGAAGTGAAGATGAGTCCTGCGTGTATGTCAGAGCTAGTGGGAGTATAGTTAGTTTTTTGGTACTGTATGTGGATGACTTACTACTCATAGGGAATGACATCCCAACCTTGCAGGAGGTTAAGTCCTAGCTTGGGAAGTGCTTTGCTATGAAGGACCTTGGAGAAGCTACCTATATCCTAGGGATAAGGATATTAAGAGAAAGGAGTAAAAGACTAATTGGACTTAGTCAGAGTATCTACTTGGATAAGGTGTTGAGAAGGTTCAACATGCAGAATTCTAAGAAAGGAGAATTACCAATCCAAAGCAATGCCAAACTGAGCAAGGCTCAGAGCCCGAGTACAGAAGATGAGATAGCTGAGATGAGTCGATTACCTTATGCTTCCGCTGTTGGTTCGATCATGTATGCTATGACTTGTACCCGTCCTGATGTGGCCTTCGCTTTGAGCATGGTCAGCAGATATCAAGGGAACCCTGGCAAGGCTCATTGGACTGCGGTAAAGAATATTCTCAAGTACCTGCGGAGGACTAAGGATTGGATCCTTACCCTTGGTGGGAGTGATGACTTGAGAGTAGTAGGGTATAGTGATGCTAGCTTTCAGACTGATAGGGATAACTTCCGCTCTCAGTCGGGCTGGGTCTTTACCTTAAATGGAGGGGCAATCACATGGAAGAGTTCCAAACAGGAGACTATAGCTGATTCGACTTGTGAATCAGAGTACATAGCAGCGAGTGAAGCGGCAAAGGAGGCGATATGGCTGAGGAACTTCATCGGAGACCTTGGAGTTGTACCAGCTATTAAGGAGCCTATGGAGATTTTCTGTGACAGCAATAGTGCGGTTGCCTTAGCCAAGGAACCAAGAGATCATGGCAGATCCCGACACATTGACAGAAAATATCACTTCATAAGACACAAGATAGAAGAGGGACTCCTCGTGGCAAAGAGGGTATCGTCAGATGAGAACCCTGCGGATCCCCTTACGAAGGGACTGACGAGGGTTAAGCATTTGCAGCATGCGAGGCGCATCGGGCTGAGGGACGATATTAGTTTTACAGATTAGATAGCCTTTTCTGAAACTTGTAAAATGTAATCGACGTTTGATGATGAATAAAATGTGTGATTTATTTATGAGTAAAGTGTTACTATCATTGTCAATTATTTACTATTGTTTCAGTTTTGCATGTTTTGACTTCCAGAATAATTAACTTATTCAAACCTCCACAATCGGTCATACGTCGGAAGTAGGTATGAATCAAGATTTTCATGAATTGGGATTGTAGATGACTAAAGGTGTTTAGCCATAGCAATGGTTGCTACAACATTCATGAGTACTCATAAGTTATGAGTATTGGAATAAACCCACGCTCACTTGTATCACTTCATGGAATTTATCTCGAGTGATCGTGAGACGATAATATCATATAAGTCTTCAAACCTAGAGATATGAGTTGTTACCTATGAGTTGGTTGTGCATTGATTGCACGTAAGCGCATCAGTAACTTGATGTTATAAAACGTGCCTTTGTGTACAATTCAACAAGTAGTAGAACAAGCATATGAGTCGAAGTTTATCTGTTCCTTCTAGAAATAGAAGCGATATCTGGGCCCCTCGATGATTTTGTGTTGACCCATGTACCGGGCCCGGTCAGAACTAAATTGATGTGTTCAGTTAAGTTCTTTGTCAAACAAATCGGAAATCGAGAAACAACTGCTAGACAATGAGTAAGACATTGTTCCATGTATTTGTCCGGCTGATATCATGAGAGCAGAGGATTATATGATCACTTATCTAAAATGGCGCTTCATAGTTCAATAGAGTTTTCGAGAGCTACGATTGCCGGTTGGTTCCTGAAGTAATATAGGCAAATACAGTTATTAGACTTATCCAAGTGGGAGTCTGTTGGATAAGGTGTCTAAGTCCATAACTTATTTGGTATATACTTGACCCGACCCGGCATGGTCCATTTGGGTTGCACTTCACCCGAACTAGTTATGGATAATTTTATGAGAGTTGTATACTTACGATTTATTAATATATTATAAGTTATAATATATTAATATAAAGTCATGTTACTTAATTAGTTTTAATCTTGAATTAATTATGAATTAATTTAGTGATTAAAAGGAAGACTAATTAAATCATGGGCTATTATATTTATATGGTGTGGGCTAACACTCATTTGGAATGGGCTAAGCTTATATGGAAGTCCATGGATGATCCATGGAGCTTTTACCCATGGATCCTTGGAAGAGGAAAAGACATGGGTTATTAGGGTTTCACCCTAACCATGTACACTATATAAACAAGTTTATGTTGCATGAAAAAGACACTAATGTGTGTGTAAGTGTGGTGGCCAAAATCAAGAGTTAGTATACTCTCTCATACATTTTCCAAGTTTGTGGTGATTTGTGATTTCCATTTGAGGCATTCACATTATTGGTGCTTGGCTCTCAAACTCCAAGGAATCAACAATCAACAAAAGGTATGTAATTCATCTAGTTCTTTTATGGATAAAAGTACCCCATGCCATGCTAGATAGGTTATAAACCTTGGAAAATAATATTTTCCATGTATCTTAGACAAATATAGATCCAAGGTTTAATAGGGTTGCATGTACACTTAGGAAGTGTTAGAATGCTCAAAACCCAACACCAAGTTGGGGAGTACTTACGGTGTATGGCGAGGGTACCCGATCAGGGTCATCTTTTTGTTCGGCTGCCAGAGCGAGACAGAGTTTACAGCAGGGCTGTAAGGGATTCATAGCCTATGTGATGGACACACGAGTGGCCGCAGGGAGACCGAGCTCGGTCAATGATGTATCGATAGTGCGTGAGTTCCCGGATGTTTTCCTTGAGGAGTTGTCGGGATTGCCTCCCGAGAGGTAGGTGGAGTTTCGCATTGATTTGGCTCCGGGAGCAGTGCCTATCGCCAAGGCGCCCTATCGCCTTGCACCACCAGAGATGCAGGAGTTATCTTTACAGCTTTAGGAGCTGTTGGGGAAAGGATTTATCAGGCCGAGTAGCTCACCATGGGGAGCGCCGATCCTTTTTGTCAAGAAAAAGGATGGTTCACATCGGATGTGCATTGATTACCGAGAGTTGAACAAGTTGACGGTCAAGAACCGTTATCCATTACCGAGGATCGACGACCTGTTCGATCAGTTGCAGGGAGCATCTTGGTTCTCCAAGATTGAAATGAGGTCTGGATATCATCAGATGAGACTGCGGGATGAGGATATCCAGAAGACGGCGTTTAGGACTCGTTATAGGCATTACGAGTTCATTGTGATGCCTTTTGGGCTCACCAATGCATCGGCAACGTGCATTAATCTCATGAACAGAGTATGCAGGCCGATGTTAGATCGATCGGTGATCGTGTTCATCGACGATATACTAGTGTACTCAAGATCCAAAGAGCAGCACGAGGAGCATTTGAGAGAGATTCTCGGAGTTTTGAGATCGGAGAGGCTTTACGACAAATTCTCCAAGTGCGATTTCTGGTTACGAGAGGTCCAGTTCTTAGGGCATCTCGTCAACCAGAATGGGATATTGGTCGATCCGTCCAATATTGAGCCTGTGATGAGATGGGAGGTGCCGAGATCCCCCACCGAGATCAGGAGTTTTATGGGGTTGGCCGGCTACTATCGGAGATTTATCAGGGATTTCTCCAAGATTGTCGTTCCTCTTACCAGGTTGACCCAGAAGGGTGTGACTTTTAGTTGGGGTCCAGAGCAGCAGGCCTCATTTGAGGCGCTTCACCAGAGATTATGCGAAGCCCCGGTGTTAGCCCTTCCAGAAGGGATGGAGGATTTTGTAGTGTATTGTGACACATCGATATCGGGGTTGGGTGTGGTGCTTATGCAGAGAGGGCACATGATAGAATATGCATCGAGGTAGCTGAAGCCTCATGAGACGAGGTATCCCACCCACGATTTAGAGTTGGTGGCGGTGGTGTTCGCCCTCAAGATATGGCGTCATTATTTGTATGGGGTTCGATGTACCATATACACGGACCACAAGAGTTTGAAGTACTTGATGGATCAACCCAACCTGAACATGCGCCAGAGGAGATGGTTGGATGTGGTAAAGGATTATGACTGCGAGATCCTGTACCACCCGAGCAAGGCTAACGTTGTAACCGATGCCCTGAGCCGCAGGGCGGAGACTGCCGCAATACGAGACATTTGTATGAGGATAACAGTGATGACCCCGGTGTTGGATACCATACGAGAGGCCCAGGCAGAGGCTGTGGGACTGGAGAACCACAAGAGAGAGCGGGTGATTAGGCAGGTATTTGAGTTCGTTACTGATAGCCGAGGGCTTTTGACCTTTCAGGGTCGGATTTGGGTGTCGTTTGCAGGCGGGGCAGGTACCATACTGATGGAGGAGGCGCACAGATCGAGGTTCTCAATCCATCCTGGGCCCACTAAGATGTATTTAGACCTGAAGAGAGAGTATTGGTGGCCATATATGAAGAGGGATGTGGCATGGTTTGTTGAGAGGTGCTTGACCTGTCGCAGGGTTAAGGTTGAGCATCAACGTCCGCACGGAAAGTTGCAGCCACTTGAGGTTCCCCAGTGGAAGTGGGAACAGATTTCTATGGATTTCATCACCAAATTGCCGAGGACTGCGAGGGGTGTCGATGCAATTTGGGTGATCGTTAACCGGCTGACAAAGAGCGATCACTTCCTTGCTATCAGTGAGAGCTCTTCCGCGGAGAGGCTGACGGAGATTTACGTTAGGGAGGTGGTGTCAAGGCATGGGGTGCCAATCTCGATTGTGTCAGATCGAGACGTACGTTTCATTTCCAGGTTCTAGAAGAAGTTTCATGAGGAGTTGGGTACGAGTTTGCACTTTAGCACCGCTTACCACCCACAGACGGACGAACAGAGTGAGCGGACGATTCAGAAGCTCGAGGACATGCTTTGAGCATATGTATTGGACTTCGGAGGAAGTTGGGACACATACCTACCGTTGACTGAGTTTTCCTACAACAACAGCCACTATTCGAGCATTGGTATGCCTCCCTTTGAGCTTTTGTATGGGAAGAGATGTCGGACTCCCATCTGCTGGGGAGAGGTAGGGCAGCGAGTGATGGGTAGCACTGAGATAGTGCTTCAGACGACCGAGCAGATACATCAAGTCAGGCAGAGATTGCTGACAGCTCAGAGTCGCCAGAAGAGTTATGCGGATAGGCGACGATCCGAGCTTGAGTTTCAGGTTGGAGACTTCTTACTCCTAAAGGTATCTCCTTGGAAAGGAGTGATCCGATTCAGGAAGAGGGGCAAGCTGGGGCCCCAGTACATTGGTCCATTCAGGGTGACCGCGAGGGTGGGCAGGATGGCATATAGTTTAGAGCTACCTGCGGAGTTGAGCCAAATACATGATACCTTCCACGTGTCTTAATTGAGGAAGTGTATAGCCGATGAGACGGTAGTAGTGCCGCTGGAGGATATTCAGATAGATGCGAACCTGAATTACGTTGAGAGGCCAGTCGCAATTGTGGATTGGAGGATCAAGGTTCTGAGGAACAAGGAGGTGCCCCTGGTTCAGGTCCAGTGGCAACATCGGAGAGGGTCCGAGCTGACTTGGGAGCCGGGGTCGGAGATGCGGGAGCAGCACCCGGAGTTGTTTACGGCATGAGACTTTGAGGGCGAAGTCTGGTTCTAGTGGGGGAGAATTGTAACATCCCAAAATTCAGGTACATCCATTTAACCCTTCTTCTTTACCAAGTTGTTAAGTTTAGCCCTTGAGTGGAAAATGTTGCAAATGAGTACGTTGGACGTACTCAAGTGTATGCTGCGCGTACTCATGCGCTTATATTGGACGCAGATTCAATTAGGTACGCTGGGCGTACCAAAGTTACGCTGGGCGTAACTGCCTCAGATGCAAAACCCTAAATGAGACTTGAGGACTATAAAAGGAATGATAAGGCCCTTACCCCAGCCACCATATTGCAGTGAGTGAAACCCTAAGAGAGCAAAAACCCGTTATAAGCTTATGTGTGAGTTCTTAAGCTTGAAAGTGTCATTTTGTGTTGGTGAAGGAGAAGAGAAGGCCATTGTGGGAGCTAGAAGTTGGAGGACAAGCTTAGATCTGAGTTCTACAAAGGTTGGAGCTTCATTTGGAGGTGAAAAGCTCAAAGCTTTCCTTGCCATTGTTGATTTGTGCTTTATGGACCCATTTTTAGGGTTTTTGGTTCCAAGGTGGAGACTTTATGAGCAAAGGGTCTCCATAAGCATAGATCTGCCCTTTTCAAGTGTAATATGTGTTATAGGTTCATAAAAATCCAATCTTGGACGTGAATATTAAGTCATGCATGAGATATAGGCTTAATGAGGAAAGAGGAAAGGTGTTTAGAGTGGTTGGAGACCTTTACAGCCATGTTAAGGCTTAAAGGTTTCGAATTTATGGATTAAGTGGCCTTAGAATAGTTAGATCTGGAATCTGAGCTTATGTCTTAACCGTTTAAGACCAAAAATCAGTAAGAGCATGAAACTGGGACTTACGCTGGGTGTAAATCTCAAAACGCGTCGCGTAAGGGTTTGAGACCCCGATTCTGGATCGCCGGAGTACGCCCCGCGTACAAGAGCTGGTACGCGCTGCGTACTGCCCTCTATTGACTTTCGTTGACTTTTAGGGTTTGGTCAACATTTGGACATTTGGACTATTGAAGGGGTAAAATGGTCTTTTCCCCCTTCTGAGAGATTATAGAAAGGGTCTAGTCTAGTTTTTGAGAATCGTGGTTAATTAGAGGTAAAAATACTTTATGTGATTAGGCGGAGGCTTGATCAGCATTTCGAGTTCGAGACTTTCCGAGATTTCCCGAGGTGAGTCTTCTCACTATACGTTACCTAGAGTGGTAATTAGAGTTATGTGACAGAGTATCTTGTATGCTTTTTGTATGATGTGATTTCTATGTGATTTGTGCTATGTACGATTTAGAGTTTACAGAGTTAGGACCGGAAGGTCCACAGAGTTAGGACCAGAGGGTCCACAGAGTTATGGGACTGGAGGGTCCCACTGAGACACATTGACCAGAGGGTCATACAGAGTTATAGCCTCGAGTGGCTAATATGTGTTGTATGTGGTATTTTGGGGAACTCACTAAGCATTTATGCTTACAGTGTTATGTGTTATGTGTTTCAGGTACTAGCGAGGATCGCGGGAAGGCGCCGGCATGATCCGTACACACTGACAGAGGATTGTATTTTGTGATCTTGGGATATGTTTTATTATGATGACATTTGTTAAACATGAGATTGAGAATATTAAATGAGTTTTATGTTGTTTGAAAAATGAAAAATTGTTTTAAATTTTCACGTCATTACACACACACGCTCCATCGAACTATGACAAACAACGAGTCACCCTTTTCCACATTTGCTTAGAATCCAATTAGTGTGCCGGTTAACCACACATGCTCCACTAACGTCTTAGCAAGGGTACAAAGTATAATTTCATGGAATTGCATCAATTCACTTTTCCCTAAAGTAACTAAGATTGGGAATTTTGTAAAAAACATTTAGTTACTATAATAATTCGTTATACTTATTAATGAAAAGGGTTGGCCTATCCTACCCTTTCGGCTAAGGACCCTCCATGAATCAAGGAAGCGGTGGGTGAGAGTGGACACCCATTAAACGGCCATTTTATAGGCCATAACCTTATACCCTCCTTATAGATCGGCTTCGTGAATGAGGCCTACTAACGGTAAGACTAGCATTTTAAGTTATACATATATACATATTAATCGTATGATATTATAAAGTTTGAGGTTGAATTTTAAACTTGTAAAATTCTAGGGTTTGAAATTTAAATAGTTCAAATTAAACATTTCAATCATAAAATTTAAATTTTAAAACTTGAGGACAAGTTTTGAACTTTTCAAAACACAAAGGATCAAATAGAAAATAATTTTAAATTAAACTATTAATTTAATGATTATCTAAATTTGACCTAATCAAGATTATTTACAAGATAATTCACCAAATAAATTAAATAATCAAAGATTATCATATAATTAATTTATTATTCAAATAAATGGTAATTATCTTTTAATTTGGAAAGGATAATCATAAAAAAAATGGATTTTATTATTTAAAAACAATTTTGGTAATTATCCAAACACAAAAATAGCCAAAAATCCGAGTTTCGAGCCATCTGATCCATAGACTCGTCGAGTAGCTAACTGTACTCGTTCAGTCTGTCCGACAGACTAGACTCATGTCGTGAACTCAGAGAGTCACGTCGTGAGCTGGGTATTTTCAGAAAACGATTTTCATATCAAGCAATGAACGAACATATAAGCATCAAATAAAATTGAAACCAATTAATGCTTTGATACCACTGATGGGTTTGAGCCACAAGAACATTCCTATGTGCACATGCAAACCCTAATACTTGGATCTAGGTTTCTTTATTGTACATGCAATTAATCCAAGATTTATAACCCTAGATCTTGCATACATATTACAAAACTAACGTAATTAATGAGATCTAGACGATCACCTCTTCAAGAACTCTTGATCTTTCTTCTTCCTTGAGCTTAGAGTCACAAGTGTAACTCCTCTAATGGCTTACAAACACCAACTAGCAAGAGGGTAGTATTTTAGAGAGAGAGGAGGCACAAAAAGTCGGCTCTAGTGTTCTAAGAAAACCAGTGGCCGAAAATTGCATGCATAGGGTCCTATTTATACTGTGGGCAGCTAGGGTTTCAGTCAAAACCCTAATGGACAGCTTAAACCCAGAGAGCCAGAGAGTATGAAGCTTTAGTCGAGTAATCATAGGG
Organism: Lactuca virosa; assembly: GCF_052849685.1. Taxonomy (NCBI): domain Eukaryota; kingdom Viridiplantae; phylum Streptophyta; class Magnoliopsida; order Asterales; family Asteraceae; genus Lactuca; species Lactuca virosa. Next base: position 362,372,685 of record NC_136433.1, on the reverse strand, counting down.
TAGGGTTTGCTAGGAAGCCTTAATGGGGTTTCTATGGTATATAATGCAAGATACACCATGCATGAACACCAAGTTCAGACCTTTACGTGATTTTTGGGTGTTAGAAGGCCAGATCTGTAAGTTAGAGAAACAGATCTGACCTCAGAAGGTCACATGAGTAATGCCATGGAGGAAACTCGCCGAGTCCATGAAAGGACTCGACGAGTCGGATCGGGTTGCCCCGCGATTCGTGATCAGTGGTAACCCGTCGAGTGAAAGGTTAACTCGACGAGTCGAGTGAGGCCTTAGGAGGATTCAGAGGACACGAATGGACTCGCCGAGTCACCCGAGTGCACTCGACGAGTCTGGTCAAAGTTGGACCGTTGACTGAAGTTGACATCTGTTGACCTTGGGGGTTTGGTCAAACTGATTCATGAGAGGCCATGAAAGGGTAGAATGGTCTTCTACCCATTCTTTAGAGATGAGAACATGAGGAGAGTATTTATTAGAGATATTATCATTTTGATAGGCGGAGGCTAGGTCGGGGATATCGAGCACGAGAGTTTGCTAGACATCATACGAGGTGAGTCTACTCAATATACATTACCTAGAGTGGTATCTATGTGCAGACCGGAGGGTCTTATGTGTTATGTGTATGTTTGAGATTATGTGTATTGTGATATGTGTATGTTATGTCTTATATAGACCGGACCGGAGGGTCCAACGACTTACGAGGCCAGAGGGTCCTCGAGTAGACCGGACCGGAGGGTCCAACGAGCTAGAACGGACTGGAGGGTCCAACGAGCTACGGGACTGGAGAGTCCGGCTGAGACACATTGACCGAAGGGTCATACCGAGTCATAGCCTCGAGTGGCTTATGTGTTGTATGTGGTATTTTGGGGAACTCACTAAGCATTAATGCTTACCGTGTTATGTGATATGTGTTTCAGGTACTAGCAAGGATTGCGGGAAGGCGTCGGCATGATTGTACAAACTGACAGAGGATTTTTGTATTTGAGATTCTGGGATATGTTTTACTGTGATAACATTTGATACACTTGACTTGAGATGATTTATATGAGATATGTTATGTTTGTAAAATGAAAAATTGTTTTGAAAATTTACGTCGTTACAAGTTGGTATCAGAGCCTTGTTTTGAGGGATTCGGATGCACCTTCGGGTGTATCTGAACTCAAACTAAGGATTTGAGAAAATTTTCCATAAAATAAACAATTTTTCTAAAAAGAGTAAAAGATTTTGAGAAAAGCAGAACGGAGCAGTGTGTACGATCAGCCAGCGCCTGAACGGTGATTTCCCAAAATACCCTTACATTATGTGTTATGAGATATTATGTGATATGATATGCATGCGAGAGTAGGCTAGGTATTCATATTTAGGACTAGAGTGGGTCTGATTTGTGATGCCTTATCCTAGGAGTTACTGCTACTGTGAATTTCTTTGAGTGTGAGTAGGTAGCAGAGAGGAGCTTATGAGAGGTCTACTTGGTGGTAGCCTGCGCTCAGCGAGATATAAGGTACTTGTGAACTAGAATTCTAGGAGGAGGACTTGGGGTGATTACTGATGTGGTGTGGAAGGTAGTATAAGGGCCCGTACTACTGGAAACACTGGATCAGTGAGCAGCCCAAGTAAGAGTCCTTAGGGTACTAAGGAGCAAGTAGGATTGAGTGATAGAGTGAGAGAATGCTCGAGCGAGTCTCTGATTTCTTTTGTGTTGTGTTTCAAAGACATTATGGTGGGTTCGCGTCACACTCCAGAGAGCAGCGGTGTTAGCGATGATGAGATTCGCAGGATGATTCATGATGAGGTGGTTGCAGCCATTCGAGATGAGATACCAGAGATGTTTGGGTCTATCAAGACCACGCTGATTGAGACATTTGATGAGCGGTTCGCTGCTCTTACCGATGCTGCTGTTGATGCGGCCACCGCAGCCGTTTCCGCTGCTAGGCCACAAGGGGGTGACTCGTTGTTGTACCGGGAGTTCAGCAACACGAAGCCACCGGAGTTTGATGGGACTCAGGATCCGATAGCCGCGATGAGATGGATCTCTAACATCGAGGGATGCTTCTACACATGTTCTTGTCCGGAGCATCTGAGAGTACGGTTCGCGCTGAACCAGCTTCGCTTGGGAGCGAAGGACTGGTGGAAGTTTGTGATGGCAGACTTCACTCCTGCAGAGATTACAGTGGTGACCTGGGAAAGGTTCACCACCATGTTCCGAGATGAGTATGTTCCCCCGGTGGAGAGGGAACGGTTGGCGCAGGAGTTCTTATCCCTCAAGCAGGGGACGGAGTCCTTGACTGTGATTACACGGATGTTTCATGAGAGGGCGTTGTTTTGCCTGAGCACGTGTCTACCGAGCAGGCACGTATGAGCCGATATCTGAGCGTACTGAGGAGAGACATTCGTGAGTTCGTGGCGAACTCGACATACCGGACATTTGTCGAGCTCCAAGCAAATGCTCGGAAGAGGGAGATTGAGCTAGAGACTCAGGCCAGGGAGGAGGCCGAGTCTCAGAGGAGGGATAGGCAGCCGGTACAGTCTCAGCCGATAGCCAAGCGGGCAAAGCCCGCTGATTCGAGATCTGGAGGACAGAAGGGCCGCATTTGCGGAAAGTGCGGCAAGAGCCACAAGGGGTGTGCAGAGCGGGTGTGTGCTACAAGTGTAGCAAGGAGGGGCATTTCGCGAGGGATTGCCCCAAGGGGTTTGCAGTTTGCTTTCACTGCAACCAGACTGGCCACCGGAAGGCCGAGTGCCCACAGCTACTTCAGGGATCAGCACAGGGATCTGCACCTGCTGCTAGAGCTACCGAGGTCCGACCAGCGAAGGCCGAGACACCGAAGGCTCGCGGGAGAGCCTTTCAGTTGACAGTGGAGGAGGTCTGCGCAGCGCCCGATGTCGTGGCTGGTATGTATCCTTTTATTTACTTATACTGAGTTTGAGATTTTGTGCTTATATGGTGGTATGCATAGGTACTTTTCTTGTGAGTTTTGTACCTGCTTTGGTGTTGTTTGACTCGGGTGTGAGTCGATCCTTCGTGTCATTAGCGTTTACTCAGCACATCAGTATCCGACGAGAGGCGTTGAGTCGACCTCTGCGAGTTTCTATAGCCGACGAGCGAGCGGTTTATGCTACTGATGTGATTCGAGGATGTGTACTCCAGATTTTCAGTGTTGAGTTCCCGATAGATCTGGTACCGATTGCGATGGGGGATGTCTGTGTCATCGTGGGTATGGACTGGTTGAGCCGATTCGGAGCTGTTATCGACTGCGTGCGTCAGTTGGTGACCATACGAGACCCTAGTGGGGGAGTACTTACGGTGTATGGCGAGGGTACCCGATCTGGGTCAGTATTTTGTTCGGCTGCCAGAGCGAGATAGAGTCTACAGAAGGGCTGTAGAGGGTTTGTAGCCTATGTGATGAATACACGAGTTGCCGCAGAGAGGCCGAGTTTTGTCGGCGAGGTACCGATAGTGCGAGAGTTTCCAGATGTTTTCCCCGAGGAGTTGTCGGGTGTGCCTCCCGAGAGGCAAGTGGAGTTTCGCATCGATTTGGTTCTGGGGGCAGCGCCTATTGCTAAGGCACCCTATCGCCTTGCGCCACCGGAGATGCAGGAGTTATCCTCGCAGCTTCAGGAGCTGTTGGGGAAGGAATTCATCTGACCGAGTAGCTCGCCGTGGGGAACGCCGATCCTTTTCGTCAAGAAAAAGGATGGTTCACATCGGATGTGCATTGATTAGCGGGAGTTGAACAAGTTGACGGTCAAGAACCATTATCAACTACCGAGGATCGACGATCTGTTCAATCAGTTGCAGGGAGCGTCTTGGTTTTCCAAGATAGACTTGAGGTCTGGATATCACCAGATGAGGGTGCGTGATGACGATATCAAGAAGACAGCGTTCAGGACTCGTTATGGGCATTACGAGTTCGTGGTGATGCCTTTTGGGATCACCAATGCACCAGCAGCGTTCATGGATCTCATGAACCGAGTATGCAGGCCGATGTTGGATCGATCGGTGATTGTGTTCATCGACGATATTCTAGTGTATTCGAGATCCAGAGAGCAGCATGAGGAGCATCTTAGGGAGATCCTTGGAGTGCTGAGATCGGAGAGGCTTTATGCCAAATTTTCCAAGTGTGATTTCTGGTTACGAGAGGTCCACTTCTTAGGACATCTCGTTAATCGGAATGGGATATTGGTCGATCCGGCCAAGATTGAGGCTGTCATGAGTTGGGAGGTGTCGAGATCCCCCACCGAGATCAGGAGTTTTCTGGGGTTGGCCGGCTACTATCGGAGATTTATCATAGATTTCTCCAAGATTGCCGTTCCCCTCACCAGATTGACCCGGAAGGGCGTTGCTTTTACTTGGGGTCCCGAGCAGCAGACCTCGTTTGAAACTCTTCGCCAGAGATTATGCGAATCCCCGGTGTTAGCCCTTCCGGAGGGAATGGAGGATTTCGTGGTGTATTGTGATGCGTCTATATCGGGGTTGGGTGCGGTGCTTATGCAGAGAGGGCACGTGATAGCATACGCATCGAGGCAGCTGAAGCCTCATGAGACGAGGTATCCCACCCACGATTTGGAGTTGGGGGCAGTGGTGTTCGCCCTCAAGATATGGCGCCATTATTTGTATGGGGTTCGGTGTACCATATACCCGGACCACAAGAGTTTGAAATATCTAATGGATCAGCCCAACCTGAATATGCGCCAGAGGAGATGGTTGGATGTGGTAAAGGATTACGATTGTGAGATCATGTACCACCCGGGCAAGGCTAACGTGGTAGCCGATGCTCTGAGTCGTAGGGTGGAGAGTGCCCTGATTCGAGATATATGCATGAGGATGACGGTGATGACTCCGGTATTGGATACCATCCGAGAGGCCCAGACAGAGGCTGTGAGACCGGAGAACCGCAAAAGAGAGCGGGTGATTGGGCAGGTATCCGAGTTTGTGACGGATAGCCGAGGGCTTATGACCTTTCATGGTCGGATTTGGGTGTCGTATACGGGCGGGGCATGTAGCACTCTGATGGAGGAGGCGCATAGATCGAGATTCTCGATCCATCCCGGGGCCACTAAGATGTATCTGGACCTGAAGAGAGACTACTGGTGGCCCTGTATGAAGAGGGATGTTACATGGGTAGTAGAGAGGTGCTTGACCTGTCGTCGGGTTAAGGCTGATCACCAGCGTCCGCATGGCAAATTGTAGCCATTAGAGGTTCCCCAGTGGAAGTGGGAACAGATTTCTATGGATTTTATCACCAAATTGCCGAGGACCGCGAGAGGTGTTGATGCAATTTGGGTGATTGTGGATCAGCTGATGAAGACCGCTCACTTCCTTGCTATCAGTGAGAGCTCTTCTACAGAGAGGCTGACAGAGATATATGTGAGGGAGGTGGTGTCGCGGCATGGAGTGCCGATCTCGATTGTGTCAGACCGATATGTACGTTTCACTTCCAGGTTCTGGAAGAAGTTCCATGAGGAGTTAGGAACGAGATTTCACTTCAGTATTGCTTACCACCCACAGACGGATTGACAGAGTGAGCGGACGATACAGACGCTCGAGGACATGCTTCGGGCATGTGTTATGGACTTCGGTGGAAGTTGGGACACATACCTACCTTTGGCTGAATTTTCTTACAACAACAGGCACCATTCGAGTATAGGTATGCCTCCCTTTAAGCTTTTATATGGGAGGAGGTGTCGAACTCCCATCTGTTGGGGAGAGGTAGGGCAGCGAGTGATGGGTAGCACTGAGATAGTGCTTATGATGACTGAGCAGATACAACAGGTCAGACAGAGTTTGCTGACAGCCCAGAGCCGCCAGAAGATTTATGCGGACAGGCAGCGATCCGAGCTCGAGTTCCAGGTTGGAGATTTCGTACTCCTGAAGGTATCTCCTTGGAAAGGAGTGATCCGATTCAGGAAGAGGGGCAAGTTGGGGCCCCGATACATTGGTCCGCTCAGGGTAACCGCGAGAGTGGGTAAGTTATCATATCGTTTAGAGCTACCTGCGGAGTTGAGCCAAATTCATGATACCTTCCACGTATCCCAGTTAAGGAAGTGTATAGCCGATGAGATGGCAGTAGTGCCGCTAGAGGATATTCAGGTGGATGCGAGCCTGAATTACATTGAGAGGCCGATCGCGATCTTGGATCGGAAAATCAAGGTTGTGAGGAACAAAGAGGTGCCCCTGGTTCAAGTCAAGTGGCAACATCGGAGAGGGTCCGAGCTGACTTGGGAGCCGGAGGCGGAGATGCGGGAGCAGCATCCAGAGTTGTTTGCAGAGTAAGACTTCGAGGGAGAAGACTGATTCTAGTGGGGGAGAATTGTAACATCCGGATTTCCAAGTATCATAATTTAAATATTTGTTTTTGAGATGAGAAGAGGGACTCGACGAGTTGACGCCTAAACTCGTCGAGTAGGATCGCGACTGATGACTCGGATTAATGAATGGACTCGACGAGTCGGAGAGTCGACTCGACGAGTCCGTGCTGTTCGCAGAAACCCTAAATCTTTGGGCCTGAGCCCTATTTAAAGGCCCTTATGGCCATCAATTGTGGCTACCTTTCCAGTAGAGAGAACCCTAGCGAGTTTGAGTGTGTAGAGTGAGAGAAAGAGTTATCTTGGGCTATTTGGTGTGATTTTGCAAAGTAAGAGAAGAGTTCCAGCAATAAGGACCAGAGGAGATTGTTGTTCTGAGTTAGTCAAGCAAGGAGCTTCATTCTGAGGTACCAAATCGAACCCCTCTTCTTCCCTATTGTGTAGATTCCATTTTTGGGGTTAGGGCTTGAATCACTTCATTTTTAGGGTCTTGAATGCATCAAATCCCTCTTCCTAGTTGTGTTATAGATCTGGACCTTTCTAGGGCCAGAGAGCCAGAGAGTATGAAGCTTTAGTCGAGTAATCATAGGGTTTTGAAGCTAGGAAGCATTAATGGGGTTTCTATGGTATATAATGCAAGATACACCATGCATGGACACCAAGTTCATACCTTTACGTGATTTTTGGGTGTTAGAAGGCCAAATCTATAAGTTAGAGAAACAGATCTGACCTCAGAAGGTCACATGAGTAATGTCATGGAGGAAACTCGCCGAGTCCATGAGAGGACTCGACGAGTCGGATCGGGTTGCCCCGCGATTCGTGATCAGTGGTAACCCGTCGAGTGAAAGGTTAACTCGACGAGTCGAGTGAGGCCTTAGGAGGATTCAGAGGACACGCATGGACTCGCCGAGTCACCCGAGTGCACTCGACGAGTCTGGTCAAAGTTAGACCGTTGACTGGAGTTGACATCTGTTGACCTTGGGGGTTTGGTCAAACTGATTCATGAGAGGCCATGAAAGGGTAGAATGGTCTTCTACCCATTCTTTAGAGATGAGAACATGAGGAGAGTATTGATTAGAGATATTATCATTTTGATAGGCGGAGGCTAGGTCGGGGATATCGAGCACGAGAGTTTGCTAGACATTGTACGAGGTGAGTCTCCTCACTATACATTACCTAGAGTGGTATCTATGTGCAGACCGGAGGGTCTTATGTGTTATGTGTATGTTTGAGATTATGTGCATTGTGATATGTGTATGCTATGTGTTATATAGACCGGATCGGAGGGTCCAACGACTTACGAGGCCAGAGGGTCCTCGAGTAGACCGGACCGGAGGGTCCAACGAGCTAGACCGGACTGGAGGGTCCAACGAGCTACGGGACTAGAGGGTCCCGCTGAGACACATTGACCGGAGGGTCATACCGAGTCATAGCCTCGAGTGGCTTATGTGATGTATGTGGTATTTTCGGGAACTCACTAAGCATTAATGCTTACCTTGTTATGTGGACCTTCTTGAGACTTCTGAGGAAACGACGGGACTCGACCAGTCGCAAGAGTGCACTCGATGAGTCGGGTCAAACATGGACTGTTGACTCGAGTTTGACTTTTGTTGACTTTAGGGTTTGGTCAACATGAGTAATGGAGACCATGGAAGGGTAAAATGGTCTTTTACCCAATTCGAGAGTTAGAGAGTGAAGAATAACATTTGGTTACTTAGAGTCGAGGATCGAGTATTAATTAGAGATATTTACCCTATGTGTTAAGCACTGGCTAGTTCGAGATTCGAGTTCGAGGATAATTGCTTGCTGCTTGCATGGTGAGTCTTCTCACTATACTTTACCTAGAGTGGTACTTATGTGTGACCGGAGGGTCTTATGTGCTTACATTGAGTATTATGTTATCCTGCCTTATGTTTTATGTTGTGCATTATGTCTTTGTGATTTATGCTATGTGGAGCTTTACATACCGGACCAGAGGGTCCAACGAACCGTGGGACTGGAGGGTCCCACTGAGTCACATTGACCTGAGGGTCTTACAGTGATATAGCCTCGAGTGGCTAATGAGTTTTCAATATTGCCCATACGCAATCCTTTGTATAGACGTTGGGGCGGGCGGACACTAAGATGGAATAGGCCTGCTAATATGCCCAAAGTCCCTGCCGCAATATGATGAGAGGCTATTCCTCCCGGAACAAAAGGATCAAAACCCTCCACACCCCACGATGGATTTACAGCTTGTACTTTTCCTGTTAGTCCATAAGGTTCGGACACCCATATGCCAGGACCATACAAACCTGTTACGTGAAATGCACCAAAACCAAAGCAAGCGACACCTGCAAGAAATAAATGTATTCCAAAGATCTTGGGCAAATCCAAAGCAGGTTTTCCTGTATGTTCATCAGTGTGTGGTATTTTGGGGAACTCACTAAGCTTCGTGCTTACCGTGTTATGTGTTATGTGTTTCAGGTTCTCAGGATTGCGGGAAGGCACCGGCTTGATTGTACACACCAGTGGAAGAGTTATGTTTTGAGGATCCTGGATTTGAATCAAACAATTTTGGAGTTGCGATTTGTAAATTAAATAAATGAGATTTTCATGAAATGTGTTATGAGAATTATGTAAATTTTAAATGAAAATTTTGTTTAAAATTTACGGTGTTACAAGTTGGTATCAGAGCCTTGGTTTGAGGGATTCAGATACACTTTCGGGTATGTCTGGACTCAAACTGGGGATTTGAGAAAAAATTTCAACAGAAATGATTTTTCTAACACGAGCAAGAGTTTTTAAGAGAAAACGAGAAGGAGTGGTGTGTACAATCAGCCAGAGCCCGAACGGTGATTTCCCAAAGTACCCTTACTTATTTGTGTTATGAGTTATTATTGAGATATTAGTGACGCATGCTAGATGATAGGCTAGGTAATCCATATAATAGGGCTAGAGTTTCCTGATTTGTGATACCTTAGCCTAGGAATTGCTGTTATCTGTGATGTGCTTTGAGTATGTGCAGAGTAAGAGTATCTAGTAGGAATGTTTCAGGGATAGAGCTTTGAGTAGAGGAGTAATCTAGGAGAGATACCTAGATGAGCATTGTAGGAGCCTACTGAGAGAGTAGTTAGATACCCGTGTGGGGTAGAGTTGTTTGAGTTCGGTGACACCTGTTGAGTGTGAGTAGAGCAGATAGAGTTGTAACCTAGAGTGGTTTTGCATACGGGTGGAGATTATTCGATGCCCGAATGCTGCTTGCTTCGTGCTTTGTGGAACTCTCGATGATGGGAGTCAGCTACTAAGTGAATATGACGATATTCAGGAGGTAGATGGCTGGCATCATAAGGAGTTCTTCAGCAACTGAGGGCAGAGTATTGTGAGAACCTAGGAAGAGCCTAGGGAGTGACCTTAGTCAGATGAGTACGCTGATAGATTAGAGTATTCGCTGGGGAGCGACCAGCTTTAACGAGATTGGTGATCGAGAAGGTTGAGCAGCTACTTAGGAAATCTGGGATGATCCGTGTGAAAAGTATGGGTAGATGTGGCAGGTAGTATGGGCTCGTACTACTGAAAGCAGAGGACCCGTACTCGAAATAGGGAGAGTTCCAGAGGTTCTAAGTAGCAGATTGAGAGGAGATAATATGGTTCAGGTACCATGATTCATAGCAGATCAAGAGATAATCACATGGTTTGAGTATCATGATTTGAGGCAGTCAGTGCTTCTGGTTTTACCAGTTATCCCGTTGTGATTGATTAGGCTGAGATCAGATGTGATAGAGTGTGGGGCCAGAGGGCCATGTTGAACGAGTTTCAAGGGAGCATACCTTGAGAGGGAAATCGAGATAGTTTCCGAGAGATTTTTGGTGAGATGCCAGTTGGAGTCGCAAGACTCAGGGATGATTATAGATGGTGCTTTATGGAGGATTACGGTCTGAGTTGGGCAATCGGCCGATAGTGGAGACATCACTTTCGATGACCAGAGTCGTGCTATTTCCTTTTCCTGTGAGAAGCAGAAGAGCCATTGAGTTTTCAGTTTCTGAGTTTGAAGGTAAACCCTGTGGGGTAGCATTGGTTGCGATCTTTCACCAGAGTATCTGGGGCAGTATGTCTGCCGCAAGGTAATATTATAGTATGAGAGGGTCATCAGTGGGGACTGAGATGGTCAAGGACAAGGATATACCCTATTTGAGTATAGTAGGGCATATGTTAGCAGCAGTGTTGGGTGATCAAGAGGAGTATATAGGGGCGGTGGCTCTCATCGTCTATGATGGATATTGAGTGTGGGAGTAAGGTCTCTGCTATCATGATAATTCTCATGATGGGACGTTGATTGGGGAGTCGAAGACGAGGAATGTGATAGTTCATTAATTTCCAGACTAAAAGTTATGACTACTACGTGTAGGGTTGTAAACGAACCAAACGAACACAAACGGGGCTTGTTCATGTTCGTTCATTTAAGTTAGCCGAACAAATAAACGAGCACGAACGGATAAACGAACAAGTTTTCTTGTTCATGTTCGTTTGTTTAACAAATTACATTGTTCATGTTCGTTTGTTGATGTTCATGAACATTCTAAACGAACATAAACGAACGAATATAAATGAATAAAGATTAAAAAAACACAATTGAACGTATATGAACATATGATATATTAATACAATCAAACACAATTAAGCATATATGAACATAAAAGGAAGTTAGGTGAACGAACATAAACAATCGTAAACAAAAAACATAAACGAACGTTCACGAACATAATTGAACGAACGAGACCATTGTTCATGTTCGTTCGTTAACTAAACGAATGCGAATTTGTGTGCATGTTCGTTCATTTATTAAATAAACGAACTTCCAACCGAACGGTTCACGAACAGTTCGTTGAACGTTCAGTTCGTTTAGAGCCCTAACTACGTGACAGTTGAGATGTCTGGTAGTGTGTTAGTATGAGATTGAATGACGTTGGGAGACTGGTGGAGGAATCAGAAACGAGGTGTGTGATAGTGCCTTATTTCCAGATTAAGAGTCAGGACTGTGTCGGGACAGTTGGAGTATCCGGCGGTGTGTCGGTCTGAGGCATTCAAGATGACTAGGGGCAGTCATGTTGGGAAGTTTTCGAGGATTTTATCCGAGATTCGGGATGTTTGGAGTTGCTTTGTCCTTATCGGGAAGATCATCGAGTGTTCTGTGGTACTTTCCAAGAGTAAGTGTGATGTACCTGGTGAAACATTCTATAGAATAGATGGTTGGTATGCCAAATGGTGATGGTTCGAGCCCTGAGTGGGGGAGAACCGTGTATTTTATTGAGGGTATTAGAGATTTGTTCAACAGCGGTTAGGGGACTGGATATAGTGACCTACGGTACGGTTACATGAGACCAAGGTTATTGGTGGTCGAGGCGAGGTGCAGAGCAAGATAGTGCATGTTGTACGTGTTCGGGAAAGGATAAGTGTCTCCACGGCAGGTGGCTGTTGGTCATAGACCTTGTGGTGGTTATGTTTTCTTCGAGGTTGTAATGGTAAATTCGAGGTGGTTGGCTCGTAAGGATAGTTTTGGCAGTCGAGAATTTCTGGTTCAATGTATGGGTTATTATATGCACTTTGGGAAGGATAGAAGTTGATTGAGCAACCAAATTCAGGGTCGGTATGTGTATTCTTGCATGGGTATTGAGCAATAGAGGAGGGAGTTTCGGATTGTCGTCAACGTGTTCTAAGTCATTGACAATTCCTCCGTGTTTCAATTGAGAGTTGGAATATTCCGAAGTTACGAGTTGTGTGAGGGGAAGATCAGTTGTAAGATTCTGAAATGATGCATTGTTGTATCCGAATATGATGTCGGAAGTAGGAGATCAGTGGTTGAGGCAAGACATCGTGGGGTTCTGTGATGGTGTACCGAGGTATCCGAGTAGAATGCCCTGAATTTCGGATTACTTTGAGACTTGAGATATGAGATAGCAAGTGGAGTATCAAGTGACTATGGTTCCAGCGGGAGCCCTTAGGCTAATTGTCATCAAACGGGAGTATCCAAGAATGTGAATTGCAGCGAGAAAAAGTGTTGGTCACGACGTTTGTCGTCAGGAGTGGTGATGCATAACCTGGGTGGGTGTATGCACCTATCTATGTTGAGCCGTGGAGTATTCGATAGTGAACACAGTGGGGTGATGACTCGAGGAGGAGATTATGGGGTGATAAGAGGGTGAGTGGATCCGAGTGGGAGTAATCACTTCGGATTATCAGAGGAAAACCATGGAGTGAGCCCATGGCGAGTCAGTGAGAGAGAGTGTTGTGATACTGCGGGGAGCCGTAGTGTTCACCGGTCAGCGAGAGAGTGTTGAGATACTGTGGGGAGCCATAGTATCTATGAGTCAGTGAGAGAGTGTCGTAGGCCTGCGGGGAGTCGTAGCCTTCACAGGTTAGTGAGAGGGAATTTTATGATACTACGGGGGGCCGTATTATTCGCTAGTCAGATCATGGCGCAGAAGAGTTTTTAGGCTTGGGTAGCCTTATTCAGTGAGTCTCGGGAACCTGGTGGTTGGACCATGGGCGAGACTGGGGTCTCCATATTTGTCGGGAATCGTTGTATTCTGAGTTAAGTTGTGGTTATCATAATCGAAAGGAATTGGAGAAGTGATGTATGCGTGGGTTGTGGGTCATGGGTCATGATTTGAGTGCTACATTGGGACGAGTGGTTCCAATTATGTGTCGGACCAGACTCTCGAGTTTGAGTTTTGCTTTGGTGGTGTATTGAGTAGGAGAATGAGATTCCGGATTCAGAGATGGGTTTCATTTTGAGGGGTATTGTGTGTCATCTGATGTCTTAGACCTAAGTGGGTCAGTTCGTTTGTATCGGAGGACCGTGAGCCGCATGTAACTAATGAGTAGTAGATGACCGAGGTCGAGGGTGAGACGATTTTAGTTGGGATTGTGGTATCCGTTTGGGGTAAAACGAACTTTGTGACTTGTGTGTCACAATGGGCCGAGATAGTTGTTATGATAAGGAAGTCAGTGAGACGTTTTGGGGCATGAAATGGGTGACCTTTGGAGGTTCAACTGTGGGGTCGGGAGTTGACCTGGTGCTCAGGGTTGAAAGGGATATTGGAGAGGAAGCTGGGGCTTATGATGTTAGATGCCAGAGGACACTTCTAAGCGAGCATGATTTTTTTTTATGTCTGAGGACAAAGTGTTGAGAGCTCATTGTTCAGTTGGGTTCTGATAGTAGTACAGTGGATGGGTCTCTGGTGTAATGTGACCCTTTTGTTCCTTGGACTATGATATGGATCGTTAGTATGTCTGGTATGAGTGATCGGTAGCCAATTTTTGGGCTTTGACTTGTTTCTATTAATCGCAACGAGAGAATCAGAGGGCCAGTGAGTTATCAGGGTCTGTTGTTCGAGGAGCAAATAACATGGTGATAGCTTGAGAGGGCGGTCTGGCAGTGAGACAGACCACTAGAGTTTCCAGATTCTGGAGTGTCAGAAGGGGTATCGTAGCGGCAGAAGGGTATGTCCTCTTCCGGGTTTGGGAGTTCCTGTTTGATTTCGGGTGTCTATGGAGGAAGTTAGTTGTGTGGTATGAGATCCTTTCGGTGTTCGGTGGTACTTTTTGGGTTTTTGGGTTCGATCTATGTGACGTCGAGAAGCGATTTCAAGGGCGAAATCTAATTCAACTGGGGGAGAATTGTAACATCCGGACTTTCAGATGCATTAATGTGTGTGTTTATCTTTGAGATTTATGGAGTGACTCGACGTGTTGTGAGTCCAACTCGCCGAGTAGGGTCGGGTTGGCCATGTGGATTTAATGAGTGGACTCGACGAGTCAGAGAGCTGACTCGCCGAGTAGGTGTTGGGCAGAGAAACCCTAATTTTCGGGGGTTGGGGCCTATTTAAAGGCACTTATATCCTCATTTGCAGCTACACTTCCCTGAGAACAAACCCTATACGACCTTTGAGCTTTGAGAGAGAGTGCTTGGCTAATTGTGAGTGTTTGGTGCATCTTGTGAAGAGGAGAGAAGAATTCCAAGCCAAGGGTCAAGAAGGTGCTACTAGATCTGAGATTGTTCCTCTTCAGAGCTTCTGGGAAAGGTATAAAGCTTGCACCTTTCTCATTATTTTGTATAGATCTCATGATTTTATGAATTTAGGGCTTTTCCACCCAAATATGAGGACCTTGAGTATTTTATGTTCATTGAGAGGGTTGAACTACAGATCTGGACCATGTGAGGTCCCTAGAGCCCAAAAGTCTTTGCTTAGGAGTGACTTTACGTGATTGATGAGCCTTAGGAGTGCAGATCTAGAATTTGGGAAGGTTCTCTGCCTTGGAAACGACTGAATGAGATATGAGTCTGAATGGACTCGCCGAGTCAAGGAGCCGACTCGACGAGTCGGTGAGGTTTTGTTCCGATGGGTTTGATTGTGCGATAACTTGACGAGTTGGGGGTCAACTCGACGAGTTGAGCTGGACCTTCTTGAGACTTTTGAGGAAACGAGGGGACTCGACCAGTCGCAAGAGTTCACTCGACGATTCGGGTCGAACATGGACTGTTAACTCGAGTTTGACTTCTGTTGACTTTAGGGTTTGGTCAATATGAGTAATGGAGACCATGGAGGAGTAAAATGGTCTTCTACCCAATTCAAGAGTTAGAGAGTGAAGAATAACATTTGGTTACTTAGAGTCAAGGATCGAGTATTAATTAGAGATATTTACCCTATGTGTTAGGCAGTGGCTAGTTCGAGATTCGAGTTCGAGGAAAATTGTTTACTGCTTGCAAGGTGAGTCTTCTCACTATACTTTACCTAGAGTGGTACTTATGTGTGACCGGAGGGTCTTATGTGCTTACATTGAGTATTATGTTATCCTGCCTTATGTTTTATGTTGTGTATTATGTCTTTGTGATTTATGCTATGCGGAGCTTTACAGACCGGACCAGAGGGTCCAACGAACCGTGGGACTGGAGGGTCCCATTGAGACACATTGACCGGAGGGTCTTACAGTGATATAGCCTCGAGTGGCTAATGAGCTGTGTGTGTGGTATTTTGGGGAACTCACTAAGCTTCGTGCTTATCGTGTTATGTGTTATGTGTTTCAGGTTTCTCAGGATCGCGGGAAGGCACCAACTTGATTGTACACACCAGTGGAAGAATTATGTTTAGAGGATCCTCGATTTGAATCAAACAATTTTTGAGTTGCGATTTGTAAATTAAATAAATGAGATTTTCGTGAAATGTGTTATGAGAATTATGTATATTTTAAATGAAAATTTTGTTGAAAATTTACGGTGTAACACTTTTGCTCCAGAAAATCCTAAAACTTTGCTCCGGAAATCTTTTTCAAAATTTTCATTCCAGACATCTTTCTCAAACCTTATTCCGGAATCACCTCAAAATCTTTGTCTCCGGAATTTTCAAAATAACTCCGGACCATTTTAAGCTCTTATGCTTCATTCAGGAACAAATCACACACTCTCATCTCGGACTTCTCATTTGATGCAAACCATCTTTTAAAAAGAAAACTTCCGAAACGCCATTGTTCCGGAATCAAACTTTGTTAAATCTAAAGGTTTATAAGGCGAAACGTTTTCCAGCGGTTACTTTTGTCGATACCTATCCTATATACTCGAAATCCGCTCCACGATTGCACGTCTCCAAAAAGCAAACATCCCATCACTCAAACGACGGTTCCTAATTTTTTCCTTGAGCCAATAAGAACTTTCGTCATCACTGGTCAACTCACACTAAAAATGGCAAGACATTTAATGTTACCCGTTTCCGATTCCGGATTTCATCATTACCTTTCTTAACCCAACCCGTTTTCATCACCTATATAAACCTTCTTAAACCCTCTATTACCTTTTTACGCTCACAATATCCCCAACTCATCTTCTTCATACATTCAAACTGTTCTTCAAGCACTCAACCTGCTATTCAATGGCGTCTTCTTCTCCAACCAAGAAATCCTAAACTGCTCCCCAAACCTCAAAACCCATCACTAAGAAGAAGTCTTCCAAGGGTTCATCATCAACAATGTGCACATAACCATTTCTCAGGGAAACGACTCAACTGTTCTCCCTCGATCCCAATGACTACGATGAATCGATTCGAGTGATGATTGAGTTCATCGCTCATCATCCAATTGTAGTACCCCTCTCAAAGGTTCCAGATCTTCCCATTCCTCTTTCTCTACTACACTTAACCTTCGATCGCAATAAGATTGATATTGGAGCTCTGGAAACATGCATTATTGGAGATCGAATTATGCCCATACACAAATCAACGTTCTTGAAGGCAATTGGGGTAACAGAAAACCCACCAAACTTCACGGTTCAAGAACCCACGGCTGAATAGTTTCAGTCGTTTCTGAATCATATTGGGTATAGCGAAGAATACAAAGCCAAAAACTTCAAGAAATCGGCTGTATCAGGGTTATGGACAGTCTTGATGCACTTCATCATTCGAGGTTTATCGGGCAAGCATGGCGGTACCGACTCACTGAGCAAGTATTGGATGTACGTGTTCTACAACATCTACTCTGGAAGAACAAATGTTGTTGATTTTTCCGAAGTGTTATGGCAAGACTTTCGGAAGTTCGCCATCAACCGTAAGCCACACGAAATCTCCAGCCTTTGCTTTTCGGCTCTTACTATTCAACAAATCTATAAGGAATGCCAAGAACCCATTGCTGCCAACGTCATTCCGGAAAAGGTATTTCTCACATTTAAAACTATCAAGTCCTATCACCTTTCGGACCAAAGCTCATTCGGACTTGTTAGACGTTTACCGGAACACATGTTGGCCCTTATTCCGTCCGAATCCATTTACTTGAAACAACACTTAGAGACTTCGATTGTGTATTGCCCTACACAATCTACCCATGTCTCTTTTGAGCCTATTTCGGACGAGGGCAAAGCAGTTCCTTCTAGAGGCAAGAAAAAGAAGTTCGCTAAAAGAAAGACTTCTCCCTCAAAGCCAAAAGCCAAAAAGAGATCCAAAGTCGACCCTTCCTCTCAACAAGAAGGAGTCAAGGACATTCAGACTGACTTTGGCCATCTGTCTACCCCTCCTGCCCACTCATCCGAGGTACCCCTCAATGTTTCAAAATCACAAGCACACACTCGCGGGGAGTCTGCTCATAATCCACCCTCACCTTCTCAAAAGGTGATTCCGGTGTTGATGATAGTTCCTTACACCCCCTGGAACAAACCCATGTGTCACTTTTGATATCCCAATTTATTCCACACACGTACAGTCCAGAACCCTGTTCCGGACCCCAAGCATTCCGAAGCGGGAGTTGTCCCTCCTGCTTCTGATGCCTCAACAGTACGACCAGGCGTTAACAACCCACTATGGGAAGATTTTGTGGACATGGCTCACTCAAGGGATCTGGAGCTC
Organism: Lactuca virosa; assembly: GCF_052849685.1. NCBI lineage: Eukaryota > Viridiplantae > Streptophyta > Magnoliopsida > Asterales > Asteraceae > Lactuca > Lactuca virosa. The sequence goes on along the minus strand of NC_136433.1, from coordinate 362,355,001 downwards.
ACAATATCTCAAGTTGCAGGAACACTCATCTCCATGAGGAACATGGCTATTAAGAGCAACATGCCCTTTGTTGTACCTTCGGATGAAGTAGCTGATCTGGAATTTGCTTCCGGAGAAACTCCTACAAATCCACTTCATAATGTCATGCATTCCGATCCCAATGAAGAACCGTCTGATGAAGTGATGTTTGACGATGAAGAAGCCTCAATCCCTGCTTCTAAGATGTTTTCCTCATTTTGATTTCCTTCAAAGCCTTCCTCATCCAGGCTTGATTTGGATTTCGGACTGTCCTCCTCCTTGGAACCTGCTGATGAATCAACCAATCTGGAGGATCATGTACAAACCGCTCTTGAGGGTGAAACTGAGTCCACCCCCAAGAACATCCACATTATTCCCACTCCTCCTGACTCTCCTCAACAGCAACCTAATCAAGAAGCTGACAAGAACAAGTCTCGGGATTCCACTTCGGGCACCGGATCTTTCGCAGGAAAATATGTCGATCTGTTTTCCCTCCTTGAAATCCAAGACTCTGTTTCAGATACTATGAAGAAAGTGAATGCAATTGAAGCTTCAGTGGCCGCACTCAACACCATACTTGACGTCAAGGTTTCCGGATTGGATTCCAAACTGGATGCAATCCTGAAATCCTTGTCCGCAACCACCACTTCCGGACCTACCATTGCTGAACGTGAAGCCCAAGTTGACCAACTTATTTCTCTTCGCCTCAAACACACCATAAAAGAAGTTGAACACAATTATGATGCTTATGTTGATCATTACTTGGATACGATAACTCAGATGCTGAAGGTCCATGATGACCTAGTTGCTGCAACCAATGACCTCATCAAGAAAACTCATGTTTGTCATGAGAAACAAATTCAGTGACTAGAGAAAGAGATCCGGAAGAAATATTGATGTGTGTAAAACCAACTAGTTTTATTCCTACTTCTAATTTGTAAATTAATCACACAAAAGGCAGTGGACCTGTCAATTGGTGGTATAGATCTAGTAAGCAAGGTATCGAACTCAGGAAACGGCAATTAAACTAATTACTAAAACTATCTAAAAATATCAACTAATAAAAGAGGGGTTTTCTCTAGTTTTACAAGACTAGAAACTTACTAACAGTTAAACTAAATAACTAACTAACAACTAAGCAAGCAAAGACCAACTAAATTCAATATCTAAAAGGGACTTCTGTTTAGGTTCAACTCAATTGATCATATGGTTGATTTAATGGTAATAGTGCAATGGATTAACCTTTTATTGGCTACCGATTCAGGTGATTAGGTTCACATTCGCTATCGCTAATCCCTAGAAAATAAACTAATTCAAGCAGTGGCCAGTTGTCTAAATTAATTAATTCTCTAGGTTATTTATTCGGGTTAAATAAGACTTGTAATGGTTAATCAAATTAATAATTCAATTAGCCTCTTGTTGTTGGTTTGTCACACAAGCTCACACATTAATTTACCCACTTTCTAGTTAATCCTAGTTTCACATTCGCTAATCCTAGGCACATAATAAAGTGTTCACATAAATCACATGAGGTAAACAATTAAGAGATGTTCATGCAGCCTAATTGCCTTCCTATTAACAGAAAATAGTTATGGTTAATGCATAAGGATCTTTAACAAGCTTAATTTAACAAAATCACCAATTCAGAGTTAATCCTACCATTAATCAAACCATAGTCTCAAATTTGTCTTACCCAAACAGAAGCTAGTAAATTTAGCTCATGATTACAGTAGTCAAAAAGCTAAAAACGAAAGTAATCAACTCAAAAAAATTTCAATTCAAAGATAAAGTGGAAAATTAAACCTAAGTTACCTTGAATCTTCTAAGAATGAGAGATTAGGGTTCTTCTCACGTTCTTCAGGTCTCCAAGGGTTTCCTTAGTCGCAAAGTATCTTCCAGAAAATCCAGAAAAGATAGTGGATTCGGAATTTGACCTTTATTTATAAGATCCTCAAAACAAGGGCAACTCGTCGAGTAGATACCCAACTCGCCAAGTTTCTTCGTAAAATCCGTGTACGGCAAGGACTCTACGTATTGCTTCGCGAACATTCGTGGAAACTCATCGAGTAGACGATTGGACTCGCCGAGTAGCTTCAGGTTTGTACTTCTTTCTTCATTCTGCAACTTCTAATTGCATCTCCTTCCTCCTTTTTGCTCCCGAGCATGACGTCTGGACTGAAAATACAATTTAAACATTATTAAGTACCTTTTGTCCATAATATGCAAATAATTAGCTAATAATTGATAAAAATCTATACTAAATATATGGCAAAATATGCCAATATCAAAATACCCCACACTTGACTTTTGCTTGCCCCCAAGCAAAACTGAATTTTAACACACTAATACTACATAAGACAATCCCAATCAAACCCAGCCATTATGCCAAGACCGCAACGCATGCATTTGTGTCTAAAGTTTTTCCTAAGGACCCCCCTCAATTCTAAATACTAACAATCCTCATAAACACTCGCCCACTTCTTACGAACAATGCTCATTTTATGCATCCCTCCGAATCCATCCGCAGAAAACCTCCTAACCTCAAGGTTTTTTTGGTTGAGCAACCCAAGCATACATAATCTAAAAATTACAATTTTTCGATACCACTATGGAGCTATTTTTGGAATTCTTCACTCTTTGATAACTTGAACTTTGATTTCTTTGAATTCTTCAAATTTGCCACCTTTTTATTTTCTTTGATTTTTGGGTATCTTCAACTTTTTAGAATTTCTTCAAAATTTTTGATCTTTGATCTTCATACTTTATACTCCAAAAATTCTTCAAACCTTTCTTGTAATTCTCTCTTTTTTTTTACATGTAACTCGCTTTTTTTCTTTCACTCAAAAGTCAAAACCCTACAAGCTTAAGCAGGGGCGCTCAACTTCAACATTTATTGATTAAAGATAAAAAATTTCCTGGATACATTTCTGGTACACGATGCTAAACTTATTGCATCCCTCAAACTAAGCGAGGTTATGTTTTTGTCCCATGATTTCACTAGAACAAAGGGGGGCACAAATGCACTATAACGTGTATAGGCTCAACTAAACATTTGGGTCTTCATGCAATCATCAAACATAACACTTAGCATGATTCCTAATTGCTTTTTACCAAAATTTTCTAAATTAGATCCTAGCAACTTTTATGCAAAATTTTCAAAAATTTCAATTTTAACTAAAATTATAACTAATGTAACCAACCCCCTACCCCACACTTAATTTATGCAATGTCCCCATTGCATGTTATGCATGAAAAAGGACGATAAAGTAAAGAGGGAATTGGAACAAACTCCCCTGGGATAGTAGTGGCGAGGTTCATCTTCTTTAAGCTCCATCTTCAATTAACTTTAGACATGGGAACAGCTCATCCATGCCTTGGGTGTCATGTCTCATGTGGCAAAACATCTAAATAGCTCCAATTATTAAGGAAAAAGCTCTCAGAAATCTCCAAGAATTAATCTTCATGATAATATGAGTAAAACGTGCAGCGAATGTGCCCAAAATCCGAATCATGAGAGTAGAATCTTGAGTGACTCATCGAGTAAAACGGAAACTCAGCGAGTAAATTGACTCCAAGCAGAAAATCGTGATATTGCAGATGGACTCGTCGAGTCCAATATGTGCACTCGGAGAGTAGAGCGTTGAGTGGAAAAAAAATGTTCTGCTTTTGATCCCTTGCTAATCTGCTGGAATATGACAATTCAGTGACTCTTCTTTGATTTCTTCAGTAAATAACACATTTTGTCACCCTTATTCCTAACGGACTCGATCCTAAACTTGAAATTTCATACTCTCATCTAGACCTGTCCCTCACTCTAGCCTTGACCAATGAGACTCTTATATTGCATCCTAATCTTCAATCCTGAAAAGAAACAAGGCAACCACAGTAAAAGAAAACAAACACACTCCTAATTAAGTCTTAATACATAAAAGTTCAAAACACAAAACCAACAAAATAAAATAAAATCCAAATTAAAAGCATAAACTTTCAATCTTCTTCAATATCATCTCCTCCAGCTCCACTCCCACTTGCTTGATTGTTCCTCCTCTGCACACGCTCCTCCCAACTCATCACATACGGGAATCCGGGTCTGGGCCTCGGCGCAATATTCATTTATTTAAAGAGATAAACAAATGACTCGTTGTTATAATTCATACTTCTACCAAGGTCATCTTGGTACCTTCTTGCCTCAACGTGGTACCAATCCATAGGCAACTCATCATCCGCCAGAATGACCGGTGGGTCTTCTCGGACTTGCTCCCTCCTTTGCCTCACCCTTCTTCCCGGCTCCTCCGGTACCAACACCTCGTCCGCATTGGGGATGCCAATGAGCCCCCCACCATAGTCGTTAATGATCCTCGCCCTCCTATATAAAGTGATGCTAAAAGGGGGGGACGGAACCATTGTCAACATCCGAGCTTCCCTTTTTTCAAAAATCCCATATGTTCTCGCAAGCTTTGTGACAAACATGCCCCCGTTGATCTTTGAGGTGATCCGCTCTTTGACTGCCCCTTCTGCTAAATATTTCGCCAAGCAATATGGCAAGTTGCAGAAAACATCGGGAGTTATAATACTCCACATATAGAAAATGTCAAGGGTGGGAACCTTATCGTCATCCTTTCGCATGTTAATTGTGCTCGCGATCAGACGATGTATTAAGCGGTGGATTGGGGAACGGATGCTCCCCTCTTGAGCGGAGGACGGAATGTAGACCCGATTGGCGATTGTGTTCCACCAAGTCGATGCCACCACCCCCTCGGGCAAATCTTTGTGACATTGTTCTACAAAGGTTTCAAAATCTTCGGACATAATCACAGCTTGATCATATATCCCCATCCTCTAATCAAGCTCTGCAATGCTACATTGATGCAACTCCCCTCCAAGACAGAAAGTAATAGTGTTTGGATTGTAATAGTCACTACCACCTCGGAAGGAAATAGTGGCAAAGAATTCCCACCACAACTCTTGATAAACGGGCTCTTGAATTTTAAAGAGTCGGCTCCAGCCATCGCAAACTATATTCATCCCCTCTTTGTTGAAAGACTTGACCAAATAAGGGGTCAATTCCTCCTCCAACCCAGTTTGACCAATCCACTGCCAGTCAATTGCATTTGGAACATATATTTCCTTGCGTTTCAATGCTTCCAGTTTATTTTTCGCACGAGCCAATGAAGATTTTGAGGTAATGCTTGGAAAGTTTAACCATGAAAGATCCCCATAGTCACCTCCCCTGGAACTCTGCCCTCTTCTAGACATTCTGCCTGCAAAACACAACCAAACATACCAAAAACAAAACACAGAAAGATTAAAAACATAAAAATTCCTGGCTTCTGCAACATGGACTCGCCGAGTCCACGAACCGACTCGACGAGCAGGACGAACCTTGCGAGTCCAGATCTGTTAGATGAAATTAACCGGCCAAACCTAAAAATTACTTCAGGGGTTTGCTTCGGTATGTTCCAGGAGCATCAATATATAAGAAATTTTGTCTAAAACGTCCTAAATAAACAAGAACTCAAAACCCTAAAATCGAAGTTTAGTCAAAATCGGGATTTTGCAGAAATTAAGGGTAGAACTACACCAAAGATTGAAACTTTTAACAGATTAAAGGTGAAAAATGGTTACCTTGTGGTTGGATTTGGAAGAAAATGGAAGAAATCAAGATGAAAACCTTGAGGGAACTCTCTCTTCGTGTATGGGCGGCGGCTATGAAATGTTGAAATGTTTCTCAATTAGGGTTAAAAACCCCTTTTACTGAATGTGAAAAAAATAATTTTTTTCTGGTAAATACGTGGACTCGCCGAGTAGGTGTACCTACTCGCCGAGTAGTTTCGCGATTCTGCATTTAAACGGGATTTCTCAAATGGACTCGTCGAGCAGGTTTCGGGACTCGACGAGTCTTTTATTCAGAAAGCGAAAAACATCAAAATTTTAAATTGTATGCCACACCCCACACTTGAGCATTGCTTGCCCTCAAGCAATCATCAGAAACTCAGAAGAAGAATGATAAAAGCAGATCCTAAGAAAACTTCAAATGAAAAATAAAGGAAAAAGAAAGCAAACTCTAAACTCGGGCTGCCTCCCGGAAGCGCTTCTTTTTGAGGAGTCGTTAGCTGGACTCCTTCCCGCTCTACGTTTCTTCGTTTTCCTTCATCGGGAATTCACGCTTAATCTTTTGTTGTTTATACTTTGTCTTGTAAGCGTGTATTTTTCTCTTATATGCCCGTCGCAATTCTTCCTTCCTTTTCCTTGTGACATCTTCTTCAATTGCATACTTGATCTGTTTCCCAATCTTCTTCTTCTTCACCCCGTTCTTTGGACCCATCTTTTGTACTTCTTCTTCGTCAATCTCGATTTCCCGTACAGTTGCCACTTCATCATCACTTGATATTAAGGATTCTTCCTCACTTCCGTCACATACTAAAGAATCCGGTAGTTCAAATGTAAATACTTCATAATTAGTAGAAACTTGGGCTCGAGGTTTGGTTCTTTTGATTGTAGTTGACTCGATCTCTTGATTAGCCATGTTTGACTCAATGGATGAGTTATTCATGTTATCATTCCAAGCCTTTGCATTCTCCTTTTCTCCCAAGCTTACCTTCTTGTCAAGCTGAATTGCTTCCTCTTTTTGCATCATCGTGTCAAGGTAAGCCAATTGTGCGTGTTGGAAGTCACAAAAATTTTCAACAATTTCACTCTCTTCTATTGGAATTTCCAAAGGATCAGGAAAAGTGTGCCCGTCAAGGCCAGAAAGGGGATTTGTAAGTAGTAGGACAAAATCGTCAGCATTTTTGAAGTTCTCGTTTGGACTCGTCGAGTCAGTGGATGCTACTCGGCGAGTCGGTGAGGTTTCCACAATTTTTATTGTTTCTTTTGAATCAGCTTCCTCTAGCAACCTTTCTATCTCCTTTAAATCTTTTCCAGCATCGAAATTCCCTCCAGAAGGTAATAGAAATTGACTTGGATTTTCTTCTTGTAAAAGTGCAAGCTCTCTTTCTAACACTTCATCATCCAAATCTATTGAGGAAACTTTTTCATCTTTTGTCCTTTCATACTTTTTCTCTTGTTCTGGTTTAAACACCACTGAATCGTTCCCCACCCTTAGTGTTAGAGTAGATTCGCACACATCGACTAATGCACAAGCGGTATTCAAAAATGGTCTCCCAAGAATGATTGGAACTTTAGGGTCTTCTTCCATGTCAAGCACTACAAAGTCCACGGGGAAAACAAATTTATCAACTTTGATGAGAAGATCTTCGCACACTCCTTTTGGATGTATTATTGTCTTATCGGCTAGATGGATCTTCATATGAATCGGCTTTGGCTCCGGTAAATTCAGCTTCTTTAAGAAAGAATATGGCATTAGATTAATACTTGCACTCGAATCGGTCAACGCATGAGTAGCAATTATGTTCCCAAATTGACAAGGTATGGAGATGCTTCCCGGATCACCCCTCTTTTCAGGCAGCTCATTCAACACTAGTTCAGCTACTTCTGCCATATCTTTTCTAGAGGCAAATAGACTTTTCAACAAGCTTGCATATTTAAGCGTTTGAAGTATCGTTTCAACAAATGGAATGTTGACTTGAAGGGCCTTTACATGCTCCAGAAACTTCCTATACTCTTTAACTTGATCATCAGGTATGGATCGAACCGTAAATGGCAAAGGTGCCCTGGAAGGCTTTAAAGAATAAACAGTTCTGTCCTCGGGCCTTGGACTCGTCGAGTCCATGACTGGAACTCGGCGAGTCGAGTCGGGTTTTGCTGAATTCGAGTTTCCTGTTTCTTCTGCTTGCACCTTTATTGAGGCCTTCTGGGTAGGGGTCAGAGGAGTGAAATTTTTTTCAGAACTAGTTATTATAGCATTCAAATGCTCCATTCGTGGATTCTTTTCGGTATTGCTTGGAAGATCACCAAGTTGTCTTTGATTGATTTGTTGGGCCAGCTGCTCTAGCTGTTTCTCAATGTTATGAATAGATGCTTGTTGATTCCTTAGTATTGTTCTTGTATCTTGTATTGCAGCATCATGGTCATTATGTCTTTTCTCAGATGCAGCTACAAATTTAGTGAGCATTTCTTCCAAGTGTGGTCTCCTTTCTTGCACCGGCTCCTCCTTTTGGTAAAAACCCCTTGCTTGTTGTCTAAACTTTTCCTCCTTCACCTTTTTGTACTCATCATATGGTAGCCATTCTTTCTTCGATTTTCGCCAATCATTATCGAATCTATCTCCGCTTGAATAGAATACTTGAGCTTTCTTGTTTCCATTCTCATCCAAATCACAATCTCTAGTAAGATGAGGTCCGTTACAATTCTCACATCCAACCCGAATAGCATGGAATGTTTGATCCATCTTATCCATCCTCCTATCCATGCTTTTCAACATTGCCATCATTGCCGCCATGTCCTCAGAAACAGAATTCACCTCCCCTCTAATTGGATTATTCCTAGGATTATGATATTCTCTAGAATGCTTAGAGAATTCTTCAATTAACTCCTTGATTTCCGGGGGTGGCTTCTTTGTGAGAGGTCCTTGCGAATCAAGAAGCTGCCTTGTGGTTACATTCACTCCATCATAGAAAATGGAGACTTCTTGTTGACTATTTAGATCATGATGTGGGCAGTTTCTTAGCAAGCCTTTGTATCTCTCCCACGCCTCATATAAGGATTCTCCAACTTGTTGTTCAAAGTTGGCAATAGCTTTCTTTAATTTGGCTATCTTTGAGGGAGGGCAAAATTGATCAATAAATTCTTCTTTCATCTTAGCCCATGTAGTGATGGATCCGGGAAGGAGTGACTTGAGCCAATCCTTTGCAGCACCTTTGAACGTGACGGGAAGCATACGAAGCAAAACGGTATCGCATGCCACATTAGGAAAATTAAAGTAGTCGGTTATGTCGCTGACCTCTTCTAGGTGCTTGTACGTGTCTTCGTGATCTTTTCCATAGAATGGAATCTCCTTAAGTTGGGCGAGTATGTGGCCTTTGAGTTCAAAATTGGCGTTTGCGGGAATCGCGGGTTGCACGAGCCCCGGACCGGTGTCTTCAGGCATCTTCTTCTTCCATTCGCCCATGGGAACTTCATCGATGTTAGCCATGGTGGTGTCGAATCCGCCTTCTAAATCGCTTCCTTCAAATTCGCTTTCTTCTCGTTCGGATTCGTACTCGATGTCCTCCTTGATTGGGTCTTCGTTCGCCAAGGAAATGCTGGATCCTCCTGATTTACTACTCTTCTTCTTGCTGAAAACAAATCTGATATTCTTCAAAGGTGAGTTCTTTAAAGATGCGGATTCTCCAACGGTTTTTCATTTGTTCTTCTTTAAAGTAGCTTCCGGGTCTTCAAGTGGTGGAATCAAGGGTGTATTTCCTCCTCTGGTCATATACATACTGCAAATAAACAGAAAGACACACGTAAAAGGAATAAAAAAAAAGAACTAAAAACGAAAATAGCTGTTCAGCGATGGACTCGTCGAGTCTGGTCGTAGGGACTCGGCGAGTTCGATGCAAAAACAGCAAAAATTGTAAACAAACTTCCTAAAAGCTTGGAACTGAAATTTAATTCTAATCTTAAATCTACTAAAAGCAGTAACTTTGTGCGAGAGAAATCTCACACAAAGGATCGATAACAATAGTAATCAATTTAAATTTAGAACCGTTCCCCGGCAACGGCGCCAAAAACTTGATGTGTGTAAAACCAACTAGTTTTATTCCTACTTCTAATTTGTAAATTAATCACACAAAAGGCAGTGGACCTGTCAATTGGTGGTATAGATCTAGTAAGCAAGGTATCGAACTCAGGAAACGGCAATTAAACTAATTACTATAATTATCTAAAAATATCAAATAATAAAAGAGGGGTTTTCTCTAGTTTTACAAGACTAGAAACTTACTAACAGTTAAACTAAATAACTAACTAACAACTAAGCAAGCAAAGACCAACTAAATTCAATATCTAAAAGGGACTTCTGTTCAGGTTCGACTCAATTGATCCTATGGTTGATTTAATGGTAATAGTGCAATGGATTAACCTTTTATTGGCTACCGATTCAGGTGATTAGGTTCACATTCGCTATCGCTAATCCTTAGAAAATAAACTAATTCAAGCAGTGGTCAGTTGTCTAAATTAATTAATTCTCTAGGTTATTTATTCGGGTTAAATAAGACTAGTAATGGTTAATCAAATTAATAATTCAATTAGCCTCTTGTTGTTGGTTTGTCACACAAGCTCACACATTAATTTACCCACTTTCTAGTTAATCCTAGTTTCACATTCGCTAATCCTAGGCACATAATAAAGTGTTCACATAAATCACATGAGGTAAACAATTAAGAGATGTTCATGCAGCCTAATTGCCTTCCTATTAACAGAAAATAGTTATGGTTAATGCATAAGGATCTTTAACAAGCTTAATTTAACAAAATCACCAATTTAGAGTTAATCCTACCATTAATCAAACCATATTCTCAAATTTGTCTTACCCAAACAGAAGCTAGTAAATTTAGCTCATGATTACAGTAGTCAAAAAGCTAAAAACGAAAGTAATCAACTCAAACATTGTTCAATTCAAAGATAAAGTGGAAAATTAAACCTAAGTTGCCTTGAATCTTCTAAGAATGAGAGATTAGGGTTCTTCTCATGTTCTTCAGGTCTCCAAGGGTTTCCTTAGTCGCAAAGTATCTTCCAGAAAAGCCAGAAAAGATAGTGGATTCGGAATTTGACCTCTATTTACAAGATCCTCAAAACAGGGTCAACTCGTCGAGTAGATACCCAACTCGCCGAGTTTCTTCGTAAAATCCGTGTACGGCAAGGACTCTACGTATTTCTTCGCGAACATTCGTGGAAACTCGTCAAGTAGACGATTGGACTCGCCGAGTAGCTTCAGGTTTGTACTTATTTCTTCATTCTGCAACTTCTAATTGCATCTCCTTCCTCCTTTTTGCTCCCGAGCATGACTTCTGGACTGAAAATACAATTTAAACATTATTAAGTACCTTTTGTCCAGAATATGCAAATAATTAGCTAATAATTAATAAAAATCTATACTAAATATATGGCTAAATATGCAAATATCAAATATGAGATGAACCTCATCATGCAACAAGTTCTCCTCAAGCTTCTCAGGGCCTGTTGGAACATCGTGGATGTTCCGAACAATAAATTTGATGAAATATTGTATTCTTCATGAGCTGTTTAACCATCTCAAAGCCCAGGCCCCCACCGCTGAAGCCTATGACACCCTAACCCTTCAACTCAACACCAGCTTTTAGAAGGTGTTTGAGAAATTTTCTGATTTGAAGGAGTCTCTTGTGGTTGCACAGGTTGTCAGGCCCACCGTTGCAAGAGGGGGAGAAGGCCCAAGTCAACCATGGAAATTTGCCTTGGAATATCAGCTCGGAGATGAAATATCCGATGATGAAGTCCAAGTACTTTTCGGACTTCTAGGAAACGATGATGACAATGGAAGTGACGAAGAAGAAGTGGAGTACGTCACCAACGCCATAGTAGGTCTCCAGGCTCCAAGGAAGCTACCTACTAAGATATTGACGTAGGAAGAACAAAAAGTTTGGTCCGCAGTCTCATGGCCAACTACACTGCCAGATGTTCTCAAAAGAAGTATTCAAATGGCTAAGGCCAAAACCAAATTGACGGTTGACGCCTTCCGAGCCACTGCCTCGATGCTACCTCCTATTTCAGGTCTAAAAATTACTCCAATTGACGAAGGCTCTCCACTCCAGAAGCCAGATGACATTCTGTAAGAGCCTCTGCCTTCCTCACCTCCAAAGTTTACCATCGATGAGAATATGCAACACATCCTCTCCACTCGTCAGAAGCAACAACACAAGGGTAAGAAGCCATCACTGAAAGCTATCAATCTCACTACTCCGGACCTCCACCAAAGCCAAAATCAGGCTGGTGTCAAGCTGAGATCCTTCAAGCCCTTGAAGATAGCATCCAGATCCAATCTTTTAAGGATGAAAATCCCCATCCAATTCTAGGGATCTCTCCACTCTGTCAAGAAGGAATTCTAAAGGATGTCGACATAGTGCCTTTCATGTACTATGACATTCCAAACAATGATTCGGAACAACTTGATTTTCCTTTTTCTCCCTTCAGCAAGTTCTACACCAAATTTTCTCCTCTTCATCCGGAGGATGATCCTCAAATGATCATCCTGACCGAGCGTGAAAGACTGAAGACATTTTATGCCAAGAACGCACTTCCTCTCAAAGAAGTTTGGTCTCGGATAAGGATCACTAAGATTTCCGGATTTGGAAGGAAAATTTTGAAAAAGTTTGAACTCAATTGCATTCTATTCCGGTTTCAAATATTCCGGAACAAACCAACCTGCAAGACCATTACTGATGTTGATTTCTCTGCTCTTAATCCAAATGATATCTTGACTATTGCTGCTCACTTCCAATGCATCCAGTCAAATGATGTCAATATGGGAGCTTACCATTCTGCCTTAAGCTTTCTTAAGGATTACGTTGCTGAGTTCTGTAGATGCGATTATGAACTGGCCCACCTATTCGGAACAGATAAATATTTGGCCAAAATCAACGTCAAACTACCCGAAGCTGAAATCCTTATGGAAGGACCCATCGATGAACCAGTATTAGGCTTTTTCCACCTTCAAAGAAAAATAAATCAAAATGACTTCTTCCGAGTTCAAGACAAGCACTTGGTTCCCACTAAGGCTCTTCAGAAGTTCATCAGTCGAGCATACAAGTCCAACGCTCCAGAGCATGTGAAGCCTAAGTTCGTAAGTCAGCTTCAATGGTACATTGCGGTTAGAGAATGGTTGTACACGACATACATTTTCATCAAGGAAGATTCAAGCTAAACTTACCAGATTGCTAAGTTCACTTAGGGAGAGATTGTTGGAACCTGAAAGTGAACCTCTAGAAATCTCTGTCCTTGTATGATTCGAAGTAATCCAGTTCCGGAGTAAGATGGTGTTCCGAAGTCAGAAGATGTTCAGGAGTCAATCAGTGTTCCGGAGTGAAATTGGTGTCCAGAACACAGTCTATGTTCTGAATTGGATGTTTTGAATGAGTATTTTCCGAATGTATTCTTCAGTCTGTATTAATTAGATTTATCATTTTGTTTGATGTAACGTATCATAGGACTTAGTCTTTTTGTCAACTTAGATAATCAGAGTGTGAGAAGTAACTCTATTATCCAGTCCTAAGTATGTTTATGGTTTGTACTATGTACCCTATTCTCCTTTACAAGGAACATTCAATGACAATATCAAACTACGTATTGTTCAAACAAATATAGCAATATTCTAGTTTACTTCACCTTCCAAGTTATTCTCTCAAACATTCTTCTTGTTCTTCATTTATTGTCTTTACCTTGATCATTATCTTCACTCTTCACTAATATCGTGAATACTTTGTTGAATGCATTAACTCATACTTGAATGGTCTTGCCAGAATTGACTGGAACATTCCTTAGTAAGCAGACATTGATCTTAAGCATTAACTCAAGGTTTGAGTTTTCAAACCTTGTCCCTGCGCATCAGATCTTTTGTACTCCCAGCAGGTACTATAGGGTTCCTTGGCAGGCATGAGGGAGGAGGTTCGTGATTCAGAGGCGGAGCCTCAAGTTCTTGCTGAGCAGAACAACATTGTGGCCTACAAGAAAGCCGCTTTAGAGGATCAAGTGGTTAATTTGGAGGACCGGTCAGAGCGACTTGAGGACCAAGTGAGTTCTCTCACTCGAGAGAAGGATGTGCTGACGAGTAGACTGGCAAGGTTCCAACGTCAATTAGCTCGAGCCCGTGCTGAAGGTGTCGTTGCTCGAGGTAGTTTGCAATGGGTGTTGCAAAAGGGGGTGGTTCGTGTGATTAACAGGGTCATCGAGAGCGCTGAGTTCGCCAAAGGGGTCCAGGATGTTCGTGAGGCTTGTGAAGCCCTTGGGTTTGAGAAGGGGAGGCAACTGAGTGGTTGCTCAACATCTTCTGGTAAATCTGAAGTTCCGGGTCTTGGCCAAGTGGCGAGCAGGGCCAAGGAGGTCAACACTGACCTTACATCTTTTGCCGAGACAGATTTTGCTGGCCTCGTCCGTTTAAGGGAGTTAGATTATGATGGCTTCCATCATTTTTGTGGCAAGCTGAGCCCGAGAGGTTCTTCCTCGGACTCCGAGGGCTGACTTGTATATGCCCCTTGTTGTTCTTCTTTCTGTGTACTATGTGTATAGTGTAAAACATTGGTTGCTAATAACCATGGATTGTGTTTTTTGTTTTGTATTTGGTATGGAAGTGTTCTCTTCCCTTCTTTTTTTGTATGTATGCAAATGCTTTGAGCTGTAATTTGTTTTTGCACATTCCCTTGTTCTAGGGTTTGCGTTAATCTGGTAACGTGTGCTTCAGATGTCGCATAGCTGCTACTACTGAGTTATGTTCCTCTGACTAGTATGTTTAATTAGGCTTATGATATTAAGCCGTGAAATAATAGTCAATGCTATTGACTATGTTGTATAGTGTAGCTACTAATACACTGGCTGGGATCGTCATTTCAAGGCCTTTACTGTTCAATTTTAGGGGGAAAGGTTATGAACCTTTTACGACCCCTCGTTTTGTGCCATTTACACTATCTCAGCTCTGAGATGTTATTTGACATATTGTAGGTAAAGATTATGACTCTTTTAAGACATACAGTTGCATTCTTGCATAGATTTTGCTCAAGTAGCGTAAGTGATCAGTCGATGTTGCTAATTGGAAAATATGCACAACCTCTATATTTTGTGTTTTTGCAATACCGAATTCTGGAAAGTTTTTTCAAAATGCAAATTATATCATTTCTAAAAGGAAAAAAGACATGAGACAATAGACCCTGAATGTCTAAGTGTCAGGGCATGTTCCCGATCTTTTCTTTGGCACCAGAAGTATGGCTATCCTGTACAGAGTTGGGCCATACTTCTTGTTTGGCAGTGACGTCTTTCTACGCCTGATGTAGATTAGCCTTCATAGGTTGGGGCTTCCTCTTATTTTCCCCAGCGGGGCCTGGCATGGGGGAGTTATGTTTCATTTCTCATTCCCTGGGGATGTTATCGTCTGTCTTTCTTTGCGACCCGATGCGTGTTACAACCGTGGGAAGCGCCTCCCCTTGGCTGGGTGAGAGTGCCTCCTGTACGTTTCTGCACACCCATCTTTCATGCATGTACCGCTATCACTGTAGATGTTGCTTTGTTTACTGAGGGCTCTTGTTAGTGCTCTCCTACGGGAAAACCTGCTCGTTAAAACGAACGGCATTCCGCCTCCGCTATTGTTGTTTCGTGCACTTGCGCCCTCTGTTCTGAGGGGTTTTGGTTTATCGACGAAGATTTGCTTTGGAGCCCGAATTGTTCTTTTGCTGGGCCTTGCCTGGTTTTCAATTATGGGCCAGGCAGGCGCCTTTGCCTGTGAGCCAGCGTTTTCTCACCGTGTGCTTGTCGCTCTGTATTCTTGTTGAGCGCTCCTTGGATCGGGGTGAGTTCCCTTCTGTGGGAGAGATGTTGCGAGCCGACTGAACACATCTCGTCGTCGTTTCCTGGTCTCGTGGGATGGCACTTGAGCCACAACAGATTTCCTTTGTGGGTCTTCTCTTTTTTGGCGACCTTCGTTTTGACGTGATTGGGTTTCTTGTCTTGCTCCTCGTTGGGCGTCGTGCCCAATTGTCGGCTTGGTCACTACTACCATTGCTGACCCATCACACGTGCTGAATTTGAGAACACCGTGGAGAGTAGATGGGATTGCTTGCAGCTGGAAAAGCGCAGGCCGGCCTAAGAGAATGTTGTGCTCTGTCGGGCGATCGACAACCGAGAATTCGAGCACCCTTGTAATCTCCTTTGCTCCGTCATGATAAGTCAATGTGAACAGGATTCTGACTGTTCCCGTTGGTCAAATGCGGTGACCAGTGAAGCTAACTAGTGGGCCCTGGCGCGGTAGCTGGAGGTACTCTTTCCATTTGATTGGCAGTTGACGAAGGCATTGCTCGTAGATTACGTTGACTCTGCTTCCGTTATCGATGTAAACTTGTTCTACATGGTGTTGACTAACAAAGCCAGTGATGTGCAATGAATCATTGGGGTCCCAATGTTCTGGCCTAGGGTCATTTACTGAGAATGTTATGTTGAGGACGTTTTGGTGGTATGGCCCTGCATCCGAATATCGGCTTTGGTGGTTGGTGCATGGGCGGGGCCCGATGATGGTGAGTATCTCCCCCCCCCCTTTTTTCATGGTCTTTTCCTCCATCCTTTTGATTTTTGGGCTAGTGTTTATCTTCGTCGAAATTTTCCCTAAGGTCTTTTGCTATATCAACTATGTTCCCCACGAGTTGTTTTTAATAAATCTCCCTCTTTAGCACTGTACACTCGTTTGCATCGTGCGTTTTGCTTTTATGATACTCATAGAACTTGGGTTTGTCTTTGTTTTCCTTGGCTGGGGCCTTGTTGATTGCATGAACATCGGTATGACCGCTTTTGCTATCGTCCCAGTAGAACGGTCTGTACCTTCTAGACATATGCCGGCGGTGACGATTGTGTCGCTGCTGGTCGCCATCTTGCCTTCCGTGCTAGGTCGAGATTGGCCGCGACACCACCTCCTCCTGCTTTGTATATGCATTGGCTATAGCTTTGATATTGGCCTCCTTTCGCTCTTCCCCTTCGATTTGCCTCAGGTATTTTTCAACACGGAACTTGAGTTCGTCCCGGGATCTGGGGACAGTCCCTGCATCTTCTTCGATAGGGGGCCCGAGAGTAAACCTTGGGCGAAAGCGCCTGTTACCAGGAACTCTTCATGTCCTGGAACATTCAAGGTCTCCAGCGTGAACCGATGATAATATTCACGGATCGATTCCCCCTCTCTCTGCTTGCATGCCATTACAGAATTAGCGCCCCCCTTGCCTTTCCTCAACTGCATGAAATTTTTGAGGAAAAGGTATTTTAGTTTCTCAAAACTGGAGATGCTGCCCGACCTCAAATATTTGAACCACTTGCCTGCATTTCCGGTTAGGGTGCAAGGAAAATAAGTGCAGGTGAAGCGACGATCCATCTTGATGGATGTCATCATCCATTCATAATTGTCAATGTGGTCGTATGGGTCTGTAGTACCGTCATATTTGGGCTTGTGTGGGATCATTGCCATGTACGGAATCTCGTACTGCAGCAGCTCGTGGCTGAAATTAGAGCTAGCGCTTCGCATGGGGTTGTCCATATATGCATGAGTATAACATCCCGCCGTAGGCCATGTGCTGTTGCATTTGGTACGGGCTTGCATACATCTGGTTATGCATGGCCGCTGGCGAGATGTACGGTTGATACTGCGGTAGGTTTGGAGCCAACCCAATTTACTGGATTCTATGCTGCCCTGTCGGAGGAGCCATATGCGGGCTTGTTCCTGTATACTGTTGAGCGTATGGGGTAAATGGTCGAGCCTTTGTCATGAAGGGATTAAACTCGGATTGTGCTGGGAACTGGGTGTTGGGTCCATAATAGTCGGGTCCCTGGCTTGTCGATATCTGGCCGCCTGTGGTTTGTGGTTGGGACAGTGTTGGGATTGGATATGGGGTGTGTTGTACCAACGTGTTGCGGATTGGTGGTTGTTGTATATATATCAGCATGTGAGGAAAACCTATCACGGTGGCTTGCGGGTATAACATTGGGGAATATTATGGTTGTGGTTGAATGGTGTGTGGGATCCACGTCCCGGTGCCGGAGGTAAGTGGGAGAGGCTATTGTTTTGAAACAGGGATGTCTGTTTGATGTGTTGTGACAATTTGTGGAGTTGTGGTTACGATCGCCACTTGTGGAATTGTGTTGGCTGTTGGACGCCAGAGGCTGGCCGTGAGAGTTGCTACTGTCTGTACTGCAGAACTAGATGGCATTTGTGAAACCGGTGTGCGATTTGATACGTGCTCTTCCTGAACGGAAGTTTGCCCTCCTTCTAGTGACTGTATCGGACGCAGCGGGATTTTTTCTAGTGCTCCATAAACTATTGGGATCTCGTTTGCCATTGTTGCTCGTTAAATTTGTTGCGTGGATGTATCGTTCTAGAGATACGCCCAGATGACGCCAAATGTTGTGATATGTCGGAGAATGGGTGGATCGAGATTGCCTGAGACTCTTGCAGAAACGACTTCCCTGATATCACAGTACAAAACAAGATAGAGATCATTAGTCGACGTCCGAGAGGGGATCCCGGGACGAAGCTCCGACGATCTACTTAGTATGAGATCTGAGAGAGATGGTAAGTGATTATAGAAAGGAGAGAATTTTGTCCCCTTCTTCGTGAGGAAGAAGGATCCTTTTATACCTGTCTTAGAGGCGTGTCTCTCAACTGATTCTGTTGAGGATTCTCTCGTGAGGTGCGACGTGGCGGAACCATATTGGAGGGTCCTCCGTTATGCCTTTTGCCTTCTTCTCCCATTGGCTGGAAGGAGATCTTCCAAATGTTCACGAAGATCGTGACTATTGTCTGATGAGCGAGTGGGACTCTCTGATTGGTCCCACATTTGCCAGGGTACGATTTCTCGGAGAAGGGGTTAAGGCACGGCTCTACACCTTAATCGCCTTATCAGCGCCCCTCGTGTTGACGAAGGCCCGGACTTGGCTTTAGATTGGGTTCTGACTAGGCCAAGCCTGGTGTCAGTTTGACTTCTCTTTTGACATTTCCTGGAGGGATACGTTAACAATATTCATACAATTGGATAGTAAATTTCTATTTCTTGACAAGTGTATGGTAATTGTCGACACAATTGGATATTAAGTTGCTATATCTTGATAACCTTATTGTAACTGTTGACACATTTTCATAGTAAGTTGTTATTTCTTGATAACCAAATAAAAATTGTTGACACGTCATAGTAATTAATAAATTGTTATTTCTTGATAACCATATAACATCATGTTGACAAATTAATTTAAACAATAAGTTATTATAAGTACAATACAAAAGCACGAGATACATGCAATGTAAAAACTACAAGTATGAGTCTCGTTGCAAAGCAAGGAAATATTATGTTTGTTTATTTCTTTAAGAGACGAGCTATGAAGTCGAAAGGAAAGGTACAATATTTATTAAGTAATGTCCCATATCATGAAATTTAATCAAGTTTTAGAGTAATTTGGATTTTATTAAGTTTAAAGAAAAACATTGTATGTGAGAGTGCGTTCGCTCTTAGTTTTTAATAACAGTGAATTTATAATGATAATGTAAGGATTTTAAATTAATCATAGGTTACTTGACAAAAATAATACGAAGAGGTGATTTTTTTGTGATTTGCGTGTCAAATAACAAATGATGTCATTGTTGTAAATTTCTTTAATCTATGATGTGGGTGATTCTTAAGGTTATTATTGTAATTTCTACAATAAAAGAGATAAAAAGGGTATGGAGTTGTGTAAATTTATGTTAAGCAAATGAACAAAGTTGAAAAATACTCTATTAAACAATGTCTGATGATACTATGCTTGCATAGGTATTTATACCCAAAGAAAGAGGATGGACCATGATAACACTATCATACAAACCATACTTTTTTTCGAATAGTATTTTTGTTTTCGTATTTGGTTTCCTTGTTTATTTTTGTAATTATATATATATATATATATATATATATATATATATATATATATATATATATATATATATTGGAGTTAAATATGTTGGAAATTAGTTTTTTGGTATTAATAAAAAAACAAAAATATTGTATTATTTTTCCAATCTAATCAGGGGTATACATTTTGCCACCAAACTCGGTTACGATCCATTTCGGTTTTGATGAAACTGATCTAAACAGTGAGCCAAAAAAATCCGAACCAATTTGAAACCAATCCGGATTGGAGTTTGAATCTATTTTAGGGAAGTAATTTTTCCACACTGAAACACTAATATATGGACAATAATATCCTCATTTCATTATTTTATATATATTAAAGTTATGAAAGATTTTAACAGTAAAGTGGCACCTTTTTTGTCAATTTTGGTCCTCCAACTTACAACATTGACCATTCATCTTTATGTTTTTGTTCACAGACAACCATTTCACTTTGGTTTGAATTTTTCATAACCCTCGCCTTTTATTACATATTATTAGTATTTAGTCTTTTGGCAGAAATGGTCCCTCATCATTATTATTATTATTGTTAGACAAAATTACACGATTGGTCCTGTGGTTTACCAGATTTAACATTCTCTTTTTGGTTTTAAATTAATGTTTTATTTATTAGAAAATACCCACCCAATACCATAAACCCACCCACCATCTGCCATCACCACCACCACCACCACCGCCAAAATTACATAAATGGTCCATATGGTTTACCCATGGTGACAAATTCAGTCCCTACTACCTGAAAAGACCAAATTACCCTCACATTAACGGACAAAAAGCAACCAACATGCTACTTTACTTTACAAAGCAATACCTTCCGACCCCGGCAACGCCGGGGAATCTTTTCTAGTTTAGAGTATGTTACAGATAAGTCAAATTCTTCCGCCTCCCTTTTTTTAACTACTCTTCCACCTCCGATCACCATCTACGGCGCCAATATCCTCTAAACTATCGCCTCCCTCCTCCCACCACCACTAAACCTCCGCCCCTCTCACTCAAAAGTCAGAAACCTGCAACTGTCTACTATCTTTCCCGGTCACCATTTCTGGCAACCACTCTCTCACACACACACACACATACACACACACACACACACACACACACACACCGACAATTAGCGATGGCACTCTCCGGAGAACCTGCAACTCATTGAAACATTGCCGAAGGAATCTGCAAACGACTATCTCTGGCGAACATACAACTCACTATAACCATCGCCATGCTCAATAAATGATCTATACTAAGCTCCACAGTTAATGTAAAAGCATCGCCACCAAGATCAACTCCGGCAACTATTTTCTTCCGTTGATGTTATGGCTTTTAGAAATGAAAGTCCTTATATGTATTATCATCATATTAAGAACAAAATCAGCATTGGTTCTTTTGAATTCGAAGATGCATTTCATTCCAGCTCTTGAAGATGTGTTGGGAATCAGGATGAAGAAGCAGCCCTGCGTCGTTTGGAGTTTCGAGATGTTTGGTTCTTCTCTTTTAATTGACAGATGACGGTTGAGGGTAATTATTCTTCTATGTTTTGAAAGCTCAAAAAAACATTCCCACTACAAAGATAACAGAGGAATATAAAATACTACTAAAACTTAGTGGAGATGAGCCTCAAACCCACGATCCTAAGAAGGGGATAATATCCCGATCAGAATGTCAACCATCACCGGAAAAATAAAATGGTGTGTCGATCTGCACTCCGACCCCTACTACCAACACCGAAACTTGCTTTTACGGTCTCTAAAAATAAAACACCTACAACTGCTTTGTAAATCGTGTTTGATGGACGGATCAGAAACATAAACATATTCCCTGAAAATTAGTCCATCACCATCATAGATCGACAATGCACTGATTCCTCCATTGATTTTTTATGATTGTGATAATCTATTTAATGGCAAGATCTGAAGAAGGAAGAACGAAGAACGAAGGAGGGGGCGTGTCCATTTGGAAACAAATCGGATTTCTCTCTAAATTAAAATGAGGGGCATTATTGTCTATATTTTAAATTTTCAGTGGATCGATAAAAAGCCTCGGTAGCAAAATCAGCTCCCCTATTTTATGTGCACCACTAATTAGAATAAGTTACTCTAAACTTATATTTTGATGGATTAAGCTTTTCTTATATCTGCGAATTCTCTAAATTCAAATGCACACTCTTCAATTTATAGTTTGTCTCTGCATTTTTATGGATCACTTCTATGTGTTTTCATTTCCCCCTTTTGTGGGTCTATATCTAGATGGCATTAATAAGCTAATGAGGCCCAATAAGGCACATATTCGACAATTTTTTGACTTATGGATGAGGAAATGAGTCAGTTTTTGGTTATTGTTGTATCTAAACTAGAGAAGGTAACGGCTATTAAACCCTTTCTAACACGAAGCTAGCATCTATCAGAAGAAGTTTAGTACACAATAGCTTGAGGTAGAATATAAATATTAAAATCATGATTTTTATTTTGCCTAGTTATAGCATTTTGTGTTCATTTCGTCCTAAAACATTGTACTTTCAAAAAAAAAATTGTAATAAGGCATTCTACCTATAAAATTATGCCTTAAATTTGTAATAAGGCATTCTAACTATAAAATTATGCCTTTATGCTAATGATAATTCAGCTACAGGTTTTCAACCTATGTTCAACAAATGATTATGACATACATTTAGCGACAGATTCTTCTGGCAAAAGTTATTTAAGAGAAAAAAAATTCGTCAGAAATTCTTATTTTTGCGAGCCCCTCTCTATGGACAGCAGTCGTCTGTCTGGTCAATCGCAAATGCCCTTACTGACAGATGCCTCTGTTCTAGTAGTGTAACGAGACGATAAATCTATTATTTGAATTCAAGTCTACAAACAAAGGTTATGGTGATTATTAGTTAAAAAGATATGTTGCCTTGAATCTGTTCTAGCAACAAAGGTTATGGTGATTATGCCAAGCATCTTTAAGACTCCCTCCCGGTTTCAAAATCAAATGATCATTTCAGGTTGTCTCCTTCACTTGGCATTTATTTGATCTCTCTGCCCAAGTCAGATCTTACATCCCTTTGCAATAGTTATGCTTCAAAAAAATGATGTTACAAAATTAAGAAATATAGGCGAATCCACTTCAATATCAAAGATGACAAAGATCAAAGAACATACACATAGAAAAACCGAAAGGGAAAAAACATATGAAATAGAAAATGGCGAGATTAACAGAAACAAACCCATACATAACAAGGGGATCAAGTGTTCCGAGCAGAGCCACAAAAAACTCAACCAAGAAATAGATAATGATTCGATTACCTGATTTGATTCTTACTTGGAGCCATTTACATGAAAAGCAACAAAAATCAGCAGCTGCTGCTTGTTGTGAAAGAAGAAGCAGCGTATTTCAAGTTGAATTCATACCACTCATGGATTTTTTTTAGTTCCAAAGGAATTCAATTCCATATCAAACTAATCTAACTACTTGATCTTGTATAAATACCAAAATCAGTAAGATTTTCAAAATTGACACCTTTAAATAACATTCATATTACCAAATAACATCCATACTACTTGATCATGTCCATCATTTTCTGAGCAAACATGAAAAGGTTCCATCTCCACTGCTTCTTGAACAACAAGACTCCGATAATACCCCAAAACCCTGTTGCAAACCCACAGATTATGTCCGCATAAAACAACCATACCTTGGTCTTCTCATCAGCTGCTTCTAACTTTTTCTTGGTTGTTGTTGTTGTTGTTGGGTGTTCTCCTGGAATTGTGCAACTGTTAGGCAATGGAGGTCCACATAAGTGTTTGTTCCCTTCATATATCGATGGATCTGTAAGGGTCTGCAGCTGCCTTCCTGTTGGAATTCGTCCGGACAAGTTGTTGTGTGACAGATTCAAACGGCTCAAAAAGGTCAAATCTGCCATGCTCGGAGGGATCGCCCCAGTGAACTCGTTTCCAGATAAATCAAGAGATTCCAACTTCATCATGCTACCAATGTTGTGTGGAATATAGCCTTTGAGATGATTATTAGACAAATTGAGACCCACCAACATGGAAAGTGCAGTTAGCTCGACTGGTATTTCTCCAACAAGTTGATTGCTTGAGAGGTCCATGTTAAAAACCATTCTCCAAGTTGTTGTATATTCAAGATCAACACCTTTCATGATCTGATCAACATTCCCATTAAGAAAGTCAAAAACAAGCCCAGATCCGCTATTATCAACCATGGCAATGAGCTCTCCTAGACAAGGAGGGATGGGTCCCTTCAAGTTGTTGTGTGCAACATCCAAGATCTGAAGATTTGAAGCTTTGCACAAAGACTTTGGAATTCTTCCAGTGAAGTTATTTTTGTGAAACCTCAAAACTGCCAAATTTGTAAGGTTCTCTCCGACCCATTCAGGTATAGTTCCAGACAATTTATTTTCACCCACATCTAAGATATTTAGATATTGTAAATTCCCGAGTTCCCGAGGAAGTTCACCAATAAAGTTGTTGTCATTCAGTTTTAACCAAACTAATGAATTAAGAGCTACGAAACTCGGAATGACATCGGACAACTGATTGGAGCTAAGTATCATGACTTCCAAGCTTTTCAGATTCTCAAGACAGTTAAGAATTTTGCCGGTTAATGTATTTCTGGAAAGATCAAGAAATACCAGATCTGTCCTTCTACACAATGACCTTGGAATCGACTCATTGAAAAAGTTATTTCCCAGAAATAATAAAGGAAACAATTGAACTTATTATGAGTTGCCCCATTAGGAAGGTTTGTCAAAAGGTCCGCTGAGATTGTTGTAAGAGAGATCTAAGAAAGGAATGATGTCCCGAAATTGTAGCCTTAGACAAATCCAATTCATGAAGATTCCTTTGATTTCGTAGCCACTGTGGAAATCCATTTGCAATATTGCAAGAACTGAGGTCAAGAGATACCAACTGGAATGGAGGTATCCAGTCACGTGAAACATTGAATGTCAACCTGGGGTTCGAAGAAGTATCAAAGTACTTCAACATTGAAAGGTTAGCAAAATGGGCTTCTTCTGAAACTACTCCTTCTAAAGAATTATTAGAGAAATCTAGAGAAAGGAGTTTGGCAAGTTGCCTGGTTTGAACCGGAATAGTCCCATTCAACAAATTTGAACCCAATGACAGTGATTGTAATGAAACAAGTCTTCCTAGAGATGCTGGGATGGGCCCCGTTAATCGATTGGAACTTAGATCCAAATGTTTTAAAGCTGCTAGATTTCCCAAGGATTCTGGAATTGAACCATTCAATTGATTAAAAGAAAGATCAAGTTTGGAAAGCTTCCCCAGGAATGTAGGAATGGGACCGGTTAGCTGGTTATCGTAAAGATCTAACGATTGTAAATATCTTAATCTTCCAAGAGATTCTGGGATTGGGCCTGTCAATCCGCTGCTCCGTAGAAAGATCACTCTTAAATTGGCAAGTCTTCCAAGTGCTTCTGGAACTGTACCATTTGAACATTCACTTAAAACCAACCATTCCAAAGCATACTGGGAACACTGCGATATGTTATTCTGTGAGTCTATCATTTCTATTTCAAAATGATTGTTTGATGCATGTAATCGTTTCAGGTGGCATTGCCTCCAGATTCCAACATCCTCAATCTGCTTATAATTGTTACCAGAAAGATCAAGATCTATAAGGTTAGGCATAATAGGAACCGATGAATTCAGCATGTTCCAGGAGAGATCAAGGACTCTTAGGGAACTCATATTTGTGAAAACAGATGGAAATACACCTTCTATTGAATTTTGACTAAGACCCAGGTGTTGGATGTTAGAAAATGTGCTGAAATTAAGACGAGGGGAAGATAGATGCGTCTTATCGAGCCCACAACCTGACAAATGCAGCTCTGATAAAGAAGGGATCATGTATAGCAATTTTGCAAAGTTCGATCCCAAACTAAGATCAAACATTGAAAGATCCAGGAATGTTAGGGATGACATGTTTTTGAAAAAGCCAGGGAGTGGACCTTCAAAAGAATTGCCACCAAGATCAAGGTGTCTGATGTTGGGAAGTATTCTACTTGAATTAAGAAAAGGACCAAGATCATCATTGGAAAGTCCACAATACGACAAACTTAACTCTTTTAAAGAAGGGATCATGTAAAACAACATGTCCATGTTTTGTGCCCCATGAAGTTGTATTGAACTCAGATCAAGAACCTTTAAATTAGAAATATTTCCAATGTGAGGAGGAATAATACCTTGAAAACCAGCATAAGAGAGATTGAGGTAGCTCAGCTGTTTCAAGGATCCAATGAACTCCGGGATTCGGCTTCCTCGGAAATCAGTCCCACTCAAGTCCAAGTGTTTGAGATACCTCATTACCACCTAAGTAGCAGGCTTCAGCATAACCCTCTTCAGATCCTGGAGATTCTCTGAGTTGAAGGCTTTCTACCTTTCCAGTGACACCATCACAGTTGATTCCTTTCCACAGGCAGCAGTCATGGCCAACCCATGATGACAACATTCCACAAGGATCTATGACACTGTGCTTGAACTTGAGAAGAGCATGTCGCTCTTGCTCAGAGCAAACAGTCAGACTTGTATTTCCATCACCCAAACAAGTAGTATATGTGGCTCCTGCAAACAGAAAAGCACATATAAAAATGAGATGGAGCCCCAAACCCCATTGATTCCCCATTATCAACCTGAATCAGTGTAGAGATTGGAAATAAAACTGAAGTAGAAAGATGAATTGTTCAGATGAAGTGATGTGTTGTTTATAATGAAAAAAGTAGTTAATTTATAAAGCCCAAAATTAAGTGCAACTTATGGCCATGAAAGACATGGAAATCAATGACAGACTTGTGTTCTTGTGGTCCTAAGCTATTTTCTTTTTTCTTGATCAACATAAGTGCTTGATGGCTAACTATATTACCCATTGGCATTGCATACGCAAATCTATATTACCACAAGTCCACAACCTTTTTAAAAGTATGAACTAATAAAACACAATATTCGACAAACAAGCACTTTCATTTTCGAAAAATCAAAGATAATTTATGCACTAAAATTGGCCTATAGAAAAACTTAAACTCATGACTATTAAAGGGGTGAGTCAAGAAAAAAACAAAGTAAAAAACACAACTGAAGAGATGATGAATATAGAAGAGCTTTTTATTTAGCCAACACAAATATAATAAGGGATAAATGCAAGAAATAGCAATGTATTTTCATTTATATGTGTATTGATTTGGTCTGCCACAGCAATGTATTTAACAAAATATAATTGAACAGATTCTACAAACTAATCCTCATTTGGTCATCTAAGATACTTCTTCATGCAATTATAGAGAGTCTGTTCTAATGGATCAAATAGCTCAACATGGTTAAAAGCTATCCAAATTTTATTTAAATGCAATAAACCTTGTGAACCCTCCTATCAAAATTCTAACATTTTACTTTTGTAAATAAAAATAGTTGTGTGATAAGTTCCCTTCAAATATTTACTAACTAAAATAAGATAAATATTTATTTATATTTGCATATAGAAATTTTAAAAAAACCAACTACTGGACCAATATGAAATATAAGGACACAAACAGTGATTTATTTTTTCTTGTTTAAATGGAAATAAAAATTCGATGAATAGAAATGATAGAAACAAAATTATCACATTTAATAATGTGTTTTATAATAAAGTTTCATGATTATCAATAAACTCAAATTAAAAAAAGCTTTGAAATGATGAATCAATATGTGTTCAACTTAGCTGGTGCTATCTCTCTATCCAATTTAGCGTCGATTTTATTTAAATGTCAATTTTGTTATTTATTGATTTAATTTCAAATGAATGTCTGTATATATAAGCTAAACAGCCTAGCTGATAGCAAAGTGATCAAGACAGCATATTAATGTGTTTGATTGGTTTAAAGAAAATGGTTGAACAAGATAAAAATGCATTAATAACACAATAAATAGAGAGCTACTTTGGAAGACTTGGAAGTCAGTGGAAGAATAATATCCACTAATTTATATTCCTTTAGTCCCCACATCACATGTAAATTAATGAAAACATGTTGCTATTTATTGCATTTAAGTATTTAACACGTATAGTTGTAAACAAGAACTTACAAAATGAGAATGCTTCAAATAGCTAAATTTGTGCATGACCAACAATCAATGCAAATATAAAACAGAATGAAGAATTTATCAAAGCCGAATAATTGAGCAGATTTAATATATATATATATATATATATATATATATATATATATATATATATATATATATATATCTTGCAAATTATAGAAGGAATTACCTTTCTAATTAAAATGAAGGTTTGTCTTCTTGAAGCTAGCATCAAGCCCTTCACAATCCAGAGCTAGCTTTTAACAATGTTCACACCTGACACAATAGACAATTAAAATATGTTTATCCATCTATAATCAGACTTAAGGAAATATTTTTAACAAAGAGAATGCTCAAAGGCATTCCAGTAAACGCTTTATGATATTTTCAGACACAAATTTGGGAGAGGTATTGATTTCAGGTTCTAAACCAAATTTACATCAAGTAAACTTATGTAAGACTATTATTGCATGCTAGAACTCATGTCTTTAAGGTTGTTATACATTTTCGTTGCAACAAGCGTGATCTTTAATGTGTACAAGATGCAACATTTGTTTTGACATTTACAGAAAGTTGATTACATGAAAATTAATTGTCTTTTCTGTCCAAAATGACACTTAATATCATGAAAACTTTTGGGCCTACACTCATAACTGTAATGGTGTTTACTTAATGTCATACAAGACGTGGGAGTTGATACAGATCCTAATATGGTAATAAAAAGGGCAAATGAATCAAAGCTGCTACAGGATTATTCTGGAAGAAGTAATAAGGGTAAATATGGAAAATGGCTATATCAAATCTTTTTTTTGAGCCTAGATATGGCTTAGACGCACCATTTGGAGAAGATTTGTGTTTTTGGTGTTGAAAAATGATGAGTTGATTATGAGTTCGCAAGTTCACACGAATCTTTTGGTTCTCAAAAGAACCTGGCTCTAATATATATATATATATATATATATATATATATATATATATACCAATGGGATATCCGCGCGATGCAGCGACGACAAATAGTTTATTTCGGCGAATAGTTTCTAAAGAGTATTAGTTTCTTTCGGCTGGTATTTCGCATTAAAAATAAAACCTTATGGATGATTTGGGTATATGTTTTACTTCCTGGTTAAAAGTGAAAGTATTTTGTTACAAGTGACATAAAATATGTTAATTTTTAGAATAACTATAAAAATAAGTTGTTTTATGTTAAAATGGTATCTTATTAAGGGGACGCATCGATATCTCAACAACATCTAAACCAATGGATTTGATAAATTAAATGATCATGGTTAAATGTTTTTGAGAGGACGTATTGCAATGGGCAATTGACGAATAATTTTATTTTGACGATTAGTCTCCTTTCGGAAATAATTTTATTTTAACGATTAGTCTTCTTTTGGAAACATGTAATATTTCACCCTCGAAAAGTTGTGACATCAAGTTTGATATACAAACATGTCATATTCATTTAGAGATAGAGACTTCTCAATAAAAATATTATTTTTAACATGATGAGTCTATTTTTGTGTAATAACATTTATCTGAAAACTTTGATAAATGTAAAATAACATAAATGAACATTTAAATATATAACTAAAAGAAATATCAAAGGTATATTTTGAATATTGTTGAGATAACTCCATAAACTTATGAATTTTTTTTTTCAAAATAACTTGTCAAAAGCTAGCTTATAAGCTAGTTCATAAGTTAATATAAGTTCCTTTTGTAATTTTACCGGTAATAAATTACAATAAACTAACTTATTTGTTAAAAACATGACCTTAGTATGATTAAAAATTCCTTTAGATAGAACTTGTTAATATCATCTTCTTTTTCTTCAACATGTCAAACCCATATTTTTATAAATTTTCATAATATTGCTTTTTCTTTCAAATTAAAATAAATAAAATTTATGTTTATGATTATGAATAATTATTTTTAAAGAGAAATTACTTGCAAATTATACGTTAAATCAAATTATATTTTAAAAGTTATATTTTATAATCATAAATTTAAGTCGGTTAATGTTTAAGATTAACGAATTCCTCTTATTGTTTCGAAAATTCCCTTTAGTTCATTTTTTCTTGTTTATTTTTTGTTGTAATTTATTCTAAGTTAATAGTCAAATTAACCTATAAATATTTATTTTGAAATGCAAATTATTAAAGATGCATGAGAAATTAATGAGAAGTTTTAGATAGAGGGTGACTAAGAGAATGGAATTTGAGAAAATAGATGATATGACATTAAATAGAGAGTGTTCATATGAGCTATGTATACCGACAAAAATAACATTTGATCCATAATACCCATTGAATACTAAAAAAATAATTTTCTAACAAAAAATATACATTTAACATTGACATTACAGAATTCCGAACCATAGTCACATAAATCGTGGTACGCTTTGGTACGGGTACGGGTACGCGGTACGCAATTCGCTAGGTCTCTAAAATTCGGTACGAGAGGGGGTAGGCTCATTTCGGTACGCTCGGGGGACGCTCCGGTACGATGTACCAAATATTATGGTACCATGTACCAAAATTCCAAAACTCAAAACATATTAGATAAATGTAAAATAAAACTTGCAATCAAACAAAGTTACAAACATCAAAAACTCAAAATAGGTTACACCAAATGCAAAAAAAAAAAAAAAAAAAAAAATCAAAAGTCAAAAGTGCTGACTCATCCAATTAAGATTCCAGAGTTTTAGATTCGAGTTTGAGATTGAAGAAATGCGGAAAGATAACTGATAGGGACATAACTTTCAATGAACCCATGTTTTTCTTCCTTAATTCCACAGTTGAATTCCGTTCTTCTCACACACCCATCAGAGAAATCACCCAGATTCCATCATTCAATGATTTAGGCACAAAAGCAGTCAAGCAACTACAGAAAGGTATTTGTACTTCTTTTATTTCAAGAAACCATGATTTTGTAATCAAGAATAAAAAAAAAATGAAATCTGATTTTTGATGTTCTGGAAATTAAATTGAATGAAAATTGTGATGGGAGGGAAGCCAAATATAGGTCAAATTACAGAGTATAAACTCAATTTTAAAGGCTCGATCGAATACATAGAGAAACGCACGCCAATTAATTGACTTTTCAAATTCCCAATCACGTACCCAATTGATTGCAAACACGTTTTGGAATCAAGGAAGTCGTGATCCAAATAGCATCAGGTACGATTGAATTGCAATTTTGGAACGCCAGGTTTAGAAATGCGATCCCGAGCGTCCCCGGTACACGTTCGTACCGCGT
Organism: Lactuca virosa; assembly: GCF_052849685.1. Classification (NCBI taxonomy): domain Eukaryota; kingdom Viridiplantae; phylum Streptophyta; class Magnoliopsida; order Asterales; family Asteraceae; genus Lactuca; species Lactuca virosa. The sequence goes on along the minus strand of NC_136433.1, from coordinate 362,324,049 downwards.
TTTGGTACGGGCGAATTGGTACGTAGATCGCGCCTCACCCAGCGATTTATGTGACTATGTTCCGAACCAACATTCCGGATTCCGGACTAAAACAACAACATATTGCCAGATAAAATAACGACGGTATCTGCTTTTTACTGATAGAATCCTTATTTTGTATTTTTATTACATTTCCCTAAAAAAAGACTTGTTATTCAAATGTTAATGAGTAAAACTCAAGGAAACTAAATCTTTGATAATATATATATATATATATATATATATATATATATATATATATATATATATATATATAAACGGAAGGATGATAAATGTTACTAAAATTATATTTTCTAAATAAATAATTACAAGATAAAGTAAACGGCTGTATCTGCATTTTACTGATAGAATAGTAATTTCTTAAAATTCAATAATAAGTTATTACTTTTTGGATGATAAGAAAATTGTCAATTTTAAACTATAAGAAAGTATTAAAGTATTGAATTGATTAAAAGTTGATTACATGAAAATTAATTGTCTTTTCTGTCCAAAATGACACTTAATATCATGAAAACTTTTGGGACTACACTCACAGTTGTAATGGTGTTTACTTAATGTCATACAAGACTTGGGAGTTGATACAGATCCTAATATGGTAATAAAAAGGGCAAATGAATCAAAGCTGCTACAGGATTATTCTGGAAAAAGTAATAAGGTTAAATATGGAAAATGGCTATATCAAATCTTTTTTTTTGAGCCTAGATATGGCTTAGACGCACCATTTGGAGAAGACTAGTGTTTTTGGTGTTGAAAAATGATGAGTTGATTATGAGTTCGCAAGTTCACACAAATGTTTTCACAATAAGAAATGTTCTCGATTGAACGCTCCCCTATATATATATATATATATATATATATATATATATATATATATATATATATATATATATATATATATATATATATATAGGGGAGCGTTCAATCGAGAACATTTCTTATTGTGAAAACATTTGAAAACAATTTTGGACCACACAACTTTTAAATTAAAATCATCAAATAATATTAATATAAATCAAAAAATAAGAAAAAAAATTTTAAAAACCCACTAACACCACTCACCACCCACCTCCACCACCCATCACGACCACCACCACCCACCACCCATGAAAACCACCACCCACCACAACCAACCATGGCCACCACCCACCACCACCACCCCCGCCCGCCACCCACCGAAACCACCACCCATCACCATCACCACCAGCACCCCGACCACCTAGCATCACAACCACCACCACCACCCACCTCCACCACCCATCACTACCACCCACCAACCATTATGACAACTACCCGCCATTACCACCAACAACCACCCACCACCTACCTTCACCACCCATCATCACCTACCACCACCACCCGCCTCCACCACCCATCATTACCACCCGCCACAACCATCCCCACCCACCATCACCACCGACTACCGAACACCACCACCCACCTCCATGAATTACAAATATCATTGCGTCCGATGCAATTTCAATTTCAGAGAGGACATTACTTTTCCTTCATAACCATTATAAATAAACAAGCTTTTTTAATACTATCAGATACAAAGTTGATTATTATACATATATATAGTCTACTTTCATGAACATGTTCCAAACAAAATGGGATAATTAAAAACCATCGGTCAACAAGTTAACTCGAAGCACATGTGCGACTATGCATATAACAATAAAGAATTATCATTGCAGTAGTTAACTGAAACTCTGAAAACAAAAATACAGTACAGTTATCAGATTTAGGGGTTAGGGGGGCTCTTTTTTTTTCTTATAAAGTCGTTTATGAGTAAAGTGGCTAAATAGGTAATTATGTCTATCTAATAAAGTGTTGTATACGTGAAGTTGATTTCTCTTCTAGAGTGAATAAACCGTCTAAATGAGACTAATGACCATTTTACCCTTACATTCCGCCAAACAATTTTCACAATATTCATTAACTTTAACAGTATTCATCAAAAATTGTGTGAGAGGCGTTAGGAGGAAAAAAGAAGGGAATATAGATAAATGGATGATTCCTTAATACATTAAGCTAGGTTTTTTTTGCTTAAACCGGTAAGTCATTCTTTTCAGATCAATTCAAAAAGAAAAAACCAAACATAACTGTCCTATTTTAAGTTCATAACCCCTTAAGCCCGTTAAATGAGAAAGAAACAAACTCCTTAGTAGGCCTGCAGTGATCAAAGACGAAGATATGAAACAACTTTTAAACTCAAGCTAGTCAATGTTTGTTTCATTACCATGGGATGGAATAGGGGTTTTCGCCAATGTGAACGGTGTGTTACGCAAGAATGTACACCCCTTTTAAACTGATGAAGTTATTAGTATTTTCTATGTGGAATATATTATTATTGTTACTGTTAAAAGCATTTGTTTAATTTGGTTGACTTTTTTGTTTAGAAGCCATAATCCAATTTAAGGGTAACCGATGGCGACTTTGTGAGGAAGCTGCTTGTATAATTACATGAGAGATTTATTTTATAACAACAAATGTTCAAATTCTTTGTGGTTTTGGTAGGGTTTAAATATCCGGTACAACAGCACCCAAATGTGATTTGTTTCTGTTTTTTTGCAAAAAATAAAAAATCAACTTGTTTACTTTTGTTCGAGTAATTTTGGGTTTAAGAAATCTAGTTTGATTCTATATTTGTATAAATACGCGTTTTGTATTTTTTTTAAAAATGTATTTGCTTTACAAATTTGTTTGGTACATAAAAGGTTTTGTTGGTATGGTATGAAGTATGAACAGAAAGACAAAACCATAGTTATATGGCCAAAAAAAATTGGGTAAAAAGCATTGCAGCAACTATGTATATTTTGAATATCTCGCCTACAAAGGTTGTATTGAGTCGAACACATTGAAGCCTGGAAAAGGCAGAAAGCCACAAGCAAGTCGCCTAAATGTTTTTAAAATACAATTTTTATGCTTCAATCACCTCTTCTCACAGAAATTTTGATCAAAAGTAAAAGAAATGCACGTTTATTGACAATTCTACTTTTCCAAAGCATAGAATTGAAATGAAACACTTGGAGTATTCTTCACTATGTTATTGGAACTGTTGACTTTGGAATATGGTAGGCGAATGTATCAGATTTTAGATTATTTGGTTTCACTGACAGTAATTGGGATTGTTGTTTGGATAATCAAAGGAGCTCTTTTGGTTATTTTTATGTTTTGTTAGTGGTTGACTTATGTCAATTTGGTGGTCTATGTTTCCAAACATAGTAGTATTAGTGCCTTGCTTTTAGCACTTTTTCAGTTTTTATTCGGCTATGCAAATGTACATGTACTATTACTAGAACTGAATCAACAAAACTTTAGCATCTCTATGAATATGATAGGAAAAATCATGTGGGTTTTAGCCAATATGTAGGCACAGGGAAGCTTATTGTAGAATCGAAGACGAAGACATGAATCTCAGCATTTTGATTTAAAGAAATTTGACTACGAGGATGACTAATTATGTTTGAGCGAATGGAAAAGAATAGAGCTACAGAAGTTCTAGAGTACTTTGAATACCTAAATAAGTAAAAGTTCTAGAGTACTTTGAAGTTCTAGAGTACTTTGCAACTTCAAATACTCTATGGTGGATGTGCACTGATCAGTTGATACAATACTAAATAAGTACAAGTTCTTGAAACCAATGAGAATTAGGTCATATACAGAAAAAAGATTGGCAACTTACCAAGTGAACACTGAAAAACAATGACTCGGGAATCGAGAAGGGGAGAGATGAATCGGCAACGAAGGCTTCGCCTTTTTCCATTTGCTCGCTTCGCTGGTGTTGACGATGGGTAGAATTTCGGGACGCGATTGACGAGGAAGGTGGGAATTGAAGATTGGATCAATATCACTATTTAGGGTTTTTCAATTATGACCCTTCTTTTATTATTATTTTTTTAATTTGATATTTAACATATTTAACTAGGATGGATTAGATCGTTATACCTGAACGATGCGTCGGGATGATCTTGATAATGATCTTCTTTTGGTTATATGGACGATTATACGGATGGTTTTGGATAGAAGACTCTGTTGTTCAGAAATAGAAATCTATTTCAACAGAGAAGAACATTGAGGGTTAACTCAAGTCTTAAACACAAATAACTCCTGGTTTATTTCATTTGGGCAGAGCCCTATTTATAGGCTCGAAAGAGCCGGTTACAATTATTATTGCAATCGTATGATTGCAATACGACAAACTATATTTATATTTTAGACCCTTAGACTATGGAGGGTCTTACACTTTATTTTACATCCTACCGACACTTACTTTATGTCATATTCTACCGACTAGTACAAATAATAATTACAATTCCTTCCACACGGACAGGACACGTGTCTTGAATAATGTCTTTGTTCGTCATTGCTTACGCCCCCTAATTCAGCTGGAAGTAGGAAAGAAATCCTGGCACGACCGATGCAAACTTCATTGGCTACTTCATCCTGATGGATGCCTTCTCTGTTTCTAGTGCAACACTCACACCCGAAAGAAAGCTAGCTCATTTCTTTGTTTGGGCCCAATCACTCTCCTCGGGAGTTATCTCTTTGACTACACCTCCTCAGCCCTATTAGTTTATTGTATTTATTTGAACGTTTTTATAAATTGGTTTTTATACATTTATTTTTGTATAATAATTTATTATTTTTTACAACTTGAAAATTTTAAAACTACAAACATACATACTTTATCCATATAACTTTTACATATTTCGAAAAAATAATTCATTACTTGTTTATAACTTGCAAATTAAAAGAATAACATATCACTTCATATATAACTTTTACAAAATTTAAAAAATAATTCATCATTATTTTTACAACTTGCAAATTGAAGGAATAAAACATTACTTCGTTTATAATTTTTATAAATTTCAAAAAATAATTCTTCACTTTTTATACAACTTGCAATTTCAAAGAATAAACATCACTTCGTTTATAACTTTTACAAAATTCAAAAAATAATTCATCACTTTTTTCACAACTTGCAAAAAATAACTTCGTTTATAATTTTTATAAATTCTGTGCTGGACTGAAGTCGGTGATACGCAGCTAGCTAGAGGACAAATACCTGACAGCACTCTCACAGGCCCGGAAATCATAAGAGAAACGACCGAAAGGATTGTCCAAATCTGGGAACGACTAAAAGCTTCAAGAGACAGACAAAAGAGTTATGGGGACAAAAGACGGAAGCCCTTGGAATTTTAGGGTGGGGACCGAGTACTATTGAAGGTCTCACCCTGGAAGGGATTAATACGTTTTGGAAAACCTAGGAAACTAAATCCAAGGTATACCGGACCATTCGGGATCCTTGCCAGGATCGGCCCGGTAGCATACAAGCTTCAATTACCGCAGGAACTCAATAATGTACATCCTACCTTTCATGTGTCAAACTTAAAGAAGTGTTTGTCCGATGAGACCCTCGTCGTCCCTATGGACGAAATTGAAATCAACGAGAGTCTCCATTTCGTAGAAGAGCCAGTAGAAATCATGGATAAGGAAATTAAAAGAACAAAACAAAGTCGCATACCCATTGTGAAGGTCCGCTGGAATGCCAAGCGAGGACCTGAATACACCTGGGAGCGCGAAGACCAGATGAAACAAAAGTACCCGCATCTTTTCCCTAGTCCATAAATACTTATCTTAGAATAAATTTCAGAACGAAATTCCCTCTAACAGGGGGATGATGTGACAACTCGGTATTTCAAATCAATGTAATGACCTAAGTCAAGTATTGTAATCTACTTTTGATATAATAAAAATAGTGTCAAAAATAAAATGTATAGAAGTCTCAATTGGGTTGCATAAAGTAATAAATATCGTAACAAGGTTTTCAGAAATGTAGAGAACACAAAAATCCGAGTTATAACGAAGAAGTTATGGCCAATCGAAAATCCGCAGCAAAACCGGTAAAACACTGTTAAGCGTAAAACGCGAAATTTCAATAAAATACCTTTTAGCCTTAGGTATGTAAATAAATGTCGTAGATATCATTAAACTGTGAACGTACATAAAAAGAACGTCCAAATCTGACTTCATATGAGGAAGTTATGATTTTTCTAAGTTTCGAAATAGCAGTAGACAGCTAAAAACTCGAAATAAAGATCGAGTGATATTTAGCCGACACAACCTAAACAAGAATTGAAGATCTCGACAATAGTAATGCAACGGTAAAAAGATAGACGAAAATGGACATCGGATGAAGAAGTTATGAATTTTTAACGGTCTTTTCTTGTCCCGGCCTATTAAAAATATATAATTAAAAATAAAGTCAAAATTTGCCAACGAAGTCTAAATGAAAGTTGTAGATTATATTCTCACCTACGCGTGGATATAAAGAACGTCAAAAACGGAGCTCGTATGCGAAAGTTACGCATTTTAGTAGATTAGGGCACACAAACCGATGGGAGTACGCTATAGCGTACGAGGGTACACCCAGCATACTCAGTGCGCGGCCTCGGATCGACCACATACCCCTACTACCTTCTAGCCTGTCCCATCCGAAGTCCGGAGTCCGAAGAAGGCGTCATGCATGACGTACGCCCATCGTACGAGGGTAGTTCCACCCCTATATAAAGCGTGCGAGGCTTCCGACTTCTTTTGCCAATTCACAACCTTTCTCCCATATTTTCTCACTCTCGAGCCTCCCGAAACTACCCCGACGCCCCGGTTCCATATCCAAGCTCCGACGAAGGTCCGAAGCTCCAATATTCCCGAAAAATTTACTGCTTTCCGGTCGAAGTGCTGCCCGAGAAAAGTCTCGTTTTCTTCAAATCATCACACTTTCCAGGTGAGTTCATACCCCTATATTTTCACGTCTTTACTATCTTTTAGGGGAAAAAATACAAGTGAAACGCATGAAAAACTTATGTTGAATTACAAATCGTTACATATAGTTATATGATTCAGTTACATTATTGGGTATAAATGATAAACAATGTTTTCTACAAATGTTATATTGTACTTGCAAAATTGGTAATACACCAAGGTTTCTTATTCAAATGGAACACACTTTCGAAAAACTATAATATGTATAGTTTACAAGTTATACATGATATTCACATACTATAAACACTATAAAGAGGAAATACTTACATTTACAAGAAAAATTGACTTTTCATACGTAAATCTATTTGATACTAACTTTTGTGAGACATTTGACTTCACGTACTTTCAAGTACGCATTTAAAGTCCTGTATTATAAACCATAATCTCTTTGTAGGGAGAGCGTGATACTTGTGTATAGATCTAACTGTTAGCTACAGTTAGACCGGCAGGTCTGGGGTGACAAACGTCATATCATTTCAACGCCTGAAGAATGTTGTTACAGGCAATCTGTTTCATTAGCACGGTTATAAAACTCACATGAAGTATTAAAATATTTTGATTTACGGGGCTATTAAGCGCCTTAGTGATTATATATCCACATATAAATCTACTTACACTATTTTAGGTATGGAAAATACTTATGCATTTCGGTTTTGGAACTTGTAAAACTACTACACATTTATGGAAAATATTGGATTTTCTAGAAACAAACTCAGTTATTTATACAGAAAGGCATACAATTCTAATACAAAAATGCTTATGAACTCATCAACTTAATTGTTGACACTTTTTCAAAACTACTTGTATTTCTCAGGGATTCAGTAATACACAGGTAAACAACAGCTTTTGGGGAAGGCACGCTAAGGCGTCAATTTCAAACTTATTATATCATCATAATGTAATTTCTTTTGAAACATGTATTACAATCAACAATGTAACTTTTTAAATTATATTTATGATGGTTGTGTTTGCTTTCTTTACTATTTACTCAACTGTTATGATACTACATGAAGTCATCCGCCCTCGAACGATTCCGCCGTTCTGGTTTGGGGGTGTGACATTGTGGATTACATACATTCACATGCTGTAAAAATAAAGAAGTCCTTGTACTTAGCAAAAAATGATAAAATCAGGATAAGGGTGAAATGTGGTGGTGTTGTGGGCCAATCTACTGAAATAGTTGAACGTGATGGCCCGTCAACTAGAAGTAAGGTAAAGTGGAAGGGAAAAAATGTGATTAGTAAAAAAGGAAAATGTCCTTGGGTAGTCCAAATCTAGAGGCCCAATGAAAACCAGGATTGGTTGGCGAAAACAGTACAAGATGACCATAAATGTTTGCAGACGAGATCAGTTAAAGCTTGTACTTCCAAATATTTAGCAAACTTAATTGTTCAACAAATTCAGAGTAACCCTAGAATTCTAATCAAAACCTTACGCGAGGAGTTGTATAAGAAATTGGAGCTTGGTATGTTAACTTAAAGGGATGCTAGGGCAAAGCAAATGGTTAAACGTCTCATCACTGGGGACTACCAACTACAATATGGGTATCTGAGGGATTATGCTTTGGAACTACAAAACACTAATCGTGGTATAACTATTATGATATGTATCCTGAAGCATGCTTTTCGAGTAATACAAGAACTTTTAGAAGGATATATATATGTATAAGTGAATTGAAGTTGGGATTCAAATCTGGGTTAATGGATTTCCTGGGAGTAGATGGTACACTCTTAAAATCCCCATATCCTGGGCTGGTACTAACTGATGTGGGTCTAGACTCAAATAATGGAATATACCTTGTAGCATATGCTGTGGTAGAGGCAGAAACAACTAGTTCTTGGACCTGGTTCATGGAACTATTAGGAATTAGGAGAAAATTCAAATTTAACCTACATTTCTGATAGACAAAAGGTATGTTTCACCTCATTATATCTCATGTTAATGTATCTTACTTTCAATTTTTGTAAATGAAACTAAGTATATATGTATTTGTTAAGGGGATAATACCAGCAGTTATAAAGGTATTCCCCGATGCAAAACATAGGTTTTGTTTGAGGCATATTCAAGAGAATATGAAAAAAATAGTGGAAAGGAAAAGAGTTGAGTGACAAGGTCCAAGAATGTGCTGGAGCAACAACATTAAATCACTTTAAATATGCAATGGATGGTTGAAGAAACTTAATGATGAAGCTCATGCTTGGTAGTGTAAGATTCATTTAGAGACATGGTCTATATCTCACTTAAGTGGTATGTCACTAACCAGTTGTTGAGTTTTAAGTTTTTTAATATAAAATGTGTAATTTAATTTTTTAATATGTTTTACACAGGTAAGGTACACACTGATTGTTTGTTGAATAACTTTGTGAGGTATTCAATGCTAAGATAGACGAATGTAGGGATAAACCAATCATCACCTACTTACAGTATATTAGAGAGAGTATCTCATGAAGAGATTGTGCAAAAGGAAATAGGTAAGTGTAAAGGGTAACTAAGTACTACTGCAACTATAATTTTAGAGGAGATTAAGACTAAAGCAGCAATGTATGTAGCTAAGTGTAATGGGGCAGGAAAGTACCAAGTTGCACGCACATGGCAGGATCAATATGTGGTAAAATTAAATGAAAGAAGTTGCACTTGTAGGTTCTTGGAGATTACAGGTTTTCCATATAAGCATGTTGTTTCTGCTATATGGAACAATATTGAAAATGGAGAAGATGCCCCTAATATTAAGGATTGGGCCCATCCTTTCTATAAGTTATCAACATGGAGAGCCATGTATCTGAATAAAACTGATCCAATAAATGGTCGTTGAATGTGGCCAAAAAGTGATTGTCCATTCACTTTAACTCCACCACAACATCACACACTAGTTGTTATTTGAACTAGGCTAAATATGTACTTTGAGTTCCAACATGTATGTTTATGTTTTAACTATAATATATGCATATGTGTAGGTTGGGAGGCCAAAAAAGAAGAGAAGGAAAGGTGTTGATGAGCTCAACAGCCAAACCACTAAATTGAGCAGGAAATTTCTTGTAGTTACATGTTCAAAGTTTCATAAGAAGGGGCACATTTAAAGAACGTGTAAAGGGCAGGGAAGCATCGGTGAAGTTCGAGAAAAGGGGAAGATACAGGGAAAGGGAAATGGGGCTCGAAATTCTGTTAAGTAGTTAGTTGGATGTATGGGTAATTAGGTCTTTTAAAACATAAATTATGGTTTGGTTGTTTAAATTTGTAATGTATGTATGCGTTAAGACCTTCCATCATTAAGTATTTTGAAACTAAGTCTCATGTTTCAACTTTGGTATGTAATGGTTTTATTAACAGTTTGCTTATGAATTACCATCTCCAAACCATTCTCAAAAGGATGCATGTATAAAAATATACATTTGAAATACCATTCCTAACCATTTGCTAGATGTAGTTATACCAATGTATTTACGAAAATGCACATCAAAACTATTGATTTATAACAAAGTACATTACGTTAAACTTCCATTGACTTAATGTGTTACATAAAACTTCATATAACTAAATGAAACCAAAAATCCCCATTCCACCACAATCCAAAAACCCCTGAACTAGTTAGATGCTTAAAAAAGAAACCAAATACCCCCATCCCATTACCATCTAACTCCCACAACCATCTTACTGGTTAAAAAAAACATCCATGAACAGAACAACATCAGCTGGTAGTTCCACAGTTCTACACTCATAATTGAAACTCTCTCTTCCAATCGATTCACTGATCTTATCAAACCTGTAATCACTACCATTGCCCTAGCACACATCGGAGGGTCAACCCACCTTACGAGCCCACAACTTGAACAGTTCCAAATTCCAAGGTTACGATCCGTCCACGAGGTCACCTTCGTTGTTTCGATTCCAAAAATACAAATCCCCATCTTCGACACTTGCAGAAGAGTTTTCCAAATGGATGAACAATAGAGTGAGAGCATATAATGGTGCGAGAAAAGTTTTCAAAATGATCATACATGTATTTGGTTATAAATAAGAGGGTACATGTGAAAAGACCAACTATAACTTATATTATTTTAATAAAAATGAGTTAACGGTGGGTTCTAACGGTGTGAGGTTTAAAGACCAATGGTCAAAAGTTTTTGAAAGCACATTGACCATCTATGATGTTTTTAAACCCTACGGACTAAACTTCAGATCTGGATAAACCACATAGAAATGGAACCGATCATTGTTGAGATGTGAAATCATTATTTATTACTTTCTCTTGGATCAGAAATGGCATAAATCATATCATATTACAACTTTTTCAACAAAGATGGAAAAGAAGAGTCGGTCCAAAGATAGATATTTTACCTCCGATATTATCATATTACACTTTTTTTCGTTAAAAAATTTTGATTTAATAGTTTTCACCCTTCATAATTTTAAAAATAAATTATTGGTATTTGATAAGTTGTGATTTTTGTCCCTCACTATATTTTAAAGTTACGTTTTGGCCCCTTGTGTAAGTTGTTTTTTATAGTTTTCATTTTTATCAATTTCCTTAAAATATATTTTCCAATCTCATTTTCGCCCGTCTCCACCACAAACAATTGTTTGGATCAAAAATTTATTTTAATACTTTTGTGGTATCGTCACGGTGCTATATGTGGACTCTTGACATTTATAAATCACATTATGTATAACGAATTGCAAATGAGTTACCCGACACATTAAAGTTACGGTTTTGGTCATTTACATAATTTTGTTTTTATAGTTTTTGTTTTTATTAATTGCAAATGAGTTCTTCGCGGCAATGCACACTAGTTATTGTGAAAGTTGATGTCTCGGGGCCCAAAGAAAATTGATAAGAAACTTTGCGAGGAGGGCCAAAATTGAACAACGTTTCACTTTTGTACTAAACACGGGAAAAATCAAAACTCACAAGGACCATTTTGTAATTTACTCTAACTTTAAGGATTAACATTATAAAATGTTTTATTATTTTTAGGGTAATTGTCATTATAGTCCAACCAACTATCACGTTTTGATTTAAAAGGTCCCTCATGTTAATTTTTTGCATCTTAAGGGCATAAACTTATGTTTTACCTACTAATAAAGAAATCGACCATATTTTAAGCCGGTTTTACCTGCTTTATTTGACTTTTCATTTTCTTTTTAAAAACTAAAATTTAAAAGAATAAGCCATGTGGCTTTTTTTTTTGGAAATGCATCTTCCATTGATTCCTTCTCCCCATTTTCTTTGACCTTCTTGTCTATTTGACTTGCTTCCATAAACACAACCTAATTTTGAAATTGTTCTCGAATGACAGGTAAAGGAACAAATCTTTTATACATAAATATAAAATTCTTGAAGATTTGCTTAATTTGTTATATGATTTTGTTAGGAATCTGGGAAAGGGGGAATGCTCGAGGTCGATGTAGATTTGGACCATCATTGGAACACCCACCTGCAAAACACCCAATGAGTTGCATTCAGTCCCAACGGTTATCCGATCTATGTTATCTGACAACTGTCGTCTAGTCTCAACGCCCAGTTCCTTCCTCGCCTATGGAACTCCCACGTAACCTGCGTTCGATTCCAGGGTTGTAAATCTGGTTTTGTTTTAGTCGAATTTGGTGTTCGATTTTAGGGAGAACAAAGATTAGTCGAATTTGGTGTTCGATTCTGTGTCACCCAATGTCCCTGTTCCTTTGCTTTTGATCAATCACATCAAGAAATCACTCGACTCGTTTGTGTTTTTCGGGTCGTCTTCAACCTCAAATGCATCCAGTTTAGGTAAGGAACTTCATATATATTCCGTTTAGATTTTCCGGCGAACAATGATCCAGAACAAGGAGGTGCTGGAGAATACATGGGAAAAAATGGCGGTGCTCGAAAGAAGTTGTACCTGATCAGAAGTATTGTAAAAGTTACGAAAAAGTTCACTTTTAGAAATAAATGACGAACAAAACCGATGAAGTGATATTCATCTTTATCGGCGTCGCTTCGTTATGTTTCTTCATTGTATTCCCCCTCTAACTACTTTTCGGTGACTATTACTGTGACAGTACACACTTACTGTCCCGGCAAGCTCTCGATCAGATCAATTTACAGTCTTAATCAATGGTTACTCGGAATCGAATTCGGATCGTGTAGAAGGTCACCAGAACTCTCACATAACCGGCCCATGGAACTATCACATAACCCACATTCAATATTTCAATTCCAGGTTACAATTTGCTTTTGTTTGAGTCAATTTTGTGTTCGATTCGTTGATTTTGGGGAAGAACGAACATAGTAGTAAGATGTTATCAAGGAAGCGCCGGGATGGAACAAAGGCACTCACCATTACCACCGTTCACCACCGTCATTGTCAACTTTGGTATCAATTCTGTTGCCGGCAAAAATGAAAAAAAAAAAGACGAACAAAGGTTCTTAGGTTGCGTTTGGTATAGAGAAATGAAATTGCCGAAGAGAATTAAGCTGGAAAAAGAGAATTAAGCTGGAAAAAGAGAATTGACTCCCCTGTTTGGTAGAACTGAGAATTCATTAGAAAAATGTGTCTGAAAATCATTTCTCTTGTTTGGTAGTATTAAACAGTGAAATGGAAATGCATTTTTTTACCTTATTTATTTATTTTCAAACAACATTGTTTTTATAAAAATGCATTATGATGCACATCTTAGTTTGCCAAAATAAGTATATTTTGTGTTTATAATTTTTTATTATAACATCACTTTTTACCAAATAATTTATTTTCTTGTTAATTAATATTATTTTATATATATCTAATATTGAAAAACATATTTCTAATATAAATGAATAATTTACAAATAGATTCAAACTAAAAAAATATTATCACACCACATAATGAATACAATATAAAAACAAGAATAATGAAATAACAATAGAGTTGTTCAATCATTAAAAATAGTATACACACCACATAATGAATAATGAAGTTTACATAAAAACATGGAATAAATTAATTATTGGCACGCCATGAACTCCAATCAGTAAACAGAGTATTAGCAAGAAGATATCGACGGTCAGTCCATCCTTGTGAGGTCTCCACGGTAGAAATAATGTTGTCATGTTTGTCTCCAAATTGTGTGTGATTTGTAGGGATTTCTTGATCAAGGGGGTCTTCTGTCATGGTTGTACGTATGAAGTTATGCATCAAACAACATGCAATGATTATGCGTGGCATAGATTCTATTGGATGGTATACATTATCACGTAAAATAGTCCATCTAGATTTAATCAATCCAAAACATCGTTCTATTACGTTCCTTGCTGATGAATGTCTCATGTTATATAACTCTTTAGCATTTGTAGGAGGTCGAGACCAATCGTTAACTAACATGTTTTTGCTATTTTTCAACCCCCCTCTTTGTTCAAGCATGCCACATAGTCTTGTAAATGCATTTCTATTCATTCTTATGTTAACCACACTTGTTTTATCACTTTTATAAACCATATCGTGAATACTTTCATGTCCATTATGGTAACTCATTAACTATTTTTCCCGTAATATCGTAGCTTTTTCTAAACAATTCATAGCAAAATCATACATCATCCACCAACGAATCATAACATACATTGCATAAAATGCTCTTACGGCGGATGTCCTAACAAGTTGTCTATTTCTTACAATTTGTTGTTGCAAAGGTGTTCGTGTCATCTACGTATATACAAACAAGGAAGAGTTAGGACAAAAAAGCAACAAAAAAAAATTTGCTGAAATATTGTACAAAAATCCTAACAGCCAATGTTTGGAGTTGCATAACTCAGCCAAAACCAAACCAAATAAGATATTTCTTGAGACTAAAACGTAGACAAGACAGGGGACTACAATCTGGAAAAAAATTTGCCTCATTCCGAGTTAGTATGAAGATTTTATGACGGTTCAAAGTTGGACAAAAATTTCTTAGAAGGGCTGAAATATTATGCAGTAATCTTAACAGCACCTGTTTAGGGCTGTATAACTCAGCCTAAACTTATCCAAATAAACTATTTTTTTATTCTAAAACATAGAAAAGACAGTGGACTACAAACTGAAAAAAAAACGCCTCATTCCGAGTTAGTATGAAGATTTTATGACGGTTCAAAGTTGCACAAAATATACTAAAAAGTGCTGAAATATTATGCAGTAATCTTAATAGCACCTGTTTAGGGCTGTATAACTCAGCCCAAACTTGACCAAATAAGTTATTTCTTGATTCTAAAGTGTAGCCAAGATAGAAGACTACTATCTTGAAAAAAAAAACGCATCATTCCGAGCTAGTATGAAGATATTATGATGGTTCAAAGTTATGAAAAAAACTAAACAATGCTGAAATATTAGACAACATCTCTAACAGCCCCTGTTTAAGGATGTATAACTCAGCCATATCTTAACCAATTAAGTTGCTTTTTGATACTAAAGTGTAGACAAGACAAATGACTACAATCTGGAAAAAAAACCCCTCATTCCGATCTCGTATGAATATTTTTTGATGGTTCAAAGTTGGAGAAAAAATTCAAAAAAATCTAAAATTGTAATTTTTTTTGGCTTTTGTACATACAACTGAAGCACAAACAGTAACAAATGGCAATCTATCATATCATTCAACACTAAACTACAAGCTTCAAACACCAGATTTCAATATAGCAAGATTCAAACATGTACAAAGAAGAGATTCATATAGAATTCAGAAACAAAATTCTTGAACTGGAATTCAAAAACATATTTCATAGCAAGATTAACAAGAATCGTTTACTCATACCTTGAATTGAAGAATGCTGTGAAAAAATCGAGAAGAATAGGAAACCCACAGATCGTGACGTCGTGAGGCTGTGTGAAATCGTGAGACCCGATGAAATCGAATATGCAGTAGGCAAAGGAGAAGACGAACATGGACCGATTACATGAAATTGGGATGAAGTCTTTGAATAAAATCCGATTGAATGTACGTAGGAGGGTTCGAATGGGGTGAAATTGATTTCTCCGCTTTTTTTTTCCGATTCTCGTCCGATGCGTGTGTTTTATTTCTCCCATTTTCTCTATTTTTAAAAGGGAATTGTTTAGATGGAAAAGGAATTGATTTATTTCTCAATTCCTTACTTTTTTTTACTAACCAAACAAGGGAAAAGGAATCAATTCCTTTTCTCTGATTTTATTTCCCTGTACCAAACATCCCCTTAGGGTTACATGGTTCTATGGCTCTTTCATTTTATTTAGGTGAAAGAGATAAGATTTTTGAAAATTTTATTTTAACATGAAAAATCCACCTGGACACCATGTAAGTGCCACATGAATCATTTCAGCTGAACAAATGTTATGTGGACGCCAGCTCATCTAGGAAACCAGATGACCGCTTCATTTTTCGTATATTCCCCTATTTAATCCGTAATTTGAAAGTTTATGCCCTCATGATGTAAAAAAATAACATGATGAACCTTTTAAACCAAAACGTGATAGTTAGTTGGGCTACATTGACAATAACCCTTATTTTTACTTGTTCAAGATTAATAGTTATTCCATCCATCAGTGAAGAATGCATGTTGATGTGTCTCAATCTCAACATAATTAGATCAAATGGATAAGTGGAAAACACGAACTCCATTAATATATATCATGATCCACATTTCTTATATTCTCTTATGAAGAATATTCAACTTTTGAATATTCAAGACGACTCACCGATTGGCCATTAAGAAAACATTTACTTTCAAGGATTTGTAACTATATTGACTTCATACATTCTTCTCAAAAATTTAGAGTAAATTACAAATTTGGTCCCTGAATACCCTTTGAGATTTTATCCAAAAAAGTATAAGTATTGTTGTTTTCGTCCTTGTGGTTTAATTTTCTATTCAATTTGATTTTTAAAACCATTTAGAATAGCAATTTTGAGGCTATTCTGATATATATATATATATATATATATATATATATATATATATATATATATATATATATATATATATATATATATAAGTGTGTTCAAATGAAAACAATTCTTAATTTGAGAACATTTGAGAACTGAAGGGCCCTGTGAATGGTTTGGTCTAGGCTTTCATTGTATTTGGTTTAGTATGAGTCTGTAATACGTTTTGGGGGTTGTTTAGGTGATATCAGTCAGAATATGTGTTTACGACCGTAAACAGAGTTTACGGCCGTAAACACGTTTACGACCGTAAACCCTGTTTATGGTCGTAAACCCCGTTTGCGGTCTTGTCGAGTATAAATAGTAGAGGTGTTGGTCATTGTGTAGTTGTTGATGCTATTGCGTTTACAGAGAGCCCTATCGAGTTGTACCTGACGTTTTTATGAATACAAACGTGTGCAAGCTCGATTTCTTTTCATCTTATTCTTCCATTCGTGATTGTTTGTTGCTTGACTACTGTAAAGATCCTTATTTGGACCTTACAATTGGTATCAGAGCATTCGTGATTGATTGTTTGTTTCCTAACCATGTCTACAAGTTGGACAAGGCGTTGTATGGGTTACATCAAGCTCCTCGAGCATGGTATGCGACACTAACAAAGCACTTGCTCGAGCATGGATACTCTCGCGGCACTATTGATCAAACGTTATTCATCAAGCATGTTGGTAATGATCAGATACTAGTTCAAATCTACGTTGACGACATTATCTTCGGGTCTACCAGTCCACAGCTTTGCAAAGAGTTCGAAGGCGTGATGAAGAAGCGGTTTGAGATGAGTTCTCTAGGCGAAATGACCATGTTTCTGGGGCTTCAGGTCAAACAGAATTCAACCGGAATCCTGCTACATCAAGCTAAGTATGTGGAGGATATTCTTGAGAAGTTCGGGTTTCAAGACGCGAAACCTGCATCGAAACCAATGGCTGAAAGACCCCTGCTGAATCCAGATATTGAGGGCGAATCCGTAGATCAGACTCACTACAGATCGATGATCGAATCGTTGATGTATCTCACTGCAAGTCGTCCCGACATCATGTTTGCAGTGTGTCAATGTGCTCGCTATCAGGCTAATCCTAAACTCTCTCATCTTATTGTTGTCAAAAGGATTTTTCGGTATATCAAAGGCAGCCCAAAATTGGGTCTTTGGTATCCGAAGAATTCTGAATTTGATTTATATGCTTTTGCTGACAGTAATTATGGAGGCTGTGAGCTTGACAGGAAATCAACATCAGGAGGGTGCCAATTTCTTGGTGATAGGCTGGTGTCGTGGCAGTACAAGAAACAACATACCGTCTCCACCTCTACAGCAGAAGCGGAATACGTTGCTGCCTCTGCCTGCTGTTCTCAAGTTATCTGGATCCAACATCAGCTGTTGGACTACGGTTTGAATTATCTAGAAACCCCAATTCACTGTGATAACGAGGCCGCAATTCAAATAACTAAAAATCCGGTCCAACATTCCAAAACCAAGCACATTGATATCAAAATTCACTTTATCAGAGATTGTTATGAGCGCTCGCTCATTAGGCTAGAACATGTTCACACTGACAATAATGTGGCGCATCTGTTCACCAAGCCTTTTAACAAAGCTCGATTCGATGTGCTTGTGGGATTTTTAAAAATGATTCGTTTTGAGGATTAATTTTTGTTATTTAGGTTAGTTTAAATTTTAG
Organism: Lactuca virosa; assembly: GCF_052849685.1. Classification (NCBI taxonomy): domain Eukaryota; kingdom Viridiplantae; phylum Streptophyta; class Magnoliopsida; order Asterales; family Asteraceae; genus Lactuca; species Lactuca virosa. Next base: position 362,305,615 of record NC_136433.1, on the reverse strand, counting down.
CATTTTAGTCATTTCATTCTCTTCCATGCACAAATTTAGGGGGAGAAATAAACAAAAACCAAACAAAAATTGAAAAATTAAAAAAATCCAAAAATATTTTGTTTCTGTTTTATTTTTTTTCAGAAAACAATCAAAAATCCAAAAACATGAAAATTTTCAGAAAATTCAAAAATATTGTCGCTAACTGTTTTGCTTGTTGATATAGTACTGGGAAGTGATATTATCAAGTGATAACAGGCAATCTGAGTCTGCGTAACGTACCCAAAGTTGAAGGGTCTATGCTCTGGTTTGATGCGTCGGTAGGCACGAAAGATTCTAAATGGACTTGACTAGGCAGAGATGAACTTAAGAACTTGTTAGACTTGACATATCTTGACCTAGTTAGATCTGTTTAGCCTGACAACACGACGCTTGGATAGGTTGAGCAGGGAGATATATATGGGAATCTACTCGTCACATTAAATGAACATGTACTTGGAACCGTGGATTAACTTTTCCTCGATGTGCGGATTCTGTCCTTAATTCCGGTATTGATGGGGCGACTGGTAAATTCCGATGAGTTAGGTCTGTAGAAAATTGTTTTCTTTCTCTATCTGTCTGTTAGTCATATGTTGCCTCCTTTGTGTGATTGGAAGAGATCCGACCTGGACTGCAACATATGCAAATCTATTGCTCTGCATATTATATCTATGAAATTCTTCCTATCTGTTAGCCATATACTGTCTCCTTTGCGTGACTCATAATCCGACCTGGTACACAGTATATGCACCATTCTTCTTCTCAATCCCTGTAAAAGCTATAACTAATAACAATCTAAATCTATCCTCTCTATGAATAATTGTCTGCTCACCCGATGTAAGGAGTATTCTGGAAGTTCTTGATTACTGGAGTATATCAGGAAGCGGGAACTGTAACGCCCGTAGATCCGGGCTAGTCAATTTAGAGACGATAAGCATCAAAAATGACTTTTTGATGGAAGATTATTTAGAAGAAGTAATCTTAACTAAGTTGTAGTATATGTTACAAGGATTCCGTACATATAAAGAACGCCGAAATCCGAGTTATAACAAAGAAGTTATGACCTGTCGAAGTTTCGCGACAGAACCGGCACGACACAGCGCGACGTAAATAGTGAATTTACGTTAGAGCGATATTTGGCCTTAGTGATCTAAACGGAAGTTGTATAGTTCGTTAAACCGAGAGCGTGCATAAAAAAGAACGCCCAAATCTGACTTCGTATGAGGAAGTTATGATTTTCCGAAGTTTCGACTTAGGAGTGTGCAGCCCGAATACTCGATTTGAGATCGAGCGGTTTTTAGCCGAAACAATCTAAACGAGAATCGAAGATCTCGTCAATGGTAGTGCAACGGTAAAAAGACAGACGAAAACGGACGTCGGATGAAGAAGTTATGAATTTATAACGGAGTTTTCCTGTCCCGGCCTACTAAAAATAATATAATAAAAATATAATAAAAATAAATTCAAAATTAGCCAATGGAGTCTAAACGATAGTTGTAGAGCATAATCTCACCTTCGCGTGGATATAAAGAACGTTAAAAACGGAGCTCGTATGCGAAAGTTATGAATTTCTGAAGTTCGGGGCGTGAACCCCAAGGGTGTCACAGTTCACGAGGTGAACCTATATGGTTCACGAGGTGAATAGGTGATGGACGTCTTCCAGGGCAAGTGGCCATGACGAACGCAATGACGTATCGAGCTCACGAGGTGAATATTAGAAACTCACGAGGTGAGTCAGTTCACGAGGTGAATATTAAAAACTCACGAGGTGAACTCAGAAAATTCACCCTATAAATAGAAATCGAGGGTCAGCCGAGTTTGGTTGCTCATCTCTTACTCTCCCACTCCCGATACTCTCTCTAAGCCCTATTTTAACCCCCCGAATCCCCGGTTTCATCCCGAGACCCGAAGCAAGTCCCGAAGCCCGAAGATCCCGAGAAGTGAAATTCCCGAGCCGAAGCTCTGCCCGCGAGAAGCCCGGTTTTTGTGAAGATATTCCAGATCTACCGAAGAATACTACTTCTACAAGCTGTAGCGCTGTCCGGTCATCTTCTGATCAAGTGAGTGTATAGTCACTTTCGTCTTACACATAGATATGAAGTATTTTATAAAATACGTGCTATGTGTATATATATAGTTGTTTATATATGTGAGTGTGTAGTTACTTTCTTCTACCGCATAGATATGAAGTATTTGCTATGAAATACGTGCTATGTGTTTATACATTGTTTGCTTATTTGAGATGAGTGTGGAATGGACGTTTTATATAGTTTTTAAATGAGTTAAATTGTATATGTATTTTATATCTACAAATATGTTGGTTAGAACATGGGTAGATGAGATAGTTGGTATGTGATAAAATGAGGAGGTATGAAAGATGATTAAGAACGATATTGGCAGATGCACCAATTAAAGAATGTCATAAAACTAGCAGATGCGCTTAAGAATAATATCGGTAGATGCACCAAGTAGTGAATGTCGTAATCCTGGCAGATGCGCTTATAGGATAATGTCGGCAGATGCGCCAAATAGAGATTGTCATAATACTAGCAGATGCGCTTATAGGATAATCCTGGCAGATGCGCTTATAGGATAATGTCGGCAGATGCGCCAAATAGAGATTGTCATAATACTAGCAGATGCGCTTATAGGATAATCCTGGCAGATGCGCTTATAGGATAATGTCGGCAGATGCGCCTAAAAGAGAATGTCATAAACCTGGCAGTCGCGCCTCATAGTGTATGACGTAATCCTGGCAGAGGTGCTTAAAGGATGATGTTGGTAGATGCGCCTTATGTAGCAATAGATTTTGTGCCAATTCCTTAGGTTAATCCTTAGGAATGAATGGATGACGGGTAGTTGAATGCTTAGGGTAAAATCCTAAGAAATAAAGAAGATAATGGGGATGGGTAATTGGGTTGATTGCTTGATGGTTGAATATAATAATTATATTATTGTGGGTCGAAAACCCTATATGCTCACCAGGCTCCCAAGCCTGACCCACTCAGTTTTCTTTGCATTACAGGTAATGGCACAAGAGTATAAGTTGGCGGACTTGACGAGAGATTTTGGATTATAGATCAGTAGTTATAAATGACTGTTGTAAGGTCTATTTTTGCTGTTTATGCTTTTGGTCTGTATCAGAACATGACATCCTGAGATTTTGTTATTTAATGAAAATACATTTCTCTAAAGAAATGCTTTGATAAATTTTTATCATATTTTGTTTTGGGAACAAATTCCGCAACCGTTTTCTTTAAACGATTACTCTGATTTTAAAAACAAAGCATAAACAAATCGGTCTTTTCTGGCCGTGAATTTGGGGATGTCACAGGAACCATGTTCTAGTACAATTAACAATTGAACACTTACAGATTGTCTATAGATCTCGCTGCTCAATTTAGGTGGACAACAATATCCCTGGTCGTCGTCAGCTGAATGGTCCTTAAGATATAGTATCTAGGAACTTAGGATCAGATATAGTATCTAGGAACTTAGGATCACTTTGTCTTACAATTATTAGTATGTCCTAAAATTGTCACAATTTTTCGTGTTTAAGTGGACCACAATACCGACGATCGACCAGACAAAGATGTGAAGATGAAAGGTACCGACAAGTGGATTAAGGCTGTCTAACAACTTTGATCCCAGCATCACAAGAAAATTTTCAGTAAATTTCGAGATAAATTTTGTCTGCGTTTATTTTATTTTATTTTATTTTAATTTTTATTTTATATTTTTCTTAATAATAAATTGTCAAAAATTTAACTTTTAAATATATTAATTCTTAAATTTTAGAAATTAGTTTATTTTGTTTTTAGTTTAATTTTAATTTTATTTTTATTTTAATATCCTCAAAATGTTTATTTTTGAAAATTTAATCGGGATTAGGACTGTGATTTTAACTGTGTGGGAGACAGGTAATGTCGAAGGAAGTATAAAAGGAGGGGCTTACTACCGTAAACCCTTTTTCACTTCCATCTCTCCCTTTTACAGCCGCAAGCTCACTTTCTCTCTCTACTCTCTCTCCTCGAAAATATTTCTTGAGTTTCTGTGAAATCGACCTAGTCCATTTCGAAGGTATGTCAAAACCGACTGGGAATATGCTTTCTGTTCGTCGATCCGACCAAAACTGGGGGAGTAATCTGAGTTTAAAAGTTCGTCGGCGTTTACTGTTCTTGAGGGGTTTACGGTTTAGGGATATTCAAGAACCGTAAACTCGGTTTGGCCTTACGACCGTAAACTCGGTTTGGCCTTACGACCATAAACTCTGTTTACGGTCAGATGACCAACTTTGACTGTAACCCCTGTTTGACTAATTTTGACCGTAAACTCCAATCTTTTGTTGTCAAAAATTATTTAAAGGCCAAAATAAAATTGTTTAATTAAGAAAACTTAAAGCTATAAATTGTTAAATACTTTGTTTTCTTACTTGGCCTGTTTAGTGCAGATCAATGGCGAATATTAAGTTTGCAGACATGCACAACCTGGCGATTGTCTTGGATGATCCTCCAGTCAATCATGCAGAATTCAAATCAATGATCTACAGACTGAGAGAGTGCTGCTTGTCTTGTGCCATCACAGTGAATCCCATCATTTATCAGAACATTGTCCGAGAGTTCTGGCAAACGGCCAAGATGTCAAAAGAAAATGGTGTGTTTGCTATTAAGGCTGAGGTCAAGGGATGCAAGATCGTAATCACCGAACAGTACATCAGAGACACATTGCTGATCGATGATCAACCCGATTTCCCTACTGAAATTGGGATTGATGATGTTCAAAGGATTCTCAGCAGGATGGGATATGAGGGCATCTACCCTCCCACGGTGAAGAAACTTCTACCTCCCTACTGGAGATTTCTGGCACATGTCTTCGTAAGCTGCATCTCGGGAAGGAGATCAGGAGCTGATGAGATCTCGCTCCGGAACACAGGGGCAATCGTTTCATTGGCTGCTGGCATAAAGTTCAATTTCTCGAAGTTCATTCTAGATGAGTTTTTGGTGAACATAAATGCTATTTCCCGGGGAACCAGAGATGCATTCTTGTTATACCCAAGATTTATTCAGGTGTTCATCGACAACCAGTTCCCAGAGATGCTAAAAGATGGTGACAAGCTGGATATAAAGTCACTAGGTCCACACACGGTTGGTCTCATCAAACAAAATCGAAAGGGCAAAGTCGTTTTCCAGGGCTTACATCCTCTCGAGAAGTTCGGAAAATTTGCTGAAATCGATGAGTCCTCCGAATCTCACGGGACGCCAGACAAGGTGTCATCTGAGCCCACTTCCTCTGAGAGGGTTGTTTCTGAAGATGTCATCACTGTCTCAGATCATGGTGAGGAAGAAAATCCAGAACCTAATGCACAAGTAGCTGAGGAACACGAATTGACATCCGTTCGGGTACAAAAAGATTACCATGAGGGGTCTGGATCGGAAACTGATTTGTATGAAGACCTCGACCTCACAGGTTTTGATAAAGATGAAATTCCTCTCAACTTTGGTAGTAACGAAGATTTTATGACTGGCGTAAACCTCAACACGCTACTTGACAATGTCGATGAAGTTGCTCATCCAGCAACAGAGACAAGGGAAAATGAAGATGTTCTCGAAGCTACGCCTCCTCCTACCAATCCATCGGCGGAAATAGCAATTCCTATGGTGACAGTATCAGGGACTCCTCCCCTTGATGTTGTTTTACCTACTTCTCAGCCCTTGGAAAGTGATCATACGTCTACACAAGCCTCTCCTCCACCTCTAACTAAAAGACAAAGACTCGACCCTAGACAGGGAATTCTTGATTCGAGTGTGCCTCAAAGTTTTACAGCTCCACCAACAACAACTCCAGTTATAGTCTCATCTGAACCCATCAGTGAAGGTCCTAGTACCTTCTATGAAGCTGACGGATCTTCATTCTCCACGGATTTCTCTCCTCCTAGGCTAGAGCATGACGCTACCTCTGTTAAGTTAGCCAGGCTCTTGGCCAGAGAACAATTTTCAACACCTCCCTCACATGGCAAAGGAATTTCTATCGAGGGTGGTAGCACAGGAGAAGAAAGTCTGTCACTTCTTGGGCTTCAAAAACAGATCGATGCTCTGAGCCAGACAAACGTTGAGTTGGATCAGAGAAATATTGAGCTTGATATCAAGGTCATAGACCTTCAAACTGAGAATACAAAGCTCAATATTCAAGTGGCCGAGCTTACCGAGGACAAAGCTCTGAAGACAAAACAGATTACGGATCTTCAAACACATTTTGGCCTACTGACTGCCAGCTACTACGATTTGAAGAAGAAGCTGGAAGATAAATTTGGGGACGAATTCAAGTCATCCTTTGACGAGCCACAGATTTATCTTCCCAACCAAGATGCTCCCATTGCTCCGCAACCTACCAGAACCCCCACTGTCGTGAATCGTTTTGAAGAGGAGCCGACTCAAGCTCCAAGTGTAATGGCTTTAAAACGCAAGAAGTTGGCCAAGTCAGCTGAAAAGGGTCAACTTTTATTTAAAAGGAGCGCAGATCACCAAGCACCCTGGGATAAACCTCAGATCACCGTTACGGATCTGGGCGAACATCGTTTCAGAGATGTTTATGGAGATAGGTCTGGAATCATCTCGTGGGGATTCCATGACGCTATGAATATGTTTATGGTGAGAAGGAAGAGCGGCGCTAATGAATTATACAAGGATGCTCACGATTTTCATTCCTTTACTAGGATTGATCTTACGGAGCTGTCTAAAGCTCCATTCTCTAATCCATCAAACAATCCCAAGGCGACTCAATTCAAGGCATTTTTGGATGATCAAGTGGCTAAAGGATTCACTTCGATGAATACTGCTGAGTCAATAATCAAGATCTATCCTAGCGTCATTGATCCCAAAACTAGTCAGCCTCTTCGATCAGTGATGTAGCCCGCTACCGCTCAAGTGAAGCAAGTTCCCGTGCTTCAAAATTATCCAGATGGATCTCTCGCATCCATGTTATATTGGGTGTACGATGAAACCACAGCCGCTGCTGTCATCAAACTTAAAGATGATTGTATCCGTTTATATGACAAGAGGGATTTGCTTCAATTTGGGAAGTGGGATATCCATCAACTTTCCGTTCATCAGATCGTGGTGGCTGAAGAACTTTTCGAGTCCGCTGCAAAAGAATACACTTCGATGGTGGCTGAAATTATAGAGAAGAAAATGTGGAACGGAGCGATGGGAAAATCCGATGTACTGGTGGTCGACAAGAGCTGAGTCCAAGCTAGCCCCAAACCAAGGGGGAGATTGAAGGGCCCTGTGAATGGTTTGGTCTAGGCTTTCATTGTATCTGGTTTAGTATGAGTCTGTAATACGTTTTGGGGGTTGTTTAGGTGATATCAGTCAGAATATGTGTTTACGACCGTAAACAGAGTTTACGGCCGTAAACACGTTTACGACCGTAAACCCTGTTTACGGTCGTAAACCCCGTTTGCGGTCTTGTCGAGTATAAATAGTAGAGGTGTTGGTCATTGTGTAGTTGTTGATGCTATTGCGTTTACAGAGAGCCCTATCGAGTTGTACCTGACGTTTTTATGAATACAAACGTGTGCAAGCTCGATTTCTTTTCATCTTATTCTTCCATTCGTGATTGTTTGTTGCTTGACTACTGGTAAAGATCCTTATTTGGACCTTACAAGAACAAATCTGGATCACTAGTTTTAAGATATCATTATTTCACACACCGGTACACAAATACTTTCTCTCTCTTTTTTTCTCTCCCATCTTAAATTAGATCTGGATGACTACCGGACCACCGCCGCCGGAATCACTATAACACTGCCGGAACCACCATAACACCGACGCCTCTTCACGCTATCCAGATCTACTTGTTGCGAAAGACTCCACTACCTAGTCGTCGTTCACAGCCACCAGCGATAACGACCAGCGATCGACCGCAATTTCTTTGGTTCTCTTCTGTTCCGTGGCTGCACTTGGCTTCCTAGAATGTCGTCCACCACTGCAAATCTCGACATATATGGTGCGATTAGGGATTGAAAATTCCTTCTATTGTGATTTAAGGCTCGAAAAACTCTTCTACTGTGATTGACATTTCCCTCGTTCGAATCACATACTATCAAAAATCGATTTCTAATTATGTATAAATATGCTTTATAACAACATATTTAGTGCTTTATTATCGAGTTCTTACATTTTTTTATTCAACAAATTTCTATGTTTGTCAATTTGGAATCGATTCTTCAGTGGTTTTGTGAGGTTTTGAATCTGGACTTGCTACCATTTTTTGTTCTTAACGCTGTCGCGACCTGCCATTTTGTTCTCGCTAGAAAAGATGAAGATCTGTATCTCGTTCTTCAACAACCACAACATCTCTCTTTACCGGATCTGAAGTAGAAGGTCATCTGATTTCGTCGACTCTCCTGTTCTAACCTTTTACAACCATATAAATCGAGAAGGAGATCTATTCTTTGTGTTCTTCCTGCACCTATGCGATGGCGGTCCGGTGGTGGTGCTCCGATGATGGCATTATGACGAAGAAGCTCCAATGATGGGAGTTTCTTTTTATATATTTTCATCAGCTACATATCGCTGGGGATTATGAACGTAACTTTTCACAGGTTAAAAACCATTATCCCTAAATTTGAATTTTTATTTGCTGGCATATGTGATATTGGGTTTTGTATTAAACAATTGATTGAATAGCTTATTTACAAAATTGAAAATTTCCTTCCTTTTAGATTTGATTTTGTATTGGAAAAGTCAATCATAATTGATTTTTTATTGGAAAAGTCAATTATAATTGATTTTGTATTGGAAAACCCAATAGGCATTAACGGGCCACTAATTTCAATTTAGATATATTAGTAATCTATGGCTAATTAATATTTTTGTATATTTGTTTGTAGTGCTTTTCAAAGAAAAAAATGTTTACGATTTATACACTATGTATTTACTATTTTTAGGGTTAAAATTTTAATACCAACTATTGAATCAAAAAGGAAAAAAATGAATTTTGTCTATATAAATCAAGTGTGATTATATATATATATATATATATATATATATATATATATATATATATATATATATATCATTGACCGCCATCACATTTGATTAAATACATGAAAACAACTACACAATTGAGAACACGAAAATTAATATTGTCGATATAAATCATATATGATTAAATATAGATAATCTAATTTGATTATATGTATCTAATGACATATGATTTATGATTTATGTTGACAAATTTCATTTTCGTTTTCTCGATACAATAATTGTTTCTCGTGTATTTAATCGCATTTGATTATATGTATCTAATCACATATAAATTATATGGACAAAATTCATTTTCACATTTTTGATTCAATACTTGTTCTCATAAATTTAATCACATGTGATTATATATGTTTAATCACATATGATTTATGTGCACAAGATTCACTTTTGCGTTTTCGATTCAATAATTATTCTTTGTCCACATTAATCATATGTGATTAAATACATCTAATCACCTTTGATTAAATACATGAGAAAAATTATTTAATTGAAAACGCGACAACAAATATTGTCTATAAATCATATGTGATTAGATACATATAATCACATGCGAATATACACACGATACCAACTATTGATCAACAACGCGAAAAAAAATCTTTTCTACATAAATCATATGTGATTATATGTATCTAATCACATATGATTTATATGGATAATATTTGTTTTTGCATTTCTCGATGCAATAATTGTTCTCGTGTATTTAATCACAGATGATTTTTGTGCACAAAATTCATTTTTGCGTTCTCGATTCAATAGTTTTTTTTGTCACGTAAATGTAATTATATGTATTTAATCACATATATCATATTTGATTGAATACATATAATCACATGTAAATCTTGTGAACATAATCATATGTGATTTATGTGATTAAACATATTTAATTATCATATGTGGTTGAATCGAAATTCAAAAACGAAACTTGTCTATATAAATAATATATGATTAGATACATATAATCACATGTGATTGTATGTATTCAATTACATATCATATATGTTATTAAATACATATAATCTCATATGATTTATGTGATTTGATGTATTTAAATGCACAAGAACAACTACGGAATCATATATGATTTATGTGCACAATATTCATTATCGCGTTCTCGATTTAATAATTGTTCTTTGTTAACTTAATCATAACTGATTAAATACATCTAATCACTTGTGATTATATGTATCTAATCACATATGATTAATATGGACAAAAAATAATCTTTTCTATACAAATCATATGTGTTTAGATACACATAATCACATGTGGTTATATGTATCCAATCATATATGATTTATGTGGATGAGATTCATTGTCACATTCTCGATTCAGTAATTGTTCTTTGTCTACTGTAATCACATGTGATTAAATACATATAATCATATGTGATTATATGTATCTAATCACATGTGATTAAATACATATAATCATATGTGAGTACAACTATTGAATTGAGAAAGAAATAATGAATCTTGTCCACGTAAATCATATGTGGTTAGGTACATATAATCACATGCGATTATATGTATTTAATCACATATGATTTATGTGGATAATATTCGTTTTTGCGTTTTTAATTCAACAGTTGGTCTCGTGTATTTAATCACGTACGATTTATGTGATAAAGATTTGTTTTCACGTTCTTGATTCAGTAAATCATATGTGATGAAATATATATAATCACATGTAATTATATACATGAGAACAACTTTGAATCAAGAACATTAAAACAAATTTATGTCCACATTAATCATATGTGATTAAATACTTATAATCACATGTGATTAAATATATGAGAAAAATTATTGAAACGAAAACTCAAAAATGAATATTCTTCATATAAATCATATGTGATTGGATACATATAATAATATGTGATTATATGTATCTAATTACATATGATTAAAGTTGACTAAAAATAATTATTGAATCGAGAATGCAATAATGACATATGCGATTAAATATATCTAATCACATTTGATTAAATATATCTAATCACATGTGATTATATGTATCTAATCATATGATTTATATTGTCCATATAAATCATATGTGATTAAATACAAATAATCACATGTGATTATATACACATAATCACGGGTGGTGGTAGGTGGTGGTGATGGTGAATGGTGGTTGGGTGACATGTGGGGTAGTGATTATGGTGGGTGGCAGGTAGCGGTGGTGAGCGGTGTTGATGGGTGGTGGAGATGGGTGAAGGTGATAGGTGGTGGTGGTTAGTGGTGAGGGTGGTGATGGTGTATGGTGGTTTTGGTGGGTGATGGGTGTGGTGGTGGTGACACGTGATTAAATATATTAGAACAATTATTGAATCGACGCAAGAATAAATATTTTCCATACGAATCATATGTGATTAAATAAATATAATCACATGTGATTAAATACACAAGAACAACTATTGAATAAACACGTGAAAACAAATATTGTCCATGTAAATCATATGTGATTTAATACACGATGCCAAATATTAAATCGAAAATACGAAAATAAATATGGCCCACGTAAATAATATTTTATTAAATACATATAATCACGTGTAATTATATGTATCTAATCACATATGATTTACGTGGACAATATTCATTTTTGCATTCTCGATTCCCTAGTTTTTCATGTGTAGTTAATCACATGTGATTATATGTATTTAATAACCTATAAATCATATATGATTCGATACATATAATCACATGTGACTCGATACATATAATCACATGTGATTATATACACGAGAAAAACTAATGAATCAAAAACACAATAACAAATCTTTGTAGCTGGGGGTGGGGGTGGTGGCGGCGAGTGGTGGAGGCGGGGTGGTGGGTGGTGGTTGGTGGTGGTGGGTAGTGATGGGTGGTGGTGGCGGGTGGTGGTGGCAGACGGTAGTGATGGGTGGTGGAGGTGGGTGGTGGTGGCAGGTAGTGGTGGTTGGGTGGTGATGGTGGTGGGTAGTGATGGTGGTGGCGGGTGGTGGTGGGTGGTGGTGGGTAGCAATGGGTGGTGGGTAGTGGGTGGTGAGTGGTGTTAGTTAGTGAATTTTTTAATTGTTTGTAACTATTTTTGGATTTATATGAATATTATTTTATAATTTTAATTAAAAAAATTGTGTGGTCCAAATTTGTTCTCAAATATATCATGATAAGAAATGTTCTCGATTGAACGCTCCCCTCTATATATATATATATATATATATATATATATATATATATATATATATATATATATATATATATATATATATATATTATTTTGTGTATTAATAATGGTCTCCGCCACCTTACTCCCGAATAGTTCACACATTCAAAATTCACACAATAAAGATTCCCGTGGAAATGGAAATGTTGGTGATTCAAGTGTTATAAGATGAAAACATGTTGGAAGAGAGAGAGCCAAATAACCAGGAGGATGAGGAAATGACAAAAAGTGTAGTTGATACTGGATTACTGGTTTAATATGGTATTAGAATAAATCATTAAAAAAAAAAAAAAAAAAAAAAGAACCTTAGCACATTGGAAAAATAATCATTTTACCTTAAAAATAAAACCAGAGGAATAAAAACAACAAAATTCAGAAGAAATGGACGAGATTTGTAAATTACTCAAAAACTTTTAATGGTAGGGAAACTTGGCCTGAAATGAGTCAATTATAGCATGTAGTTGAGTTCTTGGGAGCTCCTCATATATTTAGATTAGATAATTATATCGTGTGTTCAATTTCATAGGTTCTTGTGGTTAATTGGTGATGAGGGCACCTTGGATCTGTTGGTTTTTTTATTTTTTTGCTTCTTTCTCATCTTCTCATCCATCCCTGCTCAACTTGATTACTCTTCTGCAGATATTTCAACCACATGGATCAACCATGAATCTTCTAACCCTTCCACCAACTCCTCAGATGGCACAAGGATCAGAGTCATTCTTCGTGACAATTACGGATATAGCAGTTACAGATTCGCTTGTGGTTTCTTCTGTAATGGAACCTGCACATCTTACCTCTTTGCCATTCTTCTAAATGAATATGATCCAACGGTGATATGGTCAGCTAACCGAGACAATCCGGTCAGGGAAGGCGCAATCCTGAATGTCACTACAGCTGGAGAATTGGTGTTACAGGATTTCGATGGAACCATAGTTTGGACTACAAACACTAACTGAAGAAGGAAATCTGATGTTGTTTGATGGCCATAAGTCCATGGTTTGGCAATCTTTTGACCACCCAACAGATTGTTTGGTGAAGGGGCAAAAATTATATCAAGGACAGAGGCTCATACCTAGTGTTTCCTCAACCAACTGGACAGCTCAAAAGGATTTATACTCTCTTCAAGTCACTGAAAAAGATTTATTTGCTTATGTTGGATCAAATCCGCCTCAAGTCTATTACCGTCGCTCCGTTTACGAAAAAGATACAAATAATACAAGTTATCTTCAGCTCCTAGGTCGGAGTTTGTGTTTCTTCTTTTTTGCTACTGATCAGCCAGGTTATTGTTCCAGTGTGATTAGGATATCTCAAGAATTCGTACTTCAGTACATAAAGCTAATGCCAGATGGGCATTTAAAAATGTTTGGATGCGAACTGTTTGCAAGGTGGACGGTGGTGGCTGATCTTGGAGAGTATTCTTATCCTTTGGTTTGTGGAAGAAATGCCATTTGCACGGGCAGTCAACAATGTAGTTGTCCTGGGACAGATTATTTTAGAGCTGTGGATGATCGCCAACCAAACATGGGTTGCTCTCAAGTTACTCCTCTCAAATGCAATGCTACCAAATATCAACATTTCATTGAACTCAAGAACGTCACTTACATCACCTATACCGCCAACTTGGAGGATGTGGACATAGAGACTTGCAAACAAGCGTGTCTGAATAATTGCTCATGCAAAGCAGCTCTATTCAAGTATGGATCAAATTCTTCAAGTGGGAATTGCTATTTACTGTTGGTGATCAAGCCAATGGAGCAGTAAACAGCAAAACAGTACAGGGGTAGAACAGGGATTAGGCAGCCGAATGATTTTACTTTATTGAATGAAGAATAGCAATCAAATGATTGAATTGCTGTACAATGAATTTTCGACTGATGAATTGTAAACACTAAGCTATTCTATTTAAACTACTAAACTGAACAGAAAATGAGAAATACTAGGAACAGTCTAATTGTAACGGCCATCACTGCCCCATGTGCTTTATTCTTCCTAATTACCAGGTCAATCCTTGACCAATATTTACCGTCTGAGCTTTTTACAGTGACTAGAGTTGATGCAGGTGACCTTTCGTTCAATGCTTCGACGTTCATTAAAGTACAGAATGGAAGATCAACTATTTCGTCTAAAAATCAAGTTGCAACAGTTGTAGGTTCCATAATTGGAAGTTTTCTGTTGCTTATTGTGGTCATAGGTTTTACTAGGTTCATACTCGAAAAGCAACACACAATTAGGGAAATAGAAGAAGAGTATTTAGATCATGTGTCAGGAATAATGCCCACTCGATTTTCCTATCAAGAATTGAAAACAGCCACAGATAATTTCAGTAAAAAGCTTGGTGAAGGAGGATTTGGATCAGTTTTCCAAGGGACTTTCGAAGATGGCTCACAGATTGCAGTAAAATGTCTTCAAGGTCTTGTGCATGCTAAGAAATCCTTCCTAGCTGAGGTTGAGTCCATTGGCAGCATTCACCATGTGAATCTAGTTCGACTTAGAGGATTTTGTGCTTAGAAATCAGAGCGGTTTCTTGTCTATGAATTCATGAGTAACGGATCATTAGACGAATGGATCTACGATGCAGACCAAAAGAACCTACTAGGATGGGAATGTAGAAAGAAAATTATTCTTGATATATCTAAAGGTTTAGCATATCTCCATGAAGAATGTAGGCAAAAAGTCATCCACCTAGATATTAAACCTCAAAATATACTCCTGGATGATAATTTCAATGCCAAGGTATCTGATTTTGTGTTGTCTAAGCTCATCGATAGAAATCAAAGCCGCCAAGAGATGAGTACACTGAGAGGAACCCCTGGCTATCTGGCTCCCGAATGGTTGGGCTCAATTATCACTGAGAAAGTGGATTTATATAGCTTCGGGGTTGTTCTTTTGGAGATCCTATGCGGGAGGAAGAATTTCGATACATCTCAACCAGAAGAAAGTTAACACTTACTGAGTGACTTTCAGAGGTGTTTGGAACAGGGGACTTTGTTAAAGATAGTTGACAGGTACAGTGAAGACATGCAAGAACATGGTACAGAAGTCATGGAGATGATGAAAATGGCTTCATGGTGTTTACAGTCTGATTTCACGAGAAGGCCTTCAATGTCATCGGTGGTTAAGGTGTTAGAGGGAGTAATGAATGTGGAATCAAACTTGGATTACAACTTCTTGTATCCAAGACTGCAGAAAATAACAGATGAACATGAGAAAAGCTCGAAACCAGTATTGCCTTCATTTTTATCAGGGCCGAGGTGAGATTCTTTTGGGCCATTTCTATGCATCCTTCAATGATTATGTCTTTCCTTTCTTCAAGAATAATTAAAGTGTTAGTTATGAATGTATTTTCTTTCAAAATGAATAAAACGGTTACGGGTATGCATATCTTTATGTTTTGTGTAGGGTAACTTAAGGGCATCCACAACACATGAACTTTATAGAGTTCAATGGATTGTCACATCATCTTTGTACAATACATACAGTTCTATTATTTTTTTTCCTACAATGCATTGAACTCTACAAAGTTCAATAGAATGTTACAAAATTTAATTTATAATTAATATTTAAAAATTAAAAAAAGCTTTCATTTTTTCTATTGAAGAGTTCAATGGTCATTCAACTTCAAATTCATAGAATACCAATGTGGCATCTCATAATGGTGGAGTTTCATCCATTGAACGACATATAAACTTGCCACCTCATTCAACTCTCCTATTGAACTCAACATTGTGGATGCTTTAACTATCACTATCACTAGGTGAGATTAATCATTTAATAATCATGGTTGCTAGAGCTCCAGCTCCATAAGTACTCAATTAATAGTTGAAATATTTTGTAATCATATTAAATTTGAGCAGCATTGGTTCGTCGATAAGCTCCAGCTCAATAATGTCCTAAAAGTACTTTGTTTAAAGCTTGAATTGAAGCACGTAAAATTCATTTTTATCACCATATTGAAGAAAACAGGGAAATACTAGTGACTGTTTTTGTATTATATTAGATTTTTGTATACTTTATTATTCTTCAGATATGTGTATAGTAATTTGTATTGTTCCCATAAGAGTTTATGAAGACCCTTTTACCTTTGTGCCACCATTAAAAACGAGAGGAATCAAAATTCATGACTAACGGTTCTTTGTCAACTAGTTAAGACACCAAGAGGGAGCCTATCCTGACTTCCGTTTTCACTTGTGTTTGGTTTATGTAGATGAGCTAAGATAACCAGAAACAAATATACTTTTTATAAAACTATAAACTGAAACTTTTATTTGAAGATTGATAAACGATTCCAAAAGAAACTATAAATAGACATAGAAACCAAATAAAACTATAACTAGGAAACTTAAATCGGTAGTCCTAAAACAAAGGTAAATACTACTTGGGCACAAAGCTAATATATAAAAGGAAAGTCTAATTCTCAACACTCCCCTTCAAGTTGGATTGTATAGATTACTTACACCCAACTTTAGTACCAGTAGCACATGCCTTGACGTCTCCTTTGCATCTAAATCTTCAAGCAACTATCTCATCCACAATACTACACAAACTGTACTAGCCATGACATGATATTCTGATTCTGCTGAAGACCTAGAAACTACACCTGGCCTTTTTGTTCGCCATGATACAGGCACACCACCCAAACTTATGAAATAACCGGTACATGATATTCTAGTTGTAGGACAACTCAACCATGACGCATCACAATAAGCAAATAGATCATTTCCTCCATCTGAAGGGGAAATCAAACCTTGTCCGACTGTTAATTTTAAATACCGAGTGAGTAAATTACTGGAATGGTCCCTATGGTTTGGGGTAATTTGCGCGTTTGGTTCCTAACTTATTTTTTTTAAACTCGGAAGGTCCCTACTATTTGTTTTTGTTACGCGTTTGGTCCCTGTCTTACCTAAAAAGACTATTTTTCCCTTGATTTTTTAATTTATTTAAATAATCACACCCCCAACCCCACCCCCTCACATTACCTTACCTACTCCACAATTTTCTCTATTTAAATAATAGTCTTTTTAGGTAAGATAGGGACCAAACGTATAACAAAAACAAACACTAGGGACCAAGTGCGTAACAAAAACAAACAATAGGGACCTTCCGAGTTAAAAAAATAAGTTGGGGACCAAACACGCAAATTACTCCAAACCATAGGGACCATTCGTGCAATTTACTCTACTAGAGTCTACAAAAAGCTGCATTCATGTGAGTTTTTCAGGGGCTACTCAAGAATTTACTTAACTGATTTGCTGAATATATTATGTACGGTCTTGTGACTGTTAAATAATGCTATGTTAAATATACTAATCTTCCAAATAACCTTATGGATGCATAACTTCCGAACTATTATCATCATTTTGAAGTCGTAAATTTTCTTCCATAGGAAAAATACTTGGCTTGCTTCCTTGAACGCTACTGCCTTTTAGGATGTCTAAAGTGTATTTTATTTTACGAATAACAATTCCCTTCTTGGATCAAGTAATTTTGATTCCTAAAAAATATTTCAAAGGACCCAAATCTTTTATTTTAAATCGAGCATGCATGAAGAATTGTTCCAACATTATTAATTTTCCGCATACTGTTTCCCATTAGCAATATATCATCTACTAGTGTTGTTCATGTTTCGTTTCGAAATCATGAAACCTGGAAATCCCGACATCGGTTTGGTTTCACGGTTTTTATTTCTCTTTACATTTTGGCTTGCGGCTTCAAACATTCGAAACCGTAATGAACGGTTTGGCTTGCTGTTTAAAAATTTTCAAACCGTATAAAACCGGACAAGACCGTAGGATATATATATATATATATATATATATATATATATATATATATATATATATATATATATATAACTTTATAGAGTTTTATTATATATTAGTATTTTATATAAATAATAAGAATGTAAAACAATAACTTATGTATTAAGTCTTATAAACAAAACTTACACAACACAATCTTTGTGTTGTGATGCCCATCCTTCTGTCCTTCCACTCCAACACAATTATTCGACAGATTTATTTGGCAAATTCTTTTAAAAAAAATTACTTAATGCGACTCAACTCAAATGTGCATAAAATGCCCAAACCATGAAACCAAACTCGACCCAAACCATTAATGACTGTTCGGTTTAGTTTGGTTTTAATTTTCAATGGCTCGAATTTGGTTTTCGATTGACAAAAACTGTTAGTAACAATTTGGCTTCAGTTTGAAATAAAAATTGGAAAAAAAAACAACCGTAAACACCAATAGCATCTACATATATTAAGTATATGATATGAATTTGTTCATTTCGAAAGAAAAACATCGAGTGATCCTCATTGGATTGCTCAAAACCAATTTCAATAAGCACTTTGGTATATTTTTTTATACCAATTTCTTGAGGCTTGTCATAAACCATATATAGATTTTTGTAATTTGCAAACTTGATCATTATTCTTTTTATCGAAGCCTTGAGGAATTTTCGTTTACACGTCTTCATGTAAATCCCCATGCAAGAAAACGTTATTAACGTCAAGTTGATGTACCTTCCATTATTTTTTGAAGCAATAACAAGAGGACAAAGTACCATGACCAGTTTTACAACTGGAGCGAAAGTTTCATGAACTTCTATGCCTTCAATTTGCGTAAAACCTTTAGCAACCAGACGTGCTTTATATATCACCACATCCCCATTTGGTTTGTATTTTATCTTATATACCCACTTTGATTCTATTGCTTTCTTTCCTGGTAGAAGGCTTGTAATGATCCAAATTTTATTTTCTTCCAAAGCTTGATTCTCTTTACACATGATCTCCTTCCACTTTGGGCTTTCAACAGCTTGTACAAAGGTTTTGGGTTCATTTCTGAAGTAATTGCTTCTAAGATATCACAATGTGAGTGTAAGAACTTTTCATATGATAAGTATTTAGATAGAGGATACACAGTGGATAAATTCGAGACTGTAGAGGTCGACACATGCTCCAAGGAGGGTGGGAGATCAATCATGAAATCATGAAGATGCTTTGGTTTTTTTCTAGTGTGATTTCCTTTCCGAATAACACTTGAATTTGTGTCGATGTCACCATCGATAATGTTGGTGTTTTGAATTGGAATTTCAGAATTTGTAGCATTAATGGTGGCAGCTTTAATAATTGACAAATTGAGGTTAAGCGACCTGGACTCCCCTTGTCGATCAGGGCTGCTAAATGTTGACTCCCCTTTTCAATTAGAATTGTTGAATGTGGTTTCCTTTTGGTGGCCTGGCCCATTTGTGTTGGAGTTTTCTGTTGGATTAGGCTCATGCGTGACAACCGTCACAATTCGAGACAGTTCTAGATTTGAATAAACTTAGTTGCACGTATAGGCATGACACATACTAGACTTGGTAACTAGAAGCTAAGTTATAACCTACTAGAAACTTGGAAACAAGTAGAATCGAAGAATAGTGTATTTAGATTTCACATTGGTATGTGAATTCTACAACTACTTAACTGTAATGACTATCCATATTCGGGTCATTCCTTGAATTGAACATCTTTGCATTAATCATGTAGACACATCATGCACTTGACCTAGAAGTAGAAATTAGGGGAAAGTATCATAGAAACTTAAGTCAAAGTTGAAAACTAGGACTAGTATACTCGATTCCTCAATTTCGCTTGAATCTTGGAATCACTACATAGAATGCCAATAAACCGATAAAAATAAATTACAAATATTATTTCTAATTGAATAAGAGTTAGGAAACACAAATATAATTTGAAGTCTCGAATATTCAATTTATTTTGATATCCAAAGATTTACAAAATTCCTCAGAACCCTAAAAGTCCTAAAAACTTAAATTTATGAAGTTTTATATTAAAATCCCATAAAACTTTTTACAAAAACTATAATATCAAACTAATATTATTTCAAATGTGGAAATATAATCAAGGAAATTAATTTAATTCATTAACATTTACTTTACATTTATAAGCTAAAAATCCAAGAATTATGAACAAAATTTATATAAAATTCACATTTTATATAAATTGAAAGAAATTGTATAAAAAATTTAGGATTTCACAACTCAAAAATATTCTTCACGCACCAAAACTAATCAAAAACCTTTTGTCTATTCGTCGTTTAACCATTGATAACAATAAATCCATTGAATTTGACCCTTTTGGCTTTCCTGTGAAGGACTTTCAAATGCGGATTCCTATCCTCCGATGTAACAGCACCAGATATCTCTATCCTCTGTCACCGCCATCTACTCAAGTCACTTCTCCTTCCACTTTTGTTGTCCTGTCTCAAGACTTATGGTAGTGCCGCTTAGGGCATCCTAGTTCATCATTATTACGTGTTTTGAATAAGAACAACTTTAGTGATGTATGGACCTTCTCGGTTGCAAGCACCAGAGGTCATCAATATTACCTCTTTTTCCTTGATTTTACCAACTATCATTGAACTTTCCCATTAATTAATAAATCACATCTGTATTCCACATTTCTAAATTTCTCCAAGTTTATCAAGACACAATTTGAGCGTGATATTAAATCGTTTCAATGTGATAACGGAACCGAGTACAACAATAAATCCTTTCATGATTTTTGTACTCAAAACGGTTAGGTTTTCCGTTTCTCATGTCCCCACACTTAGCCACAAAATGGTAAAGCCAAACGTAAAATTCGATGAATTAATAATATAATTCGGACTTTACTTACACATGCCTCTCTTCCCTAGACCTTTTGGCATCATGCACTCCAGATGACCACATATCTTCTAAATATTCTACCTACTAAAACCAAAAACCATTCCACCCCTACATACTTACTATACAACAAACATCCAACATACCATCACTTAAAAACCTATGGATGCCTCTAATATCCTCTGTTACATTCCACTTCCATTCACTAACTTCAAAATCAATCCACCCCGTGTGTTTTCCTTGGTTATCCATCTGATCATAAGGGATACAAATACTACGAACTGTCAACACGCAAAATCATTATCTCAAGACATGTCGTATTTGGTGAGCATATTTTTCCCTTTGCTACTTGCCACTCCACCTCTCCATCTTATGAATTTCTCCACTCGTCTTCTGATGACCTACATCCCGCCATATACAAATTGGTTTCTATGAATCAATATACTACCCCACCACCTCCACCTACAAACCAACACACTACCACACCCACCTCACCTACAAACCAATACACTACTATACATCCTTCACCTTCTACCCCACCCCCACCCCCACCCCCCATCACCTCCCCCTTCTACTCGCTATGATGCCCCTCCACGTTACGTTTATAGTCGACGTCCAAAACCCACCTAAACTTAACAGCCTTCACCCATCACCCACACTTCGATTTCTGTCACTAACTCTCCCACACCGAACCCCACACCAGTGCCACATACTCAACCAACTCGCACTATGACAACCCGTAGCATGACTGGGAATGCAAAACCAAAACAACCCCTTAACCTACACACCTCTACTACCTTTGAACCTTTACCTCGTAACCCAATCGATGCCCTTAACAAACCTGTTTGGAACCGTGCCATGACTGATGAGTTTAATGCCCTTATTGACAATAACACTTGGGAATTAGTACCTCGTGAGCTGCATATGAATGTTATAAGTTACATGTGGATTTACAAACACAAGACCAAGTCTGCATATGAATGTCATCATGTCTGTAGACCGAGGAAATCATTATACGGTCTAAAACAGGCACCACGGGCAATGGTACCAAAGGTTCACAGATTATCTCACCACTTTGGGATTTCACCATAGTTCATGCGACCATTAACTATTTCTTTATAGAAATGGTCACGACAACGCTTATCTTTTACTCTATGTGGATGATATCATTCTCACACAGTCATCACCGGTATTAAAGCAATATCTCATATCTTGCCTGTCACATTAGTTTACCATGAAGGATTTAAGGCCTTTGCATTATTTTCTTGGTATTGCTGTCACTAGTAATCCAAGAGGCCTATTCCTATCTCAACATACATATGCCACATACATCCTCCGTCGTTCTAATATGAAAGATTGGAATTTGGTTACTATACATGTTGACTATGAAGGAAAACTAAGTCATTCTGCAGGAGACTTGATAGATGATCCAACCACTTACCGGAGCTTGGCTGGTGCCCTACAATACCTAACTTTCACCCGGCCCGATATCTCACTGCAGTAAAGAAAGTGTGCATGCATATGCACACTCCTCGTATAGCACACATGAATGCTCTTAAACGCATTCTCAGGTATATTAAGGATACTCTCTCTATGGGTCTTCAGATGCATCGCAACAACCCATCCATTCTTACAACATACACGGATGTTGATTGAGCAAGTTGTCCATACGCTCGTCACTCTACTTCTAGATATTGTGTTTTTCTTGGTGATAACCTTATATCCTGGTCCTCTAAGCGGTAAACCAGAGTCTCATGATCGAGTGCAGAGGCAGAATATAGGGGTGTTGCAAATGTAGTTGTTGAAATCTGTTGGCTACGTAATTTATTACTCGAATTGGGTCGTCCTCCCATGCATACTTCTTTAGTTTATTGTGATAATGTTAGTGCGATTTACCTTTCCGGCAACCCCATATAGCATCAACGCACTAAACACATTGAGATTGATATTCACTTCATTAGAGAAAAGGTAAAACACGGCCAAATCAGGGTTTTACATCTCCCATCACGATACCAGCTCGCCGATATATTCACAAAGTTTTACCACGAGTACTTTTTCAAGATTTCCGATCCAGTCTAAGTGTCTGCAATCCTCCCCCTTAGACTGAGGGTGTATTTTAGACTAGGAAACTTTATCATTTATATTATATGTTTTGTAATTCTCGTGGCACTAAACTGTAACATTTGTAGGTATATATATATATATATATATATATATATATATATATATATATATATATAGGGTGAGGTTCAATAGAGAACCATAATTAACCAAGGAACCAATCTTTTTTTAACTTTTAGAACTTATTTTTTATCAAAAAAAAAACTAAAAATACAGAAATTCATAACTTTTTATCCTTTTTCCAATGATATCAAATTCGTTTTTCTTACGTCAAATTCACAATGTGAATCTCTGAAAATTCACAACGTGAATCCGGATTCACACGGTGAATCCGGAAAATATTTTTCACATTTACAATGTTAATATATGAATTTAGATATTTTTAGATTTTTTTTCGATAAAGAATAAGCTCTAGAAATTGAAAAAAAAGATTTGGTTCCTTGAAGAATCAATATTTATGGTTCTCTATTAAATTTTTCCATATATATATATATATATATATATATATATATATATATATATATATATATATATATATATATTCTAGTCAATGAGGAAGGGATACACGTTGAATATTTTACTATCCAATAGGGTCTTCTAAGTTGTTGTGTGCAATAGCCAAAATTTCAAGATTTGAAGCTCTGCACAAAGATTCAGGAATTCTTCTGGTGAAGTTGTTTTTGTGTAACCTCAAAACTACCAAAAATGTTAGTTCTATTCCGACCCATTCAGGTATATTTCCAGAAAATCTATTATCACCCAATCTAAGATACTTAAAAAACGTAAATTCTCCGATTCTCGAGGAACTTCACCAATAAAGTTGTTGTCATTCAATTTTAACAGATATAATGAATTAAGAGCTATAGAACTTGGAATGACACCAAATAACTGATTTGAGCTAAGTGTGATGATATATACAACCTTTTCATATTCTCAAGACACTTGGGAATTCTACCGGTTAACCTATTTTTGGAAAGATCAAGATATTCCAGATCTATCCTTATGCACAACGACCTTGGAATAGACTCATTGAAAAAGTTATTTTCCATAAATAATATTGAAGCAAATCCATACCCACCATAAGTTGCCCCATTAGGAAGTTTTGTCAAAGGTCCGCTGAGTTTGTAGTGGGAGAGATCTAAGCAAGGAATGATGGGCATCTTCCTCATCCGGACCCGTAATTTGAGCCTTAGACAAATCCAACACATTAAGTTTCCTTGAATCCAATGCGGAAATTCGGTTCCGATAGTACAAGATTTAAGTCAAAGAAATACCAATTGAAATGGAGGCCTCCATTCATGTGAAACATTGAATGTCAACTTGGTGTTAGAAGAAGTATCCAAGAACTTCAACATAAAAAGGTTCGCAAAATGGGCTTCAACAACTACTCCTTCTAAAGAATTGTTATAGAAATCTAGATAACAAAGTTTGGTAAGTTGCCCAATTGAGGCTGGAATAGTTCCATTTAACAAATTTGAATACAACCAAATTGTTTGTAATGAAACAAGTCCTCCTAAAGATGATGGGACGGGGCCTGTTAACCGACTGGAACTTAGATGCAAATGTATTAATGCTGCTAGATTTCCAAAGGCATCTGGAATTGAACCATTCAATTGATTATGTCACAAATAGGAATTTTGGTGCCTTGTAAACATTGAACAATGATAACAAATGTGAACCAACAATGTGAAAGCATGTATGATGCTTACTCAATAACAATAAAACTTCAATCAAACACTTCCATTTATTTTATTGCTTTGGGGCCATATTGGGCCTAGAATGAAATAAAACACCTTAATGGACCTTATTGGGCCATAACTAACCTAATTAGCCCTAATAAGCCATAAAAATCATTTCTAGATTTATTTTGGGCAAAGAATCATTTAATTGGGCCATAATATGGATTAAACACCAAAGACCCAAAATTTCTTTCTCTTCCTCTAATTCTCGGCCCAACCTCAAGCATGAAGAAAGAAGAGTTGACTTTCCATGACACCTCATTTTTACATATTGGTCTTCCATGCAATTCATCCCATGTTTCCATGCACACATCACTTCAACACTTTCTCTTCCTCTCTCTTTTCTACCTTCGGCCGAGAACCACAAAGAAACACACACATCCCACTTAAACACTCTCAAAGAAACTCTCTCCATTCTTCATTCAAGTTTTCGAGATTTAGGAAGCTTTTCAAGGAAATTAAACCACAAAACTCATCATTTAAGGTAAGTTGATGCTTAATCCATGATCTAGCTACTTCATTTCATCAAAAATCTCTTCTAAATCTAATCAAACTCGTGATCTTGCATCTTAGAACACATCTAAGTCAAAATCTTTCAAGAAAGACTTGCTAGGATCGAATCTTCTTCATTTCTCTCTTCAAAACCGAAACCACAATTCAAGGTAAGCTTCATACCCCTCTCTTTTCAGTTTTTAATTGTTTTATGGGGGAGAATACAAGAAAATGTGTAGATCTATGTGTATGTGTATGCTATGTGTGATTATTTTTGCATGTATGTGTGTTTTTATGTGTTTTTGTGTTAAACATGTAACCAAAAAGGGGTGATACTCGAGATCTATGATATGAGAAAGGAAACAAACATGATCTAAGTTATTTTACACTAAACAAGTCAAGAATAATAACTTATAAGATTATGATAAACATATTTCAACATAAAACCCATTTTTGGGCTTAAAATGTCAAATATACAAAACTTGGATTAAAAATTGCCAAGTCATGGTTTCTTAAGGGTCAAAAGAGTCAAAACAGTTTCAATAATTGTTTTTCTGAATATTAAAATTTTCAAAGGACTTAAAATGTAAATTTTTAGCTTAATGGGCTAATTTTGGGCTTTTCGGCCCAATAAGCCCAAAATTGCGAAAAATGACAATTAAAGAGGCTGAAATGAAACTTTCTTCAAAACAGGGGATAAAAAGTGTAACAAAACTATTTCAAGGGTCAAAAATGTTTTTCATTTCCAAAAAGGATAAAAAATGTAAAGTTTTTGGATTTTGGGCCAAAACTGTAAAAATTGCGAAAGATGGGTTCTAACCGGAAAATATTGTTCTAAAAGGGCTGAATCTGTTAACAAAATAAATTTTGAGTCAAAACTATCATTTCAACAAATCTATGGTGCAAAGGTGTCAAGAAAATGTTTTAAGGGCTAAAATGTCTTTTCTTTTATATAAAGGACTAAAACTGTTATTTTTATAAAAAAAGAAAGGTATTAAAAAGGTCAAATTACTATCTCAAGCAAATTATTTCATTAAGTCAAATACAAAACCACGACTGCCGAAAAATCAGAAGACGAATACACGATTAACTCCAAATATCGTTATAAACGAATCGATCGGTCTCGAATCGATACAAAAACAACAACCGTTAAATCAAACACTTCAATAGATACGCGATACCTACAATGAGTAAACTTACAAACTTTGGGCTTTAGAGTTTCAAATCATGCTTGTTGGACCTTGCAAGTCCATCCACATGATCTTTGGGCCCAAAGGGATAACGCTTATATGTTATTGGGCCTCCTATGACCAAATTCCATATAAAAGGACTTTCAATAGCTTTTATGTGCTATTGGGCCCTAGTGGCCCATTAGTATTGCTAGTAAGGTCAAAGTAATCAAATGCGAGTTGGACCATCGTGTCTTTCGCATCCCCGACAGCCTAAGGTACTTACGATAGTAGCAGGACATAGTGTTCCTCTTCTCCTCGTTCGTTAAGGCTTATGAGTAATCAAAGTAGACGGAATTAGGAAGTTATTCAACAGTAATCAAGGTGGAGTAACAAATAGTCATTTGATATGACGGTACAAAAGTTAGTAATCACTTATATCTTTTGACATCGGAAAACATCGGGTTTTCCAGGGAAATCAACACTACTCGTTCGAAATTTCTATAACTATAATACAAAACGCCCTTCATATATATGTTTTGAAATCATTCATGCATCAACTTATGGATCTTCACACTTTGATAAACTAATGTCTTTTCAGAAAATATCGGATTTTCTGGGTTTTACAAACTATACAAATCATTTTATTCACAACTTTGCTTATGAACTCACCAACATTTCATATGTTGACGTTTTCCAAAATAACATGTATTCTCAGGTAACAGATAAGCGGAAGGGTAATACCAAGTATGTTAGAATGTTTTGTTTTGAAAACTCTGAAACAATTTGTGTTATGAATGTGTAATATTTGAAAACAATGTACTGGATGTAAACAATATCAGTTGTAATGTATGGATGCATGGTGATGTTTATGTTATGATTCATGTATATTCATTGTGATGGTATTCAATTTAAGTCACGCGAGCCCCCGGACGTTTCCGCCGTCTGGTTTCGGGGGTGTGACAGATTAAAAGAAAGATCATGTTCGGAAATATTTCCAAGGAATGTAGGAATGCGACTGGTTAACTGGTTAGAGGAAAGATCCAACACTTCTAAATATTTTAATCTTCCTAGAGATTCGGGGATTGGACCCGTCAAACTGCTGCTCGATAAATCTATACCTCTTAAATTTGCTAATCTTCCAAGTGGATCTGGAATTGTACCATTTGTACACGAACTTAAATGCAACCATTCCAGAGCATATTGGGAGCATTCTATTTTAAAATGATTGTATGATGCACTGAAGTGTTTCAGGTGACACTGTCTCCATATTCCAACATCCCTTATCTGCTTAAAATCTTTACCAGAAAGATCAAGATCTAAAAGGCTAAGGGTAATAGGAACCCAATGAATTCAACATGTTTCTTGAGAGGTCAAGGACTCTTAGGGAACTCATGTTTGTGAAAACAGAAGGAAATGCACCTTTAATTAAATTTATGCTGAGGTCCAAGTGGTGGATGATAAAAAGTCTACTGAAATTAAGATGGGGAGGAGATAGATGTGTCTTATCGAGTCCACAATCTGACAGATGCAACTCTGATAAAAAAGGGATTGTGCTTACAAAGTTTGCAAAGTTTCATGTCAAACTAATATTAAAGGATGAAAGATCTAGGAATGTTAGCGATGACATGTTTTGAAAAACATCTATATTACAAAGTATAGATGTTTGTTATAATATATTTGTTGGTTGTAATTTTATTTTTAGTTATATTTTGTTATTTAGCAATTGTTAGTTAATTGTTTATGTTGCATATATCAACATGAAAAAACAATCAACTATTAATGTGTTATTTAAAATAAACGTGTCAATACTACTCAAGATCCCAAAAAATGAAAATTACAAATTTGAAGAGTAATATAAGAATGTTTGTTATTAGCTTTCTTGTTTCGAATTTTGATATTTTATAATTTTGAAACAAATTTTTTTCTACATGTGTTTTTTTTTTTGAAATTTTAATTTCGGCCCCCCTAATTATTGTGCTTGTATTCCGCCCGAGGTGAGCATGGATTTGGTATCAGCTGAGGTGCTACAAGGATTACACGTGACCATATCAGCACATGTGAGAATCTCTTGAGCGAAGGCAGACTGCGAAAGAAAGAGGGTAGAAGCACTCCTCGTAGCAGCAATGCCAAGGAAGAATGAGAGACAACCAAGGTCACTCATAATAGTGTACTTTCAAATTTTATTCCTATTAAGACATTATATTATGAAAAACTGTCCAATAATAGCATTTTGCTATTTATTGCATTTAACCCATATAGTTGTAAACAAGAACATATAAAAAGAAAATGTTTCAAATATGAATGATGTGTATTGCCAACAATCAAGTCTCAAACAAAATAAAGAAATTATCGAAACCCTCTAATGTATAGATCTATAACATGATGACTATAACAAATCTGAAAAATTATTCAAGAAATAACCGTTCCAATCAGGGGCGGACCTAGGGGTGGTCCACGGTGGCACCGACAACCCCTAACTTTTGCGGCCGCAGTGGAAAATTTTTCAAAAATTTTCGAAAATTTTGTTTTTTATATTACCGTGCAACCCCTAACTTTCCCGTGCAACCCCTACTGTAAAATCCTGCGTCCGCCCCTGGTTCCAATTATCATTCCATGCTAGAACTTATGTCTTTAAGGTTTTTATTCATTTTAGTTGCAACAATTACAACCTTTATGTGTATATATAATATGCAACATCTTATTGGAGAATATGTTTAAATATGTGAACTGTTTTATTTTCATTTAATAGTATTTCTGTAAGGTGTTACAGATAAATATGTAACGTGTTATGGAATGAGGAATAAAGAGGAATCTATCAGGACTAATGATGAAGTGAGTTTTCATGTGAAGGGCTGAAAGTGCAACATTTTCTTCTTGTGGGCTGCGCCTCGTTTAATTTGATATAAGGAGAAGAGAACACGCGGGTATTCCAACCCGGAATACAAAGTGTTTCGACCCGGAATATATAATGTGCAAAGCAGAGCTAGTGCCTTGTGAGACAGCTCATTTACTATTTCGATCTGTGTAATTCTCTAGTTGTTTAGGATTTTATGTTCATACTTAGTTTTTGATATAGTTTGTTATCACAAGTTATTCTCTGAAATCTTGTGATTATACTGTTTAGTTTTGTTCGTCTGTAATTCTTGAGGAGTTTCATTTGGATTCAAAACGGATTTTGTTAAAAGGAATATGGGGTTATCTTCATCAAAACGGGTCACCGGAAAACTACGAGACTCACCGGAATTCAGCTCAGCATGCGAAACAGTCTACCAACAGTTTCTCTCTCTCGCCCAACAAACTTTCCCGGGCATCCCCCGCTACCAACTCGTTTCAGCTTCCGAACGTCTCTACCAAACTCTCTCAGATCTGCACCTCCCTTTGATCGAAAAGTGGGTAACTTCCCCTCCCACCCGTTCCCAAATCGACAAAGCGATTCAAAAAGCCCTCCTCCCGGAGGATGATGACGGAGATGAAATCGTCACGCTCGGGGAAGCGGCGTTCAAGGAGTTCGCTATGGATCTTTACTCAGACGTCATCGTTTCCAACGCCGGGAAGGCTGTTCTACTGAAGGTGCCTGTCGGTGTTGCTGGGATTGTTGGAATTGGGGTTGCGACACGTTCAGGGATGGATGTCGTTGGGACAGTGATCGGAGTTTACGCCGTCGGTATTGCGACCTCGGTGTATCTCAGTTTGGGTGGTTAGCGTTTGTACCAAACAAAAGATTGTAAAGAGATTTTTTTTTTCTTTTCTAATGGGTCAAATAGGTAAATTGGGTTGAAATTTATTTCAATGCATTAAAAAAAGATTTTTTTTTTCTTTTCTAATGGGTCAAATAGGTAAATTGGGTTGAAATTTATTTCAATGCATTAAACCTTGTTAACAGTTTTATTGTAAAAAATTAGTGACTTTCTTTTCTAAATAAACCTTACCAGCTAAAATAAGATATTTATCTGTCTTTGTGCATAAAGGTTTTTATCTCTTTGAAAAAAAAATAGTTTTTTATAAAACCCACTATATATTGAACCAATAAGAAAACATAAAAATACAAACATCGAATTGTTTGTTCTTACTTAAGTCAGCCAAATAAAGATCTTAATGAAAGAAAATCAGATAAACGAAATTATCACATTCAACAAATATGTTTTAAAATAAGTTTTTATCAATCAGTTTAATCAAATCAAAAGAAGCTTTGAAAATTGAAACGGTGAATCAATTGGTGTTATTAACTTATCTTAATAAACTTTGATTTAAAACAAAATTATATAAATGGTCTCTAGAAGTGTTAGTTTATCAAAAATCCCAACTTCGAATTTTATTAATTGTTTTATGAACATGATACGTTTGGTTTTTAAAACTTACATAGTTGATTCCTATGCCACATCACTGACTTTTTTGTTATTTTTCTAAAAAACAAAGAATAAGAAAAAATAACTTCTATCGCATTACTTTCATTCGAAGAAGGAAGAGAGATATAAATAGATCTCAATTACACCGGAGTTTGTTAGGATAAGAAAAGAAAAGATAAATACTAAAATAAAGAAACAATTATGTACTAAATATAATGGGATAATCCAAATAAACAATTATTTCCTTTGCCCCCCTTAAGTTGGAGCGTGAAGGTTACGAACGTCCATCTTGCCAAGTAAAAACCGAAAACGTTCTGTGTCAAACGGTTTGGTAAAAATATCTTCAACTTGATTTGCAATGGTTATAGGAAGTGGCTTGATGTCACCAGACTCAACTCTCTCGCAGACGAAATAACAATCCATTTCTACATGTTTAGTTCGTTCATGAAAAACGGAATTGTTAAGTATATGTTGAGTAGCTTGATTATCACAACAAACAAACGTTGGATCGGTTTGAGAGGCTTCAAGATCTAGTAGCAGCCAACTAACCATGAAAGTTCATTAACTGTGGTGGCCAGAGCCCTGTACTCGGCTTCTACAGAGGAACAAGAAACCACAAATTGCTTCTTTGTCTTCCAAGACATAGGAGCCCCTCCTAAATTTATGAAATAAACTGTCTTGGATTGTCGAGTGAGGGGACAACCAAGCCAGTCAGAATCACAACATTCAGTCAAGGTTAAATCTCCTTTAGATGGAAGAAAAATGCCTTGACCTGGAGTAGATTTGAGATAACGCAGAACACGCTGTGCATCATCCAAATGTGGCTGTCTGGGAGAGGAAACAAACTGACTGAGAGTATTTATAGAAAATGTTATGACTGGTCGAGTCACCTGTAAATACTAAAGAAGGCGAATTAGGCATCGGTATTGCCCTGCATCAACAACTGCAAAATCAGTAGCATCATCTAGGTTTAGCATTTTGCTCCATTGGAAAGGAGCTTGGTCGACAACCTTGAAACCCGTTATCAGCTAAAATGTCTAAAGTGTATTTTCTTTTACTGAGAACCATGCCATCAGATGTACGGGTCACTTCAATACCAAGGAAATATTTTAAAGGTCCGAGATCCTTGATACTAAATTTATTATTAATATAGGACTTGACCTTGGCGATTTATTGAGTATCGTTCCAAAGAAGTATAATATCATCGACATAAATAAGATTTGCAACATAAACGTTCTTGGATTTGAAGATGAAAAGAGAATGATCCACTCTAGAATATCGAAAACTAATGCTTAAAAGTATTGTAACATCCTGTTTCGAGAAATCTTTTATTTCAGGATTTTGAACAATAAACGGATCAAGTAAATGGCTTTGGCTTCAAGGGAATAAGTTTATGACCCAATTAGACGTTGATAATATTGTTTATGAGATCCAAGCCCTCGGTTTGTGTTTTGGAGTCAAAGGGTAAAATGGGAAAAGTGATGTTTCAGACTTCTTTCATGAAATAAGGATTTTAGTTCGGTATGTTTTAATTCAAAAGTAATTAGATGGGATTGTGGGGCTCTTAAATACATTTTCGTGCATATAAAGAACGTTGAATACAGAGTTGAAACGAAGAAGTTATGGTTGTTTGAAGTTGAAGTGGAAAATGGGGGCTTTTGATTACGCATGGCGTAATTTAAAGTTACGCAGTAACAAGTGTATAATGAATTACGCAGGGCGTAATTTATGTTATAAAGATGTAATCTGGGTAGATCAAAACCCTAAATCTTCGGTTTTGAGCCCTATTTAAATGCTCTAACTTATGGGAAACCCTCTCATGACCAGCCTCCATCACCTACGATCATTCCTTGAGAAACCCTAACCTCCTCTCACTTGTTTTTGAGCCTTGACATCATTTATGAGCGTATTTCTCCTTTGGAAGGTTGAATCTTGAAGAGCAAGGTGGTGGAAAAGTGTATAGAAGAAGATTTCAAGTATAGATCCAACAAGATTACATCATTCTTGGACCATTGTGAGTAAAAAGCTTCTAACTTGCTCATTGGTTTCATCGATCTAGTCATTTGTCATATTTGCTACTTTTTTGTCATTTTAATGCATAAAGTTTAGATCTTTGAAGTTTGTGACCTTGTTATGGATAAAGTTGGAAACTTTATCCATCTAAACATCGTATTTGTAAGGTCCTGAAACGGATCTTACCAGTGATCAAATAGCAAACACAATCAATTAGCAATAAAGAATAAGTAGAATTGAGAATGAACAAGCTTGCACACGCTTTTCTATTAGGAATAACGTCTGGTACAACTTGTGGTTACAGCAGCCGTGAACTCTGAGGCATCAACAACTGACAAAAGACCTAGTACACCTCTATTTATACTGGACCTGGGCCGGCCTTGGGTTTACGGCCATAAACAGGCTTACGGCCGTAAACTCAATGTCGGGCCGTAAACTACACACAATCTACCAAAAGCTATCAATTGACTCAAAAGAACCTATTACATAGAAAGCCTAGACCAAACCACTAATTAGACCCTTCAATCTCCCCCTTGGTTTGGTGCTAGCTTGAAGTCAATCTTTGTCCACGATCATCACATCGTCCAGCCCCATAGCTCCATTCCACATCCGCTTATTTATGATCTCAGCAACCATAGTGGTGTATTCTTTCGCGGCAGACTCAAATATCTCCTCAGCAGCCTGAATCTGAAAATGGCTCAAATGATGAACGTCCCATTTTCTAAACTGGAGCAAATCCCTTCTGTCATACAAACGAATGCACCCCTCCTTTAGTTTGATGACAGCAGATGATGTGGTTTCATCAAACAACCAGTATAGCATAGATCTTAGAGATCCATCTGAGTAATCTTGAAGCACGGGAATTTGTTTGACCTGATTTGTAGCAGGCCACATCACCACCTAGAGTGGACTACCAGTTTTGGGATCAATGACGTCATGATAATGCTTTATTACAGATTCAGCAGTCTTCATAGCTGGAAACCCCTTCTTTACCTGATCTTCCAGAAAGTGCTTGAAGTTAGTTGCTTGCTGATTATCTGTCGGGTTTGAAAATGGAGATTGAGATAGCTCTGAAAGATCCACCCTGGTCCAAGAGTTAAAATCATGACAATCCTTGTAGAGCTCTGTATTGCCGCACTTTCTGCGAACAATCCACATTTTCAGGGGATCATGAAAACCCCAAGATATGATACCTGACCTATCACCATATGTGTCTCTAAACCTTACGGCTTCGAGATCAGTAACAGGGATTGTGGATTGATTTCCTGGCACATTCTTGTCGGAACTCCTCTTGAATAAGATTTGTCCCTTTTTGGCAGCTTTCTCTTGTTTATCTCGAATGATCTCTGAAATATGTGGAGCATGAGCAGGCTCTTCTTCAAAACGATTTACCACTCGAGAAGTCTGAGCAGTTGGCACGTCAATAGGATGAGCTTGAGAGTGAAGATCGATTCTATGCTCATCTGCAGATGTCTTATACTTATCACCAAACTCTTCTTCAAGCTTCTTCTTTAGATTAAAGTAGCTGGAGGTCAAGAGATTGAAATGATCTTGGAGCTCAGAGATTTGCTTGGACTTGATTGCTTTATCTTCTTGGAGATCAGAAACCTGAATCTTCAAATTCGTATTCTCACTTAAGAGATCTTCAACATGAATGCTTAGCTCAATATTTTTCTGATCGAGCACATTCACCCTTTTCTGAAGCTCATCTATCACGGAGTCATCTTCTCTTGAATGTCCTTCACTAAAAGCAATTCCTTTGCCCTTAGAGGAAGGTGTAGCAGCTTGTTCCTGAGCAAGATGCAAAGCCAAACGTACAGAGGCTGCATCAAGATAAGTTCTTGGAGGAGAGAATCCTGGTGGAACTGAGGAGCCACCTGCTTCAAAGAATGTGCTAGGGCCTTCACGTAACGGTTCTGTGGTTACAATAGCAGGAGTGGTAGTTGGAGTAAATGGCAAGCCCTGAGATGAGCTAGAGTCCAGATGCCCGACCTAGGATCTCGTCGTCTTCTTTTGGACGGAGGCTGCAAAGTCTGGTCAGTTGAGAAATCACCCGGAAGTGGATCAGATGTAGGTGAAGCAACGTCAAGAGGAGGAATCCCTGACACTGTCACCATTGGAATTGTAGAGACAACCACTTGTTCTGTAGTAATGGGAGTTGACTCGGGAGCGTCTTCCGATTCCCTACTCTTCGTTACCGTGTGAGCAACATCACTGAGATTATCTAGCAGCGAGTTGAGGTTGACGTTTGACAAAAAATCATCATTAGTTCCAAAATTCGTTGGAATCTCATCTCTGTCGAAACCTGTGAGATCAAGGTCTTCAAATTGATTAGGCTCAGCAGTGTTCTTAGAAGACCCTTCATTATAATCTCCTTCAACTTGGACATTTTGTAGGTCATGCTCCTCTGCAAGTGACACAGCAGGAGCAGCAGTCTCTTCTCCTTCTCGATCCGACACGGTGATCACATCTCCTTCTGAGATCACCTTTTCCGATGAAGTGTGCTCCGATGAAATCTTATCCGAAGATCCATGAGACTCAGTGGCTTCGTTCGGTTCAGCAAATCGTCCGAACTTGACCAAAGGATACAACCCTTGAAAGACCACCTTCCCCCTGCGGTTTTGTTTAATGAGCCCAATGGTGTGAGGGCCCAAATACTTCATATCTAGTGTATCTCCATCCTTCACCAAGTTGGGAAATTGCTTATTTATGAAGAGCTGAATGAACCGAGGGTACATTAGGAAAGTATCCCGAGTAGTGGCAGTAATGTTGACCACAAACTCATCCAGGATAAACCTAGAGAAGTTGAAGCCGATCCCCTCAGCAAGAGAAACAATAACGCCAGTGTTTCTTAGGGATATCTCATCAGCACCGGACCTTCTGCCGGAGATGCAGTTCACGAACACGTGGGCTAGAAATCTCCAATAGGGCGGCAGAAGTTTCTTCATTGTTGGTGGAGAATCACCCTCGTACCCCATCTTCCTTAGTATTCTTTGAGCATCCTCAATACCAATCTCCGTGGGAAAGGTCGGAAGGTCGTTTATCAGCAGGGTCTCTCTCACAAAGGTCTCATCGATGACAATCTTGCATCCCTGAACAATTGCATTCACAGTGACAGCTCCATCATCGTCCCTTGTCATTTTGGCAGACTGCCAGAATTCCCGAATGATCTTCTGGTAGACAACCATGTTCATAGTGATGGCAGAGGCCAGACAGCATTCTCGTAATCCGTGAATCATCGATTTGAAATCCCCATGGGCTAACGGAGGATCAGCGAGAACCATAGCCAGATTGTGCATATCTGCAAATTTTAGAGCTGCCATTTTATCTGCACTAAAACACACCAAGTAAGACAAGAGAGAAATTTAATCAAATAATGTTTTAAATAATTGAATTTTGAGCCCAAGAATGAATTAATTTTAAAAAAAAATTTAAATGTCATAATAATTGGGAAGTTTACGGTCAACGACATGTTTACGGTCAACGGGAGTTTACGGCCGTAAACTCCTTACGGCCGTAAGCTTGGGCCGTAAACTCCAACACATCCTTTTTCGTCGATTTCAGGCTCAAAACACGGTTAATCACCGAAAGAAATGCATATTCATGGTCGGAAACGTGATACCTTCAAAGCTATCGGAGTAATTTCGCAAAAATCGAGAATTTTTTTTCGAGGAGAGAGAGAGGGTGGGAGGGTTTGCGGCCGGAATCAGAAAAATGAGAAGGATTCCGGCTGTAAACACCTTTTATACATTGATTCCCTTTACCTGATGTCCACACAGTGTAAAGCAGAGTCCAATACAGTCCAATATTTTTCAAAAATTTTAAAAAACAAATCTTTTTGAGGATTAATATTAAAACTAAAATTAAAATTAAAATAAAATAAAATAAAATTAATCTGCAAAATTTAAAATGAAAAATAATTATTAATTTTTATCAGTTAATTAAATAAAAATACAAATAAAATAAAATTAAAAATAAAAATAAAAATAAAATAACTAAGAATAATACCAAATAAAATATACAACTTAAAATTTAATTACTGAGAATAAATTTGTGACGCTGGGATCAAAGTTGTTGGACAGCCCTATTCCACTTGTCGGTACCCTTATCTTCACGTCTTCGTCTGATCGATCGCCAGTATTGTGGTCCACTTAAGCACGAAACATTTGTGACATAATTTTGGACAATTTACCAATAACATGACATTTTTAGCCCTTATTCTTAAATAAATTTCCAAGGGACCATTTAGCTGACGACAACCAGGGATATTGTCGTCCACCTAAATTGAGCAGCGAGATCTACAGACAATCTATATATGTTCAAATTTTAATTGTACTAGAACGTGTTTCCCGCTTCCTGATATGTTCCAGCCATCAAGGACTTCCAGAATACTCCTTACACCGGGTGAGCAGACAATTATTAAGAGAGAAGATAAATTAAGAATGCATATGCTGTACATCCAGGTCGGATCTCTTCCAATCACGCAAAGGATGAAACATATGACTAACTGAAGTTTTTAGAGGGATTGAGAAGAGAATGGTGCATATACTGTGTACCAGGTCGGATTATGAGTCACGCAAAGGAGATAGTATATGGCTAACAGATAGAAAGAATTGCATAGTGAGAAGATGCAGAGAGATAGTATTGCATATGTTACAGTCCAGGTCGGATCTTTCGATCACGCAAAGGAAGCAACATATGACTAACAGATAGAAAGCAAGAAAATAACCTTCTACAAACCTAGTTTATCGGAATTCCCCAGTCACCCCATCAAAACCGGAATTAAGGACAGAATCCGCACATCAAGGAAAAGTGAATCCACAGTTCTAGATACGGGTTCTTTAGTGTGACCAGTAGATTCCCGTGTATATCTCCCTGCTCAACCTATCCGAGCGTCGTATTGTCAGGCTAAACGGATCTAACTAGGTCAATGTTTGTCATGTCCTTGAATTACTTAAGTTTTTAACTCTTCCTAGTCAAGTCCATTTGAAAATCTTTCGTGCCTACCAGCGCATCGAGCACAGAGCGTAGACAATTCAACTTAGGTACGTTACGCAGATTCAGATTGCCCGTTATCACTTGCTAATTTCATTTCCCGTCACAACACCTGCAAACAAAACTAACAGCAATATATTTTTTTTTAATTTTCTGGATTTTTGATGTTTTTGGATTTTTGAATTTTCTATTGTTTTTGGATTTTTGATTATTTCTCCCCTAAATTTGTGCATGGGTGAGAATAAAAAATAGAAATAAAATGCGCAAATTTAAACTAACCTACCTACAGAACCAAAAATAAATTTAAAAAGTGTTGAAGAATTAAGAAAATAAAAGAAAATAAAAAAGAAAAACTTAATCCTCAAAACGAATCATTTTCAGAAATCCCACAAGCACATCGAAACGAGCTTTGTTAAAAGGCTTAGTGAACAGATCCGCCACATTATTAGCAGTGGGAACCTGTTCCAGCCGAATTAGTGAACGTTCATAACAATCTCTGATGAAGTGAATTTTAATATCGATGTGCTTGGTTTTAGAATGTTGGACTGGATTTTTGGCAATTTGAATTGCGGCCTCATTATCACAGTAAATGGGGGTTTCTAAGTAATTCAAACCGTAGTCCAACAGCTGATGTTGGATCCAGATAAGTTGAGAACAACAGGCAGATGCAACAACGTATTCCGCCTCCGCTGTTGAGGTTGAGACAGTGTGTTGCTTTTTGCACTGCCATGACACTAGTGTGACATCCGCCTAAAATGGATTCGGGTCAACCCAACCCAATTGGAAATTTAATAAACCCTACTCAAGATTACTTGACGCTAATAGGATCAAAACCCATGCAATACGATATAACTTGACGTTAATAGCAACATAGTATTGTACAACGTTATAACTATAATCAAAGTAAATTATGATACCATATTAAAATAAAATCAAAGTACAATGCTCTAATTAAATTAAAAGAATCAAACTTGAATTCTCTAATTAAACTTCAAATCAAAGTAGATTGTTATAATCAAATAATAACCTATCTTTTATAAAACTCCATTTTTATAAACTTTACATTAAATTTTATAAAACTCTATTTTTTATAAACTTTACTTTAAATTTTATAAAACTCATATATTAATTATGTAAAAGATGCTTGTGTTAGTGGGAAATTATGAAGACCACCAAAAGCAAAAAGATTATTCCCATGGTCTCCCACTCACACCTCCCATCCACTTTCCTTTCCTTTTTCTCCCAACACATTATTCTCTTCACCACTTAAATCTTCTCTATTCTTTCTCTCACTCTCAATCTCGAAATTTCCTCCAAGAATACTCATATTCCATCCAAGAACAATCTATTATACTCAAATCTTCATTCCTCTTGAAGCATTCATCAAGGTATGTTGTTAAAAGTTTCAAATTCATACAAGAAACAAATTAAATCCACCAAAATATCTAAAACTCATTTTTTTCATAAACCTGATTTTTCTCAGAATACCATCAATAAAATAAGAAGTTCTGGAAATTTTCAGAAAATAACTTATTTTTATTGAATTATCATAATTATTTCAATAAAGTAGGGCAATAATTCACATAAAATACTTGTTGCATTCAATAAATTCTGAGAAAATTCTGGAATGACTTGTATACTGATTAAACATGATATATGAAGTTTACTATTATTTATATTACTGTTTACTATTATTTATGATTTTATTGATTAATTAATAATGAAATATATAAAAAATACTTCCCATAGTAACAAATATCTGAAACTTATACACTGGGCTCTACATCATGTTATAAAACTATGGTTAATTTTACAGATTTTTTGAGAATCATTTACTATTTTTCCCGAATTTTGTGTTGTTTAATCATTAAAATATTAAATAAATACTAAAACAGTTCAGAAAAATATACAAATTTTACAGTAATTCATATTGTATGAAATGATGATTTCCTAATAATTTCATAATTTTTCAAAACTGTTTACTATTTAAAACTATTTTCCTAAGTATTTAAGCATGTAAAAATGCATTTTAATGATTATTTCATATAAATAATTGTTAAAATCTATAAATAATTATAATTAGGCAAGTTATTATTTTAATAAGAAATTATTAAAATCTAGCCTAAATTGAAAATATAAATTAATTATGCAAAGTAAGTAATTCAATTTAAAATTCATTTAACAAATAAATACCTTAATATTATAATCAAAATGAATTATTGTTAATTCATCTAATATAAGAATACGTGTCTAATTATTTGTATTAATACTTCATTCTTGTTTAGCAGTTCCTAAACCAAAAACTATTAATTATATTAGGTTCTACGCCATTTTGACCCGAATCGTCTATCGTACGACACACGCATTTCGTTTTTGGACTAAAGTGAGTAATCTACCCTATATTTTATAATTTTCAATACTTTTGGGGTGTATCATGTGGTTCTAATATGTTCCAACTTCATTTTATTGTTTTATCACAATTGAGACATTGTTGGGACATTTATACGTGAATCATTAATTGTATAACTATTGTTTGTTTACGCTACATGTACTTGTAGTGCATTACCATTTTTAGTCTAATCTCCATGACTATGCCCGTATTCTTGAGGTACGTTATGGACAATAATAGCGCTATTGGGTTGACCACCCCGCCTTGGGACGCTAAGGTGATTGATCGCACGTGGTTGAGTGTGTATGATGATTAGACGCTCCATCCTATATATATTTATATATATACATATATATATATATATATATATATATATATATATATATATATATATATATATATATATATATATATATAGGGTGAGGACTTATTGTTGTTGTTATCAATTGTTAATCAATTTTTGATTTATAAACATTTATCTCAAATACAATTGTTTGGCGACTTCAAAAGAAAACAAATTTCAAATTAGAAATGTTTCAACTTCACAATTTTCTCTACTAAAATTTGATTACTCACCAACTCTCGTAGTTGACCTGTTTTTACCCATGGTGCAGATTTGAAGAATGAAGAATGATGAAAAATAGGTTGCGCCTTAGAAATCCACAAGACAAATTTAAATTTGATGTAATAAATGTTGTTCGTATTTGGATATGTATTTGTATGTTGTGATTCTTGTTTGCATACTTAGTACTTAATTGAATCTAATCATATTATAACATAGTTGTCATGAGACTTTGAACAATATATCACGCCTTGATCGATTCCGACAAGGATCGGGGTGTGACAACTAGTCTGTCACCAAGATATTGACACCCTCCTGAAGTAGATTTCCTGTCAAGCTCACAGCCTCCATAATTACTGTTAGCAAAAGCATATAAATCAAATTCAGAATTCTTCAGATACCAAAGACCCAATTTTGGGCTACCTTGGATATACCGAAAAATTCTTTTGACAACAATAAGATGTGAAAGTTTAGGATTAGCCTGATCACGTGCGCATTGACAAACTGCAAACATGATGTCAGGGCGGCTTGCAGTAAGATACATCAACGATCCGATCATTGATCTGTAGTGTGTCTGATCTACGGATTCGCCGTCAGGATCTGTAGTCAGAAGAGGTCTTTCAGCCATTGGCGTTGATGCAGATTTAGCGTCGTGAAACCCGAACTTCTCAAGAATATCCTCCACATACTTGGCTTGATGTAGCAGGATTCCGGTTGAATTTTGTTTGACCTGAAGCCCCAAAAACATGGTCATTTCCCCCAATGAACTCATTTCGAATCTCTTTTTCATTACACCTTCGAATTCCTTGCAAAGCTGCGGACTGGTTGACCCAAAGATATTGTCGTCAACATAGATTTGAACTAGAATCTGATCATTACCGACATGCTTGATAAACAAAGTTTGATCGATAGTGCCACGAGAGTATCCATGCTCGAGCAAGTGCTTTGTTAGAGTCGCATACCACGCTCGAGGAGCTTGATGTAACCCATACAATGCCTTGTCCAACTTATAGACATGATTAGGAAACTTCGAGTCAACGAACCCAGGGGGTTGATCAACGTAGATCTCTTCCTTCACCTTGCCATACAAGAAGGCAGTCTTGACGTCCATTTGGTAAACGGTGAAGTTCATGTAAGAGGCATATGCTAGGAAGATACGAATAGCCTCCAAGCGAGCTACTGGAGCATAAACTTCAGTGTAATCAAGACCCTCGACTTGTCGAAACCCGCGAACCACCAGTCTAGCTTTATTTCGCACTATAACCCCTGAATCATCCTGCTTGTTTCGATAGACCCATCGTGTGTCAAGAGACTTTTTGCCCTTTGGCAACTCAACCAACTTCCAAACCCCGAGTTTTTCAAATTGATGTAATTCTTCATGCATTGCATCTACCCAGCTGGGCTCATTCAGAGCCATTTCAACATTCTTTGGCTCTATTTGAGAGATAAAGCAAGAGTAGAGACAAGTATTGACATCTCCACTCTGACTTCTGGTTTTAACGTCGTCGCCCAGCTGACAAATGATGTTGTCGATTGGATGATCTCGTTGAATCCTTGAGGGTATTCGTGGCTGATATCATTAAGCGAGACAGGAAGATTGTGAATATTGACACCTCCTTCATTTGCTGATTGAGCCACGCCAGACGACTCTGCCACAAACTCATTTGAAATATCTTCAGGAAAGAGTAGCTCCATAAAGGTTGAAGTAGCAGCGGAAGCATCTTTAGACATGAACTCTCTTTCTATAGGAGTGAGTGGTGTAGTTTCAGCATCAGGAGTATCAATCTGAACTGGAGATTTCGGATTATCAGGATGTACGGATGACTCCCCTGCAGGCGAACCAGAGGACTCCCCCTCAGGCGAAGCAAAGGTCTCCCCCTCAGCTTGTGAAGAGGGTACCGTTGGAGGTCTGTAGACAACTTCTTCGTCTTCGTCTTCAGGAACATTCTTCGAACCAGAGACAGATCCAGATGAGCTACCTGAAAACACATTTATGGATTTGAACAGAGATGTGTAGTCAAACAACCAATCTGGACCTACTCGAGCATCCGTCTCATTTTCTTCCAACCAGCGCACGTCATAAGATTCTACAACCTGCTTTGTCTTCTTATTGTAGACCCTATAAGCGGTGCGAGCAACATACCCTACGAAGTAACAATCATCGGCTTTGGCATTAAACTTCGGGTTGGTCTCTAAGTGAAGAAGGGTGCAAGGGCAGCCAAATACACGGAAGTGACTGACTGAAGGCTTGTGACCATATAGAATCTCATACGGGGTCTTCATTTGAGCTTTGTTGATCAACACGTGATTCTGAACATAGCAAGCAGTGTTTATCGCCTCGGCCCAAAAGAAAACTGGTAGTTTGGAGTCACACAGCATCGTCCTTGCAGCGTCTTTTAAAGTTCTGTTTCTCCTCTCAGCAACAC
Organism: Lactuca virosa; assembly: GCF_052849685.1. Classification (NCBI taxonomy): domain Eukaryota; kingdom Viridiplantae; phylum Streptophyta; class Magnoliopsida; order Asterales; family Asteraceae; genus Lactuca; species Lactuca virosa. Next base: position 362,262,414 of record NC_136433.1, on the reverse strand, counting down.
CATTTTGTTGAGGTGTGTGAGCGGAGCTGTATTGACGCATAATACCCTTTTCTGCGCAAAAATGATCGAGTACAGAATTCTTGAACTCTGTTCCGTTGTCGGTACGAAGCGCCTTCACCCGGTTGTTAGTTTGGTTCTCAATCAATACAAGGAATTTCTTAATTAGATCAGCAACTCCAGCTTTGTTGGATAGAAAGAAAACCCACGTAAAACGAGAGAAATCATCTATCACAACCAGTCAATAGGAATTTCTGTTAATGCTGAGAACGTTTACTGGTCCAAACAGATCCATATGTAGCAATTGAAGCACCTGACTAATTGAGTTGACCTGTTTTGGCAGGTGTGGTTTTCTATGATGCTTACCTTGGGCACATGACACACACTTCTCAAACGTGATAAAGTCCTTGACAGACAAACCATGGACCATCTCATTCTTTGCAAGACGATTCAAGTTCTTGGCGTTAGCATAACCGAGTCTTCGGTGCCATAACATTGCATTTTGTTCGGAGATCTTTGAAAAGAGGCACGTAACTTGTTCTGGAAGATTGCTATTCATATCTATGATGTAAGCATTCCCATCCCTTTTAGATTTCACAAGAATTCACTCTTCTGGGATGACAAAGCCTGGCTTGAGAATCATACATTCCTTTTCGGTGAAATGTGTAGAATAGCCTTTGTCACATATCTGAGACACACTCAACAAACTATGCTTCAATTCGGGAGAAAAGTTGACATTCTCGAAGCTTAACACCCCATTTGTGATGGTTCCCTTTTGAGTGATTTTGCCACCTTCTCCACCCGCAAAAGAGATATATCCCCATTAAAAGATTGAATGTTGTGCAGTTGGGCGATATCTCCTGTCATATGCCGGGAGCAGCCGCTGTCGACGAACCAAGGTCTGACGACATTCCCCCGCAACTGTCCCTGCAAAATGTGCGGGTTTATTTAGATTTGGGAACCCATGTCATTATTTTCCTGGGTTGTCCCGATGCCTTTTCAGATCTATTATCATTTAAAGACTTTTCAGAGGACATCGATGATGGATTGGAAGCTAATTTGGGCAACCATTCATAATTAGGTTTTCTAACAGTCCCAGGTGGTTTTGAAATCAGATGTTTATCAGTTTTCTTGAAGCACTTGGGTTTTCTACCAAAATTGGTTGAAGACCCACTGCTGCTTCTTGATGAAACAGACCTTGGCTTGGCCATGCTCGGTTTTGGCAAACTGCTTGGGACTTTGTTATGAAAGACCTTTTTATGCTTTTGAAAAACAACCCGTTTTCTACTCCGATCATCCTTCCAATCATCATTCCGAGAACGATTTCTAGAGAACTTTCTAGTTAAAGACCTTCCTCTGAATTCGTTCTCTCCTCTTGGTGACACAAAATGTATAAACATACGATTAGGACAATTCCTAGCTATATGACCACCAGTACCACAATTGAAACAAATCTGTTTGTTATTGTTATAACTTGTGCTACATTGATCAGATTTGTTTTCCATACTAACACCCTTGCTTCTCTCACATGAACAAGAACAAGAATTAGGTTGTGAGACAAGTGAGGGTATATTAGATGGAGAAGCTTGTGAAACTGGTGGTTTTTCAATATTATCACCACAAACATTAGAATTGCCAACCACATTATTCAAAACAGTATCAGATACTTTAAAACCATTCAAAACAGTATCAGAAGCTGTAGAAACATCACAAAAAACATTGTCACTTGCAACATCAGAGAAATTATTGTCTTTATTTAAAACTAAAACTTCAGGTTCAGACTCAGTTTTATTTTTAGAAACAGATCCTTCAACTTCGTGCTTTGACTGATTCAAGGATTGATCTGCAGGAGAAGTAGAAATGTTAGTACTTTCAACATTAATAAATCCTCCCGAAACAAAACCAGATGGCTTGCCATAAACCATGAATGGTTCATTGGCAATCTCTTCTTTGGACAAGGGTTGAAACTGATATGAATGATTGAAAGGAGGAGGCACTTGATTATTCCCTAGACCCTTTGACTGATTTCGTTTAAATTGCATGCAGTGGTCTATCATATTGGCGACTACCTCACTCGATACATCATATTTTCGGAAATCAAAATCAGCAGTTTCAAATTTGCCCTTTAAGGATTCAATTTCAGCCACTAGTTCAGCGTTCTGTTTCTTTATGAAGTCATAATTTTCGCATTTATTACTATAGTCTTCCTGAAGTCTCCTAAAGTCCTTTATTTTAGATTCTAACTGGGCCTTAAGAGGTTTTTGTCCTTTTCTAAGTTGGTAACCTTCATACCTAAGGTCCTCTACTTCCCTTTTTAGTAAGTCATTATGTTCACGAAGAATTTTAATGTTCTCTACTTCTCTACCTAGTGTCTCAATTTCCTCATGCAGAATTTTAACATAATCAATACAAGCTTGGGAGCATGAGGGTAGACTTACCTCGTTTTTATTTGGTTCATGAGAAGAAGATACCATCAACACAAATTGCAGCTCCATCATTTGATCTTCAACTGCAACAATCTCTGCCGGAGCATCATCACCAACCTATGCCAAATGGGCATTTTCAGGTCCAGATATGTTCGGGGCGTGCATATGATCCTCCTAGTCAAACGATTGCGCAACCATGGCCTTCTCGCTGTTAACCTGAGCACCGCTTTGATTGTTTCCAACTGCAACCATTGTCCGGTCATTATTCAATCTTCTATCTGGCTGTGGACACTCACGAGCAAAATGCCCTGGTTCGTGGCAGTTGAAACACCGCAGCTTTCCCCTGCTGAACCCAACCTTCTTGTCAGCACTCATCCCCCAGTTGTTCTTTCTGGTCTTCTTGGCAAACTGTTTCGCCCTGAAAACTGCCATGACAATTTGCCATGTGATATCTATCTCTTCTACGTCTTCAGGGTGAATCTGATCGAGATCGGCAAATGACAGTTGGGGCAGAAGATCTCCAGCTACAAGTGCATTGTAGCAGTTGACAAGCCCTGTAGCAAGAGCGAGATTTTCATCACTCTCCTTTCCTTTTGAAGAGGAAACCACATTGGAGGAAGAAGCAGCTTGGGCAGCAACGAACGATTGGTTCTGAGAGAGAGGCATGCCTGATGCAGCAGGAAGAGAAGAGGCTGATGGAGTGGAAAAGGACTGAACCTGAGCTTGCTGAGCAGCAAATGGTTGACATGCAGAAGAAAAAATGAGAGATGAAAGAGCATTGTTAGAAGAGATCCCAAGGTTTGCAGCTGAGTATGAATTCACATGGTTTATCTCCCGCTGCTTGTCATCAATATTATAGGCCTTGATGACTGCCATCACTTCAGCAAGAGAGAGCCGGCTAAGATCCTTAGTCTTCTTTATAACAGCTACATTCATGTCCCAAGACTTTGGGAGAGCATTCAGTAGCTTCTTGTTTATCTCAGACTTGGTGTAAAAGATCCCGGCTACAGTCATTTCAGTGGTGAGAGATGTAAATCGCTGCATCTGTGCTTCAAGAGTTTCTCCAGGAACGTAGTTGAACATATTGAACCGTTTTCGAAGCATATCTTGGCGACTCTCCTTCATATCTTCATTCCCTTCATAAACCTCGATTAGGGCTTCCCACAAAGCCTTAGCAGAAGTGTACTCCCTAAAACCTTGGGCTATGTCCGGAGATAGGGCCATGGTAAGAGTGGCCAAAGCCCTTTCTTGCTCTTCGACCTTCTCAAAGTCTTCATCTGTGTAATTCTCAATCTTCTTGTCAACCACTTGCCCTGCAACAGTGGTGGTTATTCTGATAGGATCTTTTATGATGCTTCTCCAGATTTTGAAGTCCTTCATCTTGATGTACTTTTCAATCCTGTACTTCCATTCAGGGAAACCTTCAGCGGACAACAGTCTAGGAATTCGAGTGGTTGTACCCATTACAGAGTCCAGCTCGTGATGGTGTGTTTGACTTTGAGAATCCATTAATATTAAATTAATATTAAATAGAAATTAAATTATTTAAGAGTAAATTAAGTTTCTGGTCAAACACAAGTTCACAGTCAAAGTAGGTTTGCGACCGTAAACTATGTTCACAGTCCGAAGTTTACGGTCGTAAGGTGTTTCCGGTCTAAGTTCACGGTCCAAGAATATAAATTTCTGGTTGATGAAAAATCCTTATTCACGGCCCAAGAACCAAGTTCATGGATCAAGAACTGATGGGAGTTTGCGGCCGTAATCTAAGTTTAAGGCCGTAAGCTATGGCCGTAATCTCCCAGAAACTTGAGAGAAAATGCAGTTTTGAATGAAGCTTGAAACCCTTTCGTAGCAAACACCAACTTCAGTCGCAAACAAATAAAAACATGGTCAAAAATCGATTGTAGAATGCTTTTGACGCTGGGTTTGCTCTGATACCAATTGTAAGGTCCTGAAACGGATCTTACCAGTGATCAAATAGCAAACACAATCAATTAGCAATAAAGAATAAGTAGAATTGAGAATGAACAAGCTTGCACACGCTTTTCTATTAGGAATAACATCTGGTACAACTTGTGGTTACAACAGCCGTGAACTCTGAGGCATCAACAACTGACAAAAGACCTAGTACACCTCTATTTATACTGGACCTGGGCCGGCCTTAGGTTTACGGCCTTAAACAGGCTTACGACCGTAAACTCATTGTCGGGCCGTAAACTACACACAATCTACCAAAAGCTATCAATTGAATCAAAAGAACCTATTACATAGAAAGCCTAGACCAAACCACTAATTAGACCCTTCAGTATTGATTTAGATCTAAAGGTTGGAGACTTGGACTTAATGGATTAAGTTAAGAAAGATGCATTTTTGGTCCCTTTGGGACTTAAAGTTGGAAACTTTATCCATTATGGAGCTATTAGGAACCTAACATGAGCTTTGAGTGAAATGTCTTAATGTTTTAATGAATTAAAATGGATTTTGGCAACTGCTTGGTTATGCATGGCGTAACCTTGGATTACGCAGCGCGTAGGGTAACCTTGCCCCATTTTCCGTGGGAAGGTTCTACACATAGCGTAGAGCTATAATATGCATGGTGTACGATCAAAAGGTGTTATTGCTTATTTTTTAGCATTAGGTTAAGTTGGGTGGGATATAGCCTTGAAGGGTAAAATGGTCTTTTACTCTACAGAGATAGAGGGAGAGAAAGAGAGAGTATGAAATGGACCTTTGATTATGCATTATCACCTTAATTGTTAATTAGGTTTGTTTTGGATATGTTCATTGTGAGGAGCTTTTGTAGTAGCAACGAGTGTGAGATATGGTTATCTTCGGATTGAGGTGACTTCTCTCACAGTACTTGCAGGTCAAAGGAACCAATGCCGACCCACTGGATTATGTTTATAGGATGCTAGCTGTCTTTGTGAATCTTGAATGTATTTTCATGTATGTTTTTTTTGGGGGGGGGGGGGCACTACATTTTTTGGTCGGGGCCAAGTACATGTTACGTACAGGCCTGTTAACTGTTCGAGCCCGATCAGTACCAGGCGGGGCCCGATGCCAGGCGAGGATCGATGTATAGGTTAGATTAGGTGTCTAAGCCCATAACTATAATTGGTATATACTTAAATTGATAGTAGCACAGACATCTTGGGTTGCCCTCAAAACTAGCAACTAGACAAGATGACTTTTAGAGAGAGGTTGAATTTATTATTTGATTAATAAATTGAAATAAATGATTTATTAATGTATTATGGAAATAATATATTAATTATAAATCATATTATTTAATTAATAATTTGTAACACCCAGAATCTAGAACACCAAGAAAGGAAAGAAAAACCTCAAGACAAGAAGGCAACTCGTCGTGTCGGTGGAATGACTCGACGAGTAGGAGTGGGTTTTGGGGTCGCGAGCTAAGTGAGCTACTCGACGGTTCGGAGGACCGACTCGCCGAGTTGGTCTGGGTTTGGGAAACCCTAAATTCGGACTTTTGTTCCCTATTTAAGCATCTTATTCTCCTCCCATCAGCCTCATTTCCAGCCTACACTGCCCAAACCCTAATTCATAAAACCCTAGTGCCTTCCATGAGCTTGTGAGCCATTTATGAGTGTTCTTGAGTGCTTGGAAGCTTGAAGAAGAAGGAGAAGCCTTGGGGATACAAGAAGAGACTAGCAGATCCAGAAACCTCTTGCTTTCTTCATCATTTTCTGGTAAGAAAGTTCCAACCTTGATCATTATGCACTTAGATCTCTTCGTTGTCACTTTATGAGGGTTTTTGGTCCAAGTATCCTAGCATGTGAAGTATGGACGTCCCAAAGGCTTATATTTTCAGATCTAGAACCATTAAGGACTGTTATGGCATAAAGGTGCAAAGTTTATGCCATAGGAGTCCCCATGCAAGCAATAAAGTGTTCTTTTGGCCTTTTTATCTCAAAGGGCCATGTATGGATGGAAAAAGGCAGGAGCTTTGCATGGTTATGAGATGTTTGGGTCCAGATCTAGGTTTGGATGCATTAGTATGGTGTATGGGTGACTTCTGGACCAAGATCTAGGTCCTTAAGAGTTAGGGTTTGAGTGAAATCCTTCAAGCAGGGGTATTATCGTGTAAAGTTGGAAACTTTCCCCTTCTAAGGACATTTCCAGGGTGTATTCGAAGTTTGGAGTTGGGATCTGAAGTATAGGGGCTTAACCCATTAAGTTAGCTTATCAGACTAAGGGACTCGACGAGTCGAGGTGGATTGTCCCGATTCTATATGTTTGAACTCGACGAGTCCGAGGAGTGACTCGGCGAGTTGATGGGATGAGTCGCGACCATGAGTATCCAGGAAACTCGACGAGTCAGGGGTTGACTCGACGAGTTGGGTCGCGAATTCAGGATTATGAGTTTTGGAAGTCGACGAGTTAATGGAGCAACTCGGCGAGTTGAGTCAAATCGGTGCGTTGACTTTGACCGTTGACTTTGACCTTGTCCAGAGTTGACCTAGCTTGACCTTTGAGGGTATTTTTTTTGGTCTAAGTGTTATTTTGGTATTGATAGCTCGGGGAGCCGAAGGAGCACGAGTTCGGGATTTAACGGTTAACAGCCAGAGGAGTATCAGCTGGAATTCAGCAGTGCGAGGTGAGTCTCCTCACTGTGTGTATGGGTCTACGGCCATAATGCCGACCCATTTAGTTTATGTATGGTAGGAAGACCCGGGGGTTAGTCCTAGGCATTATGCATGAAAGACCAGGAGGAGGCTCCTGGCACTCAATATGTTATTATGTATGGTAGGAAGACCCGGGGGTTAGCCCTAGGCATTATGCATGAAAGACCAGGAGGAAGCTCCTGGCACTCAGTATGTTATTATGTATGGTAGGAAGAACCGGGGGTTAGCCCTAGGCATTATGTATGAAAGACTAGGAGGTGGCTCCTAGCACACTGTATGTTGATTAGCCAAGTAGAGTAGTATGTATGCTAGTTGTCTTTGTGATGCTTTCATGGAAGACCAGGAGGTGGCTCTTGACACTTGTCTGTAAGACCCAAGGGGTGGCCCCCGGCTTGGCAAGAAAGACCACGTGGCGGCCCGTGGCATATCGGCAAGACTATGTTTTGGCACATAACATTTTATTTGGTCATGGTTATGTATAACATGTATGGATCAGTTGATATGTATGGTATGTGGTATCTGGGGAACTCACTAAGCTTCGTGCTTACGGTTTACAGTTTTGGTTTCAGGTACCTTCAGTTTTCAGAAAAGGAGCTCGGGACGATCGCAACGCATACACCCATATTATTCCGCATTATGTGATCTTTGGGATTAGACTCTGATATTTACTTTAAATGAAACGTTTTCAATGTTCGAAACAAAGTTGTTAAGTGTTTTTCTTATATTAAAAACAAAATTTTTTAGCCTTGAATTTTGGGATGTTACAAGTTGGTATCAGGGCCTTGGTTTGAGGGATTCGGACATACTTTCGGGTGTGTCTGAACTCAAACTGAGGACTTGGTATGAAAGTTTTCAAAAGAGAATCATATTTTCATAAAAAGGGTATTAAAAGGAGAAAAAGGGGTGATGCGTGCAATCGACCGAGCTCAAGTAAGTGGTTCGCAAAATACCAATACATGTTTCTTATGTGATATGATATGATTATGTGGTTCGCATGCTTGATTAGAGCTAAGGATCTAGGAAAGATGCCTTTGTATGTTTATATGAGCTTGTAGAATTGCATGCTAGAACTTATCAGCCAGTGGTAGGTTGTTTAGGTTATGCTTGATTGTATGAGCCTTTGAATTGCATGCTAGTACAGATTCCAGATAAGAGGATAGAATGGCTTGTTTGGTTATATTTTCCATTTTTTTGAATGCTGCTTGCTTTGTGCTTTGTGGGACTTTCAGTAATGAGAGTTAGCTACTAGATGAATACGTTAAGTCACATGTGACCAGGGTTGAATAATCTAAGAGTGCTGGATTTGACCCTATTGAGCAGCTCTCGTTTGAGTCTAACCGTTGTAGGGATGAGTCCTTTACTCGAAGGATTATCTGAGCCTCGTCACATGTGATGGTATCATGTAGTGGTTAATTGACATCATGAAGAGTCTTTCAGCAGCTGAGGATAGGGTAGGTTCGGGAACCTAGGAAAGCCTAGGATATGTTTAAGAAGTTTAGTAGTATGGCTCAGTGAGTACTGGCATAATGGTTTAAGGAAGTGACTTAGAGGATTCAGGATGATTGCTGAGGAAAGTATGGATAGGTGTGGAAGGTAGTATCGGGCCTATACTACTGAAAGTACAGGATCTATACTCGAATCGGTGAGAAGTCTTGGAGAATCTAAGAAGCTTATGAGGAAAGGACCCTTGGTTATGTTTTAACTTTTGGAATGTCATATTTCAGTTGGAGATGAGCTCTCAGGGAGATGGTCCAGGTTCGGGTTCTGGCTCAGGTGCAGACGCTGAGCCGATTAGCGAGCAGTTGCGAGAGTTCATTTCATCAGAGATTTCTCGTTGTGTTTCGAAGATAGTGGATGAGCACTTGGGCACATTTCGTACGGAGGTTATGACTATCATTGGAGCTCGCACACTTACTTTACGGGAGTTCCGTGCTTGTGGAGCTCCTGCGTTTCATGGGGAGAGGGATCCCATTATCAGTAGGAGGTGGTTAGCAGATATGGCTAATGCATTCAGGACGAGTTTTTGCCCCGAGGAGGCAAAGGTCAGATATGCTTCCTGTTTGTTGAAGTATCGAGCACGTGATTGGTGGGAAGAGGTCGGTAGTGAGTTGGGTGATGATGCGGTCGATGCTATGTCGTGGGATGACTTTTCAACCAAATTTCAAGCTGAGTTTGCACCAACGATCGAGGTACAATATTTGGCGCGGGAGTTTCTAGATCTCCGCCAAACTACAGAGACTGTGGCAGAGATCACTGCTAAGTTTCGGGAGAGGGCGTTATTGGTACCACAATATGTAGCAGACGAAGAGATGAAGAGAGTAAGGTATCATGACATGCTGCAGGATGACATCAGGAAATTCGTGAGTATTTCATGGTGCGAGACCATGAATGACATGATCTCTAGAGCCCGAGAATGGGAGATTGATTTGGAGCACATTGAGAAGAGGAGGGTAGATCAGGTGCATACTTTGGAGGGTCCTGGGAAGAGATCAAAGACTTCTGACCAGCATGCGATAGGACGGCAGGACCGGAGTCAGTGCAGCACATGCGGGAAACTACACAAGGGAGTTTTTCGTTCCAGGGGTGTAGGCTGCTACAAGTGTGGCAATGTTGGTCATGTCAGCAGGGATTGCCCCCAGGGGGCGAACCCATTGTGTTTTCACTGTGATCAGGTGGGCCACAAGAAGGCCGATTGCCCGACGATGACGGGAGGAGAAGGGACTGCGTCTGTTCCAGTTACTCTGAGGGTTACTGATGGGCAAGAGGATAGGGCTTTGCAGTGACAGACGAGGGAGATCAGGATTCTAACAGGCCATGTGACAGGTATGTATCTTTTACTCAGTTCGGTCCTATCTGTACTTAGAGATTATATTTTCCCACATTGGTTGAGGGTAGTGCAGCTATGGGTTATCCCTCCGCTTGTATTTTGATTATATTTTCAAGAAACATCATATGCCAATTGCATACCAGAAATTATTAGTAGTTAGAGTAAGGTCATTTCCTTTTTTTCTGGTTCGGAAGCATTCGGTATTATTTTGGTTACAGGCGAGATCGGTTCAGGGACATTACGTGACTGTCCGCGGTCAGGATTCAGCAGGGTGGCTATCCACCATCGTCAGGATTCAGTGAAGTACAATCTTTGTGCTAGGGATAGTTTGTGGAAGCATCAGGAGAAGCAGTCTATCGCTAAAGAAGTTGCTCTGAGCATCGACTAATTGGACTTTAAGGTTGAGGGGGACATCAGGTTAAGCTTATGGGGTCATTAGTATTGGGATTTCAGTAGGCGTTCATCTAGTCTTCAGTAATTGTGCGATATTTAGAGAGGGCTAGTAATGGATCACTAGCAAGACTGAGTGTTAGTAGTCAGTGTGTCTACCGGATAAAAAAGGAAGGAATGGGAATCCTCCAATGCTCATGTGTCGTGAAGACTTAGTCGAATCTAAGTGGGGGAGAAACAATCATGTTATGGGAGTAGGAGCTGTTTTGAAACCGGGATAAGTTTCGCATTCAGGTTAGGAAGAAAGGTGGCCTAAGCGGCTGTGTGGTGTGAGGATAGTGTAAGTTGGGGGCTCGGAAAACTTACTAACATTGAGGTCATGTTCTCGTGATAATTGATAGAAGGTATTAAGAAATTAGGATGGGGATTTCAGTCAGGACATGAGTTCAGCTCGGGATATTAGATCGTGCATGTATGCTCGGTTATGGGTGTGTTCGGATTAGTAGTCAACGAAGGACCATGGCCAGTGGTTGAGTAATAGGAAAATGATATAAGAATGCGGGATAGCCGTAGCATTCACTAGTAGCCAGTCAGCATGGAAGGTTTTGTAAGACTTCGGGATAGCCGTAGCATTCACTAGTAGTCAGTCAGCGTGGAAAGTGTTGTAAGACTACGGGATAGCGGTAGCATTCACTAGTAGCCAGTCGGCGGGGTAAGTGTTGTAGTAGCATTCACCAGTGTCCAGATAGCATGAGAATTGTGATAAGAATGCGGGGTGGCCTATAGCATTAGTTAGCAGATACTGTAGAAGTGTTGTAAGACTATGGGGTGGCCCGTAGCGTTCACTAGTTGGAAGACAAAGTATGAATGTTGTAAGACCGCGAGGTGGCCCGTAGCATTCGTATATTGGTATAGTAAGACTGCGGGGTGGCCCATAGCACTCGTCAGTTAGTCGTTAGTATATTGGCATAGTAAGACTATGGGGTGGCCCGTAGCATGTATTAGTGGTCAGATGGTATGGGAACGTCAGACTGCAGGGTGGCCCGTAGCATTCGCCGGCCTTTAGTCGGCAGTGACAATGTATCAGATCCGTGACTCGCTTGTGGGTTTCTTCATATAGCTTAGACCAGGGCAGGACAACCCGCACGGATGTGAGTAGGCCACAGTAGGATTGGATTCGGGAAGCGGTAGGTCGTCGGATCATCCGGAGAGAGTCCGATATTTCAGATAATAACAGATCGGTGGGGACCAGGGTGGTCTCGGATCATCCAGAAAGTGGATAAGAAATAGCAGGATCTTCGGACAGGTAGTGCTACAGGAACTTTGGAGTAAAGCATCTAGTTGATCAGGAGATGCAAAGTCGTTCACAGCAGGATTACATAATCTCAGAGTAAGGGGTTTGACTCTGTTGCACAGCTCTCGTTTGAGTCTAACCGTTGCAGGGACGGATATTTTACTCGAAGGATTATTTGGTTTACACGTTGAGTTGAGCGTTCAGCATCTGGACATAGTAAGTGGAAGAATTCAGTGGGTAACAACGAAGGGACCAGCACTGGGAGTGGCTTGAGAGTTAGTTACAGCGAAGGGTTTGTACTTATGGAAAGTTGCCTTGGGAAGGCCAGCAACTGCGTAGGGTGAAGGGGTGAACCCCCTTGCTGAGTCAGTCTGGAACTCGCCGAGTAGGGCCAACTCGCCGAGTCCAGATACTGACTCGCCGAGTTGAGTCGGGTAGAGGCAAAAAATTGATTTTCAGCAGAAAAACGACAAATGCATCACATACAACAGAAACCAATCAATGCTCTGATACCACTGATGGGTTTTAAGCATAAGAACAATCCTATGTGCTCATACAAACCCTAATGCTTGGATCTAGGTTTCTCTATTGTACATGCAATGAATCCAAGACTTACAAATCCTAGATCTATCAAATAAGAACTGAAATAAGGGTTTAGTAATTACCTTTTGATTGTTATTTAGCAATAACAATCAATCCTTGCTTTGATTGGCTTCAGAAAGCTTAGTGCCTCAAGTGTTGCACTTCTAATGGAGTCACAAACACCACTAAGCAACTTGGATGAAGAGGGAGGAGAGAGGAGGCACCAAAAAACGGCTGGAAACCCTAAAGGATTACTCATTCACGTTTTTGGGGCATAGGGGTCCTATATATACATGTAGGCTATTAGGGTTTGCAACTAGGAAACCCTAATCTGACTGCTTAATCCCTAAGCAGTCCAATGGACCATTCCAGAAGGCCCTTGGACGATTTCTTTATGGTCCTCGATATAGAATTCGTCCATTGCCATCTAATGGATCCTTAGCCCAACTTTGTAACTATCTTATAATTACAATATCAGTCCCCTTAATTTAATTAATCTCTTTTAGTCACAAAATTAATTCTTAATTAATTCTTGACTAATATTAATTAAACAATATGATTTCTCTTTTAATATATTATTCTTATAATATATTAATAAATCATAATTAAACATTTCTCTCTCCTTAATTCATCCTACATATTGCTATGGTGAAGGCAACCCAAAAGGACCATGCTCATAATCGGGTCAAGTACATACCAAAATAGTTATGGACTTAGACACTAATCCAACAGTCTCCCACTTGGATAAGTCTAATAACTATTCTGCATATGACTTCAGAACCTGATCAGCAATCGTAGCTTCCAAAAGCCGCTGTCAACTCTGATCTTATAAGATACGCGTGTCCTTTAGATAAGGGATTATATATTCCTCCATTCTACAAGATATAGTATAGACATGAGACATGGATTGAAATCATTCTCTCAGTCTATGTGTCGTTTCCTGATTTCCGATTTATGACGACTGACTAATTGAACAAATCAAATCAGTCCTGGCCCGGCCGAGCACTTTCCTTTGTCATCACTAAATCATCGAGGGGCCCACAGATATCGCTTTTATCCCACCTTGGGTAAAAGGAATGGATAAACTTTGACTCAAATGCTTGCTTGCACTTACTAATCGAATCACACACAACAATAAGTTTTATAACACCAAGTTACTGGTGCGTTTACTTATCATCAATGTGCAACCGACCAGCAAATAACAACTCACACATCTCGGTTTCAAGAATATACAATGTTATCGTCTCACCAATCACTCGTGATAAAACCATGAAGTGATTCAAGTGAGCGTGGGTTTAATCCAATACTTTAATCTTATCAAAGCACTCATGAACTCTGCAACAAACTTGTGCTATGTCTAAACACTTTAGACAATCTACAGACAGATTCATGACAATCTTCCTTCATACCTACTTCCAACGTATGACCGACTGTGGAGGTTCGAATAACCCAGTTATTCTGGAAGTCAAAACATGCAAAGTGAAACGCAATAATAATATTAATCCTATATGGCCCCAAAACTTTTGAGCGTAAATAAAAACACTTTTATTTAAACACCATATTGATTACTCATTATTCATTGCTTACTGTTTCAGAAAATCAACTTATTACTTGAATTATAACCACAATTGTCCCATGCTCCAAGCATGCACACTTTGGTTTCCTATGGTCCATACTTTCTGAAATAAATCAATTGAAAAACTTTTCCAATGAAACTCATTTCACAATCCCCAAGCCTTATCATTAGTGTAAGAATACCAAATTCTTACCACTTTTAGAATATGTCAGATTCTAACATTTTATGCAATGATCCTTTCGTAAAGTCATAGCACAAAAGTCACCAAGACTTGGCCAATGAAATCACAAAGTACTCTATCATAAATTGTTACAAAACAATTATATAGATGTGATGTCTCTCACTCAAAGTACATTCCTTCGAACATCCTTTTGCATAAAAGTTTCTAATCTACATAGATTCTTAATTTTCAACTCCCATTTATGGAAACATTTCCATATTTGCTATATGACAACTCATTCTTAATAGAATCTTATCTATTCATAATAATGTTAATATAGTCCATCCAGTACTATACTTCCAACTACTCACAAGCGACAAAATCCTCAGTGAACCTCAGATCGTCCTTTGATAGTTGTTTAATTATTTTAGTCAAATCCAGTTCTAGTCCCTTTTCTCTCTTAATGCCCTAGGCATTTGGAAAATTTTAGAATGGTTAAATATTATAGCATATGCAATCGATCCTATACCCGAAGCGTATTGGACACGATGCATAATGTCTCACATAAAGACGTGATACTTTATCAGCCTTCTGCCATAATATTTTATGTGCACTGTTCCCACAATTTGAACTATGAAGAGGGATGCCGTAATCGTAATCGAATTTTGAGAATGCACTATGTATCCTTGACTAAATTTATTAACATTTCTCGATCTAAGCTTTTAGATTTTGAAACGAAGTATAATATTCTCTCCCTTAATTATAGGAAAACAACTTTTCAACCCTTGCAACTTTGCAAAGTGAATCTTTGTTTTCTATAATTAATATTGCTAACTTGCAATACTTACCATAATAATCATGCTCCCACTAACATGATGATTATTTTCTTACCAGCATAACACTTATGCTCCCACTAGCTTTGACATGTATTCAGAAAACAATTGAACTTCCAGAAAACAATGCTTATTGAATTCCTTAAGTTCATATTTCTAATACCTAATGCTTTGATAAGCCTTTATCTAAGCTTTTTAAGCTCATACACCTTTGCCTTAGATAGCTCACATGTGTGTTTAAACAATTCAGAATTTATGTTACTAAGTCCCAAACGTTCAGATCAATTGCCAAATCTCACAATTCGAACTATGAAAAGGGATGCCGTAATCATAATCGAATTTGAGAATACAATTTTCACAATTGCTATCTTCTTAAAATCTCTCTTAGTGAAAGCATTTCCTCACAATCATTTTCATGAAGGAGGAAAACCTTATGACACTTAGATTTTATGATGTATGTGTTCCTATCCATGTGAATTTGTCAAAACGAAAGTTTGCGACAAATCCAAAACCATATGGACTGAACTTGTTCAATATTGATTTCTTGCCTCATGGTAACATGAATGCACACCATGTCTTCCAAGCAACTCACCCTTTCATATCAATGTACTTTCCATTGATCAAGGTGCTTTGTCTTTATGCATTCAAATGAGAACTCATAGAACTCACACGCATAATTAACTCAATTGGAATGACACAGAAAAAGAGTATGTCATCCACGATAGGCTTTAAACCTCAAGTCGTGTACTAGTGATGATCAACTAGGTTTATTCTTGATTTGTTCTTGAAACTTTTCAAGACCATTAAGACTCCCACTGACTCCTTGACATATAAGATTCTCTTGTCAAGAAACATTCATTGACAAAACAAATATTCACGAGTTAGTGTAGTTTTTATCAAGACTATCACTTCACATGATTGGTTCTAGTTGGTCTTTGTCTTATCCAAGACATCACAACTTACCAATCTCAAATGTGCAAGAATAAGAAGACCTTTTCCAATTCCACATTTGTTAAGTGTTATAAACCTACTAAAGACTTGTCACTCATGTCACAATCTTGACTCTAAGACTTGATATTGGAACGAAGTATGATTGACTTCTTGATTTAACCATTTCTACAATTCATGATTCCTCTTCTTAGACATGCAAATGCACTAAGACTCACTTAGAGGATCAATTGAGATATGGTTCTTAATGATTAAGACTTATCATAAAACACAATAAAAGGTACTCTCCCTTCTTCTTAGAATAGAGAAACTTTTATCTTTCTGCCTACTTGATTCTTCTTATTCGTTCTACTATTGATTGAAACTCTTTCAATCAACTCAGAATTATACTTAATCTTATAAGTATAACCATATTTACTAAACTTTAGTAAATCATGACGAATATCTTTATCACTCTTGTGGGGAACTTGATCAACGCACAACCTAGTGTACTCGATCTCCTAGTCCTTCTCTTGACACTTTGTCAAAGATTTAGTCTAATTTCCAAATATGAAGTTTCTCATTCATCACGCAACCAAGTTGTATGATTCCAAGTTTCTGTCCAATTGAAACTTGGGCGATGAGAATCTTCCCTTATTTGGCAAATTCTCGACATTTCCACAAATAACATAATTAAGAATCAAATCCATTATTGCTAATAATAGAAACAATTAAACATCAATTTTTCATACACACCATTGCAAGGATAAATAAATAAGACAAAATCAAAATTTATTTTATTGCGGAAAAATTTGTCCTTACAATGCAATTCAACTGAAAAACTATGCTATTTCATATTTCTTATCATTCTATCCTAACTCTAGAGTAGCAGCTCAAAAAATCTGATCTTCGAATCCATGCGATCGAAATCCATTTCTTCATGATTAGATTCAGCACGCTTCTTCCTTAAGCTTCCTCTCTTTTCTTCGATCCTGCAAAAACATCAAAATGTAATCTTATCACATCATGTATTAAGAATAAAAGAATAGGAACTTATAAAGTTAGTTAATAGATTTTACCTGAAGTAGAGCCATACGTCTTGACTCTCCCATCTCTTAGATCTCTTAGATAAACTGGGCAGCTTCGTCTCCAATGCCCCTTCTCTTGGCAGTAGAAGCATATGGACTCTTTTGGAATGGCACAAGGAACTATCTCAGAATTTACCTTTTCTGGATTTCCAATGTCACCATTTTCAATGTCCATTGAAGTTTGAGAGTTTGATTTGCCAGACAAATTTGCTCGATCAGCACGCTAATTCATTTCTGATTCAGCAGTTATAAGCAAATAGGTCAAATCAATGAGGGTCACGTCATGGTCCATCATATAGTACTCTCTAACGAACTCACTATATGATTCAGGAAGTGACTCAAGAACCCAGTCAACAGCCAACATTTCTGAGATATCGACACCGATCATCCTTAACCTATCAATGTGTGACTTCATCTCTTAGATGTATGCACACACATGTTTTCCATCTTCGTGTTTACATGCCAAAAGGGCTTGAGTGAGCTTGAACTTTTCAAGCCTTTGAACTTGTGGGTTAGGGAGAATAATTTGAGGAGGTGGAGGAAGTGAAGCATGACTCTCATTTCCTTGATCATATCGTGGAACATCATCTTCATTTGGAAAGCTTGTTCTAAGGGACTTGGGAAGACCATTGTAAGATTTAGACATCTACAAAACGGGAGAAAATTCAAGTTAGTTGAAAAGAATCCTTGACGTAACACCCAAATGAAACATCAAGGCTAGGATCCAACACAACATTCTACAACCTAGAAGAGGGATGCCATAATCTAGTTGCATAATATTTGAAGGTAGGTAAATGACGATTTACCAATTCCCACCATGAAAAACGAAAAAGAAATTTAGGTTTTAAATGAATTGAAACTCCTAGATCATTTGAGATTCATTGAACTTTTCAATGGCATGTTTAATCTCGATTATGCCCTTCAAATTTGCGACTGGGATGCAGAGGATCACAAACAAGGTGTGAATAACCATACGAATCACGTGGTGCACCTAATTGCTACTATCACCTAATCAATGTGCCGGTTAGCCACACACGCTCCATTGATCTATGATAAACATCGAGCCACCCTTCGCTACCAATGCCAAACCCAAATTAGTGTGCCGGTTAACCACACACGCTCCACTAACGTTTTGACAAGGGTACAAAGTGTAATTCCATGGATTAGCATACAATTCCACATTTTTCCTAAAGTAACTATGATTTGGGAATTTGTAAAAGCATGTAGTTACTTTGTACTTCATTATACTTATAATGGAAGGTTTCGTCCTATCCTACCCGTTCGGCTAACGACCCTCCACTAGTCAAGAGTGCGGTGGGTAAGAGTGGATACCCATTCAATCGCCATTTTATAGGCAATTTCCTTAAACACCCCTTATAGACCAGCTTCGTGAATGAGGCCTACTAACGGTAAGACTGCCTCTTTACCATATATATAATATTAGACTTTTAATGTTACATATATATAGTATAGGGTGTATTTTACACTTTTAAAATACTAGGTGGTTCAATTTAATAAATTATACTTTTAATTTAATCAAATGTAAACCAAAACTTTATGGAATTATTAAATCTCTTTTAATTATACACTTTAATTAATTAATAAAACCATAAGGGTGTAATTTGAACTTTTTCAAAATGCTAGAGTTTTAGAATTTAAATATTACATAATTAAACTATTAATCAAAATTTTAAATTCCAAAACTTGAGGGCAAGTTTTGAAACATTTCAAAACATTAGGGTTTAACTATTTAAATTTAAAAAACAAAACTTTTAAGTTCAAATTTAAACTATAAAACCTAAAGGGAGTAATATGAAACTATTCAAACTTACTAGGGATCAAATAACAAATAATATAAATCAAACAATTAATTTAGTGATTATCTATATTTGACCTAATCCAATTTTAGTCACAAGATAATTACCAAATAATTTGAATAATCTATATTTATCATATAAAGAAACTATTTATTCAAAAGAATTGAAATTATCTTTTTGTTTTGGTAAGGATAATCATTTACATACAATAAAATTCGGATTTTATTATCAAAAAACGATTTTGGCATCAATCCTACAACAAAACAGCAAGTAAATCCCGAAATATACTCTGTCAGACTCCCGGACTCGCTGAGTCAGTCCGAAACTCGCCGAGTAGGGCCAACTCGCCGAGTCCAGATACTGACTCGCCGAGTTGAGTCGGGCAGAGGCAAAAAATTGATTTTCAGCAGAAAAACGACAATTGCATCACATACAACAGAAACCAATCAATGCTCTGATACCACTGATGGGTTTTAAGCATAAGAACAATCCTATGTGCTCATACAAACCCTAATGCATGGATCTAGGTTTCTCTATTGTACATGCAATGAATCCAAGACTTATAAATCCTAGATCTATCAAATAAGAACTGAAATAAGGGTTTGGTAATTACCTTTGATTGTTATATAGCAATAACAATCAATCCTTGCTTTGATTGGCTTCAGAAAGCTTAGTGCCTCAAGTGTTGCACCTCTAATGGAGTCACAAACACCACTAAGCAACTTGGATGAAGAGGGAGGAGAGAGGAGGCACTAAAAAACGGCTGGAAACCCTAAAGGATTACTCATTCACGTTTTTGGGGCATAGGGGTCCTATATATACATGTAGGCTATTAGGGTTTGCAACTAGGAAACCCTAATCTGACTGCTTAAGCCCTAAGCAGTCCAATGGACCATTCCAGAAGGCCCTTCAACGATTTCTTTATGGTCCTCGATATAGAATTCGTCCATTGCCATCTAATGGATCCTTAGCCCAACTTTGTAACTATCTTATAATTACAAGATCAGTCCCCTTAATTTAATTAATCTCTTTAGTCACAAAATTAATTCTTAATTAATTCTTGACTAATATTAATTAAACAATATGATTTCTCTTTTAATATATTATTCTTATAATATATTAATAAATCATAATTAAACCTTTCTCTCTCCTTAATTCATCCTACATATTGCTATGGTGAAGGCAACCCAAAAGGACCATGCTCATAATCGGATCAAGTACATACCAAAATAGTTATGGACTTAGACACTAATCCAACATATCCAGCGTCAGTACTCGGGGAGTACCAGAAGGATTGTCGATTGGGTAAGAGCGATGTACTCAAGGTTATCGTGATTGGACTATTCTTAGGATGACACCTTCGAGGATTAGCATTTCTCTCAGGAGGGCAGGGCGGAAGGCCAATAGAAGTGGTCCTTCGAGGATTGGACCGAGCAGGCAAAGTATGCATCGTAAAGGAATGCAGTGAGAGGTTGCATGGTAGTTGGCCGTAGCCAACTTCGAGGACGAAGTCTAGTTTAAGTGGGGGAGAGTTGTAACACCCAAAATCTAGAAGACCAAGAAAGGAAAGAAAAACCTCAAGACAAGTAGGCAACTCGTAGAGTCGGTGGAATAACTCGACGAGTAGGAGTGGGTTTTGGGGTCGTGGGTTAAGTCACCTACTCGACGAGTCGGATGACCGACTTAGCGAGTTAGTATGGGTTTGGGAAACCCTAAATTCGGGCTTTTGTTCCCTATTTAAGGATCTTATTCTCCTCCCATCAGACTAATTTCCAGACTGCACTGCCCAAACCCTAATCCATAAAACCCAAGTGCCTTCCATGAGCTTGTGAGCCATTTATGAGTGTTCTTGAGTGCTTGGAAGCTTGAAGAAGAAGGAGAAGCCTTGGGGATACAAGAAGAGACTAGTAGATCCAGAAACCTCTTGCTTTCTTCATCATTTTCTTGTAAGAAAGTTCTAACCTTGATCATTATGCACTTAGATCTCTTCTTTGTCACTTTATGAGGGTTTTTGGTCCAAGTATCCTAGCATGTGAAGAATGGATGTCCCAAAGGCTTATATTTTCAGATCTAGAACCATTAAGGACTGTTATGGCATAAAGGTACAAACTTTATGCCATAGGAGTCCCCATGCAAGCAATAGAGTGTTCTTTTAGCCTTTTTAGCTCAAAGGGCCATGTATGGAGGGAAAAAGGCAGGAGCTTTGCATGGTTATGAGATGTTTGGGTCCAGATCTATATTTGGATGCATTAGTATGGTGTATGGGTGACTTGTAGACCAAGATCTAGGTCCTTAAGAGTTAGAGTTTGAGTGAAATCCTTCAAGCAAGGGTATTATCGGGTAAAGTTGGAAACTTTCACCTTCTAAGGTCATTTCCATGGTGTATTTGAAGTTTGGAGTTGGGATCTTAAGTATAGGCGCTTAACCCATTAAGTTAGCTCATCAGACTAAGGGACTCGGCGAGTCCAGGAAGGGACTCGACGAGTTGAGGTGGATTGTCCCGATTCTGTATGTTTGAACTCGACGAGTCCGAGGAGTGACTCGGCGAGTTGATGGGATGAGTCGTGACCATGAGTATCCAGGAAACTCGACGAGTCAGGGGTTGACTCGACGAGTTGGGTCGCGAATTCAGGATTCTGAGTTTTAGAACTCGACGAGTTAATGGAGCAACTCGGCGAGTTGAGTCAAATCGGTGCGTTGACTTTGACTGTTGACTTTGACCGTTGACTTTGACCTTGTCCAGAGTTGACCTAGCTTGACCTTTGAGGGTATTTTTTTGGTCTAAGTGTTATTTTGGTATTGATAGCTCGGGGAGCCGAAGGAGCAGCAGTTTGGGATTTGTCGGTTAACAGCCAGAGGAGTATCAGTAGGAATTCAGCAGTGCGAGGTGAGTCTCCTCACTGTGTGTATGGGTCTACGGACACAATGCCGACCCATTTAGTTTATGTTTGGTTGGAAGACCCGGGGGTTAGTCTTAGGCATTATGCCTGAAAGACCAGGAGGAGGCTCCTGGCACTCATTATGTTATTATGTATGGTAGGAAGACTCGGGGGTTAGCCCTAGGCATTATGCATGAAATACCAGGAGGAGGCTCCTGGCACTCAGTATGTTATTATGTATGGTAGGAAGACCCGGGGTTAGCCCTAGGCAATATGTATGAAAGACCAGGACGTGGCTCCTGACACACTGTATGTTGATTAGCCAAGTAGAGTAGTATGTATGCTAGTTGTCTTTGTGATGATTGCATGAAAGACAAGGAGGTGGCTCTTGGCACTTGTCTGTAAGACCCAGGGGGTGGCCCCTGGCTTGGCAAGAAAGACCACGTGGCGGCCTGTGGCATAATGGAAAGACTATGTTTTGGCACATATCATTTTATTTGGTCATGGTTATGTATGGCATGTATGGATCAGTTGATATGTATGGTATGTGGTATCTGGGGAACTCACTAAGCTTCGTGCTAACGGTTTACAGTTTTGGTTTCAGGTACCTTCAGTTTTCAGAAAAGAAGCTCGGGACGATCGCAACGGATACACCCATATTATTCCGCATTATGTGATCTGTGGGATTAGACTCTGATATTTATTTTAAATGAAACGTTTTCAATGTTCCGAATAATGTTGTTAAGTGTTTTTCTTATATTAAAAACAAAATTTTTAGCCTTGAATTTTGGGATGTTACATAATTAATCTGAAATTAATTGGAATTAATTAAATCAATTAAAAGTGCAGAGGCTGTTTAGCAATTTATTGATAGTTGAGGAAAGAGGCTCTAGAACCTCCCTAGAAGGGTTGGACGAAAACTTCTAGGAAGGCCCTTGAATTTTCATCCAATGGCCTTGGATGTGAGTTCTTGGGTTGCTTAGTCCTTAAGCTAAGGAATTAGGGTTTCCTCCTTAAACCCTAGTTTTGGCTCTAAGCTACCTCACCTATATAAAGGGTTTTACCCCTTCATATTTTAGGCCATCTGAAACCCTAAGAAGAGAAGCTGAAATCTCTCTCCTCTCTCCTCTCTCATCCTCTTGCTTAGTTTGGGTGTGAACCACTAGAGGTGTGATACTTGTGACACTTGCTCTCAAAGTTCAAGAAGACTAGGAATTTATTGCTATTGCAATATAATAATTAAGGTATGTATTCTAACCCTAATTATATGAATTTCAAAAATAGCATATACTTCCTAGGGTTTCCCAGTTGATGTTCAAATGTTGTATGTTCAATTAGAGAAACTGTTGGATTAGTGTCTAAGTCCATAACTATATTTGGTATGTACTTGACCCAGTTGTGCATGGTCCTTTTGGGTTGCCTTCACCAAAGCAACTGGACAGGATGATTTATGGAGAGAGAGAGGATATTATGGTTTATTAATATATTATAAGAATATTATATTATAAGAATAATATATTAAAAGAGAAATCATATTGTTTAATTAATATTGGTCAAGAATTAATTAAGAAATTAATTCTGTGGCTAAAAGATATTAATTAAATAAAGGGGACTAGAACCGTCCATTAAAAGATAATTGATTTTGGGCTGTGAATCCTTATAGATATAATGGGGGACGAAATTTAGAGTGGAAGCCCACTCTAATTTCGTCCAAGGGGCCTTATTCTAGAAGGTTCTTAAAGCTGCTTAGGGCATAAGTCATCCAATTAGGGTTTTGACTGAAACCCTAGCAGCTCAGCTATTTAAGGCACCCCAGGGCTACAGATTTTAGCTACAAGAAGAAACCCTAGAGTTCCCCTAGCCAAAATTGTGCCTCCTTCTCCTTCTCCTCTCTTCTCAATCATCGTCTTGCCTTGGTGTTTGTGAGCCATTAGAGGTATTACAATTATGATACTAAGCTCTTGAAGATTGAAGATTCTTGCTACTATCAAGAGGTAATCATCTAACCTTGTATTAGATGTAGATTTCAATTTTTATAGTATGCTAGATTAGGGTTTACAAGCTTTGGATAAAATTGCATGTATAATAGAGAAACCTAGATCCAAAGCTTTAGGGTTTTGCATGTGCACATAGGATGTTCTTTTGCTCAAAACCCATCAGTGGTATCAGAGCCTTGCTTGGTTTCTATTGTATTTGATGCATGGTGTATTTATTCATTCCTTAAAATCGAATTTTATGCTATCTGCTTGACAGTCTTGACGAGCCCTATGAGGTACTCGACGAGTAGGATGAACTCGACGAGTCCTGTAAGGGGCTCGGCGAGTCGGGTTGTTAGACATACGGATTTTCGGGATTTTTGCTAATTTTGACTTGGGATAATTACCATAATTGTTTCTAATTAATAATATACGAATTTTATTGAGTCCTTATGATTATCTTTGTCAAAATAAAAGATTTTGTCATTTAATTAGATTATTATTACCTTATTTGATAAATATTAATTATTTGAATTATTTCATCAATTATCTTGCATGAAATTGAATTAGGTAAAAAAAATTAGATAATCACCAAAATTAATTGTTTAATTGTTTATTTGAATTTTGATCTAGATAGTTTTGAAATGTTTCAAAACTTGCCCTCAAGTTTTGAAATTTAAATTTTTGATTAAAAGTTTAATTTTGAAATAATTAAATTCCAAACCCTAGAATTTTACAAGTTTAAAATTTACCCTATACTATTATAATATTATAAGAATAATTATTATATATGCATAAGATAAATGCTAGTCTTACCGTTAGTAGGCCTCATTCACGAAGTCGATCTATAAGGGGGGTATAAGGTTATGGCCTATAAAATGGCCGTTTAATGGGTGTCCACTCTCACCCACCGCTTCCTTAATTGGTGGAGGGTCGTTAGCCGAACGGGTAGGATAGGGCAACTAATTCCTCATTAAAAGTATAATGATTAATAATGTGACTAAATGTTTTTTTTAAAATTCTCAATCTTAGTTATTTTAGGAAAAATGTGAATTTGATGCTATTCCATGGAATTACACTTTGTACCCTTGCTAAGACGTTAGTGGAGCGTATATGGTTAACCGGCACGCTAATTTGGCTCTAAGAAAAGGTGGCGAAGGATGACTCGTTGTTTGTCATAGATCAATGGAGCGTGTGTGGCTACACGGCACATTGATTAGGTGACTGTAACATCGAGGGCACCGAGTACATTCACATGGTTATTCACACCTTGTTTGTGATCCTCGGTATCCCAGTCACAAACTTGAAGGGCATATCGAGATTTAAACATGCCATTGAAAAGTTCAATGAATCTCAAAAGATCTAGGAGTTTCAATACATTTAAAACTTAATCGATTTTGTTTGTCATGGTGGAAATTAGTGAATCGTCATTCACTTTCCTTGAAATTATTTGCAATTTTAAATTACGGTATCCCTCTTTTAAGTTGTAAATAATGTTGTTGGATCCAAGCCCTAATTACTCATTTGGGTGTTTAATTGGGGATTCTTATCTAATCAAACTTTGTTTCTTTTCCTTTTCAGATGTCGAACTCGAACAACAACAACAACACTTCAGGCTCAACCTCAGCCGACTCGTTCTCACTCATGAACTTGTGTGGGAGGGTGATCTTCGATGGGACCAATTTTAATGATTGGATCCACAACATCCAAATGGTTACCCGCTACGAGGACAAGGAGTATGTGCTCGACAAGGAGCTGAAGGAGGGGAACGTAAACACTGCTACTCCCGAGGAGAATGCTGCCTTCGAGGCCCACGAGCGAGATGCTACGAAAGTCCATTGCATCATGCTCGTGACTATGACTGGAAAACTCCAAAAGTCCTACGAGGACTACTATTACTATGAGATGCACAAGATTTACTGGACAGGTACCACCAGAGTGCCAGACAGGAAAGATACGAGATCATCACTTCAATGATCACAACGAAGATGAGGGACGAAGAGTCTGTCACTGCTCATCTGCAGAAAATGCAGAGATATGTCGATCGCCTGCTGAAGATAAATGTTAAATTCGATGAAGAAATGGCGATTGATATCATTCTTCACTCCTTGACACCCTGTTTCAACCAGTTCAAAATGACCTAACACATGAACAAAGAGGAGTTCAGCTTAAGCAAGCTCCAAGGCTTGTTGAGGACTGCTGAGAGCAACCTCAAGGACAAATATGTTGCATCAACTCCCGCTACTGCTGCCCCCGTCTTGGCTATTGGGCAGGGGAAGGGTCAGAATAGGAAGGCTCCTTCTAAGAGCCACCATAAGGGAAAGTCTCACGATGGCACCTCTTCTAGTGGAACCAAGGCTGGTACCACCGTACCCTCCTCAAACCCAAAGGATGCATAGTGCTATCACTGCCATGACAAAGGGCATTGGAAACGAAGCTGCCCGAAATATCTGTAGGACATCAAGGATGGAAAGATAAAACCATCCTACACAGGTATTTATATTATTCAATCTAATAATTCATCGCATGCTATTTCTTGGGTTCTCGATACAAGATGTGGTTTTCACATTTGTTCTGAGTTGCAGGGCCTAAGAAGAAATAGAGATGTGGAGCATGGGAAGATAAACTTGATCATGGGGAACATAAGAGCGTCGCCTGTCACCAAGATTGGAGTTTACTCTTTAGTTCTTAGTAGTGGATTAGGACTAGATTTTAGTAATTGTTGCTATTCGCCAGACATGGCAAGAAACATCATTTCTTTTCATGGTTTGTATAGACATGGTTTTATATTTTCGTTTGATAATGAAAAAGGTTCTATTAATGCTTTTCTTAATGGTGTTTTCTATTTTGAAGCATTGCCTTGTAATGGAATATATGAAACTGTGATGGTTGTAGACAACTTAGGAAATGATGTGTTGGATATTGACTCTTCCAATAGTTTGGACAAAGCATGCTTGTGGCATTGTCGTCTTGGACATGTCAACAAGAAACGCATAGCCCAACTCCAAAAGGATGGAGTGTTGGAGTCATTCGACCTTAGGGACGATGACGTGTGCGAGTCTTGTTTACTTGGAAAAACGACCAAGTCACCCTTCACTGGTTCTTGTGAAAGGGGTGAGGTTTTTTTGGATCTTATACACACAGATGTGTGTGGGCCTTTTATATCCACCACAAGGGATGCTAGCCGCTTCTATGTGACTTTCACTGATGATTATAGCAGATATGGCTATATCTACTTAATCAAACACAAGTTAGAAACCTTTGAAAAGTTCAAAGAGTTTAAGCAGGAAGTGGAGAATCAGTTGGGCAGGAATATCAAGATGCTTCGATCTGATCGAGGTGGAGAGTACCTTAGTCTTGAATTCCACGACTACCTCAAGGAATGCAAAATCGTTTCGCAATTGACGCCACCTAGGACACCACAATTGAATGGTGTTGCTGAGAAGCATAATCGAACCTTGCTAGGCATGGTTCGTTCGATGATGAGTCGTTATTCGCTACCTATATCATTCTGGGGGTATGCCTTAGAGACTGCCGCCCATATCCTTAACTTAGTCCCTACGAAGAAGGTTGACAAAACACCTCACGAGATATGGATAGGGAAATATCCCTCGTTGGCACATATCAAGGTTTGGGGTTGCGAGGCTTTCGTAAGACGAGAGACTCACGACAAGCTCGAACCGCGTAGTGAGCGATGTATTTTCATCGGCTACACGAAAAAGTCCTTTGGATATCTCTTCTATAGACCGAGTGACAATGTTGTCTTCATTACGAGGAGAGGGGTTTTCCGAGAGCGAGAACTCATAAGCCAAGGGGACAGTGGGATGCAAATCGATCTTGAAGAGCTTCACGAATCGAACGATGAAGGAACCTCTAACACTGGCGCTCAACTTGAGGAGGAAACTCCTGTTGAACTGATTGACGAGTCATTACCTCTTAGACGTTCCGAAAGGGTTAGTGTTCCACCCCAGTTTTATGGTTTCCATATTACTACTGAAGGGGATACATTTATTAGTGATAGTACACTAGTAAATTTGGATGAACCTAACAGCTATAAGGAAGCCATGGCAGGCCCGGATTCTACAAAATGGAAAGAGGCTATGGACAGCGAGATTCAGTCCATGTATGACAACCAAGTTTGGAATTTGGTTGACAATGTGACAGGTCGTAAGACGGTCGTGTGCAAGTGGATCTTCAAGAAAAAGACCAAAATGGATGGGAAAGTACACACTTATAAGGCGCGATTGGTTGCGAAGGGCTTTACTCAAACTCCCGGAGTTGACTATGATGAGACCTTCTCACCGGTTGCGAAGATAAAGTCTATTAGGGTGATGCTAGCCATTGCTGCATTTCATGACTATGAAATATGGCAAATGGATGTCAAAACCGCTTTCCTTAATGGGAAGTTGGCCGAGGATGTTTACATGAGTCAGCCAGAGGGTTTTGTCGATGCGAAACATCCTAGGAGAGTGTGTAAGCTTGAGAAATCCATTTATGGATTGAAACAAGCGTCTCACAGATGGAATCTTTGTTTCGACGAGAAAGTCAAAGAGTTTGGTTTCCTGCGAAGCAAGGCTGAGTCA
The DNA here is from genome assembly GCF_052849685.1 of Lactuca virosa. Lineage (NCBI taxonomy): Eukaryota > Viridiplantae > Streptophyta > Magnoliopsida > Asterales > Asteraceae > Lactuca > Lactuca virosa. The sequence continues at coordinate 362,234,410 of NC_136433.1, read as the reverse complement.
TGTGTATATGTCAAAGCCAGTGGGAGTATAGTTAGCTTCCTCGTACTGTATGTCGATGACATACTACTCATAGGAAACGACATCCCAACCTTACAGGAGGTTAAGTCATGGCTTGGGAAGTGCTTCGCTATAAAGGACCTCGGAGAGGCTGCCTATATTCTGGGAATAAGGATAGTGAGAAACAGGAGTAAAATACTAATAGGACTTAGTCAGAATACTTGCTTGGACAAGGTACTAAAGCGTTTTAGTATGGAGAATTCCAAGAAAAGGGAGTTACCGATCCAAAGCAACGCCAAGTTGAGTTAGACTCAGAGTCCGAGTACCGAAGTCGAGATAGCAGAGATAAGCCGAGTCCCTTACGCTTCCGCAGTTGGCTCGATCATGTATGCTTCAACTTGTACTCTCCCTGATGTGGCCTTCGCTCTGAGCATGGTCAACCGATATCAAGGTAACCCTAGCAGAGCACATTGGACCACAGTCAAGAATATTCTTAAGTACCTTCGGAGGACCAAGGAATGGTTTCTAGTCCTCGGTGGGAGTGATGACTTAAGGGTTAGAGGGTATAGTGATGCCAGTTTTCAGACCGACCGAGATAACTGCCGTTCTCAGTCAAGCTGGGTCTTTACCCTGAATGGAGGAGCAGTGACTTGGAAGAGTTCCAAGCAGGAGACCGTAGCTGATTCAACGTGCGAATCAAAGTATATAGCGGCGCGCAAAGCGTCAAAGGAGGCGATATGGTTGAAGAACTTCATTGGAGACCTTGGAGTTGTACCAGCCATAAAGGAGCCCATGGAAATTTTCTGTGATAATGAAGGAGCGGTTGCCTTGACCAAGGAACCGAGGGATCATGGCAGATCCTGACATATCAACAGGAAATATCACTTTATTAGACATCGGGTGGAAGAGGGACTCCTCGTAGTGAAGAGAGTATCGTCAGAGGATAGCCTAACAGATCCCCTTACGAAGGGACTGAGTAGGGTTAAGCACTTTCAGCACGCTAGGAGCATTGGGCTGAAGGACGATATTAGTTTAGATTAGATAGCTTCGAAACGTGTAATAGATAAATTGTAATTAACATTTGATGATTAAATAAAGGAGTATTATTTATAAGTAAAGTTACTGTCTTGTGTTAATTATTTACCTATTGTTTCACTTTGCATGTTTTGACTTCCTGAATAATAAGATTATTCGAACAATCCACAGTCGTTCATAATTTGGAAGTAGGTATGTGTCACACCCCCAAACCAGACGGCGGAAACGTCCGGGGGTGGAGGACTTCATTTATAGTATCACAACACATGCATTATAGTAATCAGAGTACAAACAACCACTGTATTTAAAAAGTATAAGTATTTACATGTTTTTCATCATTGTATACTGAAATCAAATAGTTATACAAAAGAAGAAGACAAGACATAAATAACTCCATCTTCTCAAAAGCACGGGGAGTAACTGTCTACCGGTTCCCTGAGAATACAAGTAATTTGAAAAGAGAGTATCAACATAAAGTTGAGTGAGTGCATAAGTATTTATGTTTGAAAGAATGTTTTCTATTTCTTGAATATGTAAACTGTTCCAGAAAATCCTATATTTTCTGCTGTATATGAAAAGTAGTTTTAATTACATAAAACCGTTCTGTTTGTAAACCAATGTTCTGTATTTGTATTCCTTTTGTAAACTTGTATCTGAGAGTGTGCCTGGTGTCATCAACTGTTATTGTAAACTGTAATGTAATACTGTAAATTGTATCTTGTAAACTAGTACTTTGAAAATGTACTTATGTTTAGTTAATTATACACTAACGTATTGTTAATATCTTTTATATGAGTTATTATAACCATACTGACTAGATGGCCTGACCCAACGCTATGAGTGCGTTGAAAGCTGTTGATAACAATTGTCACTCGTAGGCGTGTATGCCTGACTGTAGCTAGCAGTCTGAGTGCGGGGTTGTCAATCCCAATATAGATCTATATACACATTGTTTTGATCCTCGGCTGGAGATTCTGGTTATAATGTCAGGACTTTAACTATATTGTTTAAATGAATTAAACAACCTGTATCAGATAACTCATAAAAAGCATATAAACGTTACATGTATAATAGTTATGAAAACCCAATCATTCTGAAATAAATGATTGATAGTATGTTCTTGAATTAGTATTCTTAACATGTATCTGAAAGATGTATACCCTTGAATAGTTTTGAATCAAACCTGTTGTGAATATTGCGCTATAGATCGAAAGATTCTAAGCAGAAAAACAATATTAATCAAGTAAAGAACACAAGAATGGATAAAATGGTGTCGAATGATTAATATCTCACACCTCAGAAGAGCTCGATGAAGAACTTCGACTGTAGAGGTGTGTAGGGTTACAATGCAAAGTAATTAATGAGAACGATCATCATAAAAGCTATACATGCATGCACAATATATATGCTAACCCTAATAGTAATCCACGGTTGGACAGGCCCAAACCGGGTAAACAAAATGGACTATTAACCGAGACCAAAGACACAACACTTAGACTCAACAATCTCCCCCTTTGCGTCAATTGAGGCGAGAGACTACTTCAGCTGAGTGACTTTGATCTTCTTTACAACCTTGAACAGCCTAGGAATGATGGCAAGAAGAGTTTGACGAAACAAAATATACCATCGAAGCATATCTGTAAACAGCTTCTTATCGGCTTCACTGTTCTGATTACACCTATGAATAATCTCCAAAATATGCTCCAAACAGGCGGTGGAGAATAGGTGTTTGTCAATCAGAGCGAACATGCATTTTTGACCTTCGCCCCTCATGAACATGACAGTGTGAAACTTGGGATCAATTTTTCCCTTAATCATCGCATTCACATCGCCTGCTCTTCCCATTTCCTTCACAGTGGTTCTCTTATGAATGGCAGAAGCGATCTCCTGATCCATCTTCGTGACTTCATGAATATAGCATACGAGCATTCGCTTGATGTGATCGATAATATGCTGACACTCCTGTGGATTGTTCAGCAAAATGTTATTCAGAAGTATCCAATCATGAGGATTCAGGTTTGGTAGGTCAGCAAGGGAAATCATATAAACCGAGCTATCAGAGCCTCGGGTCACTTTGAATTTGATGTTGATGAATTTCCCTGCCGAAGAGGGTTTCAACACCTTGACCGTTGTGATTTTCTGATTACTCCAGGTCAGGTATTGTGGCTTATCAAACTCTAGATAATACTCAAGCAAATCCTGATCGACCTTCGGGTCTGGGGAAGGAATGCCAGCCGTTAACTCAAAATAGTGGAAAATGAACGCCTTTCGGGTGATGGGCATGTCAAACTGTGAGTCCTTGGAGTTCTCAAGCCCGAACGAAGAAACCGGTTCGAGCCAATGAGTGCTCGGTGCATCGATTACCTCTCTTAGAAGTGATTCCATAGTCCATTAAGGAAACATGGAATTCTTTTGCTCTAGCAATTCGTTTTCTTTCAACTCCTTGTCATGAAGTTCCTTCTCTCTTTGAATCCTCTCCCGAATCTCTTGATCAGTGGGCTTGACTTTCAGACTTTCAGTTTTTGAAGCATTCCCTTCTGTATCATCGGCATCGTCATTTTCATCCACATCATCGTCTCCAATTTTCTTCTTTCTCTTGTCCTTCATACTGCCCGAAGCTTCATTATCCTTCGGCTCAGTAGTGACTTTCGGTTTGTGAGAGGGATGAGGTTGGACCTTGCCCTGAGTAACCTTATCTCCCCCTTGTCTCGGAGGGACAACAGTCTCCGGAACACCTTCAATCCTGCTCAAAACATCCAGAGCAGGTCTCAACTTCTCAGCCAAATAGCGTCGAATTGAGATGGTGAGAATGGAGTCATGGGCATCCAGGAGGTGTAGGAGAATAGAGTGGACATCACCAAACGAACTCTTAATTATTTCTCGCTCGGTTTTTAAGTTTGCAATCTACTGGTTGGCTGTCATGAGCTTGAGATTCTGAATTTTAAGCTGTGAAGTGCGCTTATCCAGCTCATCCATAATCTTGTTTTCAACATCAAGCTCAGCTTCAAGTTGAGTCAGCCGAGCATCAATCGAAGTATGAAGCTCTTGGTTAGCAGCCTGAATGGATTTGCGAGCTTCCTCGAGATGTTTCTTTTCGGCTGCCAGTGAACGCGTAAGATGATCAACCGAAGCGTTCACTGTTTCAGCATTCTTCTTGGAAGCAGCTTGAAGAGAATCTAGAAATATCTGTGCCTCAGAAATTAGTTTTTCGACATTTGCAGTCGCCTGCTTGCAATCCTTGGTAGAAGCTTCAACTGCAAGTGAAGCATTCTGACAAGCGGAGGTTGAGGCTTCAATTGCTTTAGCAACACTGGAGATAGAATTGTCATGCTCCTTGACAACGGATTCGAACAGTGCTTTAAGTGCCGCTTCCGAGTATGCATTGGCAGAAGAGGAAGAGAGAAAGCGGTCAAGTTTGTCATTCAGTGCCTTGAGATTCTTTTTGGACACAGGAGCGTCATCATCATCATCACTCTGTACTCGATACAGACTAAAGTAAGTGGAGTCAAATTCCATGTCTTCACCGCCAAGAACAAGATCAGAGTCATGTGATGGAGGTGGGGATAAAGCTGCTGAGGTAACAGGAGGATCAGAACCGAAAGTAGATGCCCCCGTATTAGATACATTGACACGAACAATAGGTTCGGTTGGATGAGTGGTGGTGGTAGTAACTGTAGTGAATAACGGGGTTGGAATTGGGATGGAGGTTGCAGTTGTAGATGAGATAGGTGGAGGACAAGGAGCGATGGTAATAGGAACCGAATGTGGAGGAGGAGAGTTTCGGTTGCTATCATTATTGGGTGAGGGTGGAGGCGAATTACCTCTAGGTGGACTCTCGGATTCAGTGGCTTCGTCTTCAGTTGACTCAGGGTCAGGCTGGCCATCAGAAGGAACATACTCAGGGTCACTAGTAGATGGGGAAGGAGACTTTGGTCTGCGAGCTTGCTTCTTGGTCTTGCGCTTCTTTGGAGCAGTAGGCTCTGCTTGTTCTGACTTGCGTTTCTTAGGGGTCGAAACTTTGGAGGATTGACCGACCTTTTCCCCTTTGTTATCAGAATTCTTTCCTCGTTTTGCTGGCTTTCTGCAGCGTCCAACGAGCTTTTCATCTCGGGAGTGAGTTGGCGTGGACCCGAAGGAGTCAACTTCCTGTAATCGGCCATGACATTACTTTCACTGGAGACACATCGGCTCATTGAACCAGAAATAGAACTGATGTACATGAACTTCGTTGGGTCAGTCACAATGATTTTGACCGTGTGAAAAGTCGCAATAGAAGACCTCAGAGCACCTTCCATTACAGGAATCTGAAATGTCTGTATAGCTCTGTTAGTGACCAAAGTCCAAAAATGACCACAGGAAATTTCAGAATGTTTGGTTGAGGAGTTGAGACTCTGCACCATTTGTGCCTAGAGAAGTGACCCGTAATCCAAATTGATGCCGTTATAGAGACCATAAAGAATGGCCAAGAATCCTTTACTAGCACCATCCGACCCTGCAACACGTTCTGCTAACCCCTTGTAGAGAAGGGTAAGAAGACCATTCCATTGAGGTGGCAAACAAGACTTCTTGAACTTCGTCACCATCGTTAGAACGTCTGTATATCCCATGTCATAAAGCATCAAAAACAACTGAGTCGTTGTTATGAAATCCGGTGAGATAACAGAAGCATCTGCAGCAAGCCCTAGTAATGAGCAAAAGCGTGCTTTAGATACCAAAGTCTTTTGATTAAAGATATCGAAGAAGATCCGTTCCTTGCGTTTGTCGTATGAAGCGGTGAAATAAACCTGTGATAATAGTGACATTGGAACTGATTCGACTTGAGTTAGAGCAATCACCAAGGGAGAATACTTGAGACACTCTACTACGTGAAGCATGTACGAATCGTAAAGAAAAGGGTCCAGTTGGATGATGAGTTTCTGATTGGGTTTTATCGTGAGCAAAGATGATGACACCGTTTGATCCTGGAAAGAGGATGATTCCGCCATTGTTGTAGTGAAGAAGAAGAAGATGAACAGAAAAAAGTCGTCGATTTGTTCTTGAGAGATAGAGGAGATTTGGTAAAGTAGCCCAAGAGGTGTGAGAAAACCTTTTATACCGTCGCTAGGAGAGAGAAAAATTCGTTTGTGATGATGATTCGATCTCTGAAACGTCGCCAGAAAAAGCGGGATTTGACAGCCTGGTTACATCAGCCGGCGTGAAATTAGGTGCCGTTTCAAATTTACGCGCCTTTTCAACCTTATCTCCTGTTAAAGTTTTGAACCGTTTCAACTTCATGCTGACTCACCCTGATTTGATTTTTATTCTTAAAATAAATCGTGACGCATCCTTTCTCTTTATATTAAGGAACCTTCGCTCCATATTACAGTGAACAACCATTGCAGTTAGAGCCGAAAGCACAAATCTGGAAAAGTGCCATAAGTATCACAAACAAGAATTTAGAAAATCATAAAGATCTTCGTGCTAGAGGGTGTCAATGAAAAGGAAATAAAGCAAAATATTTGTGGGATTTAAGTGATGTCTTATTTAGACAAGAAACTGTGGATCCCGGGCACGAATCTCTTCCTTCCAAGTCAAGAGAGACTGAGAAGTGTCTGTGTGGTTTCCCGTAAATTACGATCGAATGTTTGTAAAGAAACATTGAAAGACATCTCTTCAATTATAGGCTTTAGAGGGCTGTTTACCTTCAACCGAACATCGATACTTAAAATAAGACCGAAAGTTGGATGAAGTACTTGTGAGACCGATGTGGCCTGTTGAACAAGTAGGTTTGATAAAATATTCAGTGACTGGATGTATTTAGAAATCTCAAAACAAAAATAAACTGGATCTTAGGGGAAGAAACATCTTGGTGTTAGACAATTTCATAAAGATCACGCAAAAAATAAAAATAAAAAGAGATTTCGTGAGGTGACAAGTAATAGCTTGAATATTAGAGCGTTCACCATCAATTCATTCAAGGTTTTGGATTTTGGGTTTCACTCAGCTCGTGGTAAAAGAAACTAAGATCATCAACGCAGAAATTGAGTAACCATAAACCTCAGTGGTAATTTCTGAGAGTCTCAAGGGTTACGATTGTGAAACGAAACTTAATGGATAAATGTGAGGTGGTTAAGGAACCGAAAGTACCTCTGCTATATAAGAAGGACAAATCAGAAAAATCTTAACTCACTATGAGAAGAGTTAGGTAGCTCGCGACTTGAGTGATTTTAATAGCCTGATTGGGAAGAAACTATTGGTTTTTATCGAATCATTAAGGCTTCACTCAGAGTCATGGAGGCTTTGGTCTACATGCAACAGCATGCTTCTAGGGACTCTTAACTAGTACATAGATAAGAATGTTATACCTGCCCCATCATCATCGTGTTTCGCATCTGTGAACTTGAATTGATGTTTAGAACTGAGATATAGAACATAAAAACACATAGAAATATTTTTGAAGTTTTTGGATTTTCCAAGAAATAAGAAAAACAGAAAAGAAAATATTTTTTGGATTTTTGGATTTTCTGAAAAATAATAAAAACAGAAAAGAAAATATTTTTTGGATTTTTGGATTTTCTGAAAAATAATAAAAACAGAAAAGATGAAACAGAAAAGACCGATCATTCGCTCTATTTTGCTTATTCAATTTTAGTGAGTAGAAGGAGGTTTCGGTGCTGACTCAGCTTCCATCATTCCCAAGCCTTGGAGTATCTTGTTAAAACTAGCTTCTGGTAAGGCCTTAGTGAAGATGTCAGCCAGTTGATCTGAGGACCGAACGAAGTGAATTTCAACATTTCCATCTTCAACGTGGTCCTTGATGAAGTGATATCTCAGTGCGATATGCTTTGTCTTGGAGTGTTGCACTAGATTGTGACATATTCGAATTGCACTTTCAGAGTCACAGTAGAGAGGGATCTTCTTCATGCTTAAGCCATAATCTCTAAGTTGGCTTTGTATCCATATGACCTGTGATGTACAGGACGCTGCAACGATGTACTCAGCTTCGGCTGTGGAAAGGGACACACAAGTTTGTTTCTTTGACTGCCAGCTGACAAGTTTGCCATCAAGGAACTGGCACCCGCCGGTTGTGCTCTTTCGATCCAATCCACATCCACCAAGATCAGCGTCAGAGAAGGCTTGAACAAAGAAGCCGAATTTTGCAGGATACCAAAGACCGAGAGACGAGGTTCGCTTCAAATAACGGAAGATATTTTTCACTGCGACCATATGAGGTTCTCTTGGATTTGCTTGAAACCTGGCACAGTAGCAGACAGAAAACATAATGTCTGGTCTACTCGCTGTTAGATACATAAGAGATCCTATCATTTGACGATAAAGAGTCATATCAACAGCTGGTTTCTCAAGAGATGGAGTCAACTTCATGCCAAATGTCATTGGAACCTTTACTTTAGAATCTCCCGTCATGCCGAACTTCGTTAACAACGTCTTTGTGTATGCTTCCTGATTGATGAAGATGCCTTCTGGTCCCTGTCTTATATTCAATCCAAGGAAAAAGTTAATCGGACCCATTGCGCTCATTTCAAATTTAGTCTCCATCAACTTCCTGAATTCAGCTGTCAAGCTAGGATTCTTGGAGCCGAAGATGATGTCATCGACGTAAATTTGAACAATCATTAAGTGTTCACCTTCTTTCTTGCAAAAGAAGGTTGGGTCGACCGAACCTTGCTTGAATTTTGACATTTTGAGAAAACGAGTTAGAGTTTCATATCAGGCTCTCTGGGGCTTGCTTTAATCCATAGACGGCTTTATCCAAAATGTAGCAGTGATCAGGATACTTCTCGTTCACAAATCCAGGTGGTTGCTCAACGTATACCGTTTCTTTTAGTTCTCCATTCAAGAAAGCACATTTTACGTCCATTTGGAAAACTTCGAAGTTTTTATGTGCAACATATGCCAAGAAGATTCTTACAAATTCCAATCTTGCTACTGGAGCGAAGGTCTCTTCATAGTCTATTCCTTCTTCCTGGAAATATCCTTTCACCACCAGCCTCGCTTTGTTGCGAATGACGTTACCCTCTTTATCTAACTTATTTCTAAAAACCTACTTTAAACCGACTACAGATGCATCCTTTGGTGTGGGAATCAGTCTCCAAACATGATTTCCTTCAAACTCATGAAGTTCGTCTTGCATAGCTTGCACCCAATCAGAGTGATCAAGAGCAACATTTACCATCTTCGGTTCAACTTTAGAGACAAACGAATTAAACATGTAGAATTCTACTTGAGAGAGTAAAGCAGTTTGCTTCGCTTTCATTTGTGAGCGTGTAAGAACACCCTCAGATGATTCACCAATAATTTGAGTTTTAGGATGATCCTTTGTCCATTTTATGAGAGGAGGGTAATTTGGATCATAGGCCGGATCCAGCTCAGCATTGACTTCTTTTTCCAGTTCTGACATATCGCCTTTGTCATTTGCATTTTCATTCTCCCCCTCAAATGGCGAACCGAATCCTATGTCAGATTCAATGCTCTCCCCCTCAAATGGATCTTCATGGGTTGGGGTATTTGATGGATTCTCCCCCTGGAAAGGCATGTCGTTTGGTTTTGGTGTAGACGAACCCTCCCCCTAGAGTATTGTGCTGTCTCTTGGAGGGTCATCAATAGCTGGATGATCACGTGATGCCATAGGTTCGCTTTGAGTTTGCTTCGCGGTTGATTTTCTTCAAGGTATCGATTTCTTTATTTGCTGCTTACGCATCTGAGTGAATCGCCTTCTCTGGCTCATCAAAGAGCAGCATGTACTCTTCAAACAGATTGGAAATAGGAACCGAGACTTGACCTGATTCTGGAAAGATTTCCACTGTTGGACTTTCGGTTGTTCGTATTTTCTTCACATAATTGTCGTCAAAAGTGACATAATAGGTTTCTTCAATCTTCTTCGAGCATTTATTCAGAACCCTATATGCTTTTGAAGTAAGTAAATAACCAAGAAAGATCCCTTCGTCTGCCTTGACATCAAATTTGTTTCGGTTCTCTTTGCAATTGAAAATAAAGCATCGTGAACCGAACACGTGGAAAAACTTCACATTGGGCTTACGATTATTCAAAATCTCGTATGGAGTGATGGAGAATCGCTTGTTTAGGAAGGATAGGTTCTGAGTGTAACATACAGCAGCAATTGCATCAGCCCAAAAGTATAGTGGAAGAGAAGCGAAGCTAAGCATGGCTCTGGCTGCTTCACATAAAGAATAATTTCGTCTTTCAATGATCTCATTCTGTTGTGGAGTATAGGGAGCAGAGAAGTTGTGAGTTACTCCCTTTTCTGCCAGAAATTCTTCAAAGTCTTTGTTTTTAAACTCTAGCCCATTATCGCTTCTTATATTTCTTACCACCTTTCGCAGCTGCAATTCCACTTGCTTGATCAAGACCTTCAACTTGGGAGTAGCTTCTGTTTTCTATTTAAGAAAGAAAACCAAGGTGAAGCGTGAAAAATCATCTACAATTACAAGTATAAACTTACTACCACCGAAGCTTTCGATAGCCGAAGGGCCACATAGATCGATGTGGAGTAGTTCAAGAGGTTCGATGATCTTTGTATTAATACGAGAAGGGTGACTTTTTCGGCTTTGCTTGCCCATCTCGCATGCTGCGCACAGATGTTCTTTGTCAAATTTAAGAACGGGAAGTCCACGCAAGTGATCACCGAGCACCAGTTTATTAATATCTTTGAAGTTCAGGTGCGATAGTCTTCGGTGCCACAACCAGCTTTCATCTGAGTTCGCCTTCGACAGCAAGCATATTGATGGCTTTCCTTTTATCGGATTGAGATTTAGAGGATACATTTCCCCTTTGCGCTCAGATTTCAACAAAACTTTCTTCGTTTGCTTTTCAATTATCTCTGAGCCCTTATCATCAAACGAGACTTTTAAACCAGTTCCCACAACTAGTTGAGAAACACTGATGAGGTTGTGCTGCAATCCTTCTATTGGGTTATGAGCATTCTAACACTCCTAAGTGTACATGCAACCCTAAATACCTTGGATCTATGTTTTCTCTATTATACAAACAATTATGAACATCCAAGGTATTATCCTAATAGCATACAAAATAATAAATATAACAAGATAGAATACATACCTCTTTGATGTAGAATGTCTTCATGAAGCTTGAGTGCCTAGTGCCCCAAGTGTGACACCTCAAATGGTTCACACAACACCAAATACACTTGGAATAACTTGAGAGAAACTTGAACACTCCTTGAAATCGTCTAGCCCTCACACTCACACATTAGTGCACGATTTCTTGAGCCATGGGATTCTTTTATATGGTGGCTATTAGGGTTACACCACGTAACTCATAACTTTACCCATTCCTTATGCTCCATGGATTTTAACCTCCATGGAGTATCCATGGGTCACCCCATGGACTTAGTCCAACATAAGGAATCTTGGATCACAAGCCCACATATATAAGAATGAATGATTTACACAATCAACCCATATATTTAATTAGTCTCCTTTTGATCACTTAATTAATTCCAAATTAATTCTTGATCAATACTAATTAAATAACCTTATTAATATATTAGAACTTATAATATATTAACCAACCTTAAGTGTTATTTCTCTCATTATAGTCTATCCAAATGCATGATGCCATGCAACCCAAATGGACCATGCCGGGTCGGGTCAAGTCTTACCAATTATAGTTATGGACTTAGACATTAATCCAACAGTCTCCCACTTGGATAAGTCTAAAACTATTATTGCGTATGACTTCAGGAACCGATCAGCAATCGTAGCTCTCAAAAGCTTCTGTCGAACTCTGACCTTGTCGATGAACTCTGACCTTTGTCAATGACTTCTCCATTAGATAAGGGATCATATATTCCTCCATTCTAGATATCATCTGGACTGAGACATGGATTATCAATCATTCTCACTATCCATTTGTTGTTTCCCGATTTCCGATTCATGATGACTGACTGATTGAACAAATCAAATCAGTCCTGGCTTGGCCAAGCACTCACATGTATCATCTTTAAATCATCGAGGGCCCACAGATATCGCTTTTATCCCGAAGGTAAAAGGAATGGATAAACTTCGACTCATATGGCTTGTTCTACTACTTGTTGAATCATACACAAAGGCACGTTTTATAACATCGAGTTACCAATGCGTTTTCGTGCAATCAATGTATAACCAACTCATAGTAACAACTCATATCTCTAGGTTTGAAGAATATAAGATATTATCGTCTCATGATCACTCGTGATAAAATCCATGAAGTGATTCAAATGAGCGCGGGTTGAATCCAATACTCAGAACTTATGAGCACTCATGAGTGTTGTAGCACCACTTTGTCCACCAACTTGGACCCCTACAAACCAACCCATGACAGTCTTGATTCATATCTACTTCCAACATATGACCGACTGTGGATGGTTTGAATAACTTAATCATTCAGGAAGAGCGACTTAGTTATTCTGGAAGTCAAAACATGCAAAGTGAAACACAAGAATAAATGAATCAAATATGGTATCAAACCCTATGAATATAAATAAACACTTTTATTTATCACCATACTAATTACTCATTATTCATTGTTTCGGTTTTATCAACTTTATACTTGAATTTAAAACAATAGTTGTCCCATGCTCCAAGCATGTACACTATGTTTTCTAAACAGTAGTCATGCCATACACCAAGTATGCATACTATGTTTGTTTATGATCTTTACTTTGTAAAATAGATCAATTGAACATCACTCCAATGATCCTCTTTTCACAGTCCCAAATCCTTACTACAAATGCAAGAATTCCAAATTCATGCCATTTACTGAAATCTGTTAGATTCTAAACTTATATGCATTGATCCTCTTAATAATTATGCACAAAGTCAGAAAGACTTGACAACAATCATTACAGAGCAATCCAAAGGAGATCAGCTCCTTGGAAACATCCTTCTTTCATTAAGTTTCCTAATCTTACACAGATTGAATAATTTCTAACTTTGAAACATTTCCATATTCCATTTTGACTATCACTTCTGAACAAGAGTTGCCTCCTTACAGATTATGTCAATATGGTCCTTCCTGAATTAACATTATACTTCTAACTGTCCTTGAGCAACCAATCTTTGGTAAACCTTAGATTGTCCTCGACAATTGCTTAATCATTTTAGTCATATCCAATTCTAGACCTTCTCCCTTCATAATGCCCCAGGCATTTGGAAAATTTTAGAAAGGATGAATATAGCACATGTAATCGATCCTATATCCGAAGCATATGGGACACGATTCATGATGTCTCACATAAAGACTAAACCGGTCTTTTGCTATAATATTTGCATTTCAATTTGCCAAGTTCTCAAAATTCAGATTATGAAAAGGGATGCCGTAATCATAATCGAATTTTAGAACGCAAATAATGGACCCATATATAGAATTTCCTTATGTTGAGCCATTCCAACATGAAATTCATATATATATCCTTGATTAAATACGATTAAAATCTCAATCTAAGCTTTTAGAATTGAAATGAAGTATAATTTCCTCTCCCTTAATTATAGCAAAACAACTTTTTCAACCCCTGCAACCTCACGAATTGAAACTTTTGTTTTCTATAATTAACATTGCTAACTTGCAACCTTTATCATAATTATCATGCTCCCACTAACATGATGATTATTAGCACAACACTTATGCTCCCACTAGCTTTGACATGTACTTAGAAATCAGCTGACTTTCTTACCAAAGTTCAGATTTCTGATACTAGATTGTTTTGATAAAACTTTATCAAAATCATACACCTCTCTTAGATAGCTCACATGTGTGTCTAAACAATTTTAGAACTATGAAAAGGGATGCCGTAATCATAGTCTCAATTGTTTAGACCTTTGCCACTTCTCACAAGTCCATGTTAGTGTGCCGGTAAACCACACACGCTCCACTAACGACTTTGAGAATGCAAATATCACAATTGCTATCTAGCTAAAATCTACTTAGTGAAAGTGTTTCCTCACCATCATTTTCATGAATCGGAGAGAAACCTTATGACACTTAGATTTAATAGTGTATGTGTTCTTATCCATGTGATTTTGTCAAAACCATAATCACAAGACAAGGTTAGTGACAAATCCAAACTCATATTGATTAAACTTGTGCAATCTTAAATTCTTGCCATTTGGCAGCTCAGGTGCCTGCCATTGCTTCCAAGTAGTTGTGCAACCAATTGAGAACTCTCAGAACTCCTATGCAAAGCCAACTTGAATAGGCACAAAAATTTCAACACGATAGGTTATAAACCTCAAGTCGTGTGCTAGTGAAGGACTTTAGGTTTTATTCTTGATTAAGTCTTGAAACTTTCAAGAGCTTTAAGACTCCCACTGTCCTCTTGACATATAAGACTCCCTTGTCAAATATTCAAGAGATAGTGCGGATTCTTTATCAAGACTAACACTTTACACAATTGGCCTAAGTTGGTCTCTGTTTTATCCAAAACATCACAACTTACCAATTTCAAATGTACAAGAGTAGATAACCTTTTACTCTTACATTTGACTAGTGTTAACAAACCCTCTTTAAGATATGTCACTCAAGTTACAATCTTGGAGTATGACTCTAAGAATTGTTTTGGAACGAAGTATGACTCATCTTTTTGATTTAACCATTTCAACAATTCATGACTCCTCTTCTTAGTCATAAGAATGCACTAAGATGACTTTAGAGGACCAATTGTGATATGGTATCTTAATCATTAAGATGATCATAAACATGATACTAAAGTACTCTCCCATCTTTTCAGATTTGAGAAACTTTTATCTTTCTGCCATACTTTGATTCTTCTTATTCGTTCTGTCTCACATTGAAACTTCTCAAATGCTACAGACTTATACTTAAACGTATAAGTATAACCATATTTACTGAACTTAAGTAAATCATGACGAATAGTCTTCTTGATCTTTTGTGGTGGACTTGACCAGTGCACAAGAATGTGTACTCGATCCCTTAGTCCTTTCCTTATTCAGATAAGGAATTAGTCTTAATTTTCCAAGCTGAAAGTTCTCATTCATCATACTATACAACTTGCATGATTCCAAGTTTCGGTCCAATTGAACCTTGGGTGATGAGAATCTTTCCTTATTTGGTAATATTAGACACTACCACAACCGAAAGAATCAAATCCATTTTTCCAATATTGCTATCAATGGAATCTTATAAGCAACAACTTTTCACAAATGCCATTGTAAGGATACTTAAAATAAATAAAATCAAAACCTTTTTCTTTTATTTTAAAACTTTGCGGAAAAACTTATCCTTACAATCCATATGAAAACCTTGTTGTTATCTATTCCTAAGCAATATAAATATCATAACTCTTAAGTAATAGCCCAAAATTCTGATCACCGAACCATGCGATTGAAATCCATCTTCGCGATCAGAATCAGCATCTACTTAATAGAGTTAGACAATGGACTTTACCTGAAGTAGAGCCAAACTTATTGACTTTAACATCCTTAGGTAAATTTGGCAGCTTCGTAACCAATGCCCCTTCCTTTGGCAATAGTTACCTATGGACCCTTGATAATGGGACTATCTCAGACTTCGCCTCTCTCTTTACCATTGGGTCATCCGAGTGGACTATGGCCGATCCCTTTCCATTGGGAAGAGAGAGCTTTACTGGATATCCAATGTCATCATTGTTAATGTCCATAGCGTTTTAGGAAGTTGATCTTAGCAAATAGATAAGATCATTAAGGATCTTGTCTTAGTCTGTTTCATAGGATTCCCAAAAGAACTCGCTATGTGACTTAGAAAGTAGTTGAGCCACCAACTTTCTCAAGACTTTTACACCCAACTCTCCCGGCTTGTCAATATGTGACTACATCTCCAAGATGTGATCACACTTAGACCTTGCCTTGCCAATAGGGCTTGAGTGACCTTAAACTTTTTAGGAACTTGTGGGTTAGGGAGAATAATTGGAGGAGGTGAAAGAAGTATGATATCCATGGGACATCATCTTCATTTAGGAAAGCTTGTTTCAAGAGATTTGGGAAGATCATAAATGTCTAGACCAGACATCTTTTTGGGAGATATTCAAGATAGTTGATTTAAAGTCCTTAATATGACACCCAATATGAAATATTAAGGCTAGGACCCAACAAACTATTTTATAACTTAGAAGAGGGATGCCGTAATCCAAGCTATAAAATATTTGAAGGTAGGTGAATGACGATTCACCAATTTCCACCATGAAAAACGAAATAATTTATTAGGTTTTAATTGGATTTGAAAGTCCTAGATCTTTGAGATTCATTGAACTGTTCAAAGGCATGTTTCAATCTCGAGTGTGCCCTTCAGGTTTTGTGACTGGGATGCCGAGGATCACAAAACAAGGTGTGAATAACCATGGAAATATACTTGGTACCCGTAATATTTACCCCTTAATCAGTGTGCCGGTTAACCACATACGCTCCATCGATACTATGATAAATATTAAGTTACCCTTTGCCTACCTTGCTAAGTCCAGGTTAGTGTGCCGGTTAACCACACACGCTCCACTAACGACTTAAGCAAAGTGCAAAGTGTAATTTCATGGGTTAGCACCAAATTCACATTTTCCTAAGTAACTAAGATTGGGTATTAATAAGAGTTTAGTTACTTAGTATTTATCATTAATACTTTTAATGAAAGTAGAATTATAGTCATTGTCCTACCCGTTCGGCTAACGACCCTCCACCAGTCAAGGAAGCGGTGGGTGAGAGTGGACACCCATTAAACTGCCATTTTATAGGCAGTAACCTTATACCCCCCTTATAGACCGGCTTCGTGAATGAGGCCTACTAACGGTAAGACTGACTTTACTCTTATACATATATATAAATATTATTAACTTATAATATTATAAAGTATAAGGGTTGAATTTTAACTTTTAAAATTCTAAGGGCTAACTTGGAATTAAAGTATTCATAAGTGAAAATTTTTCAAATTCCAAAACTTGAGGGCAAGTTTTGAAACTATTCAAAACTTATTAATTCCATAACTTATGAGTTTAAAGTAGTTTAAAAAAAAAAAAAAAAAACTCTTCAAATTCCATAACTTGAGGACAAGTTATGGAAGACTTTAAACTAATTAATAAAAAAAAAACTTTTTTTATTGTAACTTATGGAACTAATTAAGGTTACACTTTTTTTTTAATTTAATGAAGAGACTCTTCATTTTGTAACCTTTGCCAACTTTTATGAGTTTTATGATTCTTAAATGTGACTTTTCATATAACTTGAGGACAAGTTACAAAAACACACTTTGGAATCAACTCTTAGATTAAAATGGATTGAAAACAACTATTTCACACAACTGTTCTATTAATCTAAGAACCTCATAAGAACAAGATAATTCAAACCATAAATCTTCAAGAAATTAGCATGAACATACAAACTAATACAAATCTTGAAATTATGACAATTATCTTAGAAATTGGATTAGCATGAACATTACCACATCAAAAACAAGTTTATAAGTCCAAAAACATCTTAGGGTAATGTTCCTAGTCCAATTCCAGCCAAAACAATCGAATATATGCATCCAACTCGATTTTTCAGCTACTTTTGCAAGTATAACAAGAAAACAAGCCTAGGCTCTGATACCACTGTTGGGTTATGAGCATTCTAACACTCCTAAGTGTACATGCAACCCTAATTACCTTGGATCTATGTTTTCTCTATTATACATACAATTATGAACATCCAAGGTATTATCCTAATCTAGCATACAAAATAATAAATATAACAAGATAGAATACATACCTCTTTGATGTAGAATGTCTTCATGAAGCTTGAGTGCCTAGTGCCCCAAGTGTGACACCTCAAATGGTTCACACAACACCAAATACACTTGGAATAACTTGAGAGAAACTTGAACACTCCTTGAAATCGTCTAGCCCTCACACTCACACATTAGTGCACGATTTCTTGAGCCATGGGATTCTTTTATATGGTGGCTATTAGGGTTACACCATGTAACTCATAACTTTACCCATTCCTTATGCTCCATGGATTTTAACCTCCATGGAGTATCCATGGGTCACCCCATGGACTTAGTCCAACATAAGGAATCTTGGATCACAAGCCCACATATATAAGAATGAATGATTTACACAATCAACCCATATATTTAATTAGTCTCCTTTTGATCACTTAATTAATTCCAAATTAATTCTTGATCAATACTAATTAAATAACCTTATTAATATATTAGAACTTATAATATATTAACCAACCTTAAGTGTTATTTCTCTCATTATAGTCTATCCAAATGCATGATGCCATGCAACCCAAATGGACCATGCCGGGTCGGGTCAAGTCTTACCAATTATAGTTATGGACTTAGACATTAATCCAACACCTTCCACATATGCCACTTTTTGTATTGAGAATTCTCCATTGGTGATCATTCCATACCCTTTGATCGTGTCGTAAGAGTTGTTTCCGTATTTCACACATCCACCATCCTTAAGGGACCGAAACTCCCTAAGCTCTTCCCTCCTCCTAGTCATGTGACGAGAGCAGCCATTGTCAATATACCATTCTTCGTCAAACTGCTCGTCACTGATAACCTGCAAAAATTAAGCATATTTAGGAACCCAAAGTCGCTTGGGCCCTTGTGAGACTTTTACGGAATAGGGAATTGCAACTGAAAGATCAACCATATATGTTCTTTTTATTAAAGTGGTTTTATCTTTTCTTTTGATGGTTTAAACCTTTATTTTATTTTCATCTTGTTTTAACTGGAGTGAGTTTTTGTTAATTGGTTTCACAGTTGAGGTTTTCTTTGAAATCCTAGGGTTAGCTGACTTTTTGGTATCTTGGACTTCAGAATCTGAGTGCACCTTTCCCTTTCCTTTGACATCCTTCTCGGAGTTGAATTTTGGTTGAGAGTGAGGAGGATGGGATTTGGGAGCGAAACTTGACTTTTGGTTCTGAGCTCTTGTATTGGGACCGAAACCGGACTTTCGGTTCTTGGCGTAGTAAGAGTTAGGACCGAAACTGGACTTTCGGTTCATGTGACTACCAGAATTAGGACCGAAATGGGTCGTTCGGCTCTCCTAAATGCATGTCTGGCAGTGATTGCTAGAATGAGACTTGGCCTGTGCTTCCTTTTTGAGATTAGAAGCTTTTTCAGAGCGAACATAAGAGGGGTTTTGGGATTGCCAAAACTGCTTTCTCTCATTTAGATTATTCATGTATCTTTTGTTCCTCTGGCGTTTCTGTTCAGCAAGTTGCTCTTGAGTCATGTGAATGTTGGCCTTAGGTTTCATTTTCTTCTCATGAGCTTCGGTTGTGGTTGATGATTCGCTAGAAGCTTTCAGTTGTTCGTTTGGTATTTCTTTTGTACCACTTGTACTGGGTTTATCAAAGCTTGAGGGTTTGTTGAGAGGTTCAGGAATGTATCGTCCCTTAACTCTCCATGAGGTTTGCTCTGACAGACCAACTGTTTCGTCTTAATTATCGATAGGAGCAGACCAGAAGTGGTTATCGCAACCTTCAGCATTATATTTGTCAACCATGGACGTCAACTCCGCCGTTTGTTTCTTAGTTACTCCAGTGACTGCATACACTTGGTTTGGTATAGTTTGTACCTTCTGGTATACAACGGCCTTTTCTTTGAGTTTCTTGGATTTGTCCTTTGATACCCGAGCGTATTCAACTGAATTTTCTGATATGAGTGGTTTTGCTGCTTCAGGTTCGCTCTTAAGAAATTCTGAACAATCGACCTCGTCTTCTACAGAGATAACGCTCATCTCACTATCCTCATCAAATTCAGAATTGGTTTCTAAATTTATTTTATTTTCTAAACTCAATTTGGCGTTGGATGAGTCAAACTTCTGTATAGTCTCGGTCTTGATGTTTAATTTCTCGTTTTCGTCCAGTAAATTCTTAAGCATGCACTTATGTTCTTTGGACTCAATGAATGATTCAATTTTGTCCAGCCATATTTATAGGTTATTGAAATCTCATCTGAAGACATAATAGATTCACATTCAGCAATGACTTCGTCTTCCTTAAATTCAAGGAAGGGAAAAATCATTTTATAAATCTTTTTACCTATCTCACAATCTTGATGTAACTGAGTGATGTTAGTATATAAGCGTTTAACAATCAAACAGAAAACATTTCTTTGTTTTAAAAACTTTAAATTGTCTCGTTGCACATAAATAAGTTCATCCCTAGCCCTACTTAACTCTAACTCCTTCTGCTGAATCCACATCCTTCTCTCCTCACTCTTGGAAGACTCCCTGCTGAGTTGGTCATTTATGTTAGAATTAGCTAGGCGAGTTTGCATAAGACTGCCACTTAAATTAGAAAACTTGAATTTTAATTCATTTAAGTCTTTTTCGTAGTTTTTTATTGGTAATTTATGAGATTCTAGGATAGTTTGTAAATTCTTGATCAAATGATCGCAATCGCTGATCTTTTCACTCATGGGCTTGGCAGTGAAACATTTGTCTTCCACGACCTTCGCTTCCTCATGCTTACTTTCGGTTGTAACCATTAAGCATCTCCCAGCCGAATCAGCAACTCCTTCTCTCGCCACATAGGCTCTTCCATGCGAGGGTCTGTGTCATAACTAGGAATTTTGATGCTTTGTAACAACAACAATGATAACATTTGTGAACAAAAATGAGAAAGCATGTATAATGCTTATTCAATAACAACAAACTTCCATCAAACACTTTATACAAGCACTACAAATAGTCAACAAAGAATTGGAAACCCTAGAAATCCCGGTTTAAGTCCATTTTGGACTAGGATTTTCTTATTGGGCATAATGGACCGATAAGCTTCCAATTTGACTATTTTGAGCTTAGAACTCTTAAATGGACCCTAATTGGACCCATATGCATGAAACTTAATATTTTGGGCCTTATAAGCCTAAAATAAACTAGGATATATTCAATGGGCCTTATTGGGCCATAACAAATCTAAATAACCCTAATGGGCCATAAAAATCATTCCTTGATTTAATTTGGGCCGTGAACCCTCTCCCAAGATCAATTGGGCCAAAAATAATCTAATTGGGACATAAAATGGACTTAAGCACAAAAAGGCCCAATTTCTTTTCTTCTTCTCCTCTTCTCGGCCCAACTACACAAATGAGGGGGGGAAGAGTTGACTTTCCACTTGCCACCTCCTTATTATATTTTGGTCTTCCATGCACCATCACATACTTCCATGCACACCGTCACTTCACTTATCTCTTTCTTCTCCTCTCTCTTTTTCTTCTTCGGCCAAGAACCACAAAGGGAAAGACACACACACACATTTCACTCAAACACTCTCAAAGAAATACTCCTTCTTCTTCAAAAAATTTTCGAGAATTAGAAGCATTCCAAGGAGGTTATTCCACAAAAATCATCATCTTAGGTAAGTTCATGCTTGGATCCATGATCTAGATTCTTTGTTTTATCAAAAATCTCTTCTTAACTCATTTAAACTCATGATCACCATCTTAGAAACCTCTAAGTTCGAGATCTTCCAAGAAGGCTTGCTAGGACCAAATTTTCTTCATTTCTTCCTTCTAAATCAAAAACAACAAGCAAAGGTGAGTTCATACCCCTCTCTTTTTGGTTTTCATAAGTTTTATGGGGGAGAATACAAGTAAAATGTGTAGATCTATGGGTATGTGTATGCTATGTATGATTTTATGCATGTATGTGTGATTTTATGTGTTTTTGTGGTAAATATGTAACCAAAAGGGAAGAAATCTTAATATCTATGCCATAAGAAGGAAAACAAACATGATCTAAGTTATATTACACTAAACAAGTCAAAATATTAACCTCTAAGATTATGATAAACATATTGCAACATAAAACCCATTTTTGGGCTTAAATTGTCAAATAAACAAAAGTTGGGTTGAAAAATTACTATTCATGGTTTCTCAAGGGTTAAAAGAGTCCAAACAGTAAAAATAAGTGTTTTTATGAATATCATACTCTTTTAAAGGTTGGAAATGAAATTTATGGCTTAATGGGCCAAATTTTGGGCTTTTCGGCCTAATGGGTCAAAAATTGCGAAAAACCACATTTTCAAAGGGCTGAATGATAAAATTCACAAAACAGGAGGTAAAAACTGTAAACAAAACCAATTCAGGGGTTAAAGTGCTTTTCTTTACCAAAAAGGATAAAAAATGTAAAGTTTTGGGATTTTGGGCGAAAACTATAAAAGTTGCAAAAAGTTTGGGCTTTAACCGAAAAACAGTTTTCTGGAAGGGCTGAAACTGCCAAGGAATAAGTTTTGAGCTAAAAATATCACTTGAACAAGTCTATGGGTGAAATGTGTCAAGAAAAGGGTTTAAGGGCAAAAATGTCTTTTTTTTATAAGGGGCTAAAATTGTCATTTTTTTTAATAAAGAAGGGCTGAAAAGGTCAAACCAATATTTTTAAGTCAATTATTTTATTTTTAGAATATTGAGTCAAAAACACTAAACTACGACTTACGAAAATTTAAAGATGAATATACGTATAAATCCAAATATCGTTATAAACAAATCGACTGGTCTCGAATCGATACAAAAATAACAATCGTTCAATCGAACCTTCCAACAATTATACAATACCTAAAACAAGTAAACATTCAAAACTTGGGCTTGAAGGTTTCCAATCATGCTTGTTGGGCCTTTGTGACCCATTAACATGATCTTTGGGCCCAAGGGATAACAATAAATGTTATTGGGCCATCTATGACCCAATTTCATATTTAAGGGACCCTCAATGGCTTATAAGTGCCATTGGGCCGTAGTGGCCCATTAGCATTGCTAGTAAGGTCAAAGTAATCAAATGCGAAATGGGCCAACGTGTCCTTCGCATACTCAACAGCCTAAAATAACTCACGAAAGTAGCAGGACTTTGTACTCCTCTTCTTCTCGTTTGCTAGGCTTATGTGTAATCAAGTAAACAGATTCAGGTTGTTAATCAATAGTAATCAAGGTACTTTGGATTAAGTGAGTAATAACGGGCGACACCTCTAAGGATCGTTCGTATTCTGTAGTTATAACCAGTCATTATCATGCATGGTTATAACGACTCACAACCATAAATTAACCCAATACCATCCGAGTAATCAAGGAAGAGTAATCAAAATCATTCGTTGTGGCAGTATAGCAATTTGAAAAACAATTATATTTATGTATTCGGAAAACATCGGGTTTTTCGAGGAAATTAACACCACTAGCTTGTATTTTCTATAACTATAATACAAAACTTCCTATTTATACACGTTTTGAAATCATTCATGCATCAAGTTATGGATCTTCACACTTTGGTAAACAATTGTCTTTTCAGAAAATATCGGATTTTCTGGGTTTTACAAACTACACAAATCATTTTATCACAACCCTGCTTATGAACTCACCAACATTTCATATGTTGACGCTTTTCAAAATAACTTGTATTCTCAGGTAACAGGTAAGCTGAAGGGTAATATCAAGTAATGTTAGGATGTTATGTTTTTGAAAACTCTCAAACAATTTATGTTATGGATGTGTAATATTTAAAACAATATACTGGATGTGAACAATATCAGTTGTAATGTATTGATGCGTGGTGATGTTTATGTTATGATTCATGTATATTCATTGTGATGATATTCAATTTAAGTCACGCGAGCCCTCGGACGTTTCCGCCGTCTGGTTTCGGGGGTGTGACAGGTTGGTATCAGAGCTCTGTTTATAGTGAACTGGCATATCTACCCACACATTGATATGCAACTATAAACCAAAAAGGGACTAAAACAACTCTGAACAAAACAAATAAAACACAACAATAAAATATCTTTACTTGTGTGATATAGGAAAAAGAACATAATACCAAATCAAATAAGATAACACCGACAACTCGGTTAAGTCGGGGCTGTTCATGGTTGTAGTAAGGGGTGAATGTAGCCTGATCAACTACAATTTCTCCGAAGTACAACTATCACATGCCCCGGGAAAACTTCAATGGTCAGTAAACCTAAAAACATACCCCTTTGTTACCAAGAAGAGAACATTAATTCAAATTACATAATAACTAAGACATCTTAGGAATAATATTAGTACACTCTCGCAGACAGTATGGCCGGTTTCCATCACCCCGGAGATCCGTATTTCCCTAATCAGGGGAATAACGGGTGGTTAGAGGAGGAGCCTGAAGAAGACCCTGAGGAGGGGTCTGAAGAAAAACCCGAGGCGGAAGTCGAGGGCGGACATGCTGAGCCAGTGGTGGACTTGGAGGAAGAAGAAGCTGGAGAAGACCTCGAGGAGGAACCCAACGATGACGGTGATTCGGACGCGGAGTCCGAAGTCATCAACCCCCCTTACCCGACTAGGGTGCCCGCTCATCGGATGGGCCCGACTGGCCCTACACCCCCCTGGGGTATCGATCTTTGGAGGTGGAGCAGACAGCAGGGACAGTGACCTCCGTTTGGCATGGCACGCGAGTTCTACGACTTGAGGGAGGGAGGACCAGCTGATCGGGCGCTTCCGGTCATTGTGAGACGATTGCGGAACACTGGCGACCTGGCTCAGAGCACCGTCGATCAGATGCACCAGATGCGGGCTAGAGTTGAGCGTGCAGAACAGGAGACGCGAGAGGTTATCCGAGAGTTCCACATGAGGCAGGTGAGGTGGGAGACTCGCCTCCAAGACGCAGAACAACAGGTGGCTCGCCTTCAGGAAGCGTCCACTTCTTCAGCACCACCCCCTGGGCACATCCGTCGAAACTGCCCCAACATTAACAACCCTGGGAACGGAGGAACAGGAAGAGTGCTAGCTATGGGTCAGGGAGAAGCAGTTCAGGATCCCGCTGTTGTTACCGGTACGTTTCTCCTAAACCACACTTATGCATGCATCCTATTTGATACTGGAGCAGAACGAAGTTTTGTTAGTAATAAATTCAAACACTTGTTAAAACAACAACCCCAGAAGCTTAATGAAACCTTTACGGTTGAAATGGCTAATGGGAAAACAGAATCCACTGGGGGAATCTACATCGGATGTACCCTGACCTTAAATCATCACGTCCTTCAAATAAACTTAATGCATGTTTCCATTAGGAGTTTTGATGTGATTATCGGCATGGACTGGTTAAGCCCCCACCATGCTGAAATTATGTGTCACGAGAAGGCCGTTCGCCTTCATCTCCCAAATCACGAAACCCTAATTATATACGGAGACAAACCCAGCACGAACCTTCGTCTTATCTTGTGCATTAAGGCACATAAGTATCTACGAAAGAAGGACTTGACGTTTCTAGCTCATATAGTGGATAAGTCCAACGAAGAGATCAATATTCGAAACATCCCTGTGGCTTGCGATTTCCCGGATGTCTTTCCGGAGGATCTTCCGGGGATACCCCCAGAAAGACAAGTCGAGTTACGAATTGATCTAGTGCCAGGAGCTACTCCCATCGCCAAATCACCCTACAGATTGGCTCTTGCGGAGATGCAAGAGTTGTCCAGTCAACTCAGCGAACTTCTGGACAAAGGATTCATCCGACCCAGTTTCTCACCTTGGGGAGCTCCGGTACTCTTTGTTAAGAAGAAAGACGGTACCTTCAGGATGTGTATTGACTACATGGAACTTAATAAGCTTACTATAAAAAACCGCTATCCACTTCCGCGAATCGACGATCTATTTGATCAGCTCCAAGGAGCAAGTTACTTCTCTAAGATAGATCTACGATCCGGATACCACCAACTCAAAGTCCGGGAGGAAGATATTCCCAAAACCGCCTTCCGAACTCGTTATGGACATTATGAATTTGTCGTAATGCCCTTCAGTCTAACGAATGCCCCTGCCGTATTCATGGACCTAATGAATCGAATCTGCTGACCATTCCTCGATAACTTTGTCATCGTTTTCATCGACGATATCCTCGTCTATTCTCGAAGCAAAGAAGAACACGGCCGACATCTCCGACAAATCCTGGAAACCCTGCGAACCGAAAAGTTATACGCAAAACTCTCTAAGTGCGAGTTTTGGCTCCGTAGTGTGAACTTTTTGGGTCATGTTGTTAGTCAGGAGGGAATACATGTGGATCCTTCTAAAGTCAAAGCTATCGAAGGATGGGCGATCCCAACAACACCCACCGAAATTCGTCAATTCTTAGGCCTCGCAGGCTACTACAGGAGATTCATTCAAAACTTCTCCAAAACAGCCAAGCCACTTACCTTGCTTACACAAAAGGGCGTACCCTTTGAATAGACGGACAAGCAAGAAGCTGCATTCCGAACTCTGAAGCAAGCACTCTGCAGTGCGCCGGTACTGTCACTACCGGAAGGAACAGAAGACTTTATAGTTTACTGTGACGCGTCGAATCAAGGTTTAGGCTGTGTACTCATGCAGCGTGGAAAGGTGCACTACAAGAAAAAGACCCTTTTACGACCCGCAAACAACGAAACTCGGAGATTTATGTTACGCAAACGAGAGTGACGTTAAAAAAGTGTCATCTCTTCAAAAAATTTAAGGATTGAGGTCGCGTATTATTGCGTGCCCTTAAATTGTGTCATGTAAAAAAATAAAAAACACGGAGGGCACTTTAGCTAAAAGGTGCGTCGTCTATGAATGTCGTTTTATATTTTTTTTAAGAAACGCGCTTCTCCTCAGAGGGAAAATGAAATCCCCAAATTTTTTAAACCCCCGCCTTCTTCTCCCTCGTCTCCACCCCCTAATCGAAGCTACCAGTTGAACAACCCCTAATCGACACCACCACCTTCTCGTCTCTCCTTCTCCACCAGGTTTTCTCTCATCTCTATCCTCCACCTTCTGGATTGTAAAGGCGTCGTTTTATAATTCTTTTACTAAACGCACATCCATTATCCTCAATTACAAAAGGCGTCCAAATCTAGGGCTTTTTTTTCATAAGATCTCATTCCACCTTACCTCATACTCACCTCTACACAATCGACCGTCACCACCATTCCTACCATCCGCCGCCGCCCTACCATCTCTTCCATCACCACCACTTTCCGACGTGAGAAAAGGCAGCATCACAGCGAAACCTTAGGCGCCAAAACAACTCCGGTATATCGATCCTATATCTGTTTTCAATTTGCATCAACTGCGCCTAGAAAAACGAAACGTCCGCTGCATAGAAACATCGGTTGGAGTTTGGAGAACTCAATGCCCTAGAATCACGTAGATGTGGGCATCGATCTGATAAATAAAAAGTAAGAACCCGTAACCGATTTGATGATTTCTCTTATTCTCTCTAAATCTGATATTCTGCCCTTCAAATTTCTTAGTTATCAGTCGATTACATAGCTCCTAAGTTGTTTGTGAATCGATTTTTGATTTCTATATACTCCAATTTTGGTATTTTTCAAGTTCTTATTTGTGATTTCTCTAATTAATATCGTGGTTGTAGGGTCGATTATTTTTCTGTGAGTTAGAAGTTTACAATCTGATTTGTTGTTCTCTACTGGACAAGGGACGCCTAATTCTGGAGATAAACAGATTGATTCTGATTTCTGAAGAGAAGGAGACAGGAGGCTTCGGTAGGTATTTTTTTTGTTGTCTCTCTAATATGCAAACTAATTCCTGACTCTGATACTTAGTATTATTAATCTGTTTATTGGGTTGGAGTTTTAAGATTTGTGTGGGTTGGAGTTCGATGGTCTTCACTCTTCTGAGGAGTTCGACTCTCATCTCAGAAGTTCAAAAATCTCAAAATTCGAAAATTTCAAAATCTCAGGTATAATTTTTGTGGTCTAATGTGAATATATATCATTATCATCATACTATTTTATTATAGGGATGCATAGGAGGCATCAGACAAGCTTACACTAAAGATTTTACGAATAAGGATTTGACAAAGAGATAGGTAGCAGTTACCATTGAAGTCAAAACTTAATGATATCTATATGCTTGTGTATAGACTATAGAATGCACTTACCTTTGAAGTTTAATCTAGTATAGAGTGTGTTTTTTTTTTTATTTTTTTTATTTTTTTTATTTTATTTTATATATATATATATTTTTTTTGCAATTTCCTTCAAAGAGGGTAATAGTGGATCATGTAGTTATTTTGAGAATAGTATTTTCTGTTGATTTGCATGTTTTAGGATTACTATACTGAAATTCAAATGGATTTTACTTAGGCAATAACAGGGATGTTTATCCTGTTTATATGGCTTAATCAAATGAAAACAGAGGTTTTGTAGCTTAAATGTATAAATTGGTTTTTTATTTTCATGCACCTAAACTTAGCTAGAAAAACAGGTTAACTAATTTAGTTAAGTAGGTAACAGCTTTTGAAATAAATTTCATGGCAATGTAATGGTTATTTTATATGAATATTTTTTTTGTGGGATCTTCTAATATAATATATGGATAGACATTGAATCGTGGATAGTTGGTAGGATAGACATTGAGTCGTGCATAGTTGGTAGGATGATACAGTCACATTAACTTATATCTCAATGTTTATTAGATTAACTCTGTAATAATCTGTAGTTGCCATGTGGAATTGGATTCCAATTCCTGCCAAATCCCATGGAGGGTCATTATGAAGTTGGAGGTAGTCCTGCTCGACCTCAACATGTATATGAGCTCTGCTTTTCACATGGACAGGATACCCTCTCTGATGCTTGTGATTTTACCAAAACTAAAGCAGCAGAAAGGATTTCAAGAAAGGTATGTTATCTCAGCTCCATATAATATATTCCCAGCATTTTATGGGCTAATATAGTAATATTTCACCTTTGCAAAAGGCCATCAGGACACTTCTATCCAGAGGTGCTAACTGATTAGGGCTTTTGATAGCTAACTGATTGATCTTTTTCTTCCATTCTATGGGCTAATATAGTAATATTTCACCTTGTGCAACTTCATTTGATTTTGTTTCTGTTCTTCATCATTTTCTTCCATTCTGAAATTAGGGCTTTTGATAGCTAACTGATTGATCTTTTTGTATTATTGATTTTGTGTAACAATATTTCTTTTTTGATTCTTACATGAATCAGGGTTTAACAACTAAACTCTGCAACTATATAGAGGTTGATTAATAACTATTTTTTCACTATCACATTCACATGTCTTTTGTAACTATTAATTTGAACTTTTCAAGGTATTACAAAAAATGATCCAAGGAGGAGAATATATTGTCCCCCCACTACTCCTATACCATCTCCACCTGCAGGTAATGGTCTAAATAATTCAAACGGATAATAATAATAATAAGCATAAAAGACCATTTTGCCCCTGGAGTCCAAAACTGGTCTAGGACCACTAATTGCTTAGGATGGTAACTGGGTTGTCTTTTCGCGCCCTCCTTTGATACACCATAAAGGCATGAAGATTCTCTCTCTCTCTCTCTTTCTCCAAATTTTAAAACAAACAGCAACAGGTAAATAGATGCCAACATTTTGCTTAAAATTCTGTGAACATTGAAAAAAACCGAGGTCGATAGTGCGTTTTTCATGAGGTTGTCAAAAGTTGAATAAAATAAAAAAATAAACAAGGGTAATATTGTAATAGGGAGGGTCTTAATACATAAAGTGACCAACCTCTCACTTAGCCCGACAAGTCATTTTGGTTTTATTAAGTAAAAAAGAAACAACCTTATCTATCTACATGCATTTAGTCATGTACTGCTGTCCCACAATTTGTCATCATAGAAGAAGACCCTGCTGTCCCACAAGGGTAATATTGTAATAGGGCTGCTTTATATGTCATCATAGAAGAAGACCCTGCTGTCCCACAATTTGTAACAATTTGTATTATCATTATTTGATTTTAATAATAATTTGTTTTGTTTTTATTGTTGAGGTTATAGACTGATAGTCTTATGTTTTATTAAATCTGGAGGATCAGGTTTGAAGAGGAAATTACCAGAGGGAGAGGGAGAGGGAGAGGGAGAGGGAGAAGGATCCCATTTGAAAAAGCATATGAAACATGTTCATTACAGCTTTCCCAATAATAATATTTAGAAACATGTTCATTATTATTTCTATATATATATATATATATATATATATATATATATATATATATATATATATATATTTGATATGTCATTGTCACAGGAAGTAGATCCATTTGAGAGATTAACTGATCAAGACATCCGCACTGCAATCCACAATGCAACTGGTCCTAGATCCGCTTTATTCGTGCCAGAGGTTTAAATTTTTATTTATTTATTTATTTATATTAATAATTTAACCCTTTAATTCATATATATAGGTTCCACTTCAAGTTTTGGTTCGAAGACAAATAGCTCGAGTGTTGGATCATTGTCTTCAATGTGCTAGACTTGTATACAATGAATTAGTAAAGGTATTATCTTTTTTTCTTTTTCTTTTTCTTTTTTTATAATTCAGAATAAATAAATATTTGGGAAATATTTCAGATCAGCCATAGTTGTCTAGTGCATGAACTACAACAGTTTCCTGTTCTTAAGATGCACATTAATGACATTGTTGGGAGTTTTTTGTTTGAAGGTCTTCAACCTTCACAAACAATGATTGGACACTTAGTAGAAATGGAGGTATTAGACCAAAGTACTTCAATTGCGATTTTTATACATACATGTTCCTGTTCATTAAAACAAAGTATTTATGGTGTCAGGTTACTTCAGTAAAAACTTGTAGTTGGTATTGACCATTGACTATTGATTGACTTACTTTTTTCTGTTTGATGCAGAGTCAACTGGTAGGGAAATTGTTAATTTTTCAAAGTAAAACAAAGGGTTGATTGAACGAGAGAAAAGAAAACACCAACACTCCATGGCTAATAAGAATAAAAAAAATAAAGATATGAGGCAAAAAAGGTAAAACAAACTTGTATGTATGAATATGATTTGTATGGTAATTAAATTTATAGTGTATGTATGTTTTGGTTTGCATGCAGTCTTTGTTTGGCAGCTTGGACAAAATTTGTAGCACCTGATCGTCCATGCCACTCTTGGTAAAACAAATTTATAGTGTACTTCTTCCATTCATGTTAGTAATTTCTCATTATGATGTGTTGTTTCTTGTGCAATTTTATTTTTAGGAGGTATTTTACTTTATTAAATGTTTAAAGTTACAGGACATGAGTATGGGCACATCATGGAACATTTTAGGGCAGTTGTTGGTTTTCCTCTTGGTGATCCATCAATGAAGTGGCCAACATCATGTAATAACATTTTAGGGGAAGATGTAGGTATATGTTTTTTTAATGAATAATGTAATCATATGTATGAATATGAAATAAAGTTTGTTATTTGTATGACAATAAATTTTATGCAATGGATTGTATTTTTTGTATATGGTATTTTATTTTCTGTTATGAGACATTAAATGCAAATTTAATTTGAAAATTAGTAAATCTGTAAATAATATTTTTTTAACATTTAAAATTATGATACGCAAAAATGTGTGTCATCTTCATTTATGACATGGCCTTTCTTGACAGGGGCTTCCTTGATACGCATTGCGTGTCATAAACACGCGCGTCGTAAGGTTACGACACGCAAATGCGTGTTGTCTTCCTTTATGACAGGGCCTTCCTTGATACGCATTGCGTGTCATAACCGCGCGTCGTAAATGTGCGTCATAAATGCGCGTCGTCTCTCTTTATGACAGGGCCTTTCTTGACGCGCATTTGCACGTCGTCTGAGCGTTTTACGACACGCAATGAGCGTCGTAAAAGGCTGTTTTTCTAGTAGTG
This sequence comes from Lactuca virosa, assembly GCF_052849685.1. Taxonomy (NCBI): domain Eukaryota; kingdom Viridiplantae; phylum Streptophyta; class Magnoliopsida; order Asterales; family Asteraceae; genus Lactuca; species Lactuca virosa. The sequence continues at coordinate 362,202,751 of NC_136433.1, read as the reverse complement.
GTGATAGCTTATGCGTCCCGGCAACTGAAGACACATGAGGTGAATTATACCACCCATGACCTAGAATTAGGAGCTGTGGTCTTCGCCCTGAAGATTTGGAGGCACTACCTGTCACACCCCGCTAAAGCGGAAACGCAAGATATGACAGCGATAACGGTTTCATTGCAAAAGATAAAGATACATCACCATAGCAATATTCAAAAGTTTACAACCCATAGCTTAATAGAAACAAGTACAAGTTTTTCCAAAATAACATTGTTCAAAATATAACTTCATAAATAACTTCAACACGATGCAGCATGCTCTATGATGATGAATCTTTATATCCACTTACTAATTATTTCCTGAAAAAGCATGTAAAACGAGCGTCAACTATGAAAATAGTTGGTGAGTTCACAAGTTTATAAAATCAAGATTTGGAATAAGGCTTTTCATAAATACAAGTACATTGCTTTAATGAGAAACAAAGTTGATTGCTATTATTGATAACAAGTTTATTGCTATAACGAGAAATGAGTTTGTATGTGTATGAGCAAACAATGAGTCTCAACCAAACCTATGACTGAAGCCCTATCAAGATCTATGCTTATCGTTTCATAGATGAATATGGTATCATGCACTCCAGCAATAGGGCGAGTGAGGAGTTGTCAATTCCTAATAGCGCTATCCATAATGACCGTTGGCTCAAAGAGTTAATGGTTAGAGATAAGGGAAGGGCCTTAGTACGATAAGTTCTCATGTTCCGTGTTGCATAGACATACATAGAGAGACATAGCAATAAAATAGCAATCATGTTTGATACAAATCAATTTAAATACAACATTCAAATAATAGTTTTTCGGGACATGCTTTTCCACCCCAAAACATAAAAACTGAAAATAGGGGAGTGCGTGAATACTCACAATGTTTCGAGTAGATACAAGTGGTGCCTTGGAATACACCAACGTCTTAATGCCGGGATCCTACGACATCAAACACACACTAGTGAGTTTCCATGTCGAAATCTAATGCTAATATACTAAACTCTACATATAGTGAAATGCCAATTTATGTTCTAATATTGGATTTTATATTAATTGGTTACACTTTTTCTGAAATGATGAAATTCTACAAGTCATGCGATAAATACAACTTTGGGATATTAATTTTCCAGATTTAGTAATATAAATTTAAGGGTGTTTCAACACATTTAAAGGTGTTTTAAATTCCTAAAAATGTAAAATATTATCAAATAGTTTCCAAAAATTGTCAAACCTCGTATTTTTCATTCTAAATACAATAGAGGTTTTCCAGAAAATTTTCCTTGAATTTTTGATATGGTTAACTATTTTCCAAATTTTTAAGCCTTCATAACAACATAAATTCACGAAAAATAGCATTCAAAGGATAAAAATTCTCAAACTTTTTATTTTACTGTTATTACACATTACTAAGCTGGGAAAAATATAAAAATGGATTTCCAAGCTGTTTAATTATATTTTACGATTTTTGAGCATTTATTCCAATAAAAATTGAAATAAATAGAAAACAGTTTCCACAATCACCCAAACTTTTTATTTAACTGTTATTATACATAAATAGGATTTGAAAAATATAAAAGATATTTTTCAGTGGGTATTTCTATTTTTTCTTGTTTTATCCCCTTAAATAATCATTAATTGAAGAATAAATAATAAACAGTTAGAATAAATTACCAAAAACTTTTGTAACATCATTTACAGTGTAAGTAATCTGGGAAAAATACCAAAAGTGGTTTTCATGTTGTATAATCCGGTTTTGGGTATTTATGTGTATTTAAGTGTATTTAAGTGTATTTAACCTTAGCAAATAGGAGAAAAATAGTATACAGTAGAGAAAAATCATTAAAAGTTTTATGTAACCTCCTAATGTACAACATGATGTTCTAGTAAATTTTCATGAATTTTGGATAATCAAAACTATTTTTCCTATTTTTAGGCCATTATAATTACCAAAAATTGGGAAAAATAGGAAGGCATGATGAAAAATTCTGAAATTATTTTTCTGAGTCTCCCACCTCAGGTAAGAGCTGCGAAAATTGTTAGATACAATTTTCACACTCTTTAAAGTGGTTTTGCGATTTATTGGAACCAAACAAAAAGAAAATCAAAAGTCATACTAAACAGAAACATAAATCGATGAAACTTAATGAGAGGTCATTATTCACCATAGGGGTCATCCCTGAATTTATTCCGGATTTATAGACCTATGGAAGTATTTTATGTGATTTATGCCCTTGTTTTCTTGTAACAATTTTAATAAATCAAGGAAATGATAAAAACTCTTCAAATTTTCCAGATGTTCATATTACCTTAATGGGAATCTGGAAAAATTTTGATTTAAACAGAAAAGAACTTTTAGATATTTTTATAGACAAAATCATTTACATGCACTATTAACAATGTACTTTGATCACCAAGCTCTTTAGCTTGGTGTTCATCACATGCATCACGGTTTGAAGACCATGCATGGACATATGTTTGTCATAGTGATGTTTTTAAAGGAAATACTTGAATGCATAAGGTGTATGAACCTTTAAAACTTGTAAAAAATCCAAACTTTAGTGTTTGACATAGGTTTTGGTCCTTGGATTTCACCATTAAACAACATGCATGTTGTTCTTGGGTGAAACCCTACCACCATCATCAAACACGACATTCATGAACATGTTCATGAATGTTCATAAAGAATGGTGTAGAAGGAAGAGAAATACAAGAAAACTCTTTAAAAACAAGAAGGAAAAGTAAGGGAGGGTGAAAGATTTTCGTGTATACCTTGAAGAATAGCCTTGGAAGATGAAGATTTGAGTGTGGAGAGGTGTTCTTGACTGAAAAATTTCGTGAGTTTAGAGAGAGAGGAGGAGAGTTTGAGAGTTGAAAGGGTGGAGTGTGAGAGAGAGTGAAGAGAGAAGTGGAAGAGTGGGGAATAAGTTTTAATGATTGAGTTTTGGGAAGAGAGAGAGCATGGGGAGAGGGGATGGCTGGATTTTTGAGAGCATTTAAGCCTCCTCTCTCCTAAATTCAAACTTTATAAAACTCCCTCCTTAATTTTTATAAAACCCTAATTTTTTATAAAAGTGTTTATTAAAGCAATTCTTGATTTATTTAAAAATCTTGTTTTTAACTAATAAATTATGATTAATGTATGATAATTTAACTTTCTATTTCATTGATTATAATCCATAATTTTGATTAATAAAAATTTGATATTAGGAAGTTTATAGCCAATTTTATAAAGTTTTTAAGCTTTAAGGTTTATAAATTTGGATTTTTGGCTCTTTAGGGTTTTTGGAATATTGTTTGATATTCACTATCATATTGGAATGTAATTAGAATATTTTAATTTATTTTTAGGGTTTTATACCCTTTTTCAATTGTAACAAAGTTTGAAGTTTCATTCTAATTATGGTATTGGCATTTCCTATTGTAGTTAAGCAACTTACTAGAATCGTAAGAGTCAAGTATATTAGTCCTAGATCTTAGTTGGATCCTAGTTTATGCAAGATTTTGACCTAATTTATACTACTAGGCCATGGCATGTTGTGCATGAATGGTTTTTATAAAGATGCATGAGTCCGAGAATGACCTGAATTGACAGTTGTCACACTACCTTTATGGTACCAAGTGCACCATTTTCACCGACCACAAGAGTCTTCAGCACATCTTAAATCAAAAAGAGTTAAACATGAGGCAACGAAGATGGGTTGAATTGCTGAACGATTACGAGTGCGAAATCAAGTACCACCCAGGTAAACTAACGTAGTTGCTGATGCCTTGAGTCGGAAGGATTACTCGAATCGTCGTTTGAAGACTCTCTCCATAACCATCCAATCCCACCTGACCTCGCAAATCAGAGCAGCTCAATCGGATGCCATGAAGGCAGAAGACAGAACGAGCGAAGCGTTACGTGGAATGGAAAAGAATTTCGAAGTGAAGGAGAACGGAACATATTACTTCATGAACCGTATTTGGGTCCCTAAACTTGGGGGATTCAGAGAAGTAGTCATGAATGAAGCCCACAAGACGCGATACTCCATCTATCCGGGTTCGGATAAAATGTACTTGGATATCAAGCAAAATTATTGGTGGCCTAACATGAAGGCAGAGATTGCCACTTACGTTAGCAAGTGCCTCACATGTGCTAAAGTAAAGGTGGAATATCAAAAGCCCTCCGGATTACTATAGCAACCAGTAATTCCCGAGTGGAAATGGGAAAGGATTACTATGGACTTTGTGACCAAACTTCCTGCCAATAAAAGAATCATACAAAATGGAGCGCCTGACAAGGATTTATATCAAGGAAATCGTGAGACTCCATGGAGTGCCCATATCTATCATCTCCGATAGAGATAGTAGGTTTACTTCACGCTTTTGGCAATCGCTTCAGAAAGCCATGGGAACACAACTTGCCATGAGCACTGCCTACCACCCGCAAACGGATGGTCAAAGCGAGCGAACTATTCAAACGCTAGAAGATATGCTTCGCGCATGTGTGATAGACTTTGGAAAGTCGTGGGATACCCACTTGCCTTTGATCGAATTCTCATACAACAACAGTTATCACTCGAGCATCAAAGTCGCTCCTTTCGAGGCATTATATGGGCGTAAATGTAGATCACCGTTGTGTTGGGCAGAGGTAGGGGACACTCAGTTAGCAAAAGGACAAACATCAGACAATGCACTAACAGGACCAGAAATCATACGCGAGACGACCGAGAAGATAATTCAAATCAGAGCCCGACTGCAATCATCACGAGACAGACAAAAGAGCTGCGCTGATAAGCGGCGAAAGCCCTTGGAATTTAGAGTCGGGGATAGGGTGTTATTAAAAGTCTCTCGCTGGAAATGGGTGATTCGTTTTGGAAAGCGGGGAAATCTAAACCCTCGATACATTGGACCCTTCGAGATCCTTGCCCGAATTGGTCCAGTGGCTTATAGACTACAGTTACCCGCTGAGCTCAGCAGTGTACACCCCGTGTTCCATGTTTCCAATTTAAAAAAGTGCTTATCCGACGAGACTCTCGTCATTCCATTAGAAGAAATCGAAATCAACGAGAATCTCCTGTTCATCGAGGAACCAGTCGAAATCATGGACAGGGAGGTGAAGCGTACTAAGCAAAGTCGCATTCCGATTGTGAAAGTTCGATGGAACGCGAGACGCGGACCAGAATTCACATTGGAACGTGAAGACCAAATGAAGCAGAAGTACCCTCACCTATTCTCGCATTCTCAAATCTAGCTTTCAAAAGAATTTCGGGACGAAATTCCCTCTAACGGGGGGATGATGTCACAACTAGGAATTTTGATGCTTTGTAACAACAACAATGATAACATTTGTGAACAAAAATGAGAAAGCATGTATAATGCTTATTCAATAACAACAAACTTCCATCAAACACTTTATACAAGCACTACAAATAGTCAACAAAGAATTGGAAACCCTAGAAATCCCGGTTTAAGTCCATTTTGGACTAGGATTTTCTTATTGGGCCTAATGGACCGATAAGCTTCCAATTCGACTATTTTGAGCTTAGAACTCTTAAATGGACCCTAATTGGACCCATATGCATGAAACTTAATATTTTGGGCCTTATAAGCCTAAAATAAACTAGGATATATTAAATGGGCCTTATTGGGCCATAACAAATCTAAATAACCCTAATGGGCCCTAAAAATCATTCCTTGATTTAATTTGGGCCGTGAACCCTCTCCCAAGATCAATTGGGCCAAAAATCATCTAATTGGGCCATAAAATGGACTTAAGCACAAAAAGGCCCAATTTCTTTTCTTCTTCTCCTCTTCTCGGCCCAACTACACAAATGAGGGGGGGAAGAGTTGACTTTCCACTTGCCACCTCCTTATTATATTTTGGTCTTCCATGCACCATCACATACTTCCATGCACACCATCACTTCACTTATCTCTCTCTTCTCCTCTCTCTTTTTCTTCTTCGGCCGAGAACCACAAAGGGAAAGACACACACACACATTTCACTCAAACACTCTCAAAGAAACACTCCTTCTTCTTCAACAAATTTTCGAGAATTAGAAGCATTCCAAGGAGGTTATTCCACAAAAACCATCATCTTAGGTAAGTTCATGCTTGGATCCATGATCTAGATTCTTTGTTTTATCAAAAATCTCTTCTTAACTCATTTAAACTCATGATCACCATCTTAGAAACCTCTAAGTTCGAGATCTTCCAAGAAGGCTTGCTAGGACCAAATTTTCTTCATTTCTTCCTTCTAAATCAAAAACAACAAGCAAAGGTGAGTTCATACCCCTCTCTTTTCGGTTTTCATAAGTTTTATGGGAGAGAATACAAGTAAAATGTGTAGATCTATGGGTATGTGTATGCTATGTATGCTTTTATGCATGTATGTGTGATTTTATGTGTTTTTGTGGTAAATATGTAACCAAAAGGGAAGAAATCTCGAGATCTATGCCATAAGAAGGAAAACAAACATGATCTAAGTTATATTACACTAAACAAGTCAAAAATATTAACTTCTAAGATTATGATAAACATATTGCAACATAAAACCCATTTTTGGGCTTAAATTGTCAAATAAACAAAAGTTGGGTTGAAAAATTACTATTCACGGTTTCTCAAGGGTTAAAAGAGTGCAAACAGTAAAAATAAGTGTTTTTATGAATATCATACTCTTTTAAAGGTTGGAAATGAAATTTATGGCTTAATGGGCCAAATTTTGGGCTTTTCGGCCCAATGAGTCAACAATTGCGAAAAACCACATTTTCAAAGGGCTGAATGATAAAATTCACAAAACAGGAGGTAAAAACTGTAAACAAAACCAATTCAGGGGTTAAAATGCTTTTCTTTACCAAAAAGGATCAAGAATGTATAGTTTTGGGATTTTGGGCCAAAACTGTAAAAGTTGCAAAAAGTTTGGGCTTTAACCGAAAAACACTTTTCTGGAAGGGCTGAAACTGCCAAGGAATAAGTTTTGAGCTAAAAATATCACTTCAACAAGTCTATGGGTCAAATGTGTCAAGAAAAGGGTTTAAGGGCAAGAATGTCTTTTTTTTATAAGGGGCTAAAATTGTCATTTTTTTTAATAAAGAAGGGCTGAAAAGGTCAAACCAATATTTTTAAGTCAATTATTTTATTTTTAGAATATTGAGTCAAAAACATTAAACTACGACTTACGAAAATTTAAAGATGAATATACGTATAAATCCAAATATCGTTATAAACAAATCGACCGGTCTCGAGTCGATACAAAAATAACAATCGTTCAATCAAACCTTCCAACAATTATACAATACCTAAAACAGGTAAACATTCAAAACTTGGGCTTGATGGTTTCCAATCATGCTTGTTGGGCCTTTGTGACCCATTAACATGATCTTTGGGCCCAAGGGATAACAATAAATGTTATTGGGCCATCTATGACCCAATTTCATATTTAAGGGACCCTCAATGGCTTTTAAGTGCCATTGGGCCTTAGTGGCCCATTAGCATTGCTAGTAAGGTCAAAGTAATCAAATGCGAAATGGGCCAACGTGTCCTTCACATACTCAACAACCTAAAATAACTCACGAAAGTAGCAGGACTTTGTACTCCTCTTCTTCTCGTTTGCTAGGCTTATGTGTAATCAAAGTAAACAGATTCAGGTTGTTAATCAATAGTAATCAAGGTAGTTTAGATTAAGTGAGTAATAACGGGCGACACCTCTAAGGATCGTTCGTAGTCTGTAGTTATAACTAGTCATTATCATGCATGGTTATAACGACTCACAACCATAAATTAATCCAATACCATCTGAGTAATCAAGGAAGAGTAATCAAAATCATTCGTTGTGGCGGTATAGCAATTTGAAAAGCAATTATATTTATGTATTCGGAAAACATCGGGTTTTTCGAGGAAATTAACACCACTCGCTTGTATTTTCTATAACTATAATACAAAACTTCCTTTTTATACATGTTTTGAAATCATTCATGCATCAAGTTATGGATCTTCACACTTTGGTAAACAATTGTCTTTTCAGAAAATATCGGATTTTCTGGGTTTTACAAACTACACAAATCATTTTATCACAACCCTGCTTATGAACTCACCAACATTTCATATGTTGACGTTTTTCAAAATAACTTGTATTCTCAGGTAACAGGTAAGCTGAAGGGTAATATCAAGTAATGTTAGGATGTTATGTTTTTGAAAACTCTCAAACAATTTATGTTATGGATGTGTAATATTTAAAACAATGTACTGGATGTGAACAATATCAGTTGTAATGTATTGATGCATGGTGATGTTTATGTTATGATTCATGTATATTCATTGTGATGATATTCAATTTAAGTCACGCGAGCCCTCGGACGTTTCCGCCGTCTGGTTTCGGGGGTGTGACAGTCTGCGTACCTCTTCATCTTCAGAGTCTGTTGACCAGACTTCAACTCCACCAAACTCATCATCAATAATATTTTCCTGCACAATTAAAGCATTCATAGTAACTTTAGTTGCTTTCTTCTTCTTTATCTCCTCCAGCTTTCTCATGTAGTAGGCTTCGTCATCTTCACCATCCTTCTTCTCTGCCATCTTCCTTAGCATGCAATCTTTGGCAAAGTGGTTATTGCTGTGACAGTAGTTGCAATCGTACCCTGAGTCTCCCACAATCTTACTCTCCTTCTTCTCATCGTCATTTTAAGAGGAGTTATTGGTTTCTTCTTTCACCTTTTCTGAACTGTAGCTTCCCTGCCAGTTTCGGTTCTTGTTGATCGGGAACTTTCTGTGAGCAAACTTCTTTGGGTTTGTAACCATCATTTCATATTCCTCACTGGACAGATCACACTCTGACATATCAGATTCCTCTTCTTCGTCTGCTACATTCTCGCTTTTAGAAACAAGGGCCAGTGAACCCACACCCAAAACTACCTTCGCTTCCTTCGTCACCACGCTTTCATGAGATTTGAGTATACCCATCAGTTTCGCCAGTGAATATGATTTAAATTGCTCATGAGCCTTCACAGTCGAGACCACTGCCATCCATTCGGGCCTTAATCCATTCATAAAGGTAACCTTTTGTTCAATCACCTTCCTTTCAATACCATGCTTCATCATCTTGCTGAGCAGATGGTTGAAACGATCGAATGTCTGGATGAGCTTCTCTTTAGGTTTTTGTTCGAAAGCGCCGAATTCAGAGAGCAATAGGGTTTGGATCGAGTGCTCTAGATCCTCATCAGTTGAATACAATTCCTTCAACCTATCCCATATTTCTTTAGCTGTTGTGCATGAACTTACCAGACGAAAAGTGTCAGATTGCAATGCAAATTTGATCATCCTCATGGCTTTAACGTTGCATAACACCTTGTCTTTTTCATCTTGAGGGATCTTGTCTACATCCGCCAAGAGTTGGTTATACTCCTTTTGAGTCTTGACCGTTCTGTTTGTTCCAGAGTGAACAAACGGACCCAATGTTATTGCTTCCCAGATAAGATAGCCATATTCTTCAGATCCAACGACGTAGTCTTCAAAGTGATGCGCCCATACTTCATAATCTTGAGTATAGAGAATAGGAACCCTTGTAGTGGATCCTATACTGTTGGAGATGTTGATCGGATTGATTTGAGAGTCGTCGTGAGACATGATGTACCTTTTCTTTGAATCTGCTAGAATCAGACTTGTAAAGTTGAACGTAGGGTTTTATCAAAACACAAGAGATACCGTCGACAAGAAGAAGACAACTTCTATATATTGATAAAAGCGGAAACCCTAAAGGATTCTTCAAACAGAAGAGATCCGTATGTATTACACAGTCTCCTGCTCTGATACCAATTGTTGTGAATATTGCGCTATAGATCGAAAGATTCTAAGCAGAAAAGCAATATTAATCAAGTAAAGAACACATGAATGGATCAAATGGTGTCGAATGATTAATATCTCACACCTCATAAGAGCTCGATGAAGAACTTCGACTGTAGAGGTGTGTTAGGGTTACAATGCAAAGTAATTAATGAGAACGGTCATCATAAAAGCTATATATGCATGCACAATATATATGCTAACCCTAATAGTAATCCACGGTTGGACATGCCCAAACCGGGTAAACAAAATGGACTATTAACCGAGCCCAAAGACGTAACACTTAGACTCAACAAAACCTTTGTTCTTGTAAAACAATGTACTTTAGTATACTTGAATCATGAATTAATGTTCTGTGATTCATAAATTATACCTATTATAATTTATATGTACTTTCTGAATTGATACCGAGTATTCATGAATGCAACCCCTTGCTCAATATGTTACAAAGGGTATTTGAAACTTAATGAATTAACTTTTATACTTGTATACATATACAAATATATATAAGTAAAATTTAAATGACACTCGGACAAATAACTGATGCTTATAATCCCACATCCAAACAAGGAAAAGGAACCAAAGTGGGTTATCAGTCCTAAGCCTTTTAAATCTTATTTATATAAATATATATATACAAGTATGATTTCTGGGAGAAATATAAGTTTATAAAAACATTTAAAAGAAGTTTGATATTTTGAAACTCATTTTGGTGACTTGATGTCATTTTGATACAATCATTGAAAACCATTTGATTTGATGATAACTGAAATCCATTTTGATAAGATATTTGAAACCATTTGTTTATAACACAAAATCTTTGTGTTAGACTTGTATTCCCCCCTCCCCTTAAAACAGTAAAAACTATGAAAATACGGGGGTATGAACTCACCTTTAGTGAGTGATTCGAGTGACAGGTCGATGTAGGATGCTAAGTGTCAAGTGAAGTCTTGAGCACAAACGGATCCTATTAACCATATAATGATACATATATGGATATAATTAGTGTATATAACAACTAATTATGATAGGAACCCACTTTAGGGACTAGGAAACACTTGAATTGAAGTGTTACAATCACATGTGATTGCATTAAAGGGGTTTATGGTCACACAAAGGTGTGTACGACCATTGTGGTGTACGGCCATGGAGTGTACGACTGTACACTTATGGAAGAAGTATGCAAAAAGGGGTGTTTATGGCCCCAACTAGCGTCCATTAAGTGTTTATGATCTTATGTTGGAACATGAAGTGAGTTTGAGGCCAATACATGCACTAAACAAGGGTTTACGGCCATATGAGGTGTGTACGGCCGTACAACCTTGGTGTTTATGAATTAGATGACGAATCAAGGCTAGGAATCAAGTGTTTATCAAGCTTAACTAGCATATAGAAGAGATACTCACACTTTTGAAGGCTTCTAAGGAATTCAAGGCCCAAAAACAAGTAGGTGTTCTTGGTGTTCTTGCTGAAAGTGAAGAAGACTTGAAGATCTATCCAAAATAGAAGATTTCATGGATGAAAACATGGATCTTCACTAGATAAAGCCATGTATCAACTAATCAATGGAAGGAATACTTACATCTTTGAAGATTAAGGTGTAAAACTTAATGATAGTTGAGAGAGAATCAAATTTCTTGAGGTGAAAGTGTGAGAAAGTGAGAAAGAATGAAGGGAAAACTTATATATATGTTTGGGTTCACGGCCACCTTGGGTGTACGGCCGTACACTCATGTGTACGGTCGTACACTCATGTGTACGGCCGTACACTCCTTTTGATGGAGTGTTTGGGCCGAGTTCAATACGATGAACTTAAGTTATCTCATCCCTAAACCCAAACCTTGAATGTACTAGGCTTAGAACACTCAAACAGACCCTAAACAATGCTAAAGATAGTAGAAACGAGTCTGACTGAGATTGAATTGAATAACTGTATAAGATAGAAATTTCGGGTTGTCACAGTATGAAAGAAGACTGTCATGAATTGGTTTGCAGACCGTCTAAAGTGTATTAGACATAGAAAAAATTTGTTGCGACGTTCATGAGTGCTTATGAATAAGATTTGAGCATTGGATTAAACCCACGCTTGCTGGTATCATTTCATGGAATTTATCACTAGTGATCGCAAGATGATAATATCATATAATCTTTAAACCTAGATATATGGTTTATTGTTTGCGATTCGGTTGTGCATTGATAATGCGTAAACGCATCAGTAACTTGATGTTATAAAACACAATGTTGTGCATAATTTGATGAGTGAATGGTAAATGCATATAAGTCGAAGTTTATATGTTCCTTTTATCCTAAGAGGGTAAAAGAGATATCTAGGCCCCTCGATGATTTGGTTTGACTTATGTGCCGGGCCCGGTCAGGACTGAATTGATGTGTTTAATTAAGTTCTACGCTAGATGAATCAGAGATCGAGAAACAAACTGCTGTACAATAAGTATGACTATGTTCCATGTAATTGTCCGCACGATATCTAGAACAGAGGACTCTACGATCTCTTATCTAAAGGACAGGTTATTGATAAGATCAGAGTTCGACAGCGTCTTTGAGAGCTACGATTGCTAATCGGATCCTGAAGTCGTACTTGCATTTATAGTTATTAGACTTATCCAAGTGGGAGACTGTTGGATTAGTGTCTAAGTCCATAACTATATTTGGTATGTACTTGACCCGGTTGTGCATGGTCCTTTTGGGCTGCCTTCACCAAAGCAACTGGACAGGATGATTTACGGAGAGAGAGAATATTATGGTTTATTAATATATTATAAGAATAACATATTAAATGAGAAATCATATTGTTTAATTAATATTGGTCAAGAATTAATTAAGAAATTAATTCTGAGGCTAAAAGAGATTAATCAAATAAAGGGGACTAGAACTGTCAATTATAAGATAATTGATTTTGGGCTGTGAATCCTTATGGATATAAGGGGGGGGGGACGAAATTTAGAGTGGAAGCCCACTGTAATTTCGTCCAAGGGGCCATATTCCAGAAGGTTCTTGAAGCTGCTTAGGGCCTAAGTCATCCAATTAGGGTTTTGACTGAAACCATAGCAGCTCTGCTATTTAAGGCACCCCAGGGCTACATATTTCGGCTACAAGAAGAAACCCTAGAGTTCCCCTAGCCGAAATTGTGCCTCCTTCTCCTCTCTTTTCAATCATCTTCTTGCCTTGGTGTTTGTGAGCCATTAGAGGTATTACAATTGTGATACTAAGCTCTTGAAGATTGAAGATTCTTGCTACTATCAAGAGGTAATCATCTAACCTTGTATTAGTTGTAGATTTCGATTTTTATAGTATGCTAGATTAGGGATTACAAGCTTTGGATAAATTTTCATTTACAATAGAGAAACCTAGATCCAAAGCTTTAGGGTTTTGCATGTACACATAGGATGTTCTTTTGCACAAAACCCATAAAAAACATAGATAAGGAAATTAGGGTTGCATGCACACATAGACTTTTGTTTGTTATGCTTAAAACCCATAAGTGGTATCAAATCCTTGTCTTGTTTTCTATTGAATTGGTTACAATTTTTGGAATTTGATCAATTAGGGTTTATGGCAATTAAACCCTTTTGGCCTAAGGGATTTTCGAAATTTAGGGTTACTTCGGCCCTAAGGTTTCGAAAATTAGGAAAGGGTTTTAACCCTTTCCCTTACCCTACACGTGTTGAAAATTAGGGTTTCCTTAACCCTCTAGATTTTCGAAATATGGAAAGGATTGAAATCCTTGCCTTCCTCCCCATGATTTGCCTTTTTCGAAATTTAGGGTTTTGGGTAGAGTTTCTTATTTTTGGTAATTATTTCCTTATTTGATTAATTTAATTGGATAATCCTCAATTGGTTTAATAAATTAATTAAAGGTTTAATTAATAGATAATTATTAAATCATTTTTTAATTTTAAATTTAATTAAATTTTTTTAATTTCGAAATTTAAATTTAAAACTTAAAAACCCTAGTATTTTGAAAAAATACATCTTTATGGATCTTATTATTAATTTAATTAAATTATTAATTAAAAGATAATCAATAAATCCACAAGATGGTTTAAATTTAATTAAAATAAAAGTTTAATTTATTAAAAGATTAAACCCTTTGAATTTTAAAGTATTTTAAAATACATCTTATACTATGTATATGATTAAAGTTTTAATATTTACTATATGTATAAGACTAATTCAGTCGAACCGCTAGTACGCCTCATTCACAAAGCGGATCTATAAGGGGAGTTTAAGGAAGAGGCCCAGAAAATGACTGCCATTAGGTATCTACTCTTACCCACCGCTCCCTTGATTGGTGGAGGGTCGTTAGCCAAACGGGTTTGATAGGACATAACCTCATTAAAAGTATAATGATGAAAAGTAACTAAACTATTTTCTAAAATCCCACTCTTAGTTACTTTAGGAAAAATGTCAATTTGATGCTAATCCTTGAAATTGCACATTACACTTTATAAGTCGTTAGTGGAGCGTATGTGGTTAACCAACACACTAATGTGGGACTTATAAAGGGTGGTAATGGTGTCTCGAAAATTATTGTTGATTAATGGAGCGCGTGCGGTTAATCGGCACATTAAAAAGAGCTGATAAATGACATCGAGAGTACCAAGCTAATTTGCATAGTTATTCACATCTCGTTTGTGATCCTCGGTATCCCAGACACAAAGTGAGAGCATAATCGAGATTAAACATGCCGTTGATTAGATTCAGTGTATCTCAAATGAGCTAGGAGTTTCATGAGATTGAAATTAGTAAATGCTTTACCTACCTAAAATATATCCGAATTTGATTACGACATCCCTCTTCAAAGTTCAAATTGAAAATATGGATCCTAGACTTAAAATCAAATTTATGGGTTAATAATTAAGGATTAAAATCAACTAACTTGAATTCTCTTTTCTCATATTATAGATATAAAACTCAGACAACAATGGTCTTTCTCGTTCTTCTAGAAATGTTTTTACTCTATCTGAAGATGATCTTCCACATGTTGATCAAGGTGAAAGAATGTTCCCTTCTTTGAGCAATGGTGTCACACCCCAAAACTGGAACGGCGGAATCGTTCGGGGGTAGAGGACGTCATGTTTAGTATCACGAGATATGCATATGGTAAGCAAGTAATGAACAACCATTTCATTTCGAAAGAAAGTGTTTACAATGTGTGTGTTCACAAAACATAGAATTCATAAACAAATAACAAAACAAGACTTGAAGCTATAATGCTCCATCTTCTGAATTCCCAGCACGAGCACCTGTCTAATAGTCTCCTGAGAATACAAGTTATTTGAAAGAGTTGATCAACAATTAAGCTGGTGAGTTCATAAGATTTTAGTGATGTGAGTAAGTTGTAAAGCGTTGTTGAAAATGTAGATGTAAAATGGTGTAAGTTGTGAGTTCTGTTTTGAAAAGATCGTCTGTTCCTCTAGAAAATCCTATATTTCCTACTTTGATGGAAGTTTAAGTAAAATAACACTACAACCCTTTCTATGGGTACTAAGCAAATACGAGTTATATAAGACTCAGAGTAAACAAACAATCGATTGTGCGCATCTGCCCTAAGCTCACAACCAAACGAGGAACAAAAATTAAGGCGGATAACACACATCCCATTGGTTGTTAGATCATCGTTGTATATAACCCTAGTGTAAACACTTGTTACTCATGGAGTTAATTGTAATGGTTCCTTTGTATCTAATGAAAAGTTGTTTAAGAAAACCCTTATTTCTTATAATAAAATAGTGACCACAATGACTAATTTTATAATAGCTTAGTTTATACTGCTATATATAATATAATATCGGATAGAAAGTTAATTGAGTGAATCTGCCCTAAGCCCACAACCAAACGAGGAACAGGAAGTAAGGCGGAAAGCACGCATCCAACTACCTATTGGGTATTAGTTTTATATATAAGCATGGTGTATAAACTAAGGTATTATAGAGTTACCCACCTAAGGTCCTTTAAATTGTACTGGTTTAATAAAATGGATTAAACCCTTTACTGGGAAGTTTCTAGTTTTGTATACCAAAAGTACTGATTTGGGAAAGTATGTTTTGTACTAGAAAACTGTGCTTTGACTCTGTGTCCTATAACCTGACCCATACTTGGTACCCTTATGATGACTTAATGTATACTAAGCATACATATATATAGAATCGGGTAGAAAATAGATTGGGTGAATTCGTTCCAAGCCCACAACCAAACAAGGAACAGGAAATGAAGCGGAGAGCACACATCCTATCACCTATCAGACTCTATTGGTATATATATATCCTGTGATGTATACATTAAAGAATCATAAGACTAGCATTATGGTCCTTTCTTCTAAACGTAGCCTTCTACCAAGGCATGTTCTGTGATGTGCTAGACTCGACTGTTTAGTTTGTCGATTCTAAAAATGTATATTTTCCCTAGTTTATAACTATCTTGACTCGAAAATAGTTTGAGTTTGACTTTCAAGTGGTACTGTCACTTTATGAAAGTAATGGGAAATGTAAGTACACAGTTGTCGTTTATAATGACATGCGGATGTACTAAAAACCTAAAAACATATTTGTTTTATTATGATTATAATGTGAAGGCTAGAACCCCTACTAAACGCTCTCCCTGTCAAGCGATTAAGGGAACCAAACGCGACCTCTGCAAATTCTTGCAAGCCGTGTAATTCACATTTGTTATATGATCATGTATACCCACTATAACTATCACCTTTTGTTTAAAACAATCAGTTAGTGATTCATTGGTATAATTAGACCCTGTATGTATTCTCATGCTATAGCAACCTAACTTGTTTGTTTTGTACTGTATCTTATACGTTCTGTTTGTTTATCGTAATTGTGTGTTCTCTCTGTATGGTATTGTTTGATTCTCTTCACTATAAGTTCTATATGGTATTTTTTGATTCTCTTCACTGTGTCTTTGACTCATGTATGGACCGACTCTTTGTGTGCTTCATTGTACTAGAAGTAATGAATAGCATTCTCCTAAACTATACCTATTATAGTTTACTAATGTTCTACTTGGACTGTTATTGAAAAGACTCATTTATCTACTAAGTTATGCTTGTACTTTAAAAACGGAGTTTTGTATAACTATAAAGTAACATAACTTTAAAGAGTTTTGAAATGTATTGACAACTTATAAATGACATAAGTAACATTTCGAAAGATGTTTATAACAAACATTTACACAATTATCATTGTGTTCAACTTGTATCCCCCCCTTAAAACAGTTAAAAGATTCATTACGGGGTATGAACTCACCTGATGTGGGTGATTCAAACGGGTATGCGTGTAAGGATGAGAAGTTCCACGAATGAAGTCCCGAGACACAATAAGTCCTAAATGACATATAAGGACACATATTGACATGAATATAGTGTTTATAGACAATTATATGAAAGGAAACACCTTCCGGGACTAGGAAACACCTTGACCAAGTGTTGGAATCACATGTGCTTCAACAAAGGGAAGTGAAATGGCACTAACATGAGTTTACGGTCATGGGTTTACGGCCCAAGGGAGTTTACGGCCGTAAACTCATGGTCAAACATGCTAAAGTGTTGGTTTGAATGCTAGGGAACTTTAAGGACTTTTGCTCTTCACTTGTATGAAGAAGACCACCTCAAATGAGGCTTTTGATGAGTTTACGGCCCAAAGGAGTTTACGGCCGTAAACTCATGGTCATTGTGAAGTTGAGTGAAGTTTAAGGTCCTTCAAACATCAAGGAAGGGTTCTGGATCACTTGCCTTGCATCTTATAGGGTTTATGGCCAATACATGCATTAACATTGAGTTTACGGTCCTGGAAGATCTTGGACCGTAAACTCTTGATCTTCATGGGAAAAGGCATGTTTCAAGTCTCTAAGCATGGATACTAACTAGCTATGAAGTATAGGGAAGTGTACTTACGATCTAGAAGCTTGAAATGGTTGATATTGGCCAAGAACACTAGTGTGTGTTCTTGGTGAAACTTGAAGATCTAAGAAAACATGATTTCCATGGATGAATCATGAGGATGAAGCTAGTTAAGAAGGATTATCAACTAACTAGAGAAAGAACACTTACGATTTTTGAAGATCAAGTATGAAGATCAGGATGATACTTGAGAGGAAACTCATGTGTTCTTGAGGTGAAAGTGAAAGAATGAAGAAAAGTGAAGGAAATGAACTTATGTGGAGGAGTTTACGGCCTACATGAGTTTACGGCCGTAAACTCCATGTTTACGGTCGTAAACTCCACAAGATGGAGTTTAGGGTTTGAATCTTATACTGTGGCCTTTAGCAGATAAAATCCAACACTTATTCCTTAAGTGCACTAGGCTAAAACTCCTTAGAAAGACCTTTAACAAGGCTAGAACTCATTACCAATGAGTTTGACTCTCCGTTGAGTTGATTGACTGGGCCTTAAAAGCAAAAATTTTCCGGGTTGTCACATCATCCCCCCGTTAGATGGAATTTCGTCCCGAAATTAGCTTTCTTAGCATTACTACTGGGGTTACACTCCTCTGATTGTCAGAATACTTAGTCATAGACCTGGCAACCTTGCCCTGGTGTTCATGTTAGGATTCGTACTTGGTCCATCTATTACTACCTCGTGCATACAAGTCGTATGTAATTAGGGTTATTAAGACGGTCGGATGTACGACTCTGCCCCAGGTCCACAACCAAACAAGGAACAAGAGATAGGGCGGAAACACACATACTAAATCTGCGTAATCATAATCATATACCACCCTCGCATATATACTAAATAGTGATAGATGGGCTGTATTCTTCCATCGCCTCTGTGCTCGAACTTGGTCTGCTGGACGAATGGTATTTCGTGACGGTCTGCGGACATCTGACGATAAGGCTTCGGAGGACAAAATACTCTTCGCATGAGTACTTCGGGGTTTAGAATACAAAAGATAAAATCGAGGTTTAGGTCGGACTTTCGATACGAATGACGAAAGTTTCGAGAACTTACCGATCGATGCGATAGAACATATGAACTCAGTATGGTGAGGACCACGCCAACTCATGACGAATGAAAGCAACAGACTCTTTACTGAACAAAGTTTTGGTCAAATGAAAGAAACGTCTGCTATACGACGATGTATCCCTTATATGATCGATACTGTACTCCTAGTATGTTCGACAATGTACTTCTAGTGTGTTCGAAAATGTACTCTTTGTGAATGTTCCCGTGTTTCCTGATTTGTCGTTGAGGTTAACACTCCTACGTATCGTACCGCTATGTGCGCGTACATACAAACGAAAGTGCTCTAATAACTGGTGGGGATACTTTATATCATGATCCTCCTTGGTACCACTACAATCTCCTGCCATATACAAGTTATGAATATTTAAGATGAACCAGGCAGTCGACTGAGTAACCCTGCCTCAAATCCTCAACCAATTAAGGAATGGGAACCTAAGCGGAGTCACTCACTCTAAGTCTGCAACATCTTAGTTGTGCACAACCCTGATGTATATGGTAGGCCATAATAGCTTCTCTAAAGGATCTTTTAGTTCTCTTGAATACTGTGACCTATTTCAATATGTGAGTTATTATAATTACTTTTAGGTGTTATCCCCAAATTTAAATCTTATATGAATATAAATTAATTTTAAAAGTAATTACTATTTCGAAAACGTACCGCTACTCGTTGACGACTCTGGGGTTGATTCTCCTGCGGTGATCATCAGAATGCGTCCATCCGCGCCTGAGTTCCTTATTATCGGACAGCCCCTCTGATTGTGTCCAGTCTCACCACAGCCATAGCAGGCTTGGTTTTCTTCAGTTCCGGGGACTTGGGAGATCGGTTGAGCCGGTGCCCTGCAGAAACGGACTGTGTGTCCCTTTCTGTGGTAGTTCAGACACTGCATTTCCCGGCATACTCCGGTGTGGTGAAAGTTGCACTTTCCACACTTCCGAAGGTTTCCAACATATCGAATGGCAGGTGCTGAAGCAGTAGGCGTCGTAGCGGCGTACATAGTACTCGCTCGTTGCCCTTGCGGGGTGTCCTGTGTTGTTCGCTTCTACTTCCTCTTGTGCCCCGACTTCTGATTATAGTCCTCTTCCCTCGGTGGCTCGGGAATAGGGACTTTTACACCACGGCGGACTCCGTGGTCGATGAGTCGCTGAGCCAGGCGTTTAGCACTATCGAACGTGGCTGGGTTAGAAGACAACACATTTCCTTGGGTCGGAGCAGTCAGACCCCAAATGTATCTTTCTATCTTCTTGCTCTTCGGGGTAACCATCCCGGGGCATAGGGCTGCTAGCTCGCTGAACCGGTCAGTGTAGGTCACTATGTCTGAGCCGACCATAGTGAGATCCCATAGTTCTTGTTCTAGTTTTTGAATTTCGCCTAACGGGCAGTATTCCTCCCGCATTAACTCTTTTAGGTTTTCCCAACCTAATGAGTTAGCCACTGATAGATTCAGTGACTTAACATGGCTGTTCCACCATGTTAGGGCCTTGCCAGAGAAGGTGTAGGCAGCAAACTTCATTTTGCTCCCTTCTGGGCATGAACAGATTTCGAAGATCGACTCTGTTTTCTCGAACCATTACACGAGGGCAATGACTCCGTCAGCCCCATTAAAGGACATTGGCTGGCATTTGGTGAAGTCCTTGTAGGAGAACTTTCTCGAGCGCACGAGGACCTCACCTTGAGTAGAATCAGTAGACGTTTCACCTCCGCTGGTACTGATGGAGTGATATTGAGCCATGGCTGTTGCCACAGCCGCAGCCATTGCAGCGTTTATAGCTGCCATATCCATTTGCGAAGGAGGTGGTATTGGAGTTATCAGAGTAGTGCGTCTGTTAGATCTGCGAGGAGGCATCTTTGCTAAAAGAATACAGAGATGAGATGGAATAAGTCTAAAGCAATGGACACAAGCCAAAAGCTGAAAAGACAAGGTTATCCTAGTTCTGGATGTATCGGGTCCTGACTTCCATAGGGTTCTAGAAACAATTCATAAAAGAGTCTATACCT
Source organism: Lactuca virosa (assembly GCF_052849685.1). Taxonomy (NCBI): domain Eukaryota; kingdom Viridiplantae; phylum Streptophyta; class Magnoliopsida; order Asterales; family Asteraceae; genus Lactuca; species Lactuca virosa. Next base: position 362,181,921 of record NC_136433.1, on the reverse strand, counting down.
AACGAACTCTATGAATTTGAAACAACTATCCTCGAATGAATATCTGTTTCCTGAATAACTGTTACCAGCTGCATGTAAGAAAAAAATCTTTAACATATAATGTGAGCTGTGTTTCCACTTGCTCACTTAAATTAACAAGATTATTATTTAATAGTGTGACGTGTAAGACGTTTTGGGTTACTTCGGCTGACCTCACCTTGAAAAATTCTCATGAACTTGTTCTTGTTCCTCCTGGACTCTTCTGTTGTCTACTATGAGGAAGTGGTTACATCTATCTGGGCTTGTCGTGCGAGAATGAAAGTGACTAAAGAATCTATGAGCTTTAAGGTAACTTTATGGGGTGATCCTTAGGGAGTCCACCTATAATTGTACAATGTATACAAGTTTGTATATAATTGAAGATTAAATAGACCTTCGAATAAGTGATCCTACTCCAAAACTACACCCTTAATAGGAATGGATAGCGAAGCGTAGACCACAAATTCTAAGTCTATAAGATCTTAATTATATATGAAACTTTAGGAATATACATTGCAAGATTATAGACCTATCCGTAAGGGTATTTTAAGTTATCACATAAGTTATTTATATGGACTAAAATACTCCTATAGTATTCTAACTCTAAATGTACTTGTTTCTGGTGTTCTCTTGACTGGTGTTCAGGTAAGTTTTAACACTGTTGCAACACCACATCATTCCCAAACACATGTCCGTCACATCTCGAATGAATATAGTTGATCGGGCTATATTGATCCTAGCTATGATTACATAACTGTTCAGGTTGACGACAGTGTCCAACCTTTAAATACTTTAGTTCTGTTCTCCTCGTGACACTAGTTCTATTTTGTACATGTATAAGCAAGTAGGTATATTTTTATAACTTATCGTTATGCTCTAAAAATATATCATTATCCAGAGCACTTAAGCCCCATTGTATTTATAGTTGTATATCTTTTATTGGTTGATATACTAAGTTCACTATAAACAATGCTCTGATACCAATCTGTCACACCCCAAAACCGGAACGGCGGAATCGTTCGGGGGTGGAGGACGTCATGTTTAGTATCATGAGATATGTATATGGTAAGCAAGTAATGAACAACCATTTCATTTCGAAAGAAAGTGTTTACAATGTGTGTGTTCACAAAACATAGAATTCATAAACAAATAACAAAACAAGATTTGAAGCTGCAATGCTCCATCTTCTGAATTCCCAGCACGAGCACCTGTCTAATAGTCTCCTGAGAATACAAGTTATTTGAAAGAGTTGTTCAGCAATTAAGCTGGTGAGTTCATAAGATTTTAGTGATGTGAGTAAGTTGTAAAGTGTTGTTGAAAATGTAGATGTAAAATGGTGTAAGTTGTGAGTTCTGTTTTGAAATATGATATGATACCCTTACATGATGTGTTATGAAATATGATATGATATGTTATGCATGCTAGAGTAGGCTAGGTATTCCTATTAGGACTAGCATGGCCTGATTTGTGATGCCTTAGCCTAGGAGATTACTGCTGCTATGAGATGCTTCGAGAGTGAGTAGGTAACAGTGAGGAGCTTATGAGAAGTCTACCGAAGGGTAGCCTATACTTAGCGAGATGTAGAGTACTTGTGATATGGGATCCTAGGAGGAGGACTTGGAATGAATGCTGATGCGGTGTGGAAGGTAGCATAGGGCCCGTACTACTGAAAACACCGGATCAGTGCGTAGTCCAAGTAAGAATCCTTAGGGTACTAGGGAACAAGTAGGGTTGAGTTATCGAGTGCGAGTATACTCGAGCGAGTCTCTGATTTTTTTTTATGTCATATTTCAGAGACATCATAGTTGGGACACGCCACAGACCAGAGACCAGCAACGTAAGTGACGAGGGGCTTCGTCAGATGATCCATGATGAGATAGCTGCGGCTATCCGAGCAGAGATACCGGAGATGTTTGGGTCTATTAAGACCACGTTGATTGAGACATTCGATGAGCGGTACGCTGTGGTTACTGAGGCTGCAGCCGCTGCAGCTACAACAGTTGTTGCTGCTGCTAGACCTCAGGGGGGTGACTCGTTGCTGTTATGGGAGTTCAGCAACACGAAGCCACCAGAGTTTGATGCGACACAGGACCCGATTGCTGCGATGAGATGGATTTCTGATATTGAAGGATGCTTTTACACCTGTTCGTGTCCGGAGCATTTGAGGGTACGGTTTGCGCTGAACCAGCTCCGCTTGGGAGCAAAGGATTGGTGGAAGTTTGTGACGGCAAACTCCACTCTTGCAGAGATCTCAGAGGTGACCTGGGAGCGGTTCACCACCATGTTCAGAGACGAGTACGTTCCCCCGGTGGAGAGGGAATGGTTGGCACAGGAGTTCTTGTCCCTCAAGCAGGGGACGGAGTCCGTGACTGTGATTACAAGGATGTTATATGAGAGGGCGTTGTTTTTCCCTGAGCACGAGTCGTCTTAGCAGGAACGCATGAGTCGGTATTTGAGCATTCTGAGGAGGGACATTCGGGAGTTCGTGGCGAACTCGACTTACAAGACATTTGCTGAGCTCCAGGAAAATGACCGGAAGAGGGAGATTGAGCTAGAGACTCAGGCCAGGGAGGAGGCCGAGTCTCAAAGGAGGGACAGGCGACCGGTACAGGTACATCCGGCAGCCAAGCGGGCTAAGCCCGCTGACACGAGATCTGGAGGCCAGAAGGGCCGCACTTGTGGGAAGTGCGGCAAGGGACATGATGGAGTGTGTCGAGCGGGTGCTTGCTACAAATGTGACAAGGAGGGGCATATAGCCAAGGACTGCCCCAAGGGATTTATGGTTTGCTTTCATTGCAACCAGACGGGTCACCGGAGGGCCGAGTGCCCACAACTGTTACAGAGATCAGCGCAGAGATCTGCCCCTGCTACTGCACGAGCTACTGAAGGTCGGCCAGTGAAGGCCGAGGCACCGAAGGCTCACGGGAGAGCCTTCCAGTTGACAGCGGAGGAGGTCCGCGCAGTGCCCGATGTCGTGGCTGGTATGTATTCTTTCATTTGTATATGCTGAGTTGAGATATTGTGCTTATATTATGATATGCGTAGGTACTTTTCTTGTGAGTTCTGTACCTGCTTTGGTGTTATTTGACTCGGGTGCGAGTCGATCATTTGTGTCGTTAGCGTTTAGTCAGCACATCAGTATTCGACGAGAGGCGTTGAGTCGACCTCTACGAGTCTCCATAGCTGACGAGCGAGCGGTGTATGCTACTGACGTGATTCGAGGATGTGTACTCGAGATCTTCGGTGTTGAGTTCCCGATAGATCTGGTCCCGATTGCGATGGGGGACGTTTGCGTTATAGTGGGCATGGATTGGTTGAGCCGATTTGGGGTGGTTATAGACTGCGAGCGGCAGATGGATGATACGAGACCCTAGTGGGGGAGTGCTGACTATATATGGCGAGGGTACCCGATGTGGGTCATCATTTTTTTCGGCTGCCAGAACGAGACAGAGTTTACAGCAGGGCTGCAGCGGGTTTGTAGCTTATGTGATGGATACACGAGTGGCCACAGAGAGGCCGAGTTCGGTTGATGATGTTCCGATAGTGCGTGAGTTCCCAAATGTTTTTCCCGAGGAGTTGTCGAGTGTGCCTCCCGAGAGGCAGGTGGAGTTCCGCATCGATTTGGTTCCGGGGGCAGCGCCTATCGCCACGGCGCCTTATCGCCTTGCGCCGCCAGAGATGCAGGATTTATCCTCGTAGCTTCAGGAGCTGCTGGGGAAGGGGTTTATTCGACCGAGTAGCTCGCCGTGGGGGGCGCCGATCCTTTTTGTCAAGAAAAAGGATGGTTTACACCGGATGCGTATTGATTACCGGGAGTTGAACAAGTTGATGGTCAAGAACCGTTACCCCTTACCAAGGATCGATGATCTGTTCGATCAGTTACATGGAGCGTCTTGGTTCTCCAAGATATATTTGAGGTCTGGATATCATCAGATGAGAGTGCCGGATGAGGATATCCAGAAGACGGCGTTCAGGACTCGTTATGGGCATTATGAGTTCATGGTGATGCCTGTTGGGCTCACCAATGCACCGGCAGCGTTCATGGATCTCATGAACATGGTGTGCAGGCCGATGTTGGATCGATCGGTGATCGTGTTCATCGACGATATTCTGGTGTATTCGAGATCCCGAGAGTAGCATGAGGAGCATTTGAGGGAGGTCCTCGGGGTCTTGAGATCGGAGAGGCTTTACGCCAAATTCTCCAAGTGTGATTTCTGGTTACGAGAGGTCCAGTTCTTGGGGCATCTCGTTAATCAGAATGGGATATTGGTCGATTCGGTCAAGATTGAGGCGGTGATGAGTTGGGAGGTGCCGAGATCCCCCACCGAGATCAAGATTTTTCTGGGGTTGGCCGGCTATTATCGGAGATTTATCAAGGATTTCTCTAAGATTGCCATGCCACTCACCCGGTTGACCCGGAAGGGCGTTGCTTTTACATGGGGTCCAGAGCAGCAGACCTCGTTTGAGACTCTTCGCCAGAGACTGTGCGAAGCTCCGGTGTTAGCCCTTCCAGAGGGAATGGAGGATTTCGTGCTGTATTGCGACGCATCGATATCGGGGTTGGGTGCGGTGCTTATGCAGAGAGGGCACGTGATAGCGTATGCATCGATGCAGCTGAAGCCTCACGAGGTGAGGTATCCCACCCACGATTTGGAGTTGGGGGCCGTGGTGTTCGCCCTCAAGATATGGCGTCATTATTTGTATGGGGTTCGGTGTATCATATACACGGACCACAAGAGTTTGAAGTACTTAATGGATCAGCCCAACCTGAACATGCGCCAGAGGAGATGGTTAGATGTTGTAAAAGATTATGACTGCGAGATCATGTACCACCCGGGCAAGGCTAACGTTGTAGCCGATGCCCTGAGCCGTAGGGCGAAGAGTGTCCCGATACGAGATATTTGTATGAGGATGACGGTGATGACTCCGGTAATGGATACCATCCGAGAGGCCCAGGCAGAGGCTGTGAGACCAGAGAACCGCAAGAGAGAGCTGGTGATTGGGCAGGTATCTGAGTTTGTTACCGATAGCCGAGGGCTTATGACCTTTCAGGGTCGGATTTGGGTGCCGTGTGCGGGCGGGGCACGTACCATCCTGATCGAGGAGGCACACAGATCAAGGTTCTCGATCCATCCCGGGGCCACTAAGATGTATTTGTTGGATAAGGTGTCTAAGTGCATAACTATTTCTGGTATGTACTTGACCCGACCCGGCATGGTCCATTTGGGTTGCATGGCATCATGCATTTGGATAGACTAAATGAGAGAAATAACACTTGTGGTTTATTAATATATTATAAGTTCTAATATATTAATAGTATTATTTAATTAGTATTGATCAAGAATTAATCTAGGATTAATTAAGTGATCAAAAGATGACTAATTAAATATATGGGTTGATCATGTAAATCATCCATAACTTGTATAGTGGGCTAAAAGGCTCCATGGATAATCAAGTTAGGTTAAACCCATTGAATGCTCCATGGAGGCTCCATGGGAGTTACAAACCCATGGGTCATGGAAATGAAGAGTCATGCCACATTAGGGTTTACATGGTGTAACCCTAGATGTGACACACTATATAAGCAACATGTTCTCCACCAAAATCGGTACACTAAAGAAACAAGAGGGCTAGAGCCGATTTTGCAAGTGTAAGATTCTCTCAAAGTTTACTCCTTTGCATTTGGTGTTGTGTGAAGCATTTGAGGCATCACACTTGGGGTGCTAGGCTCACAAGGTTTCAAGGATCATAATCAACAACAAGGTAAGTTATTCTATCTTTCATTCAAGTTAAAAATGTTCCCCATGTATGCAGATAGGAATATAACCTTGGAATTCATATTTGCATGATTATTAGACAAACATAGATCCAAGGTTATTAGGGTTGCATGTACACTTAGGAAGTGTTAGAATGCTCAAAACCCATCAGTGGTATCAGAGCCTAGGTTTGTTTGTTGTTGTTTTTTTTGTGTGCAAACAGCTTGAAAAAAAATCATTTTTCTGTTTTCTGCTCGTATGAAAGTTTGCACATTTGTTGCTGGAAATGGACTAGAAACATTACCCTAAACTGTTTTGATGTTTTAAAGCTTGTTTTAGATGGTGTAATGTTTATGCTAATCCATTTACAATGGCAATTATTAAAATTACAAGTTTTTTTTAAGTGTAATTTTTGATTCTTGAAAGTGTTCATATTCATGTTCTTGAACTTATGAAGATTAGATGATCATAGGAATTGTTTGTAACCTTCATGGTAGTTTAATTCATGATCATAATGTGTTTTAATGGAGTCCATAACTTGTCCTCAAGTTATGGAAAACCAAAAGTCTCACTTTTATTAAAGCCATTAAAAGAACACAAGAGTTATAAAAATGAAGAGTCTTCATTTTTATTACTCAATTAATTCATAAGTTATAAGAAATGAAAAGTTTTGGAAGTTTACAAAACTTGCCCTCAAGTTTTGGAACATGTAAAGTCTTGATTAAAACTTTAGTTCCAACCCTTAGAATTTTAAAAGTTAAAATTCAACCCTTATACTTTATAATATTATAAGTTACTAATATATATATGTATAACGTCAAGTCGTCTTACCGCTAGTACGCCTCATTCACGAAGCCGGTCTATAAGGGGGGTATAAGGTTGTTGCCTATAAAATGGCAACTTAATGGGTGTCCACTCTCACCCACCGCTTCCTTGATCGATGGAGGGTCGTTAGCCGAACGGGTAAGACAAGGACTTATAAATTCTCATTAAAAGTATGATGAATATTATAAAGTAACTAAATGCTTTTATTAAATTCCCAATCTTAGTTACTTTAGGAAAATGTGAATAAGGTGCTAATCCATGAAATTACACTTTACACTTTGTTTAAGTCGTTGGTGGAGCGTGTGTGGTTAACCGGCACACTAACTTGGACTTAACAAGGTAGGTAAAGGGTGACTTAAGGCTTACCATAGCATCGGTGGAGCGTGTGTGGTTTACCGGCACATCGATTGAGTGATAAACCTTGAGGGTACCAAGTGATTTGCATGGTTACTTCACACCTCGTTTTGTGATCCTCGGTATCCCAGTCACAAAACTTGGAGGGCACACTCGAGATTGAAACATGCCTTTGAAAAGTTCATTGAATCTCAAAAGAATCTAGGAATTTCTAAGAACCAATTAAAAACCTAATATTTATATTTCGTTTTTCATGGTGGAAATTGGTGAATCGTCATTCACCTACCTTTCAAATATGTTATAGCTTGGATTACGGCATACCTCTTCTAAGTTATAATATATTGTGATTGGATCCTAGCCTTAATATTACATTTGGGTGTTTTATTAAGGACTCTCTTAATATCTAAACTAATCTTGTTCTCTTCTTTCAGATGTCTTCAAACAATGTTGCTTCTGGCTCTAATCCTAATGGCTCCTTTACCCTTATGAACTTGTGTGGGAAAGTCACTTTTGATGGATCCAACTTCAATGAATGGATCAGAAACATCAGGATGATTACCCGCTACGAGGACAAAGAATATGTCCTTGACAAGGAGCTTAAGGAGATTGATGAGACCACTGCAACTCCCCAGGAGATCGCTGACTTCCGGGCACATGAAAGGGATGCTACAAAAGTAGCATGCATCATGTTGGCCACCATGACAGCGGAACTCCAAAAGTCCTATGAGGACTTCTACCCTTTTGAAATGCACCAAGATCTGATGGAAAGATACCATCAAAGTGCACGACAAGAGAGGTATGAAATCATATGCTCTATCATAACAACCATGATGAAGGACGGGGAATCCGTCACGAGCCACATGCAGAAAATGCAAAGGTATGTGGATCGGTTGCTGAAGCTTAATGTGAACTTCCCTGAGGAGCTTGCAATAGATATCATTTTGCACTCCTTACCATCGTGCTATGATCAATTCCGCATGACATATCACATGAATAAGGAAGAGGTCACACTCAGCAAACTTTAGGGACTCCTCAAGACCGCAGAAACAGGTCTTAAGGGTAAGTCGGTTGTTAACACTCCTACTCCAAACTCCGCCCCGGTTTTGGCAATCGGGAAAGGTAGAGGGAAGAAGAGGAAGAGCTCTTCGAAGGGTACCAAGGCTAGGACCCTTGATGGCTCTTCTTCAAGTGGAACCAAGAAAGGTTTTGTCACTCCTTCTTCTGACCCTAAAGAGGCTGAATGCTTCTATTGCCATGAAAAGTCACATTGGAAGCGGAACTGCCCAAAATACCAGCAAGATGTGAAGGATGGGAAAGTTAAACCCAACCATGCAGGTATTTACACTATCTTATCTAATAACTCACCCCATTCTAACTCTTGGGTCCTTGATACCGGTTGTGGTATTCATATCTGTTCTGATTTGCAGGGACTAAGAAGAAGTGAGAATGTGGAGCATGGAAGAATAAACTTAATCATGGGGAATAGGAAAGCTTTACCTGTCACCAAGATTGGAGTTTATACTTTATCGCTAAGTAGTGGGTTTAGTTTAGATTTGAATAAATGTTGTTATTCGCCAGAAATGGCAAGAAATATTATTTCCTTTCATGCATTGTATAAACAAGGTTTCACCTTTTCATTTGATAATGAAGTTGGTTCGATTAATGCTTTCTTTAATAATGTTCTTTATTTTAAAGCATTACCTTGTGATGGTGTGTATGAAACTGTATCTGTGGTTGATAACTTAGGAAATAATGTATTGTGTATTGATTCTATTAATGATAATAACTTGGATAAAGCATCATTATGGCATTGTCGTCTTGGACATATAAGCAAGAAACGCATAGGCCAACTCCAAAAGGATGGAGTATTGGAGTCATTTAACCTAAAGTCAGATGATAGTTGCGAATCATGCTTACTTGGAAAAATGACAAAGTCACCCTTCATAGGTTCTTGTGAGAGGGGTGAAGGTTTGTTGGATCTTATACACACGGATGTGTGTGGGCCCTTCAAACATGCCACAAGGGATGCTAATCGTTATTATTTGACTTTTACTGATGATTACCGTAGATATGGATATGTCTACTTAATCAAGCATAAGTCAGAGACTTTTGAGAGGTTTAAAGAGTTTAAAAAGGAAGTCGAGAATCAATTGGGCAGGAACATTAAGATGCTTCGATCCAATCGAGGTGGTGAGTATCTTAGTTCAGAGTTCCTCGACTATCTTAGGGAATGTGGGATTGTCTCACAATTGACACCTCCCAGGACACCGCAGTTGAATGGTGTAGCTGAGAGGCGTAATCGAACCTTGTTGGATATGGTTCGTTCCATGATGATTCGAGCTTCGCTACCAATCTCATTTTGGGGGTATGCCTTAGAGACTGCCGCCCATATCCTTAATCTAGTTCCCACAAAGAAAGTTGCCAAAACTCCTCATGAGATGTGGACTGGTAAAGTACCCAAACTAGACCGTATTAAGATTTGGGGTTGCGAGGCTTTCGTGAGACGCGAGACTCATGATAAGCTCGAACCTCGAAGTGAGAGCTGTATTTTCATCGGCTACCCACAGAAATCCTTTGGTTACCTCTTCTACAGACCTAGTGAGAATGTGGTCTTTGTAGCTAGGAGGGCTTTCTTTCGAGAGAGAGATTTCATAAGCCAAGGAGACAGTGGGATGCAAGTTGACCTTGAAGAAATTCAAGAGTCAAGTGGTGAAGGAACTTCAAACCCTAGCACTCAACTTGAGGAGGAAACTCCTGTTGAGCCAATTGACAAGTCTGTACCTCTGAGGCGTTCCACAAGGGTTAGGAATGCTCCTGAGCATTACTATGGATTCCATATTACTGTGGAAGGTGATACACTTATCAGTGATGAGACACTGATAGGTCTGGATGAACCTAACAGTTACGCGGAAGCCATGGCAGGCCCTGAGTCAGCCAAGTGGAAAGAGGCAATGGACAGCGAGATACAGTCCATGTATGACAATCAAGTTTGGAACTTGGTTGAGAATGTACCAGGTCGTAAGACTATAGGGTGCAAATGGATCTTGAAGAAGAAGACCGACATGGATGGTAATGTACACACTTATAAGGCACGACTGGTTGCAAAGGGTTTCTCACAAACTTCGGGAGTTGATTATGATGAGACCTTTTCTCCAGTGGCCAAGATTAAGTCTATTAGGGTTCTGTTAGCCATAGCTGCATTTCATGACTATGAAATATGGTAAATGAATGTCAAAACCGCTTTCCTTAATGGAAAGTTGGTTGAGGATGTTTACATGAGTCAGCCAGAGGGTTTTGTCAACACAGAGTATCCTAATAGAGTGTGTAAGCTTGAGAAATCCATTTATGGGTTAAAGCAAGCACCTCGCAGATGGAATCTTTGCTTTGATGAGAAAGACAAGGAATTTGGCTTTTCTAGGAGTGAATATGAATCTTGTGTATATGTCAAGGCTAGTGGGAGTATAGTTAGCTTTTTGGTATTGTATGTGGATGACATACTACTCATAGGAAATGACATCCCAACTCTGCAGGAAGTTAAGTCCTGGCTTGGGAAGTGTTTCTCTATGAAGGACCTAGGAGAAGCTGCCTATATTCTAGGGATAAGGATCTTGAGAGACCGGAGTAAAAGACTAATTGGACTTAGTCAAAGTACCTACTTGGATAAGGTGCTGAAGAGATTCGGCATGCAGGACTCCAAGAAAGGAGAGTTACCCATCCAGAGTAACGCCAGATTGAGTAAGACACAAAGCCCTAGTGCTGAGGCTGAGATAGCAGAAATGAGTCGAATACCTTATGCTTCGGTTGTAGGATCGATCATGTATGCTATGACGTGTACTCGACCTGATGTAGCCTTTTCTTTGAGCATGGTTAGCAGGCATCAGGGGAACCCTGGCAAGGCACACTGGACTGGGGTAAAGAATATCCTCAAGTACCTACGGAGGACTAGGACTGGGTCCTTACCCTCGGTGGGAGTGAAGACTTGAGAGTTGTAGGGTATAGTGATGCTAGCTTTCAGACTGATAGGGATAATTTCCGCTCTCAGTCAGGCTGGGTCTTTACGTTAAACGGAGGAGCAATTTCTTGGAAGAGTTCCAAGCAAGAGACAGTGGCTGATTCAACTTGCGAATCAGAGTATATAGCAGCTAGCGAGGCAGCAAAGGAGGCGATATGGCTAAAGAACTTCATTGGAGACCTTGGAGTTGTACCAGCTATTAAAGAGCCAATGGAAATTTTCTGTGATAGTGAAAGTGCAGTTGCCTTAGCCAAGGAACCAAGGGATCACGGGAGATCCAGACACATCGACAGAAAATACCATTTCATCAGACATCGAATAGAAGAAGGACTCCTCGTGGCAAAGAGGGTATCATCGGATGAGAATCCAGCAGATCCCCTCACAAAAGGACTGACTCGGGTTAAGCATCTCCAGCATGCTCGGAGCATAGGGCTGAAGGATGATATTAGATTTATTAGTTAGATAACCTTGAAATTTGTAAAGTGTAATTGACATTAGATGATGAATAAAAGGTGTTTTATTTATGAGTAAAGTGTTGCTATCTCTTGTCGATCGTTTACTATATTTCTTTTGCATGTTTTGACTTCCAGAATAATTATGTTTGGTATATCATATTATTCGAACCTCCACAGTCGGTCATATGTCGGAAGTAGGTATGAATCAAGACTGTCATGATTGGTTGTAGAGGTCTAAGTTGTTGGACATGGCTACAACACTCATGAGTGCTCATAAGTTCTGAGCATTGGACTCAACCCACGCTCACTGGAATCACTTCATGGAATTTATCTCGAGTGATCGTGAGACGGTAATATCATATAAGTCTTCAAACCTAGATATATGATTTGTTACTTATGAGTTGGTTATGCATTGATTGTACGAAAACACATTGGTAACTCGATGTTATAAAACGTGCTCTTGTGTATAATTCAATGAGTAGTAGAACAAACATATGAGTCGAAGTTTATCTGTTCCTTCTTGGATTAGAAGCTGATATCTGGGCCCCTCGATGATTTTGTTTTGACCTATGTACCGGGCCCGGTCAGAACTAAGTTGATGTGTTCAATTAAGTTCTTTGTCAAACAAATCGGAAATCGGGAAACAAACTGCTGGACAATAAGTAAGACATTGTTCCATGTATTTGTCCGGCTGATATCTAGAACAGAGGATTGTATGATCACTTATCTTAAATGGCGTATCATGATCTTCTCAGTTCCGAGAAACCTTTAAAAGAGCTACGATTGCTGATCGGTTCCTGAAGTCATACTTGCAGTTATAGTTATTAGACTTATCCAAGTGGGAGACTGTTGGATAAGGTGTCTAAGTCCATAACTATTTCTGTTATGTACTTGACCCGACCCGGCATGGTCCATTTGGGTTGCATGGCATCATGCATTTGGATAGACTAAATGAGAGAAATAACACTTGTGGTTTATTAATATATTATAAGTTCTAATATATTAATAGTATTATTTAATTAGTATTGATCAAGAATTAATCTAGGATTAATTAAGTGATCAAAAGATGACTAATTAAATATATGGGTTGATCATGTAAATCATCCATAACTTGTATAGTGGGCTAAAAGGCTCCATGGATAATCAAGTTGGGTTAAACCCATTGAATGCTCCATGGAGGCTCCATGGGAGTTACAAACCCATGGGTCATGGAAATGAAGAGTCATGCCACATTAGGGTTTACATGGTGTAACCCTAGATGTGACACACTATATAAGCAACATGTTCTCCACCAAAATCGGTACACTAAAGAAACAAGAGGGCTAGAGCCGATTTTGCAAGTGTAAGATTCTCTCAAAGTTTACTCCTTTGCATTTGGTGTTGTGTGAAGCATTTGAGGCATCACACTTGGGGTGCTAGGCTCACAAGGTTTCAAGGATCATAATCAACAACAAGGTAAGTTATTCTATCTTTCATTCAAGTTAAAAATGTTCCCCATGTATGCAGATAGGAATATAACCTTGGAATTCAACTTTGCATGATTATTAGACAAACATATATCCAAGGTTATTAGGGTTGCATGTACACTTAGGAAGTGTTAGAATGCTCAAAACCCATCAGTATTTGGACCTGAAAAGAGATTATTGGTGGCCCTGTATGAAGAGGGATGTTGCGTGGTTTGTTGAGAGGTGCTTGACCTGTCGCAGGGTTAAGGCCGAGCACCAACGTCCGCATGGCAAGTTGCAGCCACTTGAGGTTCCCCAATGGAAGTGGGAACAAATTTCTGTGGATTTCATCACCAAATTGCCGTGGAACGTGAGGGGTGTCGATGCTGGGTGGTCGTTGACCGGCTGACGAAGAGCGCTCACTTCTTTGCTATCAGTGAGAGCTCTTCCGCAGAGAGACTGACAGAGATGTACGTTTCACTTCCAGATTCTGGAAGAAATTCCATGAGGAGTTGGGTACGAGGTTGCATTTCAGCACCGCTTACCACCCACAGACGGACGGAGAGAGTGAGCGGACGATTCAGACGCTCGAGGACATGCTTCGAGCATGTGTGTTGGACTTCAGAGGAAGTTGGGACACGTACTTACCATTGGCTGAGTTTTCCTATAACAACAGCCATCATTCGAGTATTGGTATGCCTCCCTTCGAGTTGTTGTATGGGAGGAGGTGTCAAACTCCCATCTGCTGGGGAGAGGTAGGGCAGCGAGTGATGGGTAGCACTGAGATAGTGCTTCAGACAACTGAGCAGATACAATAGGTCAGACAAAAGTTGTTGAAAGCTCAAAGTCGCCAGAAAAGTTATGCGGATAGGCGACGATCCGAGCTCGAGTTTCAGGTTGGTGACTTCGTACTCCTGAAGGTATCTCCTTGGAAAGGAGTGATCCGATTCTGGAAGAGGGGCAGCTGGGGCCCCGATACATTGGTCCTTTCAGGGTGACCGCGAGGGTGGGCAGGGTAGCATATCGTTTAGAGCTACCTGCAGAGTTGAGCCAGATACATGATACCTTCCACGTATCTCAGTTGAGGAAGTGTATAGCCGACGAGTCAGCGGTAGTGCCACTAGAGGATATTCAGGTGGATGCGAGCCTGAATTATGTTGAGAGACCGATCGCGATCCTGGATTGGAGGATCAAGGTTCTGAGGAACAAGGAGGTGCCCCTGGTTCAGGTCCAGTGGCAACATCGGAGAGGGTCCGAGCTGACTTGGGAGCCGGAGTTGGAGATGCGGGAGCATCATCCAAAGTTGTTTGCAGAGCGAGACTTCGAGGGCGAAGTCTGATTCTAGTGGGGCAGAATTGTAACATCCGGAATTCCAGGTATCATATTTTAATTATTTAGTTTGTGTCAAGAAGAGGGACTCGACGAGTTGACGCCTAGACTCGTCGAGTAGGATCGCGATTGCTGACTGGATTTAATGAATGGACTCGACTAGTCAGCAAGTTGACTCGACGAGTCCGCGCTGTGGACAGAAACCCTAAATCCTCGGGCCTGTGCCCTATTTAAGGGATCTTATGGCCCTTATTTGCGGCCACCTTCACCCTTGAGAGCACCAGAGAACCTGAGAGCATTCTGAGTGAGAAAAGAAGCCATTTTCATCATTGCTAGTGTGATTTTGCAAGAAAGAAGGAAGGAGGGCAAGCTAGGCAGATTGAGGAGCTCAGATCTACTACCATTTGATCAGAAGATGCTGCTAGAGGTATAAATCTATGCTCATTCTCGTGTATATGGTGATATACTTGAATTTAGGGTTTTCTTATGCCTTCTTTAGCTTGGATTCGAAGCATATGAGGTCCCAAGGTGGAATTCTTCTTAGATCTGGACCTTAAGAGGTCCAGAGAGTCCTAACTATCCTGCTTTATGCTATTCCTTTGGAGATATGAACCTACGTCGCTATTTTAGAAGCTATTTCACCAAAAGAAGCCCTATGAGTGTTGCATGAGTGTAAAGGTTGGACCTTTACGTGATTATTGTGTATTGGAAGGTCAGATCTATAGGTTAGAGAAGCAGATCTGACCTCAGAAGGTCTTTTGAGTGTTGCCATGGAGGGAACTCGCCGAGTCCATAAGGGGACTCGACGAGTCGAGTCGGGTTGCCCCGCGATTTGTGACCGGTGGTAACCCGTCGAGTGAAAGGTTAACTCGACGAGTCGAGTGAGGATTTATGAGGATTAAGAGGACCCGCATCGACTCGCCGAGTCACATGAGTGCACTCGACGAGTTTGGTCAAAGTTTGACCGTTGACTAGAGTTGACTTCAGTTGACCTTAGGGTTTTGGTCAAGCTGGTTCAAGGGAGGTCAGGGAGGGGTAGAATGGTCTTCTACCCATTCTTTAGAAATAAGGACAAGAGAAAGTATTGATTAGAGATGTTATTATGTTGATAGGAGGAGGCTAGGTCGGGTTATCGAGCACGAGAGGTTATCCGACATCGTATGATGTGAGTCTTCTCACTATACTTTACCTAGAGTGGTAATTATGTGTGACCGGAAAGTCTTATGTACTATGAGGAGTATGTGATGTATGTTGTTATATGATATGTATGTGTTATGTTAGGTTCTGAGTAGTATGGTATGGACCGGAAGGTCATTATGATATGGACCGGAAGGTCAAGATGTTATGGATCGGAAGGTCGACAAAGGAGGACCGGAAGGTCATTATGGGTAGGACCGGAAAGTCTATCCGGATTGTGGGACGGAAGTCCCCTGAGACACATGGACCAGAAGGTCTTGTAGAGCTATAGCCTTGAGTGGCGTATGTGCGTATGTGGTATTTTGGGGAACTCACTAAGCATTTATGCTTACCGTTTATGTGATATGTGTTTCAGGTACCAGCGAGGATCGCGGGAAGGCGTCGGCATGATCTGTACACATTGATGGAGTTTTATGTATTTGAGATCTTAGGATTGTTTTATTTGGAGGACATGTGTTACATTGGATTTTGATATTTATTATGAATGAAATTATGTTTTAAAAAAAAATTGTGTTGGAAATTCACGTTGTTACATAACACCTCATGAAATGTTTAGTAATAATATTTTCTTACTCTAGCACATTTGGAATTGGAAATCGTGATGTTTTGTTTAAAAACAAAAGTTGAACTAAGGTTAATTCCATGAAGTGTTTTCTTGTCGAGAACCCATACTAACTTTTGAATGTTTGTTTTTAGCTGTCAAGGAATGTTCCTTAAAAGGAAAAATTATATGTCAAGAAGCCAGTGGGAGTCTTATTGGTCTTGAAAAGTTTCAGGAGTCAATCAAAAATGAACCTTTTAGTTCTCACTAGCACACGACATGAGGTTGATAACCTATCGTGTTAAGTTGACACATTCTTGTTTCTGTGCATCTTCCAGGTGAGTTGACAATGCTTATAACTTCTATGGTTCTCATTTAACTGCAAAAGGCAGAACACGTTGGTCAATGATAGTACATTGGTCAATGGAGGTGAGTTGCCCTAACAACATGGAAGCACTTGTAGGCCCTTATGCTACCAGATGGCGAGAAATTAAGAATAAGTAAAGTTCAGTCCATGAAAGGTAAATTAGAATTTGTC
Source organism: Lactuca virosa (assembly GCF_052849685.1). Taxonomy (NCBI): domain Eukaryota; kingdom Viridiplantae; phylum Streptophyta; class Magnoliopsida; order Asterales; family Asteraceae; genus Lactuca; species Lactuca virosa. The sequence goes on along the minus strand of NC_136433.1, from coordinate 362,165,451 downwards.
ATCAACCTTGTCTTATGATTGAAGGTTATTGATGGGTTCACATGCATAGGAACATGTACACCATAAAATATATGTGGCAAAACGTTTCGCTCTAATTAATGAAAATGATTATGAGGAAACACTTTTGCTAGTACATTTTAAAGTTTTGATAAATATCATTATGGTTAGTAATTGTGATAATTTCATTCTCAAATTTGCAATATGATTATGGCATCCCTTTTCCTAGTTCGAATTGATAGAAATGGCAAGGAACAATTTGAACATTCAGGACTTATAGCTATAAGTTCTGAATGGGTTTAAGCACACACATATGCTATCTAATGAAGGTGTATAAGCTTGAGAAGTCTATATGAAGACTTATCAAAGCATCACGTATCAGAAATCTACACTTTAGTAAGAAAGTCAAAGAGTATTGATTACTAGAAGTTCAGGTGATTTCTGGATACATGTCAAAGCTAGTAGGAGCATAATTGTTATGCTATTGGGAGCATAATTGCTATGATAGTATGAGTATAATTGTTATGCTGGGTGTTGCAAGTTGGTAATACTAGTTGTAGGAAACAAAGATTCAAATTAGCAAATTGAAAAGTTTGGGAATTGTTTCACTATAGAAAAATTTAGGGGAGAGGCACTCATACTTCATTTAAAATCTAAAAGTTTAGATTGAAAGTTTTAAAAGAATTTAGTCTTGGACACATATGAATATCGTGTTGAAATGGTCCAACATAGTAAATTCGATATATGGAAATATTATAACAAGAGACTGATCAGATATCAGGACTTTATGTAAGACATTATGTATATGCTTCAAATATAGGATCGTTTGCATATGCGATAATATTCACTTGTTCTAATTTTTTCCAAACACCTTGGGTATTGATAGTGAAAAAGGACTAGAATTTGGTGTGACTAAAGTTGTTAAATAACTGTTAAGAACAGTCTAAGGTTTACCAAAAGATTGGTTACATGTGGACAGTTGGAAGTATAGTATTAATTTGGACGGGCCATAGTGACATGTTTTAGATTGGGATGCTTCTTGATCAAAAATTCAAAATTGGTAGTCATATGGGAATATGGAAATGTTTCCATAATGGGAGTTGGAGATTAGAATCTACATGTGAGTTATGAACTTTAACGCAAGGAATATGTTCAAGGAGTGTATTTTTAATTTGAGACTTCGTTACCATGAAATTGCTTTAAGTAACAAAGTTTCAATGGAGCATTTTGTAATATCATTGGCGAAGTCTTTGTGACTTTGAAGCCTCGACATCACAAAAGGATGTTGCATGTAAGGTTGAACTCTAACACATTTGGTAGTGACAAGAACTTGAAATTTGAAATGAGTATCATTGGAATAGTGCCCAATTGATCTGTTCACAAAGGAAGGACCATAGAGAGACATAGTATGCACATTTATAACATGGCATGACTGATGTTTAATTCAAGTGTTTAGTTGATTACTCAAAACATTATACAATGAATAAAGTCTAATTAACATGGTGATTAAATAATAATGGTTTTATTTATGTTCAATAGTTTTGAGACCATAGTCAGTTAGGTTATTATTGTGTTTCACTTTGCATGTTTTACTTCCCGAATAATTGGATTATTCAAAACTCCACACTTGATCGTACTTTTGGAAGCAAGTAGTGAATTAAGACTGTCATGAATTGAATTGTAGATTGTCTATAGATATTAGACATTGCAATGGTTTTTCTACAATGTTCATGAGTACTTGGAAAATGGGGATCTTTGAGTATTGGATAAACCCACGCTCAGAGAATTACTTCATGGATTTTATCATGAGTAATTTTGAGATGATAATATCTTATATTCTTGAAATGGAGATATATGAGTTGTTGTTTACTAGTTGGTTGTGCATTAATAATACGTAAATGCATCCGTAACTTAATGTTATAAAACATATTGTTGTGCGTGATTTGATGAGTGAATAGTGAAAGCATATAAGTCGAAGTTTATCCGTTCCTTTTGCCCTAACGAGAAATGAGATATATGTGGGACCCTCGATGATTTGATGATGACATCTAAAGCGCTTAGCCAAGCTTGGACTGAATTGATGTGTTCAATTGGTGGTCTGAATCAGTCGTAGTAAATCAGAGGAATATTTGATCACTTATCTTAGGACACGTAACTGACTGGGTCAGAGTTCGACAACGACTTTGAGAGCTACAATTTGCTAATTAGTTTTAGAAGTTATACTGGAAACACTAGTTATTAGACTTATTCAAGCAGGAGACTATTGGATTATGTGTCTAAGCCCATAACTATAATTGGTATATACTTAAATTGATAGTGACACAGTCCTTTTGGGTTGCCCTCAAAACTAGCAACTAGACAGGATGAGTTTTGGAGAGAGAGGTTGAATTTATTATTTGATTAATAAATTTAAATAAATGTTTTATTAATGTATTATAGAAAAAATATATTAATTATAAATCATATTATTTAATTAATAATTAATCAAAAATTAATTGGATCTAGTTTTGGGATTAATTGAATTAATTAAAAGTGCAGGGGCTGTTTAGCAATTTATTGATAGTTAAGGAAAGAAGCTCAAGAACCTCCCTAGAAGGGTTGGATGAAAACTTCTAGGAAGGCCCTAGAATTTTCGTCCAAGGGCCTTGGATGGGAGTTCTTGGGCTGCTTAGCCCTTAAGCTAAGGAATTGAAGTTTCCTCCATAAGCCTAGCTTTGGCTCTAAGCTACCTCACCTATATAAAGGGCTTTACCCCTTCATATTTTTGGCCATATGAAACCCTAAGAAGAGAATCTTAATTCTCTATCCTCTCTCCTCTCTCATCCTCTTGCTTAGTTTGGGTGTGAACCACTAGAGGCGTGGTACTTGTGATCCTTGCTCTCAAAGTTCAAGAAGACTAGGAATTCATTGTTATTGCAATATAACAATTAAGGTATGTATTCTAATCCTATTTATATGAATTTCAAAAATAGCATATACGTTTTAGGGTTTCCCAATTGATGTTCAAATGTTGTATCTTCAGTTAGAGAAAACATAGATCGGGAAATTAGGGTTGCATGCACACATAGGTTTTTGTTTGTTATGCTCAAAACCCATAAGTATGTATGGTATGTGGTATTTTGGGGAATTCACTAAGCTTTTTTTTTATGGTTTTTGTTTAAAATGTTTTTGGTACTTCTGGTTCCAAAAGGAAGGGCACGACTTGATTGCACTGCAACCCTTGGAGATTTATTCTGCACTGAATGTTTACGAATTACTCTGATGTTTTGAGAATACTTTTATTTTGATTGTCTTTGAGATAATGATTGAATGGTTTTGACTTATTTAAAAAAGAAAATTTTACTCGGTATTTTTGGGACGTTACAAGTTGGTATTAGAGCCTTGGTTTGAGGGTTTCAAGCACACTCTCGGGTGCTTCTGAACTCAAAATGAGGATTCTAAAATATTTTAAAAAGAAAATGATTTTCCAAAAAGGTTTTCAAAGAAAAATGGGTACGGTGCGTGCAATCAGCCAAGCTCAAGTAAGTATATCCCAAAATACCCATACATGTGTTATGTTTATTGTTCTGGTATGAGTATATGAGAATTGCATGCTAGATTAGGGCTAAGGATCTACTCAGGATTGCATGAAAGAATTTTAGGAGAGATGTATTTATATGCCTATTGGTTGAGCTTTTAGAACCGTATGCTAGTATGATTTCAGATTGTTAGATAGAATGGCCTGATTAAGTAAGGCACTGGTTATATTACTCGATACTCGAATGTTGCTTGCTTTGTGCTTTTAGGGACCTCCAATAATATCGGCTAACTATTAAGCAAATGTGTTAGGTTACATGTTGTGGGGATTAGATAGTTTTATAAGGTTAGGTTTAACTCTATTGCACAACTCTTGTTTGAGTCCAACTGTTGTAGTGTGATACCTTACAATCGAAGAATTTTCTTGTGCTTATAGCATGTAATTTATTTGTGAGGTAGTTAGAAGGTATTACAGGGAGCCTCTTCTGCAGCTGACGACGGAGAGTGGTGTGAAGGGAACCTTAGGACAACCTAGGAAGAATGTTAGAATGTGATTGTGTGAGCATTCTCAGAAAAGGGATTCTAGAAAGAGAAACTAGGGGATTAGTAGTGCGTACTCATTCGAGGGTGGGTATTTGTGGTTGGATCGGACGGTAGTAGAAATGAGTAGTTAGTTAGAGGATCCATAATGATTCTTGAGGAAAGTACAAATAGGTGTGGAAGGTAGTATTAGACCCGTACTACTGAAAGCACATGATTCGTTCTCGAATCAAGGAACATTTCGGCGACTCTAAGGAGCTGGTTGGGGGTAAATAGCATGCTTTGTCATAATGATTCATTGCAATGTGTTCCCGACTTTATCGACCTTTCATTTTTGGTTATTCGAAAAGAGGAATAGGTATGGTGATTGTTTGGGCCTTTGTGGCCATGTTAGTGTGGGTTTGAATGGTGCAGACCAAGGTGAGTTAGTTGATTTTGGAGGTCTCGAGGACCTAGCTCAAGGTGGTGACAGTTGAGTCGCAGGACTCAAGAAGGAAGCGATTGTGACGATCGGCTTGAGAATTATAGTCGGAGGCTGAGTGATTGGCATATGGAATGGGATGTCACCATCTATTCTGGGGGTTATGTTCTTCCAGCTTTTTGTGTTTGGAGGAAAGAGAGGATAGACATGTGATTTTCGTAGTTGGGATGTAGACCCTGTTGGATTAGGTGTCTAAGCCCATAACTATAATTGGTATGTACTTGACCCGAAAATAGCATGGTCTATTTCGGGTTGCCTTCATCAGGACAATTTGATAGGATGGGTATTTGAGTAAGAAGTTATTTGTGATTTATTAATATATTATAAGTATAATATATTAATTGAGGAATCATATTATTTAATTAGTATTGATCAAGAATTAATTTGGTGATGAAAAGTGACTAATTAAATTAACGGGGATTGATTAAGTCAATCAGTAATATTTATAGTTTGGACCAATAATCCATACTGATTAGGATGGACTAATCTATGTGGAAGTCCATGAAGAGTTAGTCCATAAGGCCCATCATATGGATTAGTGGATTTCTTAAAGGCTTACGTAAATGGACTAGGGTTTACAAGTTAAACCTTAGGAAGCCCACACTATAAATATAACCCTTCTTTAACCAAAATCGACACAAGAGTGAAATGACATGAGATGGACGATTTTGTCCTTCATAACTTCTCTCTCAATATTCTCCAATTGTTCATGATGTTTGTGACTTGTTTGAGGCACAACACTTGGGTTGCTAAGCTCTTAAAAGCCCAATGTTTACAAGCTACAACAAAGAGGTAATATTCTAACTTAATTTTATGATTCATATGTCAAATTGTATGCTAGTTGTAGGCTTAATGCTTTGGAAACAATATTTCATGTATAATTAGAGAAAACATAGATCCAAGGCATTTAGGGTTGTATGTGCACCATAGGATGTTGTAGTATACTAAAACCCAACAGTGGTATCAGAGCCATGGGTTGTTTTCTATTATATTTGATGCTTGCTTAAATTTCAAAGCTGGAAAAATCGATTTTCTACATTCTGTTTGATGAACTCACCGATTCCATGAACAGACTCGACGAGTCCACTCAGTAAAGCATGAACTCGGCGAGTCAAGCTCATGAACTCGTCGAGTAGGTGCTCCAGTGTTCAGAATTTTGAGTTTTGGCCAAAAATTAGATTGGGATCATTGCTCCAAAATGTTTTTTGAACCATGAAATCTGTTTTTTCATAAGGTAATGATCATGCTTGTCCAATTTAAAGATAATTGTCATAATTTCAAGATTTGTATTAGTTTACATGATTAGGCTAATTTCTTGAAGATTGATGATATGAATTATCTTGTTCTTATGAGTTTAGTTAGATCATGAATAAATTATTTGATAATTTTTGTTAGTTAAAAATATGATCTAATTGCCTTAATGAAATCCATAACTTGTCGTCAAGTTATGGAAAATGAAAAGGTTTTCTTTTAAAAGGTTATTAAAACTCATATGTTATGTAAAATGAAAGGTCTCATTTTTTAAGAAGTCATTTTAAATGGTTTTAAAGTCTTCCATAACTTGTCCTCAATTTATGAACATGAAATTTTTTCATAAAAACCACAATTAACTCATAAGTTATGGAAACCAAAAGTTTTTAAAAGTTTCAAAACTTGCCCTAAAGTTTTGGAATTTTTAAAGTATCACTTTTGAATACTTTAATTCCAAACCCTAGAATTTTAAAAGTTAAAATCAACCCTTATATTGTTATAATATTGAAAGTTAATACTTATATATGTACAAGAATAAGTCAGTCTTACCGTTAGTAAGCCTCATTCACGAAGCCAGTCTATAAGGGGGGGGGGGTATAAGGTTACTGCCTATAAAATGGAAGTTTAATGGGTGTCCACTCTCACCCACCGCTTTCTTGACTGGTGGAGGGTCGTTATCCTAACGGGTAGGATAGGACGTTAATTCTCCCTCATTAAAAGTATAATGATAAATATAAAGTAACTAAACTTTTATTAAATTCCCAATCTTAGTTACTTTAGGAAAAATGTGAAAATGGTGCTAATCCATGAAATTACACTTTGCACCTTGTTAAGTCGTTAGTGGAGCGGGTGTGGTTAACCGTCACACTAATCTGGGACTGACAATGTGTGGCAAAGGGTAACTTGATGTTAATCATAGATCAATGGAGAGTTTGTGGTTAACTGGCACGTTGATTAGGTGATTTGTAACATTGGGTGTACCAATCTAATTTGCATGGTTATGCACACCTTGTTTGTGATCCTCGGCATCCCAGTCACAAACTTGAAGGGAACAATCGAGATTTAAACATGCCATTGAAAAGTTCAATGAATCTCAAAGGATCTAGGAATCTCAAATCCAATTAAAACTTAATAATCTATTTCGTTTTTCATGGTGGAAATTGGTAAATCGTCATTTACCTACCTTCAAATATTCTACAATTGGATTACGATATCCCTTTTCACAATTGTAGAATATTGTGTTGGGTCCTAATCATAATATTTCGTTTTGTGTGTTATATTAAGGACTTAAATCAACTAATTTGAATTTCTCCCTCACACATGTCTAGTTCTGATAACTATGGTCTTCCTTATTTTTTTGGAAAAAGCTTTCTAATGAAGATGATATCCCACATGGCGATCAAGGTGAAAGATTGATCCCTTTGTCGTGCATTAATGGGACTGGAAATCATATTTTACTTCCTCCACATCCTCCAATTATTCTCCCTAACCCACAAGTTTAAGGACTTGAAAAGTTTAAGGTCACTCAAGCCCTATTGGCAAGCAAACACAAAGATGGAAGTCTGTATGTTCCAACATATTGGAGATGAAGTTACATATTGACAGGCTGGGAGAGTTGGGTGTCGAAGTCCTAAGGAAGTTGGCTGTTGACTGGGTTCTTCAATCACTTCCTGATTCGTATAGCGGCTTCATTATGGACTACTATATGACAGACCACGACATGACCCTTATCGATCTTACCTATTTGCTTGTTGCTGTTGCATCAGCAATGATTTGGTGCACTGGTAAAGCAAATTTGATTGGAAGGTCTACTCCCCAAACTTCCATGGACATTGACAATGGTAACATTGGAGGTCAAGAAAAACTTTCTTTTCCCAATGGAAAGGGATCGCCCATAGTCAACCCGGTTGACCAAATGGTAAAGAGAAAGGCTGAGTCTGAGATAGTCCAATATACTATTCCCAAAAGGTCTATATGTTCCTATTGCCAAGAGAAGGGGAATTGGTTGCGAAGCTGCTCTATTTACCTGAAAGATTATAAAGATGGTAAAGTCAAAACGTTTGACTCTACTTCAGGTAAGTCCAATATCTAACTCTATTAAGTTCCTATTTGGAGATTCTTAATACATGATGTAATGTAATTACATTTTGATGTTTTTGGAGAATCGAAGAAAAGAAATAAAACTTAATGGAAGAATAAGCTGATTCTGATCACGAAGAGATGGATTTCAATCGCATGGTTCGGTGATCACAACTTTGAGTTGTTGCTTAAGAGTTATGATAGATTATTTAGGAAAAGATAACGACATAGTTTTCATTTGTATTTGCATTGTAAGGACTAGTTTTCCGCACTTTTTAATAAAGATTTTTTTTATTTTATCTTATTTTAAGTTTCCTTACAATTGCATTGGTGAAAATTTTTGTTTATATGATAGAAATATTGGAACATAGATTTGATTCTTTCGTTTGTGGTAGCGTCAAAATTTGCCAAATAAGGAAAGATTCTCATTTCCCAAGTTTCAGTTGGATAGAAACTTGGAATCATGCAAGTTGTATTATGTGATGAATGAGAATATTCATCTTTGGGAAATAATACTAATTCCTTGTCCACATGTATATGTGAGTCAAGTGAAGGACTAGGGGATTGGGTACATTTGGTTGTGCGCTGGTCAGGTCCACCACAAATAACGATAAGACTATTCGTTATGATTTACTAAAGCTTAGTAAATATGGTTATGCTTACAAGATAAAGTGTAATTTTGAATCTTTGAAAAAGTTTCAATGTATAGCAGAATGAATAAGAAGAATAAATTAGGCAGAAAGATAAAAGTTTCTCCAATCTGAGAAGAAGGGAGAGCACTTTAGCATCATGTTTTATGATCATCTTAATGATTATGAAAATCATATCACAATTGATCCTCTAAGGACATCTTAGTGCATTTGTATGGCTAAGAAGAGGAATCATGAATTGTTGAAATGGTTAAATCAAAAGGTGTGTCATACTTCGTTCCAATATCAAGTCTTAGAGTCATACTCCAAGATTGCACATTGAGTGACATGATCTTAAGAAGGTTTATAACACTCATCAAATGTAGAGTAAAATGTTTCTTACTCTTGTACATTTGAGATTGGTAATTTGTGATGTTTTGGATAAGACAAAGATCAACTAAGACCAATTATATGAAGTGTTTGTCTTGATAAGAAACCGCAAGTGTTTGTCTTGATAAGAAACCACACTAACTCTTGAATAATTGTTTGTCAAGGAATGGTTCTTGACAAGAGAAACTTATATGTCAAGAGGACAGTGGGAGTCTTAAAGATCTTGAAAGTTTAAAACCTATCGTTTATCGCTAGCACACGACTTGAGGTTTGTAACCTATCGTGTTGACATATTCTTGTTTCTGTGCCCATTCCAGTTAAAGGTGACTATGCATGTCAACTCTATGAGTTCTCAATTGTTTGCATAACAACTTGGAAGCAATGGTAGGCCCTTGAGCTACCAGGTGGCAAGAAATTAAGATTGAACAAGTTCAGTCCATATGAGTTTGGATTTGTCACTAACCTTATCTTGTGATTATGGTTATGACAAATTTGTTGGGTTTTGAGCACTATAACACTTCCTAAGTGCACATGCAACCCTAAATGTTTTGGATCTATGTTTTCACTAATTATACATGCATTTTCTTTTTCCAAAGCATTCACCCTAGCTAGCATAGAATTGAAGCTATATATAATCAAAACATAGTTAGGATACATACCTCTTTAGTAGGGTAGAGTTCTTGGCCTTTGAAAGCTTGAGCACCTCAAGTGTGATGCCTCTAATGGTTCACAAACACCAATATGCAAGTGGAGGTTCTAAGAGAATAAGTTACTTGTCTCTATGGTTGGTGTAACTGATTTTGGGGCATGGAGGGGCTTTTTATAGTTGTGGCAAGTGATAGGGTTACACTTTGTAAACCCTAATGATCCATGACTTTCCACATTCCTATGGTCCATGGGTTTGACCTCCATGGACTATCTGTCACACCCCAAAACCAGAACGGCGGAAACGTTCTGGGGTGGAGGATGTCATGTTTAGTATCACAAGCCATGCATCATAGTAAGCAAAGAAATAAACAACCATTTCATTAGAAAGAAAGTGTTTACAAAGTATGTGATTCACATAATATAGAATACATAGCAAATAACAAAAAAATACATGAAGCTATACTGCTCCATCTTCTGAATCCCAGTGCGCGAACCTGTCTACTGGTCTCCTGAGAATACAAGTTATTTTGAAAGCATAGATCAGCATTTAAGCTGGTGAGTTCATAAGATTATAGTGATGTAGTAAGTAGTAAGAAAGTTTGTAGAAAGTTATAGTAAGTTGTAATATGTTCTGTTTAGAAAAGTTTGCCCGTTCCTCCAGAAAATCCTATATTTCCTACTTTGATGAAAGATAAGTAAAAATGACTCTACAGTCCTTTCTATGAGTATTAAATGGATACAAGTTATATAAAACTCAGAGTAAACAAACAATCGGTTATGTGTATCTGCCCTATACCCACAACCAAACAAGGAACAACAAATGAGGCGGAAGACACACATCCCATTGTTTGTTAGATCATCGTTGTATATAACCCCTGCGTATTCACTCGGTACTCACGGAGTTAACTGTAATAGTTCCTTTATATTTGATGAAAAGATTCTTTTAAGAAAACCCTTATTTCTTATAATAAAATGATAACCACAGTAGTTCCTTCTATAATCACTTAGTTTATACTAGTTATATATAATCTAATATCGAACAGATAATTAATTGTGTGAATCTGCCCTAAACCCACAACCAAACAAGGAACAGGGAATGAGGCGGAAAGCACACATCCAACTACCTATCAGATATTAATTATATATAACCTTGGTTTATAAACTAAGGTATTATAGAATCAACCACCTAAGGTCCTTTAAGTTTTACTGGTTTAATAAAATGGATTAAACCCTTTACTGGTTAAGTTTCTAGTTTTGAATACCAAATGTTCTTTATTTGAAAAGTATGTTTTGTACTAGAAAACTGTGCATTGAATTAGTGTCCTATGACCTGACCCATACATGGTACCCCTTATGATTACTTGGTGTATAAGGAACATATATATAGCTAAGCTCGGATAGATAGTAGGCTGGGTGTATCTGCTCTAAGCCCACAACCAAACAAGGAACAGGAAATGAAGCGGAAATCACACATCCTACTACCTGTCGGACCTGGTTAATATATATATATCCCTGAATGCATACACTAAGGAATCATAAAGTTAGCATTATAGATCCCTTTCTACTGAATGTACTAGACTCGACTGTTCTGTGTGTCGTTTGTAAAATGTAAGGATTCCCTAGTTTATAACTATCTTGACTCGAAAATAGTTTGTATTAGCTTTCAAGTGGAACTGTCACTTACTGAAAGTAATGGGAATTTATAAGTACGCAGTTGTCTTTTGAATTGACATTCTGTAGTACTAATTACCTTAAAATATGTTTGTTTTAGTAAGGTCATGATGTGAAGGCTAGTACCCTTACTATACGCTCTCCCTGTCAAGAGATTTTGGGGACCAAACGCGACTGTAGCAACCAATTACTAGCCGTGTAATTCACATTAAAGTTATATGATCATGTATACCCAATTTAACTATCACCTTTTGTTAAGAACAATGAGTTAGTGATTCATTGGTATGATTAGATCATGTAGTTGTTCTATGCTATAGCATCTTAGTATGTTCGTTCTGTTATAGTATCTTAGTATGTTCTCTTTGAAGTATTGTATATACCTCCTTGTATCTCTTTATGTTATCATGTATTGTATCTACCTCCCTGTTTCTCTTTATAGTATGTTCTAGCATCTAGTATGAACTGAACCTCTAAACTATACCCCTTATAGTTTAGTAGTATTTTACTTGAACTGTTATTGAAAAGACTCATTTTACTACTAAGTTATGCTTGTACTTTAAAAACGGAGTTTGGTTAAACTATAAAGTAACATAACTTTAAAAGAGTTTTTGAAATGTTTTGATCATTGTGTTCAACTTGTATCCCCCCCCCCCCCTTAAAAGCTTTTAAAAGAGTTTAAAAGATTGATTACGGGGTATGAACTCACCTTATGTGGGTGATTCAACGAATAAGCGCGTAAGGATGAGAAGTTCCACGAATGAATTCCCGAGACACAACAAGTCCTAAATGACATATATGGCATATAAAGGCATGCATATAGTGTTTATAAGCAACTATATCAAAAGGAAACACCTTAAGGGACTAGGAAACACTTTGACCAAGTGTTGGAATCACATGTAATTCATCAAAGGGGTGTTTAAGGTCATCATATGGTGTTTACGGCCATGGGTTTACGGCCATGGAGTTTACGACCGTAAACTCATGGTATAAAGGTGCATAAGATGGTGTTTGAAGGCTTAGGAAGCTTGAGGGACCATTGCTCTACACAAGGATGAGGAAAATCAACTTATTGGAGGGGGTTGAGGTGTGTACGGCCACACCAAAAGTGTATGGCCGTAAACTCACCAAATGGTGTCATTTTGGGTCTTAAAGGGAATGGTTCTCAAAGGTTCAAGTGTCTCAAAGGTTAGCTAGTGTATAGAAGTGTTTAGGGCTCAAATCTTGGCCATATTTAGGGTTTACGGCCAAGGGAGATGCTCTTTGGCCGTAAACTCTAATTCATGTTGAGTTGGGTGATGTTTCAAGGCTATGATCTAATGTCTAACATGTTATACTAGAAGATGGATGGAAAATTCACACTTTTGAGGCCTTAGATGAGTTCACGGCCACCAAGAACAAGTGTGTGTTCTTCGTGTTCTTGGTGAAAGATGAAGATCTAGCAAAAAGTTGATTTCCATGGATGAAATCAAAGGGTGATTCATGAGTAAGAAGGGTAATCAACAACTAGAGGGAAGAATCACTTACTTTTTGAAGATCGGGAATGAAAATCTTGATGATACTTGAGAGAGAATGGAAATGTTCTTGAGGTGTAAGTGAAATAATGAAGGAAAAGTGAAGGAATGGTGACTTATAGGGGAGTTTACGGCTAGCCATGACTTTATGGCCGTAAACTCGTGAGTCTTGGCTGTAAACTCCTTTTTGGTGGTCTTTAGGCTTGAATGTTACACAGTGTCTCTAGCAGGTACATTCTAACACTCATTCCTTAAGTGTACTAGGCTTAAAACTCCTTAGAATGACCTTTAACAAGGCTAGAACTCATTTGAAATGAGTCTGACACTCAGTTGAGTTGAATGGTTGGACTATTCAAGGCATGAATTTTCGGGTTGTCACATCATCCCCCCGTTAGATGGAATTTCATCCCGAAATTAGCTTTCTTAGCAGTACTACTGGGGTTGCACTCCTCTGATTGGCAGATGTTGAGAGAAAAGCTTAGAGGCACACTTGAACAAAACGTTAGAACAAGTAGATTGCGGAATAGTTAATCTCAAAGGATCTAAAAGCTCAACAATAATATTAACAAGTTAGAGTTAACTAGTTAGAAGTGAGGAGTAGAAAGATAAAGAAATAGAGAAGATAACTTTGGAGAAATGTATTCAGAATAGATCGTAAGTTATCCGTATCACATACAAGAGAATGAACTCTTATTTATAGAGACTCATGAAGAACACTAGATTACAACTCTATAGCAGCCATGCAAGGCATACTGGACAATAGAGTGAATTACAGTAAGACAAGTAAAGTAATCTAATTAAATTGACTGCGGTAGCAAGAAGCTCTGATTGTGGTTGCTGATGAAGGAGTGACTGCGGTAGCTGGATCGTTGCGGTAGCAGGAATGGTTGCGGTAGCTGAAGTTCAAGAGGGTCACTTTTATGATTCAACAATTTCCCCCTAAGTGACCTCTTTAACTTTTGATTCAGCTGTCAAGTTTGAGGAACTTGATCAGAATCCACCAAAACTTCCTGACGTTTTCAAGCCTTGTGATCCTTATTGTGATCTCGAACTTGACTTCATCAGTAGTATGCTTTGATCTTTCAACTGCGGTTCGGCATATATCAAGTTGCTTTCTGGTGAGGCGATGCATGGCAGTCATAGGAATAAAGTATTTGACATTATCAGTCTTCCTTTTGAATATGACTCCAAGTTCAGGAAAGTTTGTTGCGCCTAGAGATCTTTCTTCAAAGCCTTCAGTAGGCATTGGAACAGGTTCAAGAGGTGGGAGGTCAAATTTCTTGAGGATGGTGGGGTAGATATCCACATCTATCTTGGCAAAGTCACAGACCGTATCCCTCAGAAAAGAGTTGACTTTTTCAAGCGCATTCTGCATTTTAGAGTGCTTTTCTGACTTGTTTTGGAACATCCTGGCAATGAGGAAGATTTCTTCCGGATTCATACAAGGAAAATCTGCCTGGGTGCGGATGTAGTCATGCTCCCTTCTGGTGAGGGTATACTGGATGAAGTCAGCCTTCATGAACTTCCACATCTTGTAGTTCTTGACTGCGGATGGTCTATCGTTAGACCATATTTTCTCAATGGAGGAGGCATGCTTGGCATAGAAGCGATTAAGTCTTTAAAACTCCATTGGCAGTCATTTGTGGTCAGGAAGGCTGCAGTCGAATGGCCCAAATACTGCAAAGTATTTGGCATTGGGAGAAATTGAAACATCCCAGTATCCATCAGCAGGGGGTTCAGCATAAGTGAGATGCGGTGTGTAATCTTCATCCAACAGTCTGCGGTGTGGATTGACCCAATAATTTATCAATGATTCGTCCATGACTGTGTCAAATCCGCATTCATTCCAAATAAGTTCAGCAAGCTTGGCCGCCTTCCAGTCATGTTTTCTTTGGGCTGTGGCAGGGGAGTCTGATGAGCTTGGGGATGACATATTCTCCGCAAGATTTTTGAAGTGAGGAGGAGTCTCTGGCTTTTTGGGAGTATCTTTTTCTTGCGGTGGAGTGTCATGTGGTGGAGAGTGATAGGATGGTTGCGGTCAAGGCTGCGGTGTGGGAATTTTTTCAGTGATGATGGGGGGACTTTGATGTTGGGAGATGGATGGATCTGAGTGATGGGCTTCTTCTTCTTCACTTCCCCCTCTTGAGGAACGCAACCCAGGTGCTTCCTCAAGCCATTGTTTAAGTCCATCAACCTTAGTACAGACTTCTTGGAATTGAGCTTTGAGTGCTTCTGCCAGTTGCTGATTGTTGGGAGTGGGGGAGCTGAAGAGCAGCTTGTGGATTTCTTTAGTGAGCTGGAGGATTTCTGGACCATGGAAGTTTGAAGAGAGGGATTTCTGCAGTCTGTTAATTGTGGCTTGAAGAACAGAGATAGTGGACTCATAAGCAGTATGAGTCTCATCTATCAATTTCTGAGACTGAGAGGTTTGATCCGCGATGGCCGCTTGGAGATCCGTTTTGATTGCGGTCACCTCAGTGATGAGGCGTTCTGCTGCGGCCATAAATTCCTTGTGGTCTGCCTTGCGGTTGTTGTCAAGGGACCGGATCCCCATCTCTACTTTGAGAAAGATTCTCTCTGCAGCCATGTGTTCCCTTGTCTCCAGACGTTCAATACGTTCGATCAGAGACTGCGGTCCCGGAGCATCTTCTGGTTGCGGTTGTGTTGGCTTGACCGCAACTAGGATCTGATCAACTTTGGCTTGTAAGCTCATGAACTCCTTCCTGGTGACAACATTCTTCTTCTTTTTCTTCTTTTCTTTTGGCTTGGAAGTTGAATGTTGAGAACCGTTGGATTCCTCTTCCTCATCAAACATCATTAAGTCATCATCTGAGGGGCTGGGCTTGTTGACCTCTTGGATGTCTTCATCATCAAGACCGAAGGTGGGAGCTGAACTGACCTCAATTGCGGTCCCTTCATCTTGTGATTCATGGACTGATGGAGTGGGGAGTGGATTTGGAGTTGGAGTTGGAATCACTCTGGAGGTACCTGCAGCTGCACCTGTTGCTTGAGCGCTACAGATCGTTTCAGCCATTTCGTCCATCAGGTTTTGAACTTTGAGAATGGTGGCTACGGTATTGGCATTGCTAATAGCATTTGCCCAATACTTGGCCACAGACAGGATTTCTTGCTCCTTTATCTATTGCTGCTTGATCTGTTGTTCCTTGCGGGCTTGGAATGCCCTTTTGAAAGAAGCATATTTCTTTTTATCCGACTCAGTCACTGGATTGTACTGTAACCAAGAGTCATTAGATGTATCTCCGTCAAATCCTTCAAACCGCACCGAAGTTTCCTTCGGGTCCACGGATCCTTGCACATTTGTGCTCACCGTGCCTAAACCACCTGTAAACGATGTAAGCAGAGTAGGATTTCCTGAGCTTCCTCGGTCTCCTTGACCCGTGGTCAAGTCTGGCCTCGGATCAGTTTTGGCATGGGCGAAAGAAGTGCCCTGCGGTTGGGAAGGTGTTTGAAGTGTTTGGGTGACGGTCGAAAGGATGGATCGCAACTCCTCGGGCGAAAAGAAATGCAGTCAGGAAGCCCTGGAGACCTTAGGGCGAGAACCAGTGTCATCCCCGTGGGAGTGAATTGGGGGGGAGTCTCCACGAAGAGATGGTGATGAAACAAACTCACTTTCTGAGCTTGAGTGGTATTCGATGGAGGTGTTGAATGGGTCTGCGGCCACCCCAAGGACTACTGGAGCCTTTTGAGAGGCTTCAGTATCGGTCCGGTCACGCATTTGGATAGAGGTGTCGGTTGTTTTCCTTTTCTTGAGGATAGAAATCGGTTGCCTATCCTCATCTGAATCACTGCTAGATATGGTTGGGGCAGGTTTTGTTTTGCGTTTCTTGGTGGGTGCGGTTCGTTTGGGAGCATCTTTCTTGGGTGTTCGTTGTTTCTTCTTGGTTGCCAATTGCTTTCTTTTTTGAGAAAGATTGGAGAGTGTAGTGGAAGAAGGGACTGCGGTACCTTCAGGGTTAATGGCTGCGGATGGAAGAGGCGGGGTAGAAGGGTATGGGGAAATACCCTCCGTAGCCTCTATGTGATCTGAGACATCAGCAGTCTCAAGACCAAGTGTTGAAAGAATATGGGTAGGTAGTCTGCGGATAGGTCCAAAAACAGTTTGATCAGAAGAAGGATTGTACCTTTTGATCTCTTTAGTGACGAAGAAGTTGATGTCACTGCCCATGTCTATTCCAGCATCCGCATGCAAGTCTGAGATGCAGAGTGACCAGAACCGTGCAAATGTGAGCTCGGATGGATTCTCCTTTGGGCTCTCCTTGGGAATGTATTGTAGGAAATTGTCACACCCCGCTAAAGCGGAAACACGAGGCGTGGCAGTATAAAGGGTTTCATAGCAAAAGTTAAAAGACAACACCAACCATAGTATTAAAAATCATTACAATGTTACAATGGGTTTGAACAACTTTTAAAAGAAATTACAATGTAAATTGAAATACAACACATGCGAATGCTCCTAAAAGTGAAGTGTCCCTAAGTGCCACTTACTCGATGATTCCTGAAAAAGCATGTAAAACGAGCGTCAACTATAAAAATAGTTGGTGAGTACTCACAGATAAACAAAATAATATTGGTTCCATGAATTGAAATCAAAGTTTTGATAAAAGTTTCCAATAATAAAAGTATATTGTTAAAATGAGTAAATAAGTTTGTAAAAACAAAGTTCTTTGTCATCATGAGAGATAAAGTATGTTGCCCAAATAAGATGCAACATTCATATTCTCATGGAAGATAAAGTTCGTTACTCAAACGAGTAAACAAGTTTCATTGCTAAAATGAGCAATCAATTTCGTTGCTACAAGGAGCAAACAATTTCATTGCTAAAACATGTATATAAGTTTTCAGTAATAAAAGTTCGTTGTTGTAATGAGAAACAAAGTTCATTGCTATAATTAATAACAAGTTTATTGCTATAACGAGAAACGAGTTTGTATGTGTATGAGCAAACAATGAGTCTCAACCAAACCTATGACTGAAGCCCTATCAAGATCTATGCTTATCGTTCCATAGATGAATATGGTATCATGCACTCCAGCAATAGGGCGAGTGAGGAGTTGTCAATTCCTAATAGCGCCATCCATAATGACCATTAGCTCAAAGAGTTAATGGTTAGAGATAAGGGAAGGGCCTTAGTACGGTAAGTTCTCATGTTCCGTGTTGCATAGACATACATAGAGAGACATAGCAATAAAATAGCAATCATGTTTGATACAAATCAATTTAAATACAACATTCAAATAATAGTTTTTCGAGACATGCTTTTCCACCCCAAAACATAAAAACTGAAAATAGGGGAGTGCGTGAATACTCACAATGCATTTAGATGATGCAAATGGTGCCTTGAACTACGTTCCACGTGTACCACTACCGATTCCTACAATAATGGTATTCGCTAGTGAGCCTCTAATCGAAATCTAACACTAGTATACTTACTACTACAATAGAATTATGCCAATAATGTGTCAAAATTTAATATTGATAAGTTACAAACATTTTTCTGTGGAAATTAAGTTTCAAAGAATCAATTGTTATATAACAATTTAAGTGGAAAATTTCCATTATTGAAATGTTAATATTTAACATTTTAGAGGTGTTCCAATGATTAAATATTCAAAACTAAATCAATTTAGTTCTAAACTTTCCCAAACTTTGCATTTAAGTTTTAATTAAAGTCAAAGACCTTAAGATAAATTTTCTTGAATTTTTGATTTGTCTGACTATTTTTCACGATTTTAGTTTGTTGAATAACCATAAAATCATGAAAAATACTAAACAGTTAATAAAAATTACCAAACTTCAGATTTTGGTTCTAAATGTACTAAAAGACTTCTAGATAAATTTTCATGGATTATGAATATGTATAACCATTTTTCACATATTTAATTCTCTAAATAGATACAAATTCATGAAAAAAAGAAATCAGTTATGAAAATACCCCAAACTTTTAATAACAATGTCATTACACATACTTAAGCTGGGAAAAATATAAAAAGGGGTTTCTAAACTGTTTAACCAAATTTTATGATTTTTATGCATTTATTCTAATAAAAATGGGGATAAATAGAAAACAGTTTCCAAAATTACCCAAACTTTTTGTGATATTGTTATTAAACATTCTTAAGTTGGGAAAAATATAAAAATTGATTTCTAAACTGTTTAACCCAATTTTATGATTTTTGAGCGTTTATTCTAATAAAAATTGAAATAAATAGAAAACAGTTTCCAAAATTTGCCCAAAATTTTTGTAACACTTTTATTATATATGTAGAAGCTGTGAAAAATATAAAATATATTTTTCAATTAGTCTTTCTATTTTTCTTTGTTTTATCCTCTTAAATAATCATTAATTGGAGAATAATTATTAAACAGTTAAAGTAAATTACCAAAATTTTTGTACACTTCATTTACAGAGTAAATAATCTGGGAAAAATACCAAATGTGGTTTTTATATACTGAAATCCGATTTTGTGTATTTAAGTGTATTTAATCTTAGAAAATAGGAGAAAAATAGTATACAGAAGAGAAAAATCATCAAAATTTTTACGTGGCCTCCTAATGTACTACAAAGTGTTCTGGTAAATTTTCATGAATTTTGGGTGAGCAGAACTATTTTTTTCTATTTTTAGGCCATTATAAATACAAAAATCGGGGAAAAATAGGAATGCATTATGAAAAATTCTGAAAGTATTTTTCTGAGTTTTATACCTCTGTTAGTAACTGCGAAAATTGTTATATATCATTTTAAGATTTTCTAAAGTGCTTTTATGATTTATTGGAGCCAAACAAAAAGAAAATTCAAAACCATATTAAACAGTTGCAAAAATCGATGAAACTTAATGAGGGATCATTATTTAGCATAGGGGTCATCCACGAATTTAAATAGGATTTATAGACCCCAGAAAGTATTTTATATGATTTATTGTCCTATTTTCTTGCATTAATTATAGTAATTCGAGATAAATGAATTATCTTCTGGAAATTTACAGAGCATCTTATTTTGTTGATGGGAATCTGGGAAAAATCGGATTTTGTCAGAAAAGGAGTTTTAGATATTTATTTGGAAATAAATCCTTCATGAACATCTTTGAAAGCTTTTAACAACATACTTTGATGATCTAGCATCTAAGCTTGAAGATCATCAAATGCATGTTTGTTTGAAGACCATTCATGAGTTTGAAATATTCAAAAATCGTTTTTGAAAGAAAACTTTGGATGCATGTGGTGATTTTCCACCAAAACGTGTAGAAAAGTGCATTTCCATGGTTTTGACTTAGGTTTAGGTCATGGATCTTCACCATTTTGTAACATGCAAGATGTTTTTGGTGAAAATCTACCACCATCATCATCAAAACTAAAGTGAATGAACATTCACACAAATTTTCTAAGAGAATGGTGTAGAAGAACAAGGAAATGCAAGAAAAACCTTTAAAACTAGAAAGAAAAGTGAAGGAGATTGAAGGATTTTCGTGATTACCATGAAGAACAACCCTAGAAGATGAAGATTTGAAGGTTAAGAGATGTTCTTGGCTGGAGAATTTCATGGTTTTAGAGAGGGAAAAAGAGAGTTTGAGTGTGGTAAATGGTGGAGTGTGAGAGAGAGTGTAGAGAGAGAGAGAGAGAAGTGAAGGAGATGGAGTGTGAGAGAGGAGATATGGGAAGAGAGGGGTCCAAAATTTTGAGTATAATAACCCTTTCTCATTCATTTTGTTTTATAAAATTTAAGTTATTTTATAAAATATCTAAATTTTATATAAAATGTTCACTAAAATCAAGTTTTTATTCATGAAACCTTGATTTTTGACTTATAAATTAAGGATGAATGTTAATGACTTAAATTTTTATTTTCCTTGATTATATTTCCCTGAATTTAATTGTTTTAAGATAATATTATAAGTTTCATAACTATTTTTATAGAATTCTTGATGTTAAACTTTATAAAATATAAGTTTTAGGGTTTTTAGGGTTTTTGAGAGTTTGTAAAAATTTGGATATCAAAATAAATAGAATATTTGAGACTTTAAATTATCTTATGGTATTATAACTCTTTTATAGTTATAAATAATGTTTGTAATTTATTTTTATCGGTTTATTGGCATTCTATGTAGTGATTCCGAGATTCAAGCGAAATTGAGGAATCAAGTATACAAGTCCTAGTCTTCAACTTTGACTTAAGTTTCTATGAGACTTTGACCTAATTTCTACTTCTAGGTCAAGTGCATGATGTGTGTATATGATTCATGAAAAGGTGTTCGAGTCAAAGAGTGACCCGAATATGGATAGCCTCTACAGTTAAGTAGTTGTAGAATTCACATATCAATGTGAAATCTAAGTACATTATCCATTGTTTCTAGTTGCTTCCAAGTTTCTAGTAGGTTATAACTGAGCTTCTAGTCACTAAGTCCAGTATGTGTCGTGCGTATATGTGCAACTAAGTTTATTCAAATCTAGAACCGACTCGAATTTTGACGGTTGTCACATTCTCCCCCGGTTGAAAGAATTTCGCCCCGAAATTCAATTCGTGACGTATTCTATTAGAACTCAGTCGAATACAATTATAAAGTTGGAGAGGTGGTGACTTGCAATGTTCTTTGATTATTTCGGGTTTATTTCCTCAAGGGAAAAGCCCAATTCGTTAGCTATAGTCAAATTAATGTTTCCTTAATTCGAGTTCTACAATTTAGATTGCTAGAAATTAGGATCATGGAAATCATGATCCAAACATGGCGACCTAGTCGAAAAAGATCATCTAGTTAGATATTATCTGAATTAAGAGAGCTATAAGTTTTGCTGAAGCACTAACTGCACTGAGCGTTAAATCCGCATTGATCCTTAAGTCGCGTTCTAAATTAGCACTAAGTGTAAATTCGCCGCCTAATAAAGAAGAGATTAGGAACAATTTGTTCACTTCCGGGTTGGCTACTACATCTGGACAGGATATATTTTGAAATAAGAAGGGGTAGCACGAATGAAAGAGAAGCGATTGAGGGTAAGTTCCTAAAAATACGTACTAAGGGTAGGCAACGAAGGTTTGGTACATCTCAAATGTAAAGGCTAATTAAGTGTCGTCGACAAAATAAATTACGAATGATTGAGCATCTCCGAGGCTATAATTACTACTACGGTTACTCTTACAATAATAAAACCTTATTCGAAGAATAAATATATTTAGAGAGTCATTGGTGCAAATGGAGGCGATGAAAATTTATGATAAATTAAATCACATTGTGTATATAGCATTTTAAGTGTTTAGAAGTGATTAAAAATCTCATTGTTATCAAAATGTCTGTTTAGAAATGATAATTAATCTCACTATTATCAAAATGTGTAATAATTCCAAGATAATGAAGATACATGTGTGGCGATCCAACAAAGTAGTAAAATAATATAAAGATTAATTAAAGTTAAAGGTTTAAGTCGTCATTAAGGGAAATTTTTTTTATTGAAATTATTGATATTACGCTATTTGAAAAATTGACTAATTGTCTATGTCAGGACAAATCTAAGTTTACGAGGAGTCAAAATACTTATGAAAACAAGCTTGAGAGTTTAGGAACTCACTGAAAATTGCAAAGTAAATTACTATTTTAAGAAAGGTGTAAAAATGTCAATCTTCAAAATAGGGCATTCATAGTTTAGTGTTTCTACAAAAACAATCATTTAGAGAATAGATAATCGTAAAATTCAAAATTCTTGATGGATTTAAAGAAAAGAAGAAACATAAGGATACATATCCTTCACATATATTTTCCGGATATAGAAAAATTATAAGCATAAGAGTATTCATCTTGTGTATTAATTATAAGGAAAAATACAATGAAAATTGCATTTTATATCAAGTTTCTGAATTTCGAACAAAAGAGCAAACGTAAATAAGGATCACTTGTTTATAGAGATTTCAAAATAAATACAACATGTATATGATAAAAAGGCGTAAATGAATATATCAAAGTTGACTAAATAAAAATTATTCCTCACGACTATACATGTATTAATCGCTCACAACGAAAGGATAGACTTCTAGTATGTATGTGTACAAACATGATACCAGGAGAAGCAAAATAGACAGAAACAAAGTTAGACAATGTATTATGTTACTATTATGGGTATGCGAGATCTAAAGTCATAAGGAGAGCAAGAAATCAAGTGCGGGGGAAAGAAAAAGGAAGGTAGCGGCGGCAATGATTGTTATTGTTAAAATTATAAGAACAATACCTATAGGTAGATTAAAACCAGGTTGAGATATATTTCAAACTTTAATATTTGATGTATATTGATGATTAAATAGACATGTGAGAGTCTTAGAATGTTTGCTAATAATCACGAGTTACCTTATTAAGTTAAACTCCATTTGTGAAAAAGAAGAAGCACTACAAACGGTAGTTGAAAATATGACAATTTGACTTTTTAGAATGGAATTCAATAATAGTTAAAACATATAAGGTAAAGACTCAATAGATTTAGAAGAGTAATTATACATTGTTGAAGGTGTCACTGGAAATTTAAAAGTGAACACTAAGTTTTGCAATGTTGTAAGTTTTATAAACACAGATTATAAAACTAATTTGAAATAAAATAAACAAATAAGGTGTGTTTTGAAATGTAGGCATCAGTGATGTCTTGTAAACACATTTGGATTAGAAAGTTGTAAAAATACCATGTTGGGTTTCAAGAAAACACATTTAAGTAAAGTACGATGCCTAAATGGGGAAGTAGTCAAAAGTCTTAAAACAAAAGTGGTTTGAAGATCCGATGAAGCTTTTACACATAATATGAACTTTAACGTCATATGTTTAAGTTTTATAGTAAAGAGTTTAAACACGATTATAAAAGAAAATGTTTCTAGTTTTTCGAAGACGTGTCAAAATGGTAAGCAATGTTTAAAATGGTTTATATGCCCTTAAAAGCACATCAATCCATTGAAATGAATTTGAAATGAAATTGAAATAGCAAGGTTAAAACCAATATTGGTTAAGTTGAGTTTTGAAGAAAAGCGTTAAGTTAAAGCAAGTTGTCAAAAGAGTTTTAGCGAGAATATGGCTTAAATTGTTAGGAAATGTCTACTAAGTTGAATGAAGTGGATATAAAATATTTTATCGATGATAAATAAAACCGACGAAGCGAAATAATTTTTCGATGGAAGATTAAGAAGTAAGGAATAAGTATATTAGTGTAGCTGATCGTACCTAAATACTAAGGCGAGTACAAGGTGAGTATAAGACGAGTACCGATGTCTTTTTCCCTAAGATAAAGGGCAAGAAAAATTGTTTGAAAAACGTTTTATGGTGTCAATGCAGTTTCGTGGCCTTTTATAGAGGTCAAAGGGATATCCTATGTTAAGTTTTAACCTGAAGGTGGAAACAACCTAAAGCTAAATCGTAGCGTAGTAATAAGGTCTCACGTATTAGTAGCAATAGGTTAAACCTTTGTGTCTCCTTGTGAGTCGAATCCGGAATGCCCGCCAATGGTATCCAAGTGATTACTTAGTGGTGACTCATCTACATCCTTACGCGATGCTCCAATTATCATTCGTGTCGGTATCGAAACGCTTTTTCCTAGTTGTAACTCTAGTACGAAGACGATGAAGAGGTATTGAGGGATAATTGGTATTGGTTTCGACTTAAGATTATTACTAGTGTATATCTAACTACTAACCTTATATCTAAAGTCAATAGCTACCGAGGAATACCCATTATCAGTACTATGTGTATTGCTCTTAGAGTGGCTAGTGATATAACCTAAGTGGTTAACCTAGCACTTGATAAGGGATAAGAATATTTCTAAATAAGGGCATTGATATAACAGTGAACTTAGTTTCTAAGTGTATCTAGATGAATGCCTATAATATGCAATGCCCGTACGCACACCAAAAATTTTGTTTTTCAAAAGTTTAAGTTGAAAATTGTTTTGAACATAATTCTACTATAACCGTTTCAAGCCTCGCATTAAGTTTCCTTAATTAAGCACAGTTGGCCAGGCTATACTTAGTTAAAGTCCAATAATGCGTACTCGAATTAGTTATACTAGTAGTATGTTCGGTATTTTAAAAACATTTTGAAATTTTTTGGCTATAGTTGTGGTTTTCCAAAGGAAAACCGGTATTCTCTATAACCTTCGGCTCTGATACCATTTTCTGTCACACCCCGCTAAAGCGGAAACACGAGGCGTGGCAGTATAAAGGGTTTCATAGCAAAAGTTAAAAGA
The DNA here is from genome assembly GCF_052849685.1 of Lactuca virosa. NCBI lineage: Eukaryota > Viridiplantae > Streptophyta > Magnoliopsida > Asterales > Asteraceae > Lactuca > Lactuca virosa. Next base: position 362,140,519 of record NC_136433.1, on the reverse strand, counting down.
CAACACCAACCATAGTATTAAAAATCATTACAATGTTACAATGGGTTTGAACAACTTTTAAAAGAAATTACAATGTAAATTGAAATACAACACATGCGAATGCTCCTAAAAGTGAAGTGTCCCTAAGTGCCACTTACTCGATGATTCCTGAAAAAGCATGTAAAACGAGCGTCAACTATAAAAATAGTTGGTGAGTACTCACAGATAAACAAAATAATATTGGTTCCATGAATTGAAATCAAAGTTTTGATAAAAGTTTCCAACAATAAAAGTATATTGTTAAAATGAGTAAATAAGTTTGTAAAAACAAAGTTCTTTGTCATCATGAGAGATAAAGTATGTTGCCCAAATAAGATGCAACATTCATATTCTCATGGAAGATAAAGTTCGTTACTCAAACGAGTAAACAAGTTTCATTGCTAAAATGAGCAATCAATTTCGTTGCTACAAGGAGCAAACAATTTCATTGCTAAAACATGTATATAAGTTTTCAATAATAACAGTTCGTTGTTGTAATGAGAAACAAAGTTCATTGCTATAATTAATAACAAGTTTATTGCTATAACGAGAAACGAGTTTGTATGTGTATGAGCAAACAATGAGTCTCAACCAAACCTATGACTGAAGCCCTATCAAGATCTATGCTTATCGTTCCATAGATGAATATGGTATCATGCACTCCAGCAATAGGGCGAGTGAGGAGTTGTCAATTCCTAATAGCGCTATCCATAATGACCATTGGCTCAAAGAGTTAATGGTTAGAGATAAGGGAAGGGCCTTAGTACGATAAGTTCTCATGTTCCGTGTTGCATAGACATACACAGAGAGACATAGCAATAAAATAGCAATCATGTTTGATACAAATCAATTTAAATACAACATTCAAATAATAGTTTTTCGAGACATGCTTTTCCACCCCAAAACATAAAAACTGAAAATAGGGGAGTGCGTGAATACTCACAATGCATTTAGATGATGCAAATGGTGCCTTGAACTACGTTCCACGTGTACCACTACCGATTCCTACAATAATGGTATTCGCTAGTGAGCCTCTAATCGAAATCTAACACTAGTATACTTACTACTATAATAGAATTATGCCAATAATGTGTCAAAATTTAATATTGATAAGTTACAAACATTTTTCTGTGGAAATTAAGTTTCAAAGAATCAATTGTTATATAACAATTTAAGTGGAAAATTTCCATTATTGAAATGTTAATATTTAACATTTTAGAGGTGTTCCAATGATTAAATATTCAAAACTAAATCAATTTAATTCTAAACTTTCCCAAACTTTGCATTTAAGTTTTAATTAAAGTCAAAGACCTTAAGATAAATTTTCTTGAATTTTTGATTTGTCTGACTATTTTTCACGATTTTAGTTTCTTGAATAACCATAAAATCATGAAAAATACTAAACAGTTAATAAAAATTACCAAACTTCAGATTTTGGTTCTAAATGTACTAAAAGACTTCTAGATAAATTTTCATGGATTATGAATATGTATAACCATTTTTCACATATTTAATTCTCTAAATAGATACAAATTCATGAAAAAAAGAAATCAGTTATGAAAATACCCCAAACTTTTAATAACAATGTCATTACACATACTTAAGCTGGGAAAAATATAAAAAGGGGTTTCTAAACTGTTTAACCAAATTTTATGATTTTTATGCATTTATTCTAATAAAAATGGGGATAAATAGAAAACAGTTTCCAAAATTACCCAAACTTTTTGTGATATTGTTATTAAACATTCTTAAGTTGGGAAAAATATAAAAATTGATTTCTAAACTGTTTAACCCAATTTTATGATTTTTGAGCGTTTATTCTAATAAAAATTGAAATAAATAGAAAACAGTTTCCAAAATTTGCCCAAAATTTTTGTAACACTTTTATTATATATGTAGAAGCTGTGAAAAATATAAAATATATTTTTCAATTAGTCTTTCTATTTTTCTTTGTTTTATCCTCTTAAATAATCATTAATTGGAGAATAATTATTAAACAGTTAAAGTAAATTACCAAAATTTTTGTACACTTCATTTACAGAGTAAATAATCTGGGAAAAATACCAAATGTGGTTTTTATATACTGAAATCCGATTTTGTGTATTTAAGTGTATTTAATCTTAGAAAATAGGAGAAAAATAGTATACAGAAGAGAAAAATCATCAAAATTTTTACGTAGCCTCCTAATGTACTACAAAGTGTTCTGGTAAATTTTCATGAATTTTGGGTGAGCAGAACTATTTTTTTCTATTTTTAGGCCATTATAAATACAAAAATCGGGGAAAAATAGGAATGCATTATGAAAAATTCTGAAAATATTTTTCTGAGTTTTATACCTCTGTTAGTAACTGCGAAAATTGTTATATATCATTTTAAGATTTTCTAAAGTGCTTTTATGATTTATTGGAGCCAAACAAAAAGAAAATTCAAAACCATATTAAACAGTTGCAAAAATCGGTGAAACTTAATGAGGGATCATTATTTAGCATAGGGGTCATCCACGAATTTAAATAGGATTTATAGACCCCAGAAAGTATTTTATATGATTTATTGTCCTATTTTCTTGCATTAATTATAGTAATTCGAGATAAATGAATTATCTTCTGGAAATTTACAGAGCATCTTATTTTGTTGATGAGAATCTGGGAAAAATCGGATTTGGTCAGAAAAGGAGTTTTAGATATGTATTTGGAAATAAATCCTTCATGAACATCTTTGAAAGCTTTTAACAACATACTTTGATGATCTAGCATCTAAGCTTGAAGATCATCAAATGCATGTTTGTTTGAAGACCATTCATGAGTTTGAAATATTCAAAAATCGTTTTTGAAAGAAAACTTTGGATGCATGTGGTGATTTTCCACCAAAACGTGTAGAAAAGTGCATTTCCATGGTTTTGACTTAGGTTTAGGTCATGGATCTTCACCATTTTGTAACATGCAAGATGTTTTTGGTGAAAATCTACCACCATCATCATCAAAACTGAAGTGAATGAACATTCACACAAAATTTCTAAGAGAATGGTGTAGAAGAACAAGGAAATGCAAGAAAAACCTTTAAAACTAGAAAGAAAAGTGAAGGAGATTGAAGGATTTTCGTGATTACCATGAAGAACAACCCTAGAAGATGATGATTTGAAGGTTAAGAGATGTTCTTGGCTGGAGAATTTCGTGGTTTTAGAGAGGGAAAGAGAGAGTTTGAGTGTGGTAAATGGTGGAGTGTGAGAGAGAGTGTAGAGAGAGAGAGAGAAGTGAAGGAGATGGAGTGTGAGAGAGGAGATATGGGAAGAGAGGGGTCCAAAATTTTGAGTATAATAACCCTTTCTCATTCATTTTGTTTTATAAAATTTAAGTTATTTGATAAAATATCTAAATTTTATATAAAATGTTCACTAAAATCAAGTTTTTATTCATGAAACCTTGATTTTTGACTTATAAATTAAGGATGAATGTTAATGACTTAAATTTTTATTTTCCTTGATTATATTTCCCTGAATTTAATTGTTTTAAGATAATATTATAAGTTTCATAACTATTTTTATAGAATTTTTGATGTTAAACTTTATAAAATATAAGTTTTAGGGTTTTTAGGGTTTTTGAGAGTTTGTAAAAATTTGGATATCAAAATAAATAGAATATTTGAGACTTTAAATTATCTTATGGTATTATAACTCTTTTATAGTTATAAATAATGTTTGTAATTTATTTTTATTGGTTTATTGGCATTCTATGTAGTGATTCCGAGATTCAAGCGAAATTGAGGAATCAAGTATACTAGTCCTAGTCTTCAACTTTGACTTAAGTTTCTATGAGACTTTGACCTAATTTCTACTTCTAGGTCAAGTGCATGATGTGTGTATATGATTCATGAAAAGGTGTTCGAGTCAAAGAGTGACCCGAATATGGATAGCCTCTACAGTTAAGTAGTTGTAGAATTCACATATCAATGTGAAATCTAAGTACATTATCCATTGTTTCTAGTTGCTTCCAAGTTTCTAGTAGGTTATAACTGAGCTTCTAGTCACTAAGTCCAGTATGTGTCGTGCGTATATGTGCAACTAAGTTTATTCAAATCTAGAACCGACTCGAATTTTGACGGTTGTCAGAGAAATCGTCCCATAGGATCTGCCCGTAGTTGACGTCGTGTCCGGTGAATATGCTCCACACCAACTCCAATAGCTTGAGACCCATGTTGTCGATGCCTCCGGTTCTGCCGGATAGATAGCGGATGACAATATGACATACAAACTGCCATACCGCAGGCAGCTGATTCTTCTTGAATTCACCAATTCCCCGAATTGGTTTCTGATAACCCATTTGGTAGAGTGCAGATGTAACATCCACCATTGAAGGTGAGAAAATCTTGATGGATGGATCAACCAGAAGATTAATGGCAGATAAGAACTTTTCTTTGGACAAGATGACCAGAGAATCGTTAATGAGGTTGAGGTGAACTTCTTAGGGGTTTTCTAGTGGGCGATAAGCAGGAAAAGCACACTTGAAGAGAGTCGATATTGGAACAACATCTGTAAATGCATCAAATGGACCAAAAAGTGGATGGTTCTTCAGAAATTTGATCATAAGCTTGGTTGGGGCATTGTATGAAGAATGATCTTCAAATATTGCTCTGAAATTACTTGAAGCGATTGTTGGAGAATCGGAACCTGTTGGATTCACTGAGCCAGAAGCCTTGGATTGCTTCTTTGATGCACCTGATTTCACCATTGTAGGATTTTGAAGGATTTGAGAGAAGAAGTAGAAAACAGAGTTCTCGAAGGTTTTTGAGAGGGAATGATCGATATTCAGAAAGCGTAAAGTGAATTTGGGGAAGAAGATGGGTTTATAAAGGGGGGTGAAAAGATTTTAACCCTAGGTAAATGGTAAGCATAGGGTAAAACGTCGTTTGGATTTGGGGGGAATCTTTGAATTTGGGATTAAATCTCAGCCACAAATATTGAAACGGTTTAAAAAAGATTTGGGAGATTTATTAAAAGAGGGCTGCATTTAATGAAAAGTCAGACATCTATCGAAGTGTCAGGTGACGTGGGGTGAAGGGAGAGGAAGTTGTAACAGATGGGACGTGCTGGGGAGAGGAAAAGAAAGATTAAGGATCAGATTATGGAAACACGTTCTTTTTGTCATTATACCTAAAATAGGTCTGACACAGGTTTATTCAGAAAGAGAATGGAACAATTTCTTAAGGGGAATGTTTTTTTGTCTTTAATGTTCTACTTAATGAAGGATCATTAAATAGCACACAAAGATTCAAAGGTTGATGAAACAGTTGAGAAATTATCACAATGATCGCGGATGAAAACTTCATTGCGGTTGGGAACGTCATTGCAGTTGGAAATTTCATTGCGGTTGGGAACCAATGAGACTGCAGTAGAAGAGACTGAGGAAAACACTTATACAAAAATTAGTAATAACAGACAATAAAGACCCATGAGAGATAAGTATGATATATGTTTGCGGTATCTAGACTGCGGTACCAAAACCATTTATCATAAGTAACTCTGAGTTAGAACCGTAATGGAGACCAAGGCTGGTCTGCGGTAGCTAACAATTCAAAAAGAATTGCGGGTCTGGATTCATCATTCCTAACAATTGTAGGAAGGTGTTGAGTTTTGTGGAGTCGAGCGCTTTTGTGAACACATCAGCAATCTCTTCATGAGAAGGGACAAAGATGAGTTCAATGTTACCTTTCAAGATGTGGTCTTTGATGAAATGATACCGTAGTTCAATATACTTAGTCTTGGAGTGCTGAATTGGATTGTGAAAAATAGCAATAGCACTTTCAGAGTCACAATAGATCGGTATCCGCAGCATTCTATAACCGTAGTCCAATAATTGAGTTTTCATCCAAAGAACCTGAGAACAACAGCTAGCTACGGCCACATATTCAAATTTTGCAGTAGACAGAGACACACAACTTTGTTTCCTTGAAGACCAGCTGACGAGTCTTTCACCCAGAAATTGACATCCACCGGAAGTGCTCTTTCGATATAGTTTGCATCCGGCGTGATCCGCATCTGTGAAAGCTTGCAGGCTGAAGTCATTGCCTGCAGGGTACCATAGACCAAGAGATTTGCTTCCTTTCAGGTACCGTAGAATCTGTTTGGCTGCGGTCATGTGTGACATTTTAGGGTCAGCCTGATACCTTACACATACACCAGTTGCAAAGACAATGTCTGGCCTGCTTGCGGTGAGGTACATCAAAGAGCCTATGATGCCTCTGTAAGTCTTGTGATCCACAGATTCGCCTGAGGGATCAGCAGAGATCTTATAACCGAAGGCCATGGGGACCTTAGCAGAAGAACAGTTGTCCATAGAATATTTCTTCAATAGTTCGATGGTGTATTTCTCTTGATGAATGAATATCCCTTGTGGAACTTGTTTCACTTGAAGACCTAGAAAGAAGTTAATCTTTCTATTCATGCTCATTTTGAATTTGTTGGTCATGAGCTTAGCAAATTCATCCACCATTCCTTGATCAGTTGATCCGAAGATGATATCATCCACATATATTTGTACAAGCATAAGGTGGTCACCATTTGCTTTTCTAAATAACGTGGGGTCAATCACTCCTCTCTTGTACCCGGATGAGACGAGGAATTTAGAAAGAGTCTTATACCAAGCTCTTGGGGCTTGCTTCAGACCGTAGACTGCTTTTTCAAGCTTGTAGCAGTGGTCTGGGAATTCAATATTTTCAAAGCCTGGAGGTTGCTGAAGATATACCTCTTCTTTTAGTTCCCCATTGAGAAAGGCACTCTTAACGTCCATTTGGTGTACCTTGACGTTCTTGTGGGCTGTGTATGCTAGGAAGATCCGGATAGCTTCCATGCGTGCTACCGGAGCATACGTTTCATCGTAGTCAATACCTTCAAGTTGACTATAGCCCTTTGCAACTAGCCTTGGCTTGTTTCTGACTACCGCACCAGATTCATCCAGCTTGTTTTTGAACACCCATCTAGTGCCAACAATGGAGTGGCCACGTAGCTTCGGAACGAGCTGCCAAACTTTGTTTCTTTGAAATTCTTCAAGCTCTTCTTGCATTGCAGCTATCCAGTCTGGTTCAAGCAATGATTCTTTGATTCTTCTGGGCTCTACCGAGGACATAAATGCTGTGTAGTGGCAGTGATCAGATAGGTCCTTGGAAGATCGAGTTTGGATACCAGCGGATGGGTTGTCGATGATTTGACCTGGTGGGTGGTCCTTCGTCCATACATGTAGACGGGGCTGTAGATGATCAGCAGCTGCGGTAAAGGGGATATCTTGAATATCAGGAGAATCTGCGGTTTGAGATGGCAGTTCCCCCTGGATTTGAGAACATCCTGCTGAGTCATCTTGGTTTGTTAGAACGAGAATGGAGTTATCTGGAGCAGTTGGAAGAGGTTCCCCGGGATTGCGGATGGGAGATCCTCTGGAACCTGAGAAGGTTCCCCCTGGATTGCGGATGGGAGAGTGACAATCCTTGGATCGGTTCTAGTGTCAATGTTTTCTATGAGTTCATCATCCGAATCCGAAGATACGTTTGATGGTGAAGTTTCTCTGCGGGTGGGGACTTGAACATCATCAAGTACTGGAACCTCGACGGTTGTTGCTAGATCCGGAGTCGAGCTTTCCCCCTCAATTGGAGAGGTGGAAGTATTGATAGAGGCTACTTCGGATAGAGATGGTCCAGAAACATCAGCATGTTGTTGTAGAGCTGCGGGAGACACAAGAACTTCGGATAGTTTCGCCGTTTCAACAGGATCGAAAAGATCGTCATAATTGACTTCAACTAGATTTAAGGGTCCTGAAGAAGCAGGAATATCACTTTCCATGATTGCGGTAGTTTCAGTGGATGGAGGGGCGTCGCGGATGTGAGAATCATCAAATTTCACATCGAAGCTTTCAATGATCAGCCTTGTACGTCTGATGAGCACTCGATAAGCAACTTTGTTAGTGGAATAACCAAGGAAGATGCCTTCATCAGACTTTGGTGCAAACTTGTTGAGCTGATCTCGGTTGTTGATCATGAAACATCTACACCCAAAGATATGAAAGAAGCGAACATTTGGCTTGCGGTTGTTAAGGCCCTCATATGGTGTTTTATTGAGACGTTTGCACACGATGCTTCGATTTTGGACAAAGCATGCGGTTGCTACTGCTTCAGCCCAGAAGTAGAGAGGAAGATGGGCGAAGTTAAGCATGGATCTGGCTGCTTCTACTAGTTTGCGGTTCCTTCTTTCTACTACTCCATTTTGTTGCGGTGTGTAGGGTGCTGAGAAGTTGTGCGAAATGCCCTTGGACACCAAGAAATTGTTGAGAAGATGATTAGTAAACTCGGTTCCATTATCACTGCGGATGCGTCTAACTGGAAGCTTGATCTGAAGTTCGATTTCTTTGATGAAGTTGATGAAAATCTCCGGTGTCTCTGATTTGAGTCTGAGGAAGAAGACCCATGTGAAGCGTGTATAATCATCAACAATAACCAGTATGTACTTCTTGTGGTGGAGACTGGATACGGTGGATGGACCGCAGAGATCAATGTGCAATAGCTCCAGTGATTCAGAAATGGAAGAGTCCATTATCAGAGGATGAATTGCTTTGGATTATTTCCCACATTCACAAGCTGGACAGAGAGTATCGTTGCAGAATTTGAGAATGGGGAGACCACGGACTAGTTCTCCAGTGACTAAATTGTTGATGTACCGGAAGTTGAGATGAGCTAGCTTGCGGTGCCATAACCAGCTGACTTCGGATACAGCTTTGGACAGGAAACACAGCTGCGGTCTCCCAATGATTAGAGAGACATCCAAAGGGTACATGGTACCTTTGGATCGGGATTTGATTAGGCATGTGTTCCTATCACTTGTCATCACGTAGCAAAACTGATCATCAAACTCAACTCTATGTCCTGCTTTACATAGTTGGCCAACACTGATGAGATTGTGTTTAAGGCTTTCTACATAAGCAACCTTCTGAATGGAAAATTTCCCCGTAGTGAGAACACCGTAACCTCGGATGACACCATTCGCATTGTTGCTGAATGTGACATTTCCACCATTGCATATTGCCCTGAAATCCCGAAGGTACTCTAACCTTCCGGTCATGTGCAAGGAGCAGGCACTGTCAATTAACCATTCATCTTCTTGTTCCTCCTTGCACAAGGCCTGAGAGTTACACAGTTAGTTTAGGCATCCAAACTAGTTTGGAGCCTGGGGCAATTGGTGAATTTCTAAAAGATGCATGGACCGAGGTTGCTGGGACGGGTCTCTTGTCAACTTTTAATCCTAGTCCTAGGTGTTTGTTTAGATTTGGAGTGTTGTGAGGTTTTGAAAAAGTACAAGGTTTCTGACTCCGATTCGATTTGACATAAGATAAATCCTTTTGACAACTACACTGACATTTACAAAATAAGATTTTGTCATTGGATCTGACACTATGCTTGGTCAACGGTCTATAGGATGAATTGGACTTGATACCGGTCCGAGGTTGAAAAGATCTGACATGAGTGTTGTTTGGTTTCTGAAAAGTTTGTTTTGAACGAGGTTTAGCACGTGTAAATCTTTGAGTCCTTTTAGGTGGATTTGGTAAAACACCCTTCCATTTGTTGAAATTTTGACGTGACTTTAAAAGTGGTGGAGTGGGTAAAATACCTTTCCATATAGGATCATTTGAGGAATAGACCTGAAAAACATAGTTTCGAAAAGACTTAACACCCTTTTGGGTTGTGTCAGAAGTGATAGGAATGACTTTTGAAACTGAACTTTCCTCTTTGTTCTTTTTGTCGATAGGAAAGTTTTTTGAAAAATAGTGTGAGAAAACAAATTTTCTGGACTTTTGGATTTTGGAAATCTGACACGCTTCTTGTTTTTTGAAAAGGTTTGTCTGTTTGTGCCTCGAGATCTAATTTCCTCTTTGAAGGCCCTTTTGGCTAAAGATTTTGGTGAACCGCAGTCATTGTTGTTCAACTGCGGTTTCCTGGAATTTTTAGAATGATTTTGAAAACGAGGGCTTGAGTCATCAGAACTTGAAGATTCAGGGACTTGAGAGCATTGACTGCGGTAGGGATGACTTGACTACCGCTGAGTAAGTCATAGATGGGACTTCGGTGGGACATTTGTGAGACATTTGACTATAGTGAGAGACACTGCGGTCTGAGGACAGAGATGGGAAGTCTTTGGAAACTTCGGGGCCCTCAACAACAATCTCTTCATCAACTACGGATGAAGTTTGAGAATTTGGATAAACGGTGCCACAGATAGGAATTTGATCACATGTGTGACCCGAAACCTCAGGCACAATTTTCTCAATGACACAATTATTGCTTAGATTGTGCAGTCTACCGAAGTGAGTTTTGATATCTTCGGGAAAGGTTTTGTCATTGACTGGGAAATGAAATTCTCGGTCTGGAGGGACATACAGTCTGTCTTTGTTGAACCGGGGTGAGGAATCCATTGCGGTAGGATATCCATTCGACCAACCCCAATTGTATATATTTTCCACGGTTCCATTGTTTACCAAATTTTCAATAGATTCACTTTCATTAAACAATTTTTCAATTAAGAGATTTAAGCGTACAATTTCTCTCTGAGCTAAATCTCTCTGGTTCAAAGCTATCTCTAATTGGGTTTCACTTAGCATTCTTGCATCTTTTTGTAACTCTAGGTCCTTCTCTAACATAGCCATCTTAAGTCTTTTGTTATCCAGTCGTCCTCTTACGTGGAACATCTCTTGGGACGCAATGTTCTTCTCATCTAAGGCTTTATTATAGTTTGTAAGGACGGCAACACAAGTGTCATTAAGATCATCTATGTAGGGCTGACAGTCATGCATGCTATAATTTAGAGTTTGGATCATGAGTTTTACCTGTTCGACGATGCTTAGAGTTCCATCCTTTGCCATGTAGCAGTAGTTCTTGTTCAACATTGTAGACCCATCATCATCCGTAGTGGCCAGCATGTAGATTTTCCCTTTTCCTTTGACACTATTGATGGCTTCATCTTCATCTCCGGATGACCAAACTTGATGGTCTCTTTTGACTTGGGCTACGTATGCCCTTCCTTTTTCCTTGTCTTCCAACTCTTGAGCCATTCTAAGGTAGAATGCTCTGTCTTTTACTACATTGGCCTTATAATCTCTTGTAAAGTGATTCTCTTTGTTGCATTTGTGACAAATCACCACATCAGTCTTGTCTTCTGGGGGAGTACCGGAGTCAGTGGTTTGAAGAGACTGCGGTATCTCCTTTGGCTGATTGTTTTGAGATTGCGGTGGTGGATGAGAACTTTTGGGATATCGAGGATGGTTATTCTGGGAACCAAAGTTACGGTTGAATGGAGGTTTGTTGAACTGCTGATTCTTGCAGAAGGAAGGAGGTGGTAGACGGTTGAACTGTTGGCTAACAAGAGCAATAGCCTTCTGAAATTCTTCTTCATCGTCATATTCTGAGTCAGCTTCGTGTGACTGCGGTGGAGTGTCATACGATGTAGAGTAAGGTGATTGCGGTGGAGCTTATGCTATGAGAGCAAGTGGTCCTCCGAAGTCAGCATAGTCTTTGAGTACGGTTGATTCTTGTGCTTGAAGCTCTCCATAGAGCTTGTAGAGAGACAATGAGTGAATCTTTCTATCGCCTTGGACTATCATCTTAGCCGTAGTCCAATGTCTTCCCAAACCATTAAGAAACTGGAGATTGGTTTCATGGTTACTGCGGATGGTTCCCGCATTGGATAACTTAGTGACTATCAGGTTGAACCTTTTGAAGGAGTCTTCCAAACTTTCGCCAGTATGAGCTTTGAAGTTGTTGAACTCGTTGAGTGCGGTAGTAAGCTTCTTGTCTTATGCTTGTTCTGAGCCTTCGTACAGATTCTTGAGAACATCCCAAATCTCTTTTGCTGATTTGTAATTTATGATAATATCGAAGTTGTCAGGAGCAACTCCACAGGAGATCTCATAAAAAGCAACATCATCATTTTCCATTTTATCGAGATCATCCTTGGTGGGACGGTTCATGGCTGGTTGACCTCCTCCTAACATGGTTGTGGCGCCGTCAGTTTGGACTGGTGTAAGGACTGGAACATGTGGTCCTTCTTCTACGGATCGCCATACATCTCTACCAAGTCTTCTCAAGTATCTTTCCATTCTTTGAGACCAGTGATGATATTCATTTGCTACCAGTATTAGGGCTCGGTTAGAACCACCAACACTGTTGGAAACATTCAGAGATAACGCTTGTGCCATTTGAAATTGTTTTTTTTAAGAAATGAACTTAGTGGTATAGAAGGCCCTTTGAAAAATCAGAGTTCCATTTTCAAAAAGCAACCACTATGGCTCTGATACCAATTGTTGAGAGAAAAACTTAGAGACACACTTGAACAAAACGTTAGAACAAGTAGATTGCAGAATAGTTAATCTCAAAGGATCTAAAAGCTCAACAATAATATTAACAAGTTAGAGTTAACTAGTTAGAGAGTTAGTTACGGAAATGTAAAGAAATAGAAATGACAGCAGTTGTTATATCAAGTATACACTTAAGTTGATTCATAACAAGGAATGCATTCAAACCGAGTTAATAAGGAAGATCAAACTTAGTGATTAAGTCTCAAAAGACTTGCTCCTGAGAGAGATTATAATCAGCTATGTTCCAGAAACAATTGCAAGTAAGAAGTGAGGAGTAGAAAGATAAAGAAATAGAGAAGATAACTTTGGAGAAATGTATTCAGAATAGATCGTAAGTTATCCGTATCACATACAAGATCATGAGCTCTTATTTATAGAGACTCATGAAGAACACTAGATTACAACTCTATAGCAGCCATGCAAGGCATACTGGACAATAGAGTGAATTACAGTAAGACAAGTAAAGTAATCTAATTAAATTGACTGCGGTAGCAAGAAGCTCTAATTGCGGTTGCTGATGAAGGAGTGACTGCGGTAGCTGGATCGTTGCGGTAGCAGGAATGGTTGCGGTAGCTGAAGTTTTAGAGGGTCACTTTTATGATTCAACAGCAGAATACCCACTCGTAGACCTGACACTTTGCCCTACTGTTCATAATAGGATTCATACTCGGTCCATCCATCATTACTTCGTGTATACAAGTCGTATATAATTAGGATTAGTAAGACGGTCGAATGTGCGACTCTGCCCCAGGTCCACAACTAAACAAGGAACAGGAGATAGGGCGGAAACACACATACTAGATCTGCGTAATCATAATCATATACCACCGTCGCGTATACACTTAATAGTGATAGGTGGGCTGTATTCGTCCTTAGCCTCTGTGCTTGAACTTGGTCTAGTGGATGAGTGGTATCTCGGAAAGGTCTGCGGACATATGACGGTAAGGCTTCGGAGGACAAAGTACTCTTCGCACAAGTACTTCGGGGTTTAGAATACGAAATACAAAACTGAGGTCTGGGTCGGACTGTCGTTACGAATGACGAAGGTTTCATGAATTTGATGGTCGAGACGATAGGAACATATGAACTTAGTATGGTGAGGACCATGCCAACTCATGACGAAAGATAGTAACGAAATCTTTACTGAACAAAGTTTTGGCCGATTTGAAAGAAATGTATGTTACACGATGATGTACTCCCTAGTGTGCTCGAAAAATGTACTCTTTGTAAATGTTCTAGTGCTTTCTGTTTTCCACTTGATGTTAACACTTCTACGTATCGTACCGCGATGTGCGCATACATACCGCGAAAGTGCTTTGTTATCTAGTATTGATACTTAAACTACGATCCTCCTTGGTACCACTACAATCGCCTGAAATATACAAGTTATGAATACTTAAGATGAATTGGACGGTCGACTGAGTAACTCTGCCTCAAATCCACAACCAAACAAGGAACAGGAGTTAAGGCGGAATCACTCACTCTAAGTCTGCAAAATCTTAGCTATGCACAACCCTTAATGTACATACTAAGCCATCATACCTTCTCAGAACGGATCCCTTAGTTCTTTTGAATATTGTGACCTACTTCATTATGTGAGTTATTATAATTACTTTTAAGTGTTATCCCCCAAGTTTTAATCTTAAATGAATATAAATTAATTTTCAAAGTAATTATTATTTCGAAAATGTACCGCTGTTCGATGACGACTTCGAGGTCGATTCTCCTGCGCTGATCATCAGAATTCTTCCATCCTTTCCTGAGTTCCTTGTTATCGGGCAGTCCTCCTGGTAGTGTCCGGTCTCACCACAACCATAGCATGCTTGGTTTTCGTCAACTCCGGGGACTTGGGAGATCGGTTGAGCCGGTGCCCTACAGAAACGGACTGTATGTCCCTTTCTGTGGCAGTTCAGGCACTGCATTTCCCGACATACTCTGGTGTGGTGGTAGCTGCACTTTCCACACTTCGGGAGGGTTCCAGCATATCGACTGGCAGGTGCTGGAGTAGCAGGTGTTGTGGCGGCGTACATAGTACTTGTTTGTTCCTCCTGCGGGGTTTCCTGTGTTGTTCGCTTCTTCTTCCTCTTGTTCCCCGACTTCCGTTTATAGTCCTCTTCCCTCGATGGCTCGGGAATAGGGACTTCTACACCATGGCAGACTCCGTGGTCGATGACTCGCTGAGCCAGGCGTTTAGCACTATCGAATGTGGCTGGGTTAGAAGACAGCGCATCTCCTTGGAGGGGGGCAGATAGACCCCAAATGTATCTTTCTATCTTCTTGCTCTCCGGGGTAACCATCCCGGGGCATAGAGCTTCTAGGTCGCTGAACCGGTCAGTGTAGGCCACTATGTCTGAGCCGACTATAGTGAGCTCCCACAGTTCTTGTTCCAGCTTTTGAACTTCGCCCAACGGGTAGTATTCTTCCATCATCAACTCTTTTAGGTTCTCCCAACCTATTGAGTTAGCCACTGATAGGGTCAGTGACTTTACATGGCTATTCCACCATGTCAGGGCTCTGTCAGAGAAGGTGCAGACAACAAGCTTCACTTCTCTCCCTTCAGGGCACGAACATATTTCGAAGACTGAATCTGTTTTCTCGAACCATCGCATCAGAGAGATGACTCCACCATTTCCATCGAAGGAATTGGGTTTGTAGTTCATGAAGTCCTTATACGAACACTCCCTTGGGTGTTCGTGAGTGACTCTGGGGTTGGTTAAGTGGGTACCGCTACCAGATCCGAAGGTACCACTTTCACCGAAATGAGCTAGAGCAGTTGCCACTACGGAGGATATCGTTGCTTGAAGAGCAGCAGGATCGAATTGTAGAGGTGGAGTTGGAGTTATCGGAGTAGCGCGTATGTTTGATCTGCGAGGAGGCATCTTTGCTAAAATAATACAAAGATGAGATGGAATAAGTCTAAGGCAATGGACACAAGCCGAAAGCTGAAAAGACAAGGTTATCCTAGTTCTGGGTGTATCGGGTCCTGACTTCCACGGGGTTCTGGAAACAATTCATAAAAGAGTCTATACCTAATAAAATTTATGAATTTGGAATGGCTATCCTCGAATGAATATCTATTGTCTGAATAACTGTTAACAGCTGCATGTAAGAAAATAATCCTAACATATAATGTGAGCAGTGTCTCCACTTGCTCATTAAGTTAACAAAATTATTATTTATTAGTGTGACGTATAAGACGTTATGGGTTACTTCTGTTGATCCTTCTTTGAAAGCTCCTCATGAACTTGCTCTCGTTTCCTCCTGACTCTTCTGTTGTCTACTATGAGGAAGTGGTTACATCTATCCGGGTTTGTCGTGCGAGAATGGAAGTGACTAAAGAATCTATGAGATTAAGTGAAACATTATGGGGTGATCCTTACAGAGTCCTCCTATAATTGCACAAGGTATACAAGTTGTATATAATTCAAGATTAAATAGACCTTCGAATAAGTGTTCCTACTCCAAAACCACAACCAAACAGGGAACAGGTAGTGAAGCGTAGATCACAAATTCTAAGTCTATAAAATCTCAATTATATATAACCTTGGGAGTATACATTGCAAGATTATAGACCTATCCGTAAGGGTCTTTTAAGTTATCACATAAGTTATTTGTATAGTGCCTAAAATACTCCTATAGTATTTAATGTAATCTACCTGGTATGTTTTAAACTTGTTATCGCGTTATAGTATTATAGAATACTCCTATAGTATTCTAACTCTAATGTACTTGATCTAGTATTCTCTTGACTTAGTATTAGGTAAGTTTTACGACCGTTGCAACACCACATCATTCCCAAACACATGTCGGTCACATCTCGAATGAATATAGTTGATCAGGCTATATTGATTCTAGCTATGATTACATAACTGTCCAGGTTTGACCATAGTGTTCAACCTTTAACTTCTTCTGTTCTGTTCTTCTTGTGATACTTGTTCTAGTAGGTATATATATATATATATATATATATATATATATATATATATATATATATGTATATATATATATATATATATATGTATAAGCAAGTATGTATACTTTTATAAGGTATCATTATATATTTAAAATATATTCTTATCCAGAGCACTTCGGCCCCATTAAAATATATCTTTTATCGGTTGATATACTTAGTTCACTATAAACAATGCTCTGATACCAATCTGTCACACCCCAAAACCGGAACGGCGGAAACGTTCTGGGGCGGAGGACGTCATGTTTAGTATCACAAGCCATGCATCATAGTAAGCAAAGAAATAAAGAACCATTTCATTAGAAAGAAAGTTTTTACAAAGTATGCGATTCACATAATATAGAATACATAGCAAATAACAAAAAAAGACATGAAGCTATACTGCTCCATCTTCTGAATCCCAGTGCGCGAACCTGTCTACTGGTCTCCTGAGAATACAAGTTACTTCGAAAGCGTAGATCAGAATTTAAGCTGGTGAGTTCATAAGATTATAGTGATGTAGTAAGTAGTAAGAAAGTTTGTAGAAAGTTGTAGTAAGTTGTAATATGTTATGTTTAGAAAAGTTTGCCTGTTCCTCCAGAAAATCCTATATTTCCTCCTTTGATGAAAGATAAGTAAAAATGACTCTACAGTCCTTTCTATGAGTATTAAATGGATACAAGTTATATAAAACTCAGAGTAAACAAACAATCGGTTATGTGTATCTGCCCAAAGCCCACAACCAAACAAGGAACATGAAATGAGGCGGAAGACACACATCCCATTGTTTGTTAGATCATCGTTGTATATAACCCCTGCGTATTCACTCGGTACTCACGGAGTTAACTGTAATAGTTCCTTTATATTTGATGAAAAGATTCTTTTAAGAAAACCCTAATTTCTTATAATAAAATGATAACCACAGTAGTTCCTTCTATAATCACTTAGTTTATACTATTTATATATAATCTAATATCGAACAGACAGTTAATTGTGTGAATCTGCCCTAAACCCACAACCAAACAAGGAACAGGGAATGAGGCGGAAAGCATACATCCAACTACCTATCGGATATTAATTATATATAACCTTGGTTTATAAAGTAAGGTATATAGAATCAACCACCTAAGGTCCTTTAAGTTTTACTGGTTTAATAAAATGGATTAAACCCTTTACTGGTTAAGTTTCTAGTTTTGAATACCAAATGTTCTTTATTTGAAAAGTATGTTTTGTACTAGAAAACAGTGCATTGAATTAGTGTCCTATGACCTGACCCATACATGGTACCCCTTATGATTACTTGGTGTACAAGGAACATATATATAACTAAGCTCGGATAGATAGTAGGCTGGGTGTATCTGCTCTAAGCCCACAACCAAACAAGGAACAGGAAATGAAGCGGAAAGCACACATCCTACTACCTGTCGGACCTGATTAATATATATATCCCTTAATGCATACACTAAGGAATCATAAAGTTAGAATTATAGATCCTTTTCTACTGAATGTATTAGACTCGACTGTTCTGTGTGTGTCGTTTGTAAAATGTGAGTTTTCCCTAGTTTA
This sequence comes from Lactuca virosa, assembly GCF_052849685.1. Lineage (NCBI taxonomy): Eukaryota > Viridiplantae > Streptophyta > Magnoliopsida > Asterales > Asteraceae > Lactuca > Lactuca virosa. The sequence goes on along the minus strand of NC_136433.1, from coordinate 362,122,603 downwards.
TAACTATCTTGACTCGAAAATAGTTTGTATTAGCTTTCAAGTGGAACTGTCACTTACTGAAAGTAATGGGAATTTATAAGTACGCAGTTGTCTTTTGAATTGACATTCTGTTGTACTAATTACCTTAAAATATGTTTGTTTTAGTAAGGTCATGATGTGAAGGCTAGTACCCTTACTATACGCTCTCCCTGTCAAGAGATTCTGGGGACCAAACGCGACTGTAGCAACCAATTGCTAGCCGTGTAATTCACATTAAAGTTATATGATCATGTATACCCAATTTAACTATCACCTTTTGTTAAGAACGATGAGATAGTGATTCATTGGTATGATTAGATCCTGTAGTTGTTCTATGCTATAGCATCTTAGTATGTTCGTTCTGTTATAGTATCTTAGTATGTTCTATTTGAAGTATTGTATCTACCTCCTTGTTTCTCTTTATGTTATCATGTATTGTATCTACCTCCCTGTTTCTCTTTATAGTATGTTCTAGCATCTAGTATGAACTGAACCTCTAAACTATACCCCTTATAGTTTAGTAGTATTTTACTTGAACTGTTATTGAAAAGACTCATTTTACTATTAAGTTATGCTTGCACTTTAAAAACGGAGTTTGGTTAAACTATAAAGTAGCATAACTTTAAAAGAGTTTTTGAAATGTTTTGATCACTTATAAAAGACATAAGCAATCTTTTGAAAGATGTTTATAACAAACAATTACACAATTATCATTGTGTTCAACTTGTATTCCCCCCCCCCCCCTTAAAAGCATTTAAAAGAGTTTAAAAGATTGATTACGGGGTATGAACTCACCTTATGTGGGTGATTCAACGAATAAGCGTGTAAGGATGAGAAGTTCCACGAATGAAGTCCCGAGACACAACAAGTCCTAAATGACATATATGGCATATAAAGGCATGAATATAGTGTTTATAAGCAACTATATGAAAAGGAAACACCTTAAGGGACTAGGAAACACTTTGACCAAGTGTTGGAATCACATGTGGTTCATCAAAGGGATGTTTAAGGTCATCATATGGTGTTTACGGCCATGCGTTTACGGCCATGGAGTTTACGGCCGTAAACTCATGGTACAAAGGTGCATAAGAGGGGTTTTGAAGGCTTGGGAAGCTTGAGGGACCATTTCTCTACACAAGGATGAGGAAAATCAACTTATTGGAGGGGGTTGAGGTGTTTACGGCTACACCAAAAGTGTATGGCCATAAACTCACCAAATGGTCTCATTTTGGGTCTTAAAGGGAATGGTTCTCAAAGGTTCAAGTGTCTCAAAGGTTAGCTAGTGTATAGAAGTGTTTAGGGCTCAAATCTTGGCCATATTTAGGGTTTACGGCCAAGGGAGATGCTCTTTGGCCGTAAACTCTAATTCATGTTGAGTTGGGTGATGTTTCAAGGCTATGACCTAATGTCTAACATGGTATACTAGAAGATGGATGGAAAACTCACACTTTTGAGGCCTTAGATGAGTTCACGGCCACCAAGAACTAGTATGTGTTCTTGGTGTTCTTGGTGAAAGATGAAGATCTAGCAAAAAGTTGATTTCCATGGATGAAATCAAAGGGTGATTCATGAGTAAGAAGGGTAATCAACAACTAGAGGGAAGAATCACTTACTTTTTGAAGATCGGGAATGAAAATCTCGATGATACTTGAAAGAGAATGGAAATGTTCTTGAGGTGTAAGTGAAATAATGAAGGAAAAGTGAAGGAATGATGACTTATATGGGAGTTTACGGCCAGCCATGACTTTATGGCTATAAACTCATGAGTCTTGGCCGTGAACTCCTTTTTGGTGGTCTTTAGGCTTGAATGTTGCATAGTGTCTCTAGCAGGTACATTCTAACACTCATTCCTTAAGTGTACTAGGCTTAAAACTCCTTAGAATGACCTTTAACAAGGCTAGAACTCATTTGAAATGAGTCTGACACTCAGTTGAGTTGAATGGTTGGACTATTCAAGGCAAGAATTTTGAGGTTGTCACACTATCCATGGGTTATATTATTGGTTTAGCCCACTTACGTAATCATGGATCACTTAGCCAATACTATAAGTATCATTGATTTGCATAATCAATCCCTCCATATTTAATTAGTTTCTTTTGACCACAAAATTAAATCGTAAATAACCTTATTCCTCATAAAACCATCCTATCAAATTGCACTGGTGAAGGCAACCCAAAAGGATCATGTTACTATCGGGTCAAGTACATACCAATTATAGTTATGGGATTAGACACCAAATCCAACAGTCTCCCATTTGGATAAGTCTAATAACTATAGCTGCCTATTTGACTTCAGGATCCGACTTTGCAATCGTAAGCTTCCAAAAGCCGCTGTCAACTCTGCCCCAGTCAGTGACGTATCCTTTAGATAAGGGATCATATACACCTCTGTTCTCAAGATATCAGGTGGACAAATACATGGAACAGTGTCATACTTATTGTCCAATAATTTGTTTCCTGATTTCCGATTTGTCTGACATAGAACATAACTGAACACATCAATTTAGTTCTGACCGGGCCCGACACAATGGTCAAAACAAAATCATCGAGGGGCCCAAGATATCGCTTTTAATCCTATCAGGATAAAAGGAACATATAAACTTTGACAATATATGCTTGTACTAACTACTCATTAAATCATGCACAAGGACACGTTTTATAACATCAAGTTACTGATGTGTTTTCGCGCCATCAATGCATGACTAACTCATAGTCAACAAGTCATATATCTAGGTTTGAAGACATATATATGATATTATCGTCTCACGGTCACTCTTGATAAATTCCATAAAGTGCTTCAAGTGAACGCGGGTTGATTCAAAACTCAAATCTTATTTCAGAAGTACTCATGAATGGTGCAGCAAACCTGTTGCAATGCCTAACTCATCAGACAATCCTACAAGCCAACTCATGACAGTCTTCTTTCATACCTACTTCCAAAGTATGAACGACTGTGGATAGTTTGAATAAATCTTATTTATTCTGGAAGTCAAAACATGCAAAGTGAAACAATAGTAAATAATTGACACAGGACAGTAACTTTACTTATAAATAACTCCTTTTAATCATCATCAAATGTCAATTACAATTTAGCTATTACAAGTTTCGGTTTATCTAATCACTAAAACTAATATCGTCCTTTAGCCCAATGCCCCTTGCAAGCTGCAAGTGCTTAACCCTAGTCAGTCCCTTTGTAAGCGGATCTGCTGGGTTGTCCTCTGACGATATCCTCTTCACCACGAGGTGCCCTTCTTCTACTTGATGTCTTATGAAGTGGTACTTTCTGTCAATATGTCTGGATCTTCCATGATCTCTCGATTCCTTGGTTAAGGCAACCGCCCCTTCATTATCGCAGAAAATTTCCATAGGCTTCTTTATGGATGGAATAACTCCAAGGTCTCCGATGAAGTTTTTCAACCATATCGCCTCCTTTGCTACTTCGCTTGCTAATATGTACTGTGACTCACACGTTGAATCAGCTACAGTCTCCTGCTTGGAACTTTTCCATGTCACTGCTCCTCCATTCAGGGTAAACACCCAGCCCGACTGAGAGCGAAAATTATCTCTGTCGGTCTGAAAGGTCGCATCGCTATACCCAGTCACTGTCAAGTCATCACTCCCACCGAGGGTAAGAACCCAATCCTTAGTCCTCCACAAGTACTTAAGAATATTCTTAACCGCAGTCCAATGAGCTTTACCAAGGTTTCCTTGATATCTGCTGACCATGCTCAAAGTAGAGGCCACATCAGGGCGAGTACAAGTCATAGCATACATGATCGAACCAACTGCAGAAGAATACGGTATATGACTCATTTCTGTTGTCTCAGCTTCTGTACTCAGACTCTGAGTCTTACTTAGTTTGGTATTGCCTTGGATAGGTAAGTCACCTTTCTTGGAGTTCTCCATGCTGAAACGTTTCAACACCTTGTCCAAGTAGGTACTTTGACTAAGTCCTATTGGTCTTTTACTTCTGTTTCTCAATATCCTTATCCCTAGGATATAGGCAGCTTCTCCGAGGTCCTTCATAGCGAAACACTTCCCAAGCCATGACTTGACCTCCTTCAAGGTTGGGATGTTATTTCCTATGAGCAATATGTCATCCACATACAACACCAGAAAGCTAACTATACTCCCACTAGCTTTGACATATACACAGGATTCATCCTCGCTTCTCGAAAATCCGAAGTCTTTGACTTTCTCATCAAGACAAAGATTCCATCTGCGAGATGCTTGTTTCAATCCATATATGGATTTCTCAAGCTTACACACTCTATTAGGGTACTCTGCACTGACAAAACCCTATGGTTGACTCATGTAAACATCATCAGCCAACTTTCCATTAAGAAAAGCGGTATTGACATCCATTTGCCATATTTCATAGTCCTGAAATGGAGCTATGGCTAGCATTACCCTTATAGATTTAATCTTCGCTACTGGTGAGAAGGTCTCATCATAGTCAACTCCCGGAGTTTGAGTCAAAGAGTTCCCATCCATGTTGGTCTTCTTCTTGAAGATCCATTTGCACATGTGTGTCTTACGGCCCGGTACATTATCAACCAAGTTCCAAACTTGATTGTCATACATGGACCGAATCTTGCTGTCCATAACCTCCTTCTATTTGGCAGATTCGGGGCCTGCCATGGCCTCCTTGTAGTTATTAGGTTCATCCAAATTTATCAGTGTTCTATCACTGATAAATGTATCACCTTCAACTGTTATATGAAAACCATATAACACAGGTGGAACACTAACTCTACTGGAACGCCTTGGAGCTACGGACTTGTCAATTGGTTCCACCAGAGTTTCCTGCTCGGGTTTAGTGCTAGTGTTTGAGGTTCCTTCATCGCTTAAATCTTGAAGCTCTTCAAGGTCAATTTTCCTCCCACTTTCCTCTTGGCATATGAGTTCTCTCTCTCGAAAGACTCCTCTCCTTGCAACGAAGACAACATTGTCACTCGGTCTATAAAAGAGATATCCAAAGGACTTCTGCGGGTAGCCTTTGAAAATACATCGCTCACTTTGAGGTTCGAGCTTGTCATGAGTTTCTTTTCTCACAAAAGCTTTGCAACCCCAAACTTTGATGTGGTCCAATGTGGGAACTTTCCCAGTCCACATCTCGTGAGGTGTTTTGGAAACCTTTTTGGTAGGGACTAGATTAAGGATATGGGCGGCAATCTCTAAGGCATACCCCCATAATGAGATTGGTAATGAAGCTCGACTCATCATGGAACGAACCATGTCTAGCAAGGTTCTATTGCGCCTCTCAGCCACACCATTAAGCTGTGGTATCCTAGGTGGCGTCAATTGTGAAACAATTCCACATTCCTTAAGATAGTCAAGGAACTCGATACTAAGATACTCTCCTCCACGATCGGATCGTAGCATCTTTATCTTCCTGCCCAATTGATTCTCCACTTCTTCCTTAAACTCTTTGAACCTTTCAAAGGTTTCTGACTTATGCTTGATTAAGTAGATGTTGCCATACCTGCTGTAATCATCAATAAAAGTCACATAGAAGTGGTTAGCATCCCTTGTGGCGGTTTTGAATGGTCCACACACATCGGTGTGTATGAGGTCCAACAAAACTTCACCCCCTTCACAAGTACTAGTGAAGGGTGACTTGGTCATCTTTCCAAGTAAACAAGATTCGCAAGTGTCATCCGACTTTAAGTCGAATGACTCCAAAACTCCATCCTTTTGGAGTTGGGCTATGCGCTTCTTGTTGACAGGTCCAAGACGACAATGCCACAAGCATGCCTTGTCCAAAGCATTGGATGAATCAATATTCAACACATTATTTCCTAAGTTATCTACAACATTCACAGTTTCATATACACCATTGCAAGGTAATGCTTCAAAATAAAATACACCATTATAATAAGCATAAATTGCACCAACTTCATTATTAAACGAAAAGGTAAAACCTTTTTTGTACAAACTGTGAAAAGAAAGAATATTTCTCGCCATATCGGCCGAGTAACAACAATTATTCAAATCTAAATTTAAACCATTTCTAATCAATAAAGAATAAACTCCAATCTTGGTCACTGGCGGCATTTTCCTATTTCCCATGATTAAGTTTATCTTCCCGTGCTCCACATCCCTACTTCTTTTTAGTTCCTGCAAATCAGAACAAATGTGAAATCCACAACCTGTATTAAGGAACCAAGAATTAGCATGTGATGAGTTATTAGATTGAATACTGTAAATACCTGAAAATGATGGTTTGATCTTCCCATACTTTATGTCCTACAAGTACTTGGGGCAGCTCCGTTTCCAGTGCCCTTTTTCAATGAACATGGAAACAGCCAGCATCCTTCGGATTCGAAGAGGGATTAATGGAACCAACTTTGGTCCCACTAGAAGAGGATCCATCAAGGGAATTTCCCTTGCGGATCTTGGAGGGAGCCTTCCTCTTCTTTCCCTTTCCATATCCTATTGCCAGAACAGGAGCAGAAGTCGTAGTAGAAGTACACACAACCGATTTGCCTTTAAGGTTGCTTTCTGCAGTCCTTAAAAGCCCTTGAAGCTTGCTAAGAGTGACCTCCTCCTTGTTCATATGATAAGTCATACGAAACTAATCATAACAAGAAGGTAAAGAGTGTAGAAGTATATCTATGGCCAACTCTTCATCAAAATTGACATTCAATTTTAGCAAGCGGTCTACATATCTCTGCATCTTCTGCAAGTGAGTTGTGATGGGTTCACCATCCTTCATTTTGGTTGTAATCATGGAGGCAATGATCTCATACCTCTCCTGCTGAGCACTTTGATGGTATCTTTCCATCAAATCATGATACATTTAATAAGGATAGTAGTCCTCATAGGACTTCTGCAGCTTAGCAGTCATGGTTGCAATCATAAGACACGACACCTTTGTCGCATCCCTCTCATGAGTAGTGTGTTCATCGATTTTTTCAGGAGTAGCAGTGGTGACATCAATCACCTTTAGCTCTTTATAAAGGATATATTCTTTGTCCTCGTAACGAATAGCCATTCTGATGTTTCGAATCCAATCATTGAAATTCGAGCCATCAATAATGACACTCCCACATAGGTTCATGAGGGAGAAAGAGCCTGAAGGAATTGGTGTTGAATCATTGTTTGGGGTAGACATCTGAAAAGAAGAAGAACAAAGTTTAGATTAGATCAGAATCCTTAATATTACACCCAATATGAAATATTAAGGCTAGGATCCAACACAATATTCTGCAATTGCGAAGAGGGATGCCGTAATCCAATTGCAGAATATTTGAAGGTAGGTAAATGACGATTTACCAATTTCCACCACAAAAAACCAAATAGATTATTAGGTTTTAATTTGTTTGAAATTCCTAGATATTTGAGATTCATTGAACTTTTCAAAGACATGTTTAAATCTCGATTGTGCCCTTCAAGTTTGTGACTGGGATGCTGAGGATCACAAACAAGGTGTGAATAACCATGCAAATTAACATGGTACACCCAACGTTACAAATCACCTAATCAATTTGTCGGTTAACCACACGCGCTCCATTGATCTATGACTAACATCAAGCTATCATTTTCCACATATTGTCAGTCCCAGATTAGTGTGCCGGTTAACCACACACGCTCCACTAACTACTTAACAAGGTGCAAAGTGTAATTTCATGGATTAGCACCATTTTCACATTTTTTCTAAAGTAACTAAGATTGGGAATTAAATAAAAGTTTAGTTACTTTATATTTATCATTATACTTTTAATGAGGGAGAATTAGTGTCCTATCCTACCCGTTCAGCTAACGAACCTTCACCAGTCAAGGAAGCGGTGGGTGAGAGCGGACACCCATTAAACCACCATTTTATAGGCATTAACCTTATACCCCCCTTATAGACCGGCTTCGTGAATGAGGCCTACTAACGGTAAGAGTGACTTGTTCTTATATATATATATATATATATATATATATATATATATATATATATATATATATATATATATATATATATATATATATATATATATTATTAAACTCATAATATTATAAAGTATAAGGGTTGAATTTTAACTTTTAACACTCTAGGGTTTGGAATTAAAGTTTCATTTAATGAGACTATGCAAATTCCAAAACTTGAGGGCAAGTTTTGAAACTTGTCAAAACCCTTCATATTCATAACATATGAGTTTAATTTGATTTTAATGATGAGACATTTCATTTTCCATAACTTGAGGACAAGTTATGGAGGTCATTAAACATCAATTATATCATATTTCTAACAACTAAATTATCATATAACTCTTGATATAACTAAACTCATATACAAGGCAATTCTATATCAACAATTCTAAAACAATTTGGTTTATCATATAAAACAACAACTATTTTAAAACTTTGATAATTATCTTTCAATTTGGATGAGCATGATCATTAACATATCTTAAAAAAACATATTTTTATGATTCAAAACAGTTTGGGGGTAATGATCATATCCAATATTGGCCAAAAACATGAATTTCTGCACTCTGATCAGCCAACTCGGCGACTCCATATAGCTTCATTTCTGCATGGACTGTTCGAGTTCCCCAGTGGATTCGGCGAGTTCATCTGTCAGAATGCAAAAAAAATCGATTTTTTCAATTTTGAAAACAAGCAAGCATCAAATATAATAGAAAACAATCCCAGTCTCTGATACCACTGTTGGGTTTTGAGCACTATAACACTTCCTAAGTGCACATGCAAACCTAAATGCTTTGGATCTATGTTTTTGTGACAACCCGATATTTCGAGACAATGTAATGTAACACCAGTCAAATTTAGGTCAAGATATAACTTTCCTAAAATCTTATTTGGGTTAAATAAAGTGGTAGGAATCGTAACAAGGTTTTCATATATATAAAGAACACAAAAATCCAAGTTATAACGAAGAAGTTATAACCATTCTAAGATTTCCGACAAAACCGGCCACACCGATTAAACGAAAAACGCGAAGTTTCAATACAATAGTTTTTAGCCTTAAGTATCTAAATGAAAGTCGTAGATAACATTAAACTGTAAACGTACGTAAAAAGAACGTCCAAATCTGACTTTGTATGAGGAAGTTATGATTTTTCCAAGTTCCGGATATAACAGTAGACAGCTAAAAACTCGAAATAGAGATCGAGAGACTTTTGGCCGAAACAACCTAAATGAGAATCGAAGGTCTCAAAAATAGTAGCACAACGGTAAAAAGTCTGAAGAAAACGGGCATCGAATGAAGGAGTTATGAATTTTAAGCGGACTTTTCATGCCCCGGCCTATTAAAAATAAATAATTAAAAATAAAGTCAAAATTAGCCGATGAAGTCTAAACGAGAGTTGTAGAGTATATTCTCACCTACGCGTGCATATCAAGAACGTTGAAAACGGAGCTCGTACGCGAAAGTTACGGATTTTACAAGTATAAGGCTCAAAATCCGAGGCTGTCAGGTCTGCCACGACGTGGCACAGTTTGCCGCGACCCGGCAAGTGACTGAGGGCATCCCATCATTGGAAGAGGATAATATTTTGCTCACCAGGACGTGGCATAGATGGCCACGACGTGGCACCCAAAATATGCCCCTATAAATAGATTTTAAGGGCTTCGAGTTTCATTGCTCAGTTCTCTTCTTTCTCGCGTCGAAACTCTGTGTTTAAGCCCCCGAAGCCCTCCCAAAGCCCCGCTTTTCACCTTCAAGTCCCGAAGGAAGGTTTTGTGTTCCCGAGATTCCCGAGAAAATCAACTTTTCAAAGTCGAAGTTCTGCTCGATTATCATCTCGCTTTCTCCCAATCAATCAAGTGAGTTCATACGCCTATAAACTACACTTTCAAATGTTTTATCAATGCTTTTTATACACTTTTAAGGGGGGGAATACAAGTAAACACACGGTTATTATCGTGTGTAAACATAAAGTTTCACTATATACTCTTTTTATTAAGTAACTCATATGTGATTCATAACTACTACATAGCAACTTTCGTATGCAATATGTATTCAAGATAACACCTTGTCTTTTGGAAATAAGACATGTTTATATATATATATATATATATATATATATATATATATATATATATATATATATATATATATATATATATATATATATATATATATATATATATATATATATATATACGAATCAAACACTTTATTTATACTTTAAGTATATGTGGTCATTTATGTAGCTTTAAATATTATACTTTACATAACAAGTGGGCATTACACTAGGATTTACTACACTTTTATCTATTTTATCAAACTGTTTTCAAATCGATTTATAAAATGACATCAACTCATTATTGATTATTGTTCAAAACTCTTAACTATTTTACAAAACTTCTTTTATACTTTTATATTATTAAATGCATGCCTAGATATGTATAGTTATATAAGTAATGTTTGAAAGACTTAGGAAGGCTAACTCGTTCTGATTTCCTTTTCCTCGTTGGGATGTGGCTTTAGGGTATCGATTATCCGTCCGAAGGTCGTCTAAATATTAGTTATATATCATGTATACATATATAGACATAAAAGTTCCATCAATCAGTTCAATACCTTTGAGTAGCAAAGGTGTACAATCATTTCTTCAATTACTATAACGGAAGTTACTAGTAAACTATAATAGGTATAGTTTAGGAAAATACTATCGTTTACAAATATTATAACATAAAATACTATAACCAAAGGAACATACTAATATACCAACGTTTTATTTACAAGTATGCATTCTTCATAACAAGGATAATCTTTTCATACAAAAGGTATTTCATTATATTACTCGTGAACTTGTTGTTAGCAATCATGTGAGACATATGGCTTTGTTAGTACCAAAACGAAAGTCCCCATCTGTAACCAGAGTCTCCTGGAAGGAGAGCGCGAATTTGTGTATAGATCTATACGGGTTTGACGAACCCGCACCTAAACTGTGAGCTCCGGTTAGGCCGGCAGGCCTGGGGTGACAAATGTCGACATTAGTACCACGTCTAGTATGGTTAAGAGAAACTTACAAACAGCGGAAACAACAACTCTTGTACGTAGTAATATACATTTAACTCATACATTTAACTCAATCATGCTCAGGGGGTAATATCTATAACATGGGATATTATTAGCATGTTCACAATTCGGGAGAAACACCCTTTTAACCAGTTTTACTTAAACAAAAGACTCACAGGAAGTATTAAAAATATATTGGTTTACAGAGTCATCAAGTGCCTTAGCAATTTTATACATACATAAATCTATTATTTAGGCATGAAAAACATCATTGTGTTATAGTTTTGGAACTTTTAAACTACCACACACTTATGAATAAATGTTGGACTTTTAGAAACAAATATTAAAAAACAGTCAGGCCTCGATAAAAGGCTACTTTTATACTAGTAGAAAATATGGGATTTTCTAGGAGTTTTCAAAACATGTACAAACAATTACATTGAACAATTTCAAACGTTACCATCAAACTTATACGAACAATGACATTAATTACTTATGAACTCACCAGCTTAAATGCTGACCTACACTTTCAAAATAACTTGTATTCTCAGGTCACCAGTAGACAGGTACGATGACCAGGTTTTGCGAAGACGGAGCAGCCAAGACTCGTCTTTTATTTTGACTACTTGTTGTAATGTCTTATTACTATGAAAGAACACACATGTATTAAACTATTACTATTAATGCAATGGACGATGTTGTTGCTTGTTTACTACTTTGCATTGTTGTGATACATTACATGACGTCCTCCGCCCCAGAACGTTTCCGCCGTTTTCGGTTTTGGGGTGCGACAGATTGGTATCAGAGCATTGTTTATAGTGAATTAAGTATATCAACCCATAAAAGATATACTAACTATAAATACAATGGGATTAAAATACTCTGACCAAGAGTTTATACTTTTAAATAATAGAATATTTAATTAAGTATACGTGCCTGCATTCATACTAAAATCAGTGTCACTAGGATAGAACAAAAGAATTACGATTGTTGGGCAGCACAAGTAGACTTAGAGACATATTGTCAAAACTGGGAAGATATAGCCTGATCAACTATATTATCCGAGGGTTGACTAGCATGTGCCTAAGTATGGTTGTGATGTGGCAACAAGTCTAAAAACTTACCAACACTACCACAATGAGAACACTAGAACAGAACATAAGTCTAAAATACTGTAGGAGTATTTCGTGTTACTATAATTACTTACTTGAGAACTAAAAAGATCTTCGTTACTAGGCTAATAGTTGCTAAGTGGATGCACTAGGGTTATATGTAACTAGGATGTCATAGACTTAGAATCTGTGAAATTTTGCTTTACCTTTGCTCCTTGTGAATTTGGAGTTAAGGTCCCTTATTCGAAGGCCTATCCTATTTTGATTACATATAACTGGTATGCACTTTACAAATAGTGATGTAACTAATGAAGATCGTTTAATACTTATCTAGTTAGTTCGTCTAATAACTATTTCCTTACCCCAATTCTCACGTAGATAACATGGCTGGACTCCATTCCCACGACGACCCGTACTACCCTAACCATGGCAATGTTGGATGGCTCGGAAAGGAGCCAGTGAATGATCACCCAATCCATATGGATGATCATCAAGCTGAAGGCCTTGCTGATGGTTCTGACTCCGAACCTGAAGTAGAGAACCTACCCCCGATGGCTCTTGTTCCAAATCCTAACCCTCGTCCGGCTTTTCATGGTCCGACGCCCCCTTGGGTAGAATGTTTGGAGACATGGAGCGAAGAGCAAGATCAGCCTATGCCGTTTGATGGAGACCGGAGCTTCTACAACACAAGCGGAAGAAGCTCAGCAGACAGAATTCTTCCAATTCTGGTCCATAGAGTTGCCCGGAACGAGATTCAGGACAGGACAACTCTCCATCGTATTGCAGAGGTTGATGGAAATGCAAGAATGCATACCATTTGCACCAATATCCTTGATCACATAAGTGAGAGATCTGAGAGAAACCATGAGACCCTGCTGCAAGCACTAGCTGAAACCCGAGCCGAAGTCATAGAGCTCCAAGTACGCCAGAGGGTGTACGAAAGATACCTGCTTGATATGGAACGTCAACTAGCCGAACTAAGGGTTCACCATAGGGGTGACCGTCGCCAGCAGGAGTTACCTTACTTCCTTCTTTCCTTGTTTTAAAGAACTGTGTTCCTGTCTATGTTCTGTGTAGTACTTTCTATGTGACTACCTTGTACTGTAAGTACTTTTAGTTAAGTCTTTATGCTGTCAAAGACTTTTCTACTCCGAATATGATGTAAGACCTACAACAAGGTCAATTTCCCCAAACCTATTACATCTTAAACATCAATGATATCGACAGTCGGCTAACTTCCGTGTCAATCTTTGTTCAAATGCTTTCATCATGCTCTCATTGGGATCTATCTGAAACCCCATCTAGTCAAGTTATTGGACTTTGGTAATTTAACTCTGGAATCATTTCCAATTCTCTTTCAAAGGTTGGATCATGTTATTCACCAACCAATGGAACACCGATTTGAAACGACAAACGTCATGAGACCATTCTACGAACTTAATTCTACTCCGTACTAGGACTGCATCATAGGGAGGTAGGTCAAACCTTCGAGAACATACTTCTACTCTATAGGTGAACGATCGAAATACACCTAGGTCCAATGATAGCCTTTACTAGGAATTCTAGTTCAATTAAGAAGGGTTAGTAAGAAGGTTATTAGTATAATTTCCTCGCTCATACATTCCCCAGTTATATATAACGAAGACCTGGTAGACAGTAGTAGACAGTCGAACAACGAACTCCTTTCCTTTCGTGTTACAGAATCATGTCGTCATCCAGAAGTAGACAGTCGAACAACGAAGCCCCTATCCTTTATATCGACGCCGCCACATTCCAAGCCGCGGTAACAGCTGCCGTGACGGCTGTCCTTGCAAACCTCAACGCCAACAATGCAATCACGACTGGCAAAGGAATTGAAAATTTCGATCGTTGTATCGATCCAGGAAGCCAACGAATGGCAACAGTCACGGACGTGCAAAGTTGTAAAACCGAGAGGAGGAAACGAAATCGCCGAGCTCGAAAGGAGCGCCAACGACTCCAAAGGCTTGCCATACAACAGCAGCAAGTGGCAACTCCTGCCCCTTCAGCACCGGCACGACCCATTTCCCAAGTCCCTGGCATCGGGACCAACCCCGCACACGAAGGTTGTGGTAAAGCCGGACGCTTTAAAAGGAAATTTTCAAAGTGGGGAAACGAGGAGGGCACCCGTGTCCACGTAACTCTGACTAAACACCTCACTCCCACAACCAATACTAGTACAAACCAGACATGTCACCAATGCGGTGAGATGGGACACCTCAAAAAGAACTGTCCAATAATAAAGAACTCCGGCGCAGACGGGAAGATACTAAGGATCACTACCGCAGGAGAAACTACTCCGGACCCTCGTTAAAGTATCTAAGGCATTCGTTGTAACAGACTCGTAAACTGTTTAAAACTAGTGCAACTCGAATCTTATCTTTTGTGGGGACCCGTCAGTAAAGGGACCCTCGTGCTGCGTATATTTGTCTTTTGTAGTATACCTAGTTCGCAGCATTAGTCTTGTAGTAAACCTATACTACGGTAACTCTGTTAAAAGTTACATTGTTGTGTTTTGTCTGTAACACCGTTATGATAAAATCTAGTGCCTTATTTCCAAGTGATTCCGATTTCATCATACGATCAGAGTCCATTCGATCCTCACAATACCAGTTTCGTGCGTAAATCTCTTTCTCCGAAATCATCTTTCTAACGAAACCATCACTTCAGAACTCCAAAGTACTCATGCGTAGAGTACCTCATGTTTCTTATCCTTTCCGAAGAAACCTCAGCAAACCTCCCCAAGGTACCACTCGTACAGTACGTCAAGTTCAATCCAAAGACCCATACGGTTGACCTGTCGCTGAAGAATGTATACACCAGGGTAGTATATAATCAAGGTTCTACAGGTTTAGAATTAATGATTCCCCTTTAACTTCTTTTTCCTCGTAGGGATGTAAGCTTAAAGAAGAATCATTTATTCGACCACCTTTTCAATCTTAATTATATACGACTCGTATACGCAAAACTGTGATCGATAAACCAGGTATGAGTTCTAATATGAACTTCAGGATGGAAACTGCCTAAGACTACGAGTGATCGTGCTGCCATGCGAAGAAACTTAGAAGTACCTACCCTTTTTCCTTAATTCATGAGTAATCATACTTTCTTTTAGATCTTCACGACATCTAATCAACCACAAGGTTTTGACGTCATAATCAGTAGGAGTTGGTTAAGTCTACATCGAGCCGACATCATGTGCTTTGATAAAGCAGTTCGTCTTAACCTCCCTATCAAAGAACCTCTTGTTATTTATGGAGACAAATCAAGTACGAACCTTCGCATCATTTCGTGTCTTTAAGCTCAAAAGCGCTTACGAAAGGAATAACACACATTTCTTGCACACATCGTCGATGCGAGCCAAGAAGCGAGGGACATTCAGAACATCCAAGAAGTACGCGACTTTCCCGACACCTTTCCAGAAGGACTACCGGGATTACCACCACAGCGTCAAGTCGAGTTCAGAGTCGACTAAATTCCAGGGGCTACCCCAGTAGCCAAATCACCTTATCGTCTAGGCCCAACTGAGATGCAGGAACTCCCCAGTGAGCTTAACGAACTCCTCAGAAAGGGATTCTTTAGGCCCAGCTTCCCACCTTAGGGAGCACCAGACTTGTCTGTAAACAAGAAAGAGCGTTCCAAATGCCAAAGTAAGCCTGGTGCACCGCACCGATATTATCCCTCCCAAAAGGGATAGAAGATTTCGTGGTGTAATGTGATGCATCCAACCAAGGGCTTGGTTGTGTTCTTATAACAAGAGGAAAGATCACTACCTATACCTCAAGGCAGCCTAAGACACAAGAAACTAACTATACAACACATGATCTTGAGTCAGGAGCAGCATTAATTGCTCTGAAGATCTGGAGACATAACTTGTAGGGTACAAGGTGTACTATTTTCACAGTCCACAAAAACATTCAACATACATTCGACCAAGAAGAGTTATCACACCAGTGAAGTCAAACGAAAGAAGCAAAGCAGTATCCCGATAGTGAAAGATTCGCTGGAATACCAAGCGAGGACCAGAGTTCACTTAAGAACATGAGGAGCAAATAAAACTTCTATCCGTAGCATGATTACCAATTCTGCTTAAACTCTAATTTCAGGATGAAATTCTCTCTAACGGGGGGATGATGTGACAACCCGATATTTCGAGACAATGTAAAGTAACACCAGTCAAATTTAGGTCAAGATATAACTTTCCTAAAATCTTATTTGGGTTAAATAAAGTGGTAGGAATCGTAACAAGGTTTTCATACATATAAAGAACACAAAAATCCGAGTTATAACGAAGAAGTTATAACCATTCTAAGATTTCCGACAAAATCGGCAACACCGATTAAACGAAAAAAGCGAATTTAAATACAATAGTTTTTAGCCTTAAGTATCTAAATGAAAGTCGTAGATAACATTAAACTGTAAACATACGTAAAAAGAACGTCCAAATCTGACTTCGTATGAGGAAGTTATGATTTTTCCAAGTTCCGGATATAGCAGTAGACAGCTAAAAACTCGAAATAGAGATCGAGAGACTTTTGGCCGAAACAACCTAAATGAGAATCTAAGGTCTCAAAAATAGTAGCGCAACGGTAGAAAGTCTGACGAAAACGGGCATCGAATGAAGGAGTTATGAATTTTAAGCGGACTTTTCATGCCCCGGCCTATTAAAAATAAATAATTACAAATAAAGTCAAAATTAGCCGACGAAGTCTAAACGAGAGTTGTAGAGTATATTCTCACCTACGCGTGCACATTAAGAACGTCGAAAACGGAGCTCGTACGATAAAGTTACGGATTTTACAAGTTTAAGGCTCAAAATCCGAGGCTGTCAGGTCTGCCACGACGTGGCACAGTTTGCCGCGACCCGGCAAGTGACTGAGGGTGTCTCATCAATGGAAGAGGATAAGATTTTGCTCACCACGACGTGGCATAGATGGCCACGACGTGGCACCCAAAATATGCCCCTATAAATAGATTTCAAGGGCTTCGAGTTTCATTGCTCAGTTCTCTTCTTTCTCGCGTCGAAACTCTGCGTTTAAGCCCCCGAAGCCCTCCCAAAGCCCCGCTTTTCACCTTCAAGTCCCGAAGGAAGGTTTTGTGTTCCCGAGATTCCCGAGAAAATCAACTTTTCAAAGTCGAAGTTCTGCTCGATTATCATCTCGCTTTCTCCCAATCAATCAAGTGAGTTCATACCCCTATAAACTACATTTTCAAATGTTTTATCAATGCTTTTTATACAATTTTAAAGGGGGGAATACAAGTAAACACACGGTTATTATCGTGTGTAAAGATAAAGTTTCACTATATACTCTTTTTATTAAGTAACTCATATGTGATTCATAACTACTACATAGCAACTTTCGTATGCAATATGTATTCAAGATAACACCTTGTCTTTTGGAAATAAGACATGTTTATATATATATATATATATATATATATATATATATATATATATATATATATATATATATATATATATATATATATATATACGAATCAAACACTTTATTTATACTTTAAGTATATGTGGTCATTTATGTCGCTTTAAATGTTATACTTCACATAACAAGTGGGCATTACACTAGGATTTACTACACTTTTATCTATTTTATCAAACTGTTTTCAAATCGATTTATAAAATGACATCAACTCATTATTGATTATTGTTCAAAACTCTTAACTATTTTACAAAACTTCTTTTATACTTTTATATTATTAAATGCATGCCTAGATATGTATAGTTATATAAGTAATGTTTGAAAGACTTAGGAAGGCTAACTCGTTCTGATTTCCTTTTCCTCGTTGGGATGTGGCTTTAGGGTATCGATTATCCGTCCGAAGGTCATCTAAATATTAGTTATATATCATGTATACATATATAGACATAAAAGTTCCATCAATCAGTTCAATACCTTTGAGTAGCAAAGATGTACAATCATTTCTTCAATTACTATAACGGAAGTTACTAGTAAACTATAATAGATATAGTTTAGGAAAATACTATCGTTTACAAATATTATAACATAGAATACAATAACCAAAGGAACATACTAATATACCAACGTTTTATTTACAAGTATGCATTCTTCATAACAAGGATAATCTTTTCATACAAAAGGTATTTCATTATATTACTCGTGAACTTGTTGTTAGCAATCAGGTGAGACATATGGCTTTGTTAGTACCAAAACGAAAGTCCCCATCTGTAACCAGAGTCTCCTGGAGGAAGAGCACGAATTTGTGTATAGATCTATACGGGTTTGACGAACCCACACCTAAACTGTAAGCTCCGGTTAGGCCGGCAGGCCTGGGGTGACAAATGTCGACATTAGTACCACGTCTAGTATGGTTAAGAGAAACTTACAAACAGCGGAAACAACAACTCTTGTACGTAGTAATATACATTTAACTCAATCATGCTCAGGGGGTAATATCTATAACATGGGATATTATTAGTATGTTCACAATTCGGGATAAACACCCTTTTAACCAGTTTTACATAAACAAAAGACTCACACGGAGTATTAAAAATATATTGGTTTTCAGAGTCATCAAGTGCCTTAGCGATTTTATACATACATAAATCTATTATTTAGGCATGAAAAACATCATTGTGTTATAGTTTTGGAACTTTTAAACTACCACACACTTATGAATAAATGTTGGACTTTTAGAAACAAATATTCAAAAACAGTCAGGCCTCGATAAAAGGCTACTTTTATACTAGTAGAAAATATGGGATTTTCTAGGAGTTTTCAAAACATGTACAAACAATTACATTGAACAATTTCAAACGTTACCATCAAACTTATACGAACAATGACATTAATTACTTATGAACTCACCAGCTTAAATGCTGACCTACACTTTCTAAATAACTTGTATTCTCAGGTCACCAGGAGACATGTACGATGACCAGGTTTTGCGAAGACGGAGCAGCCAAGACTCGTCTTTTATTTTGACTACTTGTTGTAATGTCTTATTACTATGAAAGAACACACATGTATTAAACTATTACTATTAATGCAATGGACGATTTTGTTGCTTGTTTACTACTTTGCATTGTTGTGATACATTACATGACGTCCTCCGCCCCAGAACGTTTCCGCCGTTCTCGGTTTTGGGGTGCGACAGATTGGTATCAGAGCATTGTTTATTGTGAATTAAGTATATCAACCCATAAAAGATATACTAACTATAAATACAATGGGATTAAAATACTCTGACCAACAGTTTATACTTTTAAATAATAAAATATTTGATTAAGTATACGTGCCTGCATTCATACTAAAATCAGTGTCACTAGGACAGAACAAAAAAATTACGATTGTTGGGCAGCACAAGTAGACTTAGAGACATATAGTCAAAACTAGGAACATATAGCCTGATCAACTATATTATCCGAGGGTTGACTAGCATGTGCCTAAGTATGGTTGTGATGTGGCAACAAGTCTAAAAACTTACCAACACTACCACAATGAGAACACTAGAACAGAACATAAGTCTAAAATACTGTAGGAGTATTTCGTGTTACTATAATTACTTACTTGAGAACTAAAAAGATCTTCATTACTAGGCCAATAGTTGCTAAGTGGATGCACTAGGGTTATATGTAACTAGGATGTCATAGACTTAGAATCTGTTAAATTTTGCTTTACCTTTGCTCCTTGTGAATTTGGAGTTAAGGTCCCTTATTCGAAGGCCTATCATGTTTTGATTACATATAACTGGTATGCACTTTACAAATAGTGATGTAACTAATGAAGATCGTTTAATACTTATATAGTTAGTTCGTCTAATAACTATTTCCTTACCCCAATTCTCACGTATATAACATGGCTGGACTCCATTCCCACGACGACCCGTACTACCCTAACCATGGCAATGTTGGATGGCTCGGAGAGGAGCCAGTGAATGATCACCCAATCCATATGGATGGTCATCAAGCTGAAGGCCTTGCTGATGGTTCTGACTCCGAACCTGAAGTAGAGAACCTACCCCCGATGGCTCTTGTTCCAAATCCTAACCCTCGTCCGGCTTTTCATGGTCCGACACCCCCTTGGGTAGAATGTTTGGAGACATGGAGCGAAGAGCAAGATCAGCCTATGCCGTTTGATGGAGACCGTAGCTTCTACAACACAAGCGGAAGAAACTCAGCAGACAGAATTCTTCCAATTCTGGTCCGTAGAGTTGCCCGGAACGAGATTCAGGACAGGACAGCTCTCCATCGTATCACAGAGGTTGATGGCAATGCAAGAATGCATACCATTTGCACCAATCGCCTTGATCACACAACTGAGAGATCTGAGAGAAACCATAAGACCCTGCTGCAAGCACTAGCTGAAACCCGAGCCGAAGTCATAGAGCTCCAAGTACGCCAGAAGGTGTACGAAAGATACCTGCTTGATATGGAACGTCAACTAGCCGAACTAAGGGTTCACCATAGGGGTGACCGTCGCCAGCAGGAGATACCTTACTTCCTTCTTTCCTTATTTTAAAGAACCGTGTTCTTGTCTATGTTCTGTGTGGTACTTTCTATGTGACTACCTTGTACTGTAAGTACTTTTAGTTAAGTCTTTATGCTGTCAAAGACTTTTCCGTGTCAATCTTTGTTCAAATGCTTTCATCATGCTCTCATTGGGATCTATCTGAAACCCCATCTAGTCAAGTTATTGGACTTTGGTAATTTAACTCTGGAATCATTTCCAATTCTCTTTCAAAGGTTGGATCATGTTATTCACCAACCAATGGAACACCGGTTTGAAACGACAAACGTCATGAGACCATTCTACGAACTTAATTCTACTCCGTACTAGGACTGCATCATAGGGAGGTAGGTCAAACCTTCGAGAACATACTTCTACTCTATAGGTGAACGATCGAAATACACCTAGGTCCAATGATAGCCTTTACTAGGAATTCTAGTTCAATTAAGAAGGGTTAGTAAGAAGGTTATTAGTATAATTTCCTCGCTCATACATTCCCCAATTATATATAACGAAGACCTAGTAGACAGTAGAATGTGAGATTTATGACTTAGTTTCTTTTCCTCGTTGGGATGTGAAACTAAAGTAGAATCACACATTTTACTATCCGCCCAGTCTTGATTATATCATAACGTGTATAAGCTAAGTTTTCATGTAAAATAACTCATCTCTTAGTCAGAACCAAAATAATCTAGGGTCAACCTTAGTCACTCACGAACTCCTTTCCTTTCGTGTTACAGAATCATGTCGTCATCCAGAAGTAGACAACCGAACAACGAAGCCCCTATCCTTCATATCGACGCCGCCACATTCCAAGTAGTGGTAACAGCTGTCGTGACGGCTGTCCTTGCAAACCTCAACGCCAGCAATGCAATCACGACTGGCAAAGGAATTGAAAATTTCGATCGTTGTATCGATCCAGGAAGCCAACGAATGGCAACAGTCACGAACGTGCAAAGTTGTAAAACCGAGAGGAGGAAACGAAATAGCCGAGCTCGAAAGGAGCGCCAACGACTCCAAAGGCTTTCCATACAACAGCAGCAAGTGGCAACTCCTGCCCCTTCAGCACCGGCACGACCCATTTCCCAAGTCCCTGGCATCGGGACCAACCCCGCACACGAAGGTTGTGGTAAAGCCGGACTCTTTAAAAGGAAATTTTCAAAGTGGGGAAACGAGGAGGGCACCCGTGTCCACGTAACTCTGACTAAACACCTCACTCCTACCACCAATACTAGTACAAACCAGACATGTCACCAATGCGGTGAGATGGGACACCTCAAAAAGAACTGTCCAATAATAAAGAACTCCGGCGCAGACGGGAAGATACTAAGGATCACTGCCGCAGGAGAAACTACTCCGGACCCTCGTTAAAGTATCTAAGGCATTCGTTGTAACAGACTCGTAAACTGTTTAAAACTAGTGCAACTCGAATCTTATCTTTTGTGGGGACCCGTCAGTAAAGGGACCCTCGTGCTGTGTATTCTTGTCTTTTGTAGTATACCTAGTTCGCAGCATTAGTCTTGTAGTAAACCTATATTACGGTAACTCTGTTAAAAGTTACACTGTTGTGTTTTGTCTGTAACACCGTTATGATCAAATCTAGTGCCTTATTTCCAAGTGATTCCGATTTCATCATACGATCAGAGTCCATTCGATCCTCACAATACCAGTTTCGTGCGTAAATCTCTTTCTCCAAAATCATCTTTCTAACGAAACCATCACTTCAAAACTCCGAAGTACTCATGCGTAGAGTACCTCATGTTTCTTATCCTTTCCGAAGAAACCTCAGCAAACCTCCCCAAGGTACCACTCGTACAGTACGTCAAGTTCAAACCAAAGACCCATACGGTTGACCTGTCGCTGAAGAATGTATACACCAGGGTAGTATATAATCAAGGTTCTACAGGTTTAGAATTAATGATTCCCCTTTAACTTGTTTTTCCTCGTGGGGATGTAAGCTTAAAGAAGAATCATTTATTCGACCACCTTTTCAATCTTAATTATATACGAGTCGTATACGCGAAACTATGATCGATAAACCAGGTATGAGTTCTAATATGAACTTCAGGATGGAGACTGCCTAAGACTACGAGTGATCGTGCTGCCATGCGAAGAAACTTAGAAGTACCTACCATTTTTCCTTAATTCATGAGTAATCATACTTTCTTTTAGATCTTCTCGACATCTAATCAACCACAAGGTTTTGACGTCATAATTAGTAGGAGTTGGTTAAGTCTACATCGAGCCGACATCATGTGCTTTGATAAAGCAGTTCGTCTTAACCTCCCTATCAAATAACCTCTTGTTATTTATGGAGACAAATCAAGTACGAACCTTCGCATAATTTCGTGTATTTAAGCTCAAAAGCGCTTATGAAAGGAATAAAACACATCGTCGATGCGAGCCAAGAAGCGAGGGACATTCAGAACATCCAAGAAGTACGCGACTTTCCCGACACCTTTCCAGAAGGACTACCGGGATTATCACCACAGCGTCAAGTCGAGTTCAGAGTCGACTAAATTCCAGGGGCTACCCCAGTAGCCAAATCACCTTATCGTCTAGCTCCAACTGAGATGCAGGAACTCCCCAGTGAGCTTAACGAACTCCTCAGAAAGGGATTCTTTAGGCCCAGCTTCTTACCTTGGGGAGCACCAGACTTGTCTGTAAACAAGAAAGAGCGTTCCAAACGCCAAAGTAAGCCTGGTGCACCGCACCGATATTATCCCTCCCAAAAGGGATAGAAGATTTCGTGGTGTAATGTGATGCATCCAACCAAGGGCTTGGTTGTGTTCTTATAACAAGAGGAAAGATCACTACCTATACCTCAAGGCAGCCTAAGACACAAGAAACTAACTATACAACACATGATCTTGAGTCAGGAGCAGCGTTAATTGCTCTAAAGATCTGGAGACACTACTTGTAGGGTACAAGGTGTACTATTTTCACAGTCCACAAAAACATTCAACATACATTCGACCAAGAAGATTTATCACACCAGTGAAGTCAAACGAAAGAAGCAAAGCAGTATCCCGATAGTGAAAGATTAGCTGGAATACCAAGCGAGGACCAGAGTTCACTTAAGAACATGAGGAGCAAATAAAACTTCGATCCGTAGCATGATTACCAATTCTGCTTAAACTCTAATTTCGGGACGAAATTCTCTCTAACGAGGGGATGATGTGACAACCCGATATTTCGAGACAATGTAATGTAACACCAGTCAAATTTAGGTCAAGATATAACTTTCCTAAAATCTTATTTGGGTTAAATAAAGTGGTAGGAATCGTAACAAGGTTTTCATACATATAAAGAACATAAAAATCCAAGTTATAACGAAGAAGTTATAACCATTCTAAGATTTCCGACAAAACCGGCAACACCGATTAAACGAAAAACGCGAAGTTTCAATACAATAGTTTTTAGCCTTAAGTATCTAAACGAAAGTCGTAGATAACATTAAACCGTAAACGTACGTGAAAAGAACGTCCAAATCTGACTTCGTATGAGGAAGTTATGATTTTTCCAAGTTCCGGATATAGCAGTAGACAGCTAAAAACTCGAAATAGAGATCGAGAGACTTTTGGCCGAAACAACCTAAATGAGAATCTAAGGTCTCAAAAATAGTAGCGCAACGGTAAAATGTCTGACGAAAACGGGCATCGAATGAAGGAGTTATGAATTTTAAGCGGACTTTTCATGCCCCGGCCTATTAAAAATAAATAATTACAAATAAACTCAAAATTAGCCGACGAAGTCTAAACAAGAGTTGTAGAGTATATTCTCACCTACACATGCATATAAAGAACGTTGAAAACGGAGCTCGTACGCAAAAGTTACGGATTTTACAAGTTTAAGGCTCAAAATCCAAGGCTATCAGGTCTGCCACGACGTGGCACAATTTGCCGCGACCCGGCATGTGACTGAGGGCGTCCCATCAATGGAAGAGGATAAGATTTTTCTCACCACGACGTGGCATAGATGGCCACGAAGCGGCACCCAAAATATGCCCCTATAAATAGATTTGAAGGGCTCCGGGTTTCATTGCTCAGTTCTTTTCTTTCTCGCGTCGAAACTCTGCGTTTAGGCCCTCGAAGCCCTCCCAAAGCCCCGGTTTTCACCTTCAAGTCCCGAAGGAAGGTTTTGTGTTCCCGAGATTCATGAGATTCCCGAGAAAATCAACTTTTCCAAGTCGAAGTTCTGCTCGATTATCATGTCGCTTTCTCCCAATCAATCAAATGAGTTCATACCCCTATAAACTACACTTTCAAATGTTTTATCAATGCTTTTTATACACTTTTAAGGGGGGGAATACAAATAAACACACGGTTATTATCATGCGTAAACATAAAGTTTCACTATATACTCTTTTTATTAAGTAACTCATATGTGATTCATAACTACTACATAGGAACTTTCGTATGCAATATGTATTCAAGATAACTCCTTGTCTTTTGGAAATAAGACATGTTATATATATATATATATATATATATATATATATATATATATATATATATATATATATATATATATATGTATATATATATATATATATATATATATATATATATATATATATATACGAATCAAACACTTTATTTATACTTTAAGTATATGTGGTCATTTATGTCGCTTTAAATGTTATGCTTTACATAAAAAGTGGGCATTACACTAGGATTTACTACACTTTTATATATTTTATCAAACTGTTTTCAAATCGATTTATAAAATGACATCAAGTCATTATTGATTATTGTTCAAAACTCTTAAATATTTTACAAAACTTCTTTTATACTTTTATATTATTAAATGCATGCCTAGATATGTATAGTTATATAAGTAATGTTTGAAGGACGTAGGAAGGCTAACTCGTTCCGATTTCCTTTTCCTCGTTGGGATGTGGCTTTAGGGTATCGATTATCCGTCCGAAGGTCGTCTAAATATTAGTTATATATCATGTATACATATATAGACATAAAAGTTCCATCAATCAGTTCAATACCTTTGAGTAGCAAAGGTGTACATTCATTTCTTCAATTACTATAACTGAGCTTACTAGTAAACTATAATAGGTATAGTTTAGGAAAATACTATCATTTACAAATATTATAACATAGAATACTATAACCAAAGGAACATACTAATATACCAACAGTTTATGTACAAGTATGCATTCTTCATAACAAGGATAATCTTTTCATACAAAAGGTATTTCATTATATTACTCGTGAACTTGTTGTTAGCAATCATGTGAGACATATGGCTTTGTTAGTACCAAAACGAAAGTCCCCATCTGTAACCAGAGTCTCCTGGAGGGAGAGCGCGAATTTGTGTATAGATCTATATGGGTTTGACGAACCCGCACCTAAACTGTAAGCTCCAGTTAGACCGGCAGGTCTGGGGTGACAAATGTCGACATTAGTACCACGTCTAGTATGGTTAAGAGAAACTTACAAACAGCGGAAACAACAACTCTTGTACGTAGTAATATATATTTAACTCAATCATGCTCAGGGGGTAATATCTATAACATGGGATATTATTAGCATGTTCACAATTCGGGATAAACACCCTTTTAACCAGTTTTACATAAACAAAAGACTCACAAGGAGTATTAAAAATATATTGGTTTACAGAGTCATCAAGTGCCTTAGCGATTTTATACATACATAAATCTATTATTTAGGCATGAAAAACATCATTGTGTTATAGTTTTGGAACTTTTAAACTACCACACACTTATGAATAAATGTTGGACTTTTAGAAACAAATATTCAAAAACAGTCAGGCCACGATAAAAGGCTACTTTTATACTAGTAGAAAATATGGGATTTTCTAGGAGTTTTCAAAACATGTACAAACAATTACATTGAACAATTTCAAACGTTACCATCAAACTTATACGAACAATGACATTAATTACTTATGAACTCACCAGCTTAAATGCTGACCTACACTTTCAAAATAACTTTTATTCTCAGGTCACCAGTAGACTGGTACGATGACCAGGTTTTGCGAAGACGGAGCAGCCAAGACTCGTCTTTTATTTTGACTACTTGTTGTAATGTCTTATTACTATGAAAGAACACACATGTATTAAACTATTACTATTAATGCAATGGACGATGTTGTTGCTTGTTTACTACTTTGCATTGTTGTGATACATTACATGACGTCCTCCGCCCCAGAACGTTTCCGCCGTTCTCGGTTTTGGGGTGCGACAGTTTTCACTAATTATACATGCATTTTCTTTTTCCAAAGCATTCACCCTAGCTAGCATACAATTGAAGCTATATAAAATCAAAACATAGTTAGGATACATACCTCTTTAGTAGGGTAGAGTTCTTGGCCTTTGAAAGCTTGAGCACCTCAAGTGTGATGCCTCTAATGGTTCACAAACACCAATATGCAAGAGGAGGCTCTAAGAGAATAAGTTACTTGTCTCTATGGTTGGTGTAACCGATTTTGGTGCATGGAGGGGCTTTTTATAGTTGTGGCAAGTGCTAGGGTTACATTTTGTAAACCCTAATGATCCATGACTTTCCACATTCCTATGGTCCATGGGTTTGACCTCCATGGACTATCTATGGGTTATATTATTGGTTTAGCCCACTTAGATAATCATGGATCACTTAGCCCATACTATAAGTATCATTGATTTGCATAATCAATCCCTCCATATTTAATTAGTTTCCTTTGACAACAAAATTAATTCCAAATTAATTCTTGGACAATACTAATTAAATAACCATATTAATATATTATACTTATAATATATTAATAAATCGTAAATAAACTTATTCTCATAAAATCATCCTATGAAATTGCACTGGTGAAGGCAACCCAAAAGTACCATACTACTATCGGGTCAAGTACATACCAGTTATAGTTATGGGCTTAGACACCAAATCCAACAAAATTCACATTGATAGGAACACATACACCATAAAAATCTAAGTGTCATAAGGTTTCTCTCCAATTTGTAAAAATGATTGTGAGGAAACGCTTTCAGTAAGAAGATTTTAAAGAGTTATTAATTGTGATATTTGCATTGTCAAATTCGATTATGATTACGACATCCCTCTTCATAGTTCGAATTATGAGAAATGGCAAAGGTCTAAACATTTGAGACTTATTGCTATAAGTTCTAAAATTGTTTAGACACACATGTGATCTATCTAAGGAAAGGTGTATGAGTTTGAGAAGCCTAGATAAAGTCTTATGGAAGCGTCTCGTATCAGAAATCTGAACTTTGCTAAGAAAGTCAATAAGTATTGATCTCTAGAAGCCCAACTGATTTCTGAGTACATTTCAAAGCTAGTGGGAGCATAAGTTTTATGCTAGTAAGATAATAATTATTATGCTAGTGGGAGCATAATTATTATGGTAAGCGTTTCAAGTTAGCAATGTTAATTATATAAAACAAAAGTTTCAATTCGCAAAGTTGTAGGGTTTGAAAACTTGTTTTGCTATAATTAAGGGAGAGGAACTCATACTTCATTTCAATTCTAAAAGTTTAGATTGATATTTTAAACAAATTTAGTCGAGGATATATATGAATTCTATGTTGGAATGGTTCAACATAAGGAAATTCTATATATATGGAAATGTTAATTGTGTTCTCGAATTCGATTATGATTACGACATCCATCTTCATAGTTTGAATTGTGAGAACATGGAAAATAGAAATATTATAGCAAAAGACTGATTAAGTATCGTGTCTTTATGTAAGACATTATGAATCGTGTCCCATATGATTTGGGTATAGGATCAATTGCATATGCTACAGTACTCTCGTGTTCTAATTTTTCCAAATGCCTAGGGCATTAAGAGGGAAAAAAGGACTAGAACAAGATATGACTAAAGTGGTTAAGCAATTGTCAAGGACAATTTGAGGTTTACCAAAGATTGGTTGCTCATGGAAAGTTGGAAGTATTTTGAAAATTTTGGAAGGACCATATTGACATATTCTGAAAAGAGGTGACTATTGTTCAGAAGTGATAGTGAAAATGGGAATATGGAAATGTTTCCACAAGTGGAAGTTATTCTTTAAATCTATGTAAGATTAGAAAACTTAATGTAAGAAGGATGTTCAAAGGAATGTACTTTGAATGTGAGACTTTGTTTCCATGGAATTGCTCTCCATTGGAATATTTTGTAATGTCTGTTGCTAAGTCTCTGTGACTTTTGTGCATATTCATTACAAGAGGATCATTGCATATAAAGATTTCAGTAAATGGCAAGAATTTTGTATTCTTACATGTATCATAAGGATTTGGAATTATGAAACGAGCATCGTTGAAATGTTGTCAATTGATCTATTTCACAAAGAAAGGACCATATGCAAACATAGTGTGCATGCTTGGAGTATGGGATAACTATTGTTTTAATTCAAGTATTAAGTTGATTATTCGAAACATTATACAATGAATAATGAGTAATCAATATGGCGATTAGATAAAAGGTGTTTTATTTACACTCAAAAGTTTTGGGGCCATATAGGATTAGTATTATTCTTGTGTTTCACTTTGCATGTTTTGACTTCTCGAATAACAAGGTTATTCAAACCATTCACAGTCGATCATACGTTGGAAGTAGGTATTGAGGCAAGACTGTCATGAATGGGTCTGTAGGATTGTCTAAGGTGTTAGACATACCACAAGGTTTATGTAGTATTCATTAGTACTCCTGTAATAAGATTTGAGTATTGGATTCAACCCACGCTCATTTGCATCACTTCATGGATTTTATCACGAGTGATCACGAGACGATAATATCTTATATTCTTGAAACCAAGACATGTGAGTTGTAATTTACAAGTCGGTTGCACATTGGCATATGTAAACGCACCAGTAACTTGGTGTTATAAAACATATCGTTGTGTATGATTTGATGAGTAAGTACAATCAAGCATTTGAGTCAAAGTTTATCCATTCCTTTTACCCTTAGAGGGATAAAAGCGATATATGTGGGCCCCTTGATGATTTAGTGATGACACACTCAGCGCTTGGCCAAGCCTGGACTAATTTGATTTGTTCAATTAGCCAGTCGTCATAAATCAGAAATCGGGAAATAACACATGAACAGAGAGAATGATTATAATCCATGTCTTAGTTCATACGATATCTAGAATGGAGGAATATATGATCCCTTATCTAATGGACGGGTCATATGATTTGTTTAGAGTTCGACATCGGCTTTTAAGAGCTACGATTGCTAGTCGGGTTTTGGAGTCGTACTTGCAAAAATAGTTATTTAACTTATCCAAGAGGGAGACTATAGGATTAGGTGTCTAAGCCCATAACTATAATTGGTATGTACTTGACCCGTGAGTAGCATGGTCCATTTCCGGTTGCCTTCATCAGGACAATTTGATAGGATGGATATTTGAGTAAGAAGTTATTTTTGATTTATTAATATATTATAAGTATAATATATTAATTGAGGAATCATATTATTTAATTAGTATTGATCAAGAATTAATTTGGTGATCAAAAGAGACTAATTAAATTAACGGGGATTGATTAAGTCAATTAGTAATATTTATAGTTTGGACCAATAATCCATATTGATTAGGATGGACTAATTCTATGTGGAAGTCCATGAAGAGTTAGTCCATAAGGCCCATCATATGGATTAGTGGATTGCTTAAAAGGATTAAGTAAATGGACTAGGGTTTACAAGTTAGACCTTAGGAAGCCCACACTATAAATATAACCCTTCTTTAGCCAAAATCGACACAAGAGTGAAATGACATGAGATCGACAATATTGTGCTTCATAACTTCTCTCTCAATATTCTCCAATTGTTCATGATGTTTGTGACTTGTTTGACACACAACACTTAGGGTGCTAAGCTCTTAAAAGGCCAATGTCTACAAGCTACAACAAAGAGGTAATCTTCTAACTTACTTTTATGATTCATATGTCAAATTGTATGCAAGTTGTAGGCTTAATGATTTGGAAACAATATTGCATGTAAAATTAGAGAAAACATAGATCAAAGGCATTTAGGGTTGTATGTGCCCCATAAGATGTTGTATTATACTAAAACCCAATAGTGGTATCAGTGCCATGGGTTGTTTTTGTGACAACCCGAAATTTCTAACTTGTACATTCTTCATTTTTATTAAAGTTAGCCTCGTTTTGCTATTTTATAATGAAGTTTTGGGTCTATTTGGGTGCTTGAGGCTTAGTATAACCTAGATATAAGTCTTAGGAAGGGTGAGAATGTGTGTAACATCACAAAATCGGGCCAAACACACCCAACAAGGTGTGTGCGGCCGCACACCCGAGTGTGCGGCCAGCCAACCGCACACAGCCGACCACACACCCTCCCAGCCTCACACTCTAGCCTATATAAAGGACCCAAGGTCAACCTCACACCCCTTTTCACACTCCTTCAAAGCTGGAACATTTTCTCTCAAGAGTTCTTCAAGAATTCTTCTCCAATCGACAATACAAGTAAGTAAACATCATTAGATCGTTACTACAACACATTAGAAAGCCTTTTCCTCGAGTTTGATCAATGAAATCATCATTTTAGATGATCTTCATGTTTGTACGGCCGCACACACATCATGTGTGACCGCACACACATCTTTTGGTCCTAAAATGGGCTTAAACACACATCCAAGCATAGCATCGACCAAAACACCTTCTTAGGATCATCACAAAACCTTGGAAAATCGATTTGGACACGTTTGTATGGGAGTGTACGGCCGCACACAGGTCTGGCTGCACACACCTAGCCGCACACGCCATGTGCAGCCGCACACACCCTTTTAAGGGTCCAAAATAGCAATACACTTCCATTCCGGCTAAGAAATGATCAAAGCACCTTCACTAGAACATTTCTAAGGCTTGGAAACACATTTTTGACACACTTCATAGTGGGTGTACGGCCGCACACAGGCTTGGCCGCACACCCTGGCCGCACACACACAAAACCCATGCTTTTGTGGCCTTACACACCAATATAGGGCCATACACCCCTTATGTGCAACCATATGAGTTGGTAACACATAATTCTAAGTGTTTTTATGTCCTTAAGGCATGTCCCTATCACCATTAGTGGTTATATACATTAATGTATTCATATATGTGTAATTATATGTTAAATAGGATTCATTTGTGCTCGAGACTCCATTTGAGACCCAACAATCCTATAGTGATCTTTCATTCGAGTTACTCACTGCAGGTGAGTTCATACCCCTTAATCAACCTTTGAAATGATTTTAAATGCTTTTATGGGTGGGAATACAAGTTGAAACATTCTAGTTATTGCTTTAATCATATGTGATTAATGACTAGAACAAACAGAAAAAATTTACTATTACTTTCAAGTTGCTATCAAACTTATGGATTTCAAGCACCGCAAAACCTTTTATTAAACTCGTTTAGATGCTAAAACTGTTTTCAAACTCTTTTAAACTTACAAACCCATATCTACACCGATATATTTATATAAGTAAGATTTGAAGGACTTAGGACTGATAGCTCACCTTATTTCCTGCTCCTTGTTTGGTTGTGGACTTAGGGTATCCTGTTATTTGTCCGAATGTCGTTGAAATCTTAGTTATATATAATATATATATGTGTTGGATATAAAAGCTTTCATTTCAGTTCAACACCTTTGTGTAGCAAAGGCGTACCTACAACATTACTATTACAACGACACATACAAGAGTCAGTACAATTATGAGTCAATACACACCATATACCATACATGAGAACACACTATATACTATACCAGAGAATATACTATATACTATGACATACTATACAAACATTTGAATACAATAAACAGAATGTGACATTCTACTTCTCGATACGACACTTTATTGTGCTATCACTTTGTAACCAGAGTCTCCTGGAGGGAGAGCGGGCATTGTGTGTATATATCTGTACGGGAGAGACACTCCTACATTCCGACTGCTAGCTATAGTCCCAGCCTATAAGGCCAAGGGGTGACAGAATGTTACCTCACTACATATGACACCGGAGGGTCAACAGTTATTCAGCCGTCGATCAGCATGGTTACATACGAGTTCACTTTCAAACCTTTAATTAACCGATTAAGAATTAAAGGCAAAATAGACTTTCCGAGGCGTATTGTTCATTTAATACCACCTGGAGTCTACATTTTTATTACTTTAGACTCCCCGAGGTGTACTGTACATTTAGTACTACCTGGAGTTTGTATTTCATCACCTTATGACCAGCAGTGTCACTGCTAAGGAAAAACATTATTTTCCTATGACATTTATTTTGTGATTCTGTCACATACACATTTAAGTAAACTATATTTTTCATAATGATAGTTTTATTGGGGAAAACTCTTACATTTACAAAGGGACAAACATACAAACAGTCGGGTCTTGGTAGAAGACTACATTTCAGTAGAAAATATAGGATTTTCTAGAGAGTCCAACTATTTACCAACATGTACTAACGACTATGAACATTTACACTATGTTGTTACAAATATTTTTATACAAGCAATGACACTAAATACTTATGAACTCACCAGCTTTATGCTGATAAACTCTTTCAAAATAACTTGTATTCTCAGGTCATCAGTAGACAGGTACCGATGAAGCTTTTGAGAAGATGGAGCACATACAAGACTCATCTTTTATTTTGATCATACTTTTGGTGTCTTACATACTATACAGACCACGCTTGTATTAAAATTATTCTATTAATGCAATGGATGTTGTTGCTTGTATTTACTATTATGCTTTGTTATGATATTGTACATGACGTCCTCCATCCCAGAACGTTTCCGCCGTTCCGGTTTTGGGGTGTGACAGATTGGTATCAGAGCATTGTTTATAGTGAATCAAGTATATCAACCCATAAAAGATATACAAACTATAAACGCAACAGGATTAAAACACTCTGACCAAGAAATTATTCTTTTAAATAGTAAAATATTTAACTAAGTATATATACATTTATTCGTACCAGTGTCAGTATCATACTAGAACAGAACAAAAGTATTACGATTGTTGAACAACACAATTAGGCTTAGAGACATATAGTCAAATCTAGGGGGATATAGCCTGATCAACTATATTGTCCGAGGAGTGACTAGCATGTGCCTAAGAGTGATTGTGGTGTTGCAACAAGTCAAAAAACTTACCAACACTACTACAATGAGAACATTTGAACAGAACATAAACTTAAAATACTATAGGAGTATTTTGTATTACTATAATTACTTATTTGAAAACTAAACATCTCCTTATTAGTATGTCAATAGTTGCGAGTTGGATACACTACGGTTATATGTAACTAGGGTGTCATAGACTTAGAATCTGTGATCTTTGCTTTATTTCCTGTTCCTTGTTTGGTTGTGGACTTAGAGTTAGGATCACTTATTTGAAGGTCTATCCTGTTTTGGTTACATATGACTGGTATGCACTACACAAATGTTGGAGTAACTGATAAGGATCATCTTATAATTATCTTAGATTAGTATGTCTATTATTATAAGATTCTTATACCCCCTTCCCTCGCATAGATAGCATGGCTGGTTTCCATCTCCCCGGCGATACGTATTACCCCAACCAAGACATTGGTGGATGGCTTGATGATGAGCCAGAATATGATCACCCAATCCCTTTGGATGATCACCTCGCAGAAGGCTTTTCGGATGGCTCCGACTCCGAACCAGAGGTCAACAACCTACCCCAAGAAGGCCAAGTCCCAAACCTCAACCCCCGCCCAACATTTCAAGGTCCCACTCCCTTCTGGGCAACAACCTTGAATCGGTGGAGTGATGAGAAGGGCCAGCCCTTACGTTACAATGGAGACCAGAGTTTTTACAACATAAACGTGGTACGCTCAGCTGACCGAGTCCTGCCCATCATGGTCCGCAGGATTGCTCGGAACGTCGAGCAAGGTCATGCAGCCATCGACCGAGTAATGGAAGTTGACGCCAACTCTGGCCTTAACACGGTCCACATTCGCCAGCTCGAGGAGGCTATGGAAAGAACTAGGAGGACCAACGAGGCTCTGCAGCAACATCTAGCTGCATACCGAGCCGAAGTCATGGAACTCCGAGTGCGTCAGAGGGCGCATGAGTGACATCTTCACGAAGTTGTATGCCTACTGGCAGACCTGAGGGTTCGCCCGAGGGATACCCGTCGCCGGTAGAAGATGTCAACTCATCTTTCTCTTTTGGTTAAGGAATAGCCTTTCTTTTGTGTGCTCTATGGGGCACTTGTCTGTAAAATATTCCTAACTTTTAAAAGTACTCTAACTAGGCTACTAAGTTGCCAACATTTTCCCTTATGGTTTGATGTAAGACCTACCGTTAGGTCATTTTTCCCGAACTCATTTTACATTATTAATACCAGTAATATTGGCAGTTATCTAATCTATTGGAAAGTCCTTACTCTTTTGTTTTCCCTACTTTATTGTTATGCCTCTCTCTAATAGTTGGACTAGGGCGATTTAGTCCATGAAGCACTCTCATCATACTTACAATTGATCCTTACTATGGTTATCATCCCTGTCAACTTTCAGTAAAAGATGCCCCCTCGTCCGCGTCCGACCAGGGGCAGACCTGCAAATCAAACTCCACCACCACCACCCCCTCCGCAGTTCGATGCGGTGATGTTTCAGGCAGCTGTGACCACAGCTGTAACCGTAGCCATGGCTCAAGTAAACTCTGGTGGTGTTAGTGGAACAGGGACTGGCACCAACTCTAGCCATGGTGAAATCCATCCACGTGCACGGGAGTGTACTTATAAAGACTTCATCAGCTGCAAACCAACGTACTTCAACAGAACCGGAGGGATTATTGCGCTGTACCAATGGATCGAGAGAACAAAAGCAATCTTCGAGATGTGCTCATGCCCTGAAGGAAGCAAGATAAAGTTCGCTGCTTGCACCTTCACCGAAAGGGCCCTGACATGGCGGAATGGCCATGTCAAATCACTCTCACTGGTAGCAGCTAACGCCATGGGCTGGGATACACTGAAGGACCTGATGACAAGGGAGTACTGCCCGAGGGGCGAAATCCAGAAGCTCGAAGAGGAACTGTGGAACCTTAAAATGAAGGGTTCCGACATAGTGGCCTATACAGCCAGGTTCTGCGACCTGGTGACCCTATGTCCCGACATGGTCCCCACTGAAAGCAAGAAAGTCGAAAGATACATCTGGGGTTTAGTGCCCCCGTATCGAGGGAACGTTCTAGCATCACACCCTGCGACCTTTGATAAATCCAAGAAATTGGCGCAAAGGCTTATCGATCATGAGGTTCCTTCTACTCAAACCACAACTGCAACGGCTACCTCTGCACCAACCAAAGCAGCCGGTAACAAGAGAAAACGTTGGGATGGAAAGAAGGGCAAATCAGCTCAACCCTCTTCCAAGAACCAACAGACCGTGGCTGTCCATGCTGCCACCACCCCTGCTGTCCCTATACCAGCCAAGCCATATGCAGGGACCCTACCCAAGTGCACCAAGTGCAATTTCCATCATAACGGCCCCTACCGGGAAATACACTGCACCAACTGTAATCGGAAGGGCCATACGGTCCGGTTTTGCAGAGCACCACCCAAACCCATCACCCAGGTCCCCGGTACAGGAGTAAGCCAAGCCTGCTACTGGTGCGGCGAGACAGGGCATTTCAAAAGAAACTGTCCGAAAGCTGGGAATACAGGAGGAGCAGGAAGACTACTTGCTATTGGCCACAATGAAGCCGTGGCAGACCCCACAGTAGTCACGGGTACGTTCCTTCTCGATAACTCTTATGCTTGTATCCTATTTGATAGTGGGGCAGAGAGGAGCTTCGTAAACCAAAAATTTAAACACTTACTTAATCAAGCATCGCAAGCACTAAAAGAAACCTTCGTCGTAGAAATGGCTAACGGAAAGACAGAAGATTCTAACGAGATTTACATAGGTTGTACCCTCACACTAGATAGTCATTCATTCCCAATCGACCTCATACCCGTGGCTATCAAGAGTTTCGACATCATTGTAGGCATGGACTGGTTGAGTCTTTATCGCGCCGATATCCTGTGTTTCGAGAAAGCAGTCTACCTAAACCTACTGAATAACGAAACCTTATTGATCTATGGAGACAAACCCAGTACGAGCCTTCGTATCATCTCAAGTATTCAGGCCCAGAAGTACTTGTGTAAGTAATATCGTGCATTCCTTGCACACGTGGTCGATGTGAACCAGAAAACAAAAGACCTGAAAGACCTCCCCATTGTATGTGACTTCCCCGACGTCTTTCCGAAAGAGCTACCGGGTTTACCTCCCCAACGTCAAGTCGAATTCAGGATCAACTTAATTCCAGGGGCTACCCCCGTAGCCAAATCGCCCTATCGTCTAGCACCTGCTGAGATGCAAGAACTGTCCGGTCAACTTAACGAACTGCTCAGCAAGGGCTTTATAAGACCAAGCTTCTCACCCTGGGGAGCTCCGGTCTTGTTCGTCAAGAAGAAAGATGGATCGTTCCGTATGTGCATCGACTATAGGGAACTCAACAAGCTTACAGTCAAGAATCGTTACCCTCTACCTCGCATAGATGATTTATTCGACCGGCTGCAAGGGGTGAGTTACTTTTCCAAGATTGATCTGAGGTCCGGGTATCACCAGTTACGAGTACTGGAGGAGGATGTTCCGAAGACAGCCTTCCGAACTCGTTACGGACACTACGAGTTCGTAGTGATGCCATTCGGATTGACCAATGCGCCCGCAGTATTCATGGACTTAATGAATAGGGTATGCCGTCCTTACTTGGATCAGTTCGTCATCTTTTTCATCGATGACATACTTATCTACTCTCGCAGTAAGGAGGAACATAGCGATCATTTACGACATGTCCTAGGAACCTTACGATCAGAGAAGCTCTATGCGAAGTTCTCTGAGTGCGAATTTTGGATCCGAAGAGTCGAATTCTTAGGACACGTGGTTAGTGAAGAAGGAATCCACGTGGACCCTTCCAAAATTAAAGCCATCGAGAAGTGGTCAGCACCGAAGACGCCTATGGAAATTTGTCAATTTTTAGGCCTCGCTGGCTACTACCGCAGATTCATACATAACTTCTCTCGAATTGCGAAACCCCTTACGACATTAACCCATAAAGGCGTGGCCTTTGACTGGGAAGAGAGGCAGGAGAAAGCGTTCCAAACACTAAAACGAGCCTTATGCACCGCACTGATACTGTCCCTCCCCGAAGGGACAGAAGACTTCGTGGTATACTGCGATGCATCCAACCAGGGGCTCGGCTGTGTTCTGTTGCAATGAGGTAAGGTCATCGCCTACGCCTCAAGACAGCTGATGACACACGAGGTCAACTACACCACCCACGATCTTGAGCTAGGAGCAGTTGTGTTTGCCTTGAAGATCTGGAGACACTACCTTTATGGTACGAAGAGCACTATCTTTACAGACCACAAAAGCCTACAACACATATTTAACCAGAAAGAACTCAATATGAGGCAACGACGGTGGGTCGAACTACTCAATGACTATGAATGCGAAATTCGTTATCATCCGGGTAAAGCCAACGTAGTAGCAGACGCCCTAGTCGGAAATAATGTTCTGGTCGAAGAGTCAAGTCATTAACTATGACTATCCATTCGCATCTATCCGCACAAATTAAGGAGGCTCAGTTCGAAGCCTTAAAACCTGAAAATGTGGCGGGAGAATCCCTACGAGGAATGGATAAGAACTTGGAAGTCAAGGGCGACGGAGCCTTATATCTCATGGACCGGATCTGTGTGACAACTCGAAATTTCTAACTTGTACATTCTTCATTTTATCAAAGTTAGCCTCGTTTTGCTAATTTGTAATGAAGTTTTGGGTCTATATAAGTGTCTTTAGACTTAATATAATCATGATATGACTCTCGGGAGGAGTTTGAAAGTGTGTTGCATTGCAAAATCGGGCCAAACACACCAAAGAAGGTGTGTGCGGCCGCACACCCGCGTGTGCGGCCAACCAGCCACACACATCCAACCGCACATACCCCCAGCCTCACACCCACTCCTATATATTAGAGAAGACCCCCCTTCATTCACTCCTCTCCTTTACTTTCTCTCTCTACTTTTTCTGTCTAGAAACATCATCCAAGAACACTCCAAGGGCCTCAAGAACATGAATTTCTTCATCATCCAACTTGTTTTAGTGGTAAGACACATGAATCTAAGCCTAAAACTCGAAATGTTCTTCGTGTTCTTCATCGTTTGAAGGTGTACGGCCGCACACCTTCATGAGGTGACCGCACACCTTCATAAGGCCGCATTCCTTCATCTTCGGACACAAACGAGGAGTGTACGGCCGCACACTCCTGTGTACGGCCACACACACCCTCTGTACGGACGCATACTCCTGTGTGTAGCCACACACACAGTCTGGCCGCACACCCTGACCGCACACCTGGCCACACACACATAAACGTCGAGTTTGGTGACCTTACACTCGAATAGGTGTTTATAACACCTAATCCTAAGTGTTTTCATGTCCCTAAGATGTTCCCATGTGTCTAAAAGTGTCTATATACCCTAAGTGTAATCATATATGTGTTATCACATGTTAATAGGATCCACTTACGTACGAAACATCGGTTGACTCTCAACACTCGCAACCAATTGTGCTTTCGGATCCTGCAATAAACAGTGAGTTCATACCCCTTAATCAACCTTTTAAATTTTTTTTAAATGCTTTTATGGGGGGGGGGGGATACAAGTGGAATCAATCAAGTTATAGTATCGATCATATGTGATTTATAACTTGCAACCAAAAGGATTTTCTACACTTTTAACTGTTTTTGCCAGCAAAACTGCTTTAAACGCTTATCAAACTCATTTTCATGTTATATTGTTGTAAAACTATTTCCAAACTCTTTTAAACTACTTTCAAACCATATCTGCACCAATATATTTATATAAGTAAGACTTGAAGGACTTAGGACTGATAGCTCACCTTACTTCCTGTTCTTGTTTGATTGTGGATTTAGGGTATATCGGTTATCTGTCTGACTGTCGTTGAATTCTTAGTTATGTATTATATATATTTGTGTTGGATACAAAAGTCTTCAATTCAGTTCAATACCTTTGTGCATCAAAGGTATGCAACCAACATTACTATTTAACTATAATAGGTATAGTTAAGGATCACTACTCATTACTAATGCTAACATGACACCTACTATTGTTAGTACAGTTAAGAGTCTATACTTACTATATACTATACAGAAGAACACTCTATACATTATACCAATGAAGTACATTATACATAATACAAGAGAACACACTAAAATAGAATGTGACATACTATTTCTCGATACGACACATCTTTGTAGTATCATTGTGTAACCAGAGTCTCCTGGAGGGAGAGCGGGCATTGTGTGTATAGATCTATATAGGACAGACACTCCCACATCCTGACTGCTAGCTACAGTCCGAGCCGAAAGGCCAAGGGGTGACAAAATGTCACATCACTACACTCGACTCGGAGGGTCATCAGTATTCGATCGTCGATCAGCATGGTTACATACGAGTTCACATTCAGACCTTTAATTAATACATTAAGAATTAAAGGCAAAACGGATTCCCAGAGGCGTATTGTACATTTAATACTACCTGGAGTCTGCATTTTATTTCATTAAGCCGGCAGTGTCGCTGCTGGGGTAAAATATTATTTTCCCGAATACTTATGAAGTCTAAAACTATATTTCATTACTATTACTTTTACTGGGAAAACTTTTACATTTTCAAAGGATCAACCATGCGAGAAATCGGGTCTTGGTAGAAGACTATTTTTACTAGAAAATATAGGATTTTCTAGGGAACACACTAATTTCAAACATTGGTATTAACTATTGTGCTACATGATTGTAACTATTTTTACACAAGCAATGACACTAAATACTTATGAACTCACCAGCTTTATGCTGATATTTGTTTTCAAAATAACTTGTATTCTCAGGTCATCAGTAGACAGGTACAAATGCAGCTTTTGAGAAGATGGAGCACATATAAGACTCCTCTTTATTTTGATTATACTTTTGGTGTCTAACAAACTGTACAGAACACGCTTGTATTACAATTATTATATTAATGCAATGGATGTTGTTGCTTGCCTTTACTATTATGCATTGTTATGATACTGTACATGACGTCCTTCACCCCAGAACGTATTCCGCCGTTCTCGGTTTTGGGGTGTGACAATCTGGACACCGAGACACGGTGGCTTCAGAGACTTGGTCATGAAGGAAGCGCACAACACTCGTTATTCCGTCCACCCAGGTTCAGATAAGATGTATCTGGATCTTAAAAAGCTATAATGGTGGCCTAACATGAAAGCAGAGATTGCTACCTTCGTGAGTAAATGCCTTACTTGCGCAAAGGTTAAGGTCGAATACCAGAAACCATCAGGTCTACTACAGCAACCAGAGATACCAGAGTGGAAGTGGGAGCGGATCACAATGGACTTCATAACCAAGCTACCCAAGACAATGGGTGGGATGGATACCATTTGGGTCATCGTCGACAGATTGACCAAGTCCGCACACTTCCTACCCATCAAAGAGACTGACAAGATGGAGAAGCTCACAAGAACATACATTCGGGAGATAGTACGACTGCATGGTGTTCCTATATCCATTATCTCTGATAGAGATAGTAGATTCACTTCGAGGTTCTGGCAGTCATTACAAAGTTCCCTAGGAACGAGGCTGGATATGAGTACGGCCTACCATCCACAGACCGACGGACAAAGCGAGAGAACTATCCAAACCTTGGAGGATATGTTACGAGCCAGTGTGATCGACTTTGGGAAGGAATGGGATACTCATTTACCCCCTTTTCGAGTTTTCCTACAACAACAGTTATCACACGAGCATAAAGGCTGCTCCCTTTGAAGCCCTCTATGGCCGGAAGTGCAGATCCCCTCTGTGCTGGGCCGAGGTGGGTGACACCCAGTTAGCTAAAGGACGAGTTCCTGACAGCATTCTCACAGGTTCGGAGATCATTCGGGAAACGACAGAGAAGATCGTTCAGATTCGTGAACGATTGAAAGCCTCTAGAGACCGACAGAAAAGCTACGCAGACAAACGAAGGAAACCTTTGGAATTCCAGGTGGGAGACCGAGTCTTGTTGAAAGTCTAACCCTAGAAGGGCTTGATACTCTTCGGAACGTGTGGAAAGCTGAATCCAAGGTACATAGGACCTTTCGATATAAGTCTTAGGAAGGGTGAGAATGTGTGTAGCATCACAAAATCGGGCCAAACACACCCAACAAGGTGTGTGGGGCTGCAACCCGAGTGTGCGGCCAGCCAGCCCTACACAGCCGACCGCACACCCTCCCAGCCTCACACTCTAGCCTATATAAAAGACCCTAAGTCAAGTTCACACCCCTTTTCACACTCCTTCAAAGCTGGAACATTTTCTCTCAAGAGTTCTTCAAGTTTTCTTCTCTAATCGGCAATACAAGTAAGTAAACATCCTTAGATCGTTAATACAACACATTAGAAAGCCTTTTCCTCGAGTTTATCAATGAAATCATCATTTTAGATGATCTTCATGTGTGTACGGCCGCACACACATCATGTGTGACCGCACACACATCTTTTGGTCCTAAAATGGGCTTAAACACTCATCCAAGCATAGCATCGACCAAAACAACTTCTTAGGATCATCACAAAGCCTTGGAAAATCGATTTGGACACGTTTGTATGGGAGTGTACGGCCGCACACAGGCCTGGCCGCACACACCTGGCCGCACACGCCATGTGCAGCCGCACACACCCTTTTAGGGGTCCAAAATAGCAATACACTTCCTTTCCGGCTAAGAAATGGTCAAAGCACCTTCACTAGAACATTTCTAAGGCTTGGAAACATGTTTTTGACACACTTTATAGTGGGTGTACGGCCGCACATAGGCTTGGCCGCACACTCTGGCCGCACACACACAAAACCCATGCTTTTGTGGCCTTACACTCCAATATAGGGCCATACACCCCTTATGTGCAACCATATGAGTTGGTAACACTTAATTCTAAGTGTTTTTATGTCCTTAAGGCATGTCCCTATCACCATTAGTGGTTATATACATTAATGTATTCATATATGTGTAATTATATGTTAAATAGAATTCGTTTGTGCTCGAGACTCCATTTAACACCCAACAATCCTATAGCGATCTTTCATTCGAGTTACTCACTGCAGGTGAGTTCATACCCCTTAATCAACCTTTTAAATGATTTTAAATGCTTTTATGGGGGGAATACAAGTTGAAACAATTTAGTTATTGCTTTAATCATATGTGATTAATGACTAGAACAAACAGAAAAGATTTACTATTACTTTCAAGTTGCTATCAAACTTATGGATTTCAAGCACCAAAAAACCTTTTATTAAACTCGTTTAGATGCTAAAACTGTTTTTAAACTCTTTTAAACTTACAAGCCCATATCTACACCGATATATTTATATAAGTAAGATTTGAAGGACTTAGGACTGATATCGCACCTTATTTCCTGCTCCTTGTTTGGTTGTGGACTTAGGGTATCATGTTATTTGTCCGAATGTCGTTGAAATCTTAGTTATATATCATAAATATATGTGTTGGATATACAAGCTTTCATTTCAGTTCAACACCTTTGTGTAGCAAAGGCGTACCTACAACATTACTATTTAACTATAATAGGTATAGTTAAGGGTTTACTACTCACTACTACTATTACAACGACACATACAAGAGTCAGTACAGTTAGGAGTCAATACACACCATATACCATACATGAGAACACACTATATACTATACCAGAGAATATACTATATACTATGGCATACTATACAAACATTTGAATACAATAAACAGAATGTGGCATACTACTTCTCGATACGACACTTTATTGTGCTATCACTTTGTAACCAGAGTCTCCTGGAGGGA
This sequence comes from Lactuca virosa, assembly GCF_052849685.1. Lineage (NCBI taxonomy): Eukaryota > Viridiplantae > Streptophyta > Magnoliopsida > Asterales > Asteraceae > Lactuca > Lactuca virosa. The sequence goes on along the minus strand of NC_136433.1, from coordinate 362,079,064 downwards.
GAGCAGGCATTGTGTGTATAGATCTATATGGGACAGACACTCCCACATCACGACTGCTAGCTACAGTCCCAGCCTATAAGGCCAAGGGGTGACAGAATGTTACCTCACTACATATGACACCGGAGGGTCATCAGTTATTCAGCCGTCGATCAGCATGGTTACATACGAGTTCACATTCAAACCTTTAATTAACCGATTAAGAATTAAAGGCAAAATAGACTTTCCGAGGCGTATTGTTCATTTAATACCACCTGGAGTCTACATTTTTATTACTTTAGACTCCCCGAGGTGTACTGTACATTTAGTACTACCTGGAGTTTGTATTTCATCACCTTATGACCAGCAGTATCACTGCTGAGGAAAAACATTATTTTCCTATGACATTTATTTTGTGATTCTGTCACATACACATTTAAGTAAACTATATTTTTCATAATGATAGTTTTATTGGGGAAAACTCTTACATTTACAAAGGGACAAACATACAAACAGTCGGGTCTTGGTAGAAGACTACATTTCAGTAGAAAATATAGGATTTTCTAGAGAGTCCAACTATTTACCAACATGTACTAACGACTATGAACATTTACACTATGTTGTTACAAATATTTTTATACAAGCAATGACACTAAGTACTTATGAACTCACCAACTTTATGCTGATAAACTCTTTCAAAATAACTTGTATTCTCAGGTCATCAGTAGACAGGTACCGATGAAGCTTTTGAGAAGATGGAGCACATACAAGACTCATCTTTTATTTTGATCATACTTTTGGTGTCTTACATACTATACAGAACATGCTTGTATTAAAATTATTCTATTAATGCAATGGATGTTGTTGCTTGTATTTACTATTATGCTTTGTTATGATACTGTACATGACGTCCTCCATCCCAGAACGTTTGCGCCGTTCCGGTTTTGGGGTGTGACAGTTTTCTATTATATTTGATGCTTGCTTAATTTTCAAAGCTGGAAAAATCAATTTTCTACATTTTGTCTGATGAACTCGTCGAGTTCATGAACATACTCGAAGAGTCCACTCAGTAAAGCATGAACTTGGCGAGTCCAGTTCATGAACTCGTCGAGTAGGTGCTCCATGGTGCAGAATTTTAAGTTTTGGCCAGAAATTGGATTAGGATCATTGCTCCAAACTATTTTTTGAACCATGAAATCTGTTTTTTCATAAGGTAATGATAATGCTTGTCCAATTTAAAGATAATTGTCATAATTTCAAGATTTGTATTTTATATGATTAGGCTAATTTCTTGAAGATTGATGATTTGAATTATCTTGTTCTTATGAATTTAGTTAGATCATGAATAAATTATTTGATAATTTTTGTTAGTTAAAAATATGATGTATATGCCTTAATGAAATCCATAACTTATCGTCAAGTTATGGAAAATGAAAAGGTTTTCTTTTAAAAGGTTATTAAAACTCATAGGCTATGGAAAATAAAAGGTCTCATTTTTTAAGAAATAATTTTAAATGGTTTTAAAGTCTTCCATAACTTTTCCTCAATTTATGGAACATGAAATGTTTTCATAAAAACCACATTAAACTCATAAGTTATGGAAAGCAAAAGTCTTGACAAGTTTAAAAACTTGCCCTCAAGTTTTGGAATTTGTAAAGTCTCACTTTTGAATACTTTAATTCCAAACCCTAGAATTTTAAAAGTTAAAATTCAATGCTTATATAATATTGAAAGTTAATAGTTATATATATATATATATATATATATATATATATATATATATATATATATATATATATATATATATAAGAATAAGTCAGTCTTACCAATAGTAGGCCTCATTCACGAAGCCAATCTATAAGGGGGGTATAAGGTTACTGCCTATAAAATGGCAGTTTAATGGGTGTCCACTCTCACCCACCGCTTCCTTGTCTGGTGGAGGGTCGTTAGCCGAAGGGGTAGGATAGGACGTTATTCTCCCTCATTAAAAGGATAATGATAAATATAAAGTAACTGAACTTTTATTAAATTCCCAATCTTAGTTAGTTTAGGAAAAATGTGAAAATGGTGCTAATCCATGAAATTACACTTTGCATATTGTTAAGTCGTTAGTGGAGCGTGTGTGGTTTACCGGCACACTAATCTGGGACTTACAATGAGTTGCAAAGGGTAACTTGATGTTAATCATAGATCAATGGAGCGTTTGTGGTTAACCGGCACATTGATTAGGTGACTTGTAACATTGGGTGTACCAAGCTAATTTTCATGGTTATTCACACCTTGTTTGTGATCCTCGGCATCCCAGTCACAAACTTGAAGGGCACAATCGAGATTTAAACATGCCATTGAAAAGTTCAATGAATCTCAAAGGATCTAGTAATTTAAAATCCAATTAAAACTTAATAATATATTTCGTTTGTCATGGTGTAAATTGGTAAATCGTCATTTACCTAACTTCAAATATTCTACAATTGGATTACTGCACCCCTTTTCGCAATTGTAGTATATTGTGTTGGGTCCTAGCCTTAGTATTTCGTTTTGGGTGTTATATGAAGGACTTAAATCAACTAACTTGAATTTCTCCCTCATAGATATCTACTACTGACAACTATGGTCTTCCTTATTTTTTTGGAAAAAGCTTTCTAATGAAGATGATACCCCACTTGGCGATCAAGGTGAAAGATTGATCCCTTTGTCTTGCATTAATGGGACTAGAAATCATACTTCACTTCCTCCACCTCCTCCAATTATTCTCCCTAACCCACAAGTTCAAAGACTTGAAAAGTTTAAGGTCACTCAAGCCTTATTGGCAAGCAAACACAAAGATGGAAGTTTGTATGTACCAACATCTTGGAGATGAAGTTACATATTGACAGGCTGGGAGAGTTGGGTGTCGAAGTCTCAAGGAAGTTGGTTGTTGATTGGGTTCTTCAATCACTTCCCGATTCATATAGCTGGTTCATTAAGGACTACTATATGACAAACCACGACATGACCATTATCGATCTTACCTATTTGCTTGTTGTTGTTAAATCTGTAATGATTTGGTGCACTGGTAAAGCAAATTTGATTGGAAGGTCTACTCCCCAAACTTCCATGGACATTGACAATGGTAACATTGGATGTCCAAAAAAACTTTCTTTTCCCAATGGAAAGGGATCGACCATTGTCAACCCGGTTGACCAAATGTTAAAGAGAAAGGCTAAGTCTGAGATAGTCCAGTATACTATTCCCAAAAGGTCCATATGTTCCTATTTCCAAGAAAAAAGGGCATTGGTTGCGAAGCTGCTCTATTTACTTGAAATATTATAAAGATGGTAAAGTCAAAAAGTTTGACTCTACTTAAGGTAAGTCCAATCTCTAACTCTATTAAGTTCCTATTTGGAGATTCTTAATACATGATGTAATGTAATTACATTTTGATGTTTTTTGAGAATCAAAGAAAAGAAAACAAACTTACAGGAAGAATAAGCTGATTTTGATCGCGAAGAGAGGGATTTTGATCGCATGGTTCGGTGATCAGAATTTTGAGATGTTGCTTAAGAGTTATGATAGATTGCTTAGGAATAGATGACAACATAAATTTCATTTGTATTTGCATTGTAAGGACTAGTTTTCCGCACTTTTTAATAAATAAATTTTTTTATTTTATCTTATTTTAAGGTTCCTTACAATGGCATTGGTGATTTTTTTTTATTTTATCTTATTTTAAGTCAGGTGCTAGTTGATTGTTTCAGGTGATCAAGGCATGTGAATTGGGAACGACAACTTTTGTTGTCTCTGATGTACTCTAACTAAGAAGACGACGCTTCTTGTATTTATGAATAATGCTCGCGATGAATTGTCTAGTGGGGATTCATAGGCAAGGTGTGTGATTGTCTATTGTTTTCTAGATGAAGAATCGGTGCTATAAATAGACTGTCATAATTATTGCTTGTGCTTTTGCAAGGGATTTTTTATGTTAGAGGCGCTTATGATTGAGGAGTTTCCGAGGTCTCCATCTGAGATTCAAAATCTCTTTGGGTCAGCTTGGTCTTTATCTGGAAGATCATCTTGCATGGTGTTGTACATTCCAAGAGTCGGGGATGTTACGTATCTGGTTGAGCTGGTTAGAGATTTGTTTTTTTTGCAATGATAGTTACTAGTAGTTCGAACCCTAGTGGGGGAGAAATGGGTATTCTACTTGGAGAATCATCGAGCTACTTGGTTTTATGGTTTCGGCATAATAGGTCACAAGTATCTGTAGTTCGGGTATGCGAGATTTTGATTCAATATTTGGTGAAAACAGGGAGTAGGGCAAGCTTCCATCAAATGTATGATCTCAGAAATGTGTGAGTTGTCTTCGCGGCAGGAAGTTAATGGAGAAGGAGCTCGTTGTATCCAATGGGTTCTTTCAGTATTTCCAGTGTTTAGGTCATGGGGCGTTTGGGTCGCTCAGGTTGAGTATTGATTGTTGAAGCATGTTTTAGCTCGTTGCATAGATTGCTATCTAAAGTCCAGGATGTGCAGTTGATGATCTGTCAGTTAAACTCAGATTTTGGCATGTGTAGTTCCACATGGGATTTATTCAGTATTGTATTAGATTAGTGGATTAATTGTAAATGCATTCTCGATAGTTTGTCACACCCCATAACCAAGAACGGCGGAAACGTTCAGGGGTGGAGGACGTCATGTGAAGTATCATAACAGTGCAAAGTAGTAAACAAGCAACAACATCATCCATTGCATTAAAAGTAAAGTTTTAATACATGAGTGTTCTTTCATAGTAATAAGACATCAAAATATGTAATCAAAATAAAAGACGAGTCTTGTCTGTGCTCCGTCTTCTCAAAACCTGGTCATCGTACCTGTCTACTGGTGACCTGAGAATACAAGTTATTTTGAAAGTGTAGATCAGCATAAAGCTGGTGAATTCATAAATATTTTAATGTCATTGATTTGATAAGCTGTTATGAAAGACATGTAAATGTTTAATGAAACATTTAATATAAGTGTGAAAACCCTAGAAAATCCCATATTTCCTACTAGTATAAAAGGTAGTCTTCTACCAAGACCTGAATGCTAAGAAGGTTTGCATTTCTGTATCAATGAAGGTTTTTCCCATGAATGACTATTATCATAAAAATATAGTCTACCTCATCGTTTATGTGAATGTGTCACAAAATAAAAGTAATAGGGAAAATAATATAATCAATGAAATCATATCCTTTGGTACTAGGATAAACATGGCGTGGAAACTCGCTGTAAAGTATAACCGAGAACATCCGTCGATGAACAGGTCCCGTTGTAGCTAGCAGCCAGGTGTAAGATGGTTAGTCCCATAAAGTATACAATATTACTCTCTGTATAGTATATATATAAAGTATCTCTCTGTATAGATATATGATTTCTCTCTGTATAACAAGTAATAGAATCTCTTCATATAAGTATATTAGTATAGACTCATGAATGAACTGACTCTTGTGTAATTCCTTGTACTAGGAATAGAAATCCGTATCTCCTAAACTATATGTATTATAGTTTACTGGAATTTAGACTGAATGTTCAAGTAGGTTCATATACCCTTTCTACACAAGAGTGTTGGAACTGATGAAAGAATGAAAACTCTCATATCAATACATATATACATGAAACATAAGTGTATAGATATAATTTTTAACAATGAGATGAAAGGGGTTTTGTAATACATTTAAGGGTTTTGAACAATAAATAACAATGACTTGATGTCAGTTTTCAAAAGAATTCAAAAGTAATTTGTTTGATAACAAAGTATAAAATAACTGAAAACCTTTGTAATTAACACATTTTGAAGCATGTGAAAATTAGTTGATTGAAAACACAGTTATAAATCACATATGATTGATTCTATAACTTCCTGTTTTCTACTTGTATTCCCCCCCATGAAAGCATTTAAAATCATTTAAAAGATTGTTTAAGGGGTATGAACTCACCTGTAGTGGGTGGTTTGGATGACTGGATGTAATAGGATGCTAAGTGTCAAGTGAAGACTTGAACACACACAAGGATCCTAGTTAACATATAATCACACATATATGTATCCAATTAGTCATTTAAACAACTAATTAACCATGTTAAGACATCCTAAGACATGTAAAACACTTGTTTTAGGTGCTATAAGTCCAAAGGATTGCATCTAAGGGTGGTAGGACCTTGGAATTGAGTTTAGGGTTCAAGGGTAAACTCCTTTGGAGTTTACGGTTTTGTGACCAACCCTTATTGAGTTTACGGTCGTAAACCCATGAGTTTACGGCCGTAAACACATGGTACTTCTACCAGGTTGTGTTTTGAAGCTTTAAAGGTCATAAGAAGCATTCCTACTTCACGTTTGAGCCTTAGGAAGTGTTTAGGGCACCATTTCACTCCTTTGTGGAGTTTACGGTCCTTGGACCATTTCTCCTTGGGTTTACGGCCGTAAACCCAAATGGTTTATGGTCTTTTTGATGTTTTCAAGTACTAAGCACATCAAGGAAGGGGTCTAGGCTAGTTTCCAAGGCTTGGTAAGGGACTAGGTCCACTTTGGCCCCTTTGTTAGGGTTTACGGTCCAATGTGTTCTTCGACCGTAAACACCTTTGATCCATTGATTCTTTGTGTTTTCTAGATAATTAAGAAGTGTAACAAGCCTTATAACTCACTAGGGTAAGAGTACTTACTAGGTAGAAGCTTGAAAGGTGCTAAGAGTCCAAGAACACTAGTGTGTGTTCTTGGTGTTCTTGGTGAAACTTGAAGATCTACACATTTGGAATGATTTCACGGATGGAATCATGTAAGATCACTAGATTAAGGTAGATATCAACTTATTAGAGTAAGAAACACTTACAAAGTTGAAGATCAAGAAGGAAAATCGGATGATACTTGAGAGGATTTGAGTTTGGATCTTGAAAATGTGAAAAAGTGGTAAATAATGACTAAGTGTTATATTTATACCCCCTTTTAGGGTTTACGGCCGTAAACACCTTTGTTTAGGCCGTAAAATCCAAACTCTTGGAGTTTTGGGACATTATTGTTGCACAATAAACCCTAGGGCATTCTCTCTCCTATTATCTCCTGTAGTACTAACTTATAAACACTCAAACTTATTCCAAAAAGCTTGAAAGTTAGCAGAAACAGTTCTGACTTCTAATGAAGTGAATGGTCATACAGAATAGAAATTTCGGGTTGTCACATCATCCCCCCGTTAGAAGGAATTTCGTCCCGAAATTAGAGTTTAAGCAAATAAGTAGTTACAAATAACTAAGTAAAAAGATGAGGATATTTCAGTTTCATCTGATCCTCTCGCTCCCAAGTGAATTCAATTCCTCGCTTGGCGTTCCAGCGAACCTTCACTATCGGGATACAACTTTGTTTCGTTTGCTTGACCTCTCGGTCCATGATCTCTACAGGTTCTTCCACGAATTTGAGGCTCTCGTTGATTTCAATCTCGTCGAGTGGGATTACAAGAGTCTCGTCGGACAGACACTTTTTCAAGTTTGAGACGTGGAAAGTAGAGTGTACGTTACTGAGTTCACGAGGTAAGTTAAGTTTGTAAGCTACAGGGCCGATTCTATCGAGAATCTCGAAAGGCCCTATGTATCTTGGGTTTAGCTTTCCACGCTTTCTGAAGCGTATCAAGCCTTTCCAGGGTGAGACCTTTAGTAGAACACGGTCGCCCACCTGGAATTCCAACGGTTTCCTTCGTTTATCTGCGTAGCTTTTATGTGACAACCCGAAATTTCTATCTTGTACGTTTTTCGTTTGAATCAAATTTAGCCTTCATTTTACTATCTTATAACGAAATTATGGGTCTATATGAACGTTCTAGGCTTAGTATGACCTGGATATGAGCCTTAGGAAGGGTTTGAAAGTGTGTAGCATCAAGAAATCGGGCCAAACACACCAAAGGAGGTGTGTGCGGCCAGCCGGCCGCACACTCCAACCGCACACACCCCCCAGCCTCACACCCGACCCTATATATTGAGGAGACCCCCCTCCATTCACTCCATTCCTTTACTTTCTCTCTTTACTTTCTCTCTCTACTTTCCCTCTCTAGAAACATCATCCAAGAACACTCCAAGGGCCTCAAGAACGTGAATTCCTCCATCAACCAACTTTTTTTAGTGGTAAGACACATGAATCTAAGCCTAAAACTCGAAATGTTCTTCGTGTTCTTCATCTTTTGAAGGTGTACGGCCGCACACCTTCATGAGGTGACCGCACACCTTCATAAGGCCGCATTCCTTCATCTTCAGACACAAACGAGGAGTGTACGGCCGCACACTCCTGTGTACGGCCGCACACACACTCTGTACGGCCGCACACTCCTGTGTGCAGCCGCACACACAGCCTAGCCGCACACCCTGACCGCACACCTGTCCGCACACTCACAAAGGTTGAGTTTGGTGGCCTTACACTCAAATCTAAAGCCTTACACTCATTTAGGGACTTCAATAGGTGTTTGTAACACTAAATTCTAAGAGTTTTCATGTCCCTAAGGTGTGTCCATGTGTCTATTAGTGGTTAGATACCCTAAGTATATTCATATATGTGTTATTACATGTTGAACTAGGATTCGTTTGTGCTAACGATTTCATTCGACACCCGGCAATCCTGTATCAATCCTTCTTTCAAGTTACTCACTCCAGGTGAGTTCATACCCCTATACTTTTCCGAGTTTTTCATGTTTTCAGGGGGGGAATACAAGCAAAAGTACAAGGAAACTTGTACTCGATTTATCTTTAATTGTATAATATGAATTCATGTTCAACATGCTTTTAACTCCGAAAACTATTTTACAAATCGATTAAGAAATCAACTCGTAGTAATAGTTTTCAAATCTAAAGAAAAGAACTCATGAATCTTATCATAATATGTATTATTTCATAAAGAATTCATGTAAATCAAATCATAAAAGGATCTTTGTAATGAAACTTGTAAATTAGTTAGGCTAAGTTTGAGACATGTCCTCGGTAACACTCCCCCGGTATGTGAGTGGAGGGCTGCGTCTTATAACCATAATCTCTTGGAGGGAGAGCGTGACTTTTGTATATAGATTTATATGGGACTGACTATCCCACACCCTCGCTGCTAGCTACAGTGGAATCTTTTGGTTCAGGGGTGACAAAGTCATAAATGATACTGGCCCATTTACGTGCCTTATCCAGTCTTAGTACGGTTATGGCACTCATAACTTAGGTAATGATAATTTACTCTTCAAATAAAATTCCTCTGTGCATGATCAGAGCTTCAAATATAATTCCTTTGTGTGTGATCAGAGCTTCGAAAAGAAAACCGTCTTCCGAGTATGGTAAATACTCGTGTATAGATAACTAAACCTCTTTCATAAGAAAATATAGGATTTTCTTGGAACAACTCGAACTTTCATAAACAATGGTTTATCGTATAACTAATGAGAAAAACTAAACCTCTTTCATAAGAAAATATGGGATTTTCTTGGTAAATAACTTTTCAAAGAATCAAAAGAACATATCTTTTACCAGAATTAACAGCTTATGAACTCACCAGCTTTATGCTGATATTTTAAAACTGCTTGTATTCTCAGGACATCAATAGACAGGTAATCTTGCCGACTTTTGGGAGAAGACGGAGCGTTTTGAAGTCACGTCTTTTACTTTTGCTATATACTGATATGTATAAACTTTATATTAAGACAATGTAAATCTTTTCATGTATGTATTCAATGTTAGGATTGTGTTTACTATGCTTACTATGATACAACTGTTGTGATACTACGCATGACGTCGCCCCGCCCCGGAACGTTTCCGCCTTCGGTTTCGGGGTGTGACAGATTGGTATCAGAGCTTTTGTTTATAGTGAACTAAGTATACCGAACCTTACATGGTATACAACTATAAACACTAAGGGGCCTAAGTGCTCTAAACTAAAAGTATACTTTCAAAATATAAGTATTTTTATAAAAAGTATACAAGTATATCGTATTCCAGGAACCGTACCATAAGTAGAACAAAACAAAAGTATTTTGGATGTTGAACGTTGCGGTTAAACCTGGGCAGTTATGTAATCATGTCTAGGGTCAATATGGCCTGATCAACTATATTTATTCGAGACATGACCAACATGTGCTTGGGAGTGACTTTGGTGTTGCGACAGTCCTAAAACTTACCCAATATCCATATAACTTAAAATACTATAGGAGTATTTTAGTCAGAGCCGAATACTTCGTAGAGATTCATTCCAAGTGTTGCTACTCATTCCTTTTAGCGATAACTTATTTGCACTGGTAGCTTTTCCTTTCTTATCGCTTAGTAGGACACTCTAACAATCATTATGAGATATATCTTTGCTTCATATCTCTTGATTCCATTCAGAGGACTTACCATCCTCTTCTTCCTGATTGTTTCTAGAACAAGATGCCTCCCCGAAGAAGACCGATCAGAAGAAACAACGACACTCCACCACCACCACCGCCCCCTCAGTTCCATCCCATTATGTTCCAAGCAGCTGTTACTGCTGCTGTGGCAGCCGCGATGTCACAGATGAACCCTGGCGGATCTAGTAGTCAGGGAGGTGGTACTCATCCCCAAAACCATGAAGGTGGCCAGGGGCACCAGAAGGAGTGCTCCTATAAAGACTTCATCAACGCAAAACCCACATCCTTCGACGGCACTGGAGGAGTTATTGTCCTGACTCAATGGATCGAGAAAATCGAGTCCATTTTCGAAATCTGTTCCTGTTCGGAGGTCAACAAAGTAAAGTTCGCCGCTTGCACTTTCTCCAACAAGGAGCTGACCTGGTGGAATGGTCGGGTCAAATCCTTAACCCTACCAGTGGCGAACGCCATGGGTTGGGAAAGCTTAAAGGAACTCATGATAGCTGAATACTGCCCACGGGGCGAAATGCAAAAGCTAGAGCACGAACTCTGGAACCTAAAGATGAAGGGTTCCGACATCGCTGCCTACACTTCAAGGTTTGAAGACCTAGCGCTTCTTTGTCCGGGAATGGTCGTCCCTGAAAGCAAAAAGATTGAGAGATATATTTGGGGACTGACCCAACCCACTAAAGGAAATGTTCTGGCTGCTAGGCCAAACACCTTTGACAGCGCGAAGTGCCTGGCGCAAACCCTCATAGATCATGGAGTCGATCTCGACGAAGTGACAGCCTCTCCCGAACCGGCTAAGGAGAGTGGTGAGAAAAGAAAGTCCTGGAAACAGAAAAAGGGCCAGTCTTTGCAGGAGCCCTCAAAGAAGCAACACACGGTAGCAGTCCACGCTACTACTACCCCTGCTGCTACTCCTGCAACTCAAGCACCTACCAATAGGTATACTGGTAATTTTCCTTGGTGCGGTAAGTGCAATTATCATCATCGCATCCCTGGCCCATGTCGTGAAATGCTCTGCAACAACTGTGGCAAGAAGGGCCACCTGACTCGAGACTGCAAAACACTAGTTCAACCAACCCATCAGGCCCCTGGAGCAGGTATTGGTCAAGCCTGCTATGAATGTGGAGAAGTCGGGCACTACAAGAGAAACTGCCCCAAGGCAACAACAACTCGAGGCACAGGGAGAGTACTGGCAATGAACCAGGAGGAGTCTAACCCTAATGCCTAGGGGAAAACATCAAGGAACCCGGTAAAATTTTGGTACGCCTCTCAATCCTAAGTAGCTAACCGTGAACTTTTAATAAATCAATTCTAGTTGTAATTACCCCCTCGTTAAGCCGAAAGTCGCAGCACTGCTGTAAGAATTCAAAAATCCATCAGGTAAAGCTATGATGGCTTGATATATACGTTAAGGCCATTTATAATTAAGATTGATAGACCTCGAGTGAGTGATGCTGCCTGATCTCCTGTTCCTCATTTGTTTGTGGATTTAGGGCGGAATCGCTCAGTCAACAGTCCTTTTAATCTTAATTACACATGACTAGTGTATACTAGGCGATTATAGAGAGGCCTCGTAAGAAATCCATTCATGAAAGGTACATTATTCCAAAACATCAGGACCCCCTAGAGTTCCGCGTCAATTCTATCGGTCCAAGTATCCGCGATAGTGATACCATGGACGAAATCCGAGACGCTAAAGAACTTGTGTGCCCTGTTCAGCACATGGTCCTATCGATATTCTTTCCATATCGTGTCGATGATCGTAAGTTTCGACACTGCCGTTAATCATGGTTCGACTTGGTGCGACCATGTGAAAATTCCTAGTGCTGTGTAAAAAGAACTTTCACCATAGCCTATGCGTCAAATAAAGGTTCTTCCGAACCTAATAAGAAAACCTAATATGAACCGTCAGTCGTCTCTCTTATCTGAACCTTCCGAGGTCCCAGGAGAAGAATATCGCGCGCTTCCTGCAAACTGGAGGAAGCCGCCACCTTAGAGAATGGGGCAGGTCTTAGAGATTCGTTGGGCTACTAGGTGTTCCAAAGAATACTATCCCTAAAGGGATTGTAGAACCACCTCCAGAAATAGTCCAGCACTTCAGAAAATCTCAAAGGGCTAAGTTAGCCCTGATCAGAGGCTGCTATCCACGAAACAGCGAAGCGAGTAAGAGAATGATTAATTCCAGTTAGGAATCATACTGTGAAAGCATCGTCTGGTAAAACCCCATTATCTCACCGACTTTGCACTAGGTCGAGATAAATGTTCCGTAACCAATAGAGGCCAGTAAATAGCCAATACCTCCCATCATCCAGAAAACCTCCGAAAGCCAATCAGTGAGAGATACGAATCCGAAGACGACCTGAGCCTTCTAAGAACCAACCCGGGAACTACACCCTCAGTAAGAGAGAACTTTTGGAACTACAAAATGGCGATCACGCCAGTAATGATCTCACCATAGAAGTACATCATGTTCTAAGTACTGGAAAGCTCTATCTTCCCAAGAGCTTAGGACCATCAGAAGTTCTTGATAAGAATTGGTCCAACCCCCATCAGACCTCAACTACTTTAGGAATTCCATAAAATTCCACCCTAGTCTATTCACGTCTCCAACATGGACAAAGGTACTTGGCCGACGTGACCCTCGAAACCCCACTCGTCGAGATAGAAATCATTGAGAACCACAACTTCGTAGAAGAACCTATAGAAATCATGGACTGAGAGGCCAAACGAACGAAAACGAATCCGCATCCCAATCATGAAGGTTCGCTGGAACGCCAAGTGTAGACCGGAGTCACTTAGGAGCGCGAGGACCGATCGAATAGGAAGTACCCTCATCTCTTTACTCGATTATTCATAACCTACTTCCTTGCCTAAACTCTAATTTCGGGACGAAATTCCCTCTAACGGGGGGATGATGTGACAACCCGAAATTTCTATCTTGTACGTTTTTCATTTGAATCAAAGTTAGCCTTCATTTTACTATCTTATAACGAAATTATGGGTCTATATGAACGTTCTAGGCTTAGTATGACCTGGATATGAGCCTTAGGAAGGGTTTGAAAGTGTGTAGCATCAAGAAATCGGGCCAAACACACCAAAGGAGGTATGTGCGGCCAGCCAGCCGCACACTCCAACCGCACACACCCCCCAGCCTCACACCCGACCCTATATATTGAGGAGACCCCCCTTCATTCACTCCATTCCTTTACTTTCTCTCTTTACTTTCTCTCTCTACTTTCCCTCTCTAGAAACATCATCCAAGAACACTCAAAGGGCCTCAAGAACGTGAATTCCTCCATCAACCAACTTGTTTTAGTGGTAAGACACATGAATCTAAGCCTAAAACTCGAAATGTTCTTCGTGTTCTTCATCGTTTGAAGGTGTACGGCCACACACCTTCATGAGGTGACCGCGCACCTTCATAAGGCCGCATTCCTTCATCTTCGGACACAAACGAGGAGTGTACGGCCGCATACTCCTGTGTACGGCCGCACACACACTCTGTACGGCCGCACACTCCTGTGTGCAGCCGCACACACAGCCTGGTCGCACACCCAGATCGCACACCTGTCCGCACACTCACAAAGGTTGAGTTTGGTGGCCTTACACTCAAATCTAAAGCCTTACACTCATTTAGGGACTTCAATAGGTGTTTGTAACACTAAATTCTAAGAGTTTTCATGTCCCTAAGGTGTGTCCATGTGTCTATTAGTGGTTAGATACCCTAAGTATATTCATATATGTGTTATTACATGTTGAACTACGATCCGTTTGTGCTCATGATTTCATTCGACACCCGACAATCCTGTATCAAAAGTACAAGGAAACTTGTACTTGATTTATCTTTAATTGTATAATATGAATTCATGTTCAACATGCTTTTAACTCCGAAAACTATTTTACAAATCGATTAAGAAATCAACTCGTAGTAATAGTTTTCAAATCTAAAGAAAAGAACTCATGAATCTTATCATAATATGTATTATTTCATAAAGAATTCATGTAAATCAAATCATAAAAGGATCTTTGTAATAAAACTTGTAAATTAGTTAGGCTAAGTTTGAGACATGTCCTCGGTAACACTCCCCCGGTACGTGAGTGGAGGGCTGCGTCCTATAACCATAATCTCTTGGAGGGAGAGCGTGACTTTTGTATATAGATCTATATGGGACTGACTATCCCACACCCTCGCTGCTAGCTACAGTGGAATCTTTTGGTTCAGGGGTGACAAAGTCATAAATGATACTGGCCCATTTACGTGCCTTATCCAGTCTTAGTACGGTTATGGCACTCATAACTTAGGTAACGATAATTTACTCTTCAAATAAAATTCCTCTGTGCATGATCAGAGCTTCAAATATAATTCCTCTGTGTGTGATCAGAGCTTCGAAAAGAAAACCGTCTTCCGAATATGGTAAATACTCGTGTATAGATAATTAAACCTCTTTCATAAGAAAATATAGGATTTTCTTGGTACAACTCGAACTTTCATAAACAATGGTTTATCGTATAACTAATGAGAAACTAAACCTCTTTCATAAGAAAATATGGGATTTTCTTGGTAAATAACTTTTCAAAGAATCAAAAGAACATATCTTTTACAAAAATTAACAGCTTATGAACTCACCAGCTTTATGCTGATATTTGAAAACTGCTTGTATTCTCAGGACATCAATAGACAGGTAATCTTGCCGACTTTTGGGAGAAGACGGAGTGTTTTGAAGTCACGTCTTTTACTTTTGCTATATACTGATATGTATAAACTTTATATTAAGACAATGTAAATCTTTTCATGTATGTATTCAATGTTAGGATTGTGTTTACTATGCTTACCATGATACAACTGTTGTGATACTACGCATGACGTCGCCCCACCCCGGAACGTTTCCGCCTTCGGTTTCGGGGTGTGACAGATTGGTATCAGAGCTTTTGTTTATAGTGAACTAAGTATACCGAACCTTACATGGTATACAACTATAAACACTAAGGGGCCTAAGTGCTCTAAACTAAAAGTATACTTTCAAAATATAAGTATTTTTATAAAAAGTATACAAGTATATCGTATTCCAGGAACCATACCATAAGTAGAACAAAACAAAATTATTTTGGATGTTGAACGTTGCGGTTAAACCTGGGCAGTTATGTAATCATGTCTAGGGTCAATATGGCCTGATCAACTATATTTATTCGAGACATGACCAACATGTGCTTGGGAGTGACTTTGGTGTTGCGACAGTCCTAAAACTTACCCAATATCCATATAACTTAAAATACTATAGGAGTATTTTAGTCAGAGCCGAATACTTCATAGAGATTCATTCCAAGTGTTGCTACTCATTCCTTTTAGCGATAACTTATTTGCACTGGTAGCTTTTCCTTTCTTATCGCTTAGTAGGACACTCTAACAATCATTATGAGATATATCTTTACTTCATATCTCTTGATTCCATTCAGAGGACTTACCATCCTCTTCTTCCTGATTGTTTCTAGAACAAGGTGCCTCCCCGAAGAAGACCGATCAGAAGAAACAACGACACTCCACCACCACCCCCTCCCCCTCAGTTCGATCCCATTATGTTCCAAGCAGTTGTTACTGCTGTTGTGGCAGCCGCGATGTCAAAGATGAACCCTGGCGGATCTAGTAGTTAGGGAGGTGGTACTCATCCCCAAAACCATGAAGGTGGCCAGGGGCACCAGAAGGAGTCCTCCTATAAAGACTTCATGAACGCAAAACCCACATCCTTCGACGGCACTGGAGGAGTTATTGTCCTGACTCAATGGATCGAGAAAATTGAGTCCATTTTCAAAATCTGTTCCTGTTCGGAGGTCAACAAAGTAAAGTTCGCCGCTTGCACTTTCTCCAACAAGGAGCTGACTTGGTGGAATGGTCGTGTCAAATCCCTAACCCTACCAGTGGCGAACGCCATGGGTTGGGAAAGATTAAAGGAACTCATGATAGCTGAATACTGCCCACGGGGCGAAATGCAGAAGCTAGAGCACGAACTCTGGAACCTAAAGATTATTTCGTCACTGTAACCCATTCTGTAAATAAAATTTATTTTATTATTAAAGTTTTCCGTTAACTTTTAAGTTAAATAATTCATTTAGGGTTATTGTCATAATTTCCTACGTGTCGGAAGACGATAAATCACATGAAATACCCTCGATAATTCTTTCGGAAAAGTTTCTAGTTCACGACTAAGTCGGGTTACGGCCAATTAATCGAGTACAATCTTAAACTCCGTTTGATGTCGGGATTGGGTGGGTCCCCACCTAGCCGTGAACTCAACCCCATATAAGGGTTGAGTGGTCTCCATTTGATCCTTTTTCACCCACCTTGGAACTTTCTCTCTCTACTCTCTCTCTAAAAATCGGGTTTTGATCAAGAATCACCTCATTCAAGCTCCAAAATCGTAAGTAATCCTTCCTAGCTTTTTGTTTAGCTTAACATGCATGCAAATCTATGGTTTAAACTCTCAAAAACCCCCAAAAACTTGTGTTTACGGTTTGGGAACACCTCCCAAAACCGTAAACTCCCGTAAGGGGGTTTTGAAGCCCCAAAACCCTTTCAAACCACTTCTAATGTTTAGCTATGACTTAGGAACTTGCATGCATGAACTTAGAACACCAAAATCATGTCTTTATGGGACTAAACATGAGTTTATGGTCCATGAACATTCATGAATCGTAAACACCCTAAAAAGGGGTTTTGATGCCCCAAAACCTTTCCAATGCTTGGCTAATGACCTAGAAACTTGCTTGAATGATCCTAGAACCCTAAAACATGGATTGAAAGGTGTAAACATGAGTTTACGGTTTGGGAAGGTCTCCCAAAACCGCAAACACCTCCAAAGGGTGTTTAAGTGCCCTTAACACCTTGTATGGCTTACATTTAGGTCTAGAACCTTGCATAGATGGCCTACAACCACCAAAACTCATGAAAAATGGACAAACATGAGTTTACGGCCGTAAACCTATGTGTTTACGACCGTAAACTCCCCAAGGAGTGGTTCAGAAACCGTAAACTCCAAAAAGGGTCCATTTCAAGCCCCAAACACTTCCTAAGCCTTTGATTCAACCCTAGGACCCTTCCTTGTGAAGCATGACACCTTGAAACACCCAAATGCACCATTCCCATGAGTTTACGGCCGTAACCTCATGGGGGATATGGTCTTGAAACCGTAAACACCCATAAGGGCTTACACTTGAAGAGTAAATTCCTTAACGAGGCCATACACTCCTTAGATGCAACCCGTATCACTCCTAACAGTTGGAATAAGGTGTTTTCGCGCATCGGAGTGTATTATCTTACTTAATTAGTAGTTCAAAGTCTAATTAGATACAATTATGTTTTACTTCATGTTACTTAGGACTCTCGCGTGCGTTCAAGTCCTAAATTGACATCTAGCATCCTAAACCGGCAAACCCACGTCAGGTGAGTTCATACCCCTACCTTTTTCTGAGTTTTCATGATTTCAGGGGGGGAATACAAGCAAAAGTACAAGGGAACTTGTACTCAAACCTTATTATTCGTATGAAATGTTTACATGTTCAGCATGCTTTTAACACAGAAAACCGTTTTACCAATCGAATAAGAACTTAACTTGTAGAGTTAGTTTTCAAATCTAAAACAAGGAAACTTGAAAAGATCATCATAAAATGTTATATTTTATGTTTTACAAAGGATTCATGTTAATCATAAAACGGGATTTTCATATTATTACTTGTAAATTCGTTATTCTTATGATTGGAGACTGTCCTTGGTAACACTCCTCCAGATTTGTGAGTGTAGGACTAATCCTGTAACCAGAATCTCCTGGAGGGGGAACGTGACTTTTGTGTATAGATCTATACGGGACTGACTACCCCGCACCTTGCTACTAGCTATAGTGGGACCGACAGGTCTACGGGTAACAAAGTCATAAAATGATACTGGCCCCCGTTACGAGCCATATCTAGTTTATTGTATGGTTATAGAACTCGCAACTTAGATAATGGAGATTTACTTTCAGTAATAATGAACCTAGTGAACTAACCTCAAAGTAATAACTGATTTGTTTACTAGAGGGTATCAGTAATACCCTTAGGAATTAGTTCACTACCTACTTATTAGTTTTATATACTTGTTAAAACTAATGTACTCTGTCAAGATTAACCTAGCTTTCAAGGAAACTTCGGCTAACTAAACAAGTATGGTAGATACTTGTGTACTTCATCCTGGATCGATAACCAACTATTTACTTTAAGGAAAATATGGGTTTTTCCTGGGATAACTTAGCTTTTCATAAACAGGTTGATTAACAAATGGATAACCGAACTTCTTTTATAAGGAAATATGGGATTTTCTTGGAAAAACAACTTTTCATAAAGTCAAAGAAACATTTTCATTCACCAGAAACCAACCGCTTATGAACTCACCAGCTTTATGCTGATATTTTAAAACTGCTTGTATTCTCAGGTTCTCGTTAGACAGGTACCTCGCTTACTTTTGGAGAAGACGGTGCATGTAGAAATCTCGTCTATGGTTAAACCTGGGCGGTTATGTAATCATGTCTAGGGTCAATATAGCCTGATCAACTATATTTATTCGAGACATGACTAGGGTCAATATAGCCTGATCAACTATATTTATTCGAGACATGACCAACATGAGCTTGGGAGTGACTTTGGTGTTGCAACAGGCCTAAAACTTACCTAGTATCCATTCAACTCAAAATACTATAGGAGTATTTTAGTCAGAGCCGAATACATTATAGAAATTCATTCCGAGTGTTGCTACTCATTCTTATCTTAGCGATAGTCTACTTGGTTTAGTAACTTTTCCTGTTCTATCGCTTAGTAGAACACTCTAACTGCCATAATGAGATATCTCTTGTTTCATATCTCTTGATTCTATCCAGAGGACTTATCATCCTCTCTTTCCTGATCAGTTTAGATCAAGATGGCTCCAAAGAAAAGACCCAGCTCAAAGAGCAACAATCCTCCGCCACCACCTCCTCCTCAATTTGATCCTGTCATGTTTCAGGAAGCTGTTACTGCTGTTGTGGCTGCCGCGATGTCGCAAATGAATCCTGGTGGATCTGGTGGTCATGGAGGTGGTATGCATCCCCAAATCCCGGAAGGTGGTCAAGGACACCAGAAAGAATGCTCTTATAAGGATTTCATGAATGCAAAACCCACATCTATCGACGGCAAAGGAGGTGTTATCGCCCTGACTTAATGGTTCGAAAAGATTGAGTCCATTTTCGAAATTTTTGCCTGTTCCGAAGCCAACAAAGTGAAATACGCCGCTTGCACTTTCGCCAATAAAGCATTGACCTGGTGGAATGGCCGGGTCAAGTCCTTAACCCTACCGGTGGCAAATGTTATGGGTTTGGAAAGCCTAAAGGAACTAATGATAGCCGAATAACTGCCCACGGGGCGAGATGCAAAAACTCGAACACGAACTCTGGAACTTAAGGATGAAGGGTTCCGACATTGCTACCTACACGTCTAGGTTTGAGGACCTAGTACTTCTCTGTCCGGGAATGGTCACCCCGGAAAGCAAAAGGGTTGAAAGATACATATGGGGACTGACCCAGCCGACCAAAGGAAATGTTTTGGCTGCTCGGCCAACTACGTTTGACAGTGCTAAGTGTCTGGCACAGACCCTCATTGATCATGGAGTCGATCTCAACGAAGTGACAGCCACTCTTGAACCAGTTAAAGGGAGTGGTGAGAAAAGAAAATTCTGGAAACAGAAGAAGGGTCAGTCTTCACAAGAGCCCTCAAAGAAACAACAGACAGTAGCAGTCCACGCTGCTACTACCCCTGTCGCTGCTCCTGCAACTCAAGCACCTACCAGTAGGTATACTGGTACCCTTCCTTGGTACAACAAGTGCAATTACCACCATCGTATCCTAGGTCCATGTCGTGAGATGCTCTGCAACAATTGTGGTAAAAAGGGCCACCTGGCTCGAGACTGCAAAAACCCCGTTCAACAAACTACTCAGACCTCTGGAGCAGGTGTTGGTCGAGCCTGCTACAACTGCGGGGAGGTTGGGCATTACAAGAGGAACTGCCCCAAGGCTACAACAACTGACAACACTGGGAGAATTCTAACTATGGGGCAAGAGGAGGCCGTGGCTGACCCTACTGTTGTGACGGGTACGTTCCTCCTCGACAACTCTTATGCATGCATTCTTTTCGATTCGGGTGCTGAAAGAAGTTTTGTTAGTCATGCATTCAAGCGTTTTCTTAAACATAAATCCCAACCATTAACCGAAAAGTTTACCGTCGAGATGGCTAACGGTGAGAAAGAGAGCACTAACGAGATATACGTAGGCTGTACCCTTACCTTAAACGACCGCTCATTTCCCATTGACCTTATGCCAGTCTCCATAAAAAGCTTTGATGTCATCATCGGCATGGATTGGTTGAGCCCCAATCGTGCTGATATCCTTTGTTTCGAAAAAGCTATCCGTCTCAATCTTTCCCCGAATGAAACTCTTGTAATATATGGCGATAAACTCAGTTCAAACCTTCGCATCATTTCGTGCATCAAGGCCCGGAAACTCCTGCAAAAGGAGTGTTATGCATTCCTAGCCCACGTCATTAACGAGAAACAGGAAGTTAAAGACCTCGAGAGCATCCCCGAAGTCTGCAACTTTCCCGATGTTTTTCCAGAAGATCTCCCAGGAATCCCTCCTGAACGCCTAGTCGAGTTTTGTATCGACTTAGTCCCCGGAGCTACCCCCGTAGCCAAATCTCCATACCGATTAGCGCCGGCAGAAATGCAAGAGTTATCTAGTCAGCTCAATGAGCTGTTCAGCAAAGGATTCATCCGACCGAGTTCCTCACCCTGGGGAGCCCCAATCTTGTTTGTGAAAAAGAAGGATGGATCTTTTCGAATGTGTATCGATTATCGGGAGCTGAATAAGCTCACAATCAAAAACCGTTACCCTCTTCCTCGAATCGACGACCTCTTCGATCAACTTCAAGGAGCCAGCTACTTTTCAAAAATAGATTTAAGATCAGGATACCATCAGCTACAAGTCCATGAGGGTGATGTTCCTAAAACAGCCTTTCGGACTCGATATGGTCACTACAAATTCGTAGTTATGCCCTTCGGTCTAACCAACACACCGGCAGTATTCATGGATCTGATGAATCGGGTGTGTCGTCCCTTCCTGGACAAGTTCGTCATCGTATTCATCGACGATATACTTGTCTATTCTAGAAGTGAGGAAGATCATCGACAGCATTTGAGAACAGGGCTGGAAACCTTAAGGACGGAGAAGCTGTATGCGAAATTCTCCAAGTGTGAATTCTGGATCCGAAGAGTAACCTTCCTAGGTCACGTGGTAAGCGAGGAAGGCATACACGTGGACCCCTCCAAAATCAAAGCGATAGAGAACTGGTCAGCACCGAAGACACCCACCGAAATCCGTCAATTCTTGGGTCTTGCTGGCTACTATCGCAGATTTATCCAAAATTTCTCCAGAATTCCCAAGCCCTTAACCACTCTAACTCAGAAGGGCGTACCCTTTTGTTGGAGTGAAAAGCAAGACACTGCTTTCCAAACGTTGAAGCGAGCCTTGTGCAGCGCACCTATTCTGTCCCTTCCCGAAGGGACGGAGGACTTCGTTGTCTACTGCGATGCGTCCAATCAAGGCCTAGGTTGTGTGCTCATGCAACGAAGAAAAGTCATTGCTTATGCCTCAAGACAGCTGAAAGTACACGAAGTCAACTACACGACACACGACCTAGAATTGGGAGCAGTGGTCTTCGCATTGAAAATATGGAGACATTATCTCTACGGAACCAAGTGCACTATCTTCACTGACCATAAAAGTCTACAGCACATCCTCGACCAGAAGGAACTGAACATGAGACAACGGCGATGGGTTGAACTACTCAATGATTACGAGTGTGAAATCTGCTACCATCCCGGCAAGGCCAATGTGGTGGCAGATGCCCTCAGCCGGAAAGAGTACTCAGGTCGTAGAGTGAAGGCACTGACCATGACTATCCATTCCCATTTATCCACGCAAATCAAAGAGGCTCAGTTAGAACCCTTAAGGCCAGAGAACGTGTTGAATGAAGCCTTGAGGGGAATGGATAAGAATCTTGAGATCAGAGGTGATGGAGTCTATTGTTTCATGGACCGCATCTGGACCCCAAAGTTCAGAGGTTTCAGGGAGGTTGTCATGAACGAAGCTCATATGACTAGATAATCCGTGCACCCAAGTTCGGACAAGATGTACCTCGATCTCAAAAGACTATACTAGTGGCCAAACATGAAAGTCGAGATCGCTACCTTCGTGGGCAAGTGTCTGACTTGTGCCAAGGTGAAGGTCGAATATCAGAAACCCTCCGGTCTACTCCAACAACCAGAAATACCTGAATGGAAGTGGGAGAGGATTACTATGGATTTCATTACCAAACTACCCAAATCTCCGAGTGGGTACGACGCCATTTGGGTAATTGTCGATCGACTAACCAAATCCGCTCACTTCCTTCCTATCAAGGAAAACTTCAAAATGGAGAGACTCACGCGAATCTACATCCAAGAAGTGGTCCGACTGCATGGTGTACCTGTGTCCATTATCTCCGATCGAGATAGCAGGTTTACCTCGAGATTTTGGCAGTCCCTCCAGAAGGCTCTTGGAACTAAGCTAGACCTGAGCACAGCTTATCATCTTCAGACGGATGGGCAGAGTGAGAGAACTATCCAGACCTTGGAAGACATGTTGAGAACCTGCATCATCTATTTCGGCGCGTCATGGGACACTCATCTTCCTCTGGTTGAATTTTCCTACAACAACAGTTACCATACCAGCATCAAGGTTGCGCCTTTCGAAGCTCTCTATGGCCGCAAGTGCAGATCCCCTCTGTGCTGGGCTGAGGTGGGCGATACGCAGCTGGTCAAGGGACAAGTCCCTGACAGTACTCTTACTGGTCCGGAAATCATCCGCAAAACCACCGAAAAGATCGTACAAATTCGAGAACGACTTCAGGCTTCCCGAGATAGACAAAAGAGCTACGCTGATAAATGACGAAAACCCTTGGAATTCCAAGTGAGAGACCGTGTCCTGTTGAAAGTCTCACCCTGGAAAGGCATGATACGCTTCGGAAAGCGTGGAAAGCTGAATCCAAGATACATGAGATCCTCGCTAGGATCGGTCCCGTAGCCTACAAACTCCGATTACCTCATGAACTTAGCAATATCCATCCTGTCTTCCACGTCTCTAATCTTAAAAAGTGTCTATCCGATGAAACCCTTGTGATCCCTCTTGATGAGATCGTGATCAACGAAAATCTGAACTTTATGGAAGAACCAATTGAAATCATGGATCGGGAGATGAAACGAATGAAACAAAGCCGCATCCCGATAGTGAAGGTTCGCTGGAATGCCAAGCGGGAACCCGAATTCACTTGGGAGCGCGAAGATTCAATGAAACAGAAATATCCACATCTCTTTCCAATTCCATGATTTGTATCTTAATTCTAAATTTCGGGACGAAATTTCCTCTAACGGGGGGATGATGTGACAACCCGAAATTTATTTTGTCACTGTAACCCATTCTGTAAATAAAATTTATTTTATTATTAAAGTTTTCCGTTAACTTTTAAGTTAAATAATTCATTTAGGGTTATTGTCATAATTTCCTACGTGTCGGAAGACGATAAATCACATGAAATACCCTCGATAATTCTTTCGGAAAAGTTTCTAGTTCACGACTAAGTCGGGTTACGGCCAATTAATCGAGTACAATCTTAAACTCCGTTTGATGTCGGGATTGGGTGGGTCCCCACCTAGACATGAACTCAACCCCATATAAGGGTTGAGTGGTCTCCATTTGATCCTTTTTCACCCACCTTGGAACTTTCTCTCTCTACTCTCTCTCTAAAAATCGGGTTTTGATCAAGAATCACCTCATTCAAGCTCCAAAATCGTAAGTAATCCTTCCTAGCTTGTTGTTTAGCTTAACATGCATGCAAATCTATGGTTTAAACTCTCAAAAACCCCAAAAACTTGTGTTTACGGTTTGGGAACACCTCCCAAAACCGTAAACTCCCGTAAGGGGGTTTTGAAGCCCCAAAACCCTTTCAAACCACTTCTAATGTTTAGCTATGACTTAGGAACTTGCATGCATGAACTTAGAACACCAAAATCATGTCGTTATGGGACTAAACATGAGTTTACGGTCCATGAACATTCATGAACCGTAAACACCCTAAAAAGGGGTTTTGATGCCCCAAAACCTTTCCAATGCTTGGCTAATGGCCTAGAAACTTGCTTGAATGATCTTAGAACCCTAAAACATGGATTGAAAGGTGTAAACATGAGTTTACGGTTTGGGAAGGTCTCCCAAAACCGTAAACACCTCCAAAGGGTGTTGAAGTGCCCTTAACACCTTGTATGACTTACGTTTGGGTCTAGAACCTTGCATACGTGGCCTACAACCACCAAAACTCATGAAAAATGGACAAACATTAGTTTACGGCCGTAAACCCATGTGTTTACGACCGTAAACTCCCCAAGGAGTGGTTCAGAAACCGTAAACTCCAAAAAGGGTCCATTTCAAGCCCCAAACACTTCCTAAGCCTTTGATTCAACCCTAGGACCCTTCCTTGTGAAGCATGAGACCTTGAAGCACCCAAATGCACCATTCCCATGAGTTTACGGCCATAAACTTATGGGGGATATGGTCTTGAAACCGTAAACACCCATAAGGGCTTACACTTGAAGAGTAAACTCCTTAACGAGGCCATACACTCCTTAGATGCAACCCGTATCACTCCTAACACTTGGAATAAGGTGTTTTCGCGCATGGGAGTGTATTATCCTACTTAATTAGTAGTTCAAAGTCTAATTAGATACAATTATGTATCACTTCATGTTACATAGGACTCTCACGTGTGTTCAAGTCCTAAATTGACATCTAGCATCCTAAACCGGCAAACCCACGTCAGGTGAGTTCATACCCCTACCTTTTTCTGAGTTTTCATGATTTCAGGGGGGGAATACAAGCAAAAGTACAAGGGAACTTGTACTCAAACCTTATTATTCGTCTGAAATGTTTACATGTTCAGCATGCTTTTAACACAGAAAACCGTTTTACCAATCGAATAAGAACTTAACTTGTAGAGTTAGTTTTCAAATCTAAAACAAGGAAACTTGAAAAGATCATCATAAAATGTTATATTTTATGTTTTACAAAGGATTCATATTAATCATAAAATGGGATTTTCATATTATTACTTGTAAATTCGTTATTCTTATGATTGGAGACTGTCCTTGGTAACACTCCCCTAGATTCGTGAGTGTAGGACTAATCCTGTAACCAGAATCTCCTGGAGGGGGAACGTGACTTTTGTGTATAGATCTATACGGGACTGACTACCCCGCACCTTGCTACTAGCTATAGTGGGACCGACAGGTCTACGGGTAACAAAGTCATAAAATGATACTGGCCCCCGTTACGAGCCATATCTAGTTTATCGTATGGTTATAGAACTCGCAACTTAGATAATGGAGATTTACTTTCAGTAATAATGAACCTAGTGAACTAACCTCAAAGTAATAATTGATTTGTTTACGAGAGGGTTTCAGTAATACCCTTAGGAATTAGTTCACTACCTACTTATTAGTTTTATATACTTGTTAAAACTAATGTACTCTATCAAGATTAACCTAGCTTTCAAGGAAACTTCGTCTAACTAAACAAGTATGGTAGATACTTGTGTACTTCATCCTGGATCGATAACCAACTATTTACTTTAAGGAAAATATGGGTTTTTCCAGGGATAACTTAACTTTTCATAAACAGGTTGTTTAACAAATGGATAACCGAACTTCTTTTATAAGGAAATATGGGATTTTCTTGGAAAAACAACTTTTCATAAAGTCAAAGAAACATTTTAATTCACCAGAAACCAACCGCTTATGAACTCACCAGCTTTATGCTGATATTTTAAAACTGCTTGTATTCTCAGGTTCTCGTTAGACAGGTACCTCGCTTACTTTTGGAGAAGACGGTAGATGTAGAAATCTCGTCTATACTTTTGTTATACTGATGTATATGTATAAACTATGTATTTCTCCACTTTCAAACAAATGTAAATATTATTATGTAATGTAATGGTTGTGTTTACTATGCTTACTATGTTCAATGGTTGTGATACTACGCATGACGTCCTCCGCCCCGTAACGTTTCCGCCGTCGGTTTCGGGGTGTGACAACACCCGACCCTATATATTGAGGAGACCCCCTTCATTCACTCCATTCCTTTACTTTCTCTCTTTACTTTCTCTCTCTACCTTCCCTCTCTAGAAACATCATCCAAGAACACTCCAAGGGCCTCAAGAACGTAAATTCCTCCATCAACCAACTTGTTTTAGTGGTAAGACACATGAATCTAAGCCTAAAACTCGAAATGTTCTTCGTGTTCTTCATCGTTTGAAGGTGTACGGCCGCACACCTTCATGAGGTGACCGCACACCTTCATAAGGCCGCATTCCTTCATCTTCGGACACAAACGAGGAGTGTACGACTGCACACACACTTTGTACGACCGCACACTCCTGTGTGCAGCCGCACACACAGCCTGGCCGCACACCCTATCCGCACACTCACAAAGGTTGAGTTTGGTGGCCTTACACTCAAATCTAAAGCCTTACACTCATTTAGGGACTTCAATAGGTGTTTGTAACACTAAATTCTAAGAGTTTTCATGTCCCTAAGGTGTGTCCATGTGTCTATTAGTGGTTAGATACCCTAAGTATATTCATATATGTGTTATTACATGTTGAACTAGGATCCGTTTGTGCTCACGATTTCATTCGACACCCGACAATCCTGTATCAATCCTTCTTTCAAGTTACTCACTCCAGGTGAGTTCATACCCCTATACTTTCCGAGTTTTTCATGTTTTCAGGGGGGGAATACAAGCAAAAGTACAAGGAAACTTGTACTCGATTTATCTTTTATTGTATAATATGAATTAATGTTCAGCATGCTTTTAACTCCGAAAACTATTTTACAAATCGATTAAGAAATCAACTCGTAGTAATAGTTTTCAAATCTAAAGAAAAGAACTCATGAATCTTATCATAATATGTATTATTTCATAAAGAATTCATGTAAATCAAATCATAAAAGGATCTTTGTAATAAAACTTGTAAATTAGTTAGGCTAAGTTTGAGACATGTGCTCGGTAACACTCCCCCTGTACGTGAGTGGAGGGCTGCGTCCTATAACCATAATCTCTTGGAGGGAGAGCATGACTTTTGTATATAGATCTATATGGGACTGACTATCCCACACCCTCGCTGCTAGCTACAGTGGAATCTTTTGGTTCAGGGGTGACAAAGTCATAAATGATACTGGCCCATTTACGTGCCTTATCCAGTCTTAGTACGGTTATGGCACTCATAACTTAGGTAACGATAATTTACTCTTCAAATAAAATTCCTCTGTGCATGATCAGAGCTTCAAATATAATTCCTCTGTGTGTGATCAGAGCTTCAAATATCATTCCTCTGTGTATGATCAGAGCTTCAAATATAATTCCTCTGTGTGTAATCAGAGCTTCGAAAAGAAAACCGTCTTCCGAGTATGGTAAATACTCGTGTATAGATAACTAAAGCTCTTTCATAAGAAAATATAGGATTTTCTTGGAACAACTCGAACTTTCATAAATAATGGTTTATCGTATAACTAATGAGAAACTAAACCTCTTTCATAAGAAAATATGGGATTTTCTTGGTAAATAACTTTTCAAAGAATCAAAAGAACATATCTTTTACCAGAATTAACAGCTTATGAACTCACCAGGTTTATGCTGATATTTTAAAACTGCTTGTATTCTCAGGACATCAATAGACAGGTAATCTTGCCGACTTTTGGGAGAAGACGGAGCGTTTTGAAGTCACGTCTTTTACTTTTTCTATATACTGATATGTATAAACTTTATATTAAGACAATGTAAATCTTTTCATGTATGTATTCAATGTTTGGATTGTGTTTACTATGCTTACTATGATACAACTGTTGTGATACTACGCATGACGTCGCCCCGCCCCAGAACATTTCCGCCTTCGGTTTCGGGGTGTGACATTTTCTGTCGGTCTCTAGAGGCTTTCAATCGTTCGCGAATCTGAACGATCTTCTCTGTCGTTTCCCGAATGATTTCCGGACCCGTGAGAGTGATTTCAAGAACTCGTCCTTTAGGTAACTGGGTATCACCCACCTCAGCCCAGCACAAAGGGGATCTACACTTTCGGCCATACAGGGCCTCGAATGGAGCAGCCTTTATGCTCGTGTGATAGCTATTGTTGTAGGAAAATTCAACAAGGGGTAAATGAGTATCCCATGCTTTTCCAAAGTCGATCACACAGGCTCGAAACATATCTTCCAAGGTTTGGATAGTCCTCTCACTTTGTCCGTCGGTCTGTGGATGGTAGGCTGTACTCATGTCCAGCCTAGTTCCTAGGGAACTTTGTAGCGACTGCCAGAACCTTGAAGTGAATCTACTATCTCTGTCTGAGATAATGGATATGGGAACTCCGTGCAGTCGTACAATCTCCCTAATGTAGATTCTTGTAAGCTTCTCCATCTTGTCTGTTTCTTTGATAGGCAGGAAGTGTGCGGACTTGGTCAATCTGTCGACGATGACCCATATGGTATCAAGTCCACCCGTTGTCTTGGGCAACTTGGTTATGAATTCCATAGTGATCCGCTCCCACTTCCATTATGGTATCTCCGGTTGCTGGAGTAATCCTGATGGTTTCTGGTATTCGACCTTAACCTTGGCGCAAGTAAGCCATTTACTTACGAATGTAGCAATCTCTGCTTTCATGTTAGGCCACCAGTATAGCTTTTTAAGATCCATATACATTTTATCTAAACCTGGGTGGACAGAATAACGAGTGTTGTGTGCCTCAGTCATGACCAAGTCTCTGAAGCCACCGTGTTTCGGTGTCCAGATCCGATCCATGACATATAAGGCTCCGCCACCCTTGACTTCCAAGTTCTTATTCATCCCTCTCAGGGATTCACCAGCCACATTTTCAGGTTTCAAAGCGTCGAGCTGAGCCTCCTTAATTTGTATGGACAAGTGTGAATGGATAGTTAGAGTCAAAGATTTGACTCTACGACCAGAGTATTCTTTCCGACTTAGGGCGTCAGCTACTATGTTGGCTTTACCCGGATGATAACGAATTTCGTATTCGTAGTCACTGAGTAGCTCGACCCACCATCGTTGTCTCATGTTGAGCTCCTTCTGGTCGAATATATGTTGTAGGATTTTGTGGTCTGTAAAGATCGTGCTTTTTGTACCATACAGGTAGTGTCTCCAGATCTTCAGAGCAAACACAACTGCTCCTAGTTCAAGATCGTGGGTGGTGTAGTTGACCTCGTGTGTCTTCAGCTGTCTCGAGGCGTAGGCGATGACCTTACCCCGTTGCATCAGAACACATCCGAGCCCTTGATTTGACGCATCGCAATAGACAACGAAGTCTTCTATCCCTTCGGGGAGGGATAGTATTGGTGCGGTGCACAAGGCTCGTTTGAGCGTTTGGAACGCTCTTTCCTGCTTCTCTTCCCAGTCAAAGGCCACGCCTTTTTGGGTTAGTGTTGTAAGAGGTTTCGCGATGCAGGAGAAGTTCTGAATGAACCTACGATACTAGCCAGCGAGGACTAGAAATTGATGAATTTCTGTAGGCGTCTTCAGTGCTGACCAGTTCTCAATGGCTTTGATTTTGGAAGGGTCCACGTGAATTCCCTCTTCGCTAACCACGTGACCTAAGAATTCGACTCTTTGGATCCAAAATTTGCACTTAGAGAACTTCGCATAGAGTTTCTCCGATCGTAATGTTTCTAAGACTCTTCGTAGGTGTTGACTATGTTCCTCCTTACTTCGAGAGTACATGAGTATATCATCGATGAAGACAATGACGAACGGATCCAAGTAAGGACGACACACCCTATTCGTTACATCCATGAATACAGCGGGCACGTTAGTTAATCCGAACGGCATCACTACAAATTCGTAGTGCCCATAACGAGTTCAGAAGGCTGTCTTGGGAACATCCTCCTCTAACACTCGTAGTTGGTGATAGCCGGATCGTAGATCTATCTTCGAGAAGTAGTTGGCTCCTTGAAGTTGATCAAATAACACCAAATACCCCTATGGTATTTCATTGTGGAAGTGTTGGTAAGTTTTTAGACTTGTTGCCATATCACAACCATTCTTGGGCATATGCTAATCACTCCTCGGACCAGTATAGTTGATTAGGCTATGCCACTCCCAGGACTGACCATACATCCCCAAGCTCACTTGTGATATTCAAAAATCGTAATAATTTTGTTCTTGTCATTGCGACACTGATTTTAGTATGAATGCAGGCATGTATACTTAGTTAAATATTTTATTATTTAAAAGTATAAACTCTTGGTCAGAGTATTTTAATCCCAATGTATTTATAGTTAATATCTTTTATAGGTTGATATACTCAATTCACTATAAACAAAGCTGTGATACCAATCTGTCACACCCCAAAACCAAGAACAGCGGAAACGTTCAGGGGTGGATGACGTCATGTGAAGTATCATAACAGTGAAAAGTAGTAAACAAGCAACAACATCATCCATTTCATTAAAACTAAAGTTTTAATACATGAGTGTTCTTTCATAGTAATAAGACATCAAAATATGTAATCAAAATAAAAGACGAGTCTTGTCTGTGCTCCGTCTTCTCAAAACCTGGTCATCGTACCTGTCTACTGGTGACCTGAGAATACAAGTTATTTTGAAAGTGTAGATCAGCATAAAGCTGGTGAATTCATAAGTATTTTAATGTCATTGATTTGATAAGCTGTTATGAAAGACATGTAAATGTTTAATGAAACATTTAATATAACTGTGAAAACCCTAGAAAATCCTATATTTCCTACTAGTATAAAAGGTAGTCTTCTACCAAGACCTGAATGATAAGAAGGTTTGCATTTCTGTATCAATGAAGGTTTTTCCCATGAACGACTATTATTATAAAAATATAGTCTACCTCATCGTTTATGTGAATGTGTCACAAAATAAAAGTAATAGGGAAAATAATATAATCAATGAAATCGTATCCTTTGGTACTAGGATAAACACGGCGTGGAAACTCGCCGTACAGTATAACCGAAAACATCCGTCGATGAACAGGTCCCGCCGTAGCTAGCAGCCAGGTGTAGGATGGTTAGTCCCATAAAGTATACAGTATTACTCTCTGTATAGTATATATATAAAGTATCTCTCTGTATAGATATAGTATTTCTCTCTGTATAACAAGTAATAGAATCTCTTCATATAAGTATATTAGTATAGACTCATGAATGAACTGACTCTTGTGTAATTCCTTGTACTAGGAATAGAAATCCGTATCTCCTAAACTATACGTATTATAGTTTACTGGAATTTAGACTGAATGTTCAAGTAGGTTTATACACCCTTGCTACACAAGAGTGTTGGAACTGATGAAAGAATGAAAACTCTCATATCAATACATATATACATGAAACATAAGTGTATAGATATAGTTTTTAACAATGAGATGAGAGAGGTTTTGTAATACATTTAAGGGTTTTGAATAATAAATAACAATGACTTGATGTCAGTTTTCAAAAGAATTCAAAGTAATTTGTTTGATAACAAAGTATAAAATAACTCAAAACCTTTGTAATTAACACATTTTGAAGCATGTGAAAATCAGTTGATTGAAAACACAGTTATAAATCACATATGATTGATTCTATAACTTCCTGTTTTCTACTTGTATTCCCCCCCCCCCCCCCCCCATGAAAGCATTTAAAATCATTTAAAAGATTGTTTAAGGGGTATGAACTCACCTGTAGTCGGTGGTTTGGATGAATGGATGTAATAGGATGCTAAGTGTCAAGTGAAGACTTGAACACACACAAGGATCCTAGTTAACATATAATCACACATATATGTATCCAATTAGTCATTTAAACAACTAATTAATCATGTTAAGACATCCTAAGACATGTAAAACACTTGTTTTAGGTGCTATAAGTCCAAAGGATTGCATCTAAGGGTGGTAGGACCTTGGAATTGAGTTTAGGGTTCAAGGGTAAACTCCTTTGGAGTTTACGGTTTTGTGACCAACCCTTATTGAGTTTACGGTCGTAAACCCATGAGTTTACGGCCGTAAACACATGGTACTTCTACCATGTTGTGTTTTGAAGCTTTAAAGGTCATAAGAAGCATTCCTACTTCATGTTTGAGCCTTAGGAAGTGTTTAGGGCACCATTTCACTCCTTTGTGGAGTTTACGGTCCTTGGACCATTTCTCCTTGGGTTTACGGCCGTAAACCCAAATGGTTTATGGTCTTTTTGATGTTTTCAAGTACTAAGCACATCAAGGAAGGGGTATAGACTAGTTTCCAAGGCTTGGTAAGGGACTAGGTCCACTTTGGCCCCTTTGTTAGGGTTTACGGTCCAATGCATTCTTGGACCATAAACACCTTTGATCTTTTGATTCTTTGTGTTTTCTAGATGAATAAGAAGTGTAACAAGCCTTATAACTCACTAGGGTAAGAGTACTTACTAGGTAGAAGCTTGAAAGGTGCTAAAAGTCCAAGAACACTAGTGTGTGTTCTTGGTGTTCTTGGTGAAACTTGAAGATCTACACATTTGGAATGATTTCACGGATGGAATCATGTAAGATCACTAGATTAAGGTAGATATCAACTTATTAGAGTAAGAAACACTTACAAAGTTGAAGATCAATAAGGAAAATCGGATGATACCTGAGAGGATTTGAGTTTGGATCTTGAAAATGTGAAAAAGGGGTAAATAATGACTAAGTGTCATATTTATATCCCCTTTTAGGGTTTACGGCCGTAAACACCTTTGTTTAGGCCGTATACTCCAAACTCTTGGAGTTTTGGGACATTATTGTTGCACAATAAACCCTAGGGCATTCTCTCTCTTGTTATCTCCTGAAGTACTAACTTATAAACACTCAAACTTATTCCAAAAAGCTTGAAAGTTAGCAGAAACAGTTCTGACTTCTAATGAAGTGAATGGTCGTACAGAATAGAAATTTCGGGTTGTCACATAGTTGGTCATTTCGTTCATCGTCAATAGCTGAGGTTCTTCAAAAGTTTGAAGCTGTATCAATCGAAGTTCAATGGATGTGTCAACCTATCGTTAAAATATGTACATTGTGCCTTTTGGTTTATAGGTATGGGACCTTCAATTTTTGGTTATGGAAGTATTGTTCATAGTAGGCTCGGTTTTGGCAGTTGTTGAAAGATCTTGTATGCCCAAGAGTCATTATAGAATGATATTGGTAATAATATATGATCCTATAGTGTCACACCATATAGCAAGTTACCGTGAATTGATTATTTATTAGTATAATTTGATTATTAATAACTATATCAACATTTGAATTTAATTGGAAAATTATTATTTCATGGAAATAATATTTTACTAATTGGGAATTTATTAGTTGTGGAAATAATAACTATTGGAGAAATAACAACTTATGAAATATATCATAAAGTATGATTATTTATAAGTTATATTTATATCTTAATAACCTAGTTCAATTTATATAAAAGATAGTTTTATATAAAATAAGCTAGTTACAATTTATATAAAAGATAGTTTTATATAAAATGAGATATTTATATAAGACTAGTTGTATAAATATATATATATGTTGGGAATTCTTTATAAAAATGATTGATTTTTGTAAAGATAACACGCATGTGTATATAAACTAGCCATGAGACAATTTTTGTCTTCTTTTGTGCATGCTTTTTCAAAAATTGTAAGGAGACCAAGCATGGTCTTCTTTTGCCATGCTTGGGACAATGTTGTCCCTCCTTTTACTTTATGGTCTCCTTACACCTTTTTGGCCATTATATAAACAAGGGCTTGGAAGGATTTTGTGTGTGGTTCTCATATCTTCTTGCAAGCATTCTTTTGGTGTCTTTGGAGACCCAAAACCGAGAGCACTTCATCTCCATGGGACTGCCAAAATTTCGAGCTTCATGCTCACCCTTTTCCTCCATTCTCTTGCATTTTGATGCTAGACAAAGTCCCTTTGTTGCTTCACCTTTGAACATATATTTGGTATATATTTCAAAGGCTTATGGACAACAAATTACAAGTGAATACTAGCATATTTTGATGGTTCTACTCTTGTTTGGTGGATACTTGTAGAGAACTCTTGCTTTAGAGTTTCCTGCCACACTTCATCAACTTCCAACCTCCCATGAGGATCAAAGTCTTTAAAGGTTGTTATGTTTTCCCTTCTATGGTTGTTTTAATCTTTCTAACTCTTGCAAAATAATCCTTGGTGGGTAAAATAGTTTTAGTTTTATTCAACATTTTAAAGCTTCCGTTGTCATTTTTACCGGTTGTGAAACCGGATTTTTGAATAAAAAAGCCAACAATTGGTATCAGAGCCATTTTTGCAAGATTAGTTAGATTATTTGTTTAGTTGATGAAATCTTTGTTTTTGGAAAACATGGATGGTTTTCTCTTTGCAAGAAAAATCCATAAATATTTTCAATGACAACTTTAAAATGTTTATAATTGTATTTTTTGACAAAACGTTTACATGCATCTTTTTTGTCATAAAAGTTGTCTTAGAAAAACAAAGAGTTGTTTTATATATTCTCGAGTATATTAATATGTATGATGTGCATAAACTAGCTATGGACCTTTGTGTTGTTGCATATGTTAATTTGTTTAAAATGGTTGTAATTATTTATTTATTCATATGGTATGTAATAATTAAATAGATAGTTTTCATTTGTTAATTTTTGTAAGTAATAGATTAGTTTTAGAAATAGTTTAGTTTTATAAAAATGTAACAAGAATGAAGATGGTGGCCATTTTTATAAACTTGCTACAAGGTGTTGAAGCAAGTGGGAGCACATGAAGACTTTACAAGATAAAGGTCCCTTATGTCCCTTTAGGAATGGACTTGATAATTTTGTAATGGCTCAAAAAATTATTACTAGTTAATGGCTTGGGTTATGCACATATGTTATAATTGTTATGCATGTTTGTGTTGTTTTATGTTTATGTTATTATTATTATTTTATGGTTGATAAATTAGTTTTTCAAATGCAAAAAAATATTTGAACATAAATAAACATCACAAGAAGTTTGGTTTTAATGAAATTTACCTTTTAACATAAGATGCTAAAAAAATAGATTTACAATAAAACAAACTTTATTGTTAAAACTAGTAAGCGGTAAAATTCCGGGATTAAAATTGTATAAGTTTAAAATAGAGATTTGCAAACTTATCAAACTCCAAACCTTATTTTATAAAAGGAAGTTTTATTGAAAGGTTTCCAAATGTTCTAAAGCGCTCAAACGATATAACTTAATATTAGTTATTAATTTAAAACATTGATCGCGTCAATTATATAAAACTGGGTTTTATATATAGAACATTGTTAAAAATGTGATTTTAACATGAAATAAGTTTTTTAAAGTGTACCATGGTTTATTGAATGCATGCAATAACCATGCTATGACATGCTTTTAATATAGAATTATAAAAACATCAAAGACCCCTTACAAACCTTAAATCTATGCAATCATTTTTAAAGAACACTCGCACGTCTCTTTTATGCACTAGTGGGATAAAAGATACCTAAGCGCTTTGTTTTATCTTTAGATGGCCGGGGTGTTTTCGCGATTTCTACAACCAAGTTATAGGCCGATTACACAAGTTTTTCAAATGGGATGATTTGATCGGAGATCTCTTGTGATAAAGGATACATAAGCAAGAGAGTTCTGAGACAGATGGGATTAAACATGTCTAATTAAATTTGTTATTAGTGATCCCATAAATCTATGAATTATATAGTAGTATATAATTGATAATCGATATCTACCGGGTTGAATTCGGATTAATGGGATAAAGGATACGTAACCATTTATTTGTTTTGCAACTTGGATCCTAGACTTTGATAATTAATATTTTTAAAAACTAAAAGGGTATTAATTATTAAAGATTAAATATTGAAAATACTAAATGATTTTTGTTAAAAAAAAATTTATAGATATATAATCCACTCTCATAACCATGAATTGTCATTTCTCTTTAAATGACTTAATGAAACAATAACATTCAATAAATACAACCTCAATGAATGGGTTCATGTTTTAAGAGACAATCTCGTGAAAGATGTGAAATTGTATACACTTAAAGGACCTATTCCTAAACAAATTGCTTTGAGCAATAGACCTTAATATGATACCTAGTAAAGGGATCACAGTGATTCTCAAGATGCTTCTAACATCATACTAGGAACAATTATTCATGACTTCTAGGAAGTTTTGATAATTTAGATATATATATCTGATAATATAACAGGTTAAGAAATATTCCATTAAATATAGTGATATTTTGTTGGAATAGTGCAAGGCTAAAAGAGTCACCTTGTGTGATCTAAAAGGCCCATGTTTTATGGAATAAACACCTTTAAGCCCAAGAAATCCAATAAGGCCCACATAGATGGATCTTTTTTCTTTTGTGAAGAAACTGGAAACTGGTAGAGGAACTGCTCCTCTTATCTAGAAAGAAAGTCTGAAAAAGACTAGTACTTCAGGTATCTAGTGGATAGAACTCATACTTTTCATGTAGCACCCAAGTACTTGGTAGTTAAATGTTAATCTAATATTTGTAACTTGATTGCAAATATTTACATAATAGTAATTAGCTGAGCACAAGCAAGCTGGAACTACACTCTCGAAGTTTAGTTTATTATTTATGCATAGAACATAAATTGCTTGTAATATAAAACAATATTTGTTTTGGAACAATGTATGCTTTAAATTTAGCATGTATAAATATTTATGTCTCAGTTATTTGTTTAAACGTTTGATTATTTACTAGATCGTTTTTCATAACGATAATACTCATACTCTGAAATGATTGACTTCTATTTCTGAGACTAGATCTCTTAATAGAATTACAAAGTAAATATAACCATTTTATAAATAAAATTAAGTTCTATATGCAAGCACTTTTCACTTAAACTTGTTTTAAATCAAAATTATCCATGACATTGTTATCTTTATTGTATAAATGAAATCCACATATTCTAACTTCAAGAAAGGGATATTTGAAGGAAAATAATGTAGTTTATTTGACATATGTGAATCTTATTTATATATAAAACATTCCTAATAATATTTTCACTAAAGTTTAGAGAAAATAATTATTAGGGAACTATACACTTTGGTGTATGACTTCCTTTCTAATGAATGTCTATGATTGAGCACAAGATACAACCCATTAGTACCATCCAAAGCCTTCGTGATGATAGAGGGTGAATTAAACTTTACTTGATATAGTTTACTTTCAAATCGGTAGAAATGTCCTCCTTTCAACCTTTTTGGGATTATACTTCAATCACTATTAATTGTATCTAGAATACAAACACCAACTAATTACATAATTGTAGAATATTCTAAAAGTGAATTTAGATTATGATATAAAAACCCACCAATAATAAGTTCATTTATTCCTCTGAAAGATGAGTTAGCAGAAAGCAAGCTTCTAATGACAGAGAAAGTGGGAGGCACATGGAACTTGAAGCAACTCAAGAACCATGGTTGGATGTAACAATTGTTAGCACTAGTTTCAACAAGGAATCGTTGAACATGTATAGTAGCTATTCATAAACACAAATTGTTCACAATAATGGTAGAAATCATCTATGACTTGATAGTTTCTAGTTAAACCATCAACAACCAAAATGATATATCAGATCTTGAATCTGACAAATGACTTAGAGTCAAGAACATTGAGATGTAATCCATGTTTAATAATCAAGTATGGGCTTGATTAATCTTCCTCTCTATAGCAAGGCTAGAAGGAGTAAGATATTATTCTAGTAAGAATATATATACATCGATATATATACACATTTAGTAATACTTGTTATATAAGGACTTTCTCATACTCATGTCATTGACTATGGTCCTTATCATACTCATGACATTGACTATGATCAAACCTTTTCACAAGTAGCTATTATTAGATCAACAAGGATATTATTTACTATAACTTCATATTCTTAATATGAGATATAGCAAATAGATTTCAAGAAATACCGCTTTTTTTAGTAGACATCTACTAGAAGATATCTATATAGCTTAGCCTGGAGGTTTTCTTAATCCATGTTATCCTAACCAAATGTGTAAAGCTTAAGATCCACTTGTGGATATAAAGAAAACATCTCAAGGTTGGAATAGTCATTTTAATATAAAGATACAAGGTATGCGTTTATATCAAAATGAAAAAGAACGTGGGTGTGTTTACTAAGAACTAGTGGGAGGATAGTGATATTCCTAATCTTGTATGAAAGAGATATACTTAATCATTTGAAATGGCATTCCGACTATGCAAGGTGGTTTTTGTTGGGTTAATGTCTAAGTCTATAACTATATTTGGTATGTACTTGACCCGACCCGGCATGGTCCATTTGGGTTGCACTTCACCGACACAATTTATATGGATAGTCTTTTGAGAATAGTATATTTATGATTTATATTAATATATTATAAGTTCTAATATATTAATATGGAATCATATTATTTAATTAGTATTGATCAAGAATTAATTTAGAATTAATTAAGTGATCAAAAAGAACTAATTAAATATGGACTCTTATATATATGGAATGGGCCAAGTTCATTTAGGTTGGGCTAAGCTTTCATGGATGGTCCATGGAGCTTTTAACCCATGGATCCTATGTAAATGAAAGGTCATGGGTATTAGGGTTTACATGGATGTAACCCTAATCCTCCATAATATATAAAGGGGTCCTTGGCTCACAAAATTGGCACAAGTGTGTGAAAACAAGAGTGGGCTGATTTTAGTGTGCATACATATTCTCTCAAGTTCTTCCAAGGTGTTTTGGTGATTTATGATTCCATTTGAGGCTTCCACACTATTGGGGCTAAGCTCTTAAAGCTTGAAGACATCAAGCTACATCAAAAGGTATGTCATCTAACTAGAACTTTGTAGTATAGGTGCTTCATAATATGCTAGTTAGGATGAAACCTTGGAATAGTTAATATTTGCATGTATAATAGAGAAAACATAGATCCAAGGTTTATAGGGTTGCATGTACACCATAGGAGTGTTAGAATGCTCAAAACCCAACAGTGGTATTAGAGCCATGGGTTGTTTTCTGTTATATTGATGCAAATGTTTTATTTTCAAGTTAGAAAAAAAAGGAAAAAAAAACATGACGTTTGTCAAATTTTAAGATAATTACTTGTTTTGTGAAAAACGAATTATTTGTAAAATTTGAATCATTTGTTATATGAGTTGAATTAGGTCAAATTTAGTAAAAGATAAAATGATATGATTATTTTATTAGTTTTAAAAGTTTGATCTAAATGTTTTAAGGAGTTACAAATTTTGTCATAAAATTTTGGAGCTCAAAAGTTTTTTTTAAAGTTGTGATCTTAAGGGTTTTTGAAACTTCCATAAGTTATGGATATGAAAGTTTTTTTAAAAAAAAAAAATTTGATTCAAAGTTTTTATAGAGTTACAAAATTTGGTGTTAATGTTTTAAAGAATTCCATAACTTGTTCTTAAGTT
Organism: Lactuca virosa; assembly: GCF_052849685.1. Taxonomy (NCBI): domain Eukaryota; kingdom Viridiplantae; phylum Streptophyta; class Magnoliopsida; order Asterales; family Asteraceae; genus Lactuca; species Lactuca virosa. The sequence goes on along the minus strand of NC_136433.1, from coordinate 362,039,089 downwards.
ATGGAACATGGAAAGTTTCATCATAAAACACCATTAATTCCATAAGTTATGGAATCCAAAGGTTTTCAAGAATTACAAAACTTGCCCTCAAGTTTTGGAATTTGAGAAAAGTTTTTTATGAAAAAAAGAATTGAATTCTAAAACTCTTGGGTTCATAACTGAAACAATTAATTAAATGGTTTTAATTTTGAGTTTTATAATTGGAATTATGATGTTTTGTTGAATAGTTCAAATTAACTCTTATGGACTTTATTAATAGTTAATTAAAGCGTTTAATTAAAAGAGTATTATTAATCCATAAATATATGGTTTGAGTTTAATTAAATTAAAAGTCTAGTTTAATTAATAGATTAAACCACCAAGTATTTTAAATGTCTAAAATACACCCTTATACTATTATAATATTAAAAGTTTAATATATTATATGTATAAGAGCAAGTCGTCTTACCATTAGTAGGCCTCATTCACAAAGCCGATCTATAAGGGGGGTATAAGGTTACTGCCTATAAAATGGCAGTTTAATGGGTGTCCTCTCTCACTCACCGCTTCCTTGACCGGTGGAGGGTCGTTAGCCGAACAGGTAGGACAAGGACTATAATTCTCCCTTCATTATAAGTATAATGATAAATACTAAGTAACTAAACACTTATAAATTCCCAATCTTAGTTACTTAGGAAAATGTGAAAGGTGCTAATCCATGAAATTACACTTTGCACTTTGTTTAAGCTGTTAGTGGAGCATGTGTGGTTAACCGGCACACTAACCTGGACTTAACAAGGTAGGCAAAGGGTAACTTAATGTTTATCATAGTATCGTTGGAGCGTGTGTGGTTAACCGGCACATCGATTGAGGGGTAAATATTAAGGGTACCAAGTATATTTGCATGGTTACTTCACACCTTGTTTTGTGATCCTCGGCATCCCAGTCACAAAACCTGAAGGGCACACTCGAGATTGAAACATGCCATTGAAAAGTTCAATGAATCTCAAAAGAATCTAGGAGTTTCAAAACCAATTAAAACCTAATAATACATTTCGTTTATCTTGGTGGAAATTGGTGAATCATCGTTCACCTACCTTCAAATATTTTATAGCTTGGATTACGGCATCCCTCTTCCAAGTTATAAAATAGTTTGTTGGGTCCTAGCCTTAATATATCATATTGGGTGTTATATTAAGGACTTAAATCAACTTTACGTGAATTTCTCCCATTGTTGATGTCTGGTTTAGACAACAATGATCTTCCCAAACCAAGCTTTCCTAATGAATATGACTTCCCGAGTTTGGCTCATGGAAGTCATACTTCTATTCCTCCACCTCCTCCAATTATTCTCCCTAACCCATAAGTTGAAGGTCACTCAAGCCCTAATGGCAAGCAAGGTCTATGTGTGATCACATCTTAGAGATGAAGTCACATATTGACAAGCCGGGAGAGTTGGGTGTCAAAGTCTTGAGAAAGTTGGATGTTCAATCACTTTGTAAGTCACATAGTGAGTTCCTTTGGGACTACTATGAAACAGACTATGACATGAACCTTAATGATCATATCTATTTGCTTGGTGCTGCTGAATCAGCAATGATTTGGAACGATAGTAAAGAAAAATTGATTAGAAGATCAACTTCCCAAAAACTTTATGGACAGTGACAATGGTTACACTGGAAATCCAGAAAAAGCATTCTCTTCCCAATGGAAAGGGATTGGCCATAGTCAACCCGGTTGACCAAATGGTAAAGAGAAAGGCTAAGTCTGAGATAGTCCCATTACCAAAGGGTCCATATGTTTATTTTGCCAAAGGAAGGGGGGTTGATTGCAAAGCTTCCAAATTTACCTAAGGATGTTAAAGTTAATAAGTTTGACTCTACATCAGGTAGAGCCGATTATCTAACTCTGTTAAGTTCTATTCTGAGATCCTCATTACATGATGTGACTGGGTCACATGTTGATGTTTTAAAAATCAAAGAATATAGAGAAATCTTAAAGGAAGTATATGCTGATTCTGATCGTGAAGGTGGATTTCGATCGCATCAGAATTTTGAGCAGTTGCTTAAGAAGTTATGATATATTGCTAAGGAATAAATAACAACAATTTTCCATGTGGATTGTAAGGATAAGTTTTTCCGCAAAGTTTTAAAATAAAAGAAAATTGTTTAATTTTGTTTATTTGAAGTATCCTTACAATGGCATTTGTGGAAAATTGTTGCTTATATGATTCCACTGACAGCAATATTGGAAAATAGATTTGATTCTTTCATTTGTGGTAGTGTCTAAATTTACCAAATCAGGAAAGTTCCTCATCACCCAAGTTTCAATTGGACCGAAACTTGGAATCATGCAAGTTGAATAGTATGATGAATGAGAACTTTCAAGCATTGGAAAATCAAGACTAATTACTTGTTCAAATGGATGTGTGAGTCAAGTGAAGGACTAAAGGGATCGAGTACACATTCTTATGCACTGGTCATGTCCACCACAAAGCTCGTTAAGACTATTTGATTTACTAAAGTTTAGTAAATATGGTTATATTTACAAGTTTAGGTATAATTCTGAAACATTGGAAAAGTCTCAATGTATGGCAGAACGAATGGGAAGAATCAAATTAGGCAGAAAGATAAAAGTTTCTCAAATCTGAAAAGATGGGAGAGTACTTTAGTATCATGTTTGAGATCATCTTAATGATTTAGAAATCATATCACAATTAGTCCTCTAAAGGTCATTTTAGTGCATTCTTATTACTAAGAAGAGGAGTCATGAATTGTTGAAATGGTTAGATCAGGAAGATGAGTCATACTTCGTTCCAAAACAATTCTTAGAGTCATACTCCAAGATTGTAACTTGAGTGACATATCTTAAAGAAAGGTTTAAAACACTTGTCAAATGTAAGAATAAAAGTGTCCTACTCTTGTACATTTGAAATTGGTAAGTTGTGATGTTTTGGATAAAACAAAGACCAACTAAAGCCAATTGTGTGAAGTGTTTGTCTTGATAAAGAATCCGCACTATCTCTTGAATATTTGGCAAGATAGTCTTATATGTCAAGAGGACAGTGGGAGTCTTAAAGATCCTAAAAAGAATTTCAAGAACTAATCAAGAATAAAACCTAAGGTTCTTCACTAGCACACGACTTGACGTTTTTAACCTTTCGTGTTGACATATTCTATGCCCATTCCAGTTAAAGTTGGCTTTGCATAGGAGTTCTGAAAGTTCTCAATTGGTTGCATAACAACTTGGAAGCAATGGCAGGCCCTGTACTGCCAGGTGGCAAGAAGTTAAGATTGCATAAGTTCAGTCCATATGAGTTTGGATTTGTCATTATCCTTGTCTTGTGACTATGGTTTTGACGATTCACATGGATAAGAACACATACACCATAAAATCTAAGGGTCATAAGGTTTCTCTCCGATTCATGAAAATGATGGTGAGGAAACACTTCCACCAAGTAGATTTGAAGCAGATGGCAAAAGGTCTAAACAATTGAGACTATGATTACGACATCCCTTTTCATAGTTCTGAAATTGTTTAGACACACATGCATGCTATCTAAGGAAAGGTGTATGATTTTGATAAAGTTTTATCAAAGCATCTCGTATCAGAAATCTGAACTTTGGTAAGAAAGTCAATAAAGTATTGATTTCTAGAAGTCCAGCTGATTTCTGAGTACATGTCAAAGCTAGTGGGAGCATAAGTGTTATGCTAATAATCATCATGTTAGTGGGAGCATGATAATTATTATTAGTATTGCAAGTTAGTAATGTTAATTATAGAAAACAAAAGTTTCAATTCGTGAGGCCGCAGGGATTGAAAAAGTTGTTTTGCTATAATTAAGGGAGAGGATATACTTCATTTCAGTTCTAAAGGCTTAGATTGAGACCTTAATCATCTTTAGTCAAGAATATATATATGAATTTCATGTTGGATTGGTTCAACTTAAGGAAATTCTATATATTGTGTTCTCAAAATTCGATTATGATTACGGCATCCCTCTTCATAGTCAAATTTTGAAAACATGGCAAATAAAAATATTGTAGCAAAAGACTGGTCTAGAATCATGTCTTTATGTGAGACATCATGAATTGTGTACCATTTGCTTTGGGTACAGGATCAATTGCATGTGGTATAATATTTTTCATTTCTAAATTTTTCCAAATGCCCAGAGGCATTAAGAAGGGAAAAGGTCTAGAATTGGATATGACTAAAATGATTAAGCAATTGTCGAGGACAATCTGAGGTTTACCAAAGATTGGTTGCTCAGGGACAGTTGGAAGTATAGTGCTAATTTTGGAAGGACCATATTGACATATTCTAAAAAGAGGCATCTCTTGTTCAGAAGTGATAGTCAAAATGAGAATATGGAGTTGTCTCTATATGTGGAAGTTATCTGTGTAAGATTAGAAAACTTAATGCAAGAAGCATGTCCAAAGCAATGTACTTTGAATATGAGACTTAGTTTCCATGGAGTTGATCTCCATTGGAATACCTTATAATGACTGTTGACAAGTCTTTATGACTTTGTACATATTCATTACAGGAGGGTCAGTGCATATAAGTTTAAAATCTAAACATATTTCGATAAATGATAGGAATTTGAAATTTTCACATTTTTCGATAAGGATTTGGGAGTGTGAAATTAGAATCATTGAAATTATGTTCAATTGGTTTATTTCACAAAGTAAGGATCATAGACAAACATAGAGTGCATACTTGGTGTATGGCAAAGATATTGTTTAAGAAAAACATAGTGTACATGCTTGGAGGATAGGACAACTAGTGTTTTTAATTCAAGTATAAAGTTGATAAAACCGAAACAATGAATAATGAGTAATAATTATGGTGATAAATAAAAGTGTTTATTTATATTCATAGGGTTTGATACCATATTTGATTCATTTATTATTGTGTTTCACTTTGCATGTTTTGACTTCCAGAATAACTAAGTCGCTCTTCCTGAATGATTAAGTTATTCAAACCATCCACAGTTGGTCATATGTTGGAAGTAGATATGAATCAAGACTGTCATGGGTTGGTTTGTAGAGGTCCAAGTTGGTGGACAAAGTGGTGCTACAACACTCATGAGTGCTCATAAGTTCTGAGTATTGGATTCAACCCACGCTCATTTGAATCACTTCATGGATTTTATCACGAGTGATCATGAGACGATAATATCTTATATTCTTCAAACCTAGAGATATGAGTTGTTACTATGAGTTGGTTATACATTGATTGCACGAAAACACATTTGGTAACTCGATGTTATAAAACATGCCTTTGTGTATGATTCAACAAGTAGTAGAACAAGCCATATGAGTCGAAGTTTATCCATTCCTTTTCCTTCGGGATAAAAGCAATATCTATGGGCCCCTCGATGATTTAGCGATGACACATGTGAGTGCTTGGCCAAGCCAGGACTGATTTGATTTGTTCAATCAGCCAATCAGCATAAATCAAAAATCGGGAAACAACAAATGGACAGAGAGAATGATTATAATCCATGTCTCAGTCCATATGATATCTAGAATGGAGGAATATATGATCCCTTATCTAATCGACAAGTCATTGAGAAGGTCAGAGTTCGACAGCGGCTTTAAGAGCTACGATTGCTAGTTAGGTTTTGAAGTCATAATAATAGTTTTAGACTTATCCAAGTGGGAGACTGTTGGGTTAATGTCTAAGTCCATAACTATATTTGGTATGTACTTGACCCGACCCGGCATGGTCCATTTGGGTTGCACTTCACCGACACAATTTATATGGATAGTCTTTTTAGAATAGTATATTTATGATTTATATTAATATATTATAAGTTCTAATATATTAATATGGAATCATATTATTTAATTAGTATTGATCAAGAATTAATTTAGAATTAATTAAGTGATCAAAAAGAACTAATTAAATATAGACTATTATATATATATATATATATATATATATATATATATATATATATATATATATATATATATATATATATATATATATATGGGCCAAGTTCATTTAGGTTGGGCTAAGCTTTCATGGATGGTCCATGGAGCTTTTAACCCATGGATCCTATGTAAATGAAAGGTCATGGGTATTAGGGTTTACAGGGATGTAACCCTAATCCTCCATAATATGTAAAGGGGTCCTTGGCTCACAAAATTGGCACAAGTGTGTGAAAATAAGAGTGGGCTGATTTTAGTGTGCAGACATATTCTCTCAAGTTCTTCCAAGGTGTTTTGGTGATTTGTGATTCCATTTGAGGCTTCCACACTATTGGGGCTAAGCTCTTAAAGCTTGAAGACATCAAGCTACATCAAAAGGTATGTCATCTAACTAGAACTTTGTAGTATAGGTGCTTCATAATATGCTAGTTAGGATGAAACCTTGGAATAGTTAATATTTGCATGTATAATAGAGAAAACATAGATCCAAGGTTTATAGGGTTGCATGTACACCATAGGAGTGTTAGAATGCTCAAAACCCAACAGTTTTCACCTTGACTCGGAAAGTAGTTATAAAATGAAAGACTTAGGAATGACAAGATACATTCTTGGAACGTAAAATATATAAGAGATAGATAAAGATGAATGTTAAAGGTTTTAAAATTCTTTTTGCATGAAATGACAATATGTTGAAAGAGGTCAAGATACAAGATTCCTTTGGAAGATTCTTGACATTGTCACATGACACCATTTTTGCGTTTGTCTCAAATGGATCTAGCACATAGGTTTGAGCTAGATAAAATGATTTATATTCTATTTGCTTGACAAATGAATCCATCATGTATGTCATATCATGAGATACAAAATTGAATACATGGTTAAGTCACTAGATGATTGTGAGAACATTCTAAGAGTACTTAAGACGAGATAAGAGAATGTATATGAGATAATTAGTTTAGAATGAAATCTTAATGTAAGGAGCTACATATGATTTTGATTTCTAAATAAATATAGATACTTATGAATTATAATTGGATTATGACTTCATTTTGGAATGAAGAGTAAGTTTAGTTGGAATGAGATCCAAGCAAAACAAAATAGCGCAATATACTAAATAAGACTACACTACTTTTTAGAAGTTGAAATCAAATATAATTGGATGAACTAGATCATTAACTATGTTGAATCCTTCCATTCAAGGATAACCTAGAAGTTTTTTTGTGAGTAATAGAGTGTACTTAATCAAGCCAAGAAACTCTATGTAACATAAGAGCACCAATTATATTCTCCCAAATATTTAACTATACTTAGAGTAATGTCAAAGATGGAGATAACTGTATTTGCAGAATTCAAACAAATTAAATTTAGTCGAACCCATTAATAAAGTCTTTCCTTTTAAGCTAAGTATGAGTGGTCACACTTCAGCCATAAGACTTTTATTATTCTAGTAATGGGATTTTGATTTGAATTTAGTATTTGGATATTGGAACATTGTAACAACTATTAAATAATGTTTTAATGTACTGGGATATGATCATTATATTAATACTTGGTGTGTTCTATATTAACATGTTTAATCCATGAATAATCTTATTATTCTAAAGGTTTGTAGTCGATCATGATTGTGGGAGCAATTATGAAGTAAGACTAATATGAAATTGATTGTTTAACTCTCACTAGATGAAAGTAGGAAAGTAGTTGTAACCAAGTTTCATAGGTACTTGTCAGAGAACTAGTAGTGAACGGACCCGCATCAAGATCATCTCATAGATCGCAGTTATGAGTGATACTTGATTAAAAGGTACTATCTTTGTATCCTTAACACCTGAGATACATAGTGGGACTTAAGTGTAGGGAGTGTTGTGCTTTGATATGACCAAATGTTGTTCCTTGACCAGGCAGTTATAAAACTCATATTCGGGTATGGTGTGAACTATGCAAGAGGCTTATGTAGTCAAGATGGGATTTGTTCCTCTTATGTGTTGAGAGTTAGACTTCTAACACCCGTTACCTAAAGTTGAATTACAAATGAAATTGATTGCGATCCAAGGCTCATGTTCAACAGGATATATGCAACAAAGGGATAATTGATAAACTTACCTTAATACATCAATTGAAGCTTAGAGCTTTTTGGAATTGGATGTTGATAAATGGCTTTCTTCATCATATGTTATTGGGGGCAGTGAGATGTTGCTAGACGTTCACCACTGTCTATATCAATCTATGATGAGTCTTGTGCAAGTGGGAGATTGAAAGATCTAGTATGCCCAAGTGTCATTATAGAATGATATTGCTAAAAATATATGATCCTATAGGGTCACACCATATAGCAAGTTACCGTCAATTGATTATTTATTAGTATAATTTGATTATTAATAAATATATCAACACTTGTATTTAATTAGAAAATTATTATTTCATGGAAATAATATTTTACTAATTGGGAATTTATTATTTGGGGAAATAATATTTATTGGAGAAATAACAACTTATGAAATATATCATAAAGTATGATTATTTAAAATTTATATTTATATCTTAATAACCTAGTTTGATTTATATAAAAGAAAGTTTTATATAAAATGAGATATTTATATATGACTAGTTGTATATATATATATATATATATATATATATATATATATATATATATATATGTTGGGAATTTTTTTATAAAAATGATTTATTTTTATAAAGATAAAATGCATGTGTATATAAACAAGCCATGAGACAATTTTAGTCTTCTTTTGTGCATGCTTTTTCGAAAATTGTAAGGAGACCAATCATTGTCTGCTTTTGCCATGCTTGGGACAATGTTGTCCCTCCTTTTACTTTATGATCTCCATACACCTTTCCGGCCATTATATAAAGAATGGCTTGGAAGGATTTTGTGTGTGGTTCTCATATCTTCTTGCAAGCATTCTTTTGGTGTCTTTGGAGACCCAAAACCGAGACCACTTCCTCTCCATGGGGCTGCCAAAATTTCGAGCTTCATGCTCTCCCTTCTCCTCCATTCTCTTGCATATTGATGCTAGACAAAGTCCCTTTGTTGATTTACCTTTGAACATATATTTGGTATATATTTCAAAGGCTTATGAACAAAAAATTACAAGTGAATAATAGCATGTTTTGATGGTTCTACTCATGCTTGGTGGATAGTTGTAGAGAACTGTTGCTTTATAGTTTCATGCCACACTTCATCAACTTCCAACCTCTCACGAGGATCAAAGTCTTCAAAGGTTGTTATGCTTTCCCTTCTATGGTTGTTTTAATCTTTCTAACTCTTGCAAAATGATCGTTGGTGGGTAAAATAGTTTTTGTTTTTTTCAACATTTTAAAGCTTTCGTTGTCATTTTTACCGGTTGTGAAACCGGGTTTTTGAATAAAAACCCAACAGTTGTTTGTGGTTATTGGGAGTTCGGACGTTAGAGCGGTATTGTTTACTTTTTCATGTGTGGATTTGGATCTACGTGGAATCCAATTTTGGCATGTCTTGTCGACAGGGTTGGTAGTTAAATTGATCCGATCAGAGTTTTAGTAGCATTTATGGATAACTTTGGAAGGTTTATTAAGCTAGTTACGTATTAGTGGAATCTGTTCCATTTCAGTCAAGGGATAGGACATTGTTTCAGTCATTTATGAGGATGTTTCTTTTAATGATTAAGGTTCATCATTTCACTAGATCTACTGGTACTTCACCCTTTAGGTAAGGTCGTGAGGAAAAAGGAATGCACTAGATCAAGGGTTGGTATTAGATTCTCTTTAGGGTATGTATTGTGGTAAGTTTATTAGATATTGTCGGGAGGGGTGCATGTGGGCTGAACAAGTAGCAAAGGAGCTCTTGGTTTAACTTATAGGCGTGGTTCTTATTTGGTTTGTAGCCTTTGAAATTAAAAAAAGAGTACAACTACCTACCCCACTATTTGGTTGTGTGCGACCATGTTTTCGTCTAGTTTTGCATTGGTAACAACCTGGGTTGTGAAAGGGATTGTACGTTACAGAATAGTATGGATCTTGTGGTGTTTGGTTAGTATTGAGAGGAATGTTGATTAGGTTCCTGCATGTCGGTGGCTTGATGGTTGTGTATCTTTAGGCCCATGTAGTGCTGGTGGTGAATCTTTAGGCTAGTGGTGGAATGACGGAAAGATCGGCGTAGTACAGTGAGCCTATCGTTTTAGTGGTTAGAAGGTGTCACGATGTATCGTTAACTAATATCCATTTAATTCATATGGTTGGGACCCGATAGTCATTTGATTAAGACTCTTAAAACTCGGATCGTTAGTCTTATTGGCATGTTCAGGTGTTAGTGCATTCATTGGGAGTCGGGTGACTCAGTGACTAGCAGGTTTGGATCACGTCGACAGTAAAAAGTTTCTTGGGAGTATTAAATCTGCATCAAAAGTATCTTGCTGAATTTTATCATTATGAACATTGTTTGCTTGCGAGCCGTCTATTAGGAGCTTGGTTACTAATGTCGGGTATCGGCTCTGAAATCTCGAGTCATGGAGTTCGTTGTAAGTATCTCAAGTGTCTTCTCAGGTGGATGTACACCTGAACTGATGAAGGGTCTGGATGCAACATGAGAATTCTTGTATTTACCATCCTTATGCTTGTGGGGGCACCGAGTTGGTGATGACTTGTTAGGAAGTCAAGAGTATATTTACGATTTATGGGCATAATTTTTGGATTTGGGATTGAGTGAAATTGACGATCAGGATCTTTGAGTATTCTTTTTGCGTGGTTTGGTGGTGTTCCTAGTCAGAGAACAAGGGGTAGGTTCAACAATTGGATGATGGTCAATCTTAGGGTAAGGTTTTTGAAGTTTAGATTAATAGGTTCCCAGTTTCGGGGACAATAGTGACAAAGTTGGTTTGTGTTGTAGTTCTGACAGTTCTCGATTTGAGTGGTTTTCTCTGGAAGAGAGGTCATATAGTTAGGGAGAGAAAGATAGTCGTTGCGGTTGAGTATTTTCAAGTTATTGGGTTGTTTATTGGCAGTTGTGGGTTTCTGAGTGGTCTCTCGAGTTTTCTTTATAATATTCTTTAATTTTGAAATGGTTAGAGGGAGCTTATAGAATATGTTGGAGTTGTTTCAGAGATCCTAACCAAGACAAATTTTGAGGACGAGATCCAGTTTAAGTGGGGGAGAGTGGAACTTCCTGTTTCGAGAAGTGTCTTATTTAGAGATTTTAAACAATAAATATATCAAGTAAAGTCCTTAGGCTTTATGGGAATAGGGTTTAGACCCTATTGGATGTTGATAATATTGTTTATAAGATCCAAGCCCTCGTTTTGTGTTTTGGAGTCAAAGGGTAAAATGAGAAAAAGGATGTTTCAGACTTCTTTCATGAAATAAGGATTTTATTTCGGTATGTTTTAAGTCAAAATTAATTAGATAGGATATTGGGGCTCTCTTTAAAACATTTACGTGCATATAAAGAATGCCGAAAACGGAGTTGAAACGAAGAAGTTATGGTTGTTTGAAGTTGAAATGGAAAATGAGGGATTTGGATAAGCATGGCGAAATTTAAAGTTACGCAAGGCGTAACGAGGGTTTAATGAATTACGCAGGGCGTAATCTGGTCAGATTAAAACCCTATATCTTCTGTTTTGATCCCTACTTAAGGGCTTTAACTTATGGGAGACCATCTCATTACGAGCCTTGAAAACCTACGATCATTCCTTGAGAAACCCTAACCTCCTCTCACTTATTTTTTAGCCTTGACATCATTTATGAGCTTATTTTTCCATTGGAATGTTGAATCTTGAAGAGCAAGGTGGTGGAAAAGTGTGTAGAAGAGGATTTCAAGTATAGATCCAGCAAGATTACATCATTCTTGGACCATTGTGAGTAAAAAGCTTCTAACGTGCTCATTTTTTTCATGGATCTTGTCATTTGTCATATTTTTGACTTTCTTTGTCATTTTAATGCATAAAGTTTAGATCTTTGAAGTTTGTGACCTTGTTATGGATAATGTTGGAAACTTTATCCATTTAAACATCATATTGATTCAGATCTGAAGGTTGGAGACTTAGACTTAATGGATTAAGTTAAGAAATATGCATTTTTTGTCTCTTTGGGACTTAAAGACTAGATCTTGGTTGTTTGGAGCATCTTAATGGATAAAGTTGGAAACTTTATCCATTATGGAGCTATTAGGAACCTAACATGAGCTTTGAGTGAAATGTCTTAATGTTTTAAGGACTTAAAAATGGATTTTGGCAACTACTTGGTTACGCATGGCGTAACCTTGGATTACGCATTGCGTAGCGTGACCTTGCCCTGTCTTCTGTGGGGAGGTTGTACACATAGCGTAGAGCTATAATATGCATGACGTATGATCAGAAGGTGTTATTGGTTATATTTTAGCATTACGTTAAGTTGGGTGGGATCTAGCCTAGGAAGTGTAAAATGGCCTTTTACCTAGAGCGAGGGAGTGAGAGAGAGAGAGATAGAGAGGGAGAGAGAGAAAGAGAGAGTATGAAATGGACCTTTGATTATGGATTATCACCATACCTGTTAATTAGGTTTGTTTTGTATATTTTCATTGTGAGGATATTTTGTTGCAGCATCGAGTGTGAAATTTGGTTATCTTCGGATTGAGGTGAGTTTTATCATAGTACTTGCCGGTCGAAGGCACCAATGTCGGCCCATTTGATTATGTTTATAGGATGCTAGTTGTCTTTGTGACCCTTGCATGTATTTTTATGTATGTTTGGGCGGGGCCCACTATATGTGTTAGGTGTGGCCTAGTACATGCTACAGATAAGCCTGTAAACCAGGTAGGGCCCGATGGATATCGGGCGGCACCCAGTGTATATATGTGAAACATCCCAAAAATACAGACCAAAAATTTCTTTTTAAAATCATTTATAATAAAACCATAAGTCATCCATCATCATAAAGAAAATCATAAATCATGTATCTCAAACATCATGTCAAATGCTGTATCAAGTCATATGAGAAAAATATAATAGTCTAAACAATCCCAGGCTGAAACTGTGGTGTGTGCCATGCGATCATCTCAAGCCCTTCCCCTTGCTAGTAGAAGTACCTGAAACCAAAACTGAAAATTGTAAGCACGAAGCTTAGTGAGTCTCCCCAACTACCACATACCATAGACGTATCACATATCATATCTTGGGCCCCGCCCCTGCTACATCGAGTCAAGTTCGGCATCGGATTTCCCGGCATCGGGCCCCACCCGGCATCGAACCCTATTCGACATCGGGCCCCGCTCGACATCGAGCCCCGCCCGGCATCAGGCAGATCTTGGCATACATTTACATATCAACAAAAATATAACAATAAGCACATAACCCTAACATGTAAACATTCCTCGGGACCCACCCGACATCAGACCTAGATCCGGAAACATACTAATATTCCTTGGGAACCGCCCCGGCATCGGACCGGAGTCCAAAACATACTATCATAACATATTCACTAGACATTCCTCGGGCTTGCCCCGACATCGGACCAAAGCCCGTAACACATAACACATAACAAACACATGTAAGAATCATAAAGACATCAAGCATACAAGCATTCCTCGGGACCTCCCTGGCATCGGATCGGAATCCGGAAAACATATAAACCTACTTCGGGCCCCGCCCGGCATCGGACCGTGGTCCGAAACTACTTCTATCTAAACAGGGCGGCCTTGGTGCCTTAGACCCGTTCCTACCGGAGAAAACTTACCTCGCAAAGTTGTCTGTAAAAACTCACAGTGAGGAATATCTGATAGTTGCTCCAACGACTCCCGGCTATCAATATCACAATAATACTTAGTCAAAATCTGATAATCCTTCTCAGGGTAAAATGACCATTTTACCACTGGTCAAAGTCAACATCCTGGTCAAAGTCAAAGTCAAGGTCAACCCCAACTCATCGATTCATCTCCCAAATCGGCGAGTTCATGTACTACTAAGACCCGTGGTCAACTAAGTCAACTCGTCGAGTCCCTTCCCAGACTCGTCGAGTTCTTCCTGTCAAAACATCGGGGCATATCGACTATAACTCGTCGAGTCCCTCCTTGTACTTGTCGAGTTCTTCAGCTTCCGAGTCCTAATATTGTCCAACTCACTGAGTCATTTCCTAAACTCAATGGTTTCACTCACAGCCAGAAAAGGGGTTAGAGTTCACGACCCGACTCGCCGAGTCCAAGAACAACTCGTCGAGTCCTCCATATGACCAATCCATTCAGTCGATTCTAATCCATTCCAATGCTTCGAACTCATAGATTTGGACTGCTTAGACTACAATTACACGTAAAGTTGCTAACTTTACGTGCATTCATGGTTTTATGAAGCTAAAACACCCATTACAAGCCAAAATGAAGGTCTAAGTCATAGAATAGGGCCATGGCTGAAAAAAGGTGGGAACTGTGAGCTTCTAAAGCTCAAGAGTGCCCAGATCTGAAGTCCTTTCATCCCTAAGAGTTCAAATTTCAGAATGACCTTGGAAATGGCCCAAAAATGATAACATACAAGCTAAAAAGGAGATCTAAGTGAATAGATACCAAGGTATAAGCTTTATACCTCTATCAAGAAAGAAATGAGTCCTTAGTTCTGGATTTTCAACCTTCCTTTTGCAACTCCAAGACCTTGCTTCCTGTGACATACCTATTTTCACGGCCAAAAAAGACTGATTTGTTTATGCTTTATTTTGAAAATAAGAGTAACCTTTCAAAGAAAAGTGTTGCGGAATTTATTCCCAGAAAAACATAATAAATACGTTATCAAAGCATTTCCGAAGAAATGTATTTTATTCATTTTAAAACATTGGGATGTCATCGTCAATATAGAAACATAAGCATAAACAGAACTTACATTGATTCTCACTAGTGATTTATATCTCCTTATGTCACACCCCCAAACCAGAAGGCGGAAACGTCCGGGGGTGGATGAATTCATTTGTAGTATCACAACACATACATTATAGTAATCAAAGTACAAACAACCATTGTATTTAAAAAGTATAAGTATTTACATGTGTTCCATCATTGTATATTGAAACCAAAATAGGTATACAAACGAAGAAGACAAGACTCAAAATTGCTCCATCTTCTCAAAAGCTCGGGGAGTACCTGTCTATTGAAGGCGTTGAAAGCTGGCTAGATGGCCTGACCCAACGCATTGAAGGCGTTGAAAGCTGTTGATAACAACTATCACTCGTAGGCGTGTATGCCTGACTGGAGATTCCCGGTTGGAGATTCTGGTTATAATGTCAGGACTTTAAACTATATTGTTTAAATGAATTAAACAACCTGTATCAAATGACTCATAAAAAGCATATAAACGTTACATGTATAATAGTTATGAAAGCCCAATCATTCTGAAATAAATTATTAACAGTATGTTCTTGAATTAGTATTCTTAACATGTATATGAAAGATGTATACTCTTGATTAGTTTTGAATCAAACCTTTTTTCTTGTAAAACAATGTACTTTAGTATACTCGAATCGTGAATTAATGTACTGTGAATCATAAATTATACCTATTACAATTTATATGTACTTTCTGAATTGATACTGAGTATTCATGAATGCAACCCCTTGCTCAACATGTTAGAAATGGTATTTGAACTGAATGAAATAGCTTTTATACTTATATACATATACAAATATATATAAGTAAAATTTAAATGACAGTCGGACAAATAACCGATACTTATAATCCCACATCCAAACAAGGAAAAGGAACCAAAGTGGGTTATCAGTCCTAAGCCTTTTAAATCTTATTTATATAACTATATATATATATATATATATATATATATATATATATATATATATATATATATATATATATGATTTCTGGGGAAAAATATAAGTTTATAAAAACATTTAAAAAAAGTTTAATATTTTGAAATATTTTTGGTGACTTAATGTCATTTTAACACAATCATTGAAAACCAATTGAATTGATGATAACTGAAATCCATTTTGATAAGATATTTGAAACCTTTTGTCTATAACACAAAATCTTTGTGTTAGACTTGTATTCCCCCCCATTAAAACAGTGAAAACTATGAAAATACGGGGGTATGAACTCACCTTTCGGAGGGTGATTCAAATGATGATTTGGTATAGGATGTTTAGTTCCACGAGTGAAATCCCGCAACAAAACAAGTACTATATATATTTGTTTAGCATATATACATACAATTAGCTAAAATAATCATAGGAATGATTAGAAACCGAACTAATTTGTAAGAATAACTTACAAATTTAAGTGTTTGAAGCTAGATTGGAGACTGAAATGGGTTTACGGCCAGGAGTTTACGGCCAGGAGTATACGGCCAGGAGTTTACGGCCAGGTGTTCTTGAAGGATGAAGAACACTTGATGATCCTAGACCAGATTTTAAGGAGATTCAAAGGTTTTGAGGTGCTTGTTCTTCGTGTTCTTCACGTGTTCTTCGCGTTCTTCATGAAAACTCTTAGATTATGTGATGAACTAGTGTTTAATCACTTGAATAAGACGAACAAGGATGATCTTGGTGTGTTATTGAGGAGATATGATGTTCTTGGTGGATGATACTTGAGAGAATTTGAGAGTTCCTGGCTGGAAGATGTGAGAAATGTAGGAAAAATGAAGGAAATCTATATATATGTGCGAGGGCTCACAGTCCCAGGGTTTACGGCTGTGAACCTCGTTTATGGTCCGAGGTCGGTTAGAGTTTACGAACGAGAATGTATCCCAATGTGATAAGGTTCGGTTTCCGAGAAGATAAGATCCGAAGAGTTTACGGCCGAAGCCGTTCACAGCTACGAGGGTTTACGGTCCGTGGAGTGTACGACCGTAAACCTTTTGCGGCCCGAAGCGTTTGCGGTCCGAAGCAAAGGAATAAGATGCAAAGTTTCTCAGTTTTTAAGTCTTTTCCTTCTAAATTCAATTGTAATTATTTTAAGAATTTTTAACAAGTAAAGGTTATTATTAAAAGCTAAATAAAAATCCAAACAATAAAAAGGACTTTAGTTGACCCTCATTTGACTTTGGTTGACTTTACAAGATAGAAAATAATGGGATGTTACATTATCCCCCGTTAGAGAGAATTTCGTCCCGAAATTTGGATTAAAGAGATACAAAAGACTAGGGAAAAAGATGTGGATACTTCTGTTGCATTTGATCCTCCCGCTCCCATGTGAATTCAGGTCCCCGTTTTGCATTCCAGCGAACCTTCACTATCGGGATACGGCTTTGTTTGGTTCTCTTTACTTCCCTGTCTAAAATCTCTACGGGTTCTTCCACAAAGTTAAGATTCTCGTTAACCTCGATCTCGTCGAGTAGGATAACAAGAGTCTCATCGGATAAACACTTTTTCAAGTTAGAGACGTGGAACACAGGATGTATGTTACTCAGTTCTTGGGGTAGTCGGAGTTTATAAGCTAGTGGACCGATTCTAGCAAGAATCTCGAATGGTCCTATGTACCTTGGATTCAGCTTGTCACGCTTTCCAAAGCGTATCTTGCCCTTCCAGGGTGAGACCTTCATCATGACGCGGTCATCAACATGGAATTCCAAAGGTTTTCTTCTTTTATCAGCGTAGCTTTTTTGTCTATCTCTGGAAGCTTTAAGTCGCTCCCGGATTTGTACAATTTCTCCGTAGTTTCGGGAATGATTTCCGGACCAGTAAGAGTACTGTCAGGAACTTGATTTCTAGCTAGTTGCGTGTCACCCACTTCAACCCAGCACAGAGGTGATCTGCACTTGCGGCCATAGAGGGCTTCGAAAGGAGCAGCCTTTATACTAGTGTGATAACTATTGTTGTAAGAGAATTCGACAAGGGGTAAATGAGTATCCCATGCCTTTCCAAAGTCTATCACGCAAGCTTGCAACATGTCTTCTAAAGATTGAATCATCCTCTCACTTTGTCCTTCGGTTTGTGGATGGCAGGCTGTACTTAAGTCCAGTCTAGTTCCCAAAGATTTTTGTAAAGACTGCCAGAAACGAGAAGTGAATCTACTATCTCGGTCTGAAATAATAGATATTGGCACACCATGCAGTCTAACGATCTCCTTGAGGTAAGTTCTTGTTAGCTTCTCCATCTTGTCGGTCTCTTTGATTGGTAAGAAGTGTGCGGATTTAGTTAATTTATCGGCGATTACCTAAATAGTATCATAACCACCCGATGTGTTGGGTAACTTAGTTATGAAATCCATTGTAATCCGCTCCCACTTCCATTCAGGGATTTCAGGTTGTTGTAGTAAACCTGAAGGTTTCTGGTATTCTACCTTGACTTTGGCACAAGTAAGGCACTTGCCCATAAAGGTAGTGATTTTGGCCTTCATGTTAGGCCACCAATATAGTTTCTTGAGGTCCAGATACATCTTGTCTGAACCTGGATGAATGGAGTATCGGGTTTTGTGTGCTTCGTTCATAATCACGTCTCTGTACCCACCGAACATTGATGTCCAGATCCGGTTCATGAAACAATAGACTCCATCATCCCTGAGTTTGAGGTTTCTATCCATTCCTCTCAGGGTTTCACCTACCATGTTTTCGGGTTTTAAGGCCTTAAGTTTAGCCTCTCTGATTTGTGTGGACAGATGTGAATGAATTGTCATGGTCAAAGAATTTACTCAGCGTCCCGAGTATTCTTTTCTGCTAAGGGCGTCAGCTACTACGTTAGCTTTACCAGGGTGATAAAGAATCTCACAATCGTAGTTGTTCAGTAGCTCCACCTACTGTCGTTGTCTCATGTTCAGCTCTTTCTGATTAAAGATATGTTGGAGACTTTTATGGTCTGTGAATATTATGCATTTCGTGCCATATAAGTAATGTCTCCAGATCTTCAGAGAAAATACCACTGCTCCTAGTTCAAGGTCATGTGTTGTATAGTTGACTTCATGTGTCTTTAGCTGTCTTGAGGCGTAGGATATAACCTTTCCTCTTTGCATAAGAACACATCCAAGCCCTTGATTAGAAGCATCATAGTACACTAAAAAATCATCTGTCCCTTCAGGAAGATACAGGATAGGTGCACTACACAGAGCTCGCTTTAGCGTTTGAAACGTTATTTCTTGTTTCTCTCCCCAACTAAAAGTTACACCCTTTTGCGTCAGGGTGGTAAGAGGTTTAGAAATTCGACATAAATTTTGGATGAATCTGTGATAGTAGCCAGCAAGACCTAAGAATTGACAGATTTCTGTTGGTGTTTTGGGTGCTGACCAGTTCTCAATTGCCTTTATTTTGGAAGGGTCGACGTGTATTCCTTCTGAACTGACCACGTGACCTAGGAAATCAACCTTCCTGATCCAAAATTCACACTTGGAGAACATCGCATAAAGTTTCTCTGTTCTAAGAGTTTGCACTATTTGACAAAGATGTTGGCCATGTTCTTCTTTAGTTCTTGAGTAGATAAGAATGTCATCGATAAAGACTATGACGAATTTGTCCAGGAATGGATGACACACTCTATTCATTAGATCCATAAACACACCAGGTGCATTCGTCAATCCGAATGGCATCACTACAAAGTCGTAATGACCATAACGAGTTCTGAACGCGGTTTTGGGAATGTCATCCTCCAAAATCCGTAACTGGTGATACCCGGATCTTAAGTCTATTTTCGAAAAGTAGCTCGCACCTTGAAGTTGGTCGAACAGATCGTCAATGCGAGGCAGAGGATATCGATTCTTGATGGTAAGTTTATTCAGCTTGCGGTAGTCTATGTATATACAAAATATCCATCGTTTTTCTTCACAAACAAAACCGGTGCTCCCCAGGGTAAGGAGCTTGGTCTTATGAAACCTTTGCTAAGGAGTTCGTTAAGCTGGCTGGATAATTCCGACATTTCAGAAGGTGCAAGACAATAGGGGAATTTGGCTACAGGGGTAGCCCCAAAGATTAAGTCGATTCTGAATTCGACTTGTCGTTCGGGAGGCACTCCTGGAAGATCGTCGGGAAAAATATCGGGAAAGTTGCAGACCTCAGGAATGTTCGCGATGTCTTTCACTTCTTTCTTTTTGTCTACTACGTGAGCTAAGAAAGCACAATACTCTTTGTGAAGGTACTTCTGTGCCTTGATGCAAGAAATGATCTGAAGGTTCGTTTCGGGTTTGTCGCCGTAGATAATAAGAGTTTCGTTAGTTGGCAACTTCAGACGAATGGCTCTTTCATAGCATAGGATGTCAGCATGGTCAGAGCACAACCAATCCATACCTATTATGACGTCGAAACTTTTGATAGAGACCGACATAAGGTCTATTGGGAACGAAAAGTTATTCAAGGTAAGAGTACATCCTATGTATATATCGTTGGTGGATTCGGATTTCCCGTTAGCCATTTCAACTATGAAAGCTTCATTTAGTGGTTGGGAGTTTTGATTTGGGAAATGTTTGAAATAATGGCTCACAAAGCTCTTCTCAGCACCACAATCAAATAGAATGTATACATAAGTGTTGTTGAGAAGAAACATACCCATGACCACTGCAGGGTCTGCCACTGCTTCTTCGTGACCCAAAGCTAAAATTCTCCCAACTCCACCGGCATTTCCAGCTTTTGGACAATCTCTCTTGAAATTCCCCACATCACCACATTGGTAGCATGCTTGATCTACTCCAGCGGCATGTACTTGGTTAATTGGTTGGGGTGGTGATCTACAGAATCGGGCATTATGCCCTTTTCTGTTGCAGTTACGACATTGCATTTCCTGGCAATTTCCGTTATGGTGAAAATTGCACTTGTTGCACTTGGGGAGATTACCAGCATAAGGCTTAGCTGGTGCAGGGTTAGCAGGAACAGCAGCAGGTACAGTAGTAGCATTGACTGCCACTAGTTGTTGCTTCTTTGAGGGTTCCTGAGAAGATTTGCCCTTCCTCTTGTTCCAACCTTTCTTCTTCTTGTTGTTGTTGTTATTGTTGTTGTTGTTGTTTCCCTTCGGTTGTTCTGGTGCAATAAACACAGATTTTTGACGGGCTCCGTGGTCTATAAGAGACTGTGCCAGCTCTTTGGCACTGTTAAAGGTAACATGCCTGGAAGCTAAGACACTTGACTGAATCTAGGGCGACAGTCCCCAAATATACCTCTCGATCTTTTTGCTCTCCAGAGCAACCATATCTGGCCAAAGTATTGCTAAGTCACAGAATCTATTTGTATAGGTTGTTATGTCCGAACCAACCATTGTAAGACCCCAGAGCTCTTGCTCGAATTTCTGAATTTCTCCTCGCGGACAGTATTCCCGCATCAGCATAGTTTTTAAGTTCTCCCAGCTTATAGAGTTAGCCACTACCAGAGTCAGTGACTTAACATGGCCGTTCCACCATGTTAGGGCTCTATCCGAAAAGGTACAAACAACGAATTTAACTTTGCTGCTCTCTGGACAGGAGTAGATTTCGAAAATTGCTTCTGTCTTCTCAATCCACTATCTTAACTCCATAACTCCTCCAGTCCCGTTAAAGGTCCTGGGTTTGACGTTCGGGAAATCTTTATAAGTACACTCTCGCGAGTGCCAATGACTCTCTCCGTGGTTAGAAGGATGTGCAACAGCTCCTGACCCACTAGCACGAGGGGTGTTGATATGAGCCATAGCAACTGCAACAGCTGCTGTAACCGCCGCTTGAAACATAGCAGCGTCGAATTGAGGAGGTGGTGGCGGAGGTGGTGTCGATGCTTCATTGACATTGTTACGTTTTGGGTTTCTCCGAGGAGGCATGTTTTACTATAAAAGTTAAAAGATAAAAAGATGGTAAGATATCAAGAGTGAATATGAATTTGATATCTCTGAACTAAAACATTTAGTTCAACATGAATCTTGTAATGAATTGGAAATAGAAGTCTACTACAAGTACAACTTGCAATAGGATAATATGAAATTGAGTGGTTATTTTTCAAAGAGTATGAAAATGCATGTCGATTATATTGGCATATTGAATACATAAAGTCTGGAAAACATGAACCTAAACAGGTCTACAATACACCAAATTACTGGAAAAAAAACATCGACATCAAACCGACCTACTGAAAATGAAATTTTCGCAGTCGTACTGAAAAACATGAAAAATAACGCTAGAACATATCTGCAGACTTAACTATAACCAAAAGAGTAAGAAGAGAACAAGTAGAGTATAATCCATTTCTTAAATCAAAAGAAAGGATAAGTAGAGCATCTCCTACTGGCGACAGGCATCACTCGGACGAACCCTCAATTCAGCCAGCTGACGCTCCACATTAAGCAGATGTCTTTCATACACTGTCTGGAGTGATCGGAGCTCTATGACTTTAGCTCGAATTGCAGCTAGCTCTTGCAGCAGAGTCTAATTGTCTCTCATTGCTCTGTTATGAGCAAATTCTAGATTTCGAATACGATCCATATTGGCATTCGTGTCCGCATCAGGCTCCACAGTTTGTTGAATGGCTGTCACTCCTAGCTCAACATTTCGAGCCACTCGGCGAACCAAGATGGGAAGAATTTTGTCTGCAGAGCCTCTCTCACTTAGGTTGTAGAAGCATCGGTCTCCATTGTAGGGTAAGGGTTGACCTTGCTCTCGGCTCCACCTACCCAAGTTCTCAGCCTACGAAGGCGTCGGGCCTTGGAAATTTTGTTGTGGATTAGGATTTTAGGGAACTGGCGGTGGATTATAGGCTTCTAATTCGGAATCAGTGTCTTCAGGAAAATTTTCTGCAAAATCATCATCTAAGGGAATTTCATGATTCTCTTATGGCTCTACATCTTGCCCTTGACCAGGAAAGTACGGGTCACCGGGTAAATCAAATCCATCAATTGATATCTAAGCGAGAATAGGGATAAGAGATATAGAATATAGTTAGTAACGATAGATTAAGGATACAAATTTCTACGAGAGGGACTTACAGCTAACAAGTAATGTATTCTGTATGACTTGTTCTAGGTATTACTATAATTATAAAGTGTATACTAATTATATATAACTTGGGTATAATCGACCATTGATTAAATAACCCGGCTCTAAATCCACAACCAAACAAGCAACAGGAAATGAAGCTAGATCACATATTCTAAGTCTATATAACTTTAATTATATATAACTGTAATATACCCTTAATATTTATAATTCTAACCTCAATGGTTCTTTTATTTTCACATGTTTGTTATTAATATATCGTGCCTAAAATACCCCTATAGTATTTTAATCTTTATGTTCTGTTCTATAGTTCTTCTGAATATGTATGGTTGGTAAGTTTTAGATATGCCGCAACACTACCATCACTCCCAAACACATGTTGGTCATATCTCAATTCAATATAGTTGATCAGGCTATATTAATCCCAGATATGATTACATAACTGCCCAGGTTTAACTATAATGTCCAACATCTAAATACTTTTAAGTTCTTATGATTGTGATATTGTACTTGTAGGTATTAGTGTTAGTATACTTCTTGTAAAAATAATTAAATTTTTAAAAAGTATACTTGTAGTCAGAGCTCTTAGCCCCAAATGTATTTATAGTTTGTATATCTTTTATTGATTGATATACTGAGTTCACTATAAACAATGCTCTGATACCAATCTGTCACACCCCCAAACCAGACGGCGGAAACGTTTGGGGGTGGATGACTTTATTTGTAGTATCATAACACATGCATTATAGTAATCAAAGTACAAACAACCATTGTATTTAAAAAGTATAAGTATTTACATGTGTTCCATCATTGTATATTGAAACCAAAATAGTTATACAAAAGAAGAAGACAATACTCAAAATAGCTCCATCTTCTCAAAAGCACGGGGAGTACCTGTCTACTGATTCCCTGAGAATACAAGTAATTTGAAAAGAGAGTATCAACATAAAATTGAGTTAGTGCATAAGTATTCATGTTTAAAATCATGTTTCTGTTTCTTGAATATGTAAACTGTTCCAGAAAATCCTATATTTTCTGCTATATATGAAAAGAAGTTTTAATCCCATAAAACCGTTATGTTTGTAAACCAATGTTATGTATTTGTATTCCTTTATGTAAAACTTGTAATTGTGAGTGTGCCTGGTTCCACTAGTTGTTATTGTAAACTGTAATGTAATACTGTAAATTGTATCTTGTTAAACTAGTACTTTGAAAATGTACTTATGTTGAGTTAATTATACACTAACGTATTGTTAATATCTTTTTAATAAGTTATTTCAACAATACTGACTAGATGGCCTGACCCAACGCATTAAAGGCGTTGAAAGCTATTGATAACAACTGTCACTCGTAGGCGTGTATGCCTGACTGGAGATTCACAGCTGGAGATTCTGGTTATAATGTCAGGACATTAAACTATATTGTTTAAATAAATTAAACAACCTGTATCAAATGACTCATAAAAAGCATATAAACGTTACATGTATAATAGTTATGAAAACCCAATCATTCTGAAATAAATGATTAACAGTATGTTCTTGAATTAGTATTCTTAACATGTATATGAAAGATGTATACTCTTGATTAGTTTTGAATCAAACCTTTTTTCTTGTAAAACAATGTACTTTAGTATACTCGAATCATGAATTAATGTTCTGTGAATCATAAATTATACATATTATAATTTATATGTAATTTCTGAATTGATACTGAGTATTCATGAATGCACCCCTTGCTCAACATGTTACATATGGTATTTAAACTGAATGAAATAGCTTTTATACTTATATACATATACAAATATATATATAAGTAAAATTTAAATGACACTCGGACAAATAACCGATACTTACAATCCCACATCCAAACAAGGAAAAGGAACCCAAGTGGGTTATCAGTCCTAAGCCTTTTAAATCTTATTTATATATATATATATATATATATATATATATATATATATATATATATATATATGATTTCTGGGGAAAAGTATAAGTTTATAAAAACATTTAAAAAAAGTTTAATATTTTGAAATACTTTTGGTGACTTAATGTCATTTTAACACAATCTTTGAAAACCAATTGAATTGATGATAACTGAAATCCATTTTGATAAGATATTTGAAACCTTTTGTTTATAACACAAAATCTTTGTGTTAGACTTGTATTCCCCCCCCCCCCTCCCCTTAAAACAGTGAAAACTATGAAAATACGGGGGTATGAACTCACCTTTCGGAGGGTGATTCAAATGATGATTTCGTATAGGATGTTTTGTTCCACGAGTGAAATCCCGCAACAAAACAAGTCCTATATATATTTTTTTATCATATATACATCCAATTAGCTAAATAATCATAGGAATGATTAGAAACTGGA
The DNA here is from genome assembly GCF_052849685.1 of Lactuca virosa. Classification (NCBI taxonomy): domain Eukaryota; kingdom Viridiplantae; phylum Streptophyta; class Magnoliopsida; order Asterales; family Asteraceae; genus Lactuca; species Lactuca virosa. Next base: position 362,013,968 of record NC_136433.1, on the reverse strand, counting down.
CTAATTTTTAAGTATAACTTACAAATTGAAGTGTTTGAAGCTAGATTGGAGACTGAAATGGGTTTACGGCCAGGAGTTTATGGGCAAGTGTTCTTGAAGGATGAAGAACACTTGATGATCCTAGACCAGATTATAAGGAGATTCAAAGGTTTTGAGGTGCTTGTTCTTCGTGTTCTTCACATGTTCTTCGTGTTCTTCATGAAAACTGTTAGATTATGTGATGAACTAGTGTTTAATAACTTGAATAAGATGAACAAGGATGATCTTGGTGTGTTCTTGAGGAGATATGATGTTCTTGGTGGATGATACTTGAGAGAATTTGAGAGTTCTTGGCTGGAAGATGTGAGAAATGAAGGAAAAATGAAGGAAATATATATATATATATATATATATATATATATATATATATATATATATATATATATATATATATATATATATATATATATATATATATATATATATATATATATATATATATATATATATATGCGAGGGTTTACGGCCGTGAACCTCGTTTACGGTCCGAGGTCGGTTAGAGTTTACGACCGAGAACGTGCCCCAATGCGATAAAGTTCGGTTTCCGAGAAGATAAGATCCGAAGAGTTTACGGTCGAAGCCTGATTACGACGGAAGCCATTCACAACTGCGAGGGTTTACGGTTCGAGGAGTGTATAGTCGTAAACCTTTTGCGGCCCGAAGCGTTTGTGGTTCGAAGCGAAGGAATAAGATGCAAAGTTTCTCGGTTTTTAAGTCTTTTCCTTCTAAATTCAATTATAATTATTTTAAGGATTCAAGTAAAGGTTATTATTATAACCTAAATTGTGACAACCCAAAATTTCTATCTTGTACAACCATTCAATTCAGTCAAAGTCAGACTTGTTTCTACTAACGTTTAGCACTGTTTAGAGTCTGTTTGAGCATTCTAAGCCTAGTATATCAAAGGATCAAGTGTTAGATTGGGTCAACTGAAGTTCAAAACCATCAATCAAGCTATAAACCCCTTAATGAGGAGTTTACGGCCAGGACACATGAGTTTACGGCCGTAAACTCATGGTGGCTGTAAACTCTAGCTTATAAGTATGAAGCTTGGGCCATTTTTCTCCACTTTTACCATTTCCAAGGCTTGGAACTCGAAAACTCTCTCAAGTATCATAGGATCTTGCTTCAAAACCCTCAAAAATGTAAGTAATTTCTTCCATCTATGTGTTAGTACATCTCTTATTCTTGAATCACCTTTGAATTCATCCATGAATTCCATCTTGTGGGTCTAGATATTCAAGATCCTCAAGAACATCAAGAACACATAACTTTTTTGGGTCGAAATCTACTCTTCTAAACTTCTAAATCGTATGTACCCTCTTATATACTTGCTATCTAGTTAAGACTCTTGATTCTAGCCTTGAAATCGAGCTTTTCCCAAGATCAACAAGAGTTTACGGCCAAGAGCATCTCCCTTGGTCGTAAACCCTTAATATGGGTGCATTTGGACCTTAAACTCTTCCTAAAGGCTTGGACATGAACCTAGAACCCTTCCTCAATGCTTTAATCCCTTTAAAAACACCCATATGCACAAGTAGCATGAGTTTACGGCCGTAAACTCATGGGGCCGTAAACTCATTGGCCGAAATCACATAGGTCCGTAAACTCATGGCCGTGAACTCCCTTGGTCATGCCATTTTAGCCGTAAACTCCCTAGAATGGCCATACACCTTTAGTATGCAATCATATGTGATTGTAGCACTTCAATCTTAGGGTTTCCTAGTCTAATAGGGTGTTACCTTTCATGATTAGTTGTTTATGCACTAATTATATACATATATGTGTCATTATATGCTAAATAGGATCCGTGTGTGTGCTCAAGTCTTCACTTGACACCTAGCATCCTATACCATTCTTTCATCCAAACTACTCACTACAGGTGAGTTTATACCCCCACATTTTCATAGTTTTTACTGTTTTAAAGGGGGGGGGGGAATAAAAGTCTAACACAAAGTTTTTGTGTTATAAACAAGTGATTTCAAATATTTTAACAAAATGGATTTCAGTTATCATTAAATCAAAGGGTTTTCAATGATGTTTCAAAATGACATCAAGTCACCAAAAAGAATTTCAAAATATCAAACTTCTTTTAAATATTTTATAAACTTATATTTTTCCCCAAAAATCATACTAGTATACATATATTTATATAAATAAGATTTTAAAGATTTAGGACTAACAACCCACTTTGGTTCCTTTTCCTTGTTTGGATGTGGGATTACAAGTATCAGTTATTTGTCCGAGTGTCATCTAAATTTTACTTATATATATTTGTATATGTATACAAGTATAAAAGTTTATTCATTTAGTTTCAATTACCATTCGTAACAAGTTGAACAAGGGGTTGTATTCATTAATACTAAGTATCAATACAGAAAGTACATATAAATTATAATAGGTATAATTTATGATTCACAGGACATTATGTGACAACCCGATATTTCTAGTCAATGTAATGTTCTAAAGTCAAGTATTGTAACCTATTTTTGAAATAATAGAAGTAGCGTAAAAAATGAAGTGTTCTAAAATCTAATTGGGTTTCATAAAATGATAGATATCGCGTCAAGGATTCCAAAAATATAAAGAACACTCAAATCCGAGTCATAACGAAGAAGTTATGACCAATCAAAAATCCGCGTCAAAACCGGTAAAACACTGTTAAGCGTAAAAAGTGAAACTTCAATAAAATACTTTTTAGCCTTAGGTATCTAAACGAAAGTCGTAGATTACATTAAACCGTGAGCATGCATAAAAAGAACGCCCAAATCTGACTTCGTATGAGGAAGTTATGCTTTTTCGAAGTTTCGGATATAGCAGTAGACAGCTAAAAACTCGAAATAGAGATTGAAAGATTTTTAGCCAATGCAACCTAAACGAGAATCGAAGGTCTCGTGAATAGTAGTACAACGGTGAAAAGACAGACGAAAACGGACGTCGGATGAAGAAGTTATGGATTTTTAACGAACTTTTCCAGTCCAGGCCTGTTAAAAATAAATAATTAAAAATAAAGTCAAAAATAGCCGACGGAGTCTATATGAAAGTTGTAGAGTACATTCTCACCTACGCGTGTATATAAATAACGTCAAAAATAGAGCTCGTATGCCAAAGTTACGGATTTTACAAGTTTGAGGCACACAAACCAAGACGATTTACGCCCAGCGTACCCTCGTACGCCCAACGTACTCGGATGCTAGGCCTCGGTTCATCCACGTCACTCCAATGCTTCGTCCGAAGATGCGGTAAGCCATGACGCATGCAAACGCGCCGTGTAACCTCGCTGGTACGCCCCGCGTACGCGAGGGTTCCAGCCCCTATAAAAGGGATGCGAGAGTTCCGGGTTTCTTTGCTTATTTTGTCTCGTTCTCTTGCATTTTTACCTCGTTTTGCGTGCAAGAAATATCCTGAAGTCCCGATTTTCATATCCAAGTCCCGAAGGAAGTTTTACGCTCCCGAGATTCCCGAGAATCCTGAGAAATCCGCTTCCTCCTGTCGAAGTTCTGCTCGATTATTACCTTATCTTCTTCAACCCGCCTCTTCAACCAGGTGAGTTCATACCCCTAAGTATTTCCGAGTTTTTCATATTTTCAGAGGGGGGGATACAAGTAAAAGCATAAGTAATCTTGGACTCAAAGTATATTATTTTGTTTAAGATAATTATATTTTCAATATATTTTTAACATGGAAAACAGTTTTACCAAATGGTTTAAGAAATCAACTTGCAGAAACGGTTTTCAAAACTATGACAATGAACTTATGAATCATGAAGTAAAAGATATCATTTTATAAAAGGATTCATGTTAATTACAAAAAGGGTTTTTCAAAATTATTACTTGTAAATTTGTTAGTCTAAGTTGGAGACACGTCCTTGGTAACACTCACCACCGAAACAGAGTGTAGGACTAGCACATATGACCAGAATCTCTTGTACGGAGAGCGTGACTGTTGTGTATAGATCTATATGGGACTGACTATCCCGCACCTCGCTGCTAGCTACAGTGGGACCGGCAGGTCTACGGGTGACAAAGTCATAAAGGATACTGGCCCCGATACGTGCCATATCAAGTTAATGCATGGTTATAAAACTCGCAATGTAGATAACAGCGATTTACTTACGTAATAATGGATCGAATGAACTAACCTCAGAGTAATAATCAATTGATTACTAGGGAGTATTAATAATACCTTCAGGATTCAGTTCACCATGTTTTTATTAGTTTTATTTATGTAATAAGGCTAATGTACCTCACTGGGTGTAACCAGGGTTTTAAAAGAAAACTGCTTTTATCGATATAAGTATGGTAGATACTTGTACACCTCAGTTTAGAACAGATAACCAACCAGCAACTTTTAGGGAAAATATAGGATTTTCCCGGGATAACCCGGCTATTAAAAAAAACAGATTGTTTAATGTGTAACCAACGAATATTCATATTCATTCCACGACACCTTGGATTGTACATATCTTGTATCAATCTGGAAGTCATGGAAGGAATGGGTTTTCAAACACGCTTTTCATAAGAAAATATAGGATATTCTTGAAGAACGCTTTTCAAAAGAATCAAAGAACATTTTTCCACCAAAACTAAATGTTTATGAACTCACCAGCTTTATGCTGATATTCTTTCAAAACTGCTTGTATTCTCAGGGGATAAAACATCAGCTTTTGGAGAAGAGACGCTAAGACGTCAATCTTAAAACATATTGAATCATCATATTGTAATTCTTTTGGGACATGTATTGTAAGCAACAATGTAGCTTTTAAATTATATATATGATCGTTGTGTGTACGTTCTTTACAAATATTCAACTGTTATGATACTACGTGAAGTCATCCGCCCCCGAATGTTTCCGCCATTCTGGTTTGGGGGTGTGACAGATTGGTTACAGAGCATTGTTTATAGTGAACTAAGTATATCGAACCACATAAGATATACCAACTATAAATGCAAAGGGACTAAAACCCTCTGACAAAATGTTTTCACAAACTATACTTTTAATAAATTAAAATGCTAGTTTTATAAAAGTATAAGCACATGCATGCATCGGTCTAGTATCATAGTCAAAACTATACAAAAGTATTAAGACAACTTGAACACTACGATTAGGCCTCGGAGTATGTAATCAGATCGAGAATAAATATAGCCTGATCAACTATATTTATCCTGGATGTGACCAACATATGTCGAGGAATGGTCGTAGTGAGCAACAAGTCAAAAACTTACCAAAGAAAATACTAGAATCAAACTTACGAATTTAAAATACTATAGGAGTATTTCATAGTACTATAAGAACCGTAATAATCGTGCGAACCTTGATATTTAGTTAGAACTAGGAATCGTCAAATAAGTAGAATCTTATTCAAGAAACTATAAAAAAAAAAAAAAAAAAAAAAAAAAAAAAAAAACTTTCACTGGCAGGTCTATAATTACAAAGTGCATACTTTAAAGTTACACATGATTGAGATTTTATAGGCTTAGGATTTACGACTTCGCTTTAGGCCCTTTTCCTTGTTTGGATGTGGACTTAAGGTGAAGCTACTTATCTAACGGCCTATTCAGTCTCGATTGTATGTGATTTGTATACACTAGGTAATTATAGGAGGACCCAATGTAGGTCTTATCACAAAAACTACCTTCTTACCCTTAAGTTATATTTATATTTCTCTTATTCCTATTCTCTCTTAGATAAAAATGGTTGGATTCCATCCTCCTAGAGATTCGTACTATCCTAATCAAGAGAATGCTGGTTGGCTCAATGCCGAACCAAAAGATGAGCCGCAATTTCCCCTAAACGATGATTTTGCTGAAGACTTTCCCGAAGACAACGGTTCCGGATCAGAAGCTTATAATCCACCTCCAGTTACTCCGAACCCTAACCCTCGTCAAAACTTTCAAGGACCCACACCCCTGTGGGTAGAAAACTTGAACAGATGGAGTCACGAGCAAGGTCAACCCCTACCCTACCAAGGAGACCGAAGCTTCTACAATCTAGAAGTTGGAGGTTCAGCAAATAGAGCACTTCCTGGTTCGTCGTGTTTCTCGCAACACGGAACAGGGAAGAGCTATCACCGACCGAGTGGTGCAGATTGAGGCTACCACTGGTACCAACTTCTTGCAGGAAGAACTGGCGGCTTCGCAAGCCGAAGTGCAACGACTACAAGAACATCGTGTTGTACAAGGTTGGCGTGTATTCGAAAGAGAACACCAGTTAGCCAAATCCAAGGCGGAATCTAGTAGGAAGTAGATCATACTCTACTCGCCCTCTGTTTACTCTTTTGGTTATAGTCTAATTCTTCGGAGATGTCTCAGAGTTATTTTTCATGCTTTTTCAGTTCGACCGCGAAAATCCATTTTCGGTAGGTCATTTTAATGTTGATGTTTTTCCCAGAATTGTGGTGTATTATAGATCTGTTTAAGGACAAGTTTTTCCAAACTCTATGTACTTAATACACTTGTACAATCGACATTTAACCACTCAATTTCACATGATTCTGTTACAATTTGTACTTGTATTAAACTTCTAATTCCAATTCCTTACAAAATCCCTATCGAACTAAGTGTTTTAGTTATGAGATATCAAATTCATGTTCATCCTTGATATCTTACAATCGTTTCATCTTTTAATCTTTATAGTAAAAGATGCCTCCGCGTAAAAACCGAACCAACTTAAGATGTTAACGTCAATATTATGCCTTAATAACTTAAATGCTTTTACAATTCGATAGAATCGTAGCAGATATGTAGGTTTAATCATCGAAAACAGTATAACAAAACGAAAAAAAAAAAAAACTTACAATCGCATGAACTTCCGGGATTCGAACTCTTCATTATGAGGTAACGGAGATCGGTGTAAGAATTGGAAGTAAGACGACACAGAAATTCAATATACCTACGAAGGAGAAGGACACCCTATAATACCAGGAGAGAACAAATCATTATCACCCAGAATAGAACGGAGAACAGAGGAGAACCATGCGTGTTTCATGCGAAGTGTTTGAGTGCCTTTTCGTCACAGTAATAACTAATAAATAATGCAACTTAGTGAGTTAATGAATACATTACTCACATTAGGATTCAAACTTATCGTCTTTTCTTGTATTGACTAATAACAATAATTCGGATCACGAAATCTCAATCGAGAGTGATTACTTCTCAAATTCATAAGACGATTTATTGTAGACTCTATTATGAATTACTTTCAAATCTTTTCGAAAATTGAATCATAGTATCCACCAACCAAAGATAATTTCGTTCGGATGACACTCTTCTGGTAACCATTCTAGAAACTTCATTCTACTCTTTTACCAAGACTGCATCATAGGGATGTAGGTCAAATCTTTGAGATCAGTATGTCGAAACAAAAAAAATATTATATTAATATAAATTAGTAGAATACATCTAAAGCCAACCATAATCGCTCACGAGCACATTTTATCATTTTGTAACAGAATCATGCCTCCGAAGAAACGTAACCAGCCCTCCAATAAAACACAAATCCTTCAGATAGATGCGGCTACGTTTCAAGTTGCATTCACATCAGCCGTAGCAGCTGTCATGGCTCACCTTAATGCTAACAATGCAAACGTTAGTAAGAATGTGACCGGCAATCCCGATCGTGGTGACAACCAATTTCAGCAACAAGTGCCTACTTGTAAAGACACTCCGAACCTTAAACCTAATATTCTGAAACAAAAGTTCGAGAACAAGAAAGGGAGTTATTCAACTCAAGGACCTACAGAAGGGCAACAAGCTGGGGCAGTCAATACCCCCATCAGCCCTGCTATCCTAACACCGACCACGCCGTACTTAGGAAACCTCCCATACTGCAGCAAGTGCAACTACCATCATCATGGAGTCTGCCGAGTACTGCATTGCAATAGATGCAACATAAAGGGGCACACCGCCCGTTTCTGTAGGACTCCGGTCAAATTCATCACTTCAACTACCAACGTTGGAACAAGTCCAATATGTCATCTTTGTGGTGAGAAATGACATTATAAGAGGGACTGTCCAACAGAGAAGAACGACGGGGGAGCAGGAGGAATTTGACGCCAGAGAATGGGGAAACATAAAAGAACCATGCTATAGTTTGGTACGCTTCCAAACCCCAATAATTTAATTATAATTATAATTACTCTTTCATTCGAACCAAATCGCAACATTCATATAAAACCTAGAACCCTATCAGGTAAGTTATGATGTATTAGTGTAAACATTAGGGACATTTATAATTAAGATTTGTAGATTTAAAGTGAGTGATCCCGCCTCATTTCCTGTTCCTTGTTTGGTTGTGGATTTAGGGCAGGGTTGCTCAGTCAACTGTCTTACCAATCTTAATTATACATGACTTGTGTACACCAAGCAATGATAGAGAGACCTAGTAGGAATCATTCCGTGAAAGTTCATAGTTTCAAATTATCAGAACCCTCGTATTAGTAGTATCCGCCAATTTTGAATTAAAAAGGGGATTCGTAGCAAAATAACATAATAAAACTGAAGGCGCTGAAAACTTATGGGCGTAGAATTGTTCATTATCCTAGTAATCATCTTTTCCAGAATAACTTAGTATCTACTTCGTTGAGAAGTTCCGACATCCTCATCCGAAATGGTTTGGCTTGATCCCTACCATGCAAAAGAACTTTTTCCTTAATCAGCTGTCAGATAAGATTCTTCCAATCCATAACGCAAACCCTTATATCGTCTATCACTTCAAAACTTCAGAAGTACCCATGCGAGGGGTACCACACCTTCTAGCCGGCTCAATAGATAGAAAACTTGAAACAGAAAACACCAAAGAAGTCTCAGAAGTCAGTAACCACCCGTAGCATACCCAAGAGATCTCCGAGGAAGACCACTTGTACTGCAAGTCAAGTTCAAGAATAGAGTATAAGAACTCATTAGGTTAATCTATCGCTGCTAGTTGTATATGCAAGAGTGGCATATAATTTAGACTCAACAAGATTTAGGATGTGTGATTCCACCCTACTTCCTGTTCCTTGTCTGGTTGTGGACATGGGGCAGAGCTACCCAACCGAAGGTTTTGTCGATTTAAAATTATATACAACTCGTATACACGAGGTGAGGATGGATGAGCCAAGGATGAGTCTTATCATGAACTTCAGAGCAAAAGCCTGCATGCTTACTATAACAACCGGAGATACCTAAGTGGGAGTGGTAGCGGATTGCAATGGGCTTAAAAATCAAGTTACCAAGGCAACAGGTGGAGTTGATGCCATTTTGGGTGATCGATTTTGGTAAGGCTTGGGATACCCATTTATCATTGGTTGAGTTCTCGTACAACAATAGCTATCACACTAGCATCAAGGTTGCTCCATTCGAAGCCCTATATGGCCGTAAGTGCAGATCACCTCTGTGCTGGACTGAAGTGGGTGACACGCAACTTGCTAGAGGACAAGTACTCGACATCACTCTCATTGGCCCGGAAATCATAAGGGAAACTACCGAGAAGATTATCCAAATCCAAGAACGATTAAAAGCTTCAAGAGACAGACAAAAGAGTTATGCGGACAAAAGACGGAAACCCTTGGAATTCTAGGTTGGGGACCGAGTACTATTAAAAGTCTCACCCTGGAAGGGTTTAATACATTTTGGAAAACTTGGGAAATTAAAAGAACAAAACAAAGTCGCATACCCATTGTGAAGGTCCGTTGGAATGCCAAGCGAGGACCTGAATACACCTGGGAGCGCAAAGATCAGATGAAACAAAAGTACCCACATCTTTTCCTAGTACATGAATTCTATCTTAGATTAAATTTCGGGACGAAATTCCCTCTAACGGGGGGATGATGTGACAACCCAATATTTCTAGTCAATGTAATGTTCTAAAGTCAAGTATTGTAACATATTTTTGAAATAATAAAAGTAGCGTCAAAAATGAAGTGTTCTAAAATCTAAATTGGGTTGCATAAAATGATAGATATCGTGTCAAGGTTTCCAAAAATATAAAGAACACTCAAATCCGAGTCATAACGAAGAAGTTATGACCAATCAAAAATCCGCGTCAAAACCGGTAAAACACTGTTAAGCGTAAAAAGTGAAACTTCAATAAAATACTTTTTAGCCTTAGGTATCTAAACGAAAGTCGTAGATTACGTTAAACCGTGAGCACGCATAAAAAGAACGCCCAAATCTGACTTCGTATGAGGAAGTTATGATTTTTCGAAGTTTCGGATATAGCAGTAGACAGCTAAAAACTCGAAATAAAGATTGAACGATTTTTAGCCAATGCAACCTAAACGAGAATCGAAGGTCTCGTGAATAGTAGTACAACGGTGAAAAGACAGACGAAAACGGACGTCGGATGAAGAAGGTATGGATTTTTAACGAACTTTTCCAGTCCCGGCCTGTTAAAAATATATAATTAAAAATAAAGTCAAAACTAGCCGACAGAGTCTATATGAAAGTTGTAGAGTACATTCTCACCTACGCGTGCATATAAAGAACGTCAAAAACAGAGCTCGTATGCGAAAGTTACGGATTTTACAAGTTTGAGGCATACAAACCAAGACGATTTACGCCCATCGTACCCTCGTACGCCTAGCGTACTCGGATGCTAGGCCTCGGTTCGTCCACGTCGCTCCAATGCTTCGTCCGAATATGCGGTAAGCCATGACGCATGCGAACACGCCGCGTAACCTCGCTGGTACGCCCCGCGTACGCGAGGGTTCCAGCCCCTATAAAAGGGATACGAGAGTTCCGGGTTTATTTGCTTATTTTCTCTCGTTCTCTTGCGTTTTTACCTCGTTTTGCATGCAAGAAATATCCCGAAGTCCCGGTTTTCATATCCAAGTCCCGAAGGAAGTTTTACGCTCCCGAGATTCCCAAGAATCCCGAGAAATCCGCTTCCTCCTGTCGAAGTTCTGCTCGATTATTGCCTTATCTTCTTCAACCCGCCTCTTCAACCAGGTGAGTTCATACCCCTACGTATTTCCGATTTTTTCATGTTTTCAGGGGGGGATACAAGTAAAAGCACAAGTAATCTTGGACTCAAAGTATATTATTTTGTTTAAGATAATTATATTTTCAATATACTTTTAACATGGAAAACAGTTTTACCAAATGGTTTAAGAAATCAACTCGCAGAAACGGTTTTCAAAACTAAAACAATGAACTTATGAATCATGAAGTAAAAGATATCATTTTATAAAAGGATTCATGTTAATTACAAAAAGGGTTTTTCAAAATTATTACTTGTAAATTTGTTAGTCTAAGTTGGAGACACGTCCTTGGTAACACTCACCACCGAAGCAGAGTGTAGGACTACACATATGACCAGAATCTCTTGTAGGGAGAGCGTGACTGATGTGCATAGATCTATACGGGACTGACTATCCCGCACCTCGCTGCTAGCTACAGTGGGACCGGCAGGTCTACGGGTGACAAAGTCATAAAGGATACTGGCCCCGATACGTGCCATATCAAGTTAATGCATGGTTATAAAACTCGCAATGTAGATAATAGCGATTTACTTACGTAATAATGGATCGAATGAACTAACCTCAGAGTAATAATCAATTGATTACTAGGGAGTATTAATAATACCTTCAGGATTCAGTTCACCATGTTTTTATTAGTTTTATTTATGTAATAAGGCTAATGTACCTCACTGGGTGTAACCAGGGTTTTAAAAGAAAACTGCTTTTATCGATATAAGTATGGTAGATACTTGTACACCTCAGTTTAGAACAGATAACCAACCAGCAACTTTTAGGGAAAATATAGGATTTTCCCGGGATAACCCGGCTATTAAAAAAAACAGATTGTTTAATGTGTAACCAACGAATATTCATATTCATTCCACGACACCTTGGATTGTACATATCTTGTATCAATCTGGAAGTCATGGAAGGAATGGGTTTTCAAACACGCTTTTCATAAGAAAATATAGGATATTCTTGAAGAACGCTTTTCAAAAGAATCAAAGAACATTTTTCCACCAAAACTAAATGTTTATGAACTCACCAGCTTTATGCTGATATTCTTTCAAAACTGCTTGTATTCTCAGGGGATAAAACATCAGCTTTTGGAGAAGAGACGCTAAGACGTCAATCTTAAAACATATTGAATCATCAGATTGTAATTCTTTTGGGACATGTATTGTAAGCAACAATGTAGCTTTTAAATTATATATATGATCGTTGTGTGTACGTTCTTTACAAATATTCAACTGTTATGATACTACGTGAAGTCATCCGCCCCCGAATGTTTCCGCCATTCTGGTTTGGGGGTGTGACAGATTGGTATCAGAGCATTGTTTATAGTGAACTAAGTATATCGAACCACATAAGATATACCAACTATAAATGCAAAGGGACTAAAACCCTCTGACAAAATGTTTTCACAAACTATACTTTTAATAAATTAAAATGCTAGTTTTATAAAAGTATAAGCACATGCATGCATCGGTCTAGTATCATAGTCAAAACTATACAAAAGTATTAAGACAACTTGAACACTACGATTAGGCCTCGGAGTATGTAATCAGATCGAGAATAAATATAGCCTGATCAACTATATTTATCCTGGATGTGACCAACATATGTCGAGGAATGGTCGTAGTGAGCAACAAGTCAAAAACTTACCAAAGAAAATACTAGAATCAAACTTACGAATTTAAAATACTATAGGAGTATTTCATAGTACTATAAGAACCGTAATAATCGTGCGAACCTTGATATTTAGTTAGAACTAGGAATCGTCAAATAAGTAGAATCTTATTCAAGAAACTATAAAAAAAAAAAAAAAAAAAAAAAAAAAAAAAAAACTTTCACTGGCAGGTCTATAATTACAAAGTGCATACTTTAAAGTTACACATGATTGAGATTTTATAGGCTTAGGATTTACGACTTCGCTTTAGGCCCTTTTCCTTGTTTGGATGTGGACTTAAGGTGAAGCTACTTATCTAACGGCCTATTCAGTCTCGATTGTATGTGATTTGTATACACTAGGTAATTATAGGAGGACCCAATGTAGGTCTTATCACAAAAACTACCTTCTTACCCTTAAGTTATATTTATATTTCTCTTATTCCTATTCTCTCTTAGATAAAAATGGTTGGATTCCATCCTCCTAGAGATTCGTACTATCCTAATCAAGAGAATGCTGGTTGGCTCAATGCCGAACCAAAAGATGAGCCGCAATTTCCCCTAAACGATGATTTTGCTGAAGACTTTCCCGAAGACAACGGTTCCGGATCAGAAGCTTATAATCCACCTCCAGTTACTCCGAACCCTAACCCTCGTCAAAACTTTCAAGGACCCACACCCCTGTGGGTAGAAAACTTGAACAGATGGAGTCACGAGCAAGGTCAACCCCTACCCTACCAAGGAGACCGAAGCTTCTACAATCTAGAAGTTGGAGGTTCAGCAAATAGAGCACTTCCTGGTTCGTCGTGTTTCTCGCAACACGGAACAGGGAAGAGCTATCACCGACCGAGTGGTGCAGATTGAGGCTACCACTGGTGTCGACGCTGTTCGTCTTCGCAACCTGGAAGACAATCATAACGCAATAAGGGATCGTACCAACTTCTTGCAGGAAGAACTGGCGGCTTCGCAAGCCGAAGTGCAACGACTACAAGAACATCGTGTTGTACAAGGTTGGCGTGTATTCGAAAGAGAACACCAGTTAGCCAAATCCAAGGCGGAATCTAGTAGGAAGTAGATCATACTCTACTCGCCCTCTGTTTACTCTTTTGGTTATAGTCTAATTCTTCGGAGATGTCTCAGAGTTATTTTTCATGCTTTTTCAGTTCGACCGCGAAAATCCATTTTCGGTAGGTCATTTTAATGTTGATGTTTTTCCCAGAATTGTGGTGTATTATAGATCTGTTTAAGGACAAGTTTTTCCAAACTCTATGTACTTAATACACTTGTACAATCGACATTTAACCACTCAATTTCACATGATTCTGTTACAATTTGTACTTGTATTAAACTTCTAATTCCAATTCCTTACAAAATCCCTATCGAACTAAGTGTTTTAGTTATGAGATATCAAATTCATGTTCATCCTTGATATCTTACAATCGTTTCATCTTTTAATCTTTATAGTAAAAGATGCCTCCGCGTAAAAACCGAACCAACTTAAGATGTTAACGTCAATATTATGCCTTAATAACTTAAATGCTTTTACAATTCGATAGAATCGTAGCAGATATGTAGGTTTAATCATCGAAAACAGTATAACAAAACGAAAAAAAAAAAAAACTTACAATCGCATGAACTTCCGGGATTCGAACTCTTCATTATGAGGTAACGGAGATCGGTGTAAGAATTGGAAGTAAGACGACACAGAAATTCAATATACCTACGAAGGAGAAGGACACCCTATAATACCAGGAGAGAACAAATCATTATCACCCAGAATAGAACGGAGAACAGAGGAGAACCATGCGTGTTTCATGCGAAGTGTTTGAGTGCCTTTTCGTCACAGTAATAACTAATAAATAATGCAACTTAGTGAGTTAATGAATACATTACTCACATTAGGATTCAAACTTATCGTCTTTTCTTGTATTGACTAATAACAATAATTCGGATCACGAAATCTCAATCGAGAGTGATTACTTCTCAAATTCATAAGACGATTTATTGTAGACTCTATTATGAATTACTTTCAAATCTTTTCGAAAATTGAATCATAGTATCCACCAACCAAAGATAATTTCGTTCGGATGACACTCTTCTGGTAACCATTCTAGAAACTTCATTCTACTCTTTTACCAAGACTGCATCATAGGGATGTAGGTCAAATCTTTGAGATCAGTATGTCGAAACAAAAAAAATATTATATTAATATAAATTAGTAGAATACATCTAAAGCCAACCATAATCGCTCACGAGCACATTTTATCATTTTGTAACAGAATCATGCCTCCGAAGAAACGTAACCAGCCCTCCAATAAAACACAAATCCTTCAGATAGATGCGGCTACGTTTCAAGTTGCATTCACATCAGCCGTAGCAGCTGTCATGGCTCACCTTAATGCTAACAATGCAAACGTTAGTAGGAATGTGACCGGCAATCCCGATCGTGGTGACAACCAATTTCAGCAACAAGTGCCTACTTGTAAAGACACTCCGAACCTTAAACCTAATATTCTGAAACAAAAGTTCGAGAACAAGAAAGGGAGTTATTCAACTCAAGGACCTACAGAAGGGCAACAAGCTGGGGCAGTCAATACCCCCATCAGCCCTGCTATCCTAACACCGACCACGCCGTACTTAGGAAACCTCCCATACTACAGCAAGTGCAACTACCATCATCATGGAGTCTGCCGAGTACTGCATTGCAATAGATGCAACATAAAGGGGCACACCGCCCGTTTCTGTAGGACTCCGGTCAAATTCATCACTTCAACTACCAACGTTGGAACAAGTCCAATATGTCATCTTTGTGGTGAGAAATGACATTATAAGAGGGACTGTCCAACAGAGAAGAACGACGGGGGAGCAGGAGGAATTTGACGCCAGAGAATGGGGAAACATAAAAGAACCATGCTATAGTTTGGTACGCTTCCAAACCCCAATAATTTAATTATAATTATAATTACTCTTTCATTCGAACCAAATCGCAACATTCATATAAAACCTAGAACCCTATCAGGTAAGTTATGATGTATTAGTGTAAACATTAGGGACATTTATAATTAAGATTTGTAGATTTAAAGTGAGTGATCCCGCCTCATTTCCTGTTCCTTGTTTGGTTGTGGATTTAGGGCAGGGTTGCTCAGTCAACTGTCTTACCAATCTTAATTATACATGACTTGTGTACACCAAGCAATGATAGAGAGACCTAGTAGGAATCATTCCGTGAAAGTTCATAGTTTCAAATTATCAGAACCCTCGTATTAGTAGTATCCGCCAATTTTGAATTAAAAAGGGGATTCGTAGCAAAATAACATAATAAAACTGAAGGCGCTGAAAACTTATGGGCGTAGAATTGTTCATTATCCTAGTAATCATCTTTTCCAGAATAACTTAGTATCTACTTCGTTGAGAAGTTCCGACATCCTCATCCGAAATGGTTTGGCTTGATCCCTACCATGCAAAAGAACTTTTTCCTTAATCAGCTGTCAGATAAGATTCTTCCAATCCATAACGCAAACCCTTATATCGTCTATCACTTCAAAACTTCAGAAGTACCCATGCGAGGGGTACCACACCTTCTAGCCGGCTCAATAGATAGAAAACTTGAAACAGAAAACACCAAAGAAGTCTCAGAAGTCAGTAACCACCCGTAGCATACCCAAGAGATCTCCGAGGAAGACCACTTGTACTGCAAGTCAAGTTCAAGAATAGAGTATAAGAACTCATTAGGTTAATCTATCGCTGCTAGTTGTATATGCAAGAGTGGCATATAATTTAGACTCAACAAGATTTAGGATGTGTGATTCCACCCTACTTCCTGTTCCTTGTCTGGTTGTGGACATGGGGCAGAGCTACCCAACCGAAGGTTTTGTCGATTTAAAATTATATACAACTCGTATACACGAGGTGAGGATGGATGAGCCAAGGATGAGTCTTATCATGAACTTCAGAGCAAAAGCCTGCATGCTTACTATAACAACCGGAGATACCTAAGTGGGAGTGGTAGCGGATTGCAATGGGCTTAAAAATCAAGTTACCAAGGCAACAGGTGGAGTTGATGCCATTTTGGGTGATCGATTTTGGTAAGGCTTGGGATACCCATTTATCATTGGTTGAGTTCTCGTACAACAATAGCTATCACACTAGCATCAAGGTTGCTCCATTCGAAGCCCTATATGGCCGTAAGTGCAGATCACCTCTGTGCTGGACTGAAGTGGGTGACACGCAACTTGCTAGAGGACAAGTACTCGACATCACTCTCATTGGCCCGGAAATCATAAGGGAAACTACCGAGAAGATTATCCAAATCCAAGAACGATTAAAAGCTTCAAGAGACAGACAAAAGAGTTATGCGGACAAAAGACGGAAACCCTTGGAATTCTAGGTTGGGGACCGAGTACTATTAAAAGTCTCACCCTGGAAGGGTTTAATACATTTTGGAAAACTTGGGAAATTAAAAGAACAAAACAAAGTCGCATACCCATTGTGAAGGTCCGTTGGAATGCCAAGCGAGGACCTGAATACACCTGGGAGCGCAAAGATCAGATGAAACAAAAGTACCCACATCTTTTCCTAGTACATGAATTCTATCTTAGATTAAATTTCGGGACGAAATTCCCTCTAACGGGGGGATGATGTGACAACCCGATATTTCTAGTCAATGTAATGTTCTAAAGTCAAGTATTGTAACATATTTTTGAAATAATAAAAGTAGCGTCAAAAATGAAGTGTTCTAAAATCTAAATTGGGTTGCATAAAATGATAGATATCGTGTCAAGGTTTCCAAAAATATAAAGAACACTCAAATCCGAGTCATAACGAAGAAGTTATGACCAATCAAAAATCCGCGTCAAAACCGGTAAAACACTGTTAAGCGTAAAAAGTGAAACTTCAATAAAATACTTTTTAGCCTTAGGTATCTAAACGAAAGTCGTAGATTACGTTAAACCGTGAGCACGCATAAAAAGAACGCCCAAATCTGACTTCGTATGAGGAAGTTATGATTTTTCGAAGTTTCGGATATAGCAGTAGACAGCTAAAAACTCGAAATAAAGATTGAACGATTTTTAGCCAATGCAACCTAAACGAGAATCGAAGGTCTCGTGAATAGTAGTACAACGGTGAAAAGACAGACGAAAACGGACGTCGGATGAAGAAGGTATGGATTTTTAACGAACTTTTCCAGTCCCGGCCTGTTAAAAATATATAATTAAAAATAAAGTCAAAACTAGCCGACAGAGTCTATATGAAAGTTGTAGAGTACATTCTCACCTACGCGTGCATATAAAGAACGTCAAAAACAGAGCTCGTATGCGAAAGTTACGGATTTTACAAGTTTGAGGCATACAAACCAAGACGATTTACGCCCATCGTACCCTCGTACGCCTAGCGTACTCGGATGCTAGGCCTCGGTTCGTCCACGTCGCTCCAATGCTTCGTCCGAATATGCGGTAAGCCATGACGCATGCGAACACGCCGCGTAACCTCGCTGGTACGCCCCGCGTACGCGAGGGTTCCAGCCCCTATAAAAGGGATACGAGAGTTCCGGGTTTATTTGCTTATTTTCTCTCGTTCTCTTGCGTTTTTACCTCGTTTTGCATGCAAGAAATATCCCGAAGTCCCGGTTTTCATATCCAAGTCCCGAAGGAAGTTTTACGCTCCCGAGATTCCCAAGAATCCCGAGAAATGCGCTTCCTCCTGTCGAAGTTCTGCTCGATTATTGCCTTATCTTCTTCAACCCGCCTCTTCAACCAGGTGAGTTCATACCCCTACGTATTTCCGATTTTTTCATGTTTTCAGGGGGGGATACAAGTAAAAGCACAAGTAATCTTGGACTCAAAGTATATTATTTTGTTTAAGATAATTATATTTTCAATATACTTTTAACATGGAAAACAGTTTTACCAAATGGTTTAAGAAATCAACTCGCAGAAACGGTTTTCAAAACTAAAACAATGAACTTATGAATCATGAAGTAAAAGATATCATTTTATAAAAGGATTCATGTTAATTACAAAAAGGGTTTTTCAAAATTATTACTTGTAAATTTGTTAGTCTAAGTTGGAGACACGTCCTTGGTAACACTCACCACCGAAGCAGAGTGTAGGACTACACATATGACCAGAATCTCTTGTAGGGAGAGCGTGACTGATGTGCATAGATCTATACGGGACTGACTATCCCGCACCTCGCTGCTAGCTACAGTGGGACCGGCAGGTCTACGGGTGACAAAGTCATAAAGGATACTGGCCCCGATACGTGCCATATCAAGTTAATGCATGGTTATAAAACTCGCAATGTAGATAATAGCGATTTACTTACGTAATAATGGATCGAATGAACTAACCTCAGAGTAATAATCAATTGATTACTAGGGAGTATTAATAATACCTTCAGGATTCAGTTCACCATGTTTTTATTAGTTTTATTTATGTAATAAGGCTAATGTACCTCACTGGGTGTAACCAGGGTTTTAAAAGAAAACTGCTTTTATCGATATAAGTATGGTAGATACTTGTACACCTCAGTTTAGAACAGATAACCAACCAGCAACTTTTAGGGAAAATATAGGATTTTCCCGGGATAACCCGGCTATTAAAAAAAACAGATTGTTTAATGTGTAACCAACGAATATTCATATTCATTCCACGACACCTTGGATTGTACATATCTTGTATCAATCTGGAAGTCATGGAAGGAATGGGTTTTCAAACACGCTTTTCATAAGAAAATATAGGATATTCTTGAAGAACGCTTTTCAAAAGAATCAAAGAACATTTTTCCACCAAAACTAAATGTTTATGAACTCACCAGCTTTATGCTGATATTCTTTCAAAACTGCTTGTATTCTCAGGGGATAAAACATCAGCTTTTGGAGAAGAGACGCTAAGACGTCAATCTTAAAACATATTGAATCATCATATTGTAATTCTTTTGGGACATGTATTGTAAGCAACAATGTAGCTTTTAAATTATATATATGATCGTTGTGTGTACGTTCTTTACAAATATTCAACTGTTATGATACTACGTGAAGTCATCCGCCCCCGAATGTTTCCGCCATTCTGGTTTGGGGGTGTGACAGATTGGTATCAGAGCATTGTTTATAGTGAACTAAGTATATCGAACCACATAAGATATACCAACTATAAATGCAAAGGGACTAAAACCCTCTGACAAAATGTTTTCACAAACTATACTTTTAATAAATTAAAATGCTAGTTTTATAAAAGTATAAGCACATGCATGCATCGGTCTAGTATCATAGTCAAAACTATACAAAAGTATTAAGACAACTTGAACACTACGATTAGGCCTCGGAGTATGTAATCAGATCGAGAATAAATATAGCCTGATCAACTATATTTATCCTGGATGTGACCAACATATGTCGAGGAATGGTCGTAGTGAGCAACAAGTCAAAAACTTACCAAAGAAAATACTAGAATCAAACTTACGAATTTAAAATACTATAGGAGTATTTCATAGTACTATAAGAACCGTAATAATCGTGCGAACCTTGATATTTAGTTAGAACTAGGAATCGTCAAATAAGTAGAATCTTATTCAAGAAACTATAAAAAAAAAAAAAAAAAAAAAAAAAAAAAAAAAAAAAAACTTTCACTGGCAGGTCTATAATTACAAAGTGCATACTTTAAAGTTACACATGATTGAGATTTTATAGGCTTAGGATTTACGACTTCGCTTTAGGCCCTTTTCCTTGTTTGGATGTGGACTTAAGGTGAAGCTACTTATCTAACGGCCTATTCAGTCTCGATTGTATGTGATTTGTATACACTAGGTAATTATAGGAGGACCCAATGTAGGTCTTATCACAAAAACTACCTTCTTACCCTTAAGTTATATTTATATTTCTCTTATTCCTATTCTCTCTTAGATAAAAATGGTTGGATTCCATCCTCCTAGAGATTCGTACTATCCTAATCAAGAGAATGCTGGTTGGCTCAATGCCGAACCAAAAGATGAGCCGCAATTTCCCCTAAACGATGATTTTGCTGAAGACTTTCCCGAAGACAACGGTTCCGGATCAGAAGCTTATAATCCACCTCCAGTTACTCCGAACCCTAACCCTCGTCAAAACTTTCAAGGACCCACACCCCTGTGGGTAGAAAACTTGAACAGATGGAGTCACGAGCAAGGTCAACCCCTACCCTACCAAGGAGACCGAAGCTTCTACAATCTAGAAGTTGGAGGTTCAGCAAATAGA
Source organism: Lactuca virosa (assembly GCF_052849685.1). Taxonomy (NCBI): domain Eukaryota; kingdom Viridiplantae; phylum Streptophyta; class Magnoliopsida; order Asterales; family Asteraceae; genus Lactuca; species Lactuca virosa. The sequence continues at coordinate 361,993,092 of NC_136433.1, read as the reverse complement.
GCACTTCCTGGTTCGTCGTGTTTCTCGCAACACGGAACAGGGAAGAGCTATCACCGACCGAGTGGTGCAGATTGAGGCTACCACTGGTGTCGACGCTGTTCGTCTTCGCAACCTGGAAGACAATCATAACGCAATAAGGGATCGTACCAACTTCTTGCAGGAAGAACTGGCGGCTTCGCAAGCCGAAGTGCAACGACTACAAGAACATCGTGTTGTACAAGGTTGGCGTGTATTCGAAAGAGAACACCAGTTAGCCAAATCCAAGGCGGAATCTAGTAGGAAGTAGATCATACTCTACTCGCCCTCTGTTTACTCTTTTGGTTATAGTCTAATTCTTCGGAGATGTCTCAGAGTTATTTTTCATGCTTTTTCAGTTCGACCGCGAAAATCCATTTTCGGTAGGTCATTTTAATGTTGATGTTTTTCCCAGAATTGTGGTGTATTATAGATCTGTTTAAGGACAAGTTTTTCCAAACTCTATGTACTTAATACACTTGTACAATCGACATTTAACCACTCAATTTCACATGATTCTGTTACAATTTGTACTTGTATTAAACTTCTAATTCCAATTCCTTACAAAATCCCTATCGAACTAAGTGTTTTAGTTATGAGATATCAAATTCATGTTCATCCTTGATATCTTACAATCGTTTCATCTTTTAATCTTTATAGTAAAAGATGCCTCCGCGTAAAAACCGAACCAACTTAAGATGTTAACGTCAATATTATGCCTTAATAACTTAAATGCTTTTACAATTCGATAGAATCGTAGCAGATATGTAGGTTTAATCATCGAAAACAGTATAACAAAACGAAAAAAAAAAAAAACTTACAATCGCATGAACTTCCGGGATTCGAACTCTTCATTATGAGGTAACGGAGATCGGTGTAAGAATTGGAAGTAAGACGACACAGAAATTCAATATACCTACGAAGGAGAAGGACACCCTATAATACCAGGAGAGAACAAATCATTATCACCCAGAATAGAACGGAGAACAGAGGAGAACCATGCGTGTTTCATGCGAAGTGTTTGAGTGCCTTTTCGTCACAGTAATAACTAATAAATAATGCAACTTAGTGAGTTAATGAATACATTACTCACATTAGGATTCAAACTTATCGTCTTTTCTTGTATTGACTAATAACAATAATTCGGATCACGAAATCTCAATCGAGAGTGATTACTTCTCAAATTCATAAGACGATTTATTGTAGACTCTATTATGAATTACTTTCAAATCTTTTCGAAAATTGAATCATAGTATCCACCAACCAAAGATAATTTCGTTCGGATGACACTCTTCTGGTAACCATTCTAGAAACTTCATTCTACTCTTTTACCAAGACTGCATCATAGGGATGTAGGTCAAATCTTTGAGATCAGTATGTCGAAACAAAAAAAATATTATATTAATATAAATTAGTAGAATACATCTAAAGCCAACCATAATCGCTCACGAGCACATTTTATCATTTTGTAACAGAATCATGCCTCCGAAGAAACGTAACCAGCCCTCCAATAAAACACAAATCCTTCAGATAGATGCGGCTACGTTTCAAGTTGCATTCACATCAGCCGTAGCAGCTGTCATGGCTCACCTTAATGCTAACAATGCAAACGTTAGTAGGAATGTGACCGGCAATCCCGATCGTGGTGACAACCAATTTCAGCAACAAGTGCCTACTTGTAAAGACACTCCGAACCTTAAACCTAATATTCTGAAACAAAAGTTCGAGAACAAGAAAGGGAGTTATTCAACTCAAGGACCTACAGAAGGGCAACAAGCTGGGGCAGTCAATACCCCCATCAGCCCTGCTATCCTAACACCGACCACGCCGTACTTAGGAAACCTCCCATACTGCAGCAAGTGCAACTACCATCATCATGGAGTCTGCCGAGTACTGCATTGCAATAGATGCAACATAAAGGGGCACACCGCCCGTTTCTGTAGGACTCCGGTCAAATTCATCACTTCAACTACCAACGTTGGAACAAGTCCAATATGTCATCTTTGTGGTGAGAAATGACATTATAAGAGGGACTGTCCAACAGAGAAGAACGACGGGGGAGCAGGAGGAATTTGACGCCAGAGAATGGGGAAACATAAAAGAACCATGCTATAGTTTGGTACGCTTCCAAACCCCAATAATTTAATTATAATTATAATTACTCTTTCATTCGAACCAAATCGCAACATTCATATAAAACCTAGAACCCTATCAGGTAAGTTATGATGTATTAGTGTAAACATTAGGGACATTTATAATTAAGATTTGTAGATTTAAAGTGAGTGATCCCGCCTCATTTCCTGTTCCTTGTTTGGTTGTGGATTTAGGGCAGGGTTGCTCAGTCAACTGTCTTACCAATCTTAATTATACATGACTTGTGTACACCAAGCAATGATAGAGAGACCTAGTAGGAATCATTCCGTGAAAGTTCATAGTTTCAAATTATCAGAACCCTCGTATTAGTAGTATCCGCCAATTTTGAATTAAAAAGGGGATTCGTAGCAAAATAACATAATAAAACTGAAGGCGCTGAAAACTTATGGGCGTAGAATTGTTCATTATCCTAGTAATCATCTTTTCCAGAATAACTTAGTATCTACTTCGTTGAGAAGTTCCGACATCCTCATCCGAAATGGTTTGGCTTGATCCCTACCATGCAAAAGAACTTTTTCCTTAATCAGCTGTCAGATAAGATTCTTCCAATCCATAACGCAAACCCTTATATCGTCTATCACTTCAAAACTTCAGAAGTACCCATGCGAGGGGTACCACACCTTCTAGCCGGCTCAATAGATAGAAAACTTGAAACAGAAAACACCAAAGAAGTCTCAGAAGTCAGTAACCACCCGTAGCATACCCAAGAGATCTCCGAGGAAGACCACTTGTACTGCAAGTCAAGTTCAAGAATAGAGTATAAGAACTCATTAGGTTAATCTATCGCTGCTAGTTGTATATGCAAGAGTGGCATATAATTTAGACTCAACAAGATTTAGGATGTGTGATTCCACCCTACTTCCTGTTCCTTGTCTGGTTGTGGACATGGGGCAGAGCTACCCAACCGAAGGTTTTGTCGATTTAAAATTATATACAACTCGTATACACGAGGTGAGGATGGATGAGCCAAGGATGAGTCTTATCATGAACTTCAGAGCAAAAGCCTGCATGCTTACTATAACAACCGGAGATACCTAAGTGGGAGTGGTAGCGGATTGCAATGGGCTTAAAAATCAAGTTACCAAGGCAACAGGTGGAGTTGATGCCATTTTGGGTGATCGATTTTGGTAAGGCTTGGGATACCCATTTATCATTGGTTGAGTTCTCGTACAACAATAGCTATCACACTAGCATCAAGGTTGCTCCATTCGAAGCCCTATATGGCCGTAAGTGCAGATCACCTCTGTGCTGGACTGAAGTGGGTGACACGCAACTTGCTAGAGGACAAGTACTCGACATCACTCTCATTGGCCCGGAAATCATAAGGGAAACTACCGAGAAGATTATCCAAATCCAAGAACGATTAAAAGCTTCAAGAGACAGACAAAAGAGTTATGCGGACAAAAGACGGAAACCCTTGGAATTCTAGGTTGGGGACCGAGTACTATTAAAAGTCTCACCCTGGAAGGGTTTAATACATTTTGGAAAACTTGGGAAATTAAAAGAACAAAACAAAGTCGCATACCCATTGTGAAGGTCCGTTGGAATGCCAAGCGAGGACCTGAATACACCTGGGAGCGCAAAGATCAGATGAAACAAAAGTACCCACATCTTTTCCTAGTACATGAATTCTATCTTAGATTAAATTTCGGGACGAAATTCCCTCTAACGGGGGGATGATGTGACAACCCGATATTTCTAGTCAATGTAATGTTCTAAAGTCAAGTATTGTAACATATTTTTGAAATAATAAAAGTAGCGTCAAAAATGAAGTGTTCTAAAATCTAAATTGGGTTGCATAAAATGATAGATATCGTGTCAAGGTTTCCAAAAATATAAAGAACACTCAAATCCGAGTCATAACGAAGAAGTTATGACCAATCAAAAATCCGCGTCAAAACCGGTAAAACACTGTTAAGCGTAAAAAGTGAAACTTCAATAAAATACTTTTTAGCCTTAGGTATCTAAACGAAAGTCGTAGATTACGTTAAACCGTGAGCACGCATAAAAAGAACGCCCAAATCTGACTTCGTATGAGGAAGTTATGATTTTTCGAAGTTTCGGATATAGCAGTAGACAGCTAAAAACTCGAAATAAAGATTGAACGATTTTTAGCCAATGCAACCTAAACGAGAATCGAAGGTCTCGTGAATAGTAGTACAACGGTGAAAAGACAGACGAAAACGGACGTCGGATGAAGAAGGTATGGATTTTTAACGAACTTTTCCAGTCCCGGCCTGTTAAAAATATATAATTAAAAATAAAGTCAAAACTAGCCGACAGAGTCTATATGAAAGTTGTAGAGTACATTCTCACCTACGCGTGCATATAAAGAACGTCAAAAACAGAGCTCGTATGCGAAAGTTACGGATTTTACAAGTTTGAGGCATACAAACCAAGACGATTTACGCCCATCGTACCCTCGTACGCCTAGCGTACTCGGATGCTAGGCCTCGGTTCGTCCACGTCGCTCCAATGCTTCGTCCGAATATGCGGTAAGCCATGACGCATGCGAACACGCCGCGTAACCTCGCTGGTACGCCCCGCGTACGCGAGGGTTCCAGCCCCTATAAAAGGGATACGAGAGTTCCGGGTTTATTTGCTTATTTTCTCTCGTTCTCTTGCGTTTTTACCTCGTTTTGCATGCAAGAAATATCCCGAAGTCCCGGTTTTCATATCCAAGTCCCGAAGGAAGTTTTACGCTCCCGAGATTCCCAAGAATCCCGAGAAATGCGCTTCCTCCTGTCGAAGTTCTGCTCGATTATTGCCTTATCTTCTTCAACCCGCCTCTTCAACCAGGTGAGTTCATACCCCTACGTATTTCCGATTTTTTCATGTTTTCAGGGGGGGATACAAGTAAAAGCACAAGTAATCTTGGACTCAAAGTATATTATTTTGTTTAAGATAATTATATTTTCAATATACTTTTAACATGGAAAACAGTTTTACCAAATGGTTTAAGAAATCAACTCGCAGAAACGGTTTTCAAAACTAAAACAATGAACTTATGAATCATGAAGTAAAAGATATCATTTTATAAAAGGATTCATGTTAATTACAAAAAGGGTTTTTCAAAATTATTACTTGTAAATTTGTTAGTCTAAGTTGGAGACACGTCCTTGGTAACACTCACCACCGAAGCAGAGTGTAGGACTACACATATGACCAGAATCTCTTGTAGGGAGAGCGTGACTGATGTGCATAGATCTATACGGGACTGACTATCCCGCACCTCGCTGCTAGCTACAGTGGGACCGGCAGGTCTACGGGTGACAAAGTCATAAAGGATACTGGCCCCGATACGTGCCATATCAAGTTAATGCATGGTTATAAAACTCGCAATGTAGATAATAGCGATTTACTTACGTAATAATGGATCGAATGAACTAACCTCAGAGTAATAATCAATTGATTACTAGGGAGTATTAATAATACCTTCAGGATTCAGTTCACCATGTTTTTATTAGTTTTATTTATGTAATAAGGCTAATGTACCTCACTGGGTGTAACCAGGGTTTTAAAAGAAAACTGCTTTTATTGATATAAGTATGGTAGATACTTGTACACCTCAGTTTAGAACAGATAACCAACCAGCAACTTTTAGGGAAAATATAGGATTTTCCCGGGATAACCCGGCTATTAAAAAAAACAGATTGTTTAATGTGTAACCAACGGATATTCATATTCATTCCACGACACCTTGGATTGTACATATCTTGTATCAATCTGGAAGTCATGGAAGGAATGGGTTTTCAAACACGCTTTTCATAAGAAAATATAGGATATTCTTGAAGAACTTTTTTCAAAAGAATCAAAGAACATTTTTCCACCAAAACTAAATGCTTATGAACTCACCAGCTTTATGCTGATATTCTTTCAAAACTGCTTGTATACTCAGGGGATAAAACATCAGCTTTTGGAGAAGAGACGCTAAGACGCCAATCTTAAAACATATTGAATCATCATATTGTAATTCTTTTGGGACATGTATTGTAAGCAACAATGTAACTTTTAAATTATATATATGATGGTTGTGTGTACTTTCTTTACAAATATTCAACTGTTATGATACTACGTGAAGTCATCCGCCCCCGAATGTTTTAGCCATTCTGGTTTGGGGGTGTGACAGATTAATTCATGATTCAAGCATACTAGAGTACATTATTTTACAAAAAACAAAGGTTTAATTCAAAACTATCCAAGCGTATACATTCTTTCAGATACAGGTTAAGAGTACTAATTCAAGAACATACCAGAAATCATTTATTTCAGAATGATTGAGTTTTCATAATTATTATACATGTAATGTTTATATGCTTTTATGAGTCAAGTAGTACAGTTTGTTTAATTCATTTTAAACAATATAGTAAAGTCCTGATATTATGACCAGAGTCTCCATCAGGGGATCGAAACAATGTGTGTATAGATCTATATTGGGAATGACAATCCCACACACGGACTGCTAGCTACAGTCAGGCATACACGCCTGTGAGTGACAATTGTTATCATCAACTTTCAGCGCATTCATAGCGGTGGGTCAGGCCACCTAGTCAGTATGGTTATAATAACTCATTAAAAGATATTAACAATACGTTAGTGTATAGTTAACTAAACTTATGTACTATTTCAAAGTACTAGTTTACCAGATACAGTTTACAGTAATACATTACACTTTACAATAATAGTTAATGAATTCAGACATACTCATAGATACAAGTTTACAAAAGGATTACAAATACAGAACATTGGTTTAGAAATAGAACAGTTTTATGCAACTAAAACTACCTTTCATATACAGCAGAAAATATAGAGTTTTCTGGAAACAGTTACTTATTCAAGAAACAGAAGGCATTCTTTCAAAACATAAATACTTATGCACTCACTCAACTTTATGTTGATACTCTATTTTCAAATTACTTGTATTCTCAGGGAACCAGTAGGCAGGTACACCCCGAGCTTTTGATTAGATGGAGCTATTTATGTCTTGTCTTCTTCTTTTGTATAACTATTTAGTTTCATCATACAAGTTCGAAACACATGTAAATATTTATACTTTTTAAATACAGTGGTTGTTTGTACTCTGATTACTATAATGCATGTGTTGTGATACTACAAATGAAGTCCTCCACCCCCGGACGTTTCCGCCGTCTGGTTTGGGGGTGTGACATAACTAAAAATCCAAACAATAAAAAGGACTTTACTTGACCCTCGTTTGACTTTCGTTGACTTTACAAGATAGAAAATAACGGGATGTTACACCTTATTCCCTCAGTATAATGTAACCTCATATCGACACCTGTGATACAAATAAACTGAGTGAGTCAGGTTGGGAAACCTAGTGAGTACATAGGGTTTTCATCCCACAATAATATAATTATTATGTTTAATCATCAAATAATTAACCCAATTACTCATCCACATTATTTTCTTTACTCTTAAGGATTTACCCTAAGAATCAGCTATTCCTCGTTCATTCTTTCCTAAGGATTATCCTAAGGAATTGACACGAAGTCCATCGTCGCCACAGTTTATCCAACAGGAACTAAGTCCATAGTCACCAGGGTTTAGGCACTAAATCTGCATAGTTGCCAGGGTTTATACAACAGGCACGAAGTCCATAGTAGCCAGGGTTTAGGCACTAAGTCTGCATAGTCTCCATGGTTTATCTCGTTTATTGACAGTATTATTTTCGAGAGTCCACTCGCAATACATGTTAATGGGTTTTTAGAGTACACCAGGTGAACACATCGTTCACAAAACCTACAGGTTGCGAGCCTGCTAGTGTTCCACTGGACTGTCTAGAATAGTCCGTGGTTATCATCCATACTCTGCTAAATGATAGGGACAATGCTTGGAAAAGGCTTCTCTCATTTTTCACCTCTCACCCTTATCCCATGGTCTATATCACCTCTCATGTCATCATCCAACTCATATTTCATCTATCCATGTTTTACCAAACATATTTTGTAGATATAAAATACATATACAGTTTAAATCATTCAAAACATGTATAAAATCGTTCATCCATCATAGACGACAAGTATTCAGATAATATGCACACATAGCACGTAATTTATATAAAATATTTCATATCTATGTATAAGATGAAAGTAACTATGCACTCACTTGTTAAAGTGATCATTCCAAACTCGGGCAGCGCTTCGCTTCTTAACAATATAATTTCCTTCGACGAAACCTAGTATTATTACCACTAGATTTTACTCTAATATTTACCGTGAGTAATCATTAGTCTAGATTTGTCATTAACTCGGAGTCTACTTCATGATCTATCAAGTAAGGAACAACCAGGTAGGATCATATCGGAGGTAGGGTCCGTTTGGTATACGAAGTATATTGTTTGGAAATCCCACTTTAAACACCTCACTAAATCACATCCTAGACATCATCCCCGTAAGTAGATCAATCAGTATAACGACTTTGAATCATTGATAAATCTTATTTATAGCTTCATAATAACGATATTATATTTAAACATAAGCTATATTTAAACTAGTGTAGGCGTAGCTCACTTACAGCGGGTTTTATTAGAAACCGGGCTTCGCTGAAGCAGAGCTTCTGAGCCGAAAAGCTCTTTTTCTCGGAGCCTTCGGGTGCTACGGGACTTTCTTCTAACACTAGGGAAGTGCTAGGGAAAAACCTTGAAGGTTTGGGAGAATTAGAGAGGGAAATATGAGAAAGGTGTGAAGAAAATGGGAGATTTGATCCTCTATTTATAGGCTGTCAGCGCCGAGTACGCTGAGCGTACTCAAGAATTACGATGAGCGTAATTTGTTTTCAAGGGTTATGCTAAGCGTACTCAAAATTATGTTGGGCGTAATGTGCCACGTGTCGCGATCTCATGAAAAGCCATGGGGAAGAAGGTGCGGCTCAGATTGTGCCACGTGTCACTCGCTGGTTACTCTAAAAAAAACTATTTATCTTCTAAAATCCGTAACTTTTGCATACAAGCTCCATTTTTGACGTTCTTTATATCCACACATATGTGGGACCGTACTCTACAACTTTCGTTTAGACTCCGTTCACTAATTTTGATTTATTTTTAAAGTTATATTTTTAACAGGTCGGGACAGGAAAAATCTGTTAAAAATTCATAACTTCTTCATCCGACGTCCGTGTTTTTACCGTTGAGCTACTATTAACGAGACCTTCGATTCTCGTTTAGGTTATTTCAGCTAAAAATATGTCGATCTAATATTCAAATTTCGGGTTGTATACTACTATGCGAAATCTTAGAAATATCATAACTTCCTCATACGAAATCAGATTTTGACGTTCTTTTTATGCACGCTCTCGGTTTAACATATACTACAACTTACATTTAGATATCTAAAGCTAAAAAGTAGTTTAGCAAAAATTCATTTTTTAAGATTCCCGGTGTCATGTCGGTTTTGCCGTAAAACTTCAACAGGTCATAACTTCTTCGTTATAACTTGGATTTCGGCGTTCTTTATATGTACGAAACCTTTGTGAGACATACTATAACTTGGTTAAGATTATTTATTCTAAATAATATTTTATCAAAAAGACATTTTTGACGCTCATTGTCTCTAAATTGACTAGCTCGAATCTGCGGGCGTTACAATTATCTCCCCCTTAGGATGATTACGTCCCGGAATCATCAAGGAAACAGGGTTGTATAATGACTCCATACGTTATCTCTTCATCCTAGGTAATAATCGCAACTTCTATGTTCCTTTGAATGAGTATCTAACTCTTGGACTTCTTGACCGCAGGCGGTGCTTGATCTTGTACCCGCTCTCTATCTCATGTTAGGCTTTCAATCATGACCTTCATGTCACAATCTAGATCTTTATCAGTGACTCCTTCTTCTTCTTAACAAACTTAAGATAAGTTATTTGATTTCCATAATATACCGATGGGTCACGTTCTAATGACCTCTCATCGTATGTTGCAACGCTTAGACTCAGGTCTCTTAGAGTCAAATTCCAGAATGGAATATACTTTCCTTCATGTTCTAAGGTGATATAAGCACATTTTAACATGTAGCATTTCTAGCTACCAACTTCTTTAACTACGATCGCGATACTTCTATCGATCACTTTGATTATCCTTCATTTCAATCTTCTGGTTTAAGTCATATGTGACATCGAACTTAGTTCTTTGAACCACGTAACATACTCATCTCAGTCGGACTTGATTTGAAATGAACACTAGGGTCGAAATAACGATCATCTTCTTAATCATTACTGAAATAATGGTAATGACATACGTGAACAAAACGGAATCAATTACTAGCTTCTTGGTAACCTTGTGACTTTCCCTCATCCAAGCGTGAGTCCTGTGCTTCTGGTAGTATAGGCCTCTACTACCATTCACACCTACTCATACTCGTCCTAAGTATTGCCTCGTAGTTTTCCAAGTTATTATCACAAATACAATTTTAACACATATAAATGTGTCCAAACAATCATATAATTTTCCCTAGACTCTACTAGGATTTCTTCCAAGCATATCTCCAACAACAATTCTGCTTCAACTCGGTTGGTGGTGGAAACACCAGACGATAGGACAACTTTAGGAATTACACCAATCGTTCTATCATCCTGCCAATCAATTGTAAAAATTTGTACGTACCATACTCCTCTATACATAACGTTATTTTATCAGACGTATTCTAAAATCAAGATACCACTCTTACGATATCTTCTGATAGGTATCATTCACTATCGCAAGCCTTTTTATTTCCTCCATTTATTCAACTCGCTACGAGTCTTCACAAAGATGTTATGTTCACGGAAGTATGCGTTCAGTGTATCGATACGAGAATTTAGATAGAGAATATTTAGACGCGTATTCCTCCTTGTTACTCCGAAAAGTTACATGCCAGTTCTAATATCATACTTAAACATTTAGAAATCTGAACACATAAGATTTCCAGATCCGTTCTGCAACAGACCATAGATCCGATCAAATGATAGCATCATAAAGCATCGCAAATCATTTAGCACATAAAAGAAATTTAGGAATCTTCCCTAAATGAGCTAGTGCTTGTGTCTATTTAGGTGTACTTCCTAAAATATATTAGACACACTCCTCACGATCATCGCTTAGAATTCTAAGTTTAAGTCTAGAAATAAATCCTAATTCCTAGTTCGCTTAAACTAATGCTCTGATACCAACTGTGATATCCCCATTTTCACAGCCAGAAAAGACCGATCTGTTTATGCTTTATTTTGAAAATCAGAGTAACCTTTCAAAGAAAAGTGTTGCGGAATTTGTTCCCAGAAAAACATGATAAATACGTTATCAAAGCATTTCCGAAGAAATGTATTTTATTCATTTTAAAACATTGGGATGTTATTGTCAGTACAGAACCATAAGCATAAATAGAACTTATTTTCATTATCACTAGTGATTTATATCTCCTTAATCCCTCAGAATAATGTAACCTCATATAGACACCTATGATACAAATAAACTGAGTGGGTCAGGTTGGGAAAGCTGGTGAGTACATAGGGTTTTCAACCCATAATAATATCATCATTATGTTCAATCATCAAACAATTAACCCAATTACCCATCCCCATTATCTTCTTTACTCTTAAGGATTTACCCTAAGAATAAAATATTCCTCGTTCATTCTTTTCTAAGGATTATCCTAAGGAATCGGCACGAAGTCCATCGTCACCACGGTTTATCCAACAGGCACTAATTCCATAGTCACCAGGGTTTAGGCACTAAGTCTGCATAGTCGCCAGGGTTTATACAACAGATACTAAGTCCATAGTCGCCAGGGTTCAGGAACTAAGTCTGTATAGTCGCCAGGGAGGCACTAAGTCTGCATAGTCGCCAGGGTTTATCTCATTTATTGACAGTATTATTTTCGAGATTCCACTCGCAATATATGTCAATGGGTTTTTAGAGTACACCAGGTGAAGACATCGTTCACAACACCTACAGGTTGCGAGCCTGTTAGCATTCCACTGGACTGTCTAGAATAGTCTGTGGTTGTCATCCATACTCTGCTAGATGACGGGGACAACGCTTAGGTAAAAGGATTTTCTCATTGTTCACCTCTCACCCTTATGTCATGGTCTATATCACATCTCATCTCATCATACAACTCTAATTTCATCTACCCATGTTTTACCCAACATATTTAGTAGATATAAAATACATATACAGTTTAAATCATTCAAAACATGTATAAAATCGTTCATCCACCATAGACGGCAAGTATTCAGATAATATGCACACATAGCACGTAATTTTTATAAAATACTTCATATCTATGTTTAATATGAAAGTAACTATGCACTCACTTGTTAAAGTGATGATTCCAAACTCGGACAGCGCTTCGCTTCTTAACAATATAATTTCCTTCGACGAAACCTACTATTAATACCACTAGATTTTAGTCTAATATTTACCGTGACTAATCATTAGTTTAGATTTTTCATTAACTCAGAGTCTACTTCATGATCTACCAAGTAAGGAACAACTAGGTAGGATCATATCGGAGGTAGGGTCCGTTTGGTATACGAAGTATACTATTTGGAATTCCCACTTTAAACACCTCACTAAATCACAGCCTAGACATCATCCCCGTAAGTAGATCAATCAGTATAACGACTTTTCATCATTGATAAATCTTATTTATAGGTTCATAATAATGATATTATATTTAAACAAAAGCTATATTTAAAGTAGTGTAGGCGTAGCTCACTTACAGCGGGTTTTATTAAAAACTGGGCTACGCTGAAGTAGAGCTTCTGAGTCGAAAAGCTCTTTTCTCGGAGCCTTCGGGTGCTCCACGGCTTTCTTCTAACAGTAGGGAAGTGTTATGGAAAAACCTTGAAGGTTTGTGTAACATCCCATTATTTTCTATTTGTAAAGTCAACTCTAGTCAACCAAAGTCAAACAAAAGTCAACTAAAGTCCTTTTTATTGTTTGGGTTTTTTATTTAGTTTATGATAATAACCTTTAATTGCTAAAATCCTTATAATATCCATAGTTGAATTTAAAAGGAAAATGTTTGAAAATCCGAGAAACTTCGCATACTATTCATTGCCTCGTACCGCAAACACTTCGGGCCGCAAAGAGTTTACGGCTGGATACTCCTCGGACCGTAAACTCCTCGCAGCCGTAAACGACTCGCCGACTTCGGACCGTAAACACCTCGGCTGTAAACCCTCGCATATATAAATAATTTTTTCTTCATTTTTCCTTCATTCCTCATATCCTCTAGTCAAGAACTCTCAAATTCTTTCAAGTATCATCAAGAACACTTCTAATTCTCACCAAATTTGTAAGTGATTCTTCCATTCCTAAGTTGATATCCTTGCTTAATCTAGTTAAAACCTATGATTTCATTCATGAAATCATCTCTTTTGGTTAGATCTTCAAGAAAACCAAGAACACACTAGTTCTTTAGACCGTGAACACTCCCTTCAAGCTTCAAAACGTAAGTAATCTTCTATATACTAGTTATCCTATAGAAACTTTCAACATACAAGCTTGAAAACAACCATTTACAAGAACAACAAGAGTTTACGGCCATGAGCATCTCCCTTGGCCGTAAACTCCTATGAAGAACATTAGCCGTAAACTCCCCTTGGTCGTAAACACCAAAGGTGTGGCCGTAAACTCCAATGAGTGGCCATAAACTCCATTTGATTCAATCACATGTGATTGTAACATTTCAATCTAAGTGATTCCTAGTCCCTAAGAGGGATTTTTAACATAATTAGTTGTTTAAACACTAATTATATCCATATATGTATCATTATATGCTTAATAGGATCCATTGTGTTCAAGACATCACTTGACACTTAGCATCCTACATCAATCATTCATTTGAATAACTTACAACCGGTGAGTTCATACCCCCGTATTTTTTTAGTTTTTACTGTTTTAAGGGGGGGGGGGGGGAATACAAGTCTAACACAAAATTTTTGTGTTATAAACAAGTGATTTTAATATATCTTATCAAAATGGATTTCAGTTATCATCAAATCAAATGGTTTTAAATGATTGTTTCAAAATGACATCAAGTCACCAAAATGGATTTCAAAATATCAAACTTCTTTTAAATGTTTTTATAAACTTATATATTCCCCAAAAATCATACTAGTATACATATATTTATATAAATAAGATTTAAAAGGCTTAGGACTGATAACCCACTTTGGTTCCTTTTCCTTGTTTGGATGTGGGATTACAAGTATCAGTTATTTGTCCGAGTGTCATTTAAATTTTATTTATATATATTTGTATATGTATACAAGTATAAAAGTTTGTTCATTAAGTTCAATTACCCTTTGTAACATGTTAAGCAAAGGGGTTACATTCATGAATACTCGTTACCAAATCAGAAAGTACATATAAATTATTATAGGTATAATTTATGATTTACAGAACATTAATTCACGATTCAAGTATACTAGAGTACATTCTTTTACAAGAACAAAGGTTTAATTCAAAACTATTCAAGGGTATACATTCTTTCAGATACATGTTAAGAATACTAATCCAAGAATATACTATCAATCATTTATTTCAGAATGATTGGGTTTTCATAACTATTATACATGTAACGTTTATATGCTTTTATGAGTCAAGTAGTACAGTTTGTTTAATTCATTTAAACAATATAGCAAAGTCCTGACATTATAACCAGAATCTTCAGCCGGGGATCGAAACAATGTGTGTATAGATCTATATTGGGATTGACAACCCTGCACTTGGACTGCTAGCTATAGTCAGGCATACATCCCTGTGAGTGACAAATTGTTATCAACATGTTTTCAGCACACTCATAGCGTTGGGTCAGGCCATCTAGTCGGTATGGTTATAATAACTCATATAAAGATATTAACAATACGTTAGTGTATAATTAACTAAACTCATGTATATTTTCAAAGTACAAAGTTTACAAGATACAGTTTTACAGTATTACACTACAGTTTACAATAACAGTTGGTGAAGCCAGACATACTCTCAGATACAAGTTTACAAAAGAATTACAAATATAGAACATTGGTTTACAATAAGAACAGTTTTATGTAACTAAAACTACTTTTCTTATACAGGAGAAATTATAGGATTTTCTGGAAACAGATTACATATTCAAGGAACAGAAAACATTCTTTCAAACATAAATACTTATGCACTCACTCAACTTTTGTTGATACACTCCTTTTTTAAATTACTTGTATTCTCAGGGAACCAGTAGACAGGTACACCCCGAGCTTTTGAGAAGATGGACCTATTTATGTCTTGTCTTCTTCTTTTGTACAACTATTTAGTTTCAGAATACAATGTTGAAACACATGTAAATATTTATACTTTTTAAATACAGTAGTTGTTTGTACTCTGATTACTATAATGCATGTGTTGTGATACTACAAATGAAGTCCTCGACCCCCAGACGTTTCGGCCGTCTGGTTTGGGGGTGTGATAGATTGGTATCATAGCATTGTTTATAGTGAACACAGAATATAAATCCATAAAAGATATACAAACTATAAATATATTTGGGGATGAGAGCTCTGACTACAAGTATACTTTTAAAAATTGAAGTATTTTTACAAGAAGTATACTAACATTTATATCTATAAGTATAGTATCACAATCATAAGAACTTAAAAGTATTTGGATATTGAACATTACAGTCAAACCTGGACAGTTATGTAATTATATTTGGGATTAATATAGCCTGATCAACTATATTGATTTGAGATATGACCAACATGTGTTTGGGAGTGATAGTGGTGTTGTGACATGTCTAAAACTTATCAGTCATATATATTCAGAAGAACTCTAGAACAGAACATAAAGGTTAAAATACTATAGGAGTATTTTAGGCACTACATACTAATAACAAACATGTGAAAACAATAGAGGAATTAAGGGTAGAACTATAAATATTAAGGGTATATTAAAATTATATATAATTAAAGTTATATAGACTTAGAATATGTGATTTAGCTTCATCTCCTGTTCCTTGTTTGGTTGTGGATTTAGAGCGGGGTCATTTAATCGAAGGTCGGTTATACCCAAGTTATATATAATTAGTATACACTTTATAGTTATAGTAAGACCTAGAACAAGTTATACATAATACATTATTTGTTAACTGTAGATTCCTCTCGTAGAAACTTATATCCTTAATCAATCGTTACTA
This sequence comes from Lactuca virosa, assembly GCF_052849685.1. Lineage (NCBI taxonomy): Eukaryota > Viridiplantae > Streptophyta > Magnoliopsida > Asterales > Asteraceae > Lactuca > Lactuca virosa. The sequence goes on along the minus strand of NC_136433.1, from coordinate 361,976,756 downwards.
ACTATATTCTATATCTCTTATCCTTATTCTCGCTTAGATAACAATGGCTGGATTTCACTTACCCGGAGACCCTTACTTCCCCGGTCAAGAACAAGATGCAGAGCTAGTAGAAAATCACGAAATTCCCTTAGATGATGATTTTGCAGAAAATTTTCCTGAAGAAAATGATTCCGAATCAGAAGCTTATAATGCACCACCAGTAGCCCAAAATCCTAACCCTCGTCCGGCTTTCCAAGGTCTGACACCTCCGTGGGTAGAAAGCTTAGAAACATGGAGTCAAGAATAGGGTCAACCTATCTTATACAATGGAGACATAAGTTTCTACAACCTGAGCGAAGGAGGCTCAGCAGACAGAGTCCTACCAATTCTAGTCCGCAGGGTTGCCCGAAATGAAATCCAGGGTAGAACAACCATCAATCAAATCAGGGAAGTTGATGCCAATGCGAGAATTAATACAGTCTGTATTCGTTGTCTTGAATATGCTAGCGAGAGGGCTACGAGAGACTATGAGTATCTACTACAAAAGTTAGCAGAAACTCGAGCTGAAGTCATAGAACTCCGAGCACATCTGTCAGTATATATGAAAGACATCTGCTTGCTGTGGAGCGTCAACTGGCTGAGTTGAGGTTTCATCCAAGAAATACACGTCGCCAGTAGAAGATGCTCTACTCGATTCCTATTCACTCTTTTGGTTATAGTTAAGTCTACGGGTAGGTTCTAGCGTTATTTTTCATGTTTTTCAGTAAGACCACAAAAATTTTATTTTCGGTAGGTCTGTATAATGTCGATGTTTTCCCCAGAATTAGGTATATTGTAGACCTGTTTAAGGTCAAGTTTTCCAAACTTTATGTAATCAATATGCCAATTCAATCCACATGCATTTTCATAGTCTTTGAAAAATAACCATTCAATTTCATATCATTCTGATACAAGTTGTACTTGTCGTAGACTTCTATTTTCAATTCATTACAAGATTCATGTTGAACTATATGTTTTAGTTCAGAGATATCAAAATTCATATTCACTCTTGATATCTTACCATCTTTGTATCTTTTGACTTTTACAGAAAAAGATGCCTCCTCGTAGAAATCCAAGACATAACATTGTTAATGAAGCGCCGGTGCCACCTCCGCCACCACCTCCTCAGTTCGACCCAGCTATGTTCCAAGTGGCGGTCACGACGGCTGTAGCTGCTGCCATGTCTCATATTAATACTCCTGGTGCTAGTGGGCCAGGAGCTGGTGCAAATCCTTCTAACCATGGCGAGAGTCATGGGCACTCGCGAGAGTGCACTTATAAATATTTTTCCAATGCCAAACCCAGGACCTTTAATGGAACTGGAGGAGTTATGGCATTAAGACAGTGGATAGAAAAGCCAGAAGCAATTTTCGAAATCTGCTCCTGTCCTGAGAGCAACAAGGTCAAATTCGCTGCTTGTACTTTTTCGGAAAGAGCTTTAACGTGGTGGAATGGCCACGCTAAGTCACTTACTCTGGTAGTGGCTAATTCGATAAGCTAGGAGAACTTCAAGGCCATGCTAATGCAGGAATACTGTCTGCGAGGAGAAGTTCAGAACCTCGAGCAGGAGATCTGGGGTCTTACAATGGTTGGTTCTGATATATCAACCTATACTAGTAGATTCTGTGATCTGGAAATTCTTTGCCCGGATATGGTTGCTCTGAAGAGAAAGAAGATTGAGAGATATATTTGGGGATTGTCGCCCCAAATTCAGTTAAGTGTTTTAGCTTCGAGGCCTGTTACTTTTGACAGTGCCAAAGAGCTGGCACAATCTCTTATCGACCACGGGGCCCATCAACACTCAGTGGTTGCTGTACCAGAAAAACCGAAGGGAAACAACAACAACAATGACAACAACAACAACAACAACAACGGCAAGAAGGGTCAGAACAAGAGGAAGGGCAAGTTTTCACAGGATTCCTCAAAGAAACAACAACTAGTTACAGTTAATGCTGCTACTGTACCTGCTGCTATTCCTGTTAACCCAGTACCGGCTAAGCCTTATGCTGGTAATCTCCCCAAGTGAAACAAGTGCAATTTTCACCATAATGGAAATTGCAGGGAAATGCAGTGTCGTAACTGCAACAGAAAAGGACATACTGCCCGATTTTGTAGAGCACCAGCCCAACCACTTAATCAACTACCTGCTGCTGGAGTAGGACAAGCGTGTTAAAATTGTGGTGAAGTGGTACATTTCAAGAAAGACTATCCTAAAGATGGAAATGCTGGTGGAGTTGGGAGAATTTTAGCCTTAGGGCACGAAGAAGCGGTAGCAAATCCTGCCGTAGTCACGGGTACGTTCCTTCTCAATAACACTTATGCATGCATTCTATTTGATTGTGGTGCTGAGAAGAGCTTTGTGAGCCATAATTTCAAACACTTGCTAAATCAAAACTCTCAACCATTAAAAGAAACATTCATAGTCGAAATGGCTAACGGGAAATCCAAATCCACCAACGATATATACATAGGATGTACTCTTACCTTGAATAACTTTTCGTTCCCAATAGACCTTATACCAGTCTCTATCAAAAGTTTCGACATCATAATAGGTATAAATTGGCTATGCCCTAACCGTGCTGACATCCTATGCTATGAAAGAGTCATTCGTCTGAACTTGCCAACTAACGAAACTCTTGTTATTTACGATGACAAACCCAGAACGAACCTCCATATCATTTCTTGCATCAAAGAACAGAAGTACCTTCGCAAAGAGTACTGTGCTTTCTTAGCTCACGTGGTAGACAAAAAGCAAGAAGTGAAAGACATAACGAGCCTTCCGAAGTTTGTAATTTTCCCAACGTTTTTCCCGATGATCTTCCAGGAGTGCCTCCCGAACGACAAGTCGAATTCAGAATCGACTTAATTCCAGGGGCTACCCCAGTAGCCAAATCTCCCTATCGTCTTGCACCTTCTGAAATGCAGGAATTATCCAGACAGCTTAACGAACTCCTTAGCAAAGGTTTCATAAGACCAAGCTTCTCACCCTGGGGAGCACCGGTCTTGTTCGTGAAGAAGAAGGATGGATCATTCCGTATGTGCATAGACTACCGCTAGCTGAATAAACTTACCATTAAGAATCGATACCCTCTGCCTCACATTGACGATCTATTCGACCAACTTCAAGGTGCGAGCTACTTCTCAAAATTAAGGCAATTGAAAACTGGTCAGCACCCAAAACACCTACAGAAATTCGTCAATTCTTAGGTCTTGCTGGCTATTATCGCAGATTCATCCAGAATTTCTCTCGAATAGCTAAACCTCTTACGACCCTGACGCAAAAGGGTGTAACTTTTAGCTGGAGAGAAAAACAAGAAACAACGTTCCAACGCTGAAACGAGCCTTGTGTAGTGCACCAATCCTGTCTCTCCCTGAAGGGACAGAGGATTTCGTAGTGTACTGTGATGCTTCTAATCAAGGGCTTGGATGTGTTCTTATGCAAAGAGGAAAGGTTATATCCTATGCCTCAAGACAGGTAAAGACACATGAAGTAAACTATACAACACATGACCTTGAACTAGGAGCAGTGGTATTTGCTCTGAAGATCTGGAGACATTACTTATATGGCACGAAATGCACAGTATTCACGGACCATAAAAGTCTTCATCATATCTTCAATCAGAAAGACTTGAACATGAGACAACGACGATGGGTGGAGCTACTGAACGACTATGATTGTGAGATTCTTTATCACCCTGGTAAAGCTACGTAGTAGCTGATGACCTTAGCAGAAAAGAATACTCGGGACGCCGAGTAAAGTCGTTGACCATGACAATCCATTCACATCTGTCCACACAGATCAGAGAGGCTCAACTCGAGGCCTTAAAACCTGAAAACGTGACAGATGAAGCCTTGAGAGGAATGGATAAAAACTTCAAAGTCAGGGATGATGGAGTCTATTGTTTCATGAACCGGATCTGGACACCAAAGTTCGGTGGTTATAGAGATGTAGTCATGAATGAATCACACAAAACCCGATACTCCATTCATCCAGGTTCAGACAAGATGTACCTGGACCTCAAGAAACTATACTGGTGGCCTAACATGAAGGCCTAAATTGCTACCTTTGTGGGCAAGTGCCTTACTTGTGCCAAAGTCAAGGTAGAATACAAGAAACCTTCAGGATTATTGCAACAACCTGAAATCCCTGAATGGAAGTGGGAGCGGATTACAATGGATTTCATAACCAAGTTACGTAAGACATTGGGTGGTTATGATACTATTTGGGTAATCGTCGATAGATTAACCAAATCCGCACACTTCTTACCAATCAAAGAGACAGACAAGATGGAAAAGCTAACAAGAACTTACCTCAAAGAAATCGTCAGACTGCATGGTGTTCCAATATCTATTATTTCTGACCGAGATAGTAGATTCACTTCTCGTTTCTGGCAGTCTTTAAAAAAATCTTTGGGAACTAGGCTGGACATGAGTACAGCCTACCATCCACAAACTGACGGACAAAGTGAGAGAATGATTCAAACTTTAGAAGATATGTTGCGAGCTTGCGTGATAGACTTTGGTAAAGCATGGGATACTCATTTACCCGTTGTCGAATTCTCTTACAATAATAGTTATCACACTAGCATAAAGACTGCTCCTTTCGAAGCTCTCTATGGCCGCAAGTGAAGATCACCTATGTGCTGGGCTGAGGTGGGTGACACACAGCTAGCTAGAAGTCAAGTTCCTGACAGTACTCTCACTGGTCCGGAAATCATTCGTGAAACCACGGAGAAAATCGTACAAATCCGGGAGCGGCTTAAAGCTTCCAGAGATAGACAGAAAAGCTACGCTGACAAAAGAAGAAAACCTTTGGAGTTCCAGGTTGGTGACCGCGTCATGCTGAAGGTCTCCCCCTGGAAGGGCATGATATGCTTTGGAAAGCGTGACAAGATGAATCCAAGGTATATAGGACCATTCGAGATTCTTGCTACAATCAGTCCCGTATCTTATAAACTCCGACTACCTCAAGAACTAAGTAACATACATCCTGTTTTCCACGTCTCAAACTTGAAAAAGTGTCTGTCCGATGAGACTCTTGTTAGCCCACTCGACGAAATCGAGATTGACGAGAGCCTCAACTTCGTGGAAGAGCCAGTAGAAATCATGGACCGAGAGGTCAAGCAAACAAAACAAAGCCGTATTCCTTAAGTGAAGGTTCTTTGGAATGCCAAGTGGGGACCTGAATTCACTTGGGAACGTGAGGATCAAATGAAACTGAAATATCCTCATCTTTTCGCTTAGTTGTTTGTAATTGCTTAATTGCTTAAACTAATTTCGGGACGAAATTCGCTCTAACGGGGGGATAATGTAACATCCCGTTATTTTGTGACAACCCGAAATTTTCATTTGTACGAACTCTACAGTCAAGAACATCAATTAAAAGTCAAATTCATTTCTGCTAATTTTTAGCTCGGTTTAAAGTCCGTTTAGGTATTTTTAAATATTTATTCTTCGAGAGAATAAACGAAAGGAAGTATTTTCTAGGATTATTGGGGAACAATTAAAACAAATAACACCTTAATAAGGTGTTACGGCCAAACATGAGGGTTTGGGCCGAAAACCCCTTTGACCGAGAACTCATGCTTAAGGCATGAGTTTGCTCCTTTTTCCCTCATTTCTTACTTCCAAACTGAAGAACACCCACTTTCTCTCTCAAGTATCATAAGAGCTTCTTCCAAATCTTCCAAAAATGTAAGTGTTTCTTCTCTTGATTTGTTGATACAACGCTTCATCTAGTAGTTATACATGCTTTCATCCATGAAAGCTTCTCTTTTTCTTAGATCTTCAAGTGTTCTTCAAGAACACCAAGAACACCAAGAACACACACTAGTGTTTTGGGCCGAAAACACCCTTCTTTGCTTCCATATTGTAAGTATCTATCTCCTATACTTGTTATCTAGTAAGGATACTTGATTTAGGGCCTTGAAATCGCCATTTTTCCAAGAACAAAAAGAGTTTTCGGTATAGTGCATCTCCTTAAACCGAAAACCCTAAAGAAAGGTGCCTTTAAGACCTTAAAAACCACTTAAGGCTTTGGATAAAACTTAGAACCCCTTTGCATGTTTGAAAGCCCTTGAAAATCACCACATGCACCAAAGATCTTGAGTTTTTGGTCTTAACTTCATGGACCGAAAACCCTAAAAACCGAGAACCATATTCGGACCGAGAACCCTTCGGACCGAGAATACCACTTGGACCGAAAGCTCCATTTGGTGAACATACACTCCTTTTATGTAATCATTTGTGATTGTAACACTTCCATATAAGTGTTTCCTAGACTATAAGGGTGTTATCCTTCCTCATTAGTTGAATATACACTAATTGTATACATATATATATATATATATATATATATATATATATATATATATATATATATATATATATATATATATATATGTCATTATATGCTAAATAGGATCCGCACGTGTGCTCAAGTCTTCACTTGACACTTAGCATCCTTTTTCCCGATCTTACATTCGCATCACTCATTTCAGGTGAGTTCATACCCCTTAATCAACCTTTTAAATGATTTTAAATGCTTTTATGGGGGGGGGATACAAGTTGAACTATTAAGTTGTTATATCAATTACATGTGATTAATAACTGTCAAGCAAATAGATTTTTGCATGATTAACTGTTTTATCCAGCTAAAGGTTTTCATATATTACTTTCAAATCTCTTTTAAAGTACTATAATCTCTTTTTAAATTACTAAATTTCTATCAAAGTCTTTTAAACCTATATTCTTGTTAGATTCATGTCTATATAGATATAGTTATATAAGCAGAGTTTGAAGGACTTAGGACTGATAACCCGCTTTAATTCATGTTCCTTGTTTAGTTGTGGATTTAGAGTATCCGGTTATCTGTCCGAGTGTCGTTGAAGTCGTAGTTATATATTATGTAAATCTGTTTAGATATTAAATAACTCTTACTCCAGTTCAGCGCCTTTGGGTAGCAAAGGTACCTAGATAACCTCTCAAGTAAACTATAATAGGTATAGTTTAGAAATCAACAATAACTTTTATGAGGAGAAACTAGCTATATCAATATTCTAAAACATATACTTTTAGTAAAAAGAAACGTATATTAGAAATCAAAACACGAGATACATCTTCATGACGCGGATTTCACCGTTGTCAAGTTGGTAACCAGAGTCTTCTGGAGGGAGAGCGGGCATTGTGTGTATAGATCTATACGGGACAGACCATCCCACATCCTGACTGCTAGCTACAGTCCCGGCCGACCAAGCCAAGGGGTGACAAATGTCACATTTATTTCGACGCCAGCAGGTCGTCGTGTTTACATCTGTCAATCAGTATGGTTACGAGTATCTTCACATTTACCTTATAATTCATGGTCTTAAGGTAATTAGTACCACGGTAATTTCTACATATAAAACTACGGTACTATAATATTTTCCCTAATACATTAAACTTAGAACGTTTTTAACATAAAACGATAATGTAAAACTATATTTTGATAATGATAGTAACAATTGGGAAAAATACTCTTTAAACACAAAACAGTCGAGTCTTGGTAGAAGACTACTCTTTCCTTTTTCACAAAACAGTTGAGTCTTGGTAGAAGGCTGCTTTTAGTAGAGGAACTCATTCTTTTAAACATGAAACAGTCGAGTCTTGGTAGAAAACTACTTTTATTAGAAAATATAGGATTTTCTGGAAGAAATTCAAATACCTTATAACTTTTATCACCATCATCTAATGAGATTATTTTGAGGAAAACATGTATTTATATCTGTCACACCCCGCTAAAGCGGAAACACGAGGCATGGCAGTACAAAGGGTCTCATAGCAAAAGTTAAAAGACAACACCAACCATAGTATTAAAAATCATTACAAATTTACAATGAGTTTGAACAACTTTTTAAAAGAAATTACAACGTATTTAGAAGTCAACACATGCAAATGCTCCTACAAGTGAAGTGTCTCTAGGTGCCTCTTACTAGATGATACCTGAAAAAGCATGTAAAATGAGCGGTCAACTACCGAAATAGTTGGTGAGTTCACAAGTTAAAAATAATATTGGTTTCATGAATCGAAATCAAAGTTTTGATATAACTTTCCATAGATAAAAATTATATTGCTAAAATGAGTAAATAAGTTTGTATAAACAAAGTTCGTTGTCATCATGAGAAATAAAGTATGTTGCCCAAAAGAGATGCAACCTTCATATCCTCATGGGAAATAAAGTTTGTTACTAAAATGAGCAAACAAGTTTGTTACTATAAGGAGCAACCAAGTTCGTTGCTAAAACAAGTAAATAAGTATCTAGTAACAAAAGTTCGTTGTTGTAATGAGAAATGAAGTTCATTGCTATAATGAGAAACAAAGTTCATTGCTATAATTGATAAACGAGTTTATTGCCTTAATAAATAACAAGTTTGTATGTGTACGAGCAAACAATGAGTTCTCAACCAAGCCTATGACTGAAGCCCTATCAAGATCTATGCTTATCGTTCCATAGATTATATGGTATCATGCACTCCAGCAATCGGGCGAGTGAGGAGTTGTCAATTCCTAATAGCGCTATCCATAATGACCATTGGCTCAAAGATTTAATGGTTAGAGAAAAGTGTAAGGGAAGGGCCTTAAGACGATAAGTTCTCATGTTCCGTGTTGCATAGACATACATAGAGAGATATAGCAATTAATAAAATAGCAATCATGTTTGATACAAATCAATTTAAATACAACGAACAAATAATAGTTTTTCGAGACATGCTTTTCCACCCCAAAACATAAAAACTGAAAATAGGGGACTGGTGAATACTCACAATATGCAAAATATAGCAACCAAGTTTATACGAGTCAAATAAATACAACGAATATAAATAGTTTAGGACATGCTTTTCCACCCCAAAACATTTAAAAACTGAAAATAGGGGAGTGCGTGAATACTCACAATATGCATTGAGATGATGCAAATGATGCCTTGAGCTAAGTTCCACTTGTACCACTATCGATTCCTAGAATAATGGTATTCGCTAGTGGGTCTCTTATCGAAATCTAACACTGGTATACTTACTAGTACAATAGAATTATGCCAACATTGTGTCAAAATTTAATATTGATAAGTTACAAACATTTTTCTGTGAAAATTAAATTTTAATAAATCAATTGTTATATAACAATTTAATTGAAAAATTCACATTATTGAAATGCTAATATTTAACATTTTAAGAGGTGTTCCAATGATTTAATATTCAAAAACTAAATCAGTTTAGTTCTAAAATTTCTCAAACTTTGCATTTCAGTTTTAATTGAAGTTAAAGACCTTAAGATAAATTTTCTTGAATTTTTGATTTGTCTAACTATTTTTCACGATTTTAAGCCTTCATAACAATATAAATTCATGAAAAATAACATTCAAAGGATAAAAAATTCCCAAAATTTTTATAGAACTGCCATTAGACATACTTGAGCTGGAAAAATATAAAAATGGTCTTCTAAATTGTTTAACCCAACTTTATGATTTTTGTGCATTTATTCTAATAAAAGTTGAAATAAATAGAAAACTGTTTCCAAAATTATCCAAACTTTTTTTATTACCGTTTTTAAACATTATTAAGCTGGGAAAAATATAAAAAATGATTTCTAAACTGTATAACCAAATTTTATGATTTTTGTGCATTTATTCTAATAAAAATTGAAATAAATAGAAAACTATTTCCAAAATTACCCAAACTTTTTGTATTACTGTTATTAAACATTATTAAGCTGGGAAAAGTATAAGAATGGATTTCTAAATTGTTTAACCCAATTTTATGATTTTTGAGCATTTTTTCTAATAAAAATTGAAATAAATAGAAAACAGTTTCCAAAATTGCCCAAAATTTTTGTAACACTTTTATTATACATGTAGAAGCTGTGAAAAATATAAAAGATATTTTTCAATTAGTCTTTCTATTTTTCTTTGTTTTATCCTATTAAATAGTCATTAATTGGAGAATAATTATTAAACACTTAAAGTAAACTACCAAAATTTCTGTAACGTTCATTTACAGTGTAAATAATCTGGGAAAAATCCCAAAGGTGGTTTTTATCTACTGGAATCGGATTTTGTGTATTTAAGTGTATTTAATCTTAGAAAATAGGGGAAAAATAGTATACAGAAGAGAAAAATCATCAAAATGTTTATGTAGCCTCATAATGTACTACAAGGTGTTCTGGTAAAATTTCATGAATTTTGGATGAGCAGAACTATTATTTCTATTTTTAGGCCATTATAAATACAAAAATCAGGGAAAAATATGAATGCATTATGAAAAATTCTGAAAGTATTTTTCTGAGTCTTGTACCTCTGGTAGCAACTGCGAAAATTGTTATATATCATTTAAAGATTCTCTAAAGTGGTTTTATGATTTATTGGAGCCAAACAAAAAGAAAATTCAAAACCATATTAAACAGAAACAAAAACTGATGAAATTTAATGTGGGGTCATTACTTATCATAGGGGTCATCCACGAATTTACGTAGGATTTATAGACCTCAAAACATATTTTATATGATTTATTGCACTATTTTATTTCAATAATTATAATAATTCGAGAAAAATGAATTATTTTCTAAAAATTTGTTGAACATCTCATTTTGTTGATGGGAATCTGGGAAAAATCGGATTTGGTCAGAAAAGGAGTTTTAGATATTTATTTGGAAATAAATCCTTCATGAACATATTTGAAAGCTTTTAACAACATACTTTGATGATCTAGCATCTAAGCTTGAAGATCATCACATGCATGTTTGTTTGAAGACCATTCATGAGTTTGAAATGTTCAAAAATCATTTTTAAAAGAAAACTTAGAGTGCATGTGGTGATTTTCCACCAAAACTTGTAGAAAAGTGCATTTTCATGATCTTGACTTAGGTTTAGGTCCTTGGATTTAACCATTTACAACATGCATGTTGTTTTTGGGTGAAATCCTACCACAATCATCATCAAAACTGAAATGAATGAACATGCACACATATTTTCTAAGAGAAAGGTGTAGAAGAAGAAGGAAATGCAAGAAAAACCTTGAAAACATGGAGGAAAATGAAAGGAAATCGTGTTCTACCTTAATGAACACCACTAGATGATGAAGATTTTGAGTTTGAGGTGTGTTCTTGGACTTATTTTCTGAAAATTTTCGTGGGTATAGAGAAAGGAAGAGAGAAAATGGAGTGGTGAAGGTAGAGAGAAATGATAGAAAATGAGAGAGAAGGTGGAGTGTAAGAGATAAAGAAGTGATTATGTGTTTTGGGAAGAGGGGGAGTCTCTTGGGAAGAGGGTGGACGGTTTTGGGGGATAAGAAAGGGTTTCACTCTCTTCTATTTTTATAAAAATTCAAATCTTTTATAAAAATATCAAACTCTTTTATAAAATGTGCACTAAAATCAAGTTTTTATTCATAAACCTTGATTTTTGATTCATAAATTAAGGGTAAATGTTAATGAGTTAAATTTTATTTCCTTAAATGCATATTCATAATTTTAATTATTATAAGATAATATTAGAAGCTTCATAATTATTTTTATAGAATTTTTAAGGTTAAAGTTTATAAATGTGAGTTTTTAGGGCATTTAGGGTTTTTGAGAGTTTGTAAGTCTTTGGATATCAAAACTAAATAAATTTTGAGACTTCAAACTATTTTAGAGTTTCATAACTCTTATTAGAGTTAGAAATAATGTTTGTAATTTATTTTTTTATTGGTTTATTGGCATTCTATGTAGTGATTCCGAGATCCAACGAAATTGAGTAATCAAGTATACTAGTCCTAGTCTTCAACTTTGACTTAAGTTTCTATGAGACTTTGACCTAATTTCTACTACTAGGTCAAGTGCATGATGTGTGTATATTATTAATGAAATGGTGTTCGAGTCAAAGAGTGACCCAAATATGGATAGTCACTACAGTTAAGTAGTAGTAGAATTCACATATCAATGTGAAATCTAAGTACACTATCATTCGATCCTACTTGTTTCCAAGTTTCTAGTAGGTTATAACTTAGCTTCTAGTTACTAAGTCTATTATGTGTCGTGCCTATATGTGCAACTAAGTTTATTCAAATGTAGAACCGACTCGAATTTTGACGGTTGTCACAATATCAATGTCATTAAAATACTTATGAACTCACCAACATTAAAATGCTGATCCTCTCTTTCAAAATAACTTGTATTCTCAGGTCGTCAGTAGACAGGTACACTTCGGGAGGTTTTGCAAAGTCAGCCTTGTACCGAGCTACATCTCATGTTATTCTGTATATCTACTTTTAATGTTGTTGCTAAATGTAACCTATGTAAAAACTTATACTATTAATGCAATGGTTGTTGTACTTTGATTACTATACTGCATGTGTTGTGATACTTGACATGACGTCCTCCACCCCAGAACGTTTCCGCCGTTCCGGTTTTGGGGTGTGACAGATTGGTATCAGAGCATTGTTTATAGTGAACTCAGTATATCAAATCATAAAAGATATACAACCTAGAAATACAATAGGATGAAAACACTCTGACCAAGAGTTATACTTTAAAATATAACCATATTTTACAGAAGTATAAATACATCCAGAATATAAAAGCCCGAACAAGTATCACAAGAAGAACAAGAATAAAAGTCTTTGGATGTTGAACATTACCGTCAAACCTGGGCAGTTATGTAATCGTAGTTGGAATAAATATATCCTGATCAACTATATTTATTCGAGATGCGACTAACGTGTGTTTGGGAGTGCTGGTGGTGTTGCAATGAATCTGAAACTTACCATATAGGAATGCTAGAGCCGAACATAAAGTTTAAAATACTATAGGTGTATTTTATGATACTATAGACTAACAATAAACCAGAAATCATGTCTAGAAATTCTAGAATCAAACATGTAATTAAAATACTATAGGGGTATTTTAGGAACCTTAAATAACCTTGCGTGAAAACTAAAAAGACCCTTATGGATCGGTCTATGATTACAGAGTGCATGCTCCCAAAGTTATATATAGTGAGGTTCTCATAGGCTAAGAATGTGTGGTCTCGCTCTACTTCCTTTTCCTTGTTTGGATGTGGATATAGAGTAGTATCACATATTCGAAGGCCTATTAGATCTAAATTATATATGATTAGTGTACACTATGTAATTGTAGCAGGACTCGATATGGATCACCTAGTAAAATGTTTTAATAATATCTTAAGATTCTTTAGACATTCCCATTCTCGCATAAACCCCTTTAGAAAACCTTATCCACTTCTGTAATCGGCAGAGGAGTCGATAAACACCCAGGAGAGATTCATTGAGAAGATTTCCAAGTAGGAAATGAATGAACAGTGATGAGACTATTGAAATCGACATGTGCCTATACCTTTTAGGGACATAGGTGGGAAATTCGCCTGAACTTCCAAGATTCCAGTCATCCATTATGAAGTGACGACGATCAGAGTCGGAATCAGAAGTAATACGGAGCGAAATTTCAATATGTCTACAGGAGAAGAGAACCCCATAAAAATACCCGGAGAAAACCAAAGTTCATTTCAGCCAAGGGTAAGCAGTGAACAGAGAGAGTGAATGCATGAAACCCGATGAGTGTTTCTACCTCTTTAACGTCACGCTAATAATCCATAGAATAATACAATTTAGTGAGCTAGTGATTACACTACTCACACTATGTGTTAGGCAAATCGTCTTTCATGTCGCGATTAAACTATAAATAGACCGGATCACGAAACCTCGATTGTGAGTGATTAGCCCTAAACTTCCATGAGTCTTTTTCTTGGATAATTTTCGTTCCAAAGTCCTTTCCAATATTTTCAAAGCTGGAGAGTGAACCTCTTCAATATAAAGATAACCTAGTTGAAATGACACCCATTTTATGGCTTTCCGATGCATTTACTTCTACCCTGTTACCAAGACTGCATCATAGGGATGTAGGTCGACACTTAGAGAACCATAACTTAAAGCGCGGGAAAAAATTTATGCCTGTTATATCAAAGAAAGATACGTCTAGGGGTAACCATCGTTTCTCATCAACTTGTGTTCCTCATCGTGTAAGAAAAACCATGCCTCCAAAGAAACGTAACCAACCCGCTAGCAAGACACCAACTCTTCAGATCGATGAAGCTACGTTCCAAGCTGCAGTTTCAGCAGCCGTTGCAGCAGTCATGGCTCACCTGAATGCTAACAACGCAAATGTTAGCAAGAGCACTATTGCGAATCCCGATCATAGCAATGGACAGTAGCAACCAGCAATGGTGTGTAAAGCCACCCAAGAACTCCAATCTAATCCCCTGAAAAGAAAGTTCGAGAATGAGAAAGGGAGTACCTCAGCTCAAGGACCTTCCGAAGGGCAGCAAGCTGAGGTAGACACTACCCCTGTCAACCCACCTGTCTCGACACCAAGAAGACCATACCTAGGAAACTTCCCTCACTGCAGCAAGTGTAACTACCATCATATAGAGTCTGTCGAGAACCCACCTGTCTCGACACCAAGAAGACCATACCTAGGACTTAGAGTATCCGGTTATCTGTCCGAGTGTCGTTGAAGTCCTAGTTATATATTATGTAAATCTATTTAGATATTAAAAAACTCTTACTCCAGTTCAGCGCCTTTGGGTAGCAAAGGTACCTAGATAACCTCTCAAGTAAACTATAATAGGTATAGTTTAGAAATCAACAATAACTTTTATGAGGAGAAACTAGTTATATCAATATTCTAAAACATATACTTTTAGTAAAAAGAAACGTATATTAGAAATCAAAACACGAGATACATCTTCATGATGCGGATTTCACCGTTGTCGAGTTGGTAACCAGAGTCTCCTGGAAGGAGAACGGGCATTGTGTGTATAGATCTATACGGGACAGACCATCCCACATCTTGACTGCTAGCTACAGTCCCGGCCGACCAAGCCAAGGGGTGACAAATGTCACATTTATTTCGACGCCAGCAGGTCTTCGTGTTTACATCCGTCAATCAGTATGGTTACGAGTATCTTCACATTTACCTTATAATTCATGGTCTTAAGGTAATTAGTACCACAGTAATTTGTACATATAAAACTACGGTACTATAATATTTTCCCTAATACATTAAACTTAGAACGTTTTTGACATAAAACGATAATGTAAAACTGTATTTTGATAATGATAGTAACAATTGGGAAAAATACTCTTTAAACAGAAAACAGTCGAGTCTTGGTAGAAGACTATTCTTTCATTTTTCACAAAACAGTTGAGTCTTGGTAGAAGGCTGCTTTTAGTAGAGGAACTCATTCTTTTAAACATGAAATAGTCGAGTCTTGGTAGAAGACTACTTTTATTAGAAAATATAGGATTTTCTAGAAGAAATTCAAATACCTTATAACTTTCATCACCATCATCTAATGAGATTATTTTGAGGAAAACATGTATTTATATCAATGTCATTAAAATACTTATGAACTCACCAGCATTAAAATGCTGATCCTCTCTTTCAAAATAACTTGTATTCTCAGGTCGTCAGTAGCAAGGTACACTCCGGGAGCTTTTGCAAAGTTAGCCTTGTACCGAGCTGCATCTCATGTTATTCTGTATATCTACTTTTAATGTTGTTGCTAAATGTAACCTATGTAAAAACTTATACTATTAATGCAATGGTTGTTGTACTTTGATTACTATACTGCATGTGTTGTGATACTTGACATGACGTCCTCCACCCCAGAACGTTTCCGTCGTTCCGGTTTTGGGGTGTGACATATTTTCTGTTTGTAAAGTCAACTCTAGTCAACCAAAGTCAAACAAAAGTCAACTAAAGTCCTTTTTATTGTTTGGGTTTTTATTTAGGTTATGATAATAACCTTTATTTGCTAAAATCCTTATGATATCCATAGTTGAATTTAGAAGGAAAATGTTTGAAAATCCGAGAAACTTTGCATACTATTCATTGCCTCGGACCGCAAACACTTCGGGCCGCAAAGAGTTTACGGTCGTATACTCCTCGGACCGTAAAATCCTTGCAGCCGGAAACGAGGCTTCGACCGTAAACGACTCGCCGACTTCGGACCGTAAACACCTCGGCCGTAAACCCTCGCATATATATATATATATATATATATATATATATATATATATATATATATATATATATATATATATATATATATATATATATATATACTTCGGACCGTAAACACCTCGGCCGTAAACCCTCGCATATATATATATATATATATATATATATATATATATATAAATTTTCTTCATTTTTCCTTCATTTCTCATATCCTCCAGTCAAGAACTCTCAAATTCTCTCAAGTATCATCAAGAACACTTCTAATTCTCACCAAATTTGTAAGTGATTCTTCCATTCCTAAGTTGATATTCTTGCTTAATCTAGTTAAAACCTATGATTTCATCCATGAAATCGTCTCTCTTGGTTAGATCTTCAAGAAAACCAAGAACACACTAGTTCTTTAGACCGTGAACACTCCCTGTAATCTTCTATATACTAGTTATCCTATAGAAACTTTCAACATACAACCTTGAAAACAGCCATTTACAAGAACAACAAGAGTTTACAGCCATGAGCATCTCCCTTGGCCGTAAACTCCTATGAAGAACATTGAACGTAAACTTCCCTTGGCGGTCAACAGCAAAGGTGTGGCCGTAAACTCCAATGAGTGGCCATAAACTCCATTTGATTCAATCACATGTAATTCTAACATTTCAATCTAAGTGATTCCTAGTCCCTAAGAGGGTTTCTTAACATAATTAGTTGTTTAAACACTAATTATATCCATATATGTATCATTATATGCTTAATAGGATCCATTGTACTCAAGACTTCACTTGACACTTAGCATCCTACATCGATCTTTCATTTGAATAACTTACAACCGGTGAGTTCATACCCCCATATTTTTATAGTTTTTACAGTTTTAAGGGGGAGGGGGGGGGAATACAAGTCTAACACAAAATTTTTGTGTTATAAACAAGTGATTTTCATATATCTTATCAAAATGGATTTCAGTTATCATCAAATCAAATGGTTTTAAATGATTGTTTCAAAATGACATCAAGTCACCAAAATGGATTTCAAAATATCAAACTTCTTTTAAATGTTTTTATAAACTTATATTTTTCCCCAAAAATCATACTAGTATACATATATTTATATAAATAAGATTTAAAAGGCTTAGGACTGATAACCCAATTTGGTTCCTTTTCCTTGTTTGGATGTGGGATTACAAGTATCAGTTATTTGTCCGAGTGTCATTTAAATTCTATTTATATATATTTGTATATGTATACAAGTATAAAAGTTTGTTCATTAAGTTCAATTACCCTTTGTAACATGTTGAGCAAGGGGTTACATTCATGAATACTCGAAACCAAATCAGAAAGTACATATAAATTATTATAGGTATAATTTGTGATTCACAGAACATTAATTCACGATTCAAGTATACTAGAGTACATTGTTTTACAAGAACAAAGGTTTAATTCAAAACTATTCAAGGGTATACATTCTTTCAGATACATGTTAAGAATACTAATCCAAGAATATACTATCAATCATTTATTTCAGAATGATTGGGTTTTCATAACTATTATACATGTAACGTTTATATGCTTTTATGAGTCAAGTAGTACAGGTTGTTTAATTCATTTAAGCAGTATAGCAAATGCCTGAAATTATAACCATAATCTTCAGCCGGGGATCGAAACATTGTGTGTATAGATCTATATTGGGATTGACAACCCCACACTCGGACTGCTAGCTACAGTCAGGCATACATCCCTGTGAGCGACAAATTGTTATCAACATGTTTTCAGCGCACTCATAGCGTTGGGTCAGGCCATCTAGTCGGTATGGTTATAATAACTCATATAAAGATATTAACAATACGTTAGTGTATAATTAACTAAACTCATGTATATTTTCAAAGTACAAAGTTTACAAGATACAGTTTTACAGTATTACACTACATTTTACAAAAGAATTACAAATACAGAACATTGGTTTACAATAAGAACAGTTTTATGTAACTAAAACTACTTTTCTTATACAGCAGAAATTATAGGATTTTATGGAAACATATTACATATTCAAGGAACAGAAAACATTCTTTCAAACATAAATACTTATGCACTCACACAACTTTTGTTGATACTCTCTTTTCAAATTACTTGTATTCTCAAGGAACCAGTAGACAGGTACACCCCGAGCTTTTGAGAAGATGGAGCTATTTATGTCTTGTCTTCTTCTTTTGTACAACTATTTAGTTTCAGAATACAATGTTGAAACACATGTAAATATTTATACTTTTTAAATACAGTGGTTGTTTGTACTCTGATTACTATAATGCATGTGTTGTGATACTACAAATGAAGTCCTCCACCCCAGACGTTTCGGCCGTCTGGTTTGGGCGTGTGATAGATTGGTATCAGAGCATTGTTTATAGTGAACACAATATATCAATCCTTAAAAGATATACAAACTATAAATATATTTGGGGCTGAGAGCTCTGACTACAAGTATACTTTTAAAAATTTAAGTATTTTTACAAGAAGTATACTAACATTTATATATATATATATATATAAGTACAGTATCACAATCATAAGAACTTAGAAGTATTTGGATGTTGAACATTACAGTCAAACCTGGACAGTTATGTAATTATATCTGGGATTAATATAGCCTGATCAACTATATTGATTTGAGATATGACCAACATGTGTTTGGGAGTGATAGTGGTGTGTGACATGGCTAAAACTTACCAGTCATATATATTCAGAAGAACTCTAGAACAGAACATAAAGGTTAAAATACAATAGGAGTATTTTAGGCACTACATACTAATAACAAACATGTGAAAACAATAGAGCAATTAAGGGTAGAACTATTAATATTAAGGGTATATTACAATTATATATAATTAAAGTTATATAGACTTAGAATATCTTATTTAGCTTCATTTCCTGTTCCTTGTTTGGTTGTGGATTTAGAGTCGGGTCATTTAATCGAAGGTCGATTATACCCAAGTTATATATAATTAGTATACACTTTATAGTTATAGTAAGACCTAGAACAAGTTATACAAAATACATTATTTGTTAACTGTAGATTCCTCTCGTAGAAACTTATATCCTTAATCAATCGTTACTAACTATATTCTATATCTCTTATCCCTATTCTCGCTTAGATAACAATGGCTGAATTTCACTTACCCGGAGACCCTTACTTCCCCGGTCAAGTACAAGATGCAGAGCCAGAAGAAAATCACAAAATTCCCTTAGATGATGATTTTGCAGAAAATTTTCCTGAAGAAAATGATTCTGAATCAGAAGCTTATAATGCACAACTAGTAGCCCAAAATCCTAACCCTCTTCCGGCTTTCCAAGGTCCGACACCTCCGTGGGTAGAAAGCTTAGAAACATGGAGTCAAGAACAGGGTTAACCTATCCCATACAATGGAGACAGAAGTTTCTACAACCTGAGCGAAGGAGGCTCAGCAGATAGAGTCCTACCAATTCTAGTCCGTAGGGTTGCCCGAAATGAAATTCAGGGTAGAATAGCCATCAACCAAATCAGGGAAGTTGATGCCAATGCAAGAATTGATACAGTATACATTCTTCGTCTTGAATATGCTAGCGAGAGGGCTACAAGAGACAATGATTATCTACAGCAAGAGTTAGCAGACACTCGAGCTGAAGTCATAGAACTCCGAGCACATCTGTCAGTATATGAAAGACATCTGCTTGCTCTGGAGCGTCAAGTGGCTGAGTTGAGGTTTCATCCAAGAGATACCCGTCACCAGTAGAAGATGCTCTACTCGTTTCCTGTTCACTCTTTTGGTTATAGTTAAGTCTACGGATAGGTTCTAGCATTATTTTTCATGTTTTTCAGTATGACCACAAAAATTTTATTTTCGGTAGGTCTGTATAATGTTGATGTTTTCCACAGAATTAGGTATATTGTAGACTTGTTTAGGGTCAAGTTTTCCAAACTTTATGTAATCAATATGCCAATTCAATCGACATGCATTTTCATAGTCTTTGAAAAATAACCATTCAATTTCATATCATTCTGTTACAAGTTGTACTTGTCGTAGACTTCTATTTTCAATTCATTACAAGATTCATGTTGGCCTACATGTTTTAGTTCAGAGATATCAAAATTCATATTCACTCTTGATATCTTACCATATTTGTATCTTTTGAATTTTGTAGAAAAAGATGCCTCCTCGTAGAAATCCAAGACGTAACATTGTTAATGAAGCGCCGGTGCCACCTCCGCCACCACCTCCTCAGTTCGACCCCGCTATGTTCCAAGCGGCGGTCACGACGACTGTAGCTGCTGTCATGTCTCATATTAATACTCCTGGTGCTAGTGGGTCAGGAGCTGGTGCAAATCCTTCTAACCATGGAGAGAGTCATGGGCACTCGCGAGAGTGCACTTATAAAGATTTTTCCAATGCCAAACCCAGGACCTTTAATGGAACTGGAGGAGTTATGGCATTAAGACAGTGGATAGAAAAGACAAAAGCAATTTTTGAAATCTGCTCTTGTCCTGAGAGCAGCAAGGTCAAATTCGCTGCTTGTACTTTTTTGGAAAGAGCTTTAACGTGGTGGAATGGCCACGTTAAGTCACTTACTCTGGTAGTGGCTAATTCGATAAGCTGGGAGAACTTCAAGGCCATGCTAATGCGGGAATACTGTCCGCGAGGAGAAGTTCAGAAACTCGAGTAGGAGATTTGGGGTCTTACAATGGTTGGTTCTGATATATCAACCTATACTAGTAGATTCTGTGATCTGGAAATTCTTTGCCCGGATATGGTTGCTCTGGAGAGAAAGAAGATTGAGAGATATATTTGGGGATTGTCGCCCCAAATTCAATCAAGTGTTTTAGCTTCGAGGCCTATTACTTTTCATAGTGCCAAAGAGCTGGCACAATCTCTTATCGACCATGGGGCCCATCAACACTCAGTGGTTGTTGTACCAGAAAAACCGAAGGGAAACAACAATAATGACAACAACAACAACAACAAGAAGGGTCGGAACAAGAGGAAGGGAAAGTTTTCACAGGATTCCTCAAAGAAATAACAACTAGTTATAGTTAATGCTGCTACTGTACCTGCTGGTGTTCCTGTTAACCCAGTACCAACTAAGCCTTATCCTGGTAATCTCCCCAAGTGCAACAAGTACAATTTTCACCATAATGGAAATTGCAGGGAAATGCAGTGTCGTAACTGCAACAGAAAAGGGCATACTGCCCGATTTTGTAGAGCACCACCCCAACCACTTAACCAACTACCTGATGCTGGAGTAGGACAAGCGTGTTACAATTGTGGTGAAGTGGGAAATTTCAAGAAAGACTGTCCTAAAGATGGAAATGCTGGTGGAGTTGGGAGAATTTTAGCCTTAGGTCACGAAGAAGCGGTAGCAAATCCTGTCGTAGTCACCAGTACGTTCCTTCTCAACAACACTTATGCGCATTCTATTTGATTGTGGTGCTAAGAAGAGCTTTGTGAGCCATAATTTCAAACACTTGCTAAATCAAAAATCTCAACCATTAAAAGAAACATTCATAGTCGAAATGGCTAAAGGGAAATCCGAATCCACCAACGATATATACATAGGATGTACTCTTACCTTGAATAACTTTTCGTTCCCAATAGACCTTATGCCAGTCTCTATCAAAAGTTTTGACGTCATAATAGGTATGGATTGGCTATGCCCTAACCGTGCTGACATCCTATGCTATGAAAGAGTCATTCGTCTGAACTTGCCAACTAACGAAACTCTTGTTATTTACGGTGACAAACCCGGAACGAACCTCCATATCATTTCTTGAATCAAAGCACAGAAGTACCTTCGCAAAGAGTACTATGCTTTCTTAGCTCACGTGGTAGACAAAAAGCAAGAAGTGAAAGACATAACGAGCATTCCTAAAGTTTGTAATTTTCCCGACGTTTTTCCCGATGATCTTCCAGGAGTGCCTCCCGAACGACAAGTCGAATTCAGAATCAACTAAATTCCAGGGGCTACCCCAGTAGCCAAATCTCCCTATCGTCTAGCACCTTCTGAAATGCAGGAATTATCCAGCCAGCTTAACGAACTCCTTAACAAAGGTTTGATAAGACCAATCATTTATTTCAGAATGATTGGGTTTTCATAACTATTATACATGTAACGTTTATATGCTTTTATGAGTCATGTAGTACATGTTGTTTAATTCATTTAAACAATATAGCAAAGTCCTGACATTGTAACCTGAATTTTCAGGAGGGGATCGAAACAGTGTGTGTATAGATCTATATTGGGATTCACAACCCCGCACTCGGACTGCTAGCTACAGTCAGGCATACATGCCTGTGAGTGACAAAATGTTATCAACCTGTTTTCAACGCACTCATAGCGTTGGGTCAGGCCATCTAGTCGGTTTGGTTAAAATAACTCATATAAAGATATTAACAATACGTTAGTGTATAATTAACTAAACTCATGTATATTTTCAAAGTACAAAGTTTACAAGATATAGTTTTACAGTATTACACTACAGTTTACAATAACAGTTGGTGAAACCGGAAATACTCTCAGATACAAGTTTACTAAAGAATTACAAATACACAACATTGGTTTACAATAAGAACAATTTTATGTAACTAAAACTACTTTTCTTATACATCAGAAATTATAGGATTTTCTGGAAACAGATTACATATTCAAGGAAAAGAAAACATTCTTTCAAACATAAATACTTATGCACTCACTCAACTTTTGTTGATACTCTCTTTTCAAATTACTTGTATTCTCAGGGAACCAGTAGACAGGTACACCCCGAGATTTTGAGAAGATGGAGCTATTTATGTCTTGTCTTCTTCTTTTGTACAACTATTTAGTTTCAGAATACAATGTTGAAACACATGTAAATATTTATACTTTTTAAATACAGTGGTTGTTTGTACTCTGATTACTATAATGCATGTGTTGTGATACTACAAATGAAGTCCTCTACCCGCAGACGTTTCCGCCGTCTGGTTTGGGGGTGTGACAGTTTGGGAGAATTAGAGAGGGAAATATGAGAAAGGTGTGAAGAAAATGGGAGATTTGCGCCTCTATTTATAGGTTGCCAGCGCCGAGTACGCTGAGCGTACTCAAGAATTACGTTGAGCGTAATGGGTTTTTAAGGGTTACGCTAATCGTACTCAAAATTATGCTGGGCGTAATGTGCTACGTGTCGCGATCTCATGCAAAGCTGTGGGGAAGAAGGTGCGGCTCACATTGTGCCACGTGTCACTCGTTGGTTACTCTAAAAACTAATTATCTTCTAAAATCTATAACTTTTGCATACACGCTCCGTTTTTGACGTTCTTTATATCCACGCGTAGGTGGGACATACTCTACAACTTTCGTTTGGACTCCGTTGGCTAATTTCGACGTTATTTTTAAAGTTATATTTTAAACAGGCCGGGACAGGAAAAGTCCGTTAAAAATTCATAGTTTCTTCATCAGACATCCATTTTCGTCTGTATTTTTACCGTTGAGCTACTATTAACGAGACCTTCGATTCTCTTTTAGGTTATTTCGGCTAAAAATCGGACGATCTAATATTCGAATTCCGGGCTGTATACTGCTATGTGAAATCTTAGAAAAATTATAACTTCCTCATACGAAGTTAGATTTTGACGTTCTTTTTATGCACACTCTCGGTTAAACATACACTAAAACTTTCAATTAGATATCTAAGGCTAAAAATTAGTTTATCAAAAATTCACTTTTTACGATTCCCGGTGCCGTGTCGGTTTTGCCGTAAAACTTCGACAGGTCATAACTTGTTGTGACAACCGTCAAAATTCGAGTCGGTTCTAGATTTGAATAAACTTAGTTGCACATATAGGCACGACACATAATAGACTTAGTAACTAGAAGCTAAGTTATAACCTACTAGAAACTTGGAAACAATTAGAATCAATGGATAGTATACTTAGATTTCACATTGATATGTAAATTCTACAACTACTTAACTGTAGTGAATATCCATATTTAGGTCACTCTTTGACTAGAACACCTTTTCATGAATCATATACACCCATCATGCACTTGACCTAGTAGTAGAAATTAGGTCAAAGTCTCATAGAAACTTAAGTCAAAGTTGAAGACTAGGACTAGTATACTTGATTCCTCAATTTCGCTTGAATTTCGGAATCACTACATAGAATGCCAATAAACCGGTAAAAATAAATTACAACCATTATTTATAATTTGAATAAGAGTTATGAAACTCAAAAATAATTTCAAAAGTCTCAAAATTTAATTAATTTTGATATCCAAATATTTATTAAATCTCAAGACCCTAAAAGCCATAAAAACTCATATTTATAAAATTTAACCTTAAAAATTCTATAAAAAAAAATTATGAAACTTATAATATGATCTTATAATAATTAAAATTATGAAAATTCATTCAAGGAAAATAAAATTTAACTCATTAACATTTACCCTTAATTTATAAATCAAAAACAAGGTTTAATGAATAAAAACTTGATTTTAGTGCACATTTTATATAAAATTGAGATATTTTATAAAAGAACTTAAATTTTATAAAAGAAAATGAATGAGAGAGGGGTATTATACTCAAAAATTCGGATCCCTCTCTCCCCATATCTCTCTCACACTCTCATTCTCCAACACACACACATCTCTCTTCTTTCTCTCTCTAGAAAACTCTCTCTACCTTCTCTCTAATTTTTTTTCTCCAAACACCACAACCTCAACCTCTTAACCACGAAATTATGGAGATTCATAAGGGTTTTTCAAGCCACAAATAAATTTAAGGTAAAGAACATACATCTCTTGAAGATCCACAACAATGATTTAAGCTATGCATGTGCATTTTACTTCAAAAATCGACTTCTACTTCTTCATCTTCTTCAAACTTGTTTTCTTTTTGTTAAAATGGTTATTATAACATCATGGATGTGTTTTAACACCATGCATGTATGTTAAACAAGGTTTCATGTTAATGATCTTAGTGCAAATTCTATTGTGGTAGTAAGTTTCATGTTAATGATCTTAGTGCAAATTCTATTGATTCATTGAAATTTAATTTTCACAGAAAAATGTTTGTAACTTATCAATATTAAATTTTGACACATTATTGGCATAATTCTATTGTGGTAGTAAGTATACTAGTATTAGATTACAATTAGAGGCTCATTAGTGTGTAACATCGTTGTAGGAAAATGATAGTGGTACGAGTGGAGCGTAGATCAAGGCATCATTTGCATCATCTCAATGCATAGTGAGTATTCACGCACTCCCCTATTTTCAGTTTTTAAATGTTTTGGGGTGGAAAAGCATGTCCTAAACTATTTATATTCGTTGTATTTATTTGACTCGTATAAACTTGGTTGCTATATTTTGCATATTGTGAGTATTCACGCACTCCCCTATTTTTAGTTTTTAAATGTTTTGGGGTGGAAAAGCATGTCCTAAACTATTTATATTCGTTGTATTTATTTGACTCGTATAAACTTGGTTGCTATATTTTGCATATTGTGAGTATTCACGCACTCCCCTATTTTTAGTTTTTAAATGTTTTGGGGTGGAAAAGCATGTCCTAAACTATTTATATTCATTGTATTTATTTGACTCGTATAAACTTGGTTGCTATATTTTGCATATTGTGAGTATTCACCACTCCCCTATTTTCGGTTTTTAAATGTTTTGGGGTGGAAAGCATGTCCTAAACTATTTATGCTCATTGTATTTATTTGACTTGTATAAACTTGGTTGCTATATTTTGCATATTGTGAGTATTCACGCACTCCCCTATTTTCAGTTTTTATGTTTTGGGGTGGAAAAGCATGTCCCGAAAAACTATTATTTGTTCGTTGTATTTAAATTGATTTGTATCAAACATGATTGCTATTTTATTGCTATATCGCTCTATGTATGTCTATGCAACATGGAACATGAGAACTTATCGTCTTAAGGCCCTTCCCTTACACTTTTCTCTAACCATTAAATCTTTGAGCCAATGGTCATTATGGATAGCGCTACTAGGAATTGACAACTCCTCACTCGCCCGATTGCTGGAGTGCATGATACCATATAATCTATGGAACGATAAGCATAGATCTTGATAGGGCTTCAGTCATAGGCTTGGTTGAGAACTCATTGTTTGCTCATACACATACAAACTTGTTATTTATTAAGGCAATAAACTCGTTTATCAATTATAGCAATGAACTTTGTTTCTCATTATAGCAATGAACTTCATTTCTCATTACAACAACGAACTTTTGTTACTAGATACTTATTTACTTGTTTTAGCAACGAACTTGGTTGCTCCTTATAGTAACAAACTTGTTTGCTCATTTTAGTAACAACCTTTATTTCCCATGAGGATATGAACGTTGCATCTCTTTTGGGCAACATACTTTATTTCTCATGATGACAACGAACTTTGTTTATACAAACCTATTTACTCATTTTAGCAATATAATTTTTATCTATGGAAAGTTATATCAAAACTTTGATTTCGATTCATTAAACCAATATTATTTTTAACTTGTGAACTCACCAACTATATCGGTAGTTGACCGCTCATATTACATGCTTTTTCAGGTATCATCTAGTAAGAGGCACCTAGAGACACTTCACTTGTAGGAGCATTTGCATGTGTTGACTTCTAAATACGTTGTAATTTCTTTTAAAAAGTTGTTCAAACTCATTGTAAATTTGTAATGATTTTTTAATACTATGGTTGGTGTTGTCTTTTAACTTTTGCTATGAGACCCTTTGTACTGCCACGCCTCGTGTTTCCGCTTTAGCGGGGTGTGACAGAAATGGTATCAGAGCCGAAGGTTATAGAGAATACCGGTTTTCCTTTGGAGAACCACAACGATAGCCAACAATTTTCAAAAATTTTTTAAAATACTAAACATACTACTGGTATAACTAATTCGAGTATGCATTATTGGACTTTAATTAAGTATAGCCTGGCCAACTATGCTTAATTAAGGAAAGGTAATGCGAGGCTGGAAACGGTTATAGTAGAATTATGTTCTAAACAATTTTCAACTTAAACTTTTGAAAAACAAAGTTTTTCGGTGTGCGTACGAGCATTGCATATTATAGTCATCCATCTAGATACACTTAGAAACTAAGTGCACTTTTATAACAATGCCTTTATTTAGAAATATTCTTATCCCTTATCAAGTGCTAGGTTAACCACTTAGGTTATATCACTAGCCACTCTAGGAGCAATGCACTTAGTACTGAGAATGAGTATTCCTCGGTAGCTGTTGACTTTAGATGTAAGGTTAGTAGTTAGATATACACAAGTAATAATCTTAAGTCGAAACGTATTTCAATTATTCCTCAATACCTCTTCATCGTATTCGTACTAGAGTTACAACTAGGAAAGCGTTCCGATACCGACACGGATGAAAATTGGAGCATCGCGTAAGGAGGTTTAACCCATATGTGAGGCCTTATTACTACGCTACGATTTGGCTCTACGTTGTTTCCACCTTGAGCTTAAAACTTAACATAAGATGTCCCTTTTACCTCTATAAAAGGGTCGTAAACTACATTGACACCATAAAACGTTTTTCAAACAATGTTTCTTGTCCTTTATCTTTGGGAAAAAGACATCGGTACTCGCCTTGTACTCGCCTTAGTATTTAGGTACGATCAGCTACACTAACATACTTATTCCTTACTTCTTAATCTTCCATCGAAAAGTTATTTCGCTTCATCGGTTTTATTTATCGCCGATAAAATATTTTATAACCACTTCATACAACTTACTAGACATTTCCTAACAATGTAAGCCATATTCTCGCTAAAAATCTTTTGACAACTTGCTTTAACTTAACACTTTTCTTCAAAACTCAATTTAACCAATATTGGTTTTAACCTTGCTATTTCAATTTCATTTCAAATCCATTTCAATGGATAGATGTGCTTTTAAGGGCATATAAACTATTTTAAACCTTGCTTACCATTTTGACACGTTTTCGAAAAACTTAGAAACATTTTTTTTATAAAAGTGTTTAAACTCTATGCTATAAAACTTAAACATATGACATTAAAGTTCATAGTATGTGTAAAAGCTTCATTGGATCTTCAAACCACTTTTGTTTTAAGTCTTTTGACTACTTTCTCATTTAGGCATTGTACTTAACTTAAATGTGTTTTCTAGTAACCTAACATGGTATTTTTACAACTTTCTAATCCAAATGTGTTTACAAGACATCACTGATGCCTACATTTCAAAACACACCTTATTTGTTTATTTTATTTCAAATTAGTTTTATAATCTATGTTTATAAAACTTACAACATTGCAAAACTTAGTGTTAACTTTTAAACTTCCAGCGACGCACTTTCGACAACGCACAATTATTCATCTAAATATGTAAAGTCTTCACCTTATCCGTTTTAACCATTGTTGGACTCTAGTCTAAAAGGTCAACACTATCAGATTTTCAATTACCATTTGTAGTGATTTTTTTTTTCACAAATGGAGTTTAACTTAATAGATAACTCGTGAATTTTTAGCAAACCTTAGAAAACACTTTAAAACTTCTGCAATTCTATTTAATCATCAATATACATCAAATATTGAAGTTTGAAATAGATCTCAACCTGGTTTTAAATCTACCTATATGTATTGTTCTTATAATTTTAACAATAACAATCATTGCCGCCGCTACCTTCCTTTTTCTTTCCCCCGAACTTTATTTCTCGCTCTCCTTCTGATTTTAGATCTCGCACACCATAATATTAATATAATACATCGTCTAACTTTTTTCTGTCTATTTTGCTTCTCCTGGTATCATGTTCGTATACATATAGACTAGAAGTCTACCCTTTCGTTTTGAGCGATTAATATGTGTATAGTCATGAGGCATACCTTTGATTTAGTCAACTTGGATATATTCAATTACGCCTGTTATCATATATATCTTGTTTTTATTTTGAAATCTACTATAAACAAGTGATCTTTATTTACATTTGCTCTTTCGTTCTAAGTTCGGAAACTTGATATAAAATGCAATTTTCATTGTATTTTTCCTTATAATTAATACACAAGATGAATACTCTTATGCTTATCATTTTTCTATATCCGAAAAATATATGTGAAGGATATGTATTCTTATGCTTCTTCTTTTCTTTAAATACATCAAAAGTCTTGAATTTTACTATTACATATTCTCTAAATGATTGTTTTTGTAGAAACACTAAATTAAGAATCTACTATTTTCAATGATCGATATTTTTGCAAATTTCTTAAAATAGCATTCTACTTTGTAATTTTCAGTGAGTTCCTAAACTCTCAACTTTGTTTTCATAAATAGTCTGACCCGTAAGCTTGAATTTATCCTGACTTAGACAATTAGACAATTTTTCAAAAGAGTAATCAAAATATTTTGTATAAACTCCCTTATTGATGACTTAAACCTGTAACCTTAATTAATCTTTATATTATTTTACTACTTCGTTTGATCGTCACTCATATATCTTCATTATCTTGGAATTATTAAACATTTTGATAATAGTGAGATTACTTATCGTTTCTAATCACTGAATATGCTATCTACACAATGTGATTTAATTTATCATAAACTTTCATCGCCTCCATTTGCAACAATGACTCTCTAAATATATTTATTCTTCGAATAAGGTTTTATTATTGTAAGAGTAACCGTAGTAGTAATTATAGCATCGGAGATCCTCAATCACTTTGTAATTTATTTTGTCGACGACACTTAATTAGCCTTTACATTTGAGATGTACCAATTTTTTTTGCCTACCCTTAGTACGTATTTTTAGGGAATTACCCTCGATCGCTTCCTTTTCGTTCGTGCTACCCTTTCTTATTTCGGAATATATCTTTTCCATATTTAGTAGCCCACACGAAAGTGAACAAATTGTTCCTAATCACTTCTTTATCAGGCGACAAATGTACACTTAGTGTTGATTTAGAACGCGACTTAAGTATCAATGCGGACTTAACACTTAATGCAGTTGGTGCTTCAGCAAAACTTATAGCACTCTTTTAAGTTAAATAATATCAAACCATATAATCTTTTCAATTAGTTTGCCATGGTTGGAACATGATTTCCATGATCCTAATTTCTCGCAATCTAGACTGTAGAACTCGAATTAGAGCAACATAAATTTAATTATAGCTAAAGATATGGGCTCTTCCCTTGAGGAATTAACCCAAAATAATAAAAGATCTCTTCAAGTCACCATCTCTCTAATTATACAATTGTATTCGACTGAGTTCTAATAGAATGCGTCACGAATTGAATTTCGGGACGAAATTCTTTCAACCGGAGGAGACTGTGACAACCATCAAAATTCGAGTCGGTTCTAGATTTGAATAAACTTAGTTGCACATATAGGCACGACACATAATAGACTTAGTAACTAGAAGCTAAGTTATAACCTACTAGAAACTTGGAAACAATTAGAATCAATGGATAGTATACTTAGATTTCACATTGATATGTAAAATCTACAACTACTTAACTGTAGTGAATATCCATATTTAGGTCACTCTTTGACTAGAACACCTTTTCATGAATCATATACACCCATCATGCACTTGACCTAGTAGTAGAAATTAGGTCAAAGTCTCATAGAAACTTAAGTCAAAGTTGAAGACTAGGACTAGTATACTTGATTCCTCAATTTTGCTTGAATTTCGGATTCACTACATAGAATGCCAATAAACCGGTAAAAATAAATTACAAACATTATTTCTAATTTGAATAAGAGTTATGAAACTCAAAAATAATTTAAAAAGTCTCAAAATTTAATTAATTTTGATATCCAAATATTTATTAAATCTCAAGACCCTAAAAGCCATAAAAACTCATATTTATAAAATTTAACCTTAAAAATTCTATAAAAAAAATTATGAAACTTATAATATGATCTTATAATAATTAAAATTATGAAAACTCATTCAAGGAAAATAAAATTTAACTCATTAACATTTACCCTTAATTTATAAATCAAAAATCAAGGTTTTATGAATAAAAACTTGATTTTAGTGCACGTTTTATATAAAATTGAGATATTTTATAAAAGAACTTAAATTTTATAAAAGAAAATACATGAGAAAGGGGTATTGTACTCAAAAATTCGGATCCCTCTCTCCCCATATCTCTCTCACACTCTCATTCTCCAACACACACACATCTCTCTTCTTTCTCTCTCTAGAAAACTCTCTCTACCTTCTCTCTAATTTTTTTTCTCCAAACACCACAACCTCAGCCTCTTAACCACGAAATTATGGAGATTCATAAGGGTTTTTCAAGCCACAAATAAATTTAAGGTAAAGAACATACATCTCTTGAAGATCCACAACAATGATTTAAGCTATGCATGTGCATTTTACTTCAAAAATCGACTTCTACTTCTTCATCTTCTTCAAACTTGTTTTCTTTTTGTTAAAATGGTTATTATAACATCATGGATGTGTTTTAACACCATGCATGTATGTTAAACAAGGTTTCATGTTAATGATCTTAGTGCAAAAATCGATTTTAAGGATCAAAACATCAAACTCATTTTTAAGAGTTCTTGAGAAATAAGATTTTTGTATTTTAATGCATGTACGTAAATTATGATTTTTAAATATATTTGATCTCTAGAAACATGACCATAACATGCATGGATCATGATATCTTTAAAATATTTCAAAGATTTACTCAAAGAAATGGTGAAAACTCACTTTTCTAACCAATCATCATGCATGCAATCTGCCAGATTTCTTTACCTGATTTTAAACTGCCATTTCACACTCATTTCTTAACCAAAATTCGAGATTCCTTTTCTGAAATATAATATTTTGAGCTAGCTTTCAAACCCATCTGACCTTACTGGAAAATTTCAATATTTCGATTTTTAGCAATTTTTACAAAACTATTGCTCAATCAGCACCTTTTTGTGAATACTAGTTTTGTATTGCATGTTCAAAGGTCTTATTCATCACTAAAAATCAAGTAAAAATTAATTTGATCACTTAACATCATGTATTAAGAGGTATAAAAAGATCTTGATTCAAAAGGCTTTGGAACATGTTGCAAAAATTCTCAAAGTAACATCAATAATCTTTACCAAAATCACAAGAATCAAGTTTTCTCTATAATTGTTTGAGCCTTTAGGCATGTTTTTCGACATCAAAAATACGAAAACAATTTTTCATTCTTATTAAATTGGTTGAAGATGCATTCTGGAAATTTTCAGCTCAATATATATTTTCTTTATTTTTACATGAAAATAATAATAAAATAGAGTGTTAAAGCATATAAAATACTTACACTTGTAAATAAATTCTGGAAATATTTGTGGATGACCCTTTTATTTAGCTCCAATAAATCATAAAGCCACTTTAGGGAATGTGAAAATATTATTTCTTTTTTTTCGCAGCTTGTACCTTATATTTAAGACTCAGAAAATATTTTGGGATTTTTTGAAAATGAATATCTATTTTTCTTGAATTTTTGTGTTTATAATGGACTAAAAACAGGAAAAATACTTTTACTCATCCAAAATTCATGAAAATTTACCATAAACTCTTATAATATGTTAGGATGATACATAAAAATTTTGATGATTTTTATCTTATGTATGCTGTTTTTCTTCTATTTTCCCAAGATTTAATACACTTCAATGTACAAAAATCAGAAAAATTGTGTTAAACATTTTGAAAACACATATTAATATTTTTCCCAGATTATGTACAATGTAAAACAGTTACACAAAAATTATAAGAATTTTTCATGATAATTTACTATTTTTCCATGATTTTATGATTATTCAAGGAATTAAATAGTGAAAAATAGTTAGACAAATCACAAATTCAAGAAAACTTATCTTAATGTCTTTGACTTCAATTAAAACTGAAATACAAAGTTTGGGAAATTTAGAACTAAATTGATTTAGTTTTTGAATATTTAATTGTTAGAACACCTCTTAAAATGTTAAATATTAACATTTCAATAATGAGAATTTACACTTAAATTGTTATATAACAATTGATTCATTGAAATTTAATTTTCACAGAAAAATGTTTGTAACTTATCAATATTAAATTTTGACACATTATTGGCATAATTCTATTGTGGTAGTAAGTATACTAGTATTAGATTACAATTAGAGACTCATTAGTGTGTAACATCGTTGTAGGAAAATGATAGTGGTACGAGTGGAGCGTAGATCAAGGCATCATTTGCATCATCTCAATGCATAGTGAGTATTCACGCACTCCCCTATTTTTAGTTTTTAAATGTTTTGGGGTGGAAAAGCATGTCCTAAACTATTTATATTCGTTGTATTTATTTGACTCGTATAAACTTGGTTGCTATATTTTGCATATTGTGAGTATTCACGCATTCCCCTATTTTCAGTTTTTAAATGTTTTGGGGTGGAAAAGCATGTCCTAAACTATTTATATTCGTTGTATTTATTTGACTCGTATAAACTTGGTTGCTATATTTTGCATATTGTGAGTATTCACGCACTCCCCTATTTTCAGTTTTTAAATGTTTTGGGGTGGAAAAGCATGTCCTAAACTATTTATATTCGTTGTATTTATTTGACTCGTATAAACTTGGTTGCTATATTTTGCATATTGTGAGTATTCACCACTCCCCTATTTTCGGTTTTTAAATGTTTTGGGGTGGAAAAGCATGTCCTAAACTATTTATGCTCATTGTATTTATTTGACTCGTATAAACTTGGTTGCTATATTTTGCATATTGTGAGTATTCACGCACTCCCCTATTTTCAGTTTTTATGTTTTGGGGTGGAAAAGCATGTCCCGAAAAACTATTATTTGTTCGTTGTATTTAAATTGATTTGTATCAAACATGATTGCTATTTTATTGCTATATCTCTCTATGCATGTCTATGCAACACGGAACATGAGAACTTATCGTCTTAAGGCCCTTCCCTTACACTTTTCTCTAACCATTAACTCTTTGAGCCAATGGTCATTATGGATAGCGCTATTAGGAATTGACAACTCCTCAGTCGCCCGATTGCTGGAGTGCATGATACCATATAATCTATGGAACGATAAGCATAGATCTTGATAGGGCTTCAGTCATAGGCTTGGTTGAGAACTCATTGTTTGATCATACACATACAAACTTATTATTTATTAAGGCAATAAACTCGTTTATCAATTATAGCAATGAACTTTGTTTCTCATTATAGCAATGAACTTCATTTCTCATTACAACAACGAACTTTTGTTACTAGATACTTATTTACTTGTTTTAGCAACGAACTTGGTTGCTCCTTATAGCAACAAACTTGTTTGCTCATTTTAGTAACAAACTTTATTTCCCATGAGGATATAAACGTTGCATCTCTTTTGGGCAACATACTTTATTTCTCATGATGACAACGAACTTTGTTTATACAAACTTATTTACTCATTTTAGCAATATAATTTTTATCTCTGGAAAGTTATATCAAAACTTTGATTTCGATTCATGAAACCAATATTATTTTTAACTTGTGAACTCACCAACTATTTCGGTAGTTGACCGCTCATTTTACATGCTTTTTCAGGTATCATCTAGTAAGAGGCACCTAGAGACACTTCACTTGTAGGAGCATTTGCATGTGTTGACTTATAAATACGTTGTAATTTCTTTTAAAAAGTTGTTCAAACTCATTGTAAATTTGTAATGATTTTTAATACTATGGTTGGTGTTGTCTTTTAACTTTTGCTATGAGACCCTTTGTACTGCCACGCCTCGTGTTTCCGATTTAGCGGGGTGTGACACTTGTGACAACCCGAAACTTTTTCAGTTAACGTTAGCCCGATTCCGTTAAATAAATTTGAATTTTATTTTGTTTCGTCAAATTCTTATAGCTTGGAAAATCATTAATTTATATAAATAGATTTATATAAGAGTCGGAAACTAAAATCGCGCAAACCCGAGTTTTCCTTCGAAAATCAGTAAATCCGGTCTGATTGGTGTTCACGGTCGTGGACCCGATCACGGCCGTAAACTGATCATGACTGGTGGGGTGGACCCCACCACCGACCATACACCCAGCCTATCAATATGTGCTCCCACCCCTAATTTACACTTTTCTGGCCTAAAACTCCCCATTTCTCTCTATAACTTCTCAATCGCAAACACCAAAATACCCTCTTTTCTTCCGAAAATCATCAAGAATCACATTTGAGCGTTGTTGTGGAGCATCTAAAACGCGTTTTGCATCGAATCAAGCATTTTTGTTCTTGAGTTCACGGCCAAGAACCCTTCAAATCTTCATATTTCATCAAGAACAGGTCGTGAACCCTTCAAACCTTCAAAGGTCGTAAACCCTTCAAAGGCAGTAAACTGTTCACTTCCGCAAACCTTCCCAAGTCGTGAACTTGGCTGAAAACCCGTTGTTTCCGATTCAATCGAGTCCCGGTAACACTCCTAAACCAAAAGCAAGTGTTTTTCCAACACTTTAATTAATGGTTTCGCTAATAATACGCATATGTGTATTTAATTATTATTAGGATCCCGTTAAGTGCCGCTTATATCAACTCGAGGGTCTTCGTTTCAAGTCTCGTTGTTCGGCATACACGCATCCAGTTGTGAGTTCATACCCCTATATTTTCCAAGCTTTTTAATATTTTAAGGGGGAGGGTGAATACAAGTAAAACACAAGAAATTGGTGTTTTAAAACATAATTCGGTTTATTTTATTTTCTTATTGTTAACACACATTTGAACATAGAACTTACTAAACATTATTACTAGTAGAATCACGAACAATTTTACAAACAAGTAAAATACAAACTTCACAAGCACAACACAGTTTTCTAACAAGGGAAAACAAACGCCTAAACTAGAAACAAAAGTACTATTTTCATAAGGATACATGTTAATAACAAAAAGGGGTTTTCATATAATTATTCTTGAATTTGTTGAGAGAACTACATTGTGAGACACGGCTTCTGGGAAGTCTACCCCTTAGGAACCAGAGTCTCCTGGAGGGAGAGCGTGAGTTTGTGTATAGATCTATACGGGACTGACAATCCCGCACCCTGACTATTAACTACAGTTAATCGGGGGTGACAAACGTCATTTCAGGTTACGACGTCTGAAGTACGTTGTAGTGTTTATCGTCCATTAACATGGTTATAAGAACTCATTGGGGAAATATGTGACAACCCGAAAAAAAAATTGATTTTAAAGCAGTCAGTCAACTCAACAGAGTGCCAGACTTATTGGAAATGAGTTCTAGTCTGGTTAAAGGTCATTCTAAGGAGTTTTAAGCCTAGTACACTTAAGAAATGAGTGTTAGAATGTACCTGCTAGAGACACTGTGCAACAAATCAAGCATTAACCTCATTATTAGGAGTTTACGGCCACAAAGCCAATGAGTTTACGGCTGTAAACCCATGTGGCCGTAAACTCGAGTGTATATATGTGGTCCTTGACCATTTTCAGCCATTTCTCACATTCCAACCTCAAGAACACTTCCAAATCCTCTCAAGTATCATCGAGTTCATCATCTTAGATCATCAAAAGCGTAAGTGTTCTTTCCCTTGATTTGTTGTTACACTTCATCTCCTAGTTACACTCTTTGATTCCATCCATGAAAACATTCATTTTCATCTAGATCTTCAAATCTTCAAGTTTCACCAAGAACACCAAGAACACACACTAGTGTTCTTGGCCAAAATCGACCATTTCAAGCTCCTAGCTCGTAAGTACTCCTTCCTATATTTCATATCTACTAGGATGCCTTGAATCACACCCTTGAAACATGCATTTCCCAAGAACATCTTTAGTTTACGGCCCAAGATCTCCCTTGGCCGTAAACTCAATGTTGTGGCATGAATGGACCATAAACCCTCCTAGATGCAAAGCTAGTGACCCAGAAACCTTCCTTGATGAGTATAGGACCTTAAACCACACTCACTTCATAATGTCGATGAGTTTACGGCAGTAAACTCCTTGCTTGGCAGTAAACTCATCAAAAGACTCAATAGAGGTGGTCTTTCTCACCATTGTGTAGAGTAAAATCCCATCAAGCTTCCCCAGCCTTCAAACACCCTTATATGCAACTTTGACCATGAGTTTACGGCCGTAAACTCCCTTGGCCATAAACACCAAACCATGGCCTTAAACATTCTTTAGTTGAATCACATGTGATTCCAACACTTGGTCAAAGTGTTCCCTAGTCCCGTGAGGTGTTTCCTTGCATTTGGTTGCTTCCAAGCACTATATTTATGTCAATACATGCCAATGTATTTCATTTAGGACTTGTTGTGTTTCGGGACTTCACTCGTGGAACTTCTCATCCTTACGCACGTATTCGTTGAATCACCCACATCAGGTGAGTTCATACCCCGTAATGAATCTTTTAACTGTTTTTAAATGTTTTAAGGGGGGAATACAAGTTGAACACAATGTTAATTGTGTAATTGTTTGTTATAAACATTTTCAAAAGGATTACTTACGTTATTTATAATTTGTCAAAACATTTCAAAGACTTTTTTCAAGTTATGTACTTTATAGTTTAACAAAACTCCGTTTTTAAAGTACCAGCATAACTTAGTGGTAAAATGAGTCATTTCCACAACAGTTCAAGTACATTACTAGTAAACTATAATAGGTATAGTTTAGAGTCAATTCATACATGAGTCAAGCATACTATGATGAGAAACAAACAGAGCATACATACATACTAGATAGAGAGAACATACAATACAACTAGAATATCCTATATAAGAGAATACACTATACACTAATACAGAGTGAACATTACTACATTATGACTTACTATACAAACACTGTTATACGATAAATTAATGTGACATACGGATTCACATTAAAACCTTTAATTAACCATTTTAGGATTAAAGGTTATTTTAGACTCTCCGAGGCATATTGTTCATTTAATACCACCTGCAGTCTGCAGTTCATTTCTTTAGACTCTCCGAGGCTTATTGTTCATTTAATACCACCTGGAGTCTGCAGTTCATTTCTTTAGAATCTCCGAGGCGTATTGTCCATTTAATACCACCTGGAGTCTGCATTTCATTACCTTAGACTCTCCGAGGCGTATTGTCCATTTAATACTACCTGGAGTCTGTATTTTATTACTTTATAGCCAGCAGTGTTACAGCTGAGGTAAAACATTATTTTCCCTATTACATTTACTTTGTGATCTTTTCACATATCCATTGATGTATATACTATATTTAGTTAGTGAGAGTCTCACTTGGGAAAATACACACTCAGTCAAAGAACAAACATACGTAACATTAGATGCCTTGGTAGAAGGCTACGTTTAGTAGAAAGGACCATAATGCTAACCATATGATTCCTTAATGTATACATCAAAGGATACATATATAACGATAGGATCTGACAGGTAATAGAATGTGTGTTCTCCGCTTCATTTCCTGTTCCTTGTTTGGTTGTGGGGTTGGAGCAGATTCACCCAATCTATTATCTATTCGATCCTAGGTATATATGTCCAGTATACATTGAGTCATCATAAGGGTACCATGTATGAGTCAAGTCATAGGACACAGAGTCAATGCATAGTTTTCTAGTACAGAACATACTTCCCAAATTATAACTTTTGATATACAACACTAGAAACTTACCAGTAAAGGGTTTAATCCATTTTATTAAACCAGGATAAACTTAAAGGACCCTAAGTGTTTAACTCTATAACATTTTAGTTTATACAGCATGGTTATATATCAGTGATACCCAATAGGTAGTTAAATGTGTGCTTTCCGCCTTATTTCCTGTTCCTTGTTTGGTTGTGGGCTTAGGGCAGATTCACCCAATTAGCTCTCTATCCGATATTAGATCATCTATAGCCAGTATAAACTAAGTGATTATAGGAGTAATCACTGTGGTCACCTTTTTAATTATAAGAAATAGGAATTCTTCTTAAAGAATCTTTTCATTAACTATAAAGAAACCATTATAATTAACTCCATGAGTAACAAGTGAAACGCCAGAGTTATATACAACAATGATCTAACAAACAATGGGATGTGTGCTATCCGCCTTACTCCCTGTTCCTTATTTGGTTGTGAGTTTAGGGCAGATGCGCATAGTCGATTGCTTGTTTACTCTGAGTTTTATATCACTTGTATCCATTTAGTACTCATAGAAAGGATTGTGGGATCATTTTACGTATCTTTCATCATAGTGGGAAATATAGGATTTCCTAAGAGGAACATGCGAACTTTTCTAAACAGAACTTACAACTTACTACGTTTTTCAACTTCAAGTTTCAACAGCAGTTACTACAACATTTTACAACTTACATCACTAAAATCTTATGAACTCACCAGCTTAATTGTTGATCAACTCTTTCAAATAACTTGTATTCTCAGGAGACTAGTAGACAGGTACTCGTGCCGGGAATTCAGAAGATGGAGCAGTATAGCTTCAAGTCTTGTTTGTTATTTGCTTATGCGTTTTATGTTTCGTGAACACACACGTTGTAAACACTTTCTTTCTAATGAAATGGTTGTTAATTACTTTGCTTACTATAATGCATGTCTTGTGATACTAAACATGACGTCCTCCACCCCAGAACGTTTCCGCCGTTCTGGTTTTGGGGTGTGACAAAATAACGACTCGTTCACGTAATAATATACTTAACAAACAGTCATCAGGGTTAATAACTAGGGGATTACTTAGTATATACATCAGGGTGATATGAAATTAACATCCGACATGCAGTGGGATGTGTGACTTCCGCCTTATTTCCTGTTCCTTGTTTGGTTGTGGGCTTAGGGAAGAATCACCCAATCGACTGTCTGTTCGATCTAGATTTCTATAACTCGTATGTACTAAGTGATCACAGGAGTGTATTAACAACACTTTCAGTATACAGAACAATATGTTTTCAACTAGTTTTATTTTATGTAATAAAACTACTATACTTTAATGGAGGTAGCCAGGGTTTTCAAAAAAAAAAATAATGCTTTAACAACATGAGTATGGAAGATACTTGTACTTTTCAGTTTTGGAACATTTAAAACAACAACTTACACTTAGGGAAAATATAGGATTTTCCAGGAAAAACATCAGTACTTTACAAATGATTGGTTTATCATTCAACTAAGGAATATTCATTAATAATCCTATAACTCCTTAATTTATGCATTTGGGTTACGAATGAAGAATATCCGATAGACCGTGGAATGTGTGGTTTCTGCCTCATTCCCTGCTTCTTGTTTGGTTGTGGGTTTAGGGCGGATCCACACAATTAACTGTCTGTTTGATATTCGTTTATACATAGCTAGTGTGAGCTAAGTGGTTATAGAAGGAATTGGTATTATCATACTTTTACTAAGAAAATATTGGATTTTCTTGAAGAATACTTTCAACAGATTCCAAAGGATCAATACAGTCAACTTGTAAGTATCTAGTGAATGCTTCAGGGTTATGTACATGAGGATCTGACAACCAGTGGAATGTGTGGCCTCCGCCTCATTTCCCGTTCCTTGTTTGGTGTGGGCTTGGGGCGGAACCACACAATCGAGTGTTTGGTTGATCTGGATTATATATGATTTGTATACCCTAAGTACTCGCAGAAGGAAACTGGTACAAATCTTTTTACTTAACATTCATTACATCATAAATTATAACGTTTTCTGGAGGAACACAACGTACTTTTCAAGAACATAGAATCTGTTTTCTAAAACAAAACGCTTATGAACTCACCAGCTTAAATGCTGATACTCTTTCAAAACCTAGTTGTATTCTGAGGACACTAGTAGACAGGTACACGCACAGGGTTCAAGAAAATGGAGCATAGTAGCTTCGAGTCTTTACTTGCTATTTACTTTTGGAGTCAGTTATATGATTCAAAAACAATGTAAACTTTATTCTATTAATACAATGATTGTTGTTGCTTTGATTACTATTATTCAGTTGTTGTGATATTATACATGACATCCTCTGCCCCTGAACGTTTTCACCGTTCCGGTTTAGGGGTGTGACAGATCGGTATCAGAGCATTGTTTATAGTGACCTCAGTATATCAACCAGTAAATGATATACAACTATAAATACAATGAGGCCAATATAAGTATTTTACAAGAAGTATACTAACAAGCATACATACTAAGAACAAGTATCACAAGAAGAACAAAACAAAAGTATTTGGACATTGGACACTACAGTTAAACCTAGGCAGTTATGTAATCATATATGGGATAAATATAACCTGATCAACTATATTTATTTGAGATACGACCAACATGTGTTTGGGAGTGATAGTGGTGTTGCAACGAGTCTAAAACTTACCTAAATCTATATACAAAGGATCTCTAGAACAAGACATAAAGATAAAATACTATAGGAGTATTTTAGGCACTATAACAAACTTATATGAAAAACTAAAAGACTCTTACTGGCAGGTCTATAGTTGCGAAGTGCATCCTTCCAGGGTTATATACAATTGGGATCTTATAGACTTCGAATTGTTGATCTTTGCTCTACTACCTGTTCCTTGTTTGGTTGTGGTTTTAGAGTAGGATC
Organism: Lactuca virosa; assembly: GCF_052849685.1. Lineage (NCBI taxonomy): Eukaryota > Viridiplantae > Streptophyta > Magnoliopsida > Asterales > Asteraceae > Lactuca > Lactuca virosa. The sequence goes on along the minus strand of NC_136433.1, from coordinate 361,935,183 downwards.
ACCCATTTGAAGGTCTATTTGATATTGGTTATATACAACTTACATGCACTGCTTGATTATAGGAGGACCCAGTTTGGATCATTAATAACTTTAGAAGAAATGTTTTATTTAATCTCATAAGATTCTTTAGACATTCCTATTCTCGCACGAACAACCTTGATAGAGATAGTCACTCCACTACAACCACCAAGAGAGGAGTCAGGGAGGAATAAGAGAGGATTCATAAAGTGAATTCCTAGAAGGAATCATACGAGGAGACAAATCTTCCATCAGGAAGTGGTGGAGATCAGAGATAGAACCCGAAGCATGAACTATTGAGAATAGGAAAACCATAAGAAAGTCCAGAGACAACAAATCCCCACAGTTGAATTCAGGGCCATCATAACTAGGACAAAAAACACAGGAAACCACTCATGAGGTGCACAAGGTGGCAGAGCACCCTATACATCACACTAATGATTAACTAATTAATGTAATCTAGTGAGTTAGTGATTACAGTGTGACAACCCGAAATTTCCGTTTGTTTCATCTCCGTAATTAAGCACTTCAAAAATTAGCCAAATTTATCTCAAAGAATTTTTGGCCGGATTTAATCCCGTTGGAATATCTTAAATAATATTCGTCAAGCGAACCAAAAATAAGGAAGTATAAATTTAGAGTTGTCGTGTTTAACGTAAGTCATGAAACTCCAAAATTTGTAGTTTTACGGGAGTAAACTCGGAGTTTATGACCGCAAACCCCCGAGAGTATAAATATGACACTTAGTCATTTTCCCAACTTTCACCTCAAGAACACCCAAGAAACTCTCTCAACTATCATAAATTCATCCCGTCAAATCCGCCAAAAACGATCATCCAAGCTCCTAGAACGTAAGTACACTTACCCTAGCTTCTTGTGTGCTTAATAGGAACTTGTTTACACTTGAAATCACCCAAGAAACACCAAGAACAAGGTGTTTACGGTCCAAGGTGTTCTTGGACCGTAAACCCTAAAATGGGTGCCAAAGTGTGCCTTGGTTCATTCTAAGCCTTGACAACTAGCATAGATTCCTTCCTTGATGAGTTTAGAACTCGAAAATCATCATATCCCCATGATCATATGTGTTTATGGTTTGGGGAGGCCATCCCAAAACCGTAAACACCTTCAAATGATGTTTAGATGCCCCTAATGCCTTCTAATGGTTGTGTAATGAAGTAGAACCTTACATGCATGAACTAGGAACCCTAAAGACATGAAATGAAGGGCCAAACATGAGTTTACGGTTTGGGAAGATCTCCCAAAACCGTAAACTCCTTTTTAAGGTGTTTAAGTGCCCTTAACACCTTCTAATGCTTGAATAAGTGTCTAGAAACTTGCATGCATGAGATAGAACCACCAAAACACAAGAGAAATGGAAAAACATGAGTTTACGACCGTAAACTCATGTGTTTACGGCCGTAAACTCCCAAGGGAGTGGTCCAAGGACCGTAAACTCCAAAAAGTGTCCGTTTTGAGCCCCAATCACTTCCTAAGCCCTTGATTCGTGTCTAGCATAACTCCTTGAGTAGTATTGGACCTTTGAACACCCAATGGCACCATTACCATGAGTTTACGGCCGTAAACTCATGGGGACAATGGTCCAGAAACCGTAAACACCCCTAAGGGCCACCATTTGAAGTATAAACTCCATAGTGAGGTCATACGCTCCTTATACGCAACCCTTAGTACTCCTAGCACTTGTGGTAAAGTGTTTCCATGTATTAGGGTGTCTAAACTTGCTTAATTAGTTATTAAATAACTAATTAGATACATAAATGTACCATTGTATGTTCAATAGGATCCGAGTGTGCGTTCAAGTCCTCACTTGACATATAGCATCTTATACCATCCGTCCATCCGAATCACCCACGGCAGGTGAGTTCATACCCCTATACTTTTCCGAGTTTCTCATGTTTTCAGGGGGGAGAATACAAGCAAAAGTAAAAGGAAACTTGTACTCGATTTTTCTTTTATTGTATAATATGATTTCATGTTCAGCATGCTTTTAACTCCGAAAACTATTTTACAAATCGATTAAGAAATCAACTCGTAGTAATAGTTTTCAAATCTAAAGAAAAGAACTCATGAATCTTATCATAATATGTATTATTTCATAAAGAATTCATGTAAATCAAATCATAAAAGGATCTTTGTAATAAAACTTGTAAATTAGTTAGGCTAAGTTTGAGACATGTCCTCGGTAACACTCCCCCGGTACGTGACTGGAGGGTTGCGTCCTATAACCATAATCTCTTGGATGGAGAGCGTGACTATTGTGTATAGATCTATATGGGACTGACTATCCCACACCCTCGCTGCTAGCTACAATGGAACTCTTTGGTTCAGGGGTGACAAAGTCATAAATGATACTGGCCCATTTACGTGCCTTATCCAGTCTTAGTACGGTTAACGCACTCACAACTTAGGTAGCGATAATTTACTCTTCAAATATAATTCCTCTGTGTGTGATCAGAGCTTCAAATATAATTCCTCTGTGTGTGATCAGAGCTTCAAATATAATTCCTCTGTGTGTGATCAGAGCTTCAAATATAATTCCTCTGTGTGTGATCAGATCTTCAAATATAATTCCTCTGTGTGTGATCAGATCTTCAAATATAATTCCTCTGTGTGTGATCAGAGCTTCGAAAGAAAACGTCCTCCGAGTATGGTAAATACTCGCGTATAGATAACTAACTTTCAACTTATAAGAAAATATAGGATTTTCTAGGAACAACTCGAACTTTCATAAACTATGGTTTAACGTATAACTAATGAGAAACTAAACCTCTTTCATAAGAAAATATGGGATTTTCTTGGTAAACAACTTTTCAAAGAATCAAAGGAACATATCTTTTACCAGAATTAACAGCTTATGAACTCACCAGCTTTATGCTGATATTTTAAAACTGCTTGTATTCTCAGGACATTAATAGACAGGTAATCTTGCCGACTTTTGGGAGAAGACGGAGCGTTTTGAAGTCACGTCTTTTACTTTTTCTATATACCGATATGTATAAACTTTGTATTAAGACAATGTAAATCTTTTCATGTATGTATTCAATGTCTGGATTGTGTTTACTATGCTTACTATGATACAACTGTTGTGATACTACACATAACGTCGCTCCACCCCGGAACGTTTCCGCCATCGGTTTCGGGGTGTGACAGATTGGTATCAGAGCTTTTGTTTATAGTGAACTAAGTATACAGAACCTTACATGGTATACAACTATAAACACTAAGGGGCCTAAGTGCTCTAAACTAAAAGTATACTTTCAAAATATAAGTATTTTTATAAAAAGTATACAAGTATATCCGTATTCCAGGAACCGTACCATAAGTAGAACAAAAAAAAAAGTATTTTGGATGTTAGACACTGCGGTTAAACCTAGGCAGTTATGTAATCATGTCTAGGATCAATATAGCCTGATCAACTATATTTATTCGAGACATGACCAACATGTGCTTGGGAGTGACTTTGGTGTTGCGACAATCCTAAAACTTACCCAATATCCATAAAACTTGAAATACTATAGGAGTATTTTAGTCAGAGCCGATTACTTCGTAGAGATTCATTCCAAGTGTTGCTACTCATTCCTTTTAGCGATAACTTATTTGCACTTGTAGCTTTTCCTTTCTTATCGCTTAGTAGGACACTCTAACAATCATTATGAGATATATCTTTGCTTCATATCTCTTGATTCCATTCAGAGGACTTACCATCCTCTTCTTCCTGAATGTTTCTAGAACAAGATGCATCCCCGAAGAAGACCTAACAGAAGAAATGAAGACACTCCACCACCACCACCGCCCCCTCAGTTCGATCCCGTTATGTTCCAAGCAACTGTTACTGCTGCTGTGGCAGCCGCGATGTCACAGATGAACCCTGGCGGATCTGGTGGTCAGGGAGGTGGTACTCATCCCCAAAATCATGAAGGTGGCCAGGGGCACCAGAAGGAGTGCTCCTATAAAGACTTCATGAACGCAAAACCCACATCCTTCGACGGCACTGGAGGAGTTATCGTCCTCACTCAATGGATCGAGAAAATCGAGTCCATTTTCGAAATCTGTTCCTGTTCAGAGGTCAACAAAGTAAAGTTCGCCGCTTGCACTTTCTCCAATAGGGCGCTGACCTGGTGGAATGGTCGGGTCAAATCCCTAACCCTACCAGTGGCAAACGCCATGGGTTGGGAAAGCTTAAAGGAACTCATGATAGCTGAATACTGCCCACGGGGTGAAATGTAGAAGCTAGAGCACGAACTCTGGATCCTAAAGATGAAGGGTTCCGACTGTTGGTTGGTGGAGAAAATAGGTGAAGGAAAAGGTGGTCAAAGAAGATGGCCATAGAAAATTGTTGATCAATGTAAAAGCTAGTTGGCAGTAGTCCAAATTAGTGGGTAGAATTTCAGATTACCAAAGATTGTGTTAGCCTTGTTTTTGACTAACTAAGTAGTATCTTATTGCTTTTGTCTTTCTGTTTCTTTGGTGTCTATGTAAGGCTATTTATAACCCTCTGTCTATTGAATATTTTGTGTGCAAAAACTTGAGAGAACATCAAGTGTAGAGTGTCAAGCCAATTGTAATCTTGTGAGTGTTAATAAAATTCTCTAGTTGCAGCCCGTGGATGTAGGATTTGCACCGAATCCGAACCACGTAAAATCCTTGTGTTCTTCTTGCTTTATTTTCGTGAGTTTGTGTGTGTGTGATAGTGTGTTTCCGCTGCGTGTACCCGGTCCGGTTCCTAACAACTGGTATCAGAGCTAGATTAGCGAGGTTTGGAGGGTACGATCGTTTTTTTTATCACGCACGAGTGTACCTGATTTGTATCTTGTTTGTCGTAATGGCTGAAGACAAGATTATAATCGAAAGGTTCAATGGTTCTGATTTTAGCTGGTGGAAAATGCAATTAGAAGCATTGCTATGTCAGAAAGACTTGGACATGGTACTCGGAGACAAACCGGAGAAAATGGAAAAAGCTGCTGAAGATGCGTGGAACTCAAAGGACAAGAAAGCCAAGGCGGTTATTACATTGTCGTTGACGAAGAGCGTTGCTTTCAACATCATGAATGAAACCACGGCACGTGGTATGATGGAGGCTCTGTCAAATATGTATGAGAAACCATCGGCGGCTAACAAGGTGTTCTTGATGAAGGAGTTGTTCACTACAAGGATGAATGAGGAAGGCTCAGTTACGGTTCACATTAACAATCTAAATTCAATTCTATCCAGATTATCATCTGTGGGAATTAAATTTGATAACGAGACTCAAGCATCACTGCTACTAGCTTCTCTACCTGATAGCTGGTCCGGAACAGTTACCGCTGTTACAAGTTCCGTGGGGACCAGTGGTATGACTTTTGAAGGGGTTAGAGATTTGGTTCTAGGCGAGGATATCAGACGCAAGAATCAAGGTGGATCTTCCTCTTCTGATTTATTAAATGTCGGAAGAGGTAGAGGGAATCGCAGGAGCAGTGGGAGTCGGGGAAAAAGTTCTTCTAGAACTTTGAAGAATGTGAAGTGCTGGAACTGCCAAGAGGTGGGACATGTTAAGAGTCAATGTCCAAAGAAAGAATTGAACATTACCGGTGCTGAGAGTGTGTCTGAGGATGATGCATTGATACTCAGTATGGAAAGTTCTGTAGACTCTTGGGTCATGGATTCAGGGGCTTCGTTTCACGCCATGGACAACGGGGAAACGATGGTGAATCTAAAAAAAGGAGATTTTGGAAAGGTGCGGTTAGCAAATGACGACATGCTTCAGGTAACGGGCATGGGAGATATTGATTTGGTTACTTCATTGGGAACTACATGGAGCCTGAAGGATGTCAGGGTGATTCCGGAGCTGAAGAAGAAATTGATTTCTGTTGGTCAGCTGGATAAACAAGGACTAGAAGTAAGGTTTGGTAGTGGTAAATGGAGGGTGGTCAATGGTGATCTGGTGATTGCTCGTGGTATGAAGTGTGGGTCATTGTATATGGTTGAGGTACCTGCTGAGGGAAGTATGACCGTCCCTGTTAAACAAGACAAAATCTGGTTCGCTAAATCTACGGCTAAGAGAGTTCATTTTGCAAACATGAATTCTGGAGCCAAAGAGATGTTAGCTGAATGAGTTCGAAAGTCTAAACCATTCAGGGGATTCTGTGACAGTGGGAGCACGGGACGTGTTTCGGGTACAGTTACAAAGAGCCGTTGGGTTTTGAAGACTAAGACTGAAAAATTCTCTCCTGTTGGAAGTTTGCAAAGATTGGAGAGTGTTAGTGGTCCTCAGTGTATCTCTGGATCCGGTGGAGTGTCCAAACCGGTTGAGACAGAGGATGAGTCGGTGGTGGGATTAGCCACGACTGAGTTGGAGCTAGTGGGAGCTTCAACTGGCCCTTCTAGTACTTGAAGATGAGGGGCGGCTGCAATTAGAGAAATGGGACTAAGTTTAGCTTGTTCTTAGGAATTGGAGGCTTGGAAGACTTGGTTGTTTTAAGATTACTGGAGAATTATTAGGTTATTTTCTCCAAGTGGGAGATTGTTGGTTGGTGGAGAAAATAGGTGAAGGAAAAGGTGGTCAAAGAAGATGGCCATAGAAAATTGTTGATCAATGTAAAAGCTAGTTGGCAGTAGTCCAAATTAGTGGGTAGAATTTCAGATTACCAAAGATTGTGTTAGCCTTGTTTTTGACTAACTAAGTAGTATCTTATTGCTTTTGTCTTTCTATTTCTTTGGTGTCTATGTAAGGCTATTTATAACCCTCTGTCTATTGAATATTTTGTGTGCAAAAACTTGAGAGAACATCAAGTGTAGAGTGTCAAGCCAATTGTAATCTTGTGAGTGTTAATAAAATTCTCTAGTTGCAGCCCGTGGATGTAGGATTTGCACCGAATCCGAACCACGTAAAATCCTTGTGTTCTTCTTGCTTTATTTTCGTGAGTTTGTGTGTGTGTGATAGTGTGTTTCCGCTGCGTGTACCCGGTCCGGTTCCTAACACCGACATCGCTGCCTATACATCTAGGTTTGAAGACCTAGCGCTTCTCTGTCCGGGAATGGTCGCTCCGGAAAACAAGAAGATTGAGAGATATATCTGGGGACTGACCCAGCCGACCAAAGGAAATGTCTTGGCTGCTAGGCCAAACACCTTCGACAGCGCTAAGTGTCTGGCGCAGACTCTCATAGATCATGGAGTTGATCTTGACGAAGTGACAGCCTCCCCCAAACCGGCTAAGGAGAGTGGTGAGAAAAGAAAGTCCTGGGAACAGAAAAAGGGCCAGACTTTGCAGGAACCCTCAAAGAAGCAACACACGGTAGCAGTCCACGCTGCTACTACTCCTGCTGCTACTCCTGCAACTCAAGCACCTACCAGTAGGTATACTGGTAATTTTCCTTGGTGCGGTAAGTGCAATTATCATCATCGCATCCCTGGCCCATATCGTGAAATGCTCTGCAACAACTGTGGCAAGAAGGGCCACCTGACTCGAGACTGCAAAACACCAGTTCAACCAACCCATCAGGCCCCTGGAGCAGGTATTGGTCAAGCCTGCTATGAATGTGGAGAAGTCGGGCACTACAAGAGAAACTGCCCCAAGGCAACAACAACTGGAGGCACAGGGGGAGTACTGACAATGAACCAGGAGGAGTCTAACCCTAATGCCTAGGGGAAAACATCTAGGAACCCGGCAAAACCTTGGTACGTCTCTCGATCCTAAGTAGCTAATCGAGAACTTTAAATAAATCAATTCTAAATTGTAATTACTCCCTCGTTAAGGCGAAAGTCGCATCACTTTTATAAGAATTCAAAAATCCATCAGGTAAAGCTATGATGGCTTAATATATATGTTAAGGTCATTTATGATTAAGATTGATAGACCTCGAGTGAGTGATGCTGCCTTATCTCCTGTTCCTCGTTTGGTTGTGGATTTAGGGCGGAGTTGCTCAGTCAACAGTCCTTTTAATCCTAATTATACATGACTAGTGTATACTAGGCGATTATAGAGAGGCCTCGTAAGAAATCCATTCATGAAAGGTACATTATTCCAAAACATCAGGACCCCCTCGAATTCCGCGTCAATTCTATCGGTCCAAGTATCCGCGACAGTGATACCATGGACGAAACCCGAGACGCCAAGAACTTGTGTGACCGTTCAGCACATGGTTCTATCGACTTTTATTCCATATCATGTCGATGTATGTCAACTTCGACAAATCCATCAATTATGGTTCGACTTAGTGCAACCATGTGAAAATTCCTAGTGCTGTGTAAAGAGAACTTTCACCATATCCCATGCGTCAAATAAAAGTTCTTCCGAAACTAATAAGAAAACCTAATGCGAACTGTCAGTCGTCTCTCTTATTTAAAACCTTCAGAATTACCCAGGAGAGGGGTACCGCGCGCTGTTAACCAACCCCTCTTTAGTCATCAAAACCTAAAGCGAAAAGCACTTCAGAAAATCTCTAAGGGCGAAGTTAGCCCTGATCAGAGACTTCTATCCATAAAACAGCGAAACGAGTAATAGAATGATTTTCTTTCCACTTAGGAGTCATACTGTGAAAGCATCGTCTAGTAAAACCTCATTATCTCACCGACTTTGCACTAGGTCGAGATAAATATTCTGTAACCAATAGAGGCCAGTAAATAGCCAATACCCCCATGATCCAGAAAACCTCCAAAAGCCAGTCAGTGGGAGATGCGAATCCAAAGACGACCTGAGCCTTCTAAGAACCAACCCGGGAAATACACCCCAGTGAGAGAGAACTTTTGGAATTCTATAAGTTCCACCCAAATCTATCCCTGTCTTAGACTCGAAAGAGTGCTTGTCCGACACGACTCTCGAAAGCCCACTCGTCAAAAACCGAAATCAATGAGAGCCCCAACTTCGTATAAGAACCTATAAAAGTCATGGACCGAAGAGTCAAGCGAAGCGAAACAAATCCGCATCCTGTTAGTGAAGGTTCGCTGGTACGCCAAGCGAAGACCGGAGTTCACTTGGGAGCGCAAGGACCAACCGAATAAGAAGTACCCTAATCTCTTTGCTCGATTGTTCGTGCTTACTTCTTTGCCTAAACTCTAATTTCGGGACGAAATTCCCTCTAACGGGGGGATGATGTGACAACCCGAAATTTCCGTTTGTTTCATCTCCGTAATTAAGCACTTCAAAAATTAGCCAAATTTATCTCAAAGAATTTTTGGCCGGATTTAATCCCGTTGGAATATTTTAAATACTATTCGTCAACCAAACCAAAAATAAGGAAGTATAAATTTAGAGTTGCCGTGTTTAACGTAAGTCACGAAAATCCAAAATTTTGAGTTTTACGGGAGTAAACTCGGAGTTTATGACCGCAAACCCCCGAGAGTATAAATATGACACTTAGTCATTTTCTCTCATTTTTCCAACTTTCACCTCAAGAACACCCAAGAAACTCTCTCAACTATCATAAATTCATCCCGTCAAATCCGCCAAAAACGATCATCCAAGCTCCTAGAACATAAGTACACTTACCCTAGCTTCTTGTGTGCTTAATAGGAACTTGTTTACACTTGAAATCACCCAAGAAACACCAAGAACAAGGTGTTTACGGTCCAAGGTGTTCTTGGACCGTAAACCCTAAAATGGGTGCCAAAGTGTGCCTTGGTTCATTCTAAGCCTTGACAACTAGCATAGATTCCTTCCTTGATGAGTTTAGCACTCGAAAATCATCATATCCCCATGATCATATGTGTTTACGGTTTGGGGAGGCCATCCCAAAACCGTAAACACCTTCAAATGATGTTTAGATGCCCCTAATGCCTTCTAATGGTTGTGTAATGAAGTAGAACCTTACATGCATGAACTAGGAACCCTAAACACATGAAATGAAGGGCCAAACATGAGTTTACGGTTTGGGAAGGTCTCCCAAAACCGTAAACTCCTTTTTAAGGTGTTTAAGTGCCCTTAACACCTTCCAATGCTTGAATAAGTGTCTAGAAACTTGAATGCCTGAGATAGAACCACCAAAACACAAGAGAAATGGACAAACATGAGTTTACGACCGTAAACTCATGTGTTTACGGCCGTAAACTCCCAAGGGAGTGGTCCAAGGACCGTAAACTCCAAAAAGTGTCCGTTTTGAGCCCCAATCACTTCCTAAGCCCTTGATTCGTGTCTATCATAACTCCTTGAGTAGTAATGGACCTTTGAACACCCAATGGCACCATTACCATGAGTTTACGGCCGTAAACTCATGGGGACAATGGTCCAGAAACCGTAAACACCCCTAAGGGCCACCATTTGAAGTATAAACTCCATAGTGAGGTCATACGCTCCTTATAAGCAACCATTAGTACTCCTAGCACTTATGGTAAAGTGTTTCCATGTATTAGGGTGTCTAAACTTGCTTAATTAGTTATTAAATAACTAATTAGATACATAAATGTACCATTGTATGTTCAATAGGATCCGAGTGTGCCTTCAAGTCCTCACTTGACATATAGCATCCTATACCATCCGTCCATCCGAATCACCCATGACAGGTGAGTTCATACCCCTATACTTTTCCGAGTTTTTCATGTTTTCAGAGGGGGGGGGGGGAATACAAGCAAAAGTACAAGGAAACTTGTACTCGATTTATCTTTTATTGTATAATATGATTTCATGTTCAGCATGCTTTTAACTCCGAAAACTATTTTACAAATCGATTAAGAAATCAACTCGTAGTAATAGTTTTCAAATCTAAAGAAAAGAACTCATGAATCTTATCATAATATGTATTATTTCATAAAGAATTCATGTAAATCAAATCATAAAAGGATCTTTGTAATAAAACTTGTAAATTAGTTAGGCTAAGTTTGAGACATGTCCTCGGTAACACTCCCCCGGTACGTGAGTGGAGGGCTGCGTCCTATAACCATAATATCTTGGAGGGAGAGCGTGACTATTGTGTATAGATCTATATGGGACTGACTATCCCACACCCTCGCTGCTAGCTACAGCGAAACTCTTTGGTTCAGGGGTGACAAAGTCATAAATGATACTGGCCCATTTACGTGCCTTATCCAGTCTTAGTACGGTTATGGCACTCACAACTTAGGTAGCGATAATTTACTCTTCAAATATAATTCCTCTGTGTGTGATCAGAGCTTCAAATATAATTCATCTGTGTGTGATCAGAGCTTCAAATATAATTCCTCTGTGTGTGATCAGAGCTTCAAATATAATTCCTCTGTGTGTAATCAGATCTTCAAATATAATTCCTCTGTGTGTGATCAGATCTTCAAATATAATTCCTCTGTGTGTGATCAGAGCTTCGAAAAGAAAACCGTCCTCCGAGTATGGTAAATACTCGCGTATAGATAACTAACTTTCAACTTATAAGAAAATATAGGATTTTCTAGGAACAACTCGAACTTTCATAAACTATGGTTTAACGTATAACTGATGAGAAACTAAACCTCTTTCATAAGAAAATATGGGATTTTCTTGGTAAACAACTTTTCAAAGAATCAAAGGAACATATCTTTTACCAGAATTAACAGCTTATGAACTCACCAGCTTTATGCTGATATTTTAAAACTGCTTGTATTCTCAGGACATTAATAGACAGGTAATCTTGCCGACTTTTGGGAGAAGACGGAGCATTTTGAAGTCACGTCTTTTACTTTTACTATATACCGATATGTATAAACTTTGTATTAAGACAATGTAAATCTTTTCATGTATGTATTCAATGTCTGGATTGTGTTTACTATGCTTACTATGATACAACTGTTGTGATACTACACATGACGTCGCTCCTCCCCGGAACGTTTCCGCCATCGGTTTCGGGGTGTGACATACAGTGCTCACACTATGTGTCAGGCTTATCGCCTCTATTATATCAACTAGTAACAGTAAATCAGGTCACATAACTTCTCTAAGAGGGTAATCACTATCAAAAATTCATAAGTCTAATTTGCATAGACCTCTGTTATGAATTGCTTCAAAAGTCAGAACATGATACATTCAGAACTAAGATAACTTCGATTCAGATAACACTCGACTTGTAACCACTAGGGACTTACCCTCATTTCATCTTTTAAACCTTATGGCAGAAAGATTCCACCGTAGAAGTCGAACAAAAATAAAAACAACGCGTCACCACCACCACCTCCTCAGTATGACCCGGTTGTCTTTCAGGCGGCAGTAATAGCCGCAGTGACAACTGTCATGACTAAAATCGACGCAAGTGGTACCGGTGGATCGGGTAGTGGTACTAATAGCTCTAACCATGGACACATAAGGGAGTGCTCGTACAAAGACTTCATGACTTGTGGACCCAAATCCTTCGATGGGAGTGGAGGAGTCATCGCTCTAATGCGATGGTTTGAGAAGACAGAGTGGATTTTTGAATTATGCGTGTGCCCAGAGGGGAGCAAAGTGAAGTTTGCTGCCTGCACCTTCTCCGACAGAGACCTTACATGGTGGAATAGCCATGTCAAGTCATTGACCCTTCCAGTGGCAAACACAGTGGGCTGGGAAAATCTAAAAGATATGATGCTGGAAGAATACTGCCCGAGGGGCGAAATACAGAAACTAGAGCAAGAGCTGTGGAATCTTTCCATAGCAGGGTCAGATATAGTAGCCTATACTGATAGATTCAGCGATTTAGTTGCACTATGCTCTGGGATGGTTACACCGGAGAGCAGGAAGGTAGAGAGATACATTTGGGGACTACCTTCTCCAATCCAAGGAAATGTGTTAGCAACAAAACCCCTTACGTTTGACAATGCCAAACGTCTGGCTCGAACATTGGTGGACTATGGAATCCGCCAAGGCATAATGGACCCCGTTCCTGAGTCAACCAAAGGAAGTGATGATAAACAAAAGTCCGAGAGCAGGAAGAAAAGACAATCAACACAAGAGCCCTCCGATGGACAACAGAGGGGTACGGCCTACGCTGCCACGAACCCAGCTACAACAGCACCTGACAGTCGTTATGTTGGAACCCTCCCTAAATGCAATAAGTGCAACTTTCATCATACCGGAAAGTGTCATAAGATATATTGCAAGAACTGCCTCAGAATGGGACACACCATCCATTTCTGTAGGGCACTGGCACGACCAATCTCTCAGGTCCCATTTGAGGAAGTAAGTCAGACCTGCTATGAATGTGGCGAAACGGGGCACTACAGGAGAGATTGTCCATTGGCCAAGAACTTTAGTGAAAAGGGAAGAGTGTTAATGATCACTGCAGGAGTGTTAATGATCACTGCAGAGAGGATCTGAATTCACTGAAGAACGCAAGGATTAATTAGAACCAAAGTACCCACCTCTTTTCCTTATCCTTAACCAACCACTCAGAATCCGAATTTCGGGACGAACTTCCCTCTATCGGGGGGATGATGTGACAACCCGAAACTTTTTCCATTAACGTTTGCCCGATTCCGTTAAATAAATTTTGAATTTTATTTTGTTCCGTCAAATTCTTATAGCTTGGAAAATCATTAATTTATATAAATAGATTTATATAAGAGTCGGAAACCAAAATCGCGCAAACCCGAGTTTTCCTTCGAAAAGTAGTAAACTCGGTCTGAGTGGTGTTCACGGCCGTGGACCCGATCACGACCGTAAACCGATAACGGCTGGTGGGGTGGACCCCACCACCGACAATACACCCAGCCTGGAAATGTGTGCTCCTACCCCTCATTTACACTTTTCTAGCCGAAAACTCCCCCATTCTCTCTCTAACATCTCAACCGCAAACACCAAAATACCCTCTTTTCTTCCGAAAATCATCAAGAATCACCTTTGAGCGTTGTTGTGGAGCATCTAAAACGCGTTTTGCATCGAATCAAGCATTTATGTTCTTGAGTTCACGGCCGAGAACCCTTCAAATCTTCATATTTCATCAAGAACAGGTCGTGAACCCTTCAAACCTTCAAAGGCCGTAAACCCTTTAAAGGCAGTAAACTGTTCACGGCCGCCAACCTTCCCAAGTCGTGAACTTGGCTGAAAACCCGCTCTTTCCGATTCAATTGAGTCCCGATAACACTCCTAATCCAAAAGCAAGTGTTTTTCCAACACATTAATTAATGGTTTCGCTAATAATACGCGTATATGTATTTAATTATTATTAGGATCCCGTTAAGTGTCGCGTATATCAACTCGAGGATCTTCGTTTCAAGTCTCGTTGTTCGGCATACACGAATCCAACTGTGAGTTCATACACCTATATTTTCCAAGCTTTTTAATGTTTTAAGAGGGGTGGGGGGGGGGGGGAATACAAGTAAAACACAAGAAATTGGTGTTTTAAAATATAATTCGGTTTATTATATTTTCTTATCGTTAACACACATTTGAACATAGAACTTACTAAACATTGTTACTACTAGACTCACGAACAATTTTACAAACAAGTAAAATACAAACTTCACAAGCACAACACAGTTTTCTAACAAGGAAAAACAAACTCATGAACTAGAAACAAAACTATTATTTTCATAAGGATACATGTTAATAACAAAAACGGGTTTTCATAGAATTATTCATGAATTCGTTGAGAGAACTACATTGTGAGACACGACTTCTGGGAAGTCTACCCCTTAGGAACCAGAGTCTCCTGGAGAGAGAGCGTGAGTTTGTGTATAGATATATACGGGACTGACAATCGCGCACCCTGACTATTAGCTACAGTCAACCGGAGGTGACAAATGTCATTTCAGTTTACGACGTCCGAAGTATGTCGTAGTATTTATCGTCCATTAGCATGGTTATAAGAACTCACTGGGGAAACAACAACTCGTTCACGTAATAATATACTTAACAAACAGTCATCAGGGTTAATAACTAGCGGATTACTTAGTATATACATCAGGGTGATATGAAATTAACATCCGACATGCAGTGGGATGTGTGACTTCTGCCTCATTTCCTGTTCCTTGTTTGGTTGTGGGCTTAGGGTAGAATCACCCAATCGACTGTCTGTTAGATCTAGATTTCTATAAGTCGTATGTACTAAGTGATCACAGGAGGGTATTAACAACACTTTCAGTATACAGAACAATACGTTTTCAACTAGTTTTATTTTATGTAATAAAACTACTATACTTTAATGGAGGTAGCCAGGGTTTTCAAAAAAAAAACAACGCTTTAACAAAATGAGTATGGAAGATACTTGTACTTTTCAGTTTTGGAACAGTTAAAACAACAACTTACACTTAGGGAAAATATAGGATTTTCCAGGAAAAACATCAGTACTTTACAAATGAGCGGCTTATCATTCAACTAACTAATATTCATTAATAATCCTATAACTCCTTAGTTTATGCATCCGGGTTACGTATGAAGAATATCCGATAGACCGTGGAATGTGTGGTTTCCGCCTCATTCCCTGCTCCTTGTTTGGTTGTGGGTTTAGGGCAGATCCACACAATTAACTGTCTCCTCGATATTGGTTTATACATAGCTAGTGTGAGCTAAGTGGTTATAGAAGGAATTGGTATTATCATACTTTTACTAAGAAAATATTGGATTTTCTTGAAGAATACTTTCAACAGATTCCAAAGGATCAATACAGTCAACTTGTAAGTATCTAGTGAATACTTCAGGGTTATGTACATGAGGATCCGACAACCAGTGGAATGTGTGGCCTCCACCTCATATCATGTTCATTGTTTGGTTGTGGGCTTGGGGCAGAACCACACAATCGATTATTTGTTCGACCTGGATTGTATATGATTTGTATACACTAAGTACTCGCAGAAAGAAACTAGTACAAATCTTTTTACTTAACATTCATTACATCCGAAATTATAAGGTTTTCTGGTGGAACACAACTTACTTTTCAAGAACATAGAGTCTGTTTTCTAAAACAAAACGTTTATGAACTCACCAACTTAAATGCTGATACTCTTTCAAAACCTACTTGTATTCTCAGGATACTAGTAGACAGGTACATGCACAGGCGTTCTTTATATGTACGGAACCTTTGTGACACATACTATAACTTGGTTAAGATTATTTATTCTAAATAATCTTCTATCAAAAAGTCATTTTTGACGCTCATTGTCTCTAAATTGACTAGTCCGAATCTGCGGGGCGATATGTCACACCCCGGCCGTCGGCGGAAACACGGGGCGGTGTAACGTCATTTCTCGTATCATAGTTATCAAGTTCCTGAAAACACATGCAATTTAAAATACGTCAACATAAAGTTGGTGAGTCCACAGGTTCTGACTCCATATAAAAATAATACATTTTCCAAGTTCAAAAGTATAGTTTTGAAAGTATCATTTTGACTCTCCAATGTTTAGTATATATATCCTAGGTAGAAAAGTTTACTTACCAAATAAGTAGTTTACCTATAAGTCTCATATACTACGAATATAAGTGTTTGTAATTCCATACAAACGAAAGTTGCTACGTATAAATCTTATTTCAATTTTATACGAGTAAAAACCGCTACATATAAATCTATTTCAATTCTATACGAGTAAAACCGCTACGTATAAATCTATTTCAATTCTATACGAGTATGTGTGCTAGGTATAATTATCTACTTAATATACAAGTAGTATACCTACCAGTTTCTTGTACTTAGAGTAAAAGTTTTTGGGAAACTTATACTTAACATTAATACTTGTATAACGACAAAGTATAATGCTTATAACAATTTGCTACCATGAGTCCGTAACCGCGGCTATATTACTAGTTTCAAACCTCTGCTTGATGCTACAAGTTTCGCATCATAAGATAAGTTCCACACGCTTCATCAACGTCGGAACAATAAACAAACAAAAGGACAGTTCATCACTCGCACACCGTTGTGTTGTAGCTAGCAACCACGAGTGGGGTTGTCAACCCGTATCTTATTCATACACGACTTCCTCGCTCACACGGGATTAACGGTTACAGGTCAGAGGATTTTCCCTAAGATTTCCAATCTTAGTTGATGAATACAATAACTCATGTAGACTTGTCGAGTTCCGTTAGTTCTAGTAGTAAAATCATATTCGTGTCTAAAACCCTAAGTTATTAGACTATGCTTTAAACATTACTCCTAATATTTATAATACTTAGGCAGTACAACAGCTATAATTAGAATTAAAACCAGGTTTTATCTTGACATAAAACCAACAATAACAACATACTTATCAATTAACATATAGAACTTCTAAGTAGAACTCTGGAACTATATCGTACACAACATATATATAGAATCCTAAGTATAACTCAAGATCTACATTAGCATACAACTATAACAATAACATGCTAACAACTTTACGATAGTTGTATATTTTCAAATACGAAATAACTATATCCTGGTTATTATAACTATCTACGTTGATACTAATATACTATCATATAGACATAATAATAACGCATATACAATATTTAGCATGCGTTTTCCCCCGAAAACATTAAAAGTGGGGCCGTGAAACTCACCCTAGTAGCGTGATCTATAGAATCTAAACGGTCAGAGGCTCGTCTTTGTCAGGCTCGGGAAGGGAAACGGCCTTCAGAAATGAGAGAGAATGAAAGGAAAAGGTGTAAGGAATGAATGAGCTTTGATCGCTATTTATAGGTTGTTCTGGGCCATTTCACGTCGTGGCATACCTTGGGTCACGTCGTGAACATCCATGAGTCACCCCGTAGCTTTAACACGTGTTTTCTACCCCCGATTAGTGTCCCTGACACGTTTCACGTCGTGAACTTCATTTTCACGTCGTGAGTTAAGGCGGCTAGGGTTTCTGCCACGTGTCATGTCCTTAGACAGCTGCATCTTCGGAAGGTCATAACTTTTTCATACGAACTCCGTTTTTGACGTTCTTTATATCCACGCGTAGGTATTTCTGAGTACTACAAATTTGTTTTAGAATCCAATAGCTAATTCTAAGTCTATTTTAAATTCATCTTATTATAGAGATGTATAGTGTTAGGGTTTATCATAACTTCTTCACGCGAAGTCAGATTTAGACATTCTCTATATTTTTGGAATCGTATGGACGTATACTTTGAGTTGTATCATAAATTATGTATGAAAGTTCATACTTTATCATGAATTACATGGTAAGTTTATCACATTACTATTTTAACAAAATCACATTAGAAGATTGGCATAATCACATGTGATTGTTATTGACCTATTTTGAATGGTGTTACACGTTACAATTATCTCCCCCTTAGGATGATTACATCCCAGAATCATCAACGACACATGGCTGTGTAATGACTCCATACGTTATCTCTTCATCCTAGGTAATAATCGCAACTTCTATGTTCCTTTGAATGAGTATCTAACTCTTGGACTTCTTGACCGCAGGCGGTGCTTGATCTTGCACCCACTCTCTATCTCATGTTAGACTTTCAATCATGACCTTCATGTCACAATCTAGATCTTTATCAGTGACTCCTTCTTCTTCTTAACAAACTTAAGATAAGTTATTTGATTTCCACAATATACCGATGGGTCACGTTCTAATGACCTCTCATCGTATGTTGCAACGCTTAGACTCAGGTCTCTTAGAGTCAAATTCCAAAATGGAATATACTTTCCTCCACGTTCTAATGTGATATAATCACATTTTAACATGTAGCATTTCTAGCTACCAACTTTTTTAACTATGATCGCGATACTTCTATTGATCACTTTGATTATCCTTCATTTCAATCTTCTGGTTTAAGTCATATGTAACATCGAACTTAGTTCTTTGAACCACGTGACATACTCATCTCAGTCGGAATTGATTTGAAATGACCACTAGGGTCGAAATAACGATCATCTTCTTAATCATTACCGAAATAATGGTAATGACATACGTGAATAAAACGGAATCAATTACTAGCTTCTTGGTAAACTTGTGACTTTCCACGATCCAAGCGTGAGTCATGTGCTTCTGGTAGTATAGGCCTCTACTACCATTCACACATACTCATACTCGTCCTAAGTATTGCCTCGCAGTTTTCCAAGTTATTATCACAAAAACAATTTTAACACATACAAATGTGTCCAAACAATCATATAATTTTCCCTAGACTCTACTAGGACTTCTTCCATGCATATCTTCAACAACAATTATGCTTCAACTCGGTTGGTGGTGGAAACACCAGACGATAGGACAACTTTAGGAATTACACCAATCGTTTTATCAGTCCGCCAATCAATTAAATGTGTACATTCGTACGTACCATACTCCTCTATACGTAACATTATTTTATCAGACGTATTCTAAAAGCAAGATACCACTCTTACGATATCTTCCGATAGGTATCATTCACTATCGTAAGCCTTCTCATTTTCTCCATTAATTCAATTCGCTACGAGTCTTCACCAAGATGTTATGTTAACGGAAACATGCATTCAACGTATAGATACGAGAATATAGATAGAGAATATTTAGACGCGTATTCCTCTTTATTACTCCGAAAAGTTACATGCCAGTTCTAATATCGTAATTAAACATTTAGAAATCTGAACACATAAAATTTCCAGCTCCGGTCGGAAACAGACCATAGATCCGATCAAATGATAGCATCATAAAGCATCGCAAATCATTTAGCACATAAAAGACATTTAGGCATCTTCCCTAAATGAGCTAGTGCTCGTGTTTATTCAGGTGTACTTCCTAAAATATATTATACACACTCCTCACGATCATCGCTTAGCATTCTAAGTTTAAGTCTAGAAATAAATCCGTATTCCTAGTTCTCTTAAACTAATGCTCTGATACCAACTGTGACATCCCCATTTTCACGGCCAGAAAAGACCGATTTGTTTATGCTTTATTTTGAAAATCGGAGTAACCTTTCAAAGAAAAGTGTTGCGGAATTTGTTCCCAGAAAAACATGATAAATACGTTATCAAAGCATTTTCGAAGAAATGTATTTTATTCATTTTAAAACATTGGTATGTCATCGTCAATACAGAAACATAAGCATAAACAGAACTTACATTCATTATCACTAGTGATTTATATCTCCTTAATCTCTCATTATAATGTAACTTCATATCGACACCTCTGATACAAATAAACTGAGTGGGTCAAGTTGGGAAACCTGGTGAGTACATAGGGTTTTCAACCAACAATAATATAATTATTATGTTTGATCATCAAACAATTAACCCAATTACCCATCCTCATTTTCTTCTTTACTCTTAAGGAATTACCCTAAGAATCAGCTATACCTCGTTCATTCTTTCCTAAGGATTATCCTAAGGAATCGACACGAAGTCCATCGTCGCCACCATTCATCCAACAGGAACTAAGTCCGTAGTCACCAGAATTTAGGCACTAAGTATGCATAGTCGCCAGGGTTTATACAACAGGCAGTAAGTCCATAGTCGCCAGGGTTCAGTCACTAAGTCAGCATAGTCGCCAGGGTTTAGGCACTAAGTTTGCATAGTCGCCAGGGTTTATCTCGTTTTTTACGGTGTTATTTTCGAGAGTCCACTCGCAATACATGTCAATGGGTTTTTAGAGTACACCAGCTGAACACATCGTTCACAACACCTACAGGTTGCGAGCCTGCTAGTGTTCCACTGGACTGTCTAGAATAGTCTGTGGTTGTCATCCATACTCTGCTAGATGATGGGGACAACGCTTGGGTAAAAGGCTTCTCTCATTGTTCACCTCTCACCCTTATCTCATGGTCTATATCACCTCTCATCTTATCATCCAACTCATATTTCATCTACCCATGTTTTACCCAACATATTTTGTAGATATACAATACATATACAGTTTAAATCATTCAAAACATGTATAAAATCGTTCATCCAGCATAGACGACAAGTATTCAGATAATATGCACACATAGCACATAATTTATATAAAATACTTCATATCTATGTGTAAGATGAAAGTAACTATGCACTCACTTGTTAAAGTGATGATTCCAAACTCGGACAGCGATTCGCTTCTTAACAATATAATTTCCTTCGAAGAAACCTAGTATTATTACCACTAGATTTTAGTCTAATATTTACCGTGACTAATCATTAATCTAGATTTGTCATTAACTCAAAGTTTACTTCATGATCTATCAAGTAAGGAACAACCAGGTAGGATCATATCGGAGGTAGGGTCTATTTGGTATACGAAGTATACTGTTTGGAAATCCCACTTTAAACACCTCACTAAATCACAGCCTAGACATCATCCACGTAAGTAGATCAATCAGTATAACGACTTTGCATCATTGATAAATCTTATTTATAGGTTCATAATAATGATATTATATTTAAACAAAAGCTATATTTAAAGTAGTGTAGGCGTTGCTCACTTACAACGTGTTTTATTAAAAACCGGGCTTCGCTGAAGCAGAGCTTCTGAGCCGAAAAGCTCTTTTTCTTAGAGCCTTCGGGTGCTCCGGGGCTTTATTATAACACTACGGAAGTGCTAGGGAAAAACCTTGATGGTTTGGGAGAATTAGAGAGGGAAATATGAGAAAGGTGTGAAGAAAATGGGAGATTTGCGCCTCTATTTATAGGCTGCCTGCGCCGAGTACGCTGAGCGTACTCAAGAATTACGCTGAGGGTAATGGGTTTTTAAGGGTTACGCTAACCATACTCAAAATTACGTTGGGCGTAATGTGCCACGTGTCACAATCTCATGAAAATCTGTGGGGAAGAATGTGCGACTCAGATTGTGCCACGTGTCACTCGCTGGTTACTCTAAAAACTAATTATCTTCTAAAATCCTTAACTTTTTCATACGAGCTCCGTTTTTGAAGTTCTTTATAGCCACGTGTAGTTGGGACCGTACTCTACAACCTTTGTTTAGACTCCGTTGGCTAATTTTGAATTTATTTTTAAAGTTATATTTTTAACAGGCCGGGATAGGAAAAGTCCGTTAAAAATTCATAACTTCTTCATCCGATGTCCGTTTTCGTCTGTCTTTTTACCGTTGAGCTACTATTAACGAGACCTTCGATTCTTTTTTAGGTTATTTTGGCTAAAAATCGGTCGATCTAATATTCGAATTTCGGGTTGTATACTGTTATGCGAAAGCTTAGAAAAATCATAACTTCCTCATACGAAGTCAGATTTTGACGTTCTTTTTATGCACGCTCTCAGTTTAACATATACTAAAACTTTCATCTAGATATCTAAGGCTAAAAAGTATTTTATCAAAAATTCACTTTTTACGATTCCCGGTGTCGTGCCGGTTTTGGCGTAAAACTTCGACAAGTCATAACTTCTTTGTTATAACTCAGATTTCGGCGTTCTTTATATGTACGGAACATTTCTGACACATACTATAACTTGGTTAAGATTAATTATTCTAAATAATATTCTATCAAAAAGTCATTTTTGACGCTCATTGTCTCTAAATTGACTAGCCCGAATCTGCGGGCTTTACCAGTATCTCCCCATTAGGATGATTACTTCCCGGATTCATCAACGAAACAGGGTTGTATAATGACTCCATGCGTTATCTCTTCATCCTAGGTAATAATCGCAACTTTTATGTTCCTTTGAATGAGTATCTTTGGACTTCTTGACCGCAGGCGGTGCTTGATCTTGCACCCACTCTCTATCTCATGTTAGACTTCAATCATGACCTTCATGTCACAATCTAGATCTTTATCAGTGACTCCTTCTTCTTCTTCTTAACAAACTTAAGATAAGTTATTTGATTTCCACAATATACCGATGGGTCACGTTCTAATGACCTCTCATCGTATGTTGCAACGCTTAGACTCGGGTCTCTTAGAGTCAAATTCCAGAATCGAATATACTTTCCTTCATGTTCTAATGTGATATAATCACATTTTAATATGTAGCATTTCTAGCTACCAACTTCTTTAACTACAATCGCGATACTTCTATTGATCACTTTGATTATCCTTCATTTCAATCTTCTGGTTTAAGTCATATGTGACATCGAACTTAGTTCTTTGAACCACATAACATACTCATCTCAGTCGGACTTGATTTGAAATGACCACAAGGGTCGAAATAACGATCATCTTCTTAATCATTACCGAAATAATGGTAATGACATACGTGAACAAAACAGAACCAATTACAAGCTTCTTGCTAACCTTGTAACTTTCCCTGATCCAAGCGTGAGTCATGTGCTTCCGGTAATATAGGCCTCTACTACCATTCACACTTACTCATACTCGTCCTAAGTATTGCCTCGCAGTTTTCCAAGTTATTATCACAAAAACAATTTTAACACATACAAATGTGTCCAAACAATCATATAATTTTCCCTAGACTCTACTAGGACTTCTTCCATGCATATCTTCAACAACAATTATGCTTCAACTCGGTTGGTGGTGGAAACACTAGACGATAGGACAACTTTAGGAATTACACCAATCGTTCTATCATCCCGCCAATCAATTAAATGTGTACATTCGTACGTACCATACTCCTCTATACGTAACGTTATTTTATCAGACGTATTCTAAAAGCAAGATAACACTCTTACGATATCTTCCGATAGGTATCATTCACTATCGTAAGCCTTCTCATTTCCTCCATTTATTCAATTCGGTATGAGTCTTTATTACTCCGAAAAGTTACATGCCAGTTCTAATATCATAATTAAACATTTAGAAATCTGAACACATAAAATTTCTAGATCCGGTCGGCAACAGACCATAGATCCGATCAAATGATAGCATCATAAAGCATCGCAAATCATTTAGCACATAAAAGCAATTTAGGCATCTTCCCTAGATGAGCTAGTGCTCGTGTCTATTCAGGTGTACTTCCTAAAATATATTATACACACTCCTCACGATCATCGCTTAGCATTCTAAGTTTAAGTCTAGAAATAAATCCTTATTCTTAGTTCGCTTAAACTAATGCTCTGATACCAACTGTGACATCCCCATTTTCATGGCCAGAAAAGACCGATTTGTTTATGCTTTATTTTGAAAATCAGAGTAACCTTTCAAAGAAAAGTGTTGCGGAATTTGTTCCCAGAAAAACATGATTAATATGTTATCAAAGCATTTCCGAAGAAATGTATTTTATTCATTTTAAAAAATTGGGATGTCATCGTCAATACATAAACATAAGCATAAACAGAACTTACATTCATTATCACTAGTGATTTATATCTCCTTAATCCCTCAGTATAATGTAACCTCATATCGACACCTGTGATACAAATAAACTGAGTGGGTCAGGTTGGGAAGCCTGGTGAGTAAATAGGGTTTTCAACCCACAATAATATAATTATTATTTTTAATCATCAAACAATTAACCCAATTACCCATCCCCATTATCTTCTTTACTCTTAAGGATTTACCCTAAGAATCAGCTATTCCTCGTTCATTTTTTCCTAAGGATTATCCTAAGGAATTGATACGAAGTCCATCGTCGCCACGGTTTATCCGACAGGCACTAAGTCCATAGTCACCAGGGTTTAGGTACTAAGTCTGCATAGTCGCCAGGGTTTATACAACAGACACTAAGTCCATCGTCGCCAGAGTTCAAGCACTAAGTCTGGATAGTCGCCAGGGTTTAGGCATTAAGTCTGCATAGTCGCCAGGGTTTATCTCGTTTATTGACAGTATTATTTTCGAGAGTCCACTCGCAATACATGTCGATGGGTTTTTAGAGTACACCAGCTGAACACAACGTTCACAACACCTACAGGTTACGAGCCTGCTAGTGTTCCACTGGACTGTCTAGAATAGTCCGTGGTTGTCATCCGTACTCTACTAGATGACGGGGACGACGTTTGGGTTTTTCTCATGTTCTATATCACCTCTCATCTCATCATCCAACTCATATTTCATCTACCCATGTTTTACCCAACATATTTTGTAGATATAAAATACATATATAGTTTAAATCATTCAGAACATGTATAAAATCGTTCATGCAGCATAGACGGCAAGTATTCAGATAATATGCACACATAGCATGTAATTTATATAAAATACTTCATATCTATGTGTAAGATGAAAGTAACTATGCACTCACTTGTTAAAGTGATAATTCCAAACTCGGACAGCGCTTCGCTTCATAACAATATAATTTCCTTCGACGAAACCTAGTATTATTACCACTAAATTTTAGTATAATATTTACCGTGAATAATCATTAGTCTAGATTTATCATTAATTCAAAGTCTACTTCATGATATATCAAGTAAGGAACAACCAGGTAGGATCATATCGGAGGTAGGGTCCGTTTGGTATACGAAGTATAATGTTTGGAAATCCCACTTTCAACACCTCACTAAATCACAGCCTAGACATCATCCCCGTAAGTAGATCAATCAGTATAATGAATTTGAATCATTGATAAATCTTATTTATATGTTCATAATAACGATATTATATTTATAGGTTCATAATAACGATCTTATTTATAGCAGAGTACGCTGAGCGTACTCACGAATCACGCTAAGCGTAATGGGTTTTTTAAGGGTTACGCTAAGCACACTCAAAATTACGCTTGGTGTAATGTGCCACGTGTCGCGATCTCATGCAAAGCCGTGGGGAAGAAGGTGCGGCTCAGATTGTGACACGTGTCACTCGTTGGTTACTCTAAAAACTAATTATCTTCTAAAATGCGTAACTTTCGTATACGAGCTTCGTTTTTGGCGTTCTTTATATCCGCGCGTAGGTGAGACCGTACTCTACAACTTTCGTTTAGACCCCGTTGGCTAATTTTGATTTTATTTTTAAAGTTATATTTTTAACAGGCCGGGACAGGAAAAGTCTGTTAAAAATTCATAACTTCTTCATCCGATGTCCGTTTTCGTCTGTCTTTTTACCGTTGAGCTACTATTAATGAGACCTTCGATTCTCGTTTAGGTTATTTCGGCTAAAAATCGGTCGATCCAATATTCGAATTTCGGGCTGTATACTGTTATGCGAAATCTTAGAAAAATCATAACTTCCTCATACGAAGTCAGATTTTGACGTTATTTTTATGCACGCTCTCGGTTTAAAATATACTATAACTTTCATTTAGATATATAAGGCTAAAAAGTAGTTGATCATAAATTCACTTTTTACGATTCCCGGTGCGGTGCCGGTTTTGCCGTAAAACTTTGACAGGTCATAACTTCTTCGTTATAACTCGGATTTCGGCGTTCTTTATATGTACGGAACCTTTGTGACACATACTATAACTTGGCTAAAATTATTTATTCTAAATAATTTTCTATAAAAAGTCATTTTTGACGCAAATTGTCTCTAAATTGACTAGCACGAATCTGCGGGCGTTACACTTCCTTCTTCAAGCTTTAAATCACAAGATCACTCAAGGTTGATTAGGGTTTCGAGATTAGGGTTTAGAGGTGATGGAGGCTTAGGTGGAGGCCAGGCATGATGCTTAAATATGGTGCAATCCCTAAATATTAGGGTTTCATCCAGCCTGTCCTACTCGTCGAGTCAGGACTTCGACTCGTCGAGTAGCTCACTTAAAACTCGCTCCTATTCTGCCTTCTACTTGACGAGTTAGGGCCACGAACTCATTGAGTAGCCCTTCCAAAATGAATAAATAATAAATTTAAATACATACTAGGAATTAGGCGTTACAATTCTCCCCCACTTGTCTTAGACTTCGTCCTCGAAGTCGGCTGCATCTGAAAACAACTCTGGGTAGTGCTCCCTCATCTCCTCTTCGGGCTCCCAAGTCCACTCCGAGCCCTTGCGGTGCTGCCATTGCACCTTTACCAACTCCACCCTCTTGTTCCTCAAATCCTTCGACTTCCTGTCAAGGATAGCTACAGGTCGCTCGATGTAGCTCAAGCTATCATCAACCCGAATATCCTCCAAGGGTACCACTGCTGAATCATCCACTAAGAACTTTCGTAACTGGGAAACATGGAAGGTGTTGTGGATCTGGTTGAGCTCTGCTGGAAGGTCTAACCGGTAAGCAACCCGACCCACCGGGCCAAAACCCTAAACAGATCGATGTACCTAGGGCCCAACTTGCCCCATTTCCGGAACCGAATGACACCCTTCCAGGGTGACACCTTCAGGAGGACCATATCGCCCACCTGGAACCCTAAATTTGAACGCCTCTTATCGGCGTAGCTGTTCTACCGACTCTGAGCAGTCTGAAGCCTGCTTCGGACCTGCTAGATCCACTCTGTAGTTTTGAGTATTACTTTAGTACTCCCCATGACTCTCTGACCGACCTCACCCCAACAGATTGGGGTCCTACACTTCCTCCTGTAGAGCATCTCAAAGGGTGGTCGGTCTTGAAGGGTTTTGAGCATTCTAACACTCCTAAAGTGTACATGCAACCCAAGAAACCTTGGATCTATGTTTTACTAAAATACATGCACATTTGATTTTCCAAGGTTCTTCACCTAACTAGCATGGCATGGGGAACTTTGAAACATAAAACTAGTAGGAGATCATACCCTTCTTGTTGCTTGGATTCCTTGAGAACCTTGTGAGCCTAGCACCTCAAGGGTGATGCCTCAAATGTTTCACACAACACCACAACACTTGGAATAACTTTGAGAGAAGTCCACACTCACTCAAAATCGGCTAGCCCTCTTGTTCTACACATAGTGCCGATTTTGGTAGCCCATGGGGTCCTTTTATAGTTGTGTCACAAGTAGGGTTACACCATGTAAACCCTAATTGACATGGCTTTTCATATTCCATGATCCATGGGTTTGTAACCTCCATGGACTATCCATGGTGCACCTTATGGGTTTTAGCCCAACTTAATAAACCATGGATCATTAGCCCACTATAAAAGAATGGATGATTTACCCAATCAACCCCATATATTTAATTAGTCTCCTTTTTTATCACCAAATTAATTCTAAATTAATTCTTGATCAATACTAACTAAATAATATTATTATTAATATATTAGAACTTATAATATATTAATAAACCATAAGTGTCCTTTCTCTCATTTCGTCTATCCAAGTGTTGCAATGCCATGCAACCCAAATCGACCATGCCAACTGGGTCAAGTACATTCCAGAAATAGTTATGAACTTAGACACCTAATCCAACAGTCTCCCACTTGAATAACTCTAATAACTATAACTGCAAGAATGACTTCAGGAACCGATCAGCAATCGTAGCTCTTTCAAAGTCTCGCGGAACTGAGATGATGATGATACACCATTTAAGATAAGTGATCATATAATCCTCTGTTCTAGATATCAGCCAGAAAAATACATGGCAAATGTCGTACTTATTGTCCAGCAGTTTGTTTCCCGATTTCCGATTTGTTTGACATATAACTTAATTGAGCACATCAATTTAGTTCTGACCAGGCCCGATACATAGGTCAAAACAAAATCATCGAGGGGCCCAGATATTACTTCTAATCCAAGAAAGAACAGATAAACTTCGACTCATATGCTTGTTCTACTACTTGTTTAATTATACATAAAGGCACGTTTTATAACATCGAGTTACCAATGTGTTTTCGTACAATCAATGTATAACCAACTCATAGTCAACAACTCATATCTCTAGGTTTGAAGAAGTATATGATATTACCGTCTCACGATCACTCGAGATAAATTCCATGAAGTGATACAAGTGAGCGTGGGTTGAATCCAATACTCAGAACTTATGAGCACTCATGAATGTTGTGGCAACCCTTGTTATGTCCAACACTTTAGACATCTACAAGCCAGCTTCATGACAGTCTTGATTCATATCTACTTCCAACATATAACCGACTGTGGAGAATTTGAATAATAAGATATACCATAACATAATTATTCTGGAAGTCAAAACATGAAAAATGAAATAATAGTAAACGATTGACAGAAGATAGCAACACTTTACTTATAAATAAACAACAACTTTTATTTATAATCAAATGTCAATTACACTTTACAAATTTCAAAGCTATCTAATTTCTAAAACTAATATCATCCTTTAGCCCTATGCGTCTCGCATGCTGAAGATGCTTAACCCTACCCAGTCCCTTAATCAGAGGATCTGTTGGGTTCTCATCCGATGATACCCTCTTTGCCATGAGGAGTCCTTCGTCTATTCGATGTCTGATGAAATGGTATTTTCTGTCGATGTGTCTAGATCTTCTGTGATCCCTTGGTTCCTTGGCTAAGGAAACTGCACTTTCACTATCACAGAAAATTTTCGTAGGCTCCTTTATAGCTGGTACAACTCCAATGTAACATCCGGATTTTCAGGTATGTTATTTTTAATTATTTATTTTTTAGGATCATTGATCTACTCGACGAGTTGGTGCTATAACTCGTCGAGTAGAAGCGGGGTGGCCACGTGAGTTTAATGAACTACTCGACGAGTCCAAGAGTAGACTCGCCGAGTAGGAGCTGTAAGTGGAAACCCTAGATCCCCGGGTTTGGGACCTATTTAAGGGCACTTATAGCCCTATTTGCGGCCACACCTCACTGAGAAGAAACCCTAATCGCCCCTTGAGATTGTGAGTGCATTTTGGTGAAGGAAAAGAAGATTCCAAGCTAGGATTGAGAAGAGGCTGATAGATCTACTGCTTATTCGTCCAAGAGCTTCTATTAGAGGTATCAAGTTCAAACCTTTCCCTTTTATTTGAGTAGATCTCTCATCTTGAAGATTAGGGCTTCTTTTCCTTTCATTTTGGGACTTTGAGGATTTGGGGTTCATGAGGAGGCTTGAACTCCAGATCTGGACCTTAGGAGGTCTCTAGCACCCAGAGGTTCCTGCTTTATTCAGCCTTGATGGTATTTATGAGTGAAAACCCCATTTAAATCATGGTCTTGGCATTTCATGCCCAAAATGCCATGCATGGACACCAAGTTCAGACCTTTACGTGATTATTGGGTATTAGAAGGCCAGATCTATAAGTTAGAGAAACAGATCTTACCTCAGGAGGTCGTTTGAGCATTCTCATGGATGAAACTCACCGAGTTCATGAGCTGACTCGACGAGTCGGATCGTGTTGCACCACGATTCGTGATCAGTGGTAACCGTCGAGAAAAAAAAGTTAAATCGACGAGTCGAGTGAGGCCTTAAGAGGATTAAGAGGACACGCATGGACTCGCCGAGTCACCCAAGTGCACTCGACGAGTCTGGTCAAAGTTGGACCGTTGATTGGGGTTGACTTTTAGGGTGTGGTCTTGGACATTGGACCATTGGAGGGGTAAAATGGTCTTTTTCCCTTCTGAGTGAATATAGGGAGGGACTAGTCTAGCCTTTGAGAGTCGTATTAATTAGAGATAATTACTTTATGTGATTAGGCGGAGGCTAGGTCAGATATTTGAGTTCAAGACTTTCCGAGATTACCCGAGGTGAGTCTTCTCACTATACACTACTTAGAGTGGTATCTATGTGCAGACCGGAGGGTCTTATGTGTTATATGTATGTTTTAGTTTATGTACATTGTGATATATGTATGCTATATGTTATATAGACCGAACCGGAGGGTCCAACGATTTAGACCGAACCGGAGGGTCCAACGAGCTAGACCGGACTAGAGGGTCCAACGAGCTACGGGAGTGGAGGGTCCCGCTGAGACACATTGACCGGAGGGTCATACTGAGTTATAGCCTCGAGTGGCTTATGTGTTGTATGTGGTATTTTGGGGAACTCACTAAGCGTTTATGCTTACCGTGTTATGTGATATGTGTTTCAGGTACCAAGGAGGATCGCGGGAAGGCGCCGACATGATTTGTACACACTGGCAGAGGATTATGTTTTGAGATTATGGGATATGTTTTATTATGATGACATTTGACACATGAGATTTTGAGAATATTATATGAGTGTTAACATGTTTGAAAAATGAAAAATTGTTTTAAAATTTACGTCGTTACATCCAAGGTCTCCAATGAAGTTCTTTAGCCATATAGCCTCCTTTGCTACCTCGCTTGCTGCTATATACTCTAATTCGCAAGTTGAATCGGCCACTGTCTCCTGCTTGGAACTTTTCCAAGAAATTGCTCCTCTGTTTAAGGTAAAGACCCAGCCTGACTAAGAGCGGAAATTATCCCTATCAGTCTGGAAGCTAGCATCACTATACCCTACTAATCTCAAGTCATCACTCTCACCGAGGGTAAGGACCCAGTCCTTAGTCCTCCGCAGGTACTTGAGAATGTTCTTTACCACAATCCAATGAGCCTTGCCAGGGTTCCCCTGATATCTGC
This sequence comes from Lactuca virosa, assembly GCF_052849685.1. NCBI lineage: Eukaryota > Viridiplantae > Streptophyta > Magnoliopsida > Asterales > Asteraceae > Lactuca > Lactuca virosa. The sequence continues at coordinate 361,904,156 of NC_136433.1, read as the reverse complement.
TGACCATGCTTAAAGCAAAGGCCACATCAGGACGAGTACAAGCCATAGTATACATGATCGAGCCTACAACGGAAGCATACGGTACTCGACTCATCTCAGCTCTGGGTCATACTCAATCTGGCGTTACTCTGGATCGGTAACTCTCCTTTCTTGGAATTCTGCATGCTGAACCTATTCAGCACCTTATCCAAGTAGGTACTCTGACTAAGTCCAATTAGTCTTTTACTCATGTCTCTCAAAATCCTTATCCCTAGGATATAGGCAGCTTCACCAAGGTCCTTCATAGCGTAACACTTCCCAAGCCAGGTCTTCACTTCCTGTAGAGTTGGGATGTTATTTCCTATGAGTAGTATGTCATCCACATACAATACCAAAAAGCTAACTATACTCCCACTAGCCTTGACATATACACAGGACTCATCTTCGCTCCTCGAAAAGCCAAACTCTTTGACATTCTCATCGAAACAAAGATTCCATCTGTGAGGTGCTTGTTTCAATCCATAGATGGATTTCTCAAGCTTACACACTCTATTAGGGTACTCTGTACTGACAAAACCCTCTGGCTGACTCATGTAAACATCCTCAGCCAACCTTCCATTAAGGAAAGCGGTTTTGACATCCATTTCTCATATTTCATAATCATGAAATGCAGCAATGGCTAACATAACCCTAATAGACTTAATCTTTGCTACTGGTGAAAAGGTCTCATCATAATCAACTCCCGGAGTTTGAGAAAATCTCTTTGCAACCAGTCGCGCCTTATAAGTATGTACATTACCATCCATGTCGGTCTTCTTCTTGAAGATCCATTTGCACCTGACTGTCTTACGACCTGGTACATTGTCAACCAAGTTCCAAACTTGATTGTCATACATGGACTGTATCTCGTTGTCCATAGCCTCTTTCCATTTAGCAGCCTCAGGGCCTACCATGGCTTCCGTGTAGCTGTTAGGTTTTTCCAGACTTACCAGTGTGCTATCACTGATAAGTGTATCACCTTCCGCGGTAATATGGAAACCATAGTAATGCTCAGGTGCATTCCTAACTCTCGTGGAACGCCTCAGAGGTACAGACTCGTCAGTCGGATCAACAGGAGTTTTCTTATCAGGTTGATTGCTAGGGTTTGAGGTTCCTTCACCACTTGACTCTTGAATTTCTTCAAGGTCAATTTGCCTCCCACTGTTTCCTTGGCTCTCTCTCGCGAAAGACTCCTCTCCTTGCTACAAAGACCACATTATCACTAGGTCTATAGAAGAGGTAACCAAAGGATTTGTGTGGGTAGCCGATGAAAATACACCTCTCACTTCGAGGTTCGAGCTTATCGTGAGTCTCGCGCCTCACAAAAGCCTCGCAACCCCAAATCTTGATGTGATCTAGATTGGGAACTTTTCCAGTCCACATCTCGTGAGGTGTTTTGGCAACCTTCTTTGTAGGGACTAGATTAAGGATATGGGTGGCAGTCTCTAAGGCATACCCCCAAAATGATATTGGTAGCGAAGCTCGACTCATCATGGAACGAACCATGTCCAACAAGGTCCGATTACACCTCTCAGCCACACCATTCAACTGTGGTGTCCTGGGAGGTGTCAATTGTGAGACAATCACACATTCCTTAAGATAGTCAAGGAACTCTATACTAAAATACTCACCACCTCGATCGGATCGGAGCATCTTAATGTTCCTGCCCAGATGATTCTCCACTTCCTGTTTAAACTATTTGAACTTTTCAAAGGTTTCTGACATATGCTTGATTAAGTAGACATATCCATATCTATTATAATCATCAGTAAAAGTCACATAGAAGCCGCTAGCATCCCTTGTGGCAGTTCTGAAGGGTCCACACACATCTCTGTGTACAAGATCCAACAAACCTTCACCCCTAGCACAAGTACCAGTGAAGGGTGACTTTGTCATTTTCCCAAGCAAACAATATTGACAACTATCATCCGACTTTAGGTCAAATGACTCCAAGACTCTATCCTTTTGGAGTTGGCCTATGCGTTTCTTGCTTACATGTCCAAGACGACAATGCCATAATGATGCTTTATCCAAGCTAGTGGAAGAATCAATACACAACACATTATTTCCTAGGTTATCTACAACCGAAACAGTTTCATATACACCATCACAAGGTAATGCTTGAAAATAAACAACATTATTAAAGAAAGCATTAATACCAGCACATTCATTATCAAACGAAAAGGTAAACCCTTGTTTGTACAAACCGTGAAAGGAAATAATATTTCTTGCCATTTCAGACGAGTAACAACATTTATTCAAATCTAAAGTTAACCCACTACTTAGCAACAAAGAATAAACTCCAATCTTGGTGACAGGCGTAACTTTCCTATTCCCCACGATCAAGTTTATCTTCCCACGCTCCACATTCTCACTTCTTCTTAGTCCCTGCAAATCAGAACATATGTGAATACCACAACCTCTATCAAGGACCCAAGAATTAGAATAGGGTGAGTTATTAGACAATATAGTGTAAATACCTGCATGGTTGGGTTTCACTTTCCCATCCTTAATATCTTGCAGATACTTTGGGCAGTTTCGCTTCCAGTGCGACTTTTCATGGCAATAGAAGCATTCAGCCTCTTTAGAGTTAGCAGAAGGAGTGACAGAACCTCTTTTGGTTCCACTTGAAGAGAATCCATCAAGGGACTTTCCCTTGGTACCCTTCGAAGGGCTCTTCCTCTTCTTCCCTTTACCTTGCTCGATTGCCAAGACAGGGGCCGCGGTAGGAGTAGGAGTAATAACAACCGACTTACCTTTAAGACCACTTTCTGCGGTCTTCAAAAGTCCTTGAAATTTGCTGAGTGTAACTTCCTCCTTGTTCATGTGATATGTCATCCGAAATTGATCATAACATGAAGGTAAGGAGTGCAAATGATGTCAATTGCCAACTCCTCGGGGAAGTTCACATTAAATTTCAGCAAACGGTCCACATAACATTGCATTTTCTGCATGTGGCCCATGATGGGTTCACCATCCTTCATTTGGGTTGTTATCATGGAGGAGATGATGTCATACCTCTCTTGACAAGCACTTTAATGGTAGCGGTCCATCAAGTCCTGGTGCATCTCAAAAGGGTAATAGTCCTCATAGGAATTTTGGAGCTCGGCTTTCATCGTGGCCAACATGATACATGCCACTTTGGTGGCATCTCTCTCATGAGTCCGGTATTCAGCGATCTCCTCAGGAGTAGCAGACGACTCATCAAGTTCCTTAAGCTCCTTGTCGAGGACATATTCCTTGTCCTCGTAACGAGTGACCATCCTGATGTTCCAGATCCAATCCATAAAGTTGGAACCATCGAAGATGACTCTCCACAAAGGTTCATGAGAGAGAAGGAGTCGGTAGGGTTTGAGCCAGAAGCAGCATTGTTGGAAGACATCTGATAAGAAAGAAGAACAAGTTTAGATTAGATATACAGATAGTCCTTAATAATACACCCAAATGTAATATTAAGGCTCTGTCCCAACATAATATTTTATAACTTAGAAGAGGGATGTCGTAATCCAAGCTATAAAATATTTGAAGGTAGGTGAATGACGATTCACCAATTTCCACCATGAAAAACGAAATAAATTATTAGGTTTTTAATTGGTTTTTGAAACTCCTAGATTCTTTTGAGATTCAATGAACTTTTCAATGGCATGTTTTAATCTCGATTGGGCCCTTCAGGTTTTGTGACTGTGATGTTGTAACGCCCGTGTTTCTAGGCTAGGCATTAATATTGACGTGATAGTCTAGGTTAACCTTTGTAACTCATTTTGAAGAAATGAAAAAGAATTATGTGAATTATGTGTTTTATGCTTAATTATGAGGATTTAATTAATTAAGAATAAAAATGAGCGTCGAAAATAAATATTAGATAAAGCCGATATCTATTAAGAAAGTTGTAGTGGTCGTGACAAGGATTACAGATATATAAAGAATACCGAAATCCGAGTTATAACGAAGAAGTTATGACCTGTCGAAGTTTCGCGACAAAACCGGCACGGTGCCGAATGACGTAAAAAGTGAGTTTTTGATAAACTACTTTTAGCCTTGGTGATCTAAATGAAAGTCGTAGTGTTCGTTAAACCGAGAGTATGTATCAAAAGAACGCCCAAATCTGACTTCGTATGAGGAAGTTATGATTTTTCTAAGTTTCAGCTTAGCAGTAGACAGCTAAAAACTCGAATTTTAGATCGAGTGATTTTTAGCCGACACGACCTAAATGAGAATCAAAGGTCTCGTCAATAGTAGTACAACGGTAAAAAGACAGACGAAAACGGACATCGGATGAAGAAGTTATGAATTTTTAACGGATTTCCCGTCCCGGTCTGTTAAAAATACTAATATAAAAATTAAAGTCAAAAATAGCCGACGAAGTCAAAACAAAACTTGTAGAGCGTAATTTTACCTACGCGTGCATATAAAGAACGTAAAAAACGGAGCCTGTATGCGAAAGTTATGGATTTTAGAAGTTTTTGCACAAAATCCAAGAAAATTCGCATAGTCATGCTTCGGCCATGTCACCTTCGCTCTATGCGCGCCACGTGTCCGAGTTGCTAAGTCACCTGAGGCCAGCTAGCGAGGCGTGTCGCACCCTCCTTGCACCGAAGGCTCGGCCAATCAGAAGCTGCCTCGTGCCTTCTCCGTGTCCGATATCGGTGAGTCATCCGAAGCAGGTGAGTCATCCGAAGCTGGACCAATCCGAAGACCACACGTGTCCGAGCCTCGCACCGCCATCTGCCTTCCCTCGCCTCCGAACCTCGCAGCTGCGATGCGTGTCTTCTTCTCGTTACTTCGGGTCCGAACCTCGGCCCTATAAATAGAAGGATGTGAGCCTTCCCGAGTAACTTTGGAAATTTGCCATCTTTCACCCTTAATTTCATATTTTAGCTATTTTCACTTCCCCCAAAGCCCCGGTATTATACCAAACACCCGAAACACGTCCCGAAGTGCCCGAGAAGCCCGAGAAATTTATCTTTTCGGTTTTGAAGCCCGACCCTCGCAGAGCCCGGTTTCTCAATAAAACTCCCGGTTTTATTAGAAACGATCATTTTAGGAAACGAAGTGCTGTCCGATTATCATTAAATCAAGTGAGTGTGTAGTTACCTTCGAATTACACATAGATATGAAGTATTTTATATAAAATATGTGTTGTGTGAATATATATATATATATATATATATATATATATATATATATATATATATATATATATATTGTTTGTTTATTTGAGATGGATGTTGAAGGAATGATTTATACAGGTTTTTAAATAATGTAAACTGTATATATGTATTTTTATCTACAAAAATGTTGGGTAAAATATGGGTAGATGAAATAGTGGGTGTGTGATGAAAGATGAGTTGGATAAATGAGATGATCAGTGATATAGATCATGAGTTGAGGGTGAGTGGTGAATTATGAGAGAATCACTTACCCAAACGTTGGCCCCCGTCATTCAGCAGAGTATGGATGACAACCACGGACTATTCTACATGATCTGTGGAATACTAACAGGCTCGCAACCTATAAGTGTGTGAACTATATGTTCATCAGTTGTACTCTAAAAACCCATTGGCATGTATTGCAGGGGGGGGGGGGTTCCCATGAATAAACCTGTCGATAAATAAGAGCTATGGACTTAGCACATGTTGTATAAACCCTGGCAGCTATGGACTTAGTGTCTGTTGTATAAACCCTGGCGACGATGTGACTTCGTGCCTATTCCTTAGGATGAATCCTTAGGAATGAGTGATAGTTGATTCTTAGGGTAAATCCTTAAGAAATAAATAAGATAATGGGGTTGGGGTAATTTGGTTGATTGATTGATGTTTAACCATAATAAATTTATTTATTGTGGGTTGAAAACCCTATATGCTCACCAGGCTCCCAAGCCTGACCCACTCAGCTTTTTATATTACAGGTAGTGGACCCCGAGCATAGTCGGATGATGATGAGTGATTTTTGGATTATAGGCCAGTAGTTGTAAATAACTGTTGTAAGACTTTTGGTCTGTATCGGAACATGACATCCCGAGGTTTTGATATAAAATGAAAATATATATTTCTTAAAGAAAGGTTTTGATAAATTTTTATCATGTTTTGTTTTGGGAACAAATTCTGCAACATCTTTTAAAAGGATTACTATGATTTTATTTTAAAAAGCATAAAATAAATCGGTCTTTTCAGGCCGAGAAATTTGGGGATGTCACAGTTGGTATCAGAGCATTTGCTTAAGCGAACTAGGAATTTGTAGGATTTCTAGACTTAAACTTAGAATGCTAAGTGATGATTGTGAGATGAGTGTCTACCATATTTTAGACACGAGCACTAGTCTATTTTAGGAAAGATGCCTAAAATGCTTTTATGTGCTAAATGATATATGTTTGTCATATATGCCATTATTTGTTCGGATCTATGGTCTGTTGCCGACCGGATCTGGAAACCTTATGTGTGTAGGATTCTAAACGTATGACTACGATATTAGAACTAACATATAAACATTTCGGAGTAATAACGAAGATTTAACGTCTATCGAAGATAAAGATCTAAATTCACCTACGATTGGTGTATAGATCGAAATGGCGAGTACTCAAAGTGGATTCGGAAACGATAATCCGCAACCTGAGCCAATCACGATGGCTGGGGTGCAGGCAACGGTGCGTACGATGTTGGATCAACAGATGGAAGAGACAAAATGTTTACTTCAACAAAGTAAGGATGAACTTACTGTGCCAGTACGTCAGGCATCTGCTCTTGAGGCAACTATTTAGGTTGCTAAGTCTATTGAAGAAATGATCAATGACTGGACCGCCAACAAGGTTGAAGTTGGTAAGAAGAGGAAATTTGAGGGGTCTTCAAGGCCCAACAAGAGCAACATATTCTCAAAGTATGGCAAAAGAGGAGGTAAAGGAAAATGGTGTGGGAAGTGCAAAAATAAACACTCTGGGAATTATGGCAGGAAGGTGAATTGCTTTAAGTGTGGAGAAATTGGGCATTACGCCGATGAGTGTACGATTCCAAAGGAGGTGTGTTACGGATGTAAGGAAGAAGGCCATATTTCTAAGGACTGTCTGAAGAAAAATGAAGTAACAAGGCCAAGCGCACTGCCAACACCAAGGAAATTTCAGAATATCCTTGACGAAGCAAATAACAACGCTAGGAATTAGAAGTAAAGACTTGATACCCGAAGATCAAGTTATAAAGTAGTAATGTGAATAGTAACAAGTGGTTTAGCCTATTAGAGGCATAGTATAGGGTAAACTTGAACCTCTGTGTAATCGTTTCAAGGAAATAACATAAACCCTGGTTTTGTCATCTGATGAATTGAATGACTATGTGAAATTCTTGTATAGTGATTTGGAGAACTGCGAGACAATACTTGGGACGAGTATGAGTAGGTGTGAATGGTAGTAGAGGCCAATACTACCGGAAGCACAGGACTCGTACTTGGATCAGGGAAAGTCACAAGGTTACCAAGGAGCAAGTAATTGATTCTGTCTTATTCTAGTTTTTCGTTACCATCGTTTCGGTAATGACTAAGAAGATAATTGTTATTCCGACCTTAGAGGTCATATTGAATCGAGTCCAACTAAGATGAGTATGTCACGTGGTTCAGAGAACCAAGTTCGATGTAGCATTTGACTTAAGCCAGAAGATGGAAGTGAAAGATGATCAAAACGATCAATAGAAGTATCGCGCTCGTTGTTAAAGAAGTTGGTGGTTACAAATGATACGTGTTAAACTGTGATTGTATCACATTAGAACATGAAGGAAGGTATAGTTTGTTCCGGAATTTGTCTCTAAGAGACCTGAGTCTAAGTAGTGCATTATACAATGAGAGATCATTAGAACATGACCCATCGGTCTGTTACAATAAATGAAGGAAAGTACTTATTCTAAGAAGAAGAAGGAGTCCTCAATAAGGATTTATTTTGTAACTCGAAGGTTACGATTGAAAGTCCTACGGAGATCTGAAGCTTTTTAGGATTAGCTGGATATTATCGCCGATTTATCCAAGGCTTTTCTTCGATCGCTACTCCATTAACAGCTTTGACCCAAAAAGGAGATACTTATACTTGGAATGAAAAGCATAAGTAAGCCTTTGAAAAGTTAAAGAAGAAATTGTATGAAGCACCGATTCTTTCGTTACCTGAAGGAGTTGATGACGTCGCAGTTTATAGTGATGCCTCTGGAGTTGGGTTAGGTTGTGTTCTGACCCAAAGGGATAAAGTGATAGCGTATGCATCGAGGCAATTGAAAGAGCATGAAAAGAACTACCCCACTCATGATCTGGAGTTGGCAGCGGTAGTATTCGCCTTAAAGATATGGAGGCACTATCTTTATGGTACTAAATGCAAACTTTTCACTGATCATAAGAGTCTTCAATATCTCTTTAATGAGAAGGAATTGAACATGAGGCAACGGCGCTGGCTAGAGTTACTCAAGGACTACGACTGTGAGATACTTTACCACCCTGGTAAAGCAAATGTTGTTGCCGATGCTCTCAGCCGGAAGGTAAATCTTGAAAAGAAAAGGCCAAGAGCGTTGAGATTTAAAGTTGTCTCGACCATTGTGGAAAGTATAAAAAAAGCTCAACAGGAAGCTTTAGAGAAAAATGACCGAAAGGAAGAACGTTTAGGCAAAACGTTAGTGTTTGATACAAAAGGTCAAGGACTGAAGGTATTCAAATATAGGATTTGGCTACCTAAGACGGGAGGAGTAAGAGATCTTATGATGGAAGAAGCTCACAAGACCATGTACTCGATTCATCCCGGCAGTACAAAAATGTATAGGGATCTAAAACCCTATTACTGGTGGCCGATGATGAAGCTCGATGTTGCTAAGTATATGGCCGAGTGTGTAACATGTGCTAGGGTTAATGCACAACATCAGAAACCGTATGGGAGTTTAGAACCTTTGCCTGTACCTATGGGTAAATGGGAAGACATCACCATGGATTTTGTGACTAAACTGCCCAAAACAAGGAACGGTCACGACATGATTTGGGTGGTCGTTGATCGCTTCACTAAGAGTGCGCATTTCATAGCAGCCAACGAGAAATGGTCTATGGATAAACTTGCGAATTCTTACGTGAAGTAAATTGTGAGACTTCACGGTGTTCCGTTAACGATTGTATCAGATCGTGACAGCCATTTTACCTCAAGGTTTTGGAGGAGTCTACAAGAGGAATTGGGTACCAAGTTGTGTTTGAGTACAGCTTACCATCCGCAAAACCATGGTCAGAGCGAACGAACAATTCAAACATTGGAGGATATGCTGAGAGCATGTACCCTGGAATTCCAAGGTAACTGGGATGAACACTTACCTCTAGTAGAATTTTCCTATAATAATAGTTTCCACTCGAGCATCAAGATGGCACCTTATCACGCTTTGTATGGAGAAAAGTGTCGAACGCCGTCATGTTGGCTGGAAGCTGGGGAAAAGCAGTTTATGGGACCTGAAATAGTCCATCAGACTGCTGAAAAGTTGAAAGTGATTAGGAAAAGGATGTTAGCTGCTCAAGATCGTCAAAAGAGTTATGCTAACAAGAAAAGACAACCAATATCCTTCGAAGTTGGAGATTCGGTTTTTACTTAAAGTCTCACCGTGGAAGGGACTTATAAGATTTGGTAAAAGGGGAAAATTGAGTCCAAGGTTTATTGGACCATTTAAAGTTCTTCAGAGGATCGGGAATCAAGCTTACAAGCTAGAATTACCAGAAGAACTGGAGGGTATTCATAATACCTTTCATGTGTGTTATTTGAGAAAGTTCACGGGAGATGTGCCCGACATAATTCCCATTTCTGAATTAAGGTTGGATGAAAACAAGAGGTTAATTGAAGAACCCGAGGCAATCGTTGACCGTAAGACTAAGAAGTTGTGACGCAAGATGGTCGATTTAGTGCTTGTGCATTGGAAACATACGAATGGGCCAAATCTCACCTGGGAAACGGAGAGTGACATGATGAGTCGCTACCCGCATTTGTTTGTTGATGTGTGATTCCGAGGACGGAATCATCCTAAGGGGGAGAGAATTGTAACGCCCGTGTTTCTAGGCTAGGCATTAATATTGACGTGATAGTCTAGGTTAACCTTTGTAACTCATTTTAAAGAAATGAAAAGGAATTCTGTGAATATTATGTGAATTATGTGTTTTATGCTTAATTATTAGGATTTAATTAATTAAGAATAAAAATGAGCGTCAAAAATAAATATTAAATAAAGCTAATATCTATTAAGAAAGTTGTAGTGGTCGTGACAAGGATTACGGATATATAAAGAATACCGAAATCCGAGTTATAACGAAGAAGTTATGACTTGTCGAAGTTTCGCGACAAAACCGGCACGGTGTCGAATGACGTAAAAAGTGAGTTTTTGATAAACTACTTTTTAGCCTTGGTGATCTAAATGAAGGTCGTAGTGTTCGTTAAACCGAGAGTATGTATAAAAAGAACGCCCAAATCTGACTTCGTATGAGGAAGTTATGATTTTTCTAAGTTTCAGCTTAGCAGTAGACAGCTAAAAACTCGAATTTTAGATCGAGTGATTTTTAGCCGCAACGACCTAAATGAGAATCAAAGGTCTCGTCAATAGTAGTACAACGGTAAAAAGACAGACGAAAACGGACGTTGGATGAAGAAGTTATGAATTTTTAACGGATTTCCTGTCCCGGTCTGTTAAAAATAATAATATAAAAATTAAACTCAAAAATAGCCGACGAAGTCTAAACGAAAGTTGTAGAGCGTAATTTTACCTACACGTGCATATAAATAACGTCAAAAACGGAGCCCGTATGCGAAAGTTATGGATTTTAGAAGCTTTTGCATAAAATCCGAGAATATTCGCATAGTCATGCTTCGGCAACGTCACCTTCGTTTGATGCGCGCCACGTGTCCGAATTGCTGAGTCACCCGAGGCCAGCTGGCGAGGCGTGTCGCACCCTCCTCGCACCGAAGGCTCGGCCAATAAGAAGCTGCCCCGTGCCTTCTCCGTGTCCGATCTCGGTGAGTCATCCGAAGCAGGTGAGTCATCCGAAGCTGGACCAATCCGAAGACCACACGTTTTCGAGCCTCGCACCGCCATCAGCCTTCCCTCGCCTCCGAACCTCGCAGTTGCGACGCGTGTCTTCTTCTTGTTGCTTCGGGTCCGAACCTCGGCCCTATAAATAGAAGGTTGTGAGCCTTCCCGGGTAACTTTGGAAATTTGCCATCTTTCACCCTTAATTTCATATTTTAGCTATTTTCACTTCCCTCAAAGCCCCGGTATTATACCAAACACCCGAAACACGTCCCGGAGTGCCCGAGAAGCCCGAGAAATTTATCTTTTTGGTTTTCAAGCCCGACCCTCGCAGAGCCCGGTTTCTCAATAAAACTCCTGGTTTTATTAGAAACGATCGTTTTAGGAAACGAAGTGCTGCCGATTATCATTAAATCAAGTGAGTGTGTAGTTACTTTCACCTTACACATAGATATGAAGTATTTTATATAAAATACGTGATGTGTGAATATATATATTGTTTGTTTATTTGAGATGGATGTTGAAGGAATGATTTATACAGGTTTTTAAATAATTTAAACTATATATGTATTTTTATCTACAAAAATGTTGGGTAAAACATGGGTAGATGAAATAGTGGGTGTGTGATGAAAGATGAGTTGGATAAATGAGATGATCAGTGATATAGATCATGAGTTGAGGGTGAGTGGTGAATTATGAGAGAATCACTTACCCAAACGTTGGCCCCCGTCATTCAGCAAAGTATGGATGACAACCACGGACTATTCTAGATGATCTGTGGAACACTAGCAGGCTCGCAACCTGTAAGTGTGTGAACTATATGTTCATCAGTTGTACTCTAAAAAACCATTGGCATGTATTGCAGGGGGGGATTCCCGTGAATAATATTGTCGATAAATAAGAGCTATGGACTTAGCACATGTTGTATAAACCCTTGCAGCTATGGACTTAGTGTCTGTTGTATAAACCCTGGCGACGATGTGACTTCATGCCTATTCCTTAGGATGAATCCTTAGGAATGAGTGATAGTTGATTCTTAGGGTAAATCCTTAACAAATAAATAAGATAATGGGGTTGGGGTAATTTGGTTGATTGATTGATGTTCAAGCATAATAAATTTATTTATTGTGGGTTGAAAACCCTATATACTCACCAGACTCCCAAGCCTGACCCGCTCAGCTTTTTATATTACAGGTAGTGGACCCCGAGCATAGTCGGATGATGATGAGTGATTTTTGGATTATAGGCCAGTAGTTGTAAATAACTGTTGTAAGGCTTATAATGTATTGTTTATGCTTTTGGTCTGTATCGGAACATGACATCCCGAGGTTTTGATATAAAATCAAAATATATATTTCTTAAAGAAAGGTTTTGAGAAATTTTTATCATATTTTGTTTTGGGAACAAATTCTGCAACATCTTTTAAAAGGATTACTCTGATTTTATTTTAAAAATCATAAAATAAATCGGTCTTTTCTGGCCGAGAAATTTGGGGATTTCACAGATGCCGAGGATCACAAAACAAGGTGTGAATTAACCATCCAAATTACTTGGTACTCTTAATGTTTATCACCTAACTGATGTTCCGGTTAACCACACGCCCTCCACCGATCTATGATAAACCTTAAGTCACCATTTTCCTACCTTGTTAAGTCCAGTTTAGTGTGTCGGATAACCACACACGCTCCACTAACGACTTAAGCAAAATCCAAAGTGTAATTTCATGGGTTAGCACCATATTCACATTTTTACTAAAGTAACTAAGATTGGGAATTTATAAAAAAAACATTTAGTTACTTTATTAAACATCATACTTTTAATGAGGATTTAAAGTCATTGTCCTACCCATTCAGCTAACGGCCCTCCACCACTCAAGGAAGCGGTGGGTGAGAGTGGACACCCATTAAGCTACCATTTTATAGGTAACAACCTTATACACCCTTATAGACCCGCTTTGTGAATGAGGCCTACTAACGGTAAAACGACTTGTTCTTATACATACATATATATATATATATATATATATATATATATATATATATATATATATATATATATATATATATATATATATATATATATTATTAACTTATAATATTATAAAGTATAAGGGTTGAATTTTAACTTTTAAAATTCTAGGGGTTGGAACTAAAGTTTTCTAAAGTGACTTTACATGTTCCAAAACTTGAGGGCAAGTTTTGTAATTATTCAAAACTTTTCAACTTTCATAACTTATGAGTTAATGATTTATTAAAATGAAGACTCTTCATTTTATGTAACTTATGTGTTTAATTAATGGACTTTAAAAGAATGACTTTTGGTAATCCATAAGTTGAGGACAAATTATGGATTCCATTATAACACATCAAGATCAAGAATTAACCTAACAACCTATTTGCAAATAATTCTTATGAGCTTCTAAACCCATAAGTGTATGAACATTCATATCAACAATTTCAAGAATCATATAAACACATATAAAGCTTAAAATTTTGATAATAACCTTTGAAATTGGATTAGCATAATCATTACCACCAAATATGCTTAAAATTTTGATAATAACCTTTGCAAATAATTCTTATGAGCTTCTAAAAGTGATGTGAGTACTCACCAAATATCTTTATAGTTGACGCTCGTTTTACATGCTTTTTCAGGAATCATCGAGTAAGTGGCACTTAGGGACACATCACTTTTAGAAGCATTCGCATGTCTTGTACTTCAATTTTCATTATAATTTCTTTTAAAAGTTGTTCAAACCCATTGTAAATTTGTAATGATTTTTAATACTATGGTTGGTGTTGTCTTTTAACTTTTGCTATGAAACCCTTTATACTGCCACGCCTCGTGTTTCCGCTTTAGCGGGGTGTGACACTATCACATGACCCCTCTACATTAGAACTGCACCCATGCCCGTAATCGACGCGTCACAGTACATCATGAAGTCATCTACTCCCTCGGGCAGATTCAAAATCGGTGCCTCACACAACCACTGTCTGAGAGTCTCGAAGGTCGCCTGCTGCTCAGGCCCCTAGTGGAATGTTACCGACTTCTTGGTCAGTCGGGTCAAGGGAACGTCGATCTTGGAGAAATCCTGGATGAATCTCCTGTAATAACCCATTAGACCAAGAAAACTTTGAATCTCAGTTGGAGACCTCGGAACCTCCCACTGCATCACAACCTCTATCTTGGCCGGATCAACCATAATACCCTTTTGGTCGACGAGATGCGCTAGAAACTGCACCTCGCGCAACCAGAACTCACACTTGGAGAACTTCACAAAAAGTCTCTCCCTCCTCAGTGTCTCCAGCGCCTCCCTCAGGTGCTCCTCATACTGCTCCTCAGTCTTGGAATAGACCAAGATGTCATCGATGAAAACTATCACAGACCGATCCAGCATCGGTCTGCACACTCGGTTCATGACATCCATGAACGCGGCTGGAGCATTGGTGAGCCCAAACGGCATCACCACAAACTCATAACGACCATAACGAGTCCTAAAAGGCGTCTTCTGTACATCCTCGTCCCTGAATCTCATCTGGTGATAACCTGGCCGTAGATCAATCTTCGAGAACTAAGATGCTCCCTAAAGCTGGCCAAACAAGTCCTTTATCCTCGGGAGTGGGTAACGGTTCTTCACCGTCACCTTGTTCAGCTCCCAGTAGTCAATACACATGCGATGTGACCCGTCCTTCTTCTTCACAAACAATATCGGGGCTTCCCATGGCGAACTGCTCGGTCTGATGAACCCTTTGTCTAGCAGCTCCTGCGGCTGCGTAGACAAATCCTGCATCTCGGGAGGAGCCAACCGATACAGTGCCTTGGCTATCGGAGTCGCACCAAGGACTAGGTCAATCCTGAACTCGACCTGCCTCTCCGGAGGTACCCCAGGCTTATCCTCCGGGAATACATTCGGATACTCTCGCACTACCGATACATCATCCACTGTCGCCTTACCCTTATCCTGGGTATCCATCACATAGGCGATATAACCTGCGCACCCCTGCTGAAGGTAGCGCCTAGCTCTCGCTGCTGAACATAGAGTCAACCCATGCTGTGGCGTCTCACCCTGAATCACTAACCCTCCCCCACTAGGAGTCTGAACCCTCCATAGCTGCTGCTCGAAGTCAATCACTGCCCCATTGGGGCTCAACCATTCCATACCAACTATAACCTTATTCCCTCTCAGGGGAATAGGGACTAGATCCACTGAAAACTGCTTGTCAAACAACTGCATCGTACATCCGCGGTAAACCCTCGCGACCCGTACCGTCCTATCATCTGCTATCTCGACGTCCAATGGACACTCTAGCTCCCCCGGAGCTCCAACAAATCGCTTGCTAAGTCCGAGCAACACAAAAGATTGGGTTGCCCCCGAATCAAACAGTACCAAAGCAGATATACCATTCACTAGGAACGATCCAGTCACAACATCGGGAGCTGCACGTGCCTCCTCAGCCGTATGCTGGAAACCCCTGATCCTCGCTGTGGGCGCCTCCGCCCGGCCCTGACGGCCATCTGTAATCCTCAATGTGGAAGGAGCGGGTGCCACCACCTGTCCTGTCGCTGCCAGACTCGGACATTGGGCCTTCTTGTGGCCCCTCTGATTGCACTGGAAGCAAATCAGATCTGAAACTACTATGGTGGTGGTGGTAGCTGTACAATCCCTACTCATATGACTAGTTCGGCCGCACTTGAAGCAACCCGAACTCCCCGCCCTGCACGCCCCCTCGTGCATCTTGCCGTACTTGCCACACCGGCTGCGGCCTTGTTGGCTCCTCGATCTGTGATCGGACACCTTGGGCTTCTTGCCCGCACTCTCTGTATGCACCCCCTCGGGTTTCCTCTTCCTCTCCATCTCCAAGTCAAGCTCCTTTTCCCGAGCTCTCGCAATCATATCTTCTAGCGTCTTGCAGCTGGAACGACTCACAAACTGCCATATTTCGCTCCTCAGCATCTCATGATATCGGGCCTTTTTCATCTCCTCGTCCTCCACGTACTGCGAAACAAGAAGGACCCGCTCCCTAAAATTGGTGGTGATCTTCGCCACAGTCTCAGTCGTCTGCTCAAGATCCTGGAACTCCCTCGCTAGCTGTTGCACCTCAATCACAGTTGCAAACTCGGCCCTGAACCTGGCCGAGAAATCACTCCACGTCATAGCATCTAGCACTGTATCATCCCCAATGGCTCTCCCAACCTCCTCCCACTAGTGAAGTTCCCTATTCTTCAGAAGACAGGACGCAAGTCTAACCTTTTCCCCCTTGGGACATCTGCTGGTGTGGAACGTGTTGGCGACATCAGCCAACCACCTGCTGCTAGCAATGGGGTCCCGTGCCCCATGGTAGTCGGGAGCTCCACACGCCTTGAACTCCTGGAAATTCAGTGTGCACGACCCATCATGGCCGCCACCTCAGTACGGAACGCGCTCACCTTCTCATCCAGAAGCTCCAAAATACCCTCCTTGACCGAACCAAAGATCACAGGAGTCTGCTCTAAAATGCTGCTCGTGATCTCAAACGAAATAAACTCCCTCGTCTACTCATCCATCTGCTCGGATCCAGAGCCCGAGCCTGATCCCTCACCAGTGCCAGTTGGCCTAGTGCGTAACGTCACTATACTGAAAATGCACCATATCAAACATCAGTATACTCATCAGATCTCGAGGGGTCTAACATACTACAAGTTTCTTGGGTTCATCTCAGCCTTCCTTGATTAGAGTACGGATCCTCTGCTTTCAGTAGTACGGGCCCATACTACCTTCCACATCTATCTGTACTTTCCTCAATAACTGCCTCGACTCCACCAAGTCCCTTCTACTACTACTGTTGATCTCAGGCTAAACTCATCCTAGGATTTCCCTAGGGTAATCACCAACCCACTCTCCGCTATCAGCTGCATAAGAAGTCCCTGCTACCTCTCCCTAACTAGCTCGTAAATACTATTACATATCAATAAGACTAGATAATTCTTCGAATGAGAGATCCTACCCTACAACGGTTGGACTCAAACAAGAGCTGCGCAATAGAGCTAGACCTAACCTTCTGAAATTATTTAATCCTCGCAATATGTAACTTAACATATTCATTTACTAGTTAGTAAGAGATAACTAGAACTCCTAAAATCACAAAGCAAGCAACATTCGAGCATCGAGTACACATAATCGAGCATATCAAATTCAGGCCATCACTGACTAATCTATACTAGCACGCAGTTCATAAAGCTGAGATACATATAACAGGCACATAAGGCATCCTCCCTAGATCCTTTGTCCTAAACTAGCATGCAATTCTCATAAAATTGATACACATATAATAGGCACATAAGGCATCCTTCCTATATCCTTAATCCTAATCTAGCATGCAGTTCTCATAAACATATCATAACATAAATTGTATGGGTAATTTAGGAGTACTTACTTGAGCTCGGCTGATTGCATGCACCACACCCTTTTTCTCTTTTAAAAATTCTTTTGTAAATATGATTTTCTTTTGAAAATTTTCATACCATGTCCTTAGTTTGAGTTCAGACACACTCGAGAGTGTGCCCGAATCCCTCAAACAGAGGCTCTGATACCAACTTGAAACATCCCAAAAATACAGACCAAAATTTCTTTTTAAAATCATTTATAATAAAACCATAATTCATCCATCATCATAAAGAAAATCATAAATCATGTATCTCAAACATCATGCCAAATGTTGTATCAAATCATATGAGAAAAATATCACAGTCTAAACAATCCTAGGTTGAAACTGTGGTGTGTGCCATGCGATCATCCCCAACCTTTCCCCTTGGTAGTGGAAGTACCTGAAACCAAAACCGAAAACTGTAAGCATGAAGCTTAGTGAGTCTCCCCAACTACCACATATCATACACATATCACATATCATATATTGGGCCCCGCCCCTGCTACATCGAGTCAAGCTCAGCATCGGGCCCCACCCGGCATCGAACGCTATTCGTCATCAGGCCCCGCCCAACATCGAGCCCCGCCCGACATCGAGCAGATCTTGGCATACATTTACATATCAACAAACATATAACAATAAGTGTTGGGTTTTGAGCATTCTAACACTCCTAAGTGTACATGCAACCCTAAATACCTTGGATCTATGTTTTCTATATTATACATGCAAATATGAATATCCAAGGTATTATCCTAACTAGCATACCAAAACACCGATACTAGGATAATAAAATAGATAGAATACATACCTTGTTGTTGTTTCTTGACTCCATGTAGCTCGAGAGCCTAGTTCCCCAAGTGTGACACCTCAAATGGTTCACACAACATCACCAACACATGGAATAACTAAGAGAAGAAGACATACATGTTCAAATCGGCTAGCCCTCTCACATATGTATCACTAGTGCCAATTTCTTGAACTAAAGGGGTTCTTATATAGTGTGGCTATTAGGGTTACACCATGTAACTCATGACTTTACCCATTCTTTATGCTCCATGGGTTTTAACCTCCATGGAGTATCCATGGATCACCACATGGGTTAAACCCAATATAAGGAATCTTGGATCATAAGCCCACATATATAAGAATGAATGATTTACACAATCAATCCCCATATATTTAATTAGTCTCTTTTTGATCACTAAATTAAGTCCAAATTAATTCTTGATCAATACTAATTAAATAACATGATTTTATATTAATATATTAGAACTTATAATATATTAATATGTCACAAAATGTCTTTTCCTCATAAACGTCTATCCAAATGTTCCGATGCCATGCAACCCAAATGGACCATGCCGAGTCGGGTCAAGTACATACCAATTATAGTTATGGACTTAGACACTAATCCAACAGTCTCCCACTTGGATAAGTCTAAAACTATTATTGTGTATGACTTCAGGAACCAACTGGCAATCGTAGCTCTCAAAAGCCGCTGTCGAACTCTGACCTTGTAGATGAACTCTCACCTTTGTCAATGACTTGTCTATTAGATAAGGGATCATATATTCCTCCATTCTAGATATCATATGGACTGAGACATGGATTATCAATCATTCTCTCTGTCCATTTGTTGTTTCCCGATTTCCGATTTATGACGACTGACTAATTGAACAAATCAAATCAGTCCAGGCCCGGCCGAGCACTTACATTTGTCATCACCAAATCATCGAGGGGCCCACAGATATCGCTTTTATCCCGAAGGTAAAAGGAATGGATAAACTTTGACTCATATGGCTTGTTCTACTACTTGTTGAATCATACACAAAGGCACGTTTTATAACATCGAGTTACCAATGCGTTTTCGTGCAATCAATGTATAACCAACTCATAGTAACAACTCATATCTCTAGGTTTTAAGAATATAAGATATTATCGTCTCATGATCACTCGTGATAAAATCCATGAAGTGATTCAAATGAGCGTGGGTTGAATCCAATACTCAGAACTTATGAGCACTCATGAGTGTTGTAGCACCACTTTGTCCACCAACTTGGACCTCTACAAACCAACCCATGACAGTCTTGATTCATATCTACTTCCAACATATGACCGACTGTGGATGGTTTGAATAACTTAATCATTCAGGAAGAGCGACTTAGTTATTCTGGAAGTCAAAACATGCAAAGTGAAACACAAGAATAAATGAATCAAATATGGTATCAAACCCTATGAATATAAATAAACACTTTTATTTATCACCATACTGATTACTCATTATTCATTGTTTCGGTTTTATCAACTTTATACTTGAATTAAAAACACTAGTTGTCCCATGCTCCAAGCATGTACACTATGTTTTTCTTAAACAATAGCTTTGCCATACACCAAGTATGCACTCTATGTTTGTCTATGATCCTTACTTTGTGAAATAAACCAATTGAACATAATTTCAATGATACTAATTTCACACTCCCAAATCCTTATCGAAAAATGTGAGAATTTCAAATTCCTATCATTTATCGAAATCTGTTTAGATTTTAAACTTATATGCACTGACCCTCCTGTAATGAATATGTACAAAGTCACAAAGACTTGTCAACAGTCATTATAAGGTATTCCAATGGAGATCAACTCCATGGAAACTAAGTCTTATATTCAAAGTACATTGCTTTGGACATGCTTCTTGCATTAAGTTTTCTAATCTTACACAGATAACTTCCACCTATGGAGACAACTCCATATTCTCATTTTGACTATCACTTCTGAATAAGAGATGCCTCTTTTCAGAATATGTCAATATGGTCCTTCCAAAATTAGCACTATACTTCCAACTGTCCCTGAGCAACCAATCTTTGGTAAACCTCAGATTGTCCTCGACAATTGCTTAATCATTTTAGTCATATCCAATTCTAGACCTTTTCCCTTCTTAATGCCTCTGGGCATTTGGAAAAATTTAGAAATGACAAATATTATAGCACATGCAATCGATCCTGTACCCAAAGCAAATGGTACACGATTCATGATGTCTCACATAAAGACATGATTCTAGACCAGTCTTTTGCTACAATGTTATTGTTAGTGTTGCAAGTTAGCAATGTTAATTATAGAAAACAACATGAAATTCATATATATATTCTTGACTAAAGATGATTAAGGTCTCAATCTAAGCCTTTAGAACTGAAATGAAGTATATCCTCTCCCTTAATTATAGCAAAACAACTTTTTCAATCCCTGCAGCCTCACGAATTGAAACTTTTGTTTTCTATAATTAACATTGCTAACTTGCAACACTAACAATAATTATCATGCTCCCACTAACATGATGATTATTAGCATAACACTTATGCTCCCACTAGCTTTGACATGTACTCAGAAATCAGCTGGACTTCTAGAAATCAATACTTTATTGACTTCCTTACCAAAGTTCAGATTTCTGATACGAGATGCTTTGATAAAACTTTATCAAAATCATACACCTTTCCTTAGGTAGCATGCATGTATGTCTAAACAATTTAAGAACTATGAAAAGGGATGCCGTAATCATAGTCTCAATTGTTTAGACTTTTTGCCATCTGCTTCAAATCTACTTCGTGGAAGTGTTTCCTCACCATCATTTTCATGAATCGGAGAGAAACCTTATGACCCTTAGATTTTATGGTGTATGTGTTCTTATCCATGTGAATCGTCAAAACCATAGTCACAAGACAAGGATAATGACAAATCTAAACTCATATGGACTGAACTTATGCAATCTTAACTTCTTGCCACCTGGCAGTACAGGGCCTGCCATTGCTTCCAAGTTGTTATGCAACCAATTGAGAACTTTCAGACCTCCTATGCAAAGCCAACTTTAACTGGAATGGGCACAGAATATATCAACATGATAGGTTATAAACCTCAAGTCGTGTGCTAGTGAAGAACCTCAGGTTTTATTCTTGATTAGTTCTTGAAATTCTTTTTAGGATCTTTAAGACTCCCACTATCCTCTTGACATATAAGACTATCTTGTCAAATATTCAAGAGATAGTGCGGATTCTTTATCAAGACAAACACTTCACACAATTGGCCTTAGTTGGTCTTTGTTTAATCCAAAACATCACAACTTACCAACTTCAAATGTACAAGAGTAGGACACTTTTACTCTTACATTTGACAAGTGTTATAAACCTTTCTTTAAGATATGCCACTCAACTTATAGTCTTGGAGTATGACTCTAAGACTTGTTTTGAAACGAAGTATGACTCATCTCCTTGATTTAACCATTTCAACAATTCATAACTCCTCTTCTTAGCTACCAGAATGCACTTAGAGGATGAATTATGATAAGGTCTCTTAATCATTAAGATGATTATATAACATGATACTAAAGTACTCTCCCATCTTTTCAGATTTGAGAAACTTTTATCCTTCTGCCTAATTTGATTCTTCTCATTCGTTCCGCCATACACTGAAATTTTTTTCCAATGCTTCATAATTATACTTAAGCCTGTAAGTATAACAATATTTACTAAACTTTAGTAAATCATGACAAATATTCTTATCGATCTTTTGTGGTGGACTTAATCAGTGCACAAGAATGTGTACTCGATCCCTTAGTCTGTTACTTGACTCACACATCCATGTGAACAAGTAGTTAGTCTTAATTTTTCGAATGCTTGAAGGTTCTCATTCATCATGCTCTACAAATTGCATGATTCCAAGTTTCGGTCCAATTGAAACTTGGGTGATGAGAATCTTTCCTTATTTGGTAAATTTAGACACTACCACAAATGAAAGAATCAAATTCATATTTCCACTCTTGCTCTTAATGGAATCTTATAAGCAACACAGTTTTTCACAAATGCCATTGTAAGGGTATTTTAAAATAAATAAAATCAAAAGATTTACCTTTTATTTTAAAACTTTGCGGAAAACTCATCCTTACAATCCATATGAAAACTTGTTGTTATCTATTCCTAAGCAAAATATCATAACTCCTAAGAAGTAGCTCAAGAATCCGATCTTCAAACTATGTGATAGAAATCCATCTACGCGATCAGATTCAACATATTCTTTCTTTAAGTTTCTTCACTTTTTCTTTGATTCTTAAAACATCACCATGTGACCCAGTCACATCATGTATCAAGAATCTCAGAATAGAAACTTAGCAGAGTTAGATAGTGGACTTTACCTGAAGTAGAGTCAAACTTATTGACTTTAACATCCTTAGGTAAATTTGGCAGCTTCGCAACCAATGCCCCTTTCTTTGGCAATGGACCCTTGATAATGGGACTATCTCAGACTTAGCCTTTCTCTTTACCATTTGGTTAACCGAGTTGACTATGGCCGATCCCTTTCCATTGGGAAGAGAGAGCTTTACTGGATATCCAATGTCATCATTGTCAATGTCCATAAAGTTTTAGGAAGTTGATCTTAGCAAATAGATAAGATCATTACGGGTCTTGTCATAGTCTGTTTCATAGGATTCCCAAAGGAACTCACTATGTGACTTAGAAAGTGATTGGACATCCAACTTTCTCAAGACTTTGACACCCAACTCTCCCAGCTTGTCAATATGTGACTTCATCTCTAAGATGTGATCACACATAGACCTTGCTTGCCATTAGGGCTTGAGTGACCTTGAACTTGTGGGTTAGGGAGAATAATTGGAGGAGGTGGAGGAAGTAAAGTTCCAAGAGATTTGGGAAGATCATAGATGTCTGAACTAGACATCTTTTGGGAGATATTCAAGATAGTTGATCTAAAGTCCTTAATATAACACCCAATATGAAATATTAAGGCTAGGATCCAACAACCTATTTATAACTGGAAGAGGGATGCCGTAATCCGAGTTATAAAATAGTTGAAGGTAGGTAAATGACGATTTACCAATTTCCACCATGAAAAACGAAATAATGTAATTAGGTTTTTAATTGGATTTGAAACTCCTAGATCTTTTGAGATTCATTGAACTTTTCAATGGCATGTTTCAATCTCGAGTGTGCCCTTCAGGTTTTGTGACTGGGATGCCGAGGATCACAAAACAAGGTGTGAAGTAACCATGCAAATATACTTGGTACCCTTAATATTTACCCCTCAATCGATGTGCCGGTTAACCACACGAGCTCCACCGATACTATGATAACTATTAAGTTACCCTTTGCCTACTTTGTTAAATCTAGGTTAGTGTGCCGGTTAACCACACACGCTCCACTAACGGTTTAAACAAAGTGCAAAGTGTAATTTCATGGATTAGCACCTTATTCACATTTTCCTAAGTAACTAAGATTGGGAATTTATAAGTGTTTAGTTACTTAGTATTTATCATTAATGCTTTTAATGAAGGGAGAATTATAGTCCTTGTCCAACCCGTTCGGCTAACGACCCTCCACCAGTCAAGGAAGCGGTGGGTGAGAGTGGACACCCATTAAACTGCCATTTTATAGGCAGTAACCTTATACCCCCCTTATAGACCGGCTTCGTGAATGAGGCCTACTAACGGTAAGACTGACTTGCTCTTATACATATATTTATTATTAACTTATAATACTATAAAGTATAAGGGTTGAATTTTAACTTTTAAAATTCTAAGGGCTAACTTGGAATTAAAGTATTCATGGGGAAAACTTTACAAATTCCAAAACTTGAGGGCAAGTTTTGAAAATATTCAAAACTAATTAGTTCCATAACTTATGTGTTTAAAGTAGTTTTAATTAAAAAAAAACTCTTCAAGTTCCATAACTTGAGGACAAGTTATGGAAGACTTTAAACTAATAAAAGAATGTAACTTTTCTTTATTTTTGTAACTTATGGAACTAATTAAGGTTACACATTTTATCATTTAATGAAGTGACTCTTGAACCTCCATAACTTGAGGACAAGTTATGGAGTCATAAAACCATTTAATGAGGACAAAACTCTTCATTTTTGTAACCATTGCCAACTTTTTATGAGTTTTATGAAACTTAAATGTGACTTTTCATATAACTTGAGGACAAGTTACAAAAACACATTTTAGAATCAACTCTTAGATTAAAATGGATTGAAAACACATAATCAATTAACTTTTCTATTAATCTAATAAACTCATATGAACAAAGATAATTCACATCAAATTTTTTTTTTCAAGTAATTAGCATAACTTTTAAACAAATACAATTCGATTTTTCAGCTAATTTTGCAAGTATAACAAAAAAACAAGCCTTGACTCTGATACCACTGTTGGGTTTTGAGCATTCTAACACTCCTAAGTGTACATGCAACCCTAAATACCTTGGATCTATGTTTTCTCTATTATACATGCAAATATGAATATCCAAGGTATTATCCTAACTAGCATACCAAAACACCGATACTAGGATAATAAAATAGATAGAATACATACCTTGTTGTTGTTGCTTGACTCCATGTAGCTCGAGAGCCTAGTGCCCTAAGTGTGACACCTCAAATGGTTCACACAACATCACCAACACATGGAATAACCAAGAGAAGAAGACATACATGTTCAAATCGGCTAGCCCTCTCACATATGTATCACTAGTGCCAATTTCTTGAACTAAAGGGGTTCTTATATAGTGTGGCTATTAGGGTTACACCATGTAACTCATGACTTTACCCATTCCTTATGCTCCATGGGTTTTAACCTCCATGGAGTATCCATGGATCACCACATAGGTTAAACCCAATATAAGGAATCTTGGATCATAAGCCCACATATATAAGAATGAATGATTTACACAATCAATCCCCATATATTTAATTAGTCTCTTTTTGATCACTAAATTAAGTCCAAATTAATTCTTGATCAATACTAATTAAATAACATGATTTCATATTAATATATTAGAACTTATAATATATTAATATGTCACAAAATGTCTTTTCCTCATAAACGGTCTATCCAAATGTTCTGATGCCATGCAACCCAAATGGACCATGCCGAGTCGGGTCAAGTACATACCAATTATAGTTATGGACTTAGACACTAATCCAATAATAAGCACATAACCCTAGCATGTAAATATTCCTCGGGCCCCGCCCGACATACGACCTAGATCCGAAAACATACTAATATTCCTCGGGAACCGCCCCGGCATCGTATCGGAGTCCGGAACATACTATCATAACATATCCACTAGACATTCCTCGGGCTTGCCCCGACATCGGACCAAAGCCCGGAACACATAACACATAACAAACACATGTAAGAATCACAAAGACATCAAGCATACAAGCATACAAGCATTCCTCGGGACCGCCCCGTCATAGGATCGGAATCCGAAAAAACATATAAACCTACTTCGGGCCCCGCCCGGCATCAGACCGTGGTCCGGAACTACTTCTATCTAAACATGCCGGCCTTGGTGCCTTAGACCCGTTCCTACCGGGGAAAACTTACCTCGCAAAGCTGTCTGCAAAAACTCACGGTGAGGAATATCTGATAGTTGCTCCAACGACTCCCCGACTATCAATATCACAATAATAGTTAGTCAAAATCTGATAATCCTTCTTAGGGTAAAATGACCATTTTACCCCTAGTCAAAGTCAACATCCTGGTCAAAGTCAAAGTCAAAGTCAAGGTCAACTCCCAGTCAACCCCAACTCGTCGAGTCATCTCCCAACTCGGCGAGTTCATGTACTACTCAGACCCGTGGTCAACTAAGTCAACTGGTCGAGTCCCTTACCAGACTCGTCGAGTTCTTCCTGTCATAACATCGGGACATATCGACTTTAACTGGTCGAGTCCCTCCTTGGACTCGTCGAGTCTTCAGCTTCCGATTCCTAATCTTGTCCAACTCACTGAGTCATCTCCTAAAATCAATGGTTTCACTCACAACGAGAAAAAGGGTTAGGGTTCACGACCGACTCGCCGAGTCCAAGAACAACTCGTCGAGTCCTCGATATGACCAATCCATTCAGTCAATTCTAATCCATTCCAATGCTTCTAACTCATAGATCTGGACTCCTTATACTAGCATTACACGTAAAGTTGCTAACTTTACGTGCATGCATGGTGTTATGAAGCTAAACACCCATTACAAGCCAAAATGAAGGTCTAAGTCATAGAATAGGGCCATGGCTAAATAAAGGTGGCAACTTTGAGCTTCTAAAGTTCAAGAGTGCCCAGATCTAAAGTCCTTTCATCCCCAAGAGTTCAAATCTCCGAATGATCTTGGAAATGGCCCAAAAATGACAACATACAAGCTAAAAAGGAGATCTAAGTGAATAGCAACCAAGGTATAAGCTTTATACCTCTATCAAGACAGAAACGAGTCCTTAGCTCTGGATCTTCAACCTTCCTTTTTCAACTCCAAGTCCTTGCTTCCTTCTTCTAGCTTTAAATCACAAAAATGGCAAGAAATAGCTCAAGATCACTCAAGGTTGATTAGGGTTTCGAGATTAGGGTTTGGAGGTGATGCAGGCTGGGGTGGAGGCCAGACATGATGCTTAAATAGGGTGCAAGCCCTAAAGATTAGGGTTTCATCCGACCTGTCCTACTCGTCGAGTCAGGACTTCGACTCGTCGAGTAGCTCACTTAAAACCCGCACCTATTCTGCCTTCTACTCGACGAGTTAGGGCTACCAACCTGTCGAGTAGCCCTTCCAAAATGAATAAATAATAAAGTTAAATGCATACCAGGAATCATACATTACAATATGGTATGTGTTATTTTGGAGGACTCACTAAGCTTTGTGTGTACGGTTTATGTTTAAAATGTTTTCAGGTACTTCCGATTCCTAAAGGAAGGGCCCGACTTGTTCACAGTGTAACCGGTGGAGATTTATTCCGCACTGAATGTTTACAAATTACTCTGAAGTTTTGAGAATACTTTTATTATGATTGTATTTGAGATAATGAATGAAAGGTTTTGACTTATTTAAAAATGAAAATTTTACTCAGTATTTTTGGACGTTACAAGTGCATTAGTAAATTTGTTGTACCAGTTGCGTGATGCTTGTCTTAAACAATACAAAGACTTATTTAGATGACATACACATGAGTCCCCTTCTTTTGCAAATTTTTGTGGAACCTTCCTGTAAGATCTATGTATAAGAACGCATTGTTGAAGTCTAACTAATAGATTGACCAATTATTCTGTACCGCAATAGCAATAATAGTTATGATCGTCACTAATTTGGCATCCGGTGCAAAAGTCTCATGGAAATCAATGCATTCAACTTGCATGAAACCTTTGGCAACCAATCCGGCTTTATATCGCTCAACTTCTCATGAAGGTTTGTATTTTATTTTGTACAGTCACTTGGAGTCAACTACTTTCTTTCTTGGGGGTAGTTTGGTCAACATCCAAGTATTATTATTTTCCCGAGCTGATATCTCTTTCTGCATCGTGTCTCTCCATTCGGGATATTTTGCTGCCTGAGAAAAAGATCTAGGTTCTTCTTGCATGGTTATAGCATCCAAAAAACTTTATGAGCATGAGAAAAAAAAATTATAAGACACAAAATTAGACAAATGGTGTATCGTTGAGGTCATTGAAGTGGCCTTGCGGAGAGAATGGTCAATGGAAGATGGCAAGTCAACTTCATAATCATCATACCTTAGAGGCAGAGTTCATGTTCTTTCAGATCTACGTGTTTGTTCAACATCAGAATTTTTATTTGCATTAAGTCTAGTATCATTGTCGTTGTTGCGAGTAGGTTGCTCCATATCAGAATTTTGTGGCCCAGATTTACCTGTCGTGGGCATGACAGAACCTTTGATATTGGGCCGTTGTATCTCATCATCGAAAATGGGCTCAAACCCGTAGTTTGGTGATTGTGAAGGTTATTTTCTTATATGATCCGACTCACTATTATGGAAAGGAAAATGACACTTAACAAACCTTACATCACTTGACACAACCATTCTTTTGTCATTTAAATCAAAAACTTGGTATCCTTTTTGTCCTTGAGGATAACCAAGAAATACACAAGGTCTTCCCCTCTCTTCGAACTTGTCCTTTCCCTCTTTTTTTTCTTTGATATAAACCAAATAGACAAAAACACGCATGTGTCCATAATATGGTTTGTGTCCAAGTAGTATTTCGTAGGGGGTTTTGTTTTCAATGGTTCTTGAAAGCATCCTGTTCACAATATAGGTGGTTGTTATTATGCATTCACCCCAAAATTTTATTGGCAGATTCGCTTGAAAAATGAGAGCCTTAGCTATATCAAGAAAATGCATATCTTTTCTCTCAACTACCCCATTTTGCTGTGGGGTATGAACACATGAAGTTTCAAGCAAAATTCCATTTTCTTCATAGAAATTCCACATTTGGTTTGACACAAACTCACCACCATTGTCACTTCTAATTCTCGTAATCCTTCTTTCAAGTTGAGTATTAACCATATTATGAGATGCTATTAAACTAGTACTTACATCAAATTTGTTTTTGATCAAATATACCCATGTTGATCTACTAAAATCATCAACGATAGTGAGAAAATAATGAGCTCCAGATGTCGAAGGAACTCGATATCCTCCCTATATGTCACGGTGAATTAAATCTAAACAATAACTAGTTTTTATTGATCTATCACTAAAGGGAAGATGAGTTTGTTTTGCTCGTATACATGAGTCACAACTCTCAATACTATCAGCGCTAGCTATCGACTAAATATGTTGAAGTTTAGTACCAATCTTCTATGCAATATCTCTGAATCAATCGTGACTGCCATAGCTGCCACCCTTTTATATGTTCTGTAACAACCGGTTATTTTGGGTTAATAAAAGTCAAATAAGTCAAACCAAAAGTCAATTATGCCAACAAAAGTCAAATAGTTAAAATTAAATCGTAAAAATTCACTTTGCTTTTGAGGTTTTCGGTTTTGAGAATCAAAAATCACCAAGACCGAAATCTTGCCATTAGACCGAGAACCCTTGACTGAGAACCCCTAGACCGAGAACATACTAGACCGAAGAACTTGGTTCTCGGCTGGAACTTGGACCGAAGACTTCGAGTTCTCGGTTGGAGCTTGAACCGAAAACATGGGGATTTTGGTGCTAATTAGGCCGAAATCTCAATTTGGATAAGATATTTCTTCTCCTAATGTGATATAATACACAAACCAATGCATATATCAGATCACCTTTACCCATATATATATATATATATATATATATATATATATATATATAGGACCGAAAACACCTTCATAATCAGTGGCGGAGCGTCTATAGGGCCAGGGGGGCCATAGCCCCCTTGATTTTTTAATTATTAATGCATGGATTATATATGCATAGGATTACTTTGATTTTTCAGTAAGTTTATGGCCCCCCATCATCCGCAAATATATATATGTAAATCATGGATCTAATAAGTAATTAACGGAAATCGTGATAATTGCTGAAAAAAAGATCTAAATAAAATCCAATAAATCAGGAAAGTAAACTCTATGAACCACAAAAAGATTCTAATCTACAATTTATAAACTCAAATCTTTGAGAAACTATAAACCCTAAACTAAAGAATTATGTCGCCATAAAAAAAACCTTGCTCACGAGATCATATCACCACTATTGCGGCTGTCGGAATGCTCAAAAGTCCCTCTCTCTCCGCTTTATCTTCATCACCTACATGCGGTGTCTGTCACTCGTCTCCGCCATTTGCCGACTGCTACTCTAACCAACGACCTCAGCATCTGGTGCTTCCTCTCCGATAGATTTGTGCTGACCTTTGTTTGCTTGTTGTTTCCCTTCTCCGACATCTTCTCATCACCGGGCTTAACAGTAAGTCTTTCTCACTTTTCTCTTTCTAATTTCTTTTATCTTTTTCTTTTTTCTATCTCTGTTTCTAGATGTGATATAATTATTGAAACTAACTAGGCAACTGTAAAAGTAATAAAAAAAAGTTGCAATAATGGTTTATTATTTTTTAATGTTGGTCAAGTTATAAGTTATTGAATTGTTAAAACAAACGACTAGTATAAAAATCTTACCAAAATGGAAACATGAATTAGGATATTTTTGTTTTTTAAATGTATATGTTAATTGTTAGATTCTGTATATTTTTTACAGTTAATTATTTTTGTATTTTCATTAAATTATAATAATGACTTTTGTAGGTAAATCAAAATAGTTAGTTGTTTGAAGTTTGAACAAAAAAAATTTGTTTATATGTTTTTCTCTAGAAGTTTGGTTCCGGCCCCCTCACTTTTGATGCTTGTGTTCCGCCCCTGTTTATAATTCCCATTTCAATCTTCAAATCCCTTATACTTTTCTCTCAAAACTCATACGAACACCTTCATATCTTCATACAATCTTCAAATCTTCAAACAGTTTACCCAGAAACACATTCAAACTTCCCAGGAAATCTAGTTCTTCAATTGATTCTTAGGAAACTTTGTAAGTATTCCTTATATAATATAGTGTTTTTATAAACACTTTCATATTAGTTCAACTAATTTATACACGTTAATGTGTGATAAAAACTCGTAGGACACGAACAATTTCAAGTGTTCTAACTTGAAGACTATCACTTTTGCTTCGTTAGCCAATCAAGAACACACTCGAGGTAAGTTCATACCCCTACAGTTTTCATGATTTTTCTATGTTTTACGGGGGAATACAAGTATATCACAAGAAACAATCGTGTTAATATACAAACCGTTACATATGTATTTTCACAAAATATAAATATACATATGGGTACAAATTTGATTACAATAAAACTTTAACCCTTTTGTAACATGTTGAGCAAAAAGGGTATAATTATATAAACATACATATATAATTATTTCATTTCATTTTATCATCATGGTAAATTGATAATAGTATACAAAGGATCTATTATTTCAACGAAACATTTATATAAACTATAATAGGTATAGTTTATGCAACATTCACACTATTTTACCCTTTTGGGGACAAAGAAATAATTATTTAAAAGTAGAATTATTTTCACACTAGGTAAACACTATAAAAGGATAATACCTACATTTACAAGAAAAAGAGTTTTCATTACACTACACGTAAACCGTCAATATAGTTTTGTGAGACATTCCTTCACTGTACTTACCATAGTACGTACTAAAGTTCATGTATCATAACCAAAATATTATGTAAGAGAGCGTGACACCTGTGTATAGATCTATACGGGACTGACAATCTCTCACCTAAACTGTTAGCTACAGTTAGACCGGCAGGTACGGGGTGACAAATGTCGTACCATTCCGAAGTCTGAAGAACGTCGTACAGGTCATCTAGGTCATTAGCATGGTTTTAATAACTCACAAGGGGTATCAACAATACG
This sequence comes from Lactuca virosa, assembly GCF_052849685.1. Classification (NCBI taxonomy): domain Eukaryota; kingdom Viridiplantae; phylum Streptophyta; class Magnoliopsida; order Asterales; family Asteraceae; genus Lactuca; species Lactuca virosa. The sequence continues at coordinate 361,872,495 of NC_136433.1, read as the reverse complement.
TTTGGTTTACGAATACATACATACCTTCAAATGTTTTATTTAGATAAAACTACATTACACTATTTTCCAGTACAATACAGGTTACATGTCTGGAAACATGCACTCACATGGTTTTATAAGGATATAAAGCTACATTATACTACTTTAGAGTATAGTAATACTTATACATTTTCAGTCTTAGGGTATTTAAGACTACAAATCACTTTAAAAGAAAATATTGGATTTTATGAAAGAAAATACTATCATTTTCAATGAACATTGACATACCTTTCTCATACAAAATGCTTATGAACTCACCAACTTAATTGTTGACACTCTTTTTTCAAAACCACTTGTATTCTCAGGAAATAAGTAGACAGGTACCCACATAGGTTTTGTGAAGACGGAGTGTATCAGTGTCACGTCTTATATTTTTTTCGTATGTTTTTGGAGCCAAACAAACAATGATTCGAACTCAAAGTAAATATTAAATTATCAATATGATGGTTGTAATGCTTTGATCTCTATTATTCAATTGTTATGATATTGTACATGAAAGTCATCCACCCCCAGACGTTTCTACCGATTTACTCGGTTTGGGGGTGTGACAGATTGGTATCAAAGCATTGTTTATAGTGAACTAAGTATATCAAACCATATAATATATACAACTATAGATACAATGGGGCTAAAACGCTCTGACTAAAAGTATAATTTTAAAATATAAGTATTTTTATAAAAGTATATGTACATGCATACATACTAAGAACAGTGTCGTAATAAGAACCATATAAAAGTATTTAGATAAGTTGGACGGTGCGGTTAAGCCTAGATAGTTATGAAATCATATATGGGATAAATATAGCATGATCAACTATATTTATGCGAGATATGACTAACATGTGTTTGGGAATGATCATGGTGAACAACGAGTCTAAAACTTACTAATAGCCCATACAAGGAAACTCTAGAACCAAACATAAAGTTTAAAATACTATAGGACTACACAATAAGGACAATTATGTGTCTTTCATACCACTATTCTTATGTAGTCGACATAAACATGCCTATATTTTAGATGTTCTAATTCGAAAACATCTTTAAACTTTATGGCAGAAAGTTGTCGCCACGTAAATCTATCAAACGTGTCAACAACACAACACTAACTCCACCACCGCCACCACTCCCACAAATGGACACTGTCGTGTTCCAAGCTGCTGTAACAACCACTGTGACAGTCGCCATGGCGCAAATAAGCACAAATGGTGCTAGTGTTTGGGAGGCGGTACTAATAATACTAACCAGGGACACCCGATGGAATGTTCCTACAAAGACTTCACAAATGGCAAACAAAAGTATTTCGATGGCACCGGAGGTGTCATTGCTTTAACAAGGTGGTTTGAGAAAACAGAGTCATTGTTCAAAATCTGCGCATGCCCAGAAACTAGCAAGGTCAAATTCGCAGCCTGCACATTTATGGATAGAGCCCTCTCCTGGTGGAACGGCTATGTCAAATCACTAACTCTCCTAGTGGCCAATACCATGAGCTGGGAAGACTTGATTCTGATGCTAGCATAATACTGCCCGAGGGGCGAGGTACAAAAGCTAGAGCAAGAGCTTTGGAAGCTTACAATGAAGGACTCCAACATTGCAGCCTACATTGTCAGGTTTAGCGATGTAGCAATATTATGTCCCAGGATGGTCACCCCGGAAAGTAAAAAAGTGGAGCGATACATCTGGGGAATATCCCCCCAAATTCAAGGGAATGTGATATCAACAAACACGTCCACTTTTGACAGTGCCAAATGCTAGACACAAACACTTGTGGATCATGGAGTCTGCCAGGGCTTTATGACAGCCATTCCCGAGCAAGCAAAAGGGAGTGACAATAAGAAGAAATTTTGGAAAAAGAGGAAGGGCCAACCGTCACAAAGAGCCCACAAAGAAATAACAAATTGTGGCAGTTCATGCTGCTACTGTTCCTACCGCTCCAGCACCCGCCAAACAATATGCTGGAACTCTCCCAAAATGCAACAAGTCCAACTTTCACCATTATGAGCCTGTCGAGAGATGCACTGCAAAAATTGCAACAAGAAGGGCCACACCGCCCGCTTCTGTAAGGCACATGCACAACAAACCACCCAAGCCACTAATGTTGGGGTGAGCTAGGCTTGCTACGGGTGTGGTGAAATAGGGCATTTCAAGAGGGATTTCCCAAAAGCGAGGAATGTCGAAGGTGTGGGAAGAGTTTTAACGATGGGGAATGAGGAGGCCGTGAATGATCCTACCATGGTTACTGGTACGTTCCTCCTCAATAACTCATATGCATGCATACTTTTCGATAGTGGTGCAGAGAAAAGTTTCATGAGCCACATGTTTAAACATGTACTTAAATAAAATCCCCAATCACTAAAAGACACATTCACCGTAGAAAAGGCAAACGAAAAGGCAGAGAGCACTAACGATATATAAATAGGATGTACCCTCACTCTAAACAACTATTCTTTCCAAATCGACCTAATGCCAGTAACAATGAAAAGTTTTGACGTCATCATTGGCATGGATTGGTTAAGTCCTCACCATGTCGATATCTTGTGTTACAAAAAATTCGTTCGCCTTAATCTACCAAGTAGCGAAACCCTCGTCATTTATGGTGACAAACCCGGTACAAACCTACAAATCATCCCTTGCGTCAAGGCTCAAAAGTATCTTCGCAAGGAATACTACGCCTTCTTAGCTCACGTAGTGGATAAGAAACAAGAGGTAAAAGACATCAAGGATATTCCCGAAGTCTGTAACTTCCCCGACATATTTCCCAAAGATCTCCCAGGAGTACCTCCCGAACGCCAAGTCGAGTTCAGAATCGACTTGATTCCATGAGCTACCCCCTTAGCCAAATCCCCATATCGTTTAGCACCGGCAGAAATGCAGGAATTGTCCAGTCAATTGAACGAACTGCTAAGCAAAGGATTCATCAGACCAAGCTTCTCTCTTTGGGGAGCACCGGTCCTGTTCGTGAAGAAGAAGGATGGATCATTCCGCATGTGCATAGACTACCGGGAACTAAATAAACTCACCATAAAAAACCGATATCCTTTACCTCGAATCGACGACCTCTTCGACCAACTCCAAGGATCAAGCTACTTTTCAATGATCGATTTAAGATCCGGGTACCATCAACTACGAGTCCAGGAGGAAGATGTTCCTAAGACCGCATTCAGAACTTGCTACGATCACTTCAAATTCGTAGTAATGCCCTTTGGATTAACAAATTCACCCGCGGTGTTCATGGACCCGATGAACCGTCTATGCCGACCTTACTTAGACAAATTTGTGATAGTATTCATCGATGACATACTAGTCTACTCACGAAGTAAGGAAGAACACAGTCAGCACCTGCAGAAAGTCCTAGAAACATTAAGGGCGGAGAAGTTGTATGCGAAGTTCTCGAAATGCGAATTCTGGATTCGAAAGGTGGATTTCCTAGGTCACGTGGTCAGCGAGGAAGGGATACACGTGGATCCCTCCAAAATCAAGGCAATCGAAAACTGGGCGACCCCAAGAACACCAACTGAAATTCGTCAATTCTTAGGCCTTGCTGGCTACTACAGGAGGTTCATACAAAACTTCTCCAAGATTGCAAAGCCACTCACCACCATGACTCAGAAGGGTGTAACCTTCAACTGGGAGGAGAAACAAGAAACTGCATTCTAAACACTAAAGCAAGCCCTATGCAGCACCCTGATCTTGTCCCTCCCAGAAGGAAGGTTTACTACAATAACCAGATATACCCGAGTGGAAGTGGGAGCGGATAACCATGGATTTCATCACCAAGTTTCCCAAGAAAATAGGTGGTCTTGACACAATTTGGGTGATCCACTACAAGAAAAAAACCATTTTAAGACGCGTAAACCACTACACTCATTGATTTATGTTACGCAAAAGAGAGTAACATTTAAAAAGTGTCATCTCTTCAAAAATTTAAGGATTTAGGTCACACATTATTACGTGCCCTTAAATTAGTGTCTAATGTAAAAAAATAAAAACACTAAGGGCACTTTATCTAAAATGTGCGTCCTCTGTGAACGTCGCTTTATGATTTTTACTCAAAACCCGCGTTCTTAAAATTCTAAAAATTTTCAATATCCCGCTTCAAATCCCCCTTCATTCTCTTCTTCCCTTCTCTCTGCAAACCCTAATCACGATACCATCTCTGCTATATAACTCATATAATCGTTTTATAATTTTTTTCTTAAAAACGCGCTTCCATTCCTGAAGATCACAAAATGGCGACCAAAAACTAGGGCTTTTATTTCCCCCTTACATATAATCGTGATTTTCAGAGTTTCAAAAACACTTCCCCCACGTATGATTTTCTTCTTCAATCTTACAACCATTTAGGGTTTTGGCATACAGGAACTCTATTCGACTCATCACACACCAGCTATTAAGGGAAGACATCAAACAAGTCTCATGTGACACCTTCAATGGTGTCATCAAGTGGAAGTACATGGATGCGCTTTCCATACTTGACATCTGGACATTGGTGAACAGACACAACATCACCAAGGCGAATCCTTAGGTTTGTCCTGATGACCTTGTTTATTCTGATTTTTGGCTCATCACATGTTTTCGCACCTCTACAGGTGAAATTTTGTTCTGATATGATGATTAGGTCAACATAAGGTCTCGAAGATAAAGTTTGTCTTCCAAGTCTAATTAATTGATTATCAATGACTCCTCTGTCTCCTGTCGGTGATTTCCAGCTTCGGTCTTCACCCGCATCTGGTACGTCGAATCCCCCAACCACCGTCTTTAGTGCTAGCTGAAAAAGAAGATGAAAATGGCTTCTTCAAGCTCCATTGTAAAGGTACTTAATTTTATCTTTTTTGTTCAACTTATGTTCAACTTACATTTGGGTTTCAACCTTTGATACGTTTAATCCCTGAACCACCGTGTTTGAGAAGTGATTTTTGCAATTGGATTTGCTTTTCAGAATACCCAGCACTGATCAGCAAGGGCTATGCAGACTATGTCTCTCCTTTTCTTGCCATGTAACAAAAACTTAAAATTAGGAAGAAAAAAACTTGCTGAAATAAAGGATAGTGAGGATTAGATGAAGAGTATGCAAGAGCTTAAGCCACATAATTCAACGATACAAGAAGAGTACTTAACTATTTTGATGACGACAACTAAAGACTTTTGTTCCTTGTGATGTCATATATCAGGTATATATATGTTTATATCTCATGATACAGGTTACATTTTCTAACTTGTTGTATGAATTCAGTTCCATTCATGATTATTGAACCCTAATTCAGTTTGCTCCAGTTAATACACCTACTGCTGTGAATGCTTTTCTTGAATACTGGAAGCCATATGCACTTGTGCTAGTAGAAAGTGAACTATGTCCAAATCTTGTTCTTATTGCCTCAGCAAATGGTGTTAGTATATATATAATTTACCTTTACCTTTTTCATTCACTTTTGTTTTTCAAATCTATGAATTTAACTTAACCTATTTTCTTTCATCTCCTTGAGCAGGTTATGCTAACATTGTCAACACCAGTAATTGATGCTATCCAAATTTTCACTCATAGTTCCATTGGTATGATCTCCTTTACTTCATTCTTTTAACAGAAGTGGTAATACATTTTGATCATTTTTTTACAGTAATGGTATCAGTTCATAGAGCCTTAATGCAAAAGCACATCAATATTCTTGCCATAATTGCTCCTACGCATCCAGATCTAGGGCAGGAGATTGCTCTTGTATGATTCCATGATTCCACGATTCCATGATTCCATCTTAACTTTCTCTTTATTTATTATTATAAGTTATAACTTACTAAAATTTTGATGTTTTTTTTTAAATATTATCTATACAGGTAAATCTGATCTGAAACAATCAGATTCATCAAAGGAAAAGGAAAAGAAGGATGATGGGTCCCTGGTGCATTGACGGTTTTGCCCCTGTATGCGATGCTTCCTGGATATGAAGGAAGGGAAAGGTTTAAGAGTTATAATCCTTCGAATGGGATAAGCAAAGCATTTGCAGCTCAGCGTGCTGGAAGAGCTGGAAGAACAACACTTGGCCACTGTTATCGTCTCTATTCTTCTGGTGTCTTCAACAACATATTCCCTGACTTTTCTACTGTTGAAATCTTAAAAATTCCGGTTGATGGTGTGGTTCTTCTCATGAAATCCATTGGCATTAAAGTGGTATTCTAAATCTACTGCTCCTTAAATCTACTTTTAGTAAAGGAATTTCATTTTCCTAGAAATGTAAAACTGGACATTTTGGGTAAAACAAAAACAAATTTTATTTTATATATGAATCTTGGATACTTCACAAGATTCTTACATTCCCTTTACTCAATTGTCTGTGTACAACCTGGTAATCTTGCAACCAATGTGAAAACCGTCTTCACTTGTTTTGCCTCATTCTCTTACTAAGGTTATACAGTTTGCAGTGGATGAGCTACATTCTCGGCTCCTTAATTGCGGTGTGGATCAATCACCCATTTGCATATGCTTTCTGGGAGCAACCGAACTTAGGGAAGTGCTCAAATTCTTGCAAGAGATATCTCATTCTTGTGGACTAAGTAGGTACTCTGAGAAAGGTAATCTTGTGGAAGACTTGAATAGGTCCACCCGTGTGATTGAAATGACTGAAAAGATAGTATTCAATGAAGATAGATCATGTCTCTTGTTAGAGCCGTGTCTTCTTACTAGTGTTGGCTCTGAAAATGGGTTGGTATATGATGATGATTCTTTATTGTCATGGATATTTTCGGGTCCCACAAGTGGGGAACAGTTGACATTCTGGATGCGGTCTAGAGAGGAGAGGGTGCATCAAGGAATGGAGACTCTACAGATGCTTGAAAAGGAATTTAATCATCTCCATGCGTTATGTGAAAGAAAGTTAGAGCATACAAGCTATGAAGAAGCTTTGCAGCAAGTGGAAGATCTCTGTCTAGAAGAAGGTAAGAAAAGAGAATACTCTACAGAATCTACACGACAAAGTTATGAATTTGTTTTAAGGAAGTGACATGAAGGGCTTATGGTGAGCTGTGATGATGTCATGCCACCTGTCAACAAATTTGAGGTGGATGCCTTGGCAAATGTTTTAAAAGAAGCTGAATCTTTGAATGTTAACCAGTTTGGGTTTGTGAATTCTCATCTACGTGACTTGGAATCTGGTGAAGATAACTATCTGCATCAAGTGGATTCTTGTATAGAAGTTGCAATCCAGAAGCAGAAAGAACAGTTGTCAATTGAGGTTAGTTTGATTTATGGAGATGTATATATATTTTATATTTATGTGTAGTATCTATACTTCATCTTACTTTTTTGAAGATACAGCTCAGCAAAATTGATGCAAGAATCATGTGAACTGTAGCTGGAATGCAGCAGTTGGAATCTAAGCTCAGTCCTGCATCTGTCCATGATTTTGGACTCATAGTTGTGCCTCTAGTAAAGTCTTTCTTGCGGGTTCGTATATTTATGAGTTTCTATTGACTGTTACCATGTCCATGCATGAGATCTTAGTTTCCCCTATTTTGACTTTTCTTTAGGCACTCCTAGAAGATTTAGCAGAGAAAGATGCCACAGAGAAGTCGGATGCTGCAAGAGAAGCTTTTCTAGCAGAACTTGCTCTAGATTCTAAAAAGGGAACTGTTAATGATAAGCTAAAAGATAAAAGAAAGAACAGGGATTACAGGAAAATAAAGGATTCTAAGGTTCGAAACAAATGAGTGCTACTTATGTTCTAATGTTCTATAAAACAATGGATTGGAATGCTTGCTAATAATCCTGTTATGTGTGCAGGCTACAAAACAATAGTGAGCTACATATTTTAGCCCATTAGAATGTAGAAACTGTTGATGAAAATGAAGATGCTTTTAACCAACTGAAAGATGAAACAATGCGTAGAAAAATTGAGCTTGAAGCTGAGGAAAGAAAGCTTGAAGAAACTTTGGAATACCAAAGACATATTGAGAATGAGGCAAAACAAAAGCATCTTGCAAAGCAACTTAAAAATAATCATACAGACAATGAGTAAAGGGAATGTAAGAAAAATTTAGTGATAATATTTGTTATATTTTTTTTGTTCTTTTTTATATTTTTGCTATTGAATTGTTTAATTTCTATTTAAATCTTGAGATTGCCAATATTTATTTCCACCATCTTTTTCTTTTCTTTTTCAGTTCAAGTAAACATTAATTATTGGTCTTTCCAAATCAATAATCTGATGTATAATCAACATTCAAGTCAATAAATTTATCTAATATTTCTTATACATTTTCAGATGTGGAAAGGCTTACATTTTCAGTATCACCTCAGGATTTTGGAGTTGGAGAAGGTTGGTGGGCAGGGCTTTGCTTTAGTCCAAGTCAATGGTCAACGGTACATGTTTAATCAGTCAAAGCTATTTTCATAGTCCAATCTTTTAGTTGTTTATATAACAAGCTACATAGTATAGTAAAAAACATTAACTTTGTTACATTTAATGGTTGAATATTAAACTTGATAAATACATTATATTTTAATGGAACACGGAACACCACATGGATCAAATATCATATCTCAAATGTGGTCCCACATTCTTTGGATGGAGAAAAAGGTAATTTCGTCTTTTACAATTAACATTCCATGTTTGATTCTTCTAATAATTATATTAGCATATTAATTTTTTGACTGTTATTAGATCAAGTTACAAGAATTATCGAAGCAGGGGTTCATTAGTCTTAAATAATTATGAAAGGCAAGATGAAACTCTACTTAGTTGGAATTTGATGTTTATCATCTTTGTGTATATCTTTTTAGTTTGTATAGCATTACATTGCAGAAGGTGTCCCTTAATAGCAATGTAGTATTAGGTTATGTAGTTAGGGAAAACCTCTTAATAACAATGTACAATTAGATCACCTTAATATCAATGTATTACAATTTTTTGGCATGATGTTATTGGATGAAATTGATTGTTTTGGTATATATTTGTTTACATATTTTTGTATTATGGGTAAATAAGTATCGTAAAGACGCGTCGTAAATGTATATCGAAAATGGTTACTGAAGTTTATGACACGTAAATGCGTGTCATCCTCATTTATGACAGGGGCTTCCTTTATACGCATTGCGTGTCATAAACACGCACGTCGTAAGGTTTTATGACACGCAAATGCTTGTCGTCTTCCTTTATGACAGGGCATTCCTTGATACGCATTGCGTGTCATAACTGTGCGTCGTAAATGCGTGTCATAAATGTGCGTCGTAAATGCACGTCGTAAATAGACGATGCGCAAAAGCGTGTCGTCTCTTGTTATGACAGGGCCTTCCTTGACACGCATTTGCGCGTCTTCTGAGCGTTTTACGACACGCATTGCGCGTCGTAAAAGGCTGTTTTTCTAGTAGTGATCGTTGATAGTACAACCATGGCTGTAGACACGATTGGTGTATTGTCCCTGATGTTTATTTATAAATATGTTTTTGTTTTCAGGAGTTGCACTAGGACCTTGAATGATCTGATAAATGAGCAGCTTGCATATCTTCCAAAAAGAGGGTATTATCGTCATTTTGGCTGTAATGCCCTCGAAGCTCATTTTAGACATATTTTAGACATATTTCCAGGTGAGGCTGTCAACTTGTCGCAACTGGTATGCCCCTGAACCTCATTTTAGACATATTTCCAGGGGTATTATTGTCATTTGACTCGTTTTGTAGAACCTCATAGATCTAGCTAGCTCCGAGAGCTCTAAAGCTGAAACTACTGGTATTCGTAGAATCTTCCTAGTGCAGAGATACAATTGGAAAGAAAGGAAAGCCGAAGTGGCTGGTTAGTTTTAAATCTTGAATTAATAATTATAATAATTATAATAAGATCTAAATTAACATTTAATTTGAGTTAAACTTTGATTTTCAAGGTAATGCTAAGGAGGCGCTTATCGTTACTCCTTTAATGGATTTTATTCGCAAGAAAAGAGCAGCCAAGGGTGGATCTCGGGTAGGATATATTATATTTATACTCCTTCAGAATAAAATATATATTCTCAATTTATATTTTAATAAATTCCAGAGGTCATTGCATAATGGGAAGTTAATGAAAAGGGCTAGTGGTGCATCATCATCATGGTATCTGAATCTTTTTACATAATAAAGATTAAAATTTTAACATGTTTTAATGGGTATTAATGTTATTAAAACAGTATGTTCCAAGGGATACTGGTGGGAAGGGTAGAAGTGGTAAAGAAAAGTCAACATATGTTCAGGTCCATAAACGTGATGATCAACAGCCTGTTTCTGGAAGTGTTGTACTGGAGGAAGGACGTGGTATATTATATATTATTACTCATCACTCTTTTTTTCTCCAAAATTAATTTGTTAACATATTTATAAATTTGTGAAGGTTCTTCTGGAACTCCTGATATTGGGAAAAAGAAGATTTTGTTGTTGAAGGGAAAAGAAAAGGAAATACCCCTTGTAAGTTTTGAATGGCTAACTCTTTTATTAATTTAAAAAAAGAAAAAAGAATAGTAATAAGTAATTGAGTAATAACTACCATTTTCAGATAAGCAATGGTTTGTCATCTGTGAAAAATTCCCATGGTTCTGATGCTCCAAAACAAAGGGAGGGTCAGGGGAGTAGTGGGAGGGTGATTAGAAGCATACTTTTCATACTTACCAAGTTTGAAGTATCTAATGAAGATATGATACTTTTCATACTCATTGTTTATTATCCATTAATAAAATGCAATACAAGTTCCTAAACAAATTAACTATACAAGAGAGGCCAAATATTGGAGCAATTGGACTACTAGTGATTTTAACAAATAAAGGTTTACTTTCTATTTGATTAGTATGGGTGGGGAGTTTCCCTCACTTTTTATAAAAATGTTATATATATATATATATATATATATATATATATATATATATATATATATTATAAGTTTTAGTTTTACAACTTTTACTTACTAAAACGGTTATAGCTTTAAAAGAAGATAAGAAGCAGAGGTTAAAGAATGTATGGCATTTTCCAATTCCTTATGTCTCTCCTAAAATCATATTATGACATGTTTTTCTTTCTGTTTTGCATCTTCAAGAGTTAGCAACTCAGCTAATTGATCTTTGGAATTTGATGGATACGTCTGAAGAAGAGCGTAGTGTGTTTGATCATGTTACTTGTAACATCTCAGCTTCAGTGGATGAAGTAACTGATGAGTTTTATACAAACAATCCTATGTATGCATGTAACCCTAGATATGGATCTATGTTTTACTACTAGTCATACAACATTATGAACCAAAAAAAGGAAACATAGCATGCTCCTAGTAATTTCGAAAATCATAAGGAAGAATGAATTACATTCCTCTTGTTGTTATATTGTAACAACTAGTTTCTTGAATCTTCTTATCTTTGAAAGCAAGTACCACAAGTGTAGTACCTCTAATGGCTCACAAACACCAAGAGAAATTGAAGAAGCAACAGAGAGAGAGGGGAGAGGTAAAATTCGGCTCTAGGAACTCTAGGGATCAAGTGGCCGAATTTCATATGCCAATGGTCCTTTATATAGGTGTAGGAATTAAGGTTCCAGTCCTTATCCTTATCTGATTGCTTAGCCACCAAGCAGCCCAAAGGATAATTCTAGAACCCTTATCCTGGACGAATTCTAAGGCCTTATCCCCTTGAATTCGTCCACCCTATCATATAGGGCTTCCTTGACCAAATTTGTAACTATCACATAATTACAGTTCAGTCCCTCTAGTTCAATTAACTTCTTTTGATCACAAAATTAATTCTTAATTAATTCTTGACCAATGTTAATTAAACAAATATGATTTCTCTCTTAATATATTATTCTTATGATATATTAATAAACCATAATAACCTCTTTCTCTATTATTTCTCCAGTCAAGTTGCTTTGGTGAAGGCAACCCAAAAGGACCATGCACAACCGAGTCAAGTACTTACCAAATATGGTTACGGGCTTAGACACTAATCTAACAGTCTCCCACTTGGATAAGTCTAGTAACCATAAATGCAAGTAGAACCCGATTAACAATCGTAGCTATCAAAGATGCTGTCGAAATCTGATCTTATCAGTAACCTGTCCTTTAGATAAGGGATAGTATAATCCTCTGTTCTAGATATCGTGTGGACAATCACATGGAACATAGTCATACTCATTGCCCAACAATTTGTTTCTCGATCTCAGATTCGTTTGACATAGAACTTAATTGAACACATCAATTCAGTCCTGACCGGTCCCGGCCATTAAGTCAAACTAAATCATCGAAGGGCCCTGATATCGCTTTTATCCTCTTAGGATAAAAGGAACAGATAAACTTCGACTTATATGCATTTACTATTCACTATTTAAATCATGCACACCAATGCGTTTTATAACATCAAGTTACTGATGCCTTTACGCATTATCAATCCACAACCAATTAGCAAACAATAAACCATATATGTAGGTTTTAAGACCATATGATATTATCGTCTTGCGATCACTCGTGACAAATTCCATGAAGTGATTCCAGCAAGTGTTGGTTTATTCCAATGCTCAAAACTTGTTCATAAGCACTCATGAACGTTGTAGCAAACTTTTGCTATATCTAATACACTTTAGACAATCTACACACCAATTTATGACAGTCTTCATTCATACCTACTTCCAACATATGAACGACTGTGGACCGTTCGAATAAATTTATTATTCAGGAAGTCAAAACATGCAAAATGAAACAATAGGTAAACAATTAACATAAGACAGTAACTTTACTAATAAATAATACTCTTTTATTTAATAATCGAATGTTAATTACAATTTATCTATTACACATATTTAAACTATCTAATCTAAACTAATATCGTCCTTCAGCCAGATGCTCCTAGCGTGCTGCAAGTGCTTAACCCTACTCAGTCCCTTCGTAAGCGGATCTGCTGGGTTATCTTCTGACGATACCCTCTTTACAACGAGGAGTCCTTCTTCTACCCGATGTCGAATAAAGTGATATTTTCTGTCGATATGCCGAGATCTACCATGATCCCTCGGTTCCTTGGTCAAGGCAACCGCTCCTTCGTTATCACAGAAAATTTCCATAGGCTCTTGTATGGTCGGCACAGCTCCAAGGTCTCCGATGAAGTTCTTCAAACATATCGCCTCCTTTGACGCTTTGCTCGCCGCTATATACTCTGATTCGCATGTTGAATCAACTACGGTCGCCTGTTTGGAACTTTTCCAAGTCACTGCTCCTCCATTAAGGGTAAAGACCCAGCCCGACTGCGAACGGTAGTTGTCCCTGTCGGTCTGAAAATTGGCGTCACTGTACCCTCGCACGTTTAAGTCATCACTCCCACCGAGGACTAGGAACCATTCCTTGGTCCTCCCAAGGTACTTAAGAATATTCTTGACTGCGGTCCAATGTGCTTTGCCAGAGTTCCCTTGATATCTGCTGACCATGCTCAAAGCGAAGGCCACATCAGGGCGAGTACAAGTCATAACGTACATGATTGAGCCAAATGCAGAAGCGTATGGTACTCGACTCATTTCTGCTATCTCGACTTCGGTACTCGGGCTTTGAGTCTTACTCAACTTGGCATTACTTTGGATCGGTAACTCTCCCTTCTTTGAATTCTCCATACTAAAACGTTTTAGTACATTGTCCAAGTAAGTATTTTGACTAAGTCCTTTAGTCTCTTACTCCTGTTTCTCACTATCCTTATTCCCAAAATATAGGCAGCTTCTCCGAGGTCCTTCATAGCGAAGCACTTCCCAAGCCAGGACTTAACTTCCTGCAGCATCGGGATGTCGTTTCCTATGAGCAGTATGTCATCGAAAAACAATACGAGGAAGCTTACTATACTCCCACTGACTTTGACATATACACATGATTCATCCTCGCTTCGTAGAAAGCCAAACTCTTTGACCTTCTCATCAAAACAAAGATTCCATCTACGAGATGCTTGCTTAAGTCCATAAATGGACTTCTCAAGCTTACACACTCTATTGGGATGCTTTGCATTGACAAAACCATCTAGCTGAGCCACGTAAACATCCTCAGCCAACTTCCCATTAAGGAAAGCGGTTTTGACATCCATTTGCCATATTTCATAATCATGAAATGCAGCAATGGCCAGCATCACCCTGATAGACTTTATCTTTGCAACTGGTGAGAAGGTTTCATCATAGTTAACTCCAGGAGTTTGAGTGAAACCCTTCGCAACCAATCGGGCCTTATAGGTGTGTACATTTACATCCATGTCGGTCTTCTTCTTGAAGATCCACTTGCACCCGACTGTCTTACGACCTGGTACATGATCAACCAAGTTCCAAACTTGGTTGTCATACATGGACTGAATCTCGCTGTCCATAGCCTCTTTCTATTTCGCAGACTCTGGGCCTGCCATGGCTTCCTTATAGCTGTTAGGTTCGTCCAGATTCACTAGTGTACTATCACTAATGAATGTATCCCCTTCTGTAGTAATATGAAAACCATAAAACTGGGGTGTAACACTAACCCTTTCGGAACGTCTAAGAGGTAAGGTCTCGTCGATCGGTTCAACTGGAGTTTCCTCCTCGGGTTGAGTGCCAGTGTTAGAGGTTCCTTCATCGCTCGACTCTTGAAGCTCTTCAAGATCGATTTGCCTCCCACTGTCTCCTTAGCTTATGAGTTCTCGCTCTCGGAAAACCCCTCTCCTCGCAACGAAGGCAACATTGTCACTCGGTCTATAGAAGAGATATCCAAAGGATTCCTGCGGGTAGCCGATGAAAATACATCGCTCACTACGAGGTTTGAGCTTGTGGTGAGTCTCTCGTCTTACGAAAGCCTCGCAACCCCAAACCTTGATATGTGCTAACGAGGGAGCCTTCCCTGTCCACATCTCGTGAGGTGTTTTGGCAACCTTCTTCGTAGGGACTAAGTTAAGGATATGGGCGGCAGTTTCTAAGGTATACCCCCCGAATGAGATAAGTAGCGAAGCACGACTCATCATGGAACGAACCATGTCTAGCAAGGTTCGATTACGCCTCTCAACCACACCATTCAACTGTGGCGTCCTAGTTGGCGTTAATTGCGAAACAATTCCGCATTCCTTGAGGTAGTTATGGAATTCAAGACTTAGGTATTCTCCACCTCGATCAGATCGAAGCATCTTGATTTTCCTGCCCAACTGATTCTCAACTTCTTGTTTAAACTCTTTGAACTTTTCAAAGGTTTCTGACTTGTGCTTGATTAAGTAGATATACCCATATCTGCTATAATCGTCGGTGAAAGTCACATAGAAGCGGTTTGCATCCCTTGTGGTGGATCTAAAAGGTCCACATACATCTGTATGTATGAGATCCAATAAACCCTCACCCCTCGCACAAGTGCCAGTGAAGGGTGACTTGGTCATCTTTCCAAGTAAACAAGACTCGCACACGTCATCGTCCCTAAGGTCGAATGACTCCAATACTCCATCCTTTTGGAGTTGGGCTATGCGTTTCTTGTTGACATGTCCAAAACGACAATGCCACAAGCATGCTTTATCCATACTATTGGAAGAAACGACACACAACACATCATTTCCTAAGTTATGTACAACCATCACAGTTTCATATATTCCATTACAAGGCAATGCTTCAAAATATAAAACACTATTAAGATAAGCATAAATAGAACCCTTTTCATTATCAAATGAACATCTAAATCCTTGTCTATATAAACCATGAAATGAAATGATGTTTCTTGCCATATCTGGCGAATAGCAACAATTGTTTAAATCTAAACCTAATCCATTACTAAGCACTAAGGAATAAACTCCAATCTTGGTGATAGGCGACGATCTTTTGTTTCCCAAGATTAGATTTGTCCTTCCATGCTCCACATCCCTATTTTTTCTTAGTCCCTGCAAATCAGAACATATGTGAAAAACACATCTTGTATCAAGAACCCAAGAAGTAGCATGCGATGAATCATTAGATTTAATTGTGTAAATACCTGCGAAAGATCGCTTGATCTTCCCATCCTTGATGGCTTGCAGATATTCTGGGCAGCTTCTCTTCCAATGCCCTATCTTGTGGCAGTGGTGACCCTCTGCCTCCTTAGGGTTAGAGTTGGGTTTAGCAGAACCAACTTTGGTTCCACTAGAAGAGGTACCATCTTGGGACTTTCCCTTGTGGTGGCTCTTTGAGGGAGACTTCCTCTTCTTACCCTTCCCTTGCCCTATTGCGAAGACAGGGGCAGCAGTGGGAGTTGGAGTTGATGCAACAGATTTGTCCTTGAGGTTGCTCTCAGCAGTCCTCAACAAGCCCTGGAGCTTGCCCAAAGAGACCTCCTCCTTCTTCATGTGCTAGGTCATGCGGAACTGGCTATAGCAGGAAGGCAAGGAATGAAGGATGATATCAATTTCCAGCTCCTCATCAAAGTTCACATTCAACTTTAGCAGGCGATCGACATATCTCTGCATCTTTTGCAGATGAGCAGTAAGGGACTCTCCATTACCCATTTTGGTAATGATCATCAAAGTGATGATCTCGTACCTTTCTTGCCTAGCGCTCTGGTGGTACCGGTTCAGCAGATCTTGATGCATCTCATAGGGGTACATGTCCTCATAGGACTTTTGGAGTTCTGCAGTCAGAGTTCCCAGCATGATGCAATGGACTTTCGTGGCTTCACGCTCGTGGGCCTCAAAGGTTGCGATCTCTTCAGTAGAGGCAGTATTGATGTCAATCTCCTTCAGCTTCTCATCGAGGACATACTCTTTGTCCTCGTAATGAGTGACCATTCGAATGTTACAGATCCAATCATTGAAATTGGTCCCGTCAAAGATCACTCTCCCACACAAGTTCATGAGTGAGAACGAGCTAGAGGAAGTTGAACTAGAAGCGTTGTTGTTGACGTTCGACATCTGAAAAGAACAAAGAACAAAGTTTGATTAGAAATGAATCCCCAATTAAACACCCAAATGAGAAATTAGGGCTAGGATCCACAACATTATTTACAAATTAGAAGAGGGATGTCGTAATCTAACAAGTAAATAATTTGAAGGTAAGTGAATGACGATTCACTAATTCTCCACCATGAAAAACGAAAAAGAGATTAAGTTTTAAATGTATTGAAAACTCCTAGATCTTTTAAGATTCATTGAACTTTTCAATGGCATGTTTAAATCTCGATATGCCCCTCTAGTTTGTGACTGGGATGCCGAGGATCACAAAGCGGGTGAGAATAACCATGCAAATGTACATGGTGCCCTGATTGTTACAGTCACCTATTCGGTGTGCCGGTTAGCCACGCACGCTCCATCGAACTATGACAAACATTGAGTCACCCTTTGCCACCTTTGCTTAGAGCCCAATTAGTGTGTCGGTTAACCACACACGCTCCACTAACGTCTTAGCAAGGGTACAAAGTGTAATTTCATGGAATTGCATCAATTCACTTTCTCCTAATGTAACTAAGATTGGGAATTGTTTGAAAACATTTAGTTACTTTTATAATTCATTATACTTATTAACGAGAAAAGGTTTGCCCTATCCTACCTGTTCGACTAACGACCCTCCACCAATCAAGGAAGCGGTGGGTGAGAGTGGACACCCATTAAACGACCATTTTATAGGCCATAACCTTATACCCCCTTATAGATTGGCTTCATGAATGAGGTCTACTAACGGTAAGACTAGCTTAATCTTATACATATATATAATTATTAATCTTATAATATTATAATAGTATAAGGGTGTATTTTAAACATTTCAAAATACTAGGGTTTTAATCATATTTAAAATTTTCAAAAACTATAACCTTTTAATGTAAAAATCTTAAATATTTAAAACTTTGATTTAATAATTATCCCAAAATTAAACAATTAATTTGAATTATCAAATCTTGAATGATTATCTATTAAATTAACAATTAATTTAACCTAATCCCTTAAATCCCCTAAAATTCGAAAAATTGGGATGGGATAATTCAAAAAATATTTAATTACCATATTAAACAATTAAATGGATAATTACAAGATATGGCATTATCCAAATCCCTTAAATTTAGGAATCTTATCTTGGGGAGGCGGCAATTTCGAAAACCCTATGGTTGGATAACCCTAAAATTCGAAATCTTGGAGGCTAAGGAATGGGTTTGGGAAACCCTATCAAATTTTGAAATCTAGGGTTTATGAACCCTAATTTTCGAAAATCATGCCTTTAGGGTTTATTGGCTATAAACCCAAATACGTCAAAATTTATACTTTTGTATAAAACTAATTAAAAAACAAAACCAAAAGCTCTGATACCACTGATGGGTTTTATACAGACAATCCTATGTGTGAATGCAACCCTAGATATGGATCTATGTTTTACTATTAGTCATACAACATTATGAACACAAAAAGGAAACCTAGCATGCTCCAAGTAATTTCGAAAATCATAAGGAAGAATGAATTACATACCTCTTGTTGTTATATTGTAATAACAACTAGTGTCTTGAATCTTCTTATCTTTGAAAGCAAGTACCACAAGTGTAGTACCTCTAATGGCTCACAAACACCAAGAGCAATTGAAGAAGCAAGAGAGAGATAGGGGAGAGGTAAAATTCGGCTCTAGGAACTCTAGGGATCAAGTGGTCGAATTTCATATGCCAAGGGTCCTTTATATAGGTGTAGGAATTAGGGTTTCAGTCCTTATCCTTATTTGATTGCTTAGCCACCAAGAAGCCCAAAGGATAATTCTAGAACCCTTATCTTGGACGAATTCTAAGGCCTTATCCCCTTGAACTCGTCCACCCTATCATATAGGGCTTCCTTGCCCAACTTTGTAACTATCACATAATTACAGTTCAGTCCCTCTAGTTCAATTAACTTCTTTTGATCACAAAATTAATTCTTAATTAATTCTTGACCAATGTTAATTAAACAAATATGATTTCTATTTTAATATATTATTCTTATAATATATTAATAAACCATAATAACCTCTTTCTCTATTATTTCTCCAGTCAAGTTGCTTTGGTGAAGGCAACCCAAAAGGACCATGCACAACCGGGTCAAGTACTTACCAAATATGGTTACGGGCTTAGACACTAATCCAACAGTAACTGTCCCAGAGGCTCTTGCTCTTGATTTGATTGAAGATGTATCAAAAATACTAATATATCGATTGAATGGGTTAAGCAGTTAATCTGGACAGCTATACATGGCTGTTTTTTTTACTTAATTCGAACATAATGACTCAAGGGGTTAAGCCAAAAAAATTGACTTAATGTATAAAGATACTAACCCTGTACGACTATTTTCAATTCTTGTTCTTCCCAACCCATCTCACATTAAAATTGATGAATATTGTGAAATTTGTTTTTTAGAATGTAAAGTTAAAATGGTCATATAGTCTCATTCAGATTGTTTATTAAGTCTAGAAAAGAAACAGGCCTTATTTATACAGTACTTTATCCAGACAAACAACATTACCCATTCATCCATACAGAAGTTAACAGGTAAAAAAGACCTTAGTTGTTCTTTAGAGAACAAAATAAGGAGCGTGGTTGGTAATTCATAAGACATTATATGATTTTGTTATGTAGGCTGAGGTGGAAATTGAAAGGCTAGATAAGCTTAAATTTAGCAGAATGAAAGCGATTGCATTTAAGAGGCAAGGGGAGCTTGAAGAGATTTTCGCACATGCATACATTGAGATCGACTCGCAAGCTGCTAGAGAGAAAATTTTGGCTCTTATTGATTCTGGTAGTGTCGAGCCTTCCGAGTTGCTTGCAGACATGGATAATCAAATCATAAAATCCAAGGAAGAGGCAATCAGTAGGAAAGATATATTGGATAAAGTTGAGAAGTGGATGTCAGCATGTGAAGAAGAAAGCTGGCTTGACGATTACAATAGGGTAATCTTTCTTTTTCTTTTTTGCAAATTAACCCTGAAAAATTAGTAGTTGAAATATGTTGATGGTTTAATTTTTTGGCTTCATAATCA
This sequence comes from Lactuca virosa, assembly GCF_052849685.1. NCBI lineage: Eukaryota > Viridiplantae > Streptophyta > Magnoliopsida > Asterales > Asteraceae > Lactuca > Lactuca virosa. The sequence continues at coordinate 361,852,553 of NC_136433.1, read as the reverse complement.
TAACATAACTTTAACACCACAAATAACAATCCAAGTAAGTAATGATACAGGTAATGATACTTATGTGAAAAGACGATTATGCCCTTCTCAATAGCAGCCTACAGGAACAAATGTACTGATAATTGGCTACTTGCTCTATATGTGTGACATAGTAGATTGGCATTGAAACCTGATGGCTTGTTTTTAGCAGCTATTTTTGGTGGTGAAACACTAAAGTTAGTTTTATTTTTAATTTTTCTTGCAAAATGGAAGTTTACACAAGACGAAACCATGAAAAGAGCAGCTATAATTGACAATCGGAGGAGAAAACCCAACTAAGTGCAAGCATATACATGAGGAGAAAACCCAACTAAGAGCATCAGTTTTCTTGAAATGTTACCTTGTGTTCAACTTGAGAAGCTTCATAAGGTGAGAAACCCTTGAATGTGTTCAATTTATCATCGATTTCATGGATACCAGGCGCTTCTTCCCCTTATTCTGCTCTTGCTCTTCTGTCACTTGGTTCTAGCAAATAGAGATGAAAGTTAGTTCTCTGGCCAACAGGGGAAGTTTCAGCAGGAACACCCAGCTCAAGTGACTTCTCCAATACCTTAATCAGACCTAGGGCACGTAAAATTAAATAGTCTCCAACGATGGCAGGAGATCCCAAGCTCGTCGGCGATGCAAAGTCAGCCGGGAGAGAAGGAACCTAACGTCGTCGGAGGGGACGTTGTCTGCAAGGCGAGTCGACGATCGATTGTAGAGAGTGTATTGAGTGATGATCAGTGAGTGTTTTGATCTTTGTTGAAAAGCCCTATATATTTTAGCAGATACCTCGATTTTTGAAACAAGAGCGCGTCTCATTAAAATTAATAGGCGACGGTTATAGAGGACACACATTTAATGTAAAGCGCCCTCCGTGTTTTTGATTTTTTTTTCTTTAAGACGCTAATCTAAGGGAACTCAATAATGTGTGACCTAAATGCTTAAAATTTTTGAAGAGATGACACAATTTTAAGGTCACTCCCTTTTACGTAACATAAATCACTAAGTGTCGTGGATTGCTCGTCGTAAAAGGCTATTTTTCTAGTAGTGCAGGTTAACCAAATCCGCGCACTTCCTACCAATGAAAGAGACCGGCAAGATGGTGAAGCTAACCAGGACGTACATTAAAGAGTTCGTACGATTGCATGGTGTGCCAATATCCATTATCTCTGATAGAGATAGTAGATTTACCTCATGGTTTTGGAAATCACTACAAAAGTACTTAGGAACCAAACTCGGCATGAGTACAACATACCATCCTCAAACTGAGGGGCAAAGTGATAGAACCATTCAGACGCTGCAAGACATTTTGAGAGCTTGTGTGATAGACTTTGGTAAAGCTTGGGATACCCATTTACCACTTATCAAATTCTCATACAATAACAGCTATCACACTAGCATCAAGGTCACGCCATTCGAAGCCCTCTACGGATGCAAGTGCAAATCACCTTTGTGCTGGGTTGAAGTGGGTGACACACAACTGGCAAAGAGGCAAGTTCCTGATAGCACTGTCACCGGCCCAAAGATCATAAGGGAGACAACAGAGAAGATCGTCCAAATTCGGGAACAATTGAAAGCATCTAGCGATCGACAAAAGAGATATGCGGATAAACGACGAAAACCCTTGCAGTTCCAGGTTGGTGACCGCGTTCTGTTAAAGGTCTCACCCTGGAAAGGAATGATACGTTTTAGAAAACGTGGAAAACTAAATCCAAGGTACATATGGCCATTCGAGATTCTTGCTAGAATCAACCCGGTGGCTTACAAACTTCAACTACCGCCGGAACTCAGCAACATACACCCCACTTTCACGTGTCCAATCTAAAGAAGTGTCTGTCCGAAGAGACTCTTGTAATCCCACTCGATGAAATATAGATAAACGAGAGTCTACACTTCGTAGAGGAACCTGTGGAAATCATGGACAGGGAGATCAAGAGAACGAACCAAAGTCGTATACCAATAGTAAAAGTCCGCTGGAACGCCAAGCGAGGACCTGAATTCACTTGGGAACGAGAAGATAAGATGAAACAAAAATACCCACATCTTTTCCCTAGTTCATGAGTAGCCACTTTAGAAATAATTTCGGGATGAAATTCCCTATAACGGGGGGATAATGTAACAACCGATTTTTTCGGGTCAATAAAAGTCAAATAAGTCAAATCAAAAGTCAATTATGCCAACAAAAAGTCAAATAGTTAAAATTAAATCATGAAAATTCACTTTGCTTTGAGGTTTTCGATTTTGAGAATCAAAAATCACCAAGACCGAAATCTTGCCCTTAGACCGAGAACCCCTAGACCGAGAACATGCTAGACCGAAGACCTTGGTTCTCGGTTGGAACTTGGACCGAAGACTTGGAGTTCTCGGTTGGAGCTTGAACCGAAAATATGGGGATTTCGGTGGTAATTAGGCCGAAATCTCTATTTGGATAAGATATTGCTTCTCCCAATGTGATATAATGTTGGGTTTTGAGCACTATAACACTCCTATGGTGCACATGCAACCCTAAATGCTTTGGATCTATGTTTTCTCTAATTATACATGCATTTTCTTTTTCCAAAGCATTCTCCCTAGCTAGCATATAATTGAAGCTATATAATATAAAACATAGTTTGGATGCTTACCTTTTTATTAGGGTAGAGTTTTTGACTTTTGAAAGATTGAGCACCTCAAGTGTGATGCCTCTATTGGTTCATAAACACCAAAATGCAAGAGGAGGTTTTAGGAGAATAAGATGCTTCACTCCAAAGAGTGTGTAGCCGATTTTGGCTTATAGGGGCACTATTTATAATGTGGCAAACACTAGGGTTACACTTTGTAAACCCTAATGCTCCATGACTTTTCACATTCTTATGCTCCATGGGTTAACCTCCATGGACTATCCATGGGTTATCTTATTGGTTTAGCCCAACCATATAGTCATGGATCATTAGTCCACATTACAAGAATGATTGATTTACATAATCAATCCCCATATATCCAATTAGTCTTTTTTTATCACAAAATTAATTCTTGATCAATACCAATTAAATAATATTAATATATTATACTTGTAGTATATTAATAAGTCACAAATAACCTTATTCTCAAAAATCCTTCCTATCAAATTACACTGGTGAAGGCAACCCAAAAAGGGACCATGCTACAATCGGGTCAAGTACATACCAGTTATAGTTATGGGCTTAGACACCAAATCCAACATATAATACACAAACCAATGCATATATCACATCACCTTTACCCATATATATATATATATATATATATATATATATATATATATATATATATATATATATATAGGACTGAAAACACGTTCATAACTCCCATTTTAATCTTCAAATCCCTTATAATTTTCTCTCAAAACTCATACGAACAACTTCATATCTTCATACAATCTTCAAATCTTCAAACAGTTTACCCAAAAACACATTCAAACTTCCCAAGAAATCTAGTTCTTCAATTGATTCTTAGGAAACTTTGTAAGTATTCCTTATATATATATATAGGACTGAAAACGCCTTATATATATATATATATATATATATATATATATATATATATATATATATATATATATATATATATATATATATATACTAGTAGCGTACCCGCGCGATGCGGCGGCGGCGATTTGTTTCATTCCGGTGATTAGTTTCCGAACGAAAGTTAGTGTCATTTTGGCGGTTGCCAAATTATTTCCTTTCAATTTGTTTCCTTCCGGCGATTTGTTCCTTTCGACGACCAGTTGTCTCTAGACGGGCAACAAATAATAATTTCCGTCTATTAACCTTTGCAGCAGGCGACGATTAACTTCATTTAAAAAATAATGTTAAAATAATGATAAATTTCCATTTTATTTGTTTCATTTTGAATTGAAAAGGTAAATATATGTTATATTAAATATAAAATATTGAACTACGTTTAAAATAAAAGATGTTATCTGTTTTGCGGGACTTTACATGACATGAACATATGAAAAGTTAAATATTAAATTATGTAACGCGCGATGCGGCGGTGCAAGATTGTTCCTTACGGCTCATAGTTTCCATGCGACGATTATTTGCTTTTTCGTGTTAGATAGTTCGTTTCAGCCTTTTGGCGGGTTGTTGTGTGCCGGATAATCATTTCTGACGATTGGCATCAAATAGATTACATTTCGGTGAATAGTTTCTTTTTTGGCTGTTCAAGCTTCCAACGCTTGAATATATGCATCCATTTTTTCTATTATTGAAATTAATTTAATATAATAAAATATAAACTTTATAGTATAAAATATTTACAAAATACAAAGAGTGAGAAAATCAAATTAGGTACTGATATGATGAGCCACACTCTCTCGTTTGTCTCCCTGTACAATTTCAACTTTTTAGATTGTATAAGATTCTTTTTTGTTTTCAAGTTAAATAAAATTCATGTGCATTTAAATCGAAACTAAAGGTAATTATTGTAGTCTATTTCTATTTTCTAAAAAGTATAGTTTAACAAATGAAAAGTCAATATTCGATAATATTGAATTTGAGTTCCAGGTTACCCCGAAACTAAAGGTAATTCGTGAGGGTATAACGGGATGGTAAATCTCATCTCCTTTCTTTGTTCGAGTTCCAGATTACGCCGAAAGCAAAAAAAAACATAGTTTTTTTTTGATCGAAGGAAGCCAACAACAGGTTGCGGTAATGGAGTTCGATAACAGTTGTTGGCGAGAAGGGTGGGTGTAAATCGGAGGTAACAACGATGGGAGGAGATTCACATTGGAGGTTATCCGGTGAAGCTCGTGGGTATTCAATGGCAGCAAGATGTTTCAGGGGTCATGTTTTCGTGAGGTATTTCATATTACTTATTCTTAGATTTTTTGAATGTTTTTATAACCAGATATTCGTTAGATCGGATCAAGAAACATTGAAGATTACTTATTCTTCGATTTTTGGAATGTTTTCATACTTTCAATGATCTTTGTTATGTTAAAAATTTGGATCTAGGATCGCAATCCATATCTTGCGCTAATTTCACTGCAGTCTACGATCTTGGATAGGATCGTTTAACTCTAATCTTGCAAGATTTAATTTTGTTTTTATTCTAAAAAAAGAACAAACTTTTATCATATTTTTCATTGAAAAAGTCAAGAAGGAAACCATCGTCTTTGGGTTGTTTGCTCTCTTTAACAGAAATAATTAAACCATCGTTTTTGGGTTATTTACTCGCATAAAAAATAATTTAATAAAAGAGATATCTTAATAAAAATATTACATCAAAAATAATTACTCACATCAAAAATAATATAGAAAAGCGGTTAGAAGTTTCCGAAATAAATCTATACTCTAATATACAAAACTTTGACATCATTAATCAATCTATATTTTTTATACAAGACTTTAAAAGCTAAATGAAATACAACATTTATCATAAAGCTCAAATTACTTTTTCCTTTTAAACTCAGATCTGTACAATATGAGACTATGGGTATTTGAAATCAACTGGCAGACTTTGTATCCTGCAAATTTTCGATTATAGTTGGTAGCTTTCGACTATAGTTGGTTAGCTACAGATTTTCGCACCTGTTAGAAAATGAAGCCTGTTACAAAGGATTTCTGCAGAAAAAACCCATAAGTAAAACATAGTAAACTCAAAAAACACAATATAATAGGTTAACACAAAAAAACCATAAATCGCTCCTGTTGGAAGCCTTCGAGCAAATTTGTGCAATGTGTTGGTTTTGTTACTTTAAATACGAAAAAATATAAAATGATATATTGCAATTAATATTATATAAAGTAGGAAAAAATATAAACTGATATATATGAGATTTTAATTGCAGAATTATTTTTGTTATTTTTTGCAGGTTTTGGCTACAACAGAAAATTTGATATGTATGTATGTTTTCTCAATGGTATGTACTATCAATCGGTAAAATATGCAAAAAAATGACATATGCAGAAAAGTTGAAAGAAAGATGACATTGGCATTTCAACATTAGAATTTTTTGTAAAAATGTTTGGCGTGTGGTATGTAATTAGTATTCTTAAAACAAAAGGCCATGCGACTGTATCTTAAGGGATAAATTAACAACTACATGATAATGTGAAAGAAAGTAAAAGAAATAAGAATGGGTAAATAAATTGGAATAGCTGGAGAAAAGGAAAGTGAGAGAGAGAGAACATGGAGTGACGAAATGGTTATGGTGCTTCTTTTCTTTTATAGGCAACTATTTGGTATCTGATTTATATTTGTGATTCGTGTGAAACTTTGTATTCCATTGTAAGACGTTGATTAATAAACTCCTATCTATAGACAAGATTGAAACATTTGAATTAAAGAGGGTGGGGCCAATAAATATTTAAAGACTTGAGTATCATTCAGCTAGCAATCTTTGTGATTGATTCTAATTGGCTGGAATAGGTGAATCACTCCAAGATTCATGTCTTTGATTGGTCTTCACAACTCATGCATCATAAGTAGTACATCAAGCTCTATAATTTGTTTTTAAGACAATTTTGTAAGACATGCAATATTTTGTTGTACCTTAAGCTCTAAAATTTGTAATTAAGACATTGATTATGTATGGTTTATAATATGGTATAGATATAGGACTGTAAACACCTTCATAACTCCCATTTTAATCTTTAAATCCCTTATAATTTTCTCTCAAAACTCATACGAACACCTTCATATCTTCATACTATCTTCAAATCTTCAAACAGTTTACCCAAAAACCCATTCAAACTTCCCAAGAAATCTAGTTCTTCAATTGATTCTTAGGAAACTTTGTAAGTATTGCTTATATAATATAGTGTTTTCATAAACACTTTCATATTAGTTCAACTAATTTATACACGTTAATGCGTGATAAAAACTCGTAGGACACGAACAATTTCAAGTGTTCTAACTTGAAGACTATCACTTTCGCTTCGTTATCCAATCAAGAACACACTCGAGGTGAGTTCATACCCCTACAGTTTTCATGATTTTTCTATGTTTTACGGGGGAATACAAGTATATCACAAGAAACAATCGTGTTAATATACAAACCGTTACATATGTATTTTCACAAAATATAAATATACATATGGGTACAAATTTGATTACAATAAAACTTTAACCCTTTTGTAACATGTTGAGCAAAAATGGTATAATTATATAAACATACATATATAATTATTTCATTTCATTTTATCATCATGGTAAATTGATAATAGTATACAAAGGATCTATTATTTCAACGAAACATTTATATAAACTATAATAGGTATAGTTTATGGAACATTCACACTATTTTACCCATTTGGGGACAAAGAAATAATTATTTAAAAGTAGAATTATTTTCACACTAGGTAAACACTATAAAAGGATAATACATACATTTAAAAGAAAAGGAGTTTTCATTACACTACACGTAAACTGTCAATACAGTTTTGTGATACATTCCTTCACTGTACTTACCATAGTACGTACTAAAGTTCATGTATTATAACCAAAATCTCCCGTAAGAGAGCATGATACCTGTGTATAGATCTATACGGGACTGACAATCTCTCACCTAAATTGTTAGCTACAGTTAGACCGGCAGGTCTGGGGTGACAAATGACGTACCATCCCAAAGTCTGAAGAACGTCGTACAGGCCATCTAGGTCATTAGCATGGTTTTAATAACTCACAAGGGGTATTAACAATACGTTTGGTTTACGAATACATACATACCTTCAAATGTTTTATTTAGATAAAACTACATTACACTATTTTCCATTACAATACAAGTTACATGTCTGGAAACATGCACTCAAATGGTTTTATAAAGATATAAAGCTACATTATACTACTTCAGAGTACAGTAATACTTATACATTTTCAGTCTTAGGGTATTTAAGACTACAATTCACTTTAAAAGAAAATATTGGATTTTATGGAAGAAAACACTATCATTTTCAATGAACAATGACATACCTTTCTCATACAAAATGCTTATGAACTCACCTCGATGTTTTCTACCATTGGTTTGGGACGATTTGGCCTTTTCTGATCAACAACAATTTTGCGATGTGTATCCCACCAATCCGGATATCCAATCTTCTCAAAGCATCCATCGATAGTGTGTTCATTCTTCCCACAATTCTTGCACTTCATACCTTCTTTACTAGTGTTCTTTTTCACAAACTAGTTCTTATCAGTGATGCTCTGAGCACGTATCTAATATGTTGTAGTATCCACATTGACTTTTCTTGCTGCAGATATGGTTCACTGTTGTTCATCTTCTGAGACCATGTGATAGACAGCTCCAAGTGATGACATAGGTTTGGTGCTAAACATTTGTGTTCTTATAGTTCCAAAGGTGTCTTCGAGACCCATCAGAAACTCATAAACCATTTCTTTGTCTTTAGATTATGTTAATCTCTTCCCGATATCACAGGTGCACTTGCCATAGGTACAACTTGATGTTGGTAAAGCAGATAGGATTTCATCCCAAATTGCCCTCATCTTTGTGAAATACGTGGAAACGGAATTAGTGCCTTGTCTGAGCGTTGTTAGTGCACACTTCAATTCGTAAGCACGGGGTGCACTCTCTTTTCCAAATATTTCTTCAAGATCATCCCAGATCTCCTTTGCGGTTGTGGCATATTTTACGCTGTTTCGAATGTCTTTCTCCATGGCTGCAGTAAGCTAACCCTTTATCAGGGCATCGCTTTGTTGCCAAGCTCTATACTAATTCGTTTCTTCTGTCAGTTTTTGCTAGGGTTCCATCAATAAAGCCGACATTGTTTTTGTCAAAAAGAAAATCCTTGATCTCTCTGGACCGGTCGACATAATTTTTGTCACCAAGTTTTTCGTTGACATGTATTTTTCGAGGGTAATAAGTGGGATGGATGTAGAAGGGAGAATTAGGATCAAATGATGGGTTGGTGTTGGTATCGGAGCCACCCGGTGGGAGGTTGCCCGTTATCATTTTCCAACAGGATGTAATATCTTGCTTTAATACAATCATGAAAACAAAGAATAAGAAGAAAACAACTTCTATCGCATTACTTTCATTCAACGAAGGAAGAGGGATATAAATATATCCTAATTACAGCCGGAGTTTGTTAGGCTAATAAAAGGAAAGATAAATACTAAAATATAGAAACAATTATCTACTAAATATAATGGGATAATCCAAAAAAACAATTATTTCCTTTATTTTTAATTTATTCTTATCTTTTTTTATCTGGTTTAATTTTAAATAAAAAACAAAAATAGCACCCCCGCAACCCACCGCACCCACCCTAGTTTTCTCTCACCTTAACACGACTCATTTATTTTTTCCCTTCTTCCTCATCTTTCTCTCGGTCGATGCTTCCCCTTCATCAATGTCTTGTTGTTATTAACATATTCTTGTTCTAAGTGACTTCCTCTCAATAACCACTCCTTCCACACCAACATCTTTGTTTAAAGATTCACTCGACTTGTAGACTTTTGCCTTTAATATCACCAACATCACTCCCCATCCCCTCTTCCATAGTAAGCCATCCCCACCCCGACCACCTCTCTCTCATTGTAGATTTCGATGATGTCCATACCCCCATGCACCCCAACCTATTTAACACGTGTGATTTAGGTAGTTGAAACTAAAGTCTAACTCCAATCACATAAAGATTCTAGACTTGAATGTTAAAGTCAACACCAATCACAAAAGCTTTGATAGACAACATAGTTTCAACTTGCAAATACTTTGGACAAAGAAATTAGCAGGGACCGATGGTGTGACCTTTGGTAAACCAAGGTAACATTTATGTAGATTTTTCATGGTTTTATTTCAACGAAACCTCTATATATACAAACTAATCAACATGCATGTAATTCATTTTGATGGTATAAAACAACCAAACATTATAGCAAAATGATGGTAACTTATCCTATTGTCATTCTTATTAAAATTCATCCTTCTTTTCATTGGGACAATTCATTCTTCCAAGAGAATAACATGTTTTTTTGGTTTGAAGAAATTGGTTATCAAGACTTCAATGCATTTGTCAAAAGTATAGATAGAAAGCAACTTTAAAAAACTTCAAGACTGAGGTAGGTCAAGTCAAGTTGCTCCATCAATGAAAGGCCATAAGTTGATGCCATGTCATCTACCGTTAGTTACTCCGTTTGAACTAAGATGAAGAACCTTTAAATTAGAGAGATTTACCATCAACTGTCAGTTGTTTCAAGGATCCAATGAACTTTGGGATCCAAATTGCTTCAAAATAATTCTCATCCATCTCCAAGTATTTCAGATGGTTCACTAAGTAAAAGTTCACATTAATACAATGTAGCAATCATCATACTCGTATTAATGTTAAACATCCTTTGAGATGAAGGTGGTTAATGGTAGTATCAGAGAGGATTCCTTCCAATGGACCATTACCAATTGTTAAAGTATGACTTGGATTTTGGTGATCCAAATAAATAACCCGACCCACAATGAAGTGAAAAAACCAAAATGGAAAATTCGAATGGATTAGTGTTTGGAGTAAGTTGAGGAGATCTTTAGTTATTCGGGATTTACTTGTATGGAATCACATAGAAGAGTTCTCCGGTCCTGGCCATGAACGTAGGTCGCATCGACCAAACCACATAAATTACCGTGTTGTTTTTTCCTTTCTTTGCTAGCTTGTGTTATACAACCCATGACAACATTCCAGATGGATCTTCAACACTGTGTCTGAACACAAAATTAAGTGCTTTCCGTTTTCTCTTTAGGAAACAAATCGTTGATTAAAATAACTACAGACTTTTAATATAAAAATAAAAAAAATAAGTTATATTACCAAAATAAAACGTCATAAGTAGCTCGCCTTGAAATAATTAATGAGATTTTCTAATATGTGATCTAAAGGCACATATAAGAAACATTAATTATGAAAAATATTACCATAATTAAATGTGAAATGTATTTATTATGGATATTATTAATGTATTTCACATTTAATTATGGTAATATCCTTATAATTAATATATTTCACATTTACTTATCCTAATATTTGTCTTAATTAATGATTTTTATATGTGCCATTAGGGAACATATTGAAAATCCTATAATTAAATAACCTTAAACAGGTAATTGACAGTAACAAGCTGTTTACAATGTACTTTAAAATTATGCTTTTTTGGATTAAACTAAATATTTCATGTGAGAACCATACATCATCATACATGTTTAAATACCAATCCCAACAAAATTTTCAAAATACCAAATGCAGTAGCAGGTTACTACGAGAGTAGAAGCAGGTGGAGAGAGAAACAACAGGGTATTTCAATATGGATTTTTTCTGAATTCCATAGCAATTTAATCCAACTACTTGAATCATGTATAAATACCAACTCCAACAAAAATATAAAAATTGACACCTATTAACAACATATCCATATTACAAATATAAAATCCGAATAGTTCTAGAAAAGCACAACAACAGTATTAGAAAGCTATTTAATTATTGATTCCAGAGGATCTATGTGGCTAGTCTTCCTCTTTTGATCTTGTTAACTCTTACCACGACCGCAACATATATCTTGTCCATGGTTTTCTCAGAAAACATGAAAAGGTTCCATCTCCATTGCTTTTTGAACAATAGAACCCCAATAACACCCCAAAATCCTGTTGCAAAACCACAAATTATGTCCACGTAAAATAACCATACATTGGTCTTCTCATCATCTGCTTCTAACTTCTTCTTGGTTGTTGTTGGGTCTTCTCCTGGATTTGAGCAATTCTTAGGTAATGGAGGTCCACACAGATCTTTGTTCCCTTCATATATGGATGGATCTGTAAGGGTCTGCAGTTGGCTTCCTGTTGGAATTCGTCCCAACAAGTTGTTGTGTGACAAATTCAAATGGCTCAAAAAAGTCAAAGCTGCCATGCTCGGAGGGATCACCCCAATCAACTCATTTCCAGATAAATCAAGAGATTCTAACTTTTTCATGTTTCCAATGTTGTATGGAATACCCCCACTGAGATGATTATTAGACAAGTTGAGACCCCCCAACATAGCAAGTGCAGTTAGCTCGACTGGTATTTCTCCAACAAGTTTATTGCTTGAAAGGTCCATGTTAAAAACTATATTCCAAGTTGTTGTATATTCAAGATCAACACCTTTCATGACCTGATCAACAATCTCATCATCGTCTAAAGGGTAACCACTGACCCCAACATCGCTATTACCAACCATGGCATTCAACTCACCTAGACAATGAGGAATGGGTCCCTTTAAGTTGTTGTGCGCGACATCCAAAATTTGAAGATTTGAAGAGTTGCACAAAGACTTTGGAATTCTTCCGGTGAAGTTATTTTTGTGTAACCTCAAAACTAACAAATTTGTAAGTCTTTCTCCAACCCATTCGGGTATGTTTCCAGACAACTTATTAGCACCGACATCTAAGATTGTTAAACCTTTTAAATTCTCCAATTCTCGAGGAAGATGACCAACAAAATTATTGTCATTCACTTGTAGTCGACGTAATGGATTAAGAGCTATAAAACTTGGAATGATTCCAGACAGCTGATTTGAGCTAAGTATCATGGTATACAGCCGTTGCAGATTCTCAAGACACTTGGGAATTTTACCGGTTAACCTATTTTTGGAAAGATCGAGATATTCCAGATCTGTCCTTCTGCACAATGAGCCTGGAATCGACTCATTGAAAAAGTTGTTTTCCAGAAATAATAGAGTAACAAATCCAGATTCCCCATAAGTTGCCCCGTTGGGAAGGTTTGTCAAAGGTCCATTGAGTTTGTTATGAGAGAGATCTAAGACAGGAATGATAGGCATCTTCCGCAACCATCTAGGCAGAGGTCCTGAAATTGAAGCATTGGACAGCACCAACCTCCCAAGTTTTCTTTGATTTCGAAGCCACTGTGGGAATCCATTTGCTATATTGCAAGACCTGAGTCCAAGAGTTACCAATTGGAATGGAGGCATCCACTCACATGAAATATTGAATGTCAACTTGGTGTTAGAAGAAGCATCCAATTTCTTCAACATTGAAAGGTTAGCAAAATGGGCTTCAAAAACTACTCCTTCTAAAGAATTGTTAGAGAAATCTAGAGAACGAAGTTTGGCAAGTTGCCCAACTGAAACTGGAACAGTCCCCTTTAACAAATTTGAACCCAACGAAACTGTTTGTAACGAAACAAGTCTTCCTAGAGATGCCGGGATGGGTCCCGTTAACCGATTGGAACTCAGATCCAAATAATTTAAGGCTGCTAGATTTCCAATGGATTCTGGAATTGAACCTTTCAATTGGTTAAGAGAAAGGTCAAGTTTGGAAAGATTCCCAAGAAATGTAGGAATGGGACCGGTTAACTGGTTATTGGATAGATCTAACACTTGTAAATATCTTAATCTTCCTACAGACTCGGGGATTGGGCCTGTCAACCTGCTGCTCGATAGATCTATACCTCTTAAATTGGCCAGTCTTCCAAGTGGTTCTGGAATTGTACCATTTGAACCAAAACTTAAATCCAACCATTCCAAAGCATATCGGGAGCACTCTGATGCGTTTTTTCGTGAGTCGATCATTTCTATCTCAAAATGATTGTGTGATGCATGCAATTGTTTCATGTGACACTGTCTCCAGATTCCAACATCCCCAATCTTCTTAAACTGGTTATTAGAAAGATCAAGATCTAGAAGGTTAGGAATAATAGGGACCGATGAATTCAACATGTTTCCTGAGAGGTCAAGGACTCTTAGGGAGCTCATGTTTGTGAAAACAGATGGAAAGGCACCTTCAATCGAATTTTTACTAAGAACCAAGTGTTGGATGTAAGAAAGTGTGCTGAAATTAAGATGAGAGGAAGATAGATGAGTCTTATCGAGCCCACAATATGACAAATGCAGCTCTGATAAAGAAGGAATCGCGCTTAGCAAATTTGCAAAGTTCCATGCCAAAGTAAGATTAAAGGATGAAAGATCTAGAAATGTTAGGGATGACATGTTTTGAAGGAAGCCAGGGAGTGGACCTTGGAAAGCATTGAAGCTAAGATCCAGGTGTTTAATGTTGGGAAGTATTCTGCTCGTATTAAGAAAAGGCCCAAGATCAGCATTGGAGAGTCCACACCATGACAAACTTAACTCTTTTAAAGAAGGAATCTTGTAGAACAGCATGTCCTTGTTTTGTGCTGCGCCAAGATCTACCAAACTCAAATCGAGATGCTTAAGTAATGAAAGGCCAAAAGTCCATGCCATATCATCTATCATCAGACCATCGTTTAAACTGACATCAAGAACCTCTAAATTAGAAAGATTTCCAAAGTGAGGAGGAATAATACCTTGAAAAGAAGATTGAGAGAGATTAAGGTAGGTCAGCTGTTTCAAGGTTCCAATGAACTTTGGGATCCGACTTCCTTCAAAATAATTCCCACTCAAGTCCAAGTGTTTGAGATGCCTCAACTCTGCCAAAGAAGAATCCACCTCATTACCATCTAAGTAGCAATAATCCTCCTCGTCTTCAGATCTCCAACATCCTCTGAGATGTAGACTCTCAACGTATGCATCCTCACAGTGGATTCCTTCCCACATACAACAGTCATTGCCAACCCATGATGACAACATTCCAGAAGGATCTGTGACACTCTGTTTAAACTTGAGAAGAGCAAGTCGCTCTTGCTGAGAGCAAAAGACACTGACATTGGAATTTCGATCACCCAAACAAGGAAATGAGGCTGCAAACAAAAAAGAACATACAAAAATGAGATGGTGCCCCAAACCCCTCGGATTATACATTATCAACCCTAACTTAGTTAATTTAGAGATTGGAAAAAAGAAACTGAAGTAGAAAGATGGATTGTTAAGATGAAGAAAATAGTTGATTTATAAAGCCATAGATGAAGAGGAACTGATTATCATGGAAGACTTGGAAGTCAATGTCAAACTTGGATTCTTGTTTGTGGTCCTAGGCTAATTTACTTTTTCTGTTTCTTTGATCTGACCATGTATATGCCCCATTGCATACACAATTTTATTTGGCCACACTTCTTTAACAAAATATAAGTTGAATACAAAAAGGTATTCGACAGCAAATCAAAGTTAAGTAATATTTTTTTTCTTTGTATATGATTAGCAAGTTGATATGTCAAGCCCAATAGAGGATGATTTCTGTAACTTTAAAATGACAATTTCATCTTATCTTTTTTAAGAAAGAAACATAGTCTGTTAAATGTGTTATGGTTGTGTTAGATATGTAACTGGAAATGGGTTAGAGTTTATTTTCAAGCACTCTAACATGTGAAATCGAAAATTGCCCTAGAGTGTTTCATAATATTGCATCCAACATTCACTTTGCTTATTTGTTTTATTTAATAGAAAAAACCAAAACTAATAGATAAAAGTTAAAAACATGGAAAACATAATGATCGAAGAGATAATGAATACGAAAGAGCATTTTATTATGCCAACATATCTACAGCAGCACTGTATTTTCAATATTTTTCTTATTAAGGCAGTGTACTTTAAACAATTTACCCAGTTATAGCCTTGTCCTTAAGGTTGTTATTCATTTTAGTTTCAATTAGCATGATCTTTAATGAATAAGATGCAACATCTGTGTTAAAAGTTACAAAAAACTTGATTCAAAAAAATAAACTGTTTTTTTTCTGTTAAAAAAGACATTGGATATAAAGAAATATTTTAGACTTACACTCTCAGCTATACTAGTATTTACTTTATTGTCATGGAAGACTTGGAAAATCAATGATAATTTCCATACATAAACTTGTATTGTTTAGGACATTGGCTATTTTTCTTTTACTATTGATCAATATAAGTGGTTTTCGGCTAAATATATTCCCCATGACATACGTAAATGTATTTGGCTACAATTTATTTACTGACAGGGAAGACTTGGAAATCAAAGGACAGTTTTCATCCTTAAACTGGTACTCTTTGTGGTTGTAATTTCTCGATTTATCTTCAACAAAATAAGTGGTTTTCAACAATTCATTAACAAAATATGAATTGAACAAATTTTACAAACTAATCCTCATTGAGTATGTTTTAGAGGTGACGATTCCAACCCACTTATGAGTAAATGCAATGATCTTGGGCACTCTCTATTTTTAACAGGTCAAATAGGTCAACCGGGTTGAAATTTATTTAAATGCATTAAACCTTGTGAATTGTATTATCATAAAGTTGGTATTTTACTTATGTAAATAATTTTGTAACAAGTTCCCTTCAGCTATATATTTACCGACTGAATATTAATATTTTACTTTTATAAAATATTGGTTGGTTTATAGAAAGTGGTGATCAAGAGATCAATGCATTTATGATGTGTTGGTTGGTCTGAAGAAAGTGGAAGACTTGGAAGTCAATGAAAAACTAATATCCACAAATCTTTATTCCTTTAGTCCCCACAGCACATGTAAATGTCTTAAAAAGTGGAAGACTTGGAAGTCAAGGTCTGATATGCAAAGACGAAAAGAATTTAGCAAAAAACTGAGCCATCACATGGTTTGGAGGATAAGTCATATTTAAGAGGCTTCCTGCCCGACTTGGAAATTAAGTGTGCGTGTCCAATAGAAGCACTAAAAATGGCCTAAATAAACAAAATAAATAATACAAAGAGCAAAGCTGATTGTCATATACGTGTGTATTATACTCTTACATTCATTCGATTTGGTCAACTATGCCATCTTATTTTCAATCTTTCCCTTATTAAGGCATTGTACTTTGAAAAGTGTATCATGTTATAGCATTAATTGTACGTTCAAATTTTATGCTTAATAAGACATTATACACTAATATAAGCAATGGAAATTGCTTCATATTTGGATAACATTCCTGCGATTGGGTAGATTTATGCAAGTATAATTTTGTAATAGAAAGAAATCAAAGTATGATGTTATAATAAATTAATCAATGAAAGTATGATTGTAAACAAGAACCTACAAAATGCAAATGTAACAACGTAAATTTTCAAAACAATTTTTCATTTTTAAAACATACTTTCATTCATAAAATATCAGAGAAATCCAATGTATCACATAATATCATAATAACAAATCCCAAGATCTCTAAATACATAAATCTTCTCAGTGTGTACGAATCACGCCGGCGCCTTTCCACGGTCCTCGCTAGTACCTGAAACACATAACATAACAACGGTAAGCATAAATGCTTAGTGAGTTCCCCAAAATACCACATACAACACATACGCCACTCGAGGCTATAGTTCGACCCTTCGATCGATGTATCTCAGCGGGACCCTCCAGTCCCGTAGCTCGTTGGACCCTTCGGTCCGGTCTGTATCGTTGGACCCTTCGGTCCGGTCTATATCGTTGGACCCTTCGGTCTGGTCTATACAACACATAGCATACATATATCACAATGCACATAATCTCATAAATACACATAACACACAAGACCCTCCGGTCTACACATAGAAACCACTCTAGGTAATGTATAGTGAGAAGACTCACCTCGTATGATGTCGGATAATCACTCGTGCTCGATTCCCCGACCTATCGTCCTCCTATAACATAAATACATCTCTAATTAATACTTTCCTGACTTAGTTTGACTAACACTATCAAGTCAACACTAGTCAACCCTGGTCAACGCTGGTCAACGGTCAACCTTTGACCCGACTCGTCGAGTCTTGCATAGACTCGTCGAGTCCATACGTGAACTCGAGTCCTTTGAATCCTTTCTGACTCACCGAGTCACTCACCCAACTCGACGAGTCATCCACTGATCTGAGTCACGGAACAACCCGCTCCGACTCGTCGAGTCTGCTCTTGAACTCGGCGAGTTCATTTCGTGCACAACCTCAAACAACCTTCTGAGGCCAGATCTATTCCTCTAATCCTTAGATCTAGCCTTCCCAAGGTCAATAATCACGTAAAGTCTCTATCTTGATGCACATGCAACATCTATATGACCATATATGATGATTTAGCCCCAAATACCATAACCCAAGGTCATAACCTCCATTGCTCTACATAAAGCTTGATGAGTAAGGCTCTCTGGACCTCTATGGATCCAGATCCAAAGCCTCATCACCAGAAAGGGACTATTGGAATTCAAATCAACCTAGCAAAGGGCACAAGAAACCCTAAATCCATATATTCTCCATAAAACAGAAGAAGAGTCGAATTAATACCTCAAATATGATGATCTTAGCTTCAATTCCACAGAATAGCAATCTCCTTTGCTTCCTCTTGACTAGGACCTTCTTCTTCTTGCTAAACAACACCACAAAGATCAAGAATGGCTCCCCTTCTCTCTCAAAACGCTCAAGCACTCTAGGGTTTCTCTCTATGGACTGGTAGCCGCAATTGAAGGCCATAAGGACCTTTAAATAGGTCCCAAACCCGAGAAATTAGGGTTTCTATCGTCAGCTCTGACTCGGCGAGTCACTCCCCTGACTCGTCGAGTCCCCTCATTAACCACGTCATCCAGTCGCGACCAGACTCGACGAGTCTAAGCACCAACTCGTCGAGTCACCTTTCATAAATAAAGAAATACAACGTAAATCAATGTACCTTGGAAACTGGGTGTTACAATTCTCCCCCACTAGAATCAAACTTCGCCCTCGAAGTCTCTCTCAGCAAATAACTCTGGGTACTGCTCACGCATCTCTAACTCCGGCTCCCAAGTCAGATCGGACCCCTTCCGATGTTGCCACTAGACCTAAACCAATGACACCTCCTTGTTTCTCAAAACCTTGATCCTCCTATCCCGAATTGCGATCGGCCTCTCAACATAGTTCAGGCTCGCATCCACCTGAATGTCCTCTAATGGAACCACTGCCGACTCATCGGCGATACACTTCCTCAACTGAGACATGTGGAAGGTATCATGAATCTGACTCAACTCCGCAGGTAGCTCCAAACGATACGCTACCCTGCCCACCCTGGCGGTCACCCTGAAAGGACCAATATACCGAGGCCCCAACTTGCCTCTCTTCCTGAATCGGACCACTCCTTTCCAAGAAGATACCTTCAGGAGTACGAAGTCACCAACTTGAAACTCGAGCTCCGAGCGACGTCTGTCTGCGTAGCTCTTCTGACGACTCTGAGCCGTCAGTAACCTCTGCCTGACCTGCTGTATCTGCTCAGTCGTCTGAAGTACTATCTCTGTACTACCCATCACACGCTGCCCGACCTCACCCCAGCAAATGGGAGTCCGACACCTTCTCCCATACAACAGCTCAAAGGGTGGCATACCAATGCTCGAATGATGGCTGTTGTTATAGGAAAAATCAGCCAAGGGTAAGTACGTGCCCCAACTCCCTCCGAAGTCCAATACACATGCCCGAAGCATGTCCTCAAGCGTCTGAATCGTCCGCTCGCTCTGCCCGTCAGTCTGTGGGTGGTATGCGGTACTAAAATGCAGCCTCGTACCCAATTCCTCATGAAATTTCTTCCAGAACCTGGAAGTGAAACGCACATCTCGATCTGAGATTATCGAGGTCGGCACTCCATGCCGTGATACCACCTCCCTCACATACAACTCTGCCAACCTCTAAGCGGAAGAGCTCTCACTGATAGCAAGGAAGTGAGCGCTCTTCGTCAACCTGTCCACAATCACCCAAATTGCATCGACGCCCCTTGCAGTCCTCGGCAATTTGGTGATAAAATCCATGGCAATCTGTTCCCACTTCCACTCGGGAACCTCCAACGGCTACAACTTACCATGCGGTCTCTGGTGCTCGGCCTTAACCCTGCGTCAGGTCAAACACCTCTCAACGAACCATGCAACATCCCTCTTCATACAGGGCCACCAATACTCTCTCTTCAGGTCCAAATACATCTTAGTGGCCCCGGGATGGATCGAGAACCTCGATCTATGTGCCTCTTCCATCAAGATGGTACGCGTTCCGCCCACAAACGGTACCCAAATCCGACCCTGAAAGGTCATAAGCCCTCGGCTATCGGTGACGAACTCCGATACCTGCCCGATAACCCGCTCTCTCTTACGGTTCTCTGGTCTCACGGCCTCAGCCTGGGCCCCTCGAATAGCGTCAAACACTGGAGTCATCACTATCAGTCTCATACAAACATCTCGTATCGGGGCGCCCTCCGCCCTACGACTCAGGGCATCGGCTACAACGTTAGCCTTGCCCGGGTGGTACAGGATCTCACCATCGTAATCATTCACCACGTCCAACCACCTCTTCTGGCGCATGTTCAGGTTGGGCTGATCCATTAAATACTTCAAGCTCTTGTGGTCCGTGTATATGGTACACCGAACCCCATACAGATAGTGACACCAGATCTTGAGAGCGAACACTACTGCCCCCAGATCCAGATCGTGGATGGGATATCTCGTCTCGTGAGGCTTCAGCTGCCTCGATGCATACGCTATCACATGCCCTCTCTGCATAAGCACCGCACCCAACCCCAATATCGATGCGTCACAATACACCACAAAATCCTCCATCCCTTCCGGAAGGGCTAACACCGGGGCTTCGCACAATCTCTGACGAAGTGTCTCAAATGAGGTCTGCTGCTCCGGACCCCATGAAAAAACAACACCCTTCCAGGTCAACCTGGTGAGAGGCACGACGATCTTGGAGAAATCTCTGATAAATCTCCGATAGTAGCCGGCCAACCCAAGAAAACTCCTGATCTCGGTGGGCGATCTCGGCACCTCCCATCTCATAACCGCCTCAATCTTGGCCGGATCGACCAAAATCCCATCCTGGTTGACGAGATGCCCTAAGAACTGGACCTCTCGTAACCAGAACTCGCACTTGGAGAATTTGGCATAAAGCCTCTCCGTCCTCAATACCCCGAGAATCTCTCTCAGATGCTCCTCATGCTGTTCTCTAGATCTCGAATACACTAGAATGTCGTCGATGAACACGATCACCGATCGATCCAACATCGGTCTACACACCCGGTTCATGAGATCAATGAACGCTTCTGGTGCATTGGTGAGCCCGAAAGGCATCACCACGAACTCGTAATGCCCATAACGAGTCCTGAACGCCGTCTTCTGGATATCCTCATCGCGCACTCTCATCTGATGATATCCAGACCTCAAATCGATCTTGGAGAACCAAGACGCTCCCTGCAACTGATCGAACAAATCGGCGATCCTCGGTAATGGATAACGGTTCTTCACCGTCAACTTGTTCAACTCCCGGTAATCAATACACATCCGGTGTGAACCATCCTTTTTCTTGACAAAAAGGATCGGCGCTCCCCATGACGAGCTACTCGGTCGAATAAACCCCTTGCCCAACAGCTCCTGGAGCTGCGAGGATAACTCCTGCATCTCTGGCGGCGCAAGGCGGTAAGGCGCCTTGGCGATAGGCGCTGCCCCCGGAACCAAATCAATGCGGAACTCTACCTGCCTCTCGGGAGGCACACCCGGCAACTCCTCGGGAAAAACATCCGGGAACTCACGCACTATTGCAACGTCATCCACCGAACTTGGCCTCCCAGCGGCCTCTCGCGTGTCCATCATATAGGCTATAAACCCGTTACAGCCCTGCTGTAAACTCTGCCTCGCTCTGGCAGCTGAACAGAACGCTGACCCACATCGGGTACCCTCGCCGTACACCGTAAGTACTCCCCTACTGGGGTCTCGTATCGTCACCAACTGTCGCTCGCAGTCTATCACAGCCCCAAATCGGCTCAACCAATCCATGCCCACTATGACACACACGTCCCCCATCGCTATCGGGACCAGATCAATCGGGAACTTAACACCGAAGATCTCGAGTACACATCCTCGTATCATCTCCGTAGCATATACCACTCGCTCGTCAGCTATGGAAACTCGTAGAGGTCGACTCAACGCCTCCCGCTGGATACAGATGTGCTGACTAAACGCTAACGACACAAAAGACCGACTCGCACCCGAGTCAAATAACACCAAAGCAGGTACAGAACTCACAAGAAAAGTACCTACGCATAGCATAATATAAGCACAAAATCTCAACTCAGCATAAATAAATGAAAGAATACATACCAGTCACGACATCGGGCGCTGCGCGGACCTCCTCCGCTGTCAACCGGAAGGCTCTCCCGCGAGCCTTTGGTGCCTCGGCCTTCACTGGCCGAACCTCGGTAACCCTAGCAGCAGGTGCAGATCCCTGTGCTGATCCCTGCAGCAGCTGAGTGCACTTGGCCTTCCGATGGCCGGTCTGGTTGCAATGAAAGCAAACCGTGAACCCCTTGGGGCAATCCCTCGCATAATGCCCCTCCTTCCCGCACTTGTAACACACCCCAGCTCTGCACACCCCCTCGTGGCTCTTGCCGCACTTCCCGCAAGTGCGGCCCTTCGGACCCCCAGTCCTTGAATCAGCGGGCTTTGCCCGCTTGGCTGCCGGCTGAGACTGTGTCGGCCGCCGATCCACCTTCTGAGACTCGGCCTCCTCCCTGGCCTGCGTCTCCAACTCAATCTCCCTCTTCCGGGCATTTGCCTGAAGCTCAGCAAATGTCCGATAGGTCGAGTTCGATACGAACTCCCGGATATCTCTCGTCAGAACGCCCAAATACCGGCTCATACGTGCCTGCTCAGAAGACACCTGCTCAGGGCAGAACATCGCCCTCTCATGAAACTTCCTGGTAACCACAGTAACAGAATCAGCACCCTGCTTGAGGGTCAAAAACTCCTGAACCAACCGTTCCCTCTCCACCGGGGGAACATACTCGTCTCTGAACATGGTGGTGAACCTCTCCCAGGTCACCTCTGAAATCTCTGCAAGAGTGAAGCTCGCCGTCACGAACTTCCACCAGTCCTTCGCTCCCAAGCGAAGCTGGTTCAGCGCGAACCGTACCCTCAGATGATCCGGACATGAACACATGTAGAAGCATCCCTCGATATCAGCAATCCATCTCATCGCAGCTATCGGATCCTGCGTCCCATCAAACTCGGATGGCTTCGTGTTGCTGAACTCCCGAAACAACAACGAGTCACCACCCTGAGGCCTGGCAGCAGCCACATTTGCAGTAGCTGCAGCAGCCGCAGCCTCAGTCACCGCGGCGTACCGCTCATCGAAAGTCTCAATCAGTGTGGTATTGATAGACCCAAACATCTCTGGAATCTCGGCCCTGATCGCCGCCGCCACCTCGTCGTGGATCATCTGACGAAGCTCCTCGTCACTCACGCCACTCGGCTCAGGTCTGTGGCGTGTCCCAACCATGATGCTTCTGAAATATAACATAAACAATATCAGAGACTCGCTCGAGTAAACTCGCACTCGATAACTCACTCCACTTGTTCCTTGGTACCCAAAGGATTCTTACTTAGGGTGCACACTGCTCCGGTGTCTTCAGTAGTACGGGCCCAATACTACCGTCCACACCACATCAGCATTCACTCTAAGTCCTCCTCCTTGGATCCCAGATCACAGGCACTCTATATCTCACCGGCATATGCTACCCTTCGGTAACCCTCTCATCAGCTCCTCACTGCTACCTACTCGCTCTCAAGCATCACGTAGCAGCAAAATCCTTCCTAGGCTAAGGCATCACAGATCAGGCCACTCTAGTCCTAATATGAATACCTAGCCTACTCTAGCATGCATAGCATATCATAACATATCTCATAACACATAATGTAAGGGTATTTTTGGAAATCACCGTTCGGGCGCTGGCTGATCGTACACACTGCTCTGCCCTGCTCTTTCAAAACTTTTTACTCTTTAATAAAATTTTATTTTGAAAATCTCTCAAATCCTCAGTTTGAGTTCAGATACGCCCGAAGGTGCACCCGAATCCCTCAAACCAAGGCTCTGATACCAACTTGTAGCAACGTAAATTTTCAAAACAATTTTTCATTTTTAAAACATACTTTCATTCATAAAATATCAGAGAAATCCAATGTATCACATAATATCATAATAACAAATCCCAAGATCTCTAAATACATAAATCCTCTCAGTGTGTACGAATCACGCCGGCGCCTTTCCACGGTCCTCGCTAGTACCTGAAACACATAACATAACAACGGTAAGCATAAATGCTTAGTGAGTTCCCCAAAATACCACATACAACACATACGCCACTCGAGGCTATAGTTCGACCCTTCGGTCGATGTGTCTCAGCGGGACCCTCCAGTCCCGTAGCTCGTTGGACCCTTCGGTCCGGTCTGTATCGTTGGACCCTTCGGTCCGGTCTATACAACACATAACATACATATACCACAATGCACATAATCTCATAAATACACATAGCACACAAGACCCTCCGGTCTACACATAGAAACCACTCTAGGTAATGTATAGTGAGAAGACTCACCTCGTATGATGTCGGATAATCCCTCGTGCTCGATTCCCCGACCTATCGTCCTCCTATAACATAAATACATCTCTAATTAATACTTTCCTGACTTAGTTTGACTAACACTATCAAGTCAACACTAGTCAACCCTGGTCAACGCTGGTCAACGGTCAACCTTTGACCCGATTCGTCGAGTCTTGCATAGACTCGTCGAGTCCATACGTGAACTCAAGTCCTTTGAATCCTTTCTGACTCACCGAGTCACTCACCCAACTCGGCGAGTCATCCACTGATCTGAGTCACGGAACAACCCGCTCCGACTCGTCGAGTCTGCTCTTGAACTCGGCGAGTTCATTTCGTTCACAACCTCAAACAACCTTCTGAGGCCAGATCTATTCCTCTAATCCTTAGATCTAGCATTCCCAAGGTCAATAATCACGTAAAGTCTCTATCTTGATGCACATGCAACGTCTATATGACCATATATGATGATTTAGCCCCAAATACCATAATCCAAGGTCATAACCTCCATTGCTGTACATAAAGCTTGATGAGTAAGGCTCTCTGGACCTCTATGGATCCAGATCCAAAGCCTCATCACCAGAAAGGGACTATTGGAATTCAAATCAACCTAGCAAAGGGCACAAGAAACCCTAAATCCATATATTCTCCATAAAACAGAAGAAGAGTCGAATTAATACCTCAAATATGATGATCTTAGCTTCAATTCCACAGAATAGCAATCTCCTTTGCTTCCTCTTGACTAGGACCTCCTTCTTCTTGCTAAACAACACCACAAAGATCAAGAATGACTTCCCTTCTCTCTCAAAACGCTCAAGCACTCTAGGGTTTCTCTCTATGGACTGGTAGCCGCAATTGAAGGCCATAAGGACCTTTAAATAGGTCCCAAACCCGAGAAATTAGGGCTTCTATCGTCAGCTCTGACTCGGCGAGTCACTCCCCTGACTCGTCGAGTCCCCTCATTAACCACGTCATCCAGTCGCGACCAGACTCGACGAGTCTAAGCACCAACTCGTCGAGTCACCTTTCATAAATAAAGAAATACAACGTAAATCAATATACCTGTGAAACTGGGTGTTACAGCAAATGTTTCAGATAGCTAAATTTGTGTATAACCAACAATCAAGTCAAGTATTAAACAAAATGAAGGATTTATTAAGCCAAGTAACGAGCAGATTAAAAAGATAACAACTATAATACATCATGCAACTAATCCAAGAAATTACCTCTGCAATTAAAATGAATTTTGCCTTCTTGAAGGCTGAAGCAAGCAAGCACCAAGTCCTTCCTACATGGGAATTGAACTAGCTTTTAACAATGTTCGACCTGATACAATAGACTTATAGACAAATTAAATTCACTGATTTTAGGTTCTAAACCACATTTACATTTATTATATTTGAATAAAACTAGTGATGCGTGCTAGAACTCATGTCTTTAAGGTTGTTGTACATTTTAGTTGCAACACGAGTGATCTTTAATGTGTATAAGATGCAACATATGTATTGAAAATTACAAAAAGTTGATTTTGCGAATATATATAAACTGTATTTTTCTGTCAAAAATAACAGTTGATATCATGAGTATTTTAGACTTATACTCGCAGCTATAATGGTATTTACTTATTGTCATGGAAGAATTGGAAATCAAATGAAAAAATTGTATCCACAAACTTGTATTCTTTTGGTCATGGGCTATTTTTCTTTTTCTCTCCATCAATTTAAGCATTTTCTGGCTAAATATATTCCTCATGGAAAAAGTAAATGTATTTTGGTACAATTTACTTATTTAAAGGGAAGAATTGGAAGTCAATGGGAAGTTTGTATCCATAAAGTAGTGCTCATTTGGTTATAGGCTATCTTTCGTTTTCTCTTGAACAAAATAAGTGGTTTTCAACAATTCTTTATGAAAATATGAAGTGAACAAATTTGACAAACTAATCCTCCTTCATTATGCTTTAGATGTGACCATTCCAACCCACTCATGAGTAAGTGGACTGATTTGGGTAATTCTTTATTTCTGATGGGTCAAATAGTCAACCGGGTTGAGAGTTGTCCGAAATTTATTTAAATACATTAAACCTTGTGAATTGTTTTATCAAAAAAATAATATTTTACTTTTGTTACTAACTTGTGATAAGTTTCCTTCAATTATTTACCAACTAAAACTAATATTTTAATTTTTAGAACGCATTGGTTGGCTGGTTTGAACTTTGAAGAAAGTGGAAGACTTGCAAGTCAATGAAAAGTTAATACAGTAATGGGGGTGATTGTCTATGTAAATTTAGCATATTTTTAGTTTTTTATTTTTCTTTATAAATGTACCTGTAGTATTCCTATTAATGAAATGAATCGTCAAATTTTAGCATCTCTATGTTTTCGATCCGCCTGTTCATTGTTTATATTTTACTTTCCCAATAGTAATTAATAGGAAAAATCCTGTGGGTTTTAGCCGCTATCGTTAAAAAAAAAAAAAAAAAAAAAACTTTTGAAAAGATTATGTAGGCACTGGACAGGTAATTATTCAACCACATCAGCATGTTGATTTGAAGAAAATTGACAAGAAGATTGATCAATTATGTTTAAGTAAATGGAAAAGAATGGAGTTATAGTCTTATAGACGTCCTAGAGTATTGTGTATACCTAACATCAATCCTTCACAGCTCCAATAACTAAGCGACTTGGTGTGTTGAGGTTTTAAGTTCTAGAGAGAAATTCCATGTACTTGTATTGCTGCAACAACAAATAGTATGTTGTTGATATCTCGATGTACACTGATCAAAATAAAAGTTTAGTTGATACAATACATATACAACAACTTATGTAAGTACCAAAGTATCCACCGTGAAGCAGGGAAACATGTTATGTATCTGGATTAAAGGTGAACTTCAATAAATCATGTGTTTATAGTATTGGAGGTGAACCCAGTGAGGTAAGTGAGTGGGCCTCCCCTCTTGGATGTGAACCATCATCCCTCCCTTTCACGTATTTAGGCGTATCCGTGGGAGACAATATGAACAGAAAAAATGCATGGAATCCAATAATCGATAAATTTAAGTCAAAATTGTCGACTTGGAAGACAAAAACACAAAGCTTCGGAGGTCGGATAACTTTAGCAAAAGCAGTACTGGGAAACCTTCCCACGTACTATCTATCTCTGTTTGCTGCACCAATTGGAGTAATTCAAGAACTGGAGAAAATCCAAAGACAGTTTATTTGGGGAGGGACGGAAAACAAGTCAAGTATACATTGGGTTTCCTGGGAAAAAATCACAGCCCCAAAACAGGTGGATGGTATGGGCTTGGGTTCTCTTAGAACTCTGAATCTGGCTCTATTATCGAAGTGGCTATGGAAACTCAAGGTGGACCCGGCACACCTATGGGCCCGCATTGTCACGGCCATACATAAGCTTGGAAATAATCTTAATGATTGCTTTGCAAAGACGTCGGCAAGTGGTATATGGTCGAACATTGTGAAATCATTCAAGGCAATGGAGAAATTAGGCTTGACGAAAAGAGAAGTAATGAAGATGGCGAACTCAAACGACAGATGGATATCTGATTTTGAAGAAGATGGGGAATTATCTGTAGCATTATTAAGAACACGGCTCGATCGGGCATCCCACCCGATACCAGATGGTGAATTCACATGGTCTAACGCGGTTCCAAAAAAGGTCGCGTGTTTCGTATGGAGGGCAAAACAAAATCGAATCCCATCAAAGGTGGCGCTAATCAAAAGAGGGGCTCCTGTTAACGCCATTACTTGTGATGTGTGCCAAATAAATGATGAAACAGCGGATCATTTGCTGATAGAGTGCCTGGTGGCGAAAGAAGTGTGGTCAAAGGTGGAACAATGGTGTGGTATAGCGAATTCCATCTTGGAGTGTACTACAGTCAAGGAGGTGCTGGCGAAGGACAGAAGATGGGGAAACTGCCCAAAGGAAAAGAAAGTTGCCGAAGCTATAAAATATGGGACAATTTGGTGCCTCTGGAAGGCAAGAAACGAAAGAATTTTCAGAAACATTAGAAGTCAACCGGCGAAGATAGTGGATAATATTAAATCGGTATTATTCACTTGGATAAAACATAAAATCAAAAAAGGTGTCTTGGATTGGAATTTATGGTGTAACAATCCGCTAAAATGCGGATAAGTGTACGTAGGCGTTATCTTGTAAAACTAATTATTTTGTACTCTTTCGCTTCTCTAGCATCTTGCTAGTGAAGCCTTTATAATATATTTGCCGGTTCCAAAAAATTTGACGATGCATCTACAATTACATTAGGAGCTGCACGTGTGTTGGAGAACAGATTTAGCACATAAAAACATAA
Source organism: Lactuca virosa (assembly GCF_052849685.1). Classification (NCBI taxonomy): domain Eukaryota; kingdom Viridiplantae; phylum Streptophyta; class Magnoliopsida; order Asterales; family Asteraceae; genus Lactuca; species Lactuca virosa. Next base: position 361,823,991 of record NC_136433.1, on the reverse strand, counting down.
AAGCATACACACATCATTTTCAACAATACAAAATTTACATATTTATTGTCTTACATGTCCCAATTTTTGTGCTTCGTATCATGCTTGAAATTTTGTAAAAAAACAAAATAGAGCAAGTTCATGAAACCAGTGAGAATTAGGTCATACAGAAAAAGGAACCGGAACTTACCGAGTGAACAACGATTATTCAGGAAATGAGAAGAAGAGAGATGAATCGGCAATTGAGGCTTTGCTTTTCCATGTCCTCACCTCGCTGATTGTGACGATCGATGGGTATTAGGTAGCCTTTTGAAACGCGGTGAACGAGGACGTAGGAAGTTTCGTTCAACTATTTAGAAAAATAAATAAATAAATAAAAAATGAAAATCTTTAAAAAATTCTAATATTTTACCTTAATTTAAAAAAAAAATCTTAAACCAAAATTTATTTATGAAAAAACCTCAATTACTGGTAAAAATGACGATTTGATATATTTTTTTTTTTCAGTTTACCGGTTTTATTATTTACCCTATGGGGTCCTTCTCCTTCGTAGGTATATTGAATTCCCGTGTCGTCATACTTCAGGTTTTGGCACTGATCCCATTATTTCATAATGGAGAGTTTGCATCCCGAAAGTTCATGCGAACTTCTCATGTGTGGTCCTGATAAGATAAAGACACTTGATGGTTTCTATAGTTTTTTTACTCCTCAACTGTTTCTTTCTCGGAATCCTCCTCATGAACCCTCTTTTGGTTCGGCCTCAACTCCTCTGTTGGCTGTTTGCGAGGTCTAGGTGTATCGGTTGTGCGAGAATGGAAGTGTCTAAAGAATCTTCAAGATTAATAAAACATTTTTATTAGAATAAACTTTTACGAGAATGATCCTTACTAGGTCTTTCTATAATCACTTAGTGTATATAGATTATATATAATCCAAATCAAATAGACCTTCGAATAAGTGATCCCACTCTAAAACCACATCCAAACAAGGAAAAGGAAGTAGAGTGAAAATCACAAATTCTAAGTCTATAAAATCTCAATTATATATATAACCTTATGTATACACTCAGTAGTTATAACCTTACCAGTAAACGTCTTTTAGTTTTCACATAAGTTAGTTATTATACTTAAAATACTCCTGTAGTATTTTAACTTTATGTTTTGTTCTAGTATTTCTTCATATATAGGGTTGGTAAGTTTTAGACTTGCTGCAACACCACTATCACTCCCAAACACATGTTGGTCGTATCTCAAATAAATATAGTTGATCAAGCTATATTTATTCCAGATATGATTACATAACTGTCCAGGTTTGACTGTAGTGTCCAACATCCAAATACTTTTATTTTGTTCTTCTTGTGATATTTGTTCTAGTATATATATTTATACTTTTATAAAATATATTATTATATTTTAAAAGTATACTTTTAGTCAGAGCACTTCGGCCCCATTGTATTTATAGTTGTATATCTTTTATAGGTTGATATACTTAGTTCACTATAAACAATGCTCTGATACCAATCTGTCACACCCCCAAACCGGAACGGCGGAAACGTTCGGGGGTGGATGACTTCATGTTAAGTATCACAACACATGCATCATAGTAATCAGTAACAACAACCATCGTATTGATAATATAATATTTACATTATGTTCAACACATTACTTGAAGTACATTAAAAGTACAACAAAAGTTAAGACATAAAGCTCCGTCTTCGCAACACCTGAGAGGATACCTGTCTACTAATGATCCTGAGAATACAAGTGGTTTGAAAAAGTGTCAGCATTAAAGTTGGTGAGTTCATAAGTATTTTTGTTATAAAAGGTATACTCTTGGTTCTTTAGAAAAGTTCGCCTATTCCTCCATAAAATCCTATATTTTCTTTAGTAAAATGGTAACCACAATAGTTTCTTCGACAATCACTTAGTTTATACTAACTATATATAACCTAATATCGAACGGACTGTTGAATGTGTGAATCTGTCCTAAGCCCACAACCAAACAAGGAACATGAAATGAGGCGGAAGTCACACATTCCACTGCCTATCAGATATTATTTATATATAATTCTGATGTATAAACTAATGAATTATAGAATTAACCATTAAAGGTCCTTATGTTATACTACTTTGATAATAAGTATCAAACCTTTAGTAAATAAATTTCTAGTTTCACTTACTCTATTGTGAAACATTGTTTTCAGTGATAATTGTTATCGTTTTCAGAAAGTTCTATCGAAAACTGTTTACCTTAAAAAATAACGATGTTTACCTTAGAAAATCCTATATTTTCTATAAAACCGACTGGTAGTCTTAATCGTTCCAAGATCGAAAAGCACAAGTATAATTAATATACTTACTTTAATGATATCTAGTTTTGTTGATAAGTTAAACTGGCTGAAGACTTGTTTACTCGGAAAACCTAATACGGCGATACTACACTCCTATGATCACTTAATACATACGAGTTGTATATAACCGAGATCGAACAGACAGTTGAATGTGTGAATCTGCCCTAAGCCCACAACCAAACAAGGAACAGGAAATGAGGCAGAAGTCACACATTCCACTGTCTATCGGATTTCATTTTTATCTAACCTTATTGTATATACTGAGTATCATATAGTTAATATTTCTTGGGAAAGTTTAGGAAAAGTATACTACTACGTAAATATATCGTTATTTTCTCCTTGTGAGTTATATGTCCATACTGACTGATACGACAGGTAATGGGTTGTCGGTATAGTTTATGATGTTTGTCACCCGCAGACCTGCCGGTCCAACTGTAGCTAACAGTAGAGGTGACGGATTGTCAATCCCATATAGATCTATATACAAGTGTCACGCTCTCCCTCCAGGAGACTCTGGTTCATAAAGATGGACTTCCACTGGTACTTAAGTAAGTACCGAAGACGCGTCTCACAAACTAGATTAACGACTTTACAAGTAATAATGCGAAAACCTTTTTATAAATAAATGGTAGTTTTGTAAAAAGATTCTTTTGTTCCATAAACTATATTTATGATAGTTTATAAGTTTATTTCCATGTTTTAACAAGTTTCATGTTTTCATTCATATTGACGACAAGATAACGAAATAAGTAAAATTTCAATTTTTAAAGACAATATTTCTTGTGTTTTACTTGTATCCCCCCCCCCCCTAAAAAGCATTTAAAACCATTAAAAAAGGCAGATTATAGGGGTATGAACTCACCTTATTTGAGGGATTTGATAGAATATTTGGTTATAGGACGTTAGCTCCACAAGTGAAGTCTTGCTAACAAAACGAGTCCTAAACACGATTCATATAATATATATGTATACTATTAACGAATATAATCATAAGAATGATAGGGAATCGAACTAATTTGGAAGTTTAACTTACAAATAAGGGTGTTAGAAGCAAAGATGGAGGGCTGCCTACTGTTCACGGCCAGGCTGTGTGTTCACGACCCAAGAACACTTGGTGTTCTTGAGTTCACGACCCATCTGGGTGTTCAAGGCCCAATGTTCTTGACAATGATAATGAATGAAGGTTGAAATCAAGAGAGATCCATATGAACTACAAGAAGGAAGGTGTTTCTTATGATCTTGAGGAGAGAGGAGGGCTTTTGGCTGATGATACTTGAGAGAGAAAACTTGAGTTCACGGCCAGAAATGAAGAAGTGAGGTAAAAGTTAGTCAAACTTCTATATATAGGGAAGAGTGTGGGTCTGAAAGGTTCACGACCTGTCACACCCCGCTAAAGCGGAAACACAGGGCGTGGCAGTACAAAGGGTTTCATCGCAAAAGTTAAAAGACAACACCAACCATAGTATTAAAAATCATTACAAATTCACAATGGGTTTGAACAACTTTTAAAAGAAATTACAATGTAAATTGAAATACAACACATGCGAATGCTCCTAAAAGTGAAGTGTCCCTAAGTGCCACTTACTCGATGATTCCTGAAAAAGCATGTAAAACGAGCGTCAACTATAAAAATAGTTGGTGAGTACTCACAGATAAACAAAATAATACTGGTTCCATGAATTGAAATCAAAGTTTTGATAAAAGTTTCCAATAATAAAAGTATATTGTTAAAATGAGTAAATAAGTTTGTAAAAACAAAGTTCTTTGTCATCATGAGAGATAAGGTATGTTGCCCAAATAAGATGCAACATTCATATTCTCATGGAAGATAAAGTTCGTTACTCAAACGAGTAAACAAGTTTCATTGCTAAAATGAGCAATCAATTTCGTTGCTACAAGGAGCAAACAATTTCGTTGCTAAAACATGTATATAAGTTTTCAGTAATAACAGTTCGTTGTTGTAATGAGAAACAAAGTTCATTGCTATAATTAATAACAAGTTTATTGCTATAACGAGAAACGAGTTTGTATGTGTATGAGCAAACAATGAGTCTCAACCAAACCTATGACTAAAGCCCTATCAAGATCTATGCTTATCGTTCCATAGATGAATATGGTATCATGCACTCCAGCAATAGGGCGAGTGAGGAGTTGTCAATTCCTAATAGCGCTATCCATAATGACCATTGGCTCAAAGAGTTAATGGTTAGAGATAAGGGAAGGGCCTTAGTACGATAAGTTCTCATGTTCCGTGTTGCATAGACATACATAAAGAGACATAGCAATAAAATAGCAATCATGTTTGATACAAATCAATTTAAATACAACATTCAAAAAATAGTTTTTCGGGACATGCTTTTCCACCCCAAAACATAAAAACTGAAAATAGGGGAGTGCGTGAATACTCACAATATGCAAAATATAGTAATCAAGTTTATACAAGTCAACTAAATATAACGAACATAAATAGTTTAGGACATGCTTTTCCACCCCAAAACATAAAAACTGAAAATAAGGGGAGTCGTGAATACTCACAATACATTTAGATGATGCAAATGGTGCCTTGAACTACGTTCCACGTGTACCACTACCGATTCCTACAATAATGGTATTCGCTAGTGAGTCTCTAATCGAAATCTAACACTAGTATACTTACTACTACAATAGAATTATGCCAATAATGTGTCAAAATTTAATATTGATAAGTTACAAACATTTTTCTGTGGAAATTAAGTTTCAAAGAATCAATTGTTATATAACAATTTAAGTGGAAAATTTCCATTATTGAAATGTTAATATTTAACATTTTAGAGGTGTTCCAATGATTAAATATTCAAAACTAAATCAATTTAGTTCTAAACTTTCCCAAACTTTGTATTTCATTTTTAATTGAAGTCAAACACCTTAAGATAAATTTTCTTGAATTTTTGATTTGTCTAACTATTTTTCACCATTTAATTCCATGAATAATCATAAAATCATGGAAAAAATAGTAAATTATCATGAAAAATTCTTGTAATTTTTGTGTAACTATTTTACAGTGTACATAATCTAGGAAAAATATTAATATGTGTTTTCAAAAAGTTTAACACAATTTTTCTGATTTTTGTACATTTAACTGTATTAAATCTTGGGAAAATAGAAGAAAAATAGCATACAGAAGATAAAAATCATCAAAATTTTTATGTATCATCCTAACATATTATAAGAGTTTCTGGTAAATTTTCATGAATTTTGGATGAGTAAAACTATTTTTCCTGTTTTTAGTCCATTATAAACACAAAAATTCAAGAAAAATAGATATACATTTTCAAAAATTCCCAAAATATTTTTCGGAGTCTTAAATATAAGGTACAAGCTGCGAAAAATAAGAAATAATATTTTCACATTTCCTAAAGTGGTTTTATGATTTATTAGAGCTAAATAAAAAGAAAATTAAAAACCATACTAAACAGTAACAAAAATCGATGAAACTTTATAAGAGATGTTTATTAACTGAAAGGGTCATCCACAAATATTTCCAGAATTTATTTACAAGTTTAAGTATTTTATATGCTTTAACACTCTATTTTATTATTATTTTCATGTAAAAATAAAGAAAATATATATTGAGCTGAAAATTTCCAGAATGCAACTTCAAACAATTTAATAACAATGAAAAATTGTTTTCTTATTTTTGATGTCGAAAAACATGCCTAAAGGCTCAAACAATTATAGAGAAAACTTGATTCTTGTGATTTTGGTAAAAATTATTGATGTTACTTTGAGAATTTTTGCAACATGTTCCAAAGGCTTTTGAATCAAGATATTTTTATACCTCTTAACACATGATGTTAAGTGCTCAAGTTAATTTTTCCTTGATTTTTAGTGATGAATAAGATCTTTGAACATGCAATACAAAACTAGTATTCACAAAAAGGTGCTGATTGAGCAACAGTTTTGTAAAAATTGCTAAAAATCGAAATATTTGAATTTTCCAGTGAGGTCAGATGGGTTTGAAAGCTAACTCAAAATATTATATTTCAGAAAAAGAATCCCGAATTTTGGTTAAGAAATGAGTGAGATATGACAGTTTAAAGTCAGGTAAAGAAATCTGGCAGATTGCATGCATGGTGATTGGTTAGAAAAATGAGTTTTCATCATTTCTTTGAGTAAATCTTTTGAAATATTTTAAAAGATATCATGATAAACTTATATTCTAGTCATGTTTCCAGAGATCAAAAGATTAAAACTTATCAAAATGTATACATTCATTTATGAACAAAATTTTGTTTCTCAAAAACTCTTAACTTGAGTTTGATGTTTTAATCCTTAAAATCGATTTTTGCACTAAGATCATGAACATGCAACCTTGTTTATCATACATGAATGGTGTTAAAACACATCCATGATGTTCTAAAAACCATTTTAACAAAAAGAAAACAAGTTTGAAGAAGATGAAGAAGTAGAAGTCGATTTTTGAAGTAAAATGCACATGCATGGCTTAAATCATTGTTGTGGATCTTCAAGAGATGTATGTTCTTTACCTTAAATTTATTTGTGGCTTGAAAAACCCTTATGAATCTCCATAATTTCGTGGTTAAGAGGCTGTGGTTGTGGTGTTTGGAGAAAAAAATTAGAGAGAAGGTAGAGAGAGTTTTCTAGAGAGAGAAAGAAGAGAGATGTGTGTGTGTTGGAGAATGAGAGTGTGAGAGAGAGATATGGGAAGAGAGGGGTCCGAAAATTTGAGTATAATAACCCTTTCTCATTCATTTTGTTTTATAAAATTTAAGTTATTTTATAAAATATCTAAATTTTATATAAAATGTGCACTAAAATCAAGTTTTTATTCATGAAACCTTGATTTTTGACTTATAAATTAAGGATGAATGTTAATGACTTAAATTTTTATTTTCCTTGATTATATTTCCCTGAATTTAATTTTTTTAAGATAATATTATAAGTTTCATAACTATTTTTATAGAATTCATGATGTTAAACTTTATAAAATTTAAGTTTTAGGGTTTTTAGGGTTTTTGAGAGTTTGTAAAAATTTGGATATCAAAATAAATAGAATATTTGAGACTTTAAATTATCTTATGGTATTATAACTCTTTTATAGTTATAAATAATGTTTGTAATTTATTTTTATCGGTTTATTGGCATTCTATGTAGTGATTCCGAGATTCAAGCGAAATTGAGGAATCAAGTATACTAGTCCTAGTCTTCAACTTTGACTTAAGTTTCTATGAGACTTTGACCTAATTTCTACTTCTAGGTCAAGTGCATGATGTGTGTATATGATTCATGAAAAGGTGTTCGAGTCAAAGAGTGACCCGAATATGGATAGCCTCTACAGTTAAGTAGTTGTAGAATTCACATATCAATGTGAAATCTAAGTACATTATCCATTGTTTCTAGTTGCTTCCAAGTTTCTAGTAGGTTATAACTGAGCTTCTAGTCACTAAGTCCAGTATGTGTCGTGCGTATATGTGCAACTAAGTTTATTCAAATCTAGAACCGACTCGAATTTTGACGGTTGTCACACGACCCAAGGACTGTTCACGGCCGAATATGAATTCAAGGTCCGAGGTGTGTTCACGGTCGCAAACCGAAGCGAGTTCACAGCCGCAAACCGAAGGGTGTTTACAGCTGCGAGGGTGTGTTCAGTTCTGCGAGGTTTGTGGCTGCGAGACTTCTTGGTTTTTAAGTTCTACACTTCTATTTTAAACAATACCTCAATAAAAGGTCTCAAACCAAGTCTAGAATCTAAATCTACTTAAAAATAAGATAGATCAAAACGAGAAGTTTGACTTTTATTGGGATAAAAGTTTCGGGTTGTCACACTGTGTTTATCATAGCTCAAGGAAACACCTTCTTTATTATAAGTATTCAGTTTATAATTTGTCAAAATTTGCGTATCTCCATACACATTTGAGTACCAACGTAAGTTGTAATCTGTTAGCATTTTTTAAGCACTTAAGCTGTTAAGCATTTTACAATGACAGATGGAGTTTTAGGTCTCAAGATTTGGCTGCAAGGTTTTCTGTTATGCCAACTCACAAGTCTGGAAGAGATAGAATTGTTCCTCCAATCTACCACATTGTAAGTTCATATTTCTTTAAACATACTATCCTTGTATTTAACTAATAACAAATAATTGGCATAAACGCCATATTGGAGTGGTGAGTGGTTTTTAAATTATGAAATCTTGGTGCATGCATACATTTGTTTTAATTTCTATCTTTATTATGGATGATGGATCATTGTATTGGTAGCCAACTCCTTGTGATGACAAGATGATGAATGAGTCGATTATTGTAGGGATTCAACAATATGATTATTAGAACGAAACATGTTTTTATTTTTGAGCTAGTTAAATGCAAGATATACATATGCTTATTATAACATCCTACTTTCATTTAGTCTTACTTATAGTGTTGTACTTTAAAAAATGTTCTCAATTATTGCTTGTATTTTTTTGTGATCATTGATTATGGTAAGTTGAAACAGGAATAATTGACGGCCTTTGATTCAAAACTCAAATTGAAGAACATTTATCGGTCTTTATCGGTTCAACTTACCCGGTAATTTGCCAAGTAATCCACCAAATATATCTCAGTTTTATGTTTGTAAGCACTTCGTTAAACATTTGTAGTTGACACTTAAATGTGTATTATTAGACACATTTAATGTAGTATTAGACAATGTTCATTAGTAATATGTATTTGTATTTGATATTTTTTTAATGTATTAGATGATGTTTATTAGTTTTATTGTAATGTTATTAGTTTTGATGATGTTTATTAGTTTTATTGTAATGTTATTAGTTTTGTCGTTGAATTTCCATATTATTATAAGTTTAATGTAATGGGGGGTTTTTCAATATTTTGGACATAAAAAACTAGAATTTTTATAATTTTTTGCTGTTTTCTTAAAAAAATAAAAAGTAATCAGTGACGGAATACTTTTCCGTAGGTAATGTAGGCTGTAGGAAATCCTTAGGTGATAAAGTTAACAATGGGCCCCGTCGGCAATCCGTAGGAAATCCGTAGCTATTCCGTAACTATTATACCTACGGAAAAAGCCGTAGGTATTGTAGCTAGTCCGTAGCAAATCCGTAGGTATAAATTTCCCACGGTCATTTATGCTACACGCCTTTTTCCGTAGCAAATCCGTAGGTATTGCCTTATACCTACAGAATACCTACAGATTGTGCCGTAGCTATTGCCCTAGTTTTCTAGTAGTGAACATAATCAATTCTTATTGAATCACATACTTTTACAATAAAAATCCTCACTACAAACCACCTAAATTACTCTCAATACTATTCTGATCACAGTTAATCTGAAACTATGAAACCCTAAGATCAAACCCTTAATACCCTGTTCCCGAGTTTCATTTAAAGGAAAGAAAAGAAAAGAAGCGAAATATTAGACATGAGACATGCCCATACCTCTTAGTCCAATAGTTGAAACCCTTAATACCCACGTCCATAGCCATGAGACATGCCCATACCTCTTAGTCCAATAGCTTAAACCTCTAGCCATTTGCAGGTGAGGAATAAGAAAAAGAAAGAAGAATACGTGTGGAAGTGGTTTTTTTTCGATATATATATATATATATATATATATATATATATATATATATATATATATATATATATATATATATATATATATATATATATATATATATATATATATATATATAGAGAGAGAGAGAGAGAGAGAAAGAGAAGGTGTGCCCTTCTTATTTTTTTAATTATTAAAATAAATAAATTAGTATTAGATTTAAAAAGAAATGAAAGAAAAATGGAAAATAAATACCCTAAGGGTATTACAATCATTTCACTATTTAAAGGGACCAAAAACACAACAAAACTAGCTCAAAAGGACCACAAAGCCAAAAAAGTCGAGGTTTGGACTAAACTTCAGAAACAATGTATACCATAGGGATCATTTTTGCAGTTTTGTCTATATCTATATATATATATATATATATATATATATATATATATATATATATATATATATATATATATATATATATATATATATATAGAGAGAGAGAGAGAGAGAATTAGGTTCAAATGTTTTCAATAAGTATTGTGTGCCTCTAACAACCAATCAGAATTAAGCAAAAACAAATTCAATAATAAATCATAAAAGGGTATAATAGTAATCTAGGCATAATTATTTATAGTAAAAATTAAGTCAATTAATATTCTGTTATATTAGGATATTAGTTCACAAACCCTATAAACATACAACCTATTCCCTCTATTTCTCTAAATTCTGTCAGCCACAACATCTTCCCTGTTTATAATTGCTGGCCAAAAAATATCACCGCCCCTCTTCACTAAACTCGTTCATCAAATATATGAACAAACGTATCATCATCTATCCACCTCTGTGTAAATAGGGCTTCTTCACCTCTTCCCTCCCCTTCATCAAAATACAATTTGTTAATCACCGAAGTTTTTTTTTGAATCCATCATATTTCATCAGTAGCAATATACTCGATTGGTTTCTTAAACTCTCATCTGGAAGCTTTTATCGATCATCAGGAAGCTTACTCACAACATTTAAACCAAACGAGGGCTACCGTTTAAGATTCCTAAACTCTCGTTTATCCAAATTGCAACCAAATAAGAGCATACTCCATTCCCGACTCCAACTCCGGCTACGACTTCAACATCGGCTCTCACATCAGCAACAGGTAATTAAATCAATTTCTTTCTTTTGTCTGTTTTTCACTATTTAGAAATCAATACCATTTCTTTGTTTTTTGTTGTTTAGAAATCAATATCATTTTAGGTAGAATAAAACGTAATGATAATTGTTTTACATGAATTTTGGCTTGTTTGATGATAATGCCTAACAAATGTTTGTTGAAATTCCTGAAAGAGAATCTAAACATATGGTATGCATTATGCCAGAATTAATAGCAAAACATGTTTTATGTAATATTTATATTCTTATAGAATGAACAACTTTTTCTATTCTGCTATGGAAAAGATAGAAAACATGGCGAACGATGGTATATTCTAGCAGAATAACGAGTAACGAATGTTATTAGAATAAATTACAATTATTTAATGTCTACTATACTTTTTTTTATAGTTTTTCTTTGTGGATTTAGTTCTCACAACTTAATAGAATGAACATCTTTTTCTATTTATAGTTTTTATTCTCTTAGAATGCTTTGGTTTTTTAATATTTTAAAGTTGATTATGTTTTCTTTGTGGATTTAGTTCTCACAAATTAGATCTGTTTACATCACTAATTCATACCATATTGTGTATATACTGATGGGGTTGATTTCATATGCCAACACAGTGAATTAGTTTTGTTTGATTTCATATACCAACATAGTAAATGTTTGATATCATATGCCAACACATGTTAGTGAAAGCTACTCATCTTGTTCTAGAAAATTATTTAAAAAGGTAATTAATTTGTCTGAGTATTATTTTGGTTCAATTTGTGATTTTGAATTCCAATTTCTATTGTCCATCGTTATTGTATATTTGGAATCTAAAATTATATTAGCAGTAAATACGATACTTTTGAATGTATTCAATGTATTCAGTCAGAATATATTCTGCCAGAATAAAATCTATGTATTCTGCCAGAATGTATTCTATGTATTCTGTCATTCTATGTATTCTACCAAAATATATAAAGTGATAGTTAATTGCAAGTAACATGTTTTTAACCATTATTAGTTTTTGTTGTATTTGTGATAGGAATGACCGGAAGAATGCGTTGAAGACCTAATAGGAATAACTTGAAGAATGAATAAAGTTTGATCATACTCACATTTTAATAATGTTGTTATTTTTTAAGAATTTTTATTCATTTTTGTTGATATTTTTTTAGAATATGTATAATTATATTAAAATGTATAAGACTTTTAGTCTGTAAGAATATGTATGAATTTGTATTTAAGTTCGGATATATAAGAATATATTAAAAATGTTGTTATTTTTCAAACTCGGATTCAAGAATTTTGTTATTTTTCAATAATATTCTAATAGAATAAAATATTGAAAGAACATCATGCTAACAAAAAAATATTCTGACGGAATAAAATCGGTTATGCTTACAAATTACGTTAGAATTAAAATTTAATTAATTAAAAAAATTCATATTTTTAAAATTAGTAGAATTAATTATCCCTAAAAGTCCAAAAATTTCCTTTTATAATTGTAGCTAATTGTCCAAAATACCGTTTTGCTAAAATTTTGTGATTATATGGTACATGTTATCCCATTGTAATATCATACACTCTCAAATCATGTCCATTGATTAATTCCATATGTTGGTCCAGATCTGTGCATTTTGATACATAATAGTTAGTAAAAACAAAATAACATAAGCCTATATATATATATATATATATATATATATATATATATATATATATATATATATATATATGTACACACACACAGACACACACAATTATTCACTTTTTATAACAATGGACTTTATATTTTTCAATTTTTATAGAAAATTATTTTTATTTTTATGTCATCTTAGGCCATTATGGTTAACCAATATTCACCATTAACCATAACCATTAACCAACTAAAACCGTTATCCAAAACCAATATTATCCGCTACCCAATGGTTATTGAAAATTGAAATACATTAACCAATTGTAATGATTATTGTTCGATTTTGACCAATAACCGAACCAAACCGCCTCATACATACCCCTAAGAGAGAGTGCAGTTATATCTTTAAACCGTAATTGGTCTGCATCAATAATAACTCCAAATATTACGATATAACCCCTCTAATTATTAGACTTCTTCAATTTGTTCGACAACTTCACAAGTTAGCTCCCATAACCTTCAAAAGATCTTTTCATCCAAGATCACTTCAAGCTTCACTCTTGTGGTAAGATCTTGTAAACTTAAGTTGGTTTACTTCATTTTTAGCTAAATCACTCCTCATAAACACATGTTTTCATGATTCTTGCTTCCTAAAACTTCCTAAGTTCGAAATCCACTCAAGTGAGCTTGCTAAAGGCCGAGATCTCATCCATCCTTCATCAAAAAACCAAAAACTCCAAAGCAATGTGAGTTCATACCCCCTATTTTCGATTTTTAATATGTTTTGGGGGAGAATACAAGTTGTTTTGTGTAGATCTATGTATGTATGCATGATTTTGTGTGTTTTTCATGATATATGTGTGATTATGTGTTATAAACTCCATGAACTTGAAGATCTACTAAAATGTGATGATATTTGTAGAACATAACACTTATTTTAACTTATTATGCAAAGAAAAGGTTTTAAAATACATCAAAGTTACTTAAAACAAAGAAAATGGCATAAGAGGGCCAAAAGTGACAAAATAACCAAAAATGGGGTATTTTATGTAACTCAGGGTTTTCAAGGGACCAAAAGGAATGTATTTTGATAAATATGAATCTTTTTGATATTTGTGATCTTAAAAAGGGCTAGAAGTGTAAAAGTTCATAAATGGGCTTCTTTTAGGCTTTTACGAGTTTTTGGGCCAAGTTTGTAAATTTTTGGAATTTTGTGGGCTTAAATGTCATTTTCAACAAAGTTGTGCCAAAAATGTAAATTTTTTATAAGAGGAATTAACGTTATAAAATTTATGGGAAACCATCTTATTGATTGATAACACGGTAAAATACTCGCGCTGGTACTCAACCTCGGGTGTTGAGATTCCAGCATTCTCATAGGCAGACAACATCGGGTTGTTTGAGGTCATTCTCTTTATACTCTCACAAACATTAACACACATGCATTAATACAAGATCGGACACAAACATATCAAACTGTTTTTCAGAAAATATCGGATTTTCTAGTGGTTACAAAGTAATACAAAACATTTTACTCAAAAATGCTTATGAACTCACCAGCATTTTTATGTTGACATTTTTAAATTAACTTGTATTCTCAGGAAACCGTTGAGCAGGTTGGGCAGAAAGAATTCATGGATATTTTGTTACGTTTTGTTTCATCATACTTTGAATATTTTGGCATGTAATATTGAAATACAAAGTCACACCCCGAAACCGATGGCGGAAACGTTCCGGGGCGGAGGACGTCATGCGTAGTATCACAACAGTTGTATCATAGTAAGCGAAGTAAACACAACCATTACATTATAATATGAATATTTACATTGTTCAAAAACATGGTTTATACATAACAATATATAACAAAAGTAAAAGACGTGACTCCAAAATGCTCCGTCTTCTCCAAAAGTTGGCAAGAGTACCTGTCTATTGTTGCCCTGAGAATACAAGCAGTTTTAAAATATCAACATAAAGCTGGTGAGTTCATAAGCGTTTAGTTCTGGTGAAAGAAATGTTTCTTTGATCCTTTGAAAAGTGTTTCCCAAGAAAATCCTGTATTTTCTTATAAAAGATGTTTGATTATCCATTCGTTATTCGTTTAACAGCCTGTTTTTGTAAGGTTGAGTTATCCCAGGAAAATCCTATACTTTCCTTAAAAGTTGATAGTTAGTTAACTATTCTGGAATGAGGTGTACAAGTATCTACCACACTTGTATCATTAGATGTAGTTTCCTTGAAAAACACTGTTTGCTCTCTGTGAGGTGTATTAGCCTTATTACATAAATAAAACTAATAAATAAGTAGTGAACTAGATCCTAAGGGCATTACTAATGCCCTCTAGTAATCAAAACGGTTATTACTTTGAGGTTAGTTCACTTGTTTCATTATTACAAAAGTAAATTTTCGCTACCTAAGTTGTGAGTGTCATAACCGTACTTAGACTGGATAAGGCACGTAACGGGGGCCGGTATCTTTTTATGACTTTGTCACTCCTGAACCTAACGGTCCCGCTGTAGCTAGCAGTGAAGGTGCGGGATAGTCAGTCCCATATAGATCTATACACAATAGTCACGCTCTCCCTCCAAGAGATTCTGGTTACAAGGGTTAATCCTACACTCTCGAATCTGGTGGAGTGTTACCAAGGACGTGTCTAAAAACTTAGCCTAACAAATTTACAAGTAATAATACTGAAAATCCTGTTTATGTTTTGTATGAATCCTTTGCAAAATATCACATTTTATGACAAGATTCACAAGTTTCTTGCTTTAGTTTTGAAAACTGTTTCTACGAGTTGATTTCTTAATCGTTTGGTAAAACTGTTTTCTGTGTTAAAAGCATACTGAACATATAATTATTTTAAACAAAATAATATACTTGAGCACAAGTTTTCTTGTACCTTTGCTTGTACTCCCCCCTAAAAACATGAAAAACTCGGAAAAAGTGTAGGGGTATGAACTCACTGTTTGACGTGGGATTCGTGTGTAAGTTGCTAGGAATTGCTGAGTGTCAAATAAAGCCTCGGACACAAACGGATCCTATTTGGAATGTAGAAGTACATATATACATTAGGTGAGGCTATTCGTTATGGAAGGAAACCACCTTAGGGACTAGGAAACACTTAAAACTAAGTGTTAGAATCGCATGTGATTTGAAAATAGGAGTTTGCGGTCGTAAAAGGAGTTTACGGTCCATGGGTTTACGGCCCATGGGTTTACGTGTGACACCCCGAAACCGATGGCGGAAACGTTCCGGGGCGGAGGACATCATGTAAAGTATCACAACCAATGTACATAGCAAGCATAGTAAACACAACCATTACATTATATAGGAATATTTACATTTGTTTGAAAGCAAAGTAATACATGTTTTATATATACATCAGTATAACAAAAGTAAAGACGAGACTTCTATACGCTCCATCTTCTCCAAAAGAAAGCGGGATACCTGTCTAACGTGAACCTGAGAATACATGCAGTTTTAGAAATATCAGCATAAAGCTGGTGAGTTCATAAGCGGTTTATTTCTGGTGAAAGAAAATGTTCCTTTATGTTTACGAAAAGTTGTTTCCCAAGAAAATCCCATATTTTCTTATAAAAGAAGTTTGGTTATCCATATGTTAAACAGTCTGTTTATGAAAAGTTATGTTATCCCAGGAAAAACCCTTATTTTCCTTAAAAGTTGGTGGTTGATTATCGATCCGGAATGAAATGTACAAGTATCTACCATACTTGTATCGTTAAGTGAAGTTTCCTGAAAGTTTGGTTATCCTTGAAAAGTACATTAGCTTTAACACGTATATAAAACTAATCAGTAGGTTGTGAACTAATACCTAAGGGTATTACTAATACCCTCTAGTAATCAAAACAGTTATTACTTTGAGGTTAGTTCACTAGGTTCATTATTACTTAGAAGTAAATCTCCATTATCTAAGTTGCGAGTTCTATAACCATACAATAAACTGGATACGGCTCGTAACGGGGGGGGCCAGTATCATTTTATGACTTTGTCACCTGTAGACCTGCCGGTCCCACCATAGCTAGCAGCAAGGTGCTGGATAGTCAGTCCCGTATAGATCTATACACACAAGTCACGTTCTCCCTCCAGGAGATTCTGGTTACAGGGTTAGTCCTACACTCGCGTATCTCCGTGGAGTGTTACCAAGGACGCGTCTCCAATCTTAAGAATAACGAATTTACAAGTAATATTATAGAAAATCCCGTTTTATGAATGGCATGAATCCTTTGTAATATAAAATATAACATTTTATGATAAGATTCACAAATTTCCTTGTTTTAGTTTAAAAACTAACTCTACAAGTTAATCTTTTGATCAGTTGGTAAGAACGGTTTTCTGTGTTAAAAGCGTACAGAACATATAAGTATTTCATACGAAATAATAAGTTTTGAGTACAAGTTCCTTGTACTTTTGCTTGTATTCCCCCTTGAAAATATGAAAAACACGGAAAAAGGTGTAGGGGTATGAACTCACCAGACGAGGATGTGCCGGGTAGGACTCTAGGTGTCAATTTAGGACTTGAACACACGCGAGGGTCCTATGTAACATGAAGTGATACATAATTGTATCTAATTAGATATTGAACCACTAATTAAGTAAGATAATACACTCCGATGCGTGAAAACACCTTATCTCAAGTGTTGGAAGTGATACGGATTGCATCTAAGGAGTGTATAGCCTCGATAAGGAGTTTACTCTTCAAGAGTAAACCCTTAGGGGTGTTTACGGCCCAAAGACCATATCCCCATGAGTTTACGGCCGTAAACTCATGGGTGGGGTGTTTTTGGGTGTTCAAAGGTCTCATATTGCACAAGAGAAGGTTCTAGGGTTGATTCAAGGGCTTAGGAAGGGATCGGGACTTGAAATGACCTTGGAAATGGGGTTTACGATTCTTGAAGGACCCTTGGTGAGTTTACTGCCATAAACACATGAGTTTACGGCCGTAAACTCATGCTTGGCCCATTCTTGCATGATTTGGTTCTTCAAATGAAGGGGTACAAGCTTCTAGACATTAATCCAAGCTATAGGAGGTGTTTAAGGGCAATTTAACACCATGAAAAGGTCTTTACGGTCCATGAATGTTCATGGGCCGTAAACTCATGTTTACCCTCTTAAAGACATGTTTTTGGGGTTCTAAGCTCACTCATGCAAGTCCCTAAGTCATAGCTAAGCATTAGAAGTGATTTAGAAGGGTTTTGGGGCTTCAAAACCCACTTATGGGTGTTTACGGTTTTGAGGGTGTTCCTCAACCGTAAACACATGATTTTGAGGTATTTTGATGATTTAATCACGAATTTGCATGGATACTAAGCTAAACAACAAGCTAGGAAGGATTACTTACGATTTTGGAGCTTGAATGAGGCGTTTTTCGATCAAAATCCAAGTTTTAGAGAGAGAGTAGAGAGAGAAAGCTATGAGGGTGGGCAAAAGCCTTCAAAAGATGACCACTCAACCCTTATATAGGGTGAGTTTGCGGCCAGATGTGTTTACCGCCCGAGTTTACCGCCATAAACCCCATGTTTACGGCCGTAAACTCCTTCTCGTGGAGTTTATGGCATGGTTTTTGATGTTAGGACTTTAGTGGCGGTTTTCTAACACTTGATCCTTAAGTGTAGTCGGCTCGAAATACTAATACGGACCTTAATTTGGGCTAAAAGATGGCGGAAATGAATTTGATTTTTAAATGAAGTGATAGATTGCGGAAATTATATATACGAAATATTCGGGTTGTCACATCATCCCCCCGTTAGAGGGAATTTCGTCCCGAAATTAGAGTTCAAACAACTAAGTTATTTACAATAATTAAGCAAAGAGACGAGGGTATTTAAGTTTCATTTGATCCTCGCGCTCCCAAGTGAACTCCGGTCCTCGTTTGGCGTTCCAGCGAACTTTCACAATTGGGATGCGACTTTGCTTTGTTCGTTTGATCTCCCAACCCATGATATCAATTGGTTCTTCCACGAAGTTCAGATTTTCGTTAATTTCGATCTCATCCAGAGGGATCACAAGGGTTTCATCGGATAGGCACTTCTTAAGATTAGAGACGTGGAAGATAGGGTGGATGTTGCTAAGTTCTTGCGGTAATCGGAGTTTGTAGGCTACTAGACCGATCCTAGCGAGGATCTCGAAAGGTCCGATGTACCTTGGGTTAAGTTTCCCGCGCTTTCCAAAGCGCATCATGCCTTTCCAGGGCGAGACCTTCAACAAGACACGATGTCCAACCTGGAATTCCAAAGGTTTTCGTCGTTTATCGGCGTAGCTCTTTTGTCTGTCTCTAGAGGCTTTTAGTCGCTCTCGGATTTGGATGATCTTTTCGATTGTTTCACGGATGATTTCAGGACCAGTGAGAGCGCTGTCGGGGACTCGACCCTTGGCTAGCTGCGTGTCCCCTACCTCGGCCCAGCACAGAGGGGATCTGCACTTTCGACCGTAGAGGGCTTCGAACGGGGCAACCTTGATACTGGTGTGGTAACTGTTGTTATACGAGAACTCGATCAAGGGTAAATGAGTGTCCCACGACTTGCCGAAATCGATGACACATGCTCACAACATGTCTTCCAGGGTCTGAATTGTTCTCTCACTCTGTCCATCAGTCTGAGGATGATAAGCCGTGCTCATGTCTAGCTTAGTTCCAAGAGCTTTCTGAAGGGACTGCCAAAATCTTGAGGTAAACCTGCTATCTCGATCAGAGATAATGGACGCAGGCACACCATGCAGTCGAACTATCTCTTGAATGTAGATTCGCGTGAGTCTTTCCATCTTGAATGTTTCTTTGATCGGAAGGAAGTGAGCGGATTTTGTCAATCGATCGACAATTACCCAAATGGTATCGTACCCACTCGGAGATTTGGGTAACTTGGTGATGAAATCCATAGTAATCATCTCCCATTTCCACTCAGGTATCTCGGGTTGCTGGAGCAGACCTGAGGGTTTCTGATATTCGACCTTCACCTTGGCGCAAGTCAGACACTTGCCCACGAAGGTAGCGATTTCGGCTTTCATGTTTGGCCACCAGTATAGCTTCTTGAGATCCAGGTACATCTTATCCGAACCCGGGTGCACAGAATATCTAGTCTTGTGAGCTTCGTTCATGACAACCTCCCTGAATCCTCTGAACTTTGGGGTCCTGATTCGATCCATGAAACAATAGACTCCGTCACCTCTGATCTCAAGATTCTTATCCATTCCCCTCAAAGATTCGTTCGCCACGTTCTCTGGTTTTAGGGCTTCCAACTGAGCTTCTCGGATTTGCACGGATAAGTGGGAATGGATGGTCGTTGTCAGTGTCTTCACCTTACGACTTGAATTTTCCTTTCGGCTAAGAGCATCTGCCACCACATTGGATTTGCCGGGATGGTAGCGGATTTCGCACTCATAGTCGCTGAGCAGCTCTACCCATCGCCGTTGTCTCATGTTTAAGTCTTTCTGATCGAAGATGTGTTGCAGGCTCTTATGGTCAGTGAAGATCGTACACTTAGTTCCGTAAAGATAATGTCTCCAAATCTTCAGTGCGAAGACCACTGCTCCTAATTCTAAGTCGTGAGTTGTATAGTTGACTTCGTGTGCCTTCAGCTGTCTCGAGGCATAAGCAATAACTTTTCCTCTCTGCATAAGTACACAGCCTAAGCCCTGATAGGACGCATCGTAATAGACAACGAAATCCTCTGTCCCTTCGGGCAGGGACAGGATAGGTGCGCTGCACAAGGCTCGCTTCAACGTTTGGAATGCAATGTCTTGCTTTTCACTCCAACAAAAGGGTACACCTTTCTGTGTCAGAGTGGTTAAGGGTTTGGCGATTCTGGAAAAATTCTGAATAAATCTATGATAATAGCCGGCGAGACCCAAGAATTGACGGATTTCTGTGGGTGTCTTCGGTGCCGACCAATTTTCTATCGCCTTGATTTTGGAAGGGTCCACGTGTATGTCTTCCTCGCTTACCACGTGACCAAGGAAAGTTACCTTCCGAATCCAGAATTCGCACTTGGAGAATTTCGCGTACAGCTTCTTCGTCCTTAGGGTTTCTAACACTAACCTCAAGTGTTGTTTGTGATCTTCTTCGCTTCTGGAATAGACAAGTATGTCGTCAATGAACACGATAACAAACTTGTCCAGAAAGGGGCGACACACCCGGTTCATCAGGTCCATGAACACTGCCGGTGCGTTGGTTAGACCAAAGGGCATCACTACAAATTCGTAGTGACCATATCGAGTCCTGAATGATGTCTTGGAAACATCACTCTCATGAACTTGCAGCTGGTGGTACCCTGATCTAAGGTCTATTTTCGAGAAGTAACTAGCTCCCTGAAGTTGATCGAAGAGGTCATCTATTCGAGGAAGAGGATAACGGTTTTTGACGATTAGCTTGTTCAATTCGCGGTAGTCTATACACATCCGAAAGGATCCATCTTTCTTCTTTACAAACAATAACGGGGCTCCCCAGGGCGAGGAACTCGGTCTGATGAACCCTTTGCTGAGTAGCTCATTAAGCTGACTGGATAACTCCTGCATTTCTGCTAGTGCTAAGCGATATGGAGACTTGGCTACGGGGGTAGCTCCGGGAATTAGGTCGATGCGAAACTCGACTTGGCGTTCGGGAGGAATTCCCGGGAGCTCTTCGGGAAAAACATCAGGAAAGTGGCAGACTTCGGGGATGCTCTCGAGGTCTTTAACTTCCTGTTTCTCGTTTATCACATGGGCTAGGAATGCATGGCACTCCTTTCGCAGAAGCTTTTGAGCTTTGATGCATGAAATGATGCGAAGGTTGGAACTAAGTTTATCGCCGTATATCATGAGGATTTGACCAGAAGGGAGATTGAGGCGGATAGCTTTTTCGTAACAAAGGATATCAGCGTGATTGGGGCTCAACCAATCCATGCCAATGATAACATCAAAGTTCTTTATGGAAACTGGCATAAGGTCGATGGGAAAATAATGATCGTTTAGGGTAAGGGTGCAGCCTAAGAATATATTGTTAGCGTTCTCTTTCTCACCGTTAGCCATCTCGACGGTAAACGTTTCGGTTAATGGTTGGGATTTATGTTTAAGAAAACATTTGAATGCATGACTAACAAAACTTCTTTCAGCACCAGAATCGAAAAGGATGCATGCATAGGAGTTGTCGAGAAGGAACGTACCCGTGACAACGGTGGGTTCGGCGACTGCCTCCTCTTGCCCCATCGTTAGAACTCTCCCGGTGTTGTTGGTTGTTGCTGCCTTGGGGCAGTTTCTCTTGTAATGACCGACCTCGCCGCAACCATAGCAGGCCTGACCGACACCTGCTCCAGAAGCTTGATTGGTTGGTTGGGCTGGTGCCTTGCAGAATCGAATGGTATGCCCCTTTTTACCACAATTGGAGCATGACAGTTCACGGCATGGGCCGGGGTTATGGTGGTAGTTACACTTGTCGCACCGAGGGAGGGTACCAGCATATCTACTGGTAGGTGCTTGAGTGGCAGGAGTAGCAACAGGGGTAGTAGCAGCATGGACTGCCACAATTTGCTGCTTCTTCGAGGGCTCCTGCGAAGACTGACCCTTCTTCTGTTTCCAGAATTTTCTTTTCTCACCACTCCTTTTTGTCGGTTCAGGAGCGGTGGCCACTTCATCGAAATCGTCTCCATGATCAATCAGAGTCTGCGCCAAGCATTTAGCGCTGTCGAAGGTGTTTGGCTTCGCAGCCAAAACATTTCCCTTGGTTGGCTGGGTCAGCCCCCAAATGAATCTTTCAATCTTTTTGCTTTCCGGGGTGACCATTCCCGGACAAAGTGTAGGTGGCAACATCGGAACCCTTCATCTTTAGGTTCCAGAGTCCGTGCTCCAGTTTCTGCAATTCGCCCCGAGGGCAGTACTCAGCAAGTAGGAGCTCCTTCATGCTCTCCCAACCCATAGCATTTGCTACTGGCAAGGTCAGGGACTTGACCCGGCCGTTCCACCAGGTCAATGCTTTGTTGGCGAAAGTACAAGCAGCGAATTTCACCTTGTTGGCTTCAGAACAAGAGCAGATTTCGAAGATGGGCTCAATTTTCTCGATCCATTGAGTCAGGGCAATAACACCTCCTGTGCCGTCGAAAGATGTGGGTTTCGCGTTCATGAAGTCTTTATAGGAGCACTCCTTTTGGTGTCCTTGACCACCTTCATGATATTGGGGATGCGTACCACCTCCCTGTCCACCAGATCCGCCAGGATTCATCTGCGACATCGCGACAGCCACAGCAGCAGTAACAGCTGCCTGGAACATAGCGGGATAAAACTGAGGGGGCGGTGGTGGTGGTGGAGTGTCGTCGTTTCTTCTGATGGGTCTTTTTCGAGGAGGCATCTTGTTCTAGAAACAATCAGGAATAAGAGGATGGTATGTCCTCAAGATATATGAAACAGAGTATATCTCACCCTGATAAGAAAGTGTTCTACCAAGCGATAAGCAAAGGAAAGTTACTAATGCAAGTAAGTTATCGCTAAGAAACGAATAGGTAGCAACACTAGGAATGAATTTCTATAATGTATTCGGCTCTGACTAAAATACTCCCATAGTATTTTAAGTTGAATGGATATCGAGTAAGTTTTAGGCCTGTTACAACACCAAAGTCACTCCCAAGCACATGTTGGTCATGTCTTGAATGAATATAGTTGATCAGGCTATATTGACCCTAGACATGATTACATAACTGCCCAGGTTTAACCATAGTGTTCAACATCCAAGATACTTTTGTTTTGTTCTATTCATGGCACGGTTCTTGGAATATGGGTATACTTGTATACTTTTTGTAAAAATACTTGTATTTTGAAAGTATACTTTTAGTTTAGAGCACTTAGGCCCCTTAGCGTTTATAGCTGTATACCATGTAAGGTTCGGCATACTTAGTTCACTATAAACAATAGCTCTGATACCAATCTGTCACACCCCGAAACCGATGGCGGAAACGTTCCGGGGTGGAGGACGTCATGTAAAGTATCACAACCAATGTACATAGCAAGCATAGTAAACACAACCATTACATTATATAGGAATATTTACATTTGTTTGAAAGCAAAGTAATACATGTTTTATATATACATCAGTATAACAAAAGTAAAGACGAGACTTCTATACGCTCCATCTTCTCCAAAAGAAAGCAGGATACCTGTCTAACGTGAACCTGAGAATACATGCAGTTTTAGAAATATCAGCATAAAGCTGGTGAGTTCATAAGCGGTTTATTTCTGGTGAAAGAAAACGTTCCTTTACGTTTACGAAAAGTTGTTTCCCAAGAAAATCCCATATTTTCTTATAAAACAAGTTTGGTTATCCATATGTTAAACAGTCTGTTTATGAAAAGTTATGTTATCCCAGGAAAACCCTTATTTTCCTTAAAAGTTGGTGGTTGATTATCGATCCGGAATGAAATGTACAAGTATCTACCATACTTGTATCGTTAAGTGAAGTTTCCTGAAAGTTTGGTTATCCTTGAAAAGTACATTGGCTTTAACACGTATATAAAACTAATCAGTAGGTTGTGAACTAATACCTAAGGGTATTACTAATACCCTCAAGTAATCAAAACAATTATTACTTTGAGGTTAGTTCACTAGGTTCATTATTAATTAGAAGTAAATCTCCATTATCTAAGTTGCGAGTTCTATAACCATACAATAAACTGGATACGGCTCGTAACGGGGGGGGGGGGGCAGTATCATTTTATGACTTTGTCACCCGTAGACCTGCCGGTCCCACTGTAGCAAGCAGCAAGGTGCGGGATAGTCAGTCCCATATAGATCTATACACACAAGTCACGTTCTCCCTCCAGGAGATTCTGGTTACAAGGTTAGTCCTACACTCGCGTATCTCCGTGGAGTGTTACAAAGGACGCGTCTCCAATCTTAAGAATAACGAATTTACAAGTAATAATATAGAAAATCCCGTTTTATGAATCGCATGAATCCTTTGTAATATAAAATATAACATTTTATGATAAGATTCAACAAATTTCCTTGTTTTAGTTTGAAAACTAACTCTACAAGTTAATCTTTTGATCAGTTGGTAAGAACGGTTTTCTGTGTTAAAAGCGTACAGAACATATAAGTATTTCATACGAAATAATAAGTTTTGAGTACAAGTTCCTTGTACTTTTGCTTGTATTCCCCCCTGAAAATATGAAAAACACGGAAAAAGGTGTAGGGGTATGAACTCACCAGACGAGGATGTGCCGGGTAGGACTCTAGGTGTCAATTTAGGACTTGAACACACGCGAGGGTCCTATGTAACATGAAGTGATACATAATTGTATCTAATTAGACATTGAACCACTAATTAAGTAAGATAATACACTCCGATGCGTGAAAACACCTTATCTCAAGTGTTGGAAGTGATACGGATTGCATCTAAGGAGTGTATGGCCTCGATAAGGAGTTTACTCTTCAAGAGTAAATCCTTAAGGGTGTTTACGGCCCAAAGACCATATCCCCATGAGTTTACGACCATAAACTCATGGGTGGGGTGTTTTTGGGTGTTCAAAGGTCTCATATTGCACAAGAGAAGGTTTTAGGGTTGATTCAAGGGCTTAGGAAGGGATCGGGACTTGAAATGACCTTGGAAATGGGGTTTACGGTTCTTGAAGGACCCTTGGTGAGTTTACTGCCATAAACACATGAGTTTACGGCCGTAAACTCATGCTTG
The DNA here is from genome assembly GCF_052849685.1 of Lactuca virosa. Taxonomy (NCBI): domain Eukaryota; kingdom Viridiplantae; phylum Streptophyta; class Magnoliopsida; order Asterales; family Asteraceae; genus Lactuca; species Lactuca virosa. The sequence continues at coordinate 361,798,677 of NC_136433.1, read as the reverse complement.
GCCCATTCTTGCATGATTTGGTGCTTCAAATGAAGGGGTACAAGCTTCTAGACATAAATCCAAGCTATACGAGGTGTTTAAGGGCAATTTAACACCATGAAAAGGTGTTTACGGTCCATGAATATTCATGGGCCGTAAACTCATGTTTACCCTCTTAAAGACATGTTTTTGGGGTTCTAAGCTCACTCATGCAAGTCCCTAAGTCATAGCTAAGCATTAGAAGTGATTTGGAAGGGTTTTGGGGCTTCAAAACCCACTTATGGGTGTTTACGGTTTTGAGGGTGTTCCTCAACCGTAAACACATGATTTTGAGGTATTTTGATGATTTAATCACGAATTTGCATGGATACTAAGCTAAACAACAAGCTAGGAAGGATTAGTTACGATTTTGGAGCTTGAATGAGGCGTTTTTCGATCAAAATCCAAGTTGTAGAGAGAGAGTAGAGAGAGAAAGCTATGAGGGTGGGCAAAAGGCTTCAAAAGATGACCACTCAACCCTTATATAGGGTGAGTTTGCGGCCAGCTGTGTTTACCGCCCAAGTTTACCGCCCGAGTTTACCGCCGTAAACCCCATGTTTACGGCCGTAAACTCCTTCTCGTGGAGTTTATGGCATGGTTTTTGATGTTAGGACTTTAGTGGCGGTTTTCTAACACTTGATCCTTAAGTGTAGTCGGCTCGAAATACTAATACGGACCTTAATTTGGGCTAAAAGATGGCGGAAATGAATTTGATTTTTAAATGAAGTGATAAATTGCGGAAATTATATATACGAAATATTCGGGTTGTCACATTACGGTCCATGGGTTTACGGCCCATGTGTTTACGGTCGTAAACATTTGGTGAAAGATGCGATTTTTGGTGTTTCAAGGTCCTTTCTAGCCTTCTGGAAGTGTTCTAAGCCTCGTTTCTAGGCTTAGGAGGGTGTTGTGGCAACTTTGCACCACTTAAAAAGAGTTTACGGTCAAGGGAGATTGCCTTGACCGTAAACACCCTTCTGGTCATGATTTCTAGATGTTTAACAAGTGATTCTTGTATCCAACAAGCTAAGGGTAGTGTACTTACGTAGTGGAAGCTTGAAAGGGTGGTTAGAGTCCAAAAACACTAGTGTGTGTTCTTGGTGTTCTTGGTGAGAGAGAAAATCTAGAAAAATATGAGATTCATGAGATAGGAGCATGGATTCACCACTAGAAGTGAGATAGAAACACAATCAAGGTGAAGAATCACTTACATTCTTGAGGATCCTTGAGCAAAATCGATGTTTGTAGAGAGAGAGAGAGATAGAGAGAGAGAGAGTAGAGAGAGAAAGCTTCTGGAGTGTGTAAAGTGAGAAATGAAGGCCACTCATCCCTTATATAGGGGTGAGTTTACGGTCAAGGGGATGGGGTGGAGGGTTTACGGCCGTGAACAGTGTTTACGGTCGTAAACAGAGTTTACGGTCGTAAACCAAGTTTACGGCCGTAAACTCCTCTCGAAGGGTTATTTGGCCCGAATGCTATGCTTTGACTTAGAAAACCTCGTTTTCGAATACGAAACTCGATCGAACTGAATTTAGAATATTCCGTTAGACCAAAAATAATACTAACGTGAATGGAAATAAATCAATTCATATTTATTTAAAACGTAAGGTCCTTCCCAAACTAAGAAATTTGACGGAATTAACTATAAATCCAAATTTTATAAACGGAAACTGGGTAAGGATAACGGAAAAAGTTTCGGGTTGTCACATCATCCCCTCGTTAGAGGGAATTTCGTCCCGAAATTTGAACATAGAATACAAATCATGGTTTAGAAAAGAGATGCAAATACTTCTGTTTTATCTGGTCTTCGCGCTCCCAAGTGAATTCAGGTCCCTGCTTGGTATTCCAGCGAACCTTCACTATCGGGATGCGACTTTGTTTCGTTCGTTTGATCTCTCTATCCATGATTTCGACTAGTTCTTCCACGAAGTTCAGGTTCTCGTTGATCTCAATCTCGTCGAGAGGAATCGTAAGGGTTTCATCAGATACGCATTTCTTAAGATTCGAAACGTGGAATACAGGATGAATGTTGCTAAGTTCTTGTGGTAAACGAAGTTTGTAGGCTACGGGACCGATCCTAGCGAGGATTTCGAAGGGTCCTATGTATCTTGGATTTAGCTTTCCACGCTTTCCAAAGCGTATCATGCCTTTCCAGGGTGAGACTTCTAGCAGGACACGGTCTCCAACCTGGAACTCCAAGGGTTTTCGTCGTTTATCAGCGTAGCTCTTTTGTCTATCTCGTGAGGCTTTGAGTCGTTCCCGGATTTGTACGATCTTTTCGGTGGTTTCGCGAATGATTTCTGGGCCAGTAAGAGTGCTGTCAGGGACTTGTCCCTTGGCTAGCTGCGTGTCGCCCACCTCAGCCCAGCACAGAGGGGATCTGCACTTGCGACCACAGAGGGCTTCGAAAGGCGCAGCCTTAATGCTGGTGTGGTAACTGTTGTTGTAGGAAAACTCGACCAAGGGAAAATGGGTGTTCCACGACTCACCGAAGTCAATGACACATGCTCTCAACATGTCTTCCAAGGTCTGGATGGTTCTCTCACTCTGCCCATCTGTCTGAGGATGGTAAGCTGTGCTCATATCCAGCTTATTTCCAAGAGCCTTCTGCAGTGATTGCCAGAACCTCGAAGTGAAACAACTATCTCGATCGGAGATAATGGACACAGGCACACGATGCAGTCGAACTATCTATCGGATGTAGATTCGCGTGAGTCTCTCCATTTTGAAGTTTCCCTTGATCAGTAGGAAGTGGGCGGATTTAGTCAGTCGGTCGACAATTACCCAGATGGCGTCGTGCCCACTCGGAGACTTGGGTAATTTGGTGATAAAATCCATAGTAATTCTCTCCCACTTCTACTCAGGTATCTCCGGCTGGTGGAGTAGACCTGAGGGCTTCTGATATTCACCTTCACCTTGGCGCAAGTCAGGCACTTGCCCATGAAGGTAGCGATCTCTGCTTTCATGATCGGCCACCAATACAGTTTCTTGAGATCGAGGTACATCGTGTCCGAACCTGGGTGAACGGAGTATCTAGTCTTGTGAGCTTCGTTCATTACAACCTCTCTGTAACCACAGAACTTTGGGGTCCAGATCCGGTCCATGAGATAATAGACTCTTAAGGCTTCGTTCATTACAACCTCCCTTGATTTCTAAGTTCTTTTCCATTCCTCTTAAGGCTTCACTCGGCATGTTCTCTGGTTTCAAGGCTTCCAGCTGAGCCTCCTTGATTTGCGCGGATAAATGGGAATGGATATTCATGGTCAGTGCCTTCACTTTACGACCTGAGTACTCCTTCCGGCTGAGGGCATCTGCCACCACATTGGCCTTGCCGGGATGGTAGCGGATTTCGCACTCGTAATCGCTGAGTAACTCAACCCATCGCCGTTGTCTCATGTTCAGCTCCTTCTGATCGAAGATATGCTGCAAACTTTTATGGTCAGTGAAGATAGTGCACTTGGTTCCGTAGAGATAATGTCTCCATATCTTCAATGCGAAGACCACTGCTCCCAATTCCAAGTCGTGCGTTGTGTAGTTGACTTCGTGTGCTTTCAGCTGTCTTGAGGCATAAGCAATTACTTGCATAAGCACACAGCCTAGGCCCTGATTGGATGCATCACAGTAGACAATGAAGTCCTCCGTTCCTTCTGGCAGGGACAAGATAGGTGCGCTGCATAGGGCCCGCTTCAATGTTTGGAACGCAGTGTCTTGCTTCTCACTCCAACAAAAGGGTACGCCTTTCTGAGTCAGAGTGGTTAAGGGTTTGACAATTCTGGAGAAATTCTGGATAAATCTGCGATAGTAGCCAGCGAGACCCAAGAATTGACGGATTTCTGTGGGCGTCTTCGGCGCTGACCAGTTCTCTATCGCTTTGATTTTGGAGGGGTCCACTTGTATGCCTTCCTCGCTTACCACGTGACCTAGGAAGGTTACTTTTCGAATCCAGAATTCGCACTTGGAGAATTTCGCGTACAGCTTCTCCGTCCTTAAGGTTTCCAGCACCGATCTCAAGTGCTGTCGATGATCTTCTTCACTTCTGGAATAGACAAGTATATCGTCGATGAATACGATTACGAACTTGTCCAGGAAGGAACGGCACACCCGATTCATCAGGTCCATGAATACCGCCGGTGCGTTGGTTAGACCGAAAGGCATCACTACAAATTCGTAGTGACCATACCGAGTCCGAATTGCTGTCTTAGGAACATCACTCTCATGGACTCGCAGCTGATGGTACCCTGATCTTAGGTCTATTTTGGAAAATTAGTTGGCTCCTTGAAGTTGATCGAAGAGGTCGTCGATTCGAGGAAGAGGGTAACGGTTTTTTACTGTGAGTTTGTTCAGCTCTCGGTAATCGATGCACATCCGAAAGGATCCATCCTTCTTTTTCACAAATAAGATCGGGGCTCCCTAGGGTGAGGAACTCGGTCTAATGAATCCTTTGCTGAGCAGCTCATTGATCTGACTGGATAACACCTGCATTTCTGCCGACGCTAGTCGGTATGGGGATTTAGCTATGGGGGTAGCTCCGGGGACTAAGTCGATGCGAAACTCGACTTGGCGTTCGGGAGGGATTCCCAGGAGGTCTTCAGGAAAAACATCGGGAAAGTTGCAGACTTCGGGGATGCTCTCGAGTTCTTTAACTTCCTGCTTCTCGTTAATGACGTGAGCTAGGAATGCATAACACTCCTTTCGCAGGAGTTTCTAGGCCTTGATGCACGAAATGATACGGAGGTTAGAACTGAGTTTATCGCCGTAGATGACAAGACTTTCATCAGAGGAAAGATTGAGACAGATAGCTTTTTCGTAACAAAGAATATCAGCATGATTGGGGCTCAACCAATCCATGTCGATGATGACATCAAAGCTTTTTGTGGAAACTGGCATAAGGTCGATAGGAAAAGAATGATCGTTCAAGGTAAGGGTACAGCCTACGCATATATCATTAGTGCTCTCTTTCTCACCATTAGCTATCTCGACCGTAAATGTTTCAGTTAGTGGTTTAGGTTTATGTTTGAGAAGATACTTGAATGCATGACTAACAAAACTTCTCTCCGCACCAGAATCGAAAAGAATGCATGCATAAGAGTTGTCGAGGAGGAACGTACCTGAAACAACTGTGGGATCTGCAACTGCCTCTTCTTGACCCATCGTCAGTACTCTCCCCGTGCCACCTGCTGTTGCTGCTTTGGGGCAGTTTCTCTTATAGTGCCCGACTTCTCCACAACCATAACAGGCTTGACCGACGCCTGCTCCAGATGCCTGATTGGTTGGTTGGACTGGTATTTTGCAAACTCAAGCTGTGTGTCCCTTTTTGCCACAGCTGGTGCATGACATTTCTCGGCATGGGCCGGGATTATGATGATAGTTGCACTTGTCGCACCGAGGAAGGGTACCAGCATATTTACTGGTAGGTGCTTGAGTGGCAGGAGCAGCGGCAGGAGTAGTAGCAGCGTGGACTGCCACCGTTTGCTGTTTCTTTGAGGGCTCCTGTGAAGACTGGCCCTTCCGCTGCTTCCAGAACTTTATTTTCTCACCACTCCCTTTTGCTGGCTCAGGAGCGGTTGTCACTTTATCAAGATCAACTCCGTGATCTATGAGAGTCTGCGCCAGACACTTAGCGCTGTCAAAGGTGTTTGGCCTAGCAGCCAAGACATTCCGTGATCTATGTAAGGTTCAGTATACTTAGTTCACTATAAACAATAGCTCTGATACCAATCTGTCACACCCCGAAACTGATGGCGGAAAGGTTCCGGGGCGGAGGACGTCATGCGTAGTATCACAACAGTTGTATCATAGTAAGCGAAGTAAACACAACCATTACATTATACTATGAATATTTACATTGTTCAAAAACATGGTTTATACATAACAGTATATAACAAAAGTAAAAGACGTGACTCCAAAATGCTCCGCCTTCTCCAAACGTTGGCAAGAGTACCTGTCTATTGTTGCCCTGAGAATACAAGCAGTTTTAAAATATCAGCATAAAGCTGGTGAGTTCATAAGCGTTTAGTTCTGGTGAAAGAAATGTTTCTTTGATCATTTGAAAAGTTTTTCCCAAGAATATCCTGTTTCTTATAAAAGATGTTTGATTATCCATTCGTTATTCGTTTAACAGCCTGTTTTTGTAAGGTTGAGTTATCCCAGGAAAATCCTATACTTTCCTTAAAAGTTGATAGTTAGTTAACCGTTCTGGAATGAGGTGTACAAGTATCTACCACACTTGTATCATTAGATGTAGTTTCCTTGAAAAACCCTGTTTGCTCTCTGTGAGGTGTATTAGCCTTATTACATAAATAAAACTAATAAATAAGTAGTGAACTAGATCCTAAGGGCATTACTAATGCCCTCTAGTAATCAAAACGATTATTACTTTGAGGTTAGTTCACTTGTTTCATTATTACAAAAGTAAATTTTCGCTACCTAAGTTGTGAGTGTCATAACCGTACTTAGACTAGATAAGGCACGTAACGGGGGCCAGTATATTTTTATGAATTTGTCACCCCTGAACCTAACGGTCCCGCTGTAGCTAGCAGCGAAGGTGCGGGATAGTCAGTCCCATATAGATCTATACACAATAGTCACGCTCTCCCTCCAAGAGATTCTGGTTACAAGGGTTAGTCCTACACTCTCGAATCCGGTGGAGTGTTACCAAGGACGTGTCTCAAAACCTAGCCTAACAAATTTACAAGTAATAATACTGAAAATCCTATTTATGTTTTGTATGAATCCTTTGCAAAATAATACATTTTATGACAAGATTCACAAGTTTCTTGCTTTAGTTTTGAAAACTGTTTCTATGAGTTGATTTCTTAATCGTTTGGTAAAACTGTTTTCTGTGTTAAAAGCATACTGAACATATAATTATTTTAAACAAAATAATATACTTGAGCACAAGTTTCCTTGTACTTTTGCTTGTACCCCCCCTGAAACACTAGTGTGTGTTCTTGGTGTTCTTGGTGAGAGAGAAAATCTAGAAAAAGATGAGATTCATGAGATAGGAGTATGGATTCACCACTAGAAGTGAGATAGAAACACAATCAAGGTGAAGAATCACTTACATTCTTGAGGATCCTTGAGCAAAATCGAAGTTTGTAGAGAGAGAGAGAGAGTAGAGAGAGAAAGCTTCTGGAGTGTGTAAAGTGAGAAAGGAAGGCCACTCATCCCTTATATGGGGGTGAGTTTACGGTCAAGGGGATGGGGTGGAGGGTTTACGGCCGTGAACAGTGTTTATGGTCGTAAATAGAGTTTACGGTCGTAAACCAAGTTTGCGGCCGTAAACTCCTCTCGAAGGGTTATTTGGCCCGAATGCTATGCTTTGACTTAGAAAACCTCGTTTTCGAATATGAAACTCGATCAGACTGAATTTAGAATATTCTGTTAGACCAAAAATAATACTAACGTGAACGGAAATAAATCAATTCGGATTTATTTAAAACGTAAGGTCCTTCCCAAACTAAGAAATTTGACGGAATTAACTAAAAATCCAAATTTTATAAACGGAAACTGGGTAAGGATAACGGAAAAAGTTTCGGGTTGTCACATACAATATTTGATGTAAACCAATGACAATTGTAATATTACATGTGTGATGATGATGATGTTATGTTTCAATTATATACTATGTGATGATACTACAAGAAAGAAGTCACCCAAGCCTCCGGACGTTTCCGCCGTCTGCTTTGGGGGTGTGACAAATTAGTATCAAAGCATTGTTTATAGTGAACTGGCATATCTAATCATACACGATATGCAACTATAAATATAATGGGACTAAAACACTCTGAATAAAATAATACCTAAGTGTGCATTAATACTATAACCCTAAAAGTCTCTGGAGGAAATTGAACACCATGGTTAAACCCGGACAGTTATGTAGTCGTATTGGGGATAAATATAGCCTGATCAACTATATTTATTCAAAATACGACCAACATGTGTTTGGGAGTGATCATGTTGGGAAATGAATCTAGAAACTTACCTCGTATCCAAAAAGCCCCAAGGGACTCACACCTAAACAATTAAAATACTACAGGAGTATTTGAAATGTTATTTACGTACACTCTCCTTACACACTTCTCACCCTCAGTTTCTCGCACAGTCGTCATGGAAGAAGTCCAACAAGGTATCCTTTACTATCAGGCCTTGGTGGCCAGCGGGTTGATCAAGGTAGAACCTGGTATGATTCAGGGAACAGATCCAGGATACGACCTGAGGAGTATGTAGATGCAAACTATGAGTACAAGAAATCCGATGAGGAGATGGATGAAGTAGGGTACACTGAGGAAATCCCTAGCAAGCCTCACTCTTCCGAGATGATACAGGACCATCCCGCATCACCAGAGGATTCCACCGATCGACTACGCCTCTTGGAGGAGGAGGTAGCCACTCTTTGCGGAGCCATACAAGCAGAACATAAGGATGGAGAGATCACTCGAGAGATGAGTGAATTGGCTGACCTTGTGGCGCGATATTTTGGCATCTGAGCACCACCACCAGATGCATCCACCCACGATTAGGATCATCTCCACACCCCCACTACTATTCATTATGATTCTCTTTCGTGTACTAAGATGGTAATTACTAATGAAACAATTATGTGTTTTTCCCTGTTTCATGTTATTGCATGAATTCACTTATATGCACAACCGAACCCCCGAAACCGCTAGATACCCAAGGATCTCAAAACCAAAATAATCTATGTACTTTATGGATAGACTTAATATTCGTGAAAAATCTACGATTACTTACCACCATCAATACATCATAGGGATGTAGGTTGAAACATTTTGAATCATACAACAAAACGCGAAATTTATAGAGTATGTCATCCCACAGAAATGACAAGCATACCCGTGAGACACCAATCCTGCAGATGGACTTTGCTACATTCTAAGCTGCTGTAACAGCTGCCGTAACCGCTGCTATGGCACAACTCAACGCAAACAACACCCACAGAGGTGCCAATAGTGTCGACAACTCCGGCCGAAGTAACAACCACGGAAACCAACGAGTGAAAGCTTATCAAGGCACTCCAAACCCCAAACTTAAGAGCAGGAAGTGAGAGTCGGGGAGTAAGAGAAAGGGACAGCCAACTCTAGGGTCCTCGAAGAAACAACAAACTGTTGATGTCCATGCGGCCATGATACCTACTAGATCAACACCAGCGAGACCATATGCCGGAAGCCTTCCAAAATGCAACAAGTGCAGTTTCCATCATAAGGGGGCCTGCCGGAAGCCGTATTGCAATAGATGCAACAAGAAAGGACATACCACCCGTTACTGCAAGAGTCCGGCCCAGCACACCACTCCAAACTTTGTATCTGGAATGAAGCCAGTATGCCACAAGTGCGGTGAGTTGGGACATTTCAGGAGGAATTGTCCAACAAAGAGTAATGACGGGGAAACAGGAGGAATCTAACAGTTAGACGTGAAGAAACAAAAATAAATTTTACCTAAAATTTCGGTACGTTCTCGAACAACAATATTTAAGCATCAAGCTTTTACCAAATCAATTAATAATCACCAAATTGTTATCTCAACTGAATAAAAACTCTTTCAACCATAACAATAAATCCTTGAACACTTCCTAACAACTAGGCACACTAACATTTAGGTGAAAGACACTACACTCCTGCCTACCCCACGATAATGACGGAAAAGCCGAAACCACAAAAGATGTATATGCATAGGGTGCACTCTCACGTTAAATAATCATTCATACTCAATCAATTTGATGCCAGTAGATATTAGGAGCTTTTATGTGATTATATGTGACAACCCGAAACTTTTATCCTATGCAATTGATTTGTATATCAATATTAAACTCGAATTTACCATCTTTTAACGAAATTGTGGGTCCATAAGAGTGTTCTAGGCTTAGTATAACCTAGATATGAGTCTTAGGAGGGGTTAGAAAGTGTGTAACATCACAAAATCACGCCAAATACACCAAAGAAGGTGTGTGCGGCCGCACACCCGCGTGTGCGGCCAGCCAGCCGCACACACCCTCCAGCCTCACACCCGACCCTATATATTGGAGGAGACCCCCCTTCATTCACTCCTTTCCTCTTTTGACTGCACTCTACCTTCTCTATCTACTTTCTCTCTCTAGAAACATCATCCAAGAACACTCAGAAGGCCTCAAGAACGTGAATTTCTCCATCATCCAACTTGTTATAGTGGTAAGACGCATGAATCTAAGCATAAAACTCAAAGTGTTATTCGTGTTCTTCATTCTTTGAAGGTGTACGGCTGCACACCTTCATGAGGTGACCGCACACCTTCATAAGGCCGCATTCCTTCTTCTTCGGACACCAAAGAGGAGTGTACGGCCGCACACTCCTGTGTACGGCCGCACACACACTCTTTACGGCCGCACACTCCTGTATGCAGCCGCACACACGGTCTGGCCGCACACCCTGGCCGCACACCTGTCCGCACACACATAAAAGTCGAGATTTGTGGCCTTAAACTCAAATCTAAAGCCCTACACTCTTTGGGGACTTCAATAGGTGTTTGTAACACCTAATTCTAAGTGTTTCCACGTCCCTAAGAGGTGTCCATGTGTCTAATAGTGGCTATATAACCTGAGTGTAATCATATATGTGTTATTACATGTTAATAGGATTCACTCACGTGCAAAACATCGGTTGACACTCCACACTCGTAACTAATTGTGCTTTCGGATCCTACGTCAAACAGTGAGTTCATACCCCTATACTTTTCTGAGTTTTTCATGTTTTCAGGGGGGGGAATACAAGCAAAAGTACAAGGAAACTTGTGCTCAAATATATTATTTTGTTTAAAATAATTACATGTTCAGTATGCTTTCAAACACAGAAAACCGTTTTACCATCCGATTTAGAAATCAACTCGTAGAAACAGTTTTCAAAACTAAAGCACAAAACTTTTGAAACTTGTCATAAATTGTGATATTTTACAAAGGATTCGTACCAACCATAAACAGGATTTTATGTATTATTACTTGTAAATTTGTTAGTCTTAGGATTGGAGACACGTCCTTGGTAACACTCTACCGGATTCGTGAGTGTAGGACTACCCTTGTAACCAGAATTTCTTGGAGGGAGAGCGTGACTATTGTGTATAGATCTATACGGGACTGACTATCCCGCACCTCGCTGCTAGCTACAGTGGGACCGTCAGGTCTACGGGTGACAAAGTCATAAAATGATACTGGCCACCGTACGTGCCATGTCTAGTTTAATGTATGGTTATGAAACTCGCAACCTAGATAACAGAGATTTACTTTTGGTAATAATGAATCTAGTGAACTAACCTCAAAGTAATAACCGATTTGATTACTAGAGGGTATTGATAATACCCTTAGGATCTAGTTCACTACCTACTTATTAGTTCTATTTTTGTAATAAGACTAATACATCTCACGGAGAATAAACAGGGTCTTTCAAGAAAACTACATCTAACGACACAAGTATGGTAGATACTTGCACTTCTCTTTCAAAATCAATAACCAAACATCTTTCATAAGAAAATATGGGATTTTCTTGGGTTAACTCAACTTTCATAAACAGGTGGTTTATCATATAACTAATGGGAAATCAAACATCTTTTATAAGAAAATATGGGATTTTCTTGGTAAACACTTTTCAAAGGATCAAAGAAACCTTTCTTTCACCAGAACTAAACGCTTATGAACTCACCAGCTTTATGCTGATATATTTTAAAACTGCTTGTATTCTCAGGACATCAATAGACAGGTACTCCTGCCAACTTTTGGAGAAGACGGAACATTCTGAAGTCACGTCTTTCACTTTTGCTATATATTGTTATGTATAAACCATGTTTTTGTACAATGTAAATATTCATATTATAATGTAATGGTTGTGATTACTTCGCTTACTATGATACAACTGTTGTGATACTACACATGAAGTCACTCCGCCCCGGAACGTTTCCGCCATCGGTTTCGGGGTGTGACAGATTGGTATCAGAGCTATTGTTTATAGTGAACTAAGTATACCGACCCTTACATGGTATACAACTATAAACACAAGGGGCTAAAGTGCTCTGAACTAAAAGTATACTTTCAAAATATAAGTATTTTTTTTACAAAGAATATACAAGTATACCCGAGTACCAGAATCCGTGTCATGAGTAGAACAAAACAAAAGTATTTTGGATGTTGAACACTGCGGTTAAACCTGGGCAGTTATGTAATCATGTCTAGGGTCAATATAGCCTGATCAACTATATTCATTCGAGACATGACCAGCATGTGCTTGGGAGTGACTTTGGTGTTGCAAAAGGCCTAAAACTTACCCGATATCCTTTCAACTTAAAATACTATAGGAGTATTTTAGTCAGAGCCGAATACATTGTAGAAATTCATTCCTAGTGTTGCTACCTATTCGTTTCTTAGCGATAACTCTTACGCATGCATTCTTTTCGATTCTGTCGCTGAAAGAAGTTTTGTTAGTCATGCATTCAAGCATTTCCTTAAACATAAATCCCAACCTTTAACCGAAACATTTACCGTCAAAATGGCTAACGGTGAGAAAGAGAGCACTAATGACATATTCGTGGGTTGTACCCTTACTCTGAACGACCATTCATTTCCCATCGACCTTATGCCAGTTTCCATAAAAAGCTTCGATGTAATTATCGGCATGGATTGGTTGAGCTCAAATCGTGCTGATATCCTTTGTTTCGAAAAAGCTATCCGTCTCAATCTTTCCCCGGATGAAACTCTTGTAATCTACGGCGATAAACTCAGTTCAAACCTTCGCATCATTTCGTGCATCAAAGCCCAAAAACTCCTGCGGAAGGAGTATTATGCATTCCTAGCCCACGTCATTAACGAGAAACAGGAAGTTAAAGACCTCGAGAGCATCCCCAAAGTCTGCAACTTTCCCGATGTTTTTCCCGAAGATCTCCCGGGAATCCCTCCCGAACGCCAAGTTGAGTTTCGCATTGACTTAGTCCCCGGAGCTACTCCCGTAGCTAAATCTCCATATCGCCTAGCACCAGCAGAAATGCAGGAGCTATCTAGTCAACTTAATGAGCTGCTCAGTAAAGGATTCATCAGACCGAGTTCATCACCCTGGGGAGCCCCGATCTTGTACGTGAAAAAGAAGGACGGATCCTTTCGAATGTGCATTGACTATCGAGAGTTGAACAAGCTCACTGTCAAAAACCGTTACCCCCTTCCTCGAATCGATGATCTCTTTGACCAACTTCAGGGAGCCAAGCTACTTCTCAAAAATAGATTTAAGATCAGGGTACCATCAGCTACGAGTCCATGAGGGTGATGTTCCTAAAACAGCATTTCGGACTCGATATGGTCATTATGAATTCGTAGTTATGCCCTTCGGTCTAACCAATGCACCGGCTGTGTTCATGGACCTGATGAACCGGGTGTGCCGTCCTTTCCTGGATAAGTTCGTCATCGTATTCATCGACGATATACTTGTCTATTCCAGAAGTGAGGAAGATCATCGACAACACTTGAGATCAGTGCTGGGAACCTTAAGGACGGAGAAGCTATACGCGAAATTCTCCAAGTGTGAATTCTGGATTCGAAAAGTAACCTTCCTAGGTCACGTGGTAAGCGAGGAAGGCATACACGTGGACCCCTCCAAAATCAAGGCGATAGAGAACTGGTCAGCACCAAAGACGCCCACAGAAATCCGTCAATTCTTGGGTCTCGCTGGCTACTATCGTAGATTTATCCAGAATTGCCAAACCCTTAACCACTCTCACTCAGAAAGGCATACCCTTTTGTTGGAGTGAAAAGCAAGACACTGCGTTCCAAACATTGAAGCGGGCCCTATGCAGGGCACCTATCTTGTCTCTGCCCGAAAGGACAGAGGACTTCATTGTCTATTGTGATGCATCCAATCAGGGCCTAGGCTGTGTGCTCATGCAACGGGGAAAAGTCATTGCTTATGCCTCAAGACAGCTGAAAGCACACGAAGTCAACTATACAACGCACGACCTGGAATTGGGAGCAGTGGTCTTCGCGTTGAAGATATGGAGACATTATCTCTACGGAACCAAGTGCACTATCTTCACTGACCATAAAAGTTTGCAGCATATCTTCGATCAGAAAGAGCTGAACATGAGGCAACGGCGATGGGTTGAGCTACTCAGCGATTACGAGTGCGAAATCCGCTACCATCCCGGCAAGGCCAATGTGGTGGCAGATGCCCTCAGCCGCAAGGAGTACTCAAGTCGTAAAGTGAAGGCACTGACCATGACTATCCATTCCCATTTATCCGCGCAAATCAAGGAGGCTCAACTGGAAGCCTTGAAACCAGAGAACATGTCGGGTGAAGCCTTAAGAGGAATGGAAAAGAACCTAGAAATCAAGGGAGACGGAGTCTATTACTTCATGGACCGGATCTGGACCCCAAAGTTCGATGGTTACAAAGAGGTTGTAATGAACGAAGCTCACAAGACCGGATACTCCGTTCATCCAGGATCGGACAAAATGTACCTCGATCTCAAGAAACTATATTGGTGGCCGAACATGAAAGCAGAGATCGCTACCTTCGTGGGCAAGTGCCTGACTTGCGCCAAGGTGAAGGTCGAATATCAGAAACCCTCAGGTCTACTCCAACAACCAGAGATACCTGAATGGAAGTGGGAGAGGATTACTATGGATTTCATTACCAAATTACCCAAATCTCCGAGTGGGTACGACGCCATCTTGGTAATTGTCGACCGACTGACTAAATCCGCGCACTTCCTGCCTATCAAGGAAAATTTCAAAATGGAGAGACTCACGAGAATCTACATCCGAGAGATAGTTCGATTGCATGGTGTGCCTGTGTCCATTATCTCCGATCGAGATAGGAGGTTCACTTCGAGGTTCTGGCAGTCACTATAGAAGGCTCTTGGAACTAAGCTGGATATGAGCACAGCTTACCATCCTCAAACAGATGGACAGAGTGAGAGAACCATCCAAACCTTGGAAGACATGTTGAGAGCCTGCGTCATCGATTTCGGCGCGTCATGGGACACTCATCTTCCTTTGGTTGAATTTTCTTACAACAACAGTTTTCACACCAGCATCAAGGCTGTGCCTTTCGAAGCTCTCTATGGCCGCAAGTGCAGATCCCCTATGTGCTGGGCTGAGGTGGGCGACACGCAGCTAGTCAAGGGACAAGCCCCTGACAGCACTCTCACTGGTCCAGAAATCATCCGCGAAACCACCGAAAAGATCGTGCAAATCCGAGAACGACCTAAGGCCTCCCGATATAGACAAAAGAGCTAAGCCGATACGCTTCAGAAAGCATGGAAAGCTGAATCCAAGATACATAGGACCGTTTGAAATCCTCGCCAGGATCGGTCCTGTAGCCTACAAACTCCGATTACCTCAAGAACTTAGTAACATTCATCCTGTCTTCCACGTCTCGAACCTTAAGAAATGCTTATCCGATGAAACACTTACGATCCCTCTCGATGAGATTGAAATCAACGAGAATCTAAACTTTGTGGAAGAACCAATCGAAATCATGGATAGAGAGATCAAACGAACGAAACAAAGTCGCATCCCGATAGTGAAGGTTCGCTGGAATGCCAAGCGGGGACCTGAATTCACTTGGGAGCGCGAAGATCAGATGAACCAGAAATATCCTCATCTCTTTCCTAATTCATGATTTGTATTCTATATTCGAATTTCGGGACGAAATTCCCTCTAACGAGGGGATGATGTGACAACCCGAAACTTTTATCCTATGCAATTGATCTGTATATCAATATTAAACTCGAATTTACCATCTTTTAACGAAATTGTGGGTCCATAGGAGTGTTCTAGGCTTAGTATAACCTGGATATGAGTCTTAGGAAGGGTTAGAAAGTGTGTAACATCACAAAATCAGGCCAAACACACCAAAGAAGGTGTGTGCGGCCGCACACCCGCGTGTGCGGCCAGCCA
The DNA here is from genome assembly GCF_052849685.1 of Lactuca virosa. Classification (NCBI taxonomy): domain Eukaryota; kingdom Viridiplantae; phylum Streptophyta; class Magnoliopsida; order Asterales; family Asteraceae; genus Lactuca; species Lactuca virosa. Next base: position 361,782,734 of record NC_136433.1, on the reverse strand, counting down.
GCCGCACACCCAGCCGCACACACCCTCCAGCCTCACACCCGACCCTATATATTGGAGGAGACCCCCCTTCATTTACTCCTTTCCTCTTTTGACTGCACTCTACCTTGTCTCTCTACTTTTTCTCTCTAGAAACATCATCCAAGAACACTCAGAAGGCCTCAAGAACGTGAATTTCTCCATCATCCAACTTGTTATAGTGGTAAGACGCATGAATCTAAGCATAAAACTCAAAGTGTTCTTCGTGTTCTTCATTCTTTGAAGGTGTACGGCCGCACACCTTCATGAGGTGACCGCACATCTTCATAAGGCCGCATTCCTTCTTCTTCGGACACAAAAGAGGAGTGTACGGCCGCACACTCCTGTGTACGGCCGCACACACACTCTTTACGGCCGCACACTCCTGTGTGCAACCGCACACACGGTCTGGCCGCACACCCTGGCCGCACACCTGGCCGCACACACATAAAAGTCGATATTTGTGGCCTTACACTCAAATCTAAAACCCTACACTCTTTGGGGACTTCAATAGGTGTTTGTAACACCTAATTCTAAGTGTTTCCACGTCCCTAAGAGGTGTCCATGTGTCTAATAGTGGCTATATAACCTGAGTGTAATCATATATGTGTTATTACATGTTAATAGGATTCACTCACGTGCGAAACATCGGTTGACACTCCACACTCGTAACTAATTATGCTTTCGGATCCTACGTCAAACAGTGAGTTCATACACCTATACTTTTCCGAGTTTTTCATGTTTTCAGGGGGGAATACAAGCAAAAGTACAAGGAAACTTGTGCTCAAATATATTATTTTGTTTAAAATAGTTACATGTTCAGTATGCTTTCAAACACAGAAAACCGTTTTACCATCCGATTTAGAAATCAACTCGTAGAAACAGTTTTCAAAACTAAAGCACGGAACTTATGAAACTTGTCATAAATTGTGATATTTTACAAAGGATTCGTACCGACCATAAACAGGATTTTCCGTATTATTACTTGTAAATTTGTTAGTCTTAGGATTGGAGACACGTCCTTGGTAACACTCCACCGGATTCGTGAGTGTAGGACTACCCTTGTAACCAAAATCTCTTGGAGGGAGAGCATGACTATTGTGTATAGATCTATACGGGACTGACTATCCCACACCTCGCTGCTAGCTACAGTGGGACCGTTAGGTCTACGGGTGACAAAGTCATAAAATGATACTGGCCACCGTACGTGCCATGTCTTGTTTAATGTATGGTTATGAAACTCGCAACCTAGATAACAGAGATTTACTTTTGGTAATAATGAATCTAGTGAACTAACCTCAAAGTAATAACCGATTTGATTACTAGAGGGTATTGATAATACCCTTAGGATCTAGTTCACTACCTACTTATTAGTTCTATTTTTGTAATAAGACTAATACATCTCACGGAGAATAAACAGGGTCTTTCAAGAAAACTACATCTAACGACACAAGTATGGTAGATACTTGCACTACTCTTTTAGAATCAATAACCAAACATCTTTGATAAGAAAATATGGGATTTTCTTGGGTTAACTCAACTTTCATAAACAGGTGGTTTATCATATACCTAATGGGAAATCAAACATCTTTTATAAGAAAATATGGGATTTTCTTGGTAAACACTTTTCAAAGGATCAAAGAAACCTTTCTTTCACCGGAACTAAACGCTTATGAACTCACCAGCTTTATGCTGATATATTTTAAAACTGCTTGTATTCTCACGACATCAATAGACAGGTACTCCTGCCAACTTTTGGAGAAGACGGAACATTCTGAAGTCACGTCTTTCACTTTTGCTATATGTTGTTATGTATAAACCATGTTTTTGTACAATGTAAATATTCATATTATAATGTAATGGTTGTGATTACTTCACTTACTATGATACGACTGTTGTGATACTTCACATGAAGTCACTCCCCCCGGAACGTTTTCGCCATCGGTTTCGTGGTGTGACATTATAGGCATGGATTGGTTAAGCCCTACCATGCCGACATTATGTGCCACGAGGAGGCCGTTCGCCTTCACCTCCCTAACCCAGAAACCCTAATCATCTACGGCGACAAGGCTGCCGTAAATCCTCGTCTTATCTCGTGCATTAAGCCACGAAAGTGCCTGCACAAAAAGAATTATACATTTCTCGCTTACGTGGTGGATAAGAAAAAAGAAGAGACGAACATCAATGATATCCCGGATGTGCGAGACCTCCTCGGTGTATTCCTTGAAGATCTCCCATGAATACTTTCCTAGAGGCAGGTTAAATTCCGAATTAATCTTGAACCTGGAGAAATGTCAATTGCCAAATCACCCTACAGGTTAGCCCCGCCGAAATGCCAGAATTACCGAGTCAATTAAGAGAACTTCTGAGCAAAGGATTCATCAGGCCAAGCTTCTCACCCTGGGGAGCTCCGGTCTTATTTGTCAAGAAGAAGGATAGATCCTTCAGAATGTGCACCGACTATCGGGAGTTGAACAAACTCACTGTCAAAAATCGATATCCACTCCCTCTGATCGACGATCTATTCGACCAACTTCAAGGAGCTAGTTACTTCTCCAAAATAGATCTAATATCCTGTTATCATCAGCTTCGAGTCCAAGAAGAGGACATTCCAAAAACTGCTTTCTGAACTCGATACGGCCATTACGAATTCGTCGTGATGCCCTTCGGTCTAACAAATGCCCCCGCAGCATTTATGGACCTTATGAATCGAGTCTGCCGCCTATTCCTTGATAATTTCGTAATCATCTTCATCGATGACATTCTCATATACTTCTGAAGCAAGTAGGAGCATGGTCAACATCTCCGTCAAATCGTGGAAAATTTAAGAGCTGAAAGGTTCTATAAAACTATACACACATACATATATACTAGAACAAGTATCACAAGAGGAACAAAACAAAAGTTTTTAGACGTTGGACACTACAGCCAAACCTAGACAGTTATGTAATCATATCTGGGATAAATATAGCCTGATCAACTATATTTATTTGAGATACGCATAAGATTATGGAACCATGTCACAATTGATCCTCTAAGGACACCTTTGTGCATTTGTATGTCTACGGAGAGGAATTAAGTATTGTTGAAATGGTTAAATGAAGAAGATGAGTCATACTTCGTTCCAAAATGGAGACTTAGTGTCATACTCTAGTTACTTCAAGTTGCACCTTGAGTGACATGTTCTAAATAGGTTTATAACGCCTCATGAAATGTGGAGTAGAAATGTTTTCTAACTTTTGCACATTTAAAATTAGTAGTTGTGATGTTTTGGATAAAACAAAGATCAACTAAGACCAATTACATGAAGTGTTGTCTTGATAAGATTTCACACTAACTCTTGAATATTTGGTTGTTAAGGAATATTTCTTGACAAATAATCTTATAGGTCAAGAGTTTAGTGGGAGCCTTAATGTCTTGAATAGTTTCAAGAACTAAATCACGAATAAACATTTTTGTTATCACTAGCATACGACCTGAGGTTGATAACCTATCGTGTTGACATATTGTTGTTTCTGTGCCCATTTCAGTTAAGTTGACTATGCGCGTGAGTTCTATGAGTTCTCATTTGAATGCATAAGGAAAAGCACCTTGATCGGTGAAAGTACGTCGATCTGTATGAGTGAGCTACTCAATGACCTGGAAGCAATGGTAGGCCCTTGTGTAAACAGATGGCAAGAAATTAAGATTAAACAAGTTCATTCCATATGAGTTTGAATTTGTCATAAACGTTGTCTTATGATAGTGGTTTTGACTGATTTATATGGATAGGAACACATACACCATAAAATCTAAGTGGCAAGAGGTTTCTCTCTACTTCATGAAAATGATTGCGTGGAAACACTTTGACTAGTAGATTTGAGTTAGCAGTTGTGATAATTGCGTTCTCAATTTCGAGTATGATTATGAAATCCCTTTTCATAGTTCGACTTGTGAGAAATGGAAAATAGTTTGAACATTCGGGACTTATTGTTGTAAGTTTCTGAAAGGTCTAAACACACACTTGTGCTATTTAATCTGAAAGGTGTATGAGCTTGAGAAGTCTAGATTAGGACTTATCGAAGCACCACGTATCAGAAATCTGAACTTTGGTAAGAAAGTCAATAAGTATTGATTTCTAGAAGTCCAACTGATTTCTGGATACATGTCAAAGCTAGTGGGAGCATAATTGTTGTGCTAGTTAGAACATAATTGTTATGTTGGCAAGAGTATAATTGTTATGGTAGTGGGAGCATAATTATACTTAGTGTTGCAAGTAGACAATACTATTTATTGGAAACAAAAGTTACAAATTTGCAAAGTTGCAAGTTTAGATGTTGTTTTGCTATAAAAGGCGATAGGGAGAAAGTACTCGTACTTCATTTCGAATCTAAAAGATTAGATTGAAATTTTAATGGAACTTAGTCATGGACATATGTGAATGTTATGTTGAAATGATTCAACATAAGGAAATTCTATATGAGGAAATATTATAGCAAGAGAATGATAAAGTATCATGTCTTTTTGTAAGACATTATGTATCGAATCCTACATGCTTGGTGTGACATCCTCATTTTCACGGCCAGAAAAGACCGATTTTGTTTGTGCTTTGTTTGAAAATCAGAGTAACATTTTAAATAAAAGTTTTGCGGAATTTGTTCCCAAAATAAAGATATGATAAAGATTTATCAAAGCATTTCCGGAGAAATGTATTTCATTAAAAACCTCGGGATGTCATGTTCGATACAGATCAAAAGCATAAACAGTACAATACAAGCCTTACTACATTTATTCATATCTACATGCTTATAATCCCCTATCCCTCATCCAAACATCATCTATTATGCTCATGCGCCACTACCTGAAATACAAGAAACTGAGTGGGTCAGGCTTGGGAGCCTGGTGAGCACATAGGGTTTTCAACCCACAATAAATAAGTTTATTAACTTCATTAAACCAAACAAACCCGATTACCCATTCCCGTTATCCTCACTTTACGTCCCTAAAACATATAACACAAGGGACCTAGTCTAAGGATTTTCATCGGGGCGACAACACATGCTTTGGAGGTTCCTCAGCAATTCATGTCAAATAAGGCAACCATGAGGGGGATGGAGTATTTCTGGTGAGCAAACACAGTTAAAATAAACACCTACAGGTTGCGAGCCTGCTAGCATTCCACTAGACTGTCTAGAATAGTCCGTGGTCGTCATCTATACTCCGCTAGATGACTGGATCATCAATAAAATCGAGGCCTCTCATTATTTTTATTTTATCACACAACAACTATTACATCTACCCATGTTTTACCCAACACATTTTGTAGATATAAAATAAATACATAGTTTAAATCATTTAAAACATGTATAAAAATCTTTCATCCAGCATAGACATCAAGTATTCAGACAGTATGCACACATAGCACGTAATTTATATAAAATACTTCATATCTATGTGTAAGATGAAAGGGACTATGCACTCACCTGTAAAGGTGGTGATTCCGCACTCGGACGACACTTCGTTATCTCAAAACACTTTTCCTTTGACAAAACCTAATATTATTACCACTAGAGTTTAGTCTAATATTCACTGAGACTAATTAATAGTCTAACTATTATTACTATTATATAAGCGTTAAACAATACTCTTCAGCCATTATGTACAGACAGGGGCTAGACATGAAACACCGGAGGGCAGGATCATTTTGGCATATAGCACTTCTAAATCCAACAACCCAAGCGGCCCTCCAAACCGGATTTCCCGTACCGCGAGTGGTTAAAAAGATATTATAACGACTCTTCTATAACCCATAATAATAGCCCAAATATTTATTATAAGGTCCAAATTGTTGGATTAATGTCTAAGTCCATAACTATAATTGGTAAGACTTGACCCGACCCGGCATGGTCCATTTGGGTTGCATGGCATCATGCATTTGGATAGACTATAATGAGAGAAATAACACTTAAGGTTGGTTAATATATTATAAGTTCTAATATATTAATAAGGTTATTTAATTAGTATTGATCAATAATTAATTTGGAATTAATTAAGTGATCAAAAGGAGACTAATTAAATATATGGGTTGATTGTGTAAATCATTCATTCTTATATATGTGGGCTTGTGATCCAAGATTCCTTATGTTGGACTAAGTCCATGGGGTGACCCATGGATACTCCATGGAGGTTAAAATCCATGGAGCATAAGGAATGGGTAAAGTTATGAGTTACATGGTGTAACCCTAATAGCCACCATATAAAAGAATCCCATGGCTCAAGAAATCGTGCACTAATGTGTGAATATGAGGGCTAGACGATTTCAAGGAGTGTTCCACTTCTCTCAAGTCATTCCATGTGCATTTGGTGTTGTGTGAACCATTTGAGGTGTCACACTTGGGGCACTACGCACTCAAGCTTCATGGAGACAAGCTACATCAAACAAAGGTATGTATTCTATCCATTTGATTACCCAAGTATCAAGTATTGTATGCTAGATAGGGTAATACCTTGGAAAGTTCATAATTGCATGTATAATAGAGAAAACATAGATCCAAGGTATTTAGGGTTGCATGTACACTTAGGAGTGTTAGAATGCGCAAAACCCATCAGTGGTATCAGAGACAAGGCTTGTTTTTCTTGTTATACTTGCAAAATTAGCTGAAAAATCGAATTGTATTAGTTTAAAAGTTATGCTAATTACTTGAAAAAAATTTGATGTGAATTATCTTTGTTCATATGAGTTTATTAGATTAATAGAAAAGTTAATTGATTATGTGTTTTCAATCCATTTTAATCTAAGAGTTGATTCTAAAATGTGTTTTTGTAACTTGTCCTCAAGTTATATGAAAAGTCACATTTAAGTTTCATAAAACTCATAAAAAGTTGGCAATGGTTACAAAAATGAAGATTCTTGTCCTCATTAAATGGTTTTATGACTCCATAACTTGTCCTCAAGTTATGGAGGTTCAAGAGTCACTTCATTAAATGATAAAATGTGTAACCTTAATTAGTTCCATAAGTTACAAAAATAAAGAAAAGTTACATTCTTTTATTAGTTTAAAGTCTTCCATAACTTGTCCTCAAGTTATGGAACTTGAAGAGTTTTTTAATTAAAACTACTTTAAACACATAAGTTATGGAATTAATTAGTTTTGAATATTTTCAAAACTTGCCCTCAAGTTTTGGAATTTGTAAAGTTTTCTCCATGAATACTTTAATTCCAAGTTAGCCCTTAGAATTTTAAAAGTTAAAATTCAACCCTTATACTTTATAGTATTATAGGTTAATAATAAATATATGTATAAGAGCAAGTCAGTCTTACCGTTAGTAGGCCTCATTCACGAAGCCGGTCTATAAGGGGCGTATAAGGTTACTGCCTATAAAATGGCAGTTTAATGGGTGTCCACTCTCACCCACCGCTTCCTTGACTGGTGGAGGGTCGTTAGCCGAACGGGTAGGACAAGGACTATAATTCTCCCTTCATTAAAAGTATTAATGATAAATACTAAGTAACTAAACACTTATAAATTCTCAATCTTAGTTACTTAGGAAAATGTGAATAAGGTGCTAATCCATGAAATTACACTTTGCACTTTGTTTAAACCGTTAGTGGAGCGTGTGTGGTTAACCGGCACACTAACCTGGATTTAACAAAGTAGGCAAAGGGTAACTTAATATTTATCATAGTATCGGTGGAGCTTGTGTGGTTAACCGGCACATCGATTGAGGGGTAAATATTAAGGGTACCAAGTATATTTGCATGGTTACTTCACACCTTGTTTTGTGATCCTCGGCATCCCAGTCACAAAACCTGAAGGGCACACTCGAGATTGAAACATGCCATTGAAAAGTTCAATGAATCTCAAAAGATCTAGGAGTTTCAAATCCAATTAAAAACCTAATTAAATTATTTCGTTTTTCATGGTGGAAATTGGTAAATCGTCATTTACCTACCTTCAACTATTTTATAACTCGGATTACGGCATCCCTCTTCCAGTTATAAATAGGTTGTTGGATCCTAGCCTTAATATTTCATATTGGGTGTTATATTAAGGACTTTAGATCAACTATCTTGAATATCTCCCAAAAGATGTCTAGTTCAGACATCTATGATCTTCCCAAATCTCTTGGAACTTTACTTCCTCCACATCCTCCAATTATTCTTCCTAACCCACATGTTCAAGGTCACTCAAGCCCTAATGGCAAGCAAGGTCTATGTGTGATCACATCTTAGAGATGAAGTCACATATTGACAAGCCGGGAGAGTTGGGTGTCAAAGTCTTGAGAAAGTTGGATGTTCAATCACTTTCTAAGTCACATAGTGAGTTCCTTTGGGACTACTATGAAACAGACTATGACATGACCCTTAAAAGATCTTATCTATTTGCTTGGTGCTGCTGAATCAGCAATGATTTGGAACGATAGTAAAGCAAATTTGATTAGAAGATCTACTTCCCAAAACTTTATGGACAGTGACAATGGTGACACTGGAAATCCCGAAAAAGCATTCTCTTCCTAATGGAAAGGGATTGGCCATAGTCAACCCGGTTGACCAAATGGTAAAGCGAAAGGCTAAGTCTGAGATAGTCCCATTACCAAAGGGTCCATATGTTTATTTTGCCAAAGGAAGGGGCATTGATTGCGAAGCTGCCTATTTACCTGAAAGATCATAAGGTTGATCAAGTCAAGAGGTTTGACTCTACTTTAGGTAAAAGTCCACTATCTAACTCTGTTAAGTTTCTATTTTGAGATTCTTATTACATGATGTGACTGGGTCACATGTTGATGTTTTAAGAATCAAAGAAAAAGTGAAGAAACTTAAAGGAAGTATATGTTGATTCTGATCGCGAAGATGGATTTCAATCGCATGGTTCAGTGATCAGAATTTTTGAAGCTGTTACTTAGGAGTTATGATATATTGCTTAGGAATAGATAACAACAAGTTTTTCATATGCATTTGCACTGTAAGGATAAGTTTTTTCCGCAAAGTTTTGAAATAAAATAAAAGATTTTAATTTTATATTTATTTTAAAATATCCTTACAAGTGGCATTTGTGAAAAATGGTTGTTTATATGATTCCATTAATAGCAATATTTGGAAAAAAATGGACTTGATTCTTTCGTTTGTGGTAGTGTCATAATTTACCAAATAAGGAAAGATTCTCATTCCCAAGGCTTCAGTTGGATAGAAACTTGGAATCTTGCAAGTTGAATAGTATGATGAATGTGAACTTTCAAGCATTGGAAAATTAAGACTTGTTCACATGGATGTGTGAATCAAGTAAAGGACTAAAGGGATCGAGTACACATTCTTGTGCACTGGTCAAGTCCACCACAAAGATCGATAAGACTATTCGTCATGATTTACTAAAGTTTAGTAAATATGGTTATACTTACAAGATTAAGTATAATTCTGAAACATTGGAAAAGTCTCAATGTATGGCAGAACGAATGAGAAGAATCAAATTAGGCAGAAAGATAAAAGTTTCTCAAATCTGAAAAGATGGGAGAGTACTTTAATATCATGTTTTGTGATCATCTTAATGATTTAAGAACCACATCACAATTGGTCTTCTAAGGACATCTTAGTGCATTCTTATGACTAAGAAGAGGAGTCATGAATTGTTGAAATGGTTAAATCAAGAAGATGAGTCATACTTCGTTTCAAAACAAGTCTTAGAGTCATACCCCAAGACTATAAGTTGAGTGACATATCTTAAAGAAAGGTTTATAACACTTGTTAAATGTAAGAGTAAAAGTGTCCTACTCTTGTACATTTGAAGTTGGTAAGTTGTGATGTTTTGGATTAAACAAAGACCAACTAAGGCCAATTGTGTGAAGTGTTTGTCTTGATAAAGAATCCGCACTATCTCTTGAATATTTGGCAAGATAGTCTTATATGTCAAGAGGACAGTGGGAGTCTTAAAGATCCTAAAAAGAATTTCAAGAACTAATCAAGAATAAAACCTGAGGTTCTTCACTAGCACACAACTTGAGGTTTATAACCTATCATGTTGACATATTCTGTGCCCATTCCAGTTAAAGTTGGCTTTGCATAGGAGTTTTGAAAGTTCTCAATTGGTTGCATAACAACTTGGAAGCAATGGCAGGCCCTGTACTGCCAGGTGGCAAGAAGTTAAGATTGCATAAGTTCAGTCCATATGAGTTTGGATTTGTCATTATCCTTGTCTTGTGACTATGGTTTTGACGATTCACATGGATAAGAACACATACACCATAAAATCTAAGGGTCATAAGGTTTCTCTCCGATTCATGAAAATAATGGTGAGGAAACACTTCCACCAAGTAGATTTGAAGCAGATGGCAAAGGGTCTAAACAATTGAGACTATGATTACGGCATCCCTTTTCATAGTTCTGAAATTGTTTAGACACACATGCATGCTATCTAAGGAAAGGTGTATGATTTTGATAAAGTTTTATCAAAGCATCTCGTATCAAAAATCTGAACTTTGGTAAGAAAGTCAATAAAGTATTGATTTCTAGAAGTCCAGCTGATTTCTGAGTACATGTCAAAGCTAGTGGGAGCATAAGTGTTATGCTAATAATCATCATGTTAGTGGGAGCATGATAATTATTGTTAGTGTTGAAAGTTAGCAATGTTAATTATAGAAAACAAAAGTTTCAATTCGTGAGGCTGCAGGGATTGAAAAAGTTGTTTTGCTATAATTAAGGGAGAGGATATACTTTATTTCAGTTCTAAAGGCTTAGATTGAGACCTTAATCATCTTTAGTCAAGAATATATATATATATATATATATATATATATATATATATATATATATATATATATATATATATATATATATATATATATATATATATATATATATATATATGAATTTCATGTTGGATTGGTTCAACTTAAGAAAATTCTATATATTGCGTTCTCAAAATTCGATTATGATTACGTCATCCCTCTTCATAGTCAAATTTTGAAAACATGGCAAATAAAAATATTGTAGCAAAAGACTGGTCTAGAATCATGTCTTTATGTGAGACATCATGAATCGTGTACCATTTGCTTTGGGTACAGGATCGATTGCATGTGCTATAATATTTGTCATTTCTAAATTTTTCCAAATGCCCAGAGGCATTAAGAAGGGAAAAGGTCTAGAATTGGATATGACTAAAATGATTAAGCAATTGTCCAGGACAATCTGAGGTTTACCAAAGATTGGTTGCTGAGGGACAGTTGGAAGTATAGTGCTAATTTTGGAAGGACCATATTGACATATTCTGAAAAGAGGCATCTCTTATTCAGAAGTGATAGTCAAAATGAGAATATGGAGTTGTCTCCATAGGTGGAAGTTATCTGTGTAAGATTAGAAAACTTAATGCAAGAAGCATGTCCAAAGCAATGTACTTTGAATATGATACTTAGTTTCCATGGAGTTGATCTCCATTAGAATACCTTATAATGACTGTTGACAAGTCTTTGTGACTTTGTACATATTCATTACAGGAGGGTCAGTGCATATAAGTTTAAAATCTAAACAGATTTCGATAAATGATAGGAATTTGAAATTCTCACATTTTTCGATAAGGATTTGGGAGTGGGAAATTAGAATCATTGAAATTATGTTCAATTGGTTTATTTCACAAAGTAAGGATCATAGACAAACATAGAGTGCATACTTGGTGTATGGCAAAGCTATTGTTTAAGAAAAACATAGTGTACATGCTTGGAGCATGGGACAACTAGTGTTTTTAATTCAAGTATAAAGTTGATAAAACCGAAACAATGAATAATGAGTAATTAGTATTGTGATAAATAAAAGTGTTTATTTATATTCATAGGGTTTGATACCATATTCGATTTATTTATTCTTGTGTTTCACTTTGCATGTTTTGACTTCCAGAATAACTAAGTCGCTCTTCCTGAATGACTAAGTTATTCAAACCATCCAGAGTCGGTCATATGTTGGAAGTAGATATGAATCAAGACTGTCATGGGTTGGTTTGTAGAGGTCCAAGTTCGTGGACAAAGTGGTGCTACAACACTCATGAGTGCTCATAAGTTCTGAGTATTGGATTCAACCCGCGCTCATTTGAATCACTTCATGGATTTTATCACAAGTGATCATGAGACGATAATATCTTATATTCTTCAAACCTAGAGATATAAGTTGTTACTATGAGTTGGTTATACATTGATTGCACGAAAACACATTTGGTAACTCGATGTTATAAAACGTGCCTTTGTGTATGATTCAACAAGTAGTAGAACAAGCCATATGAGTCGAAGTTTATCCATTCCTTTTACCTTCGGGATAAAAGCGATATCTGTGGGCCCCTCGATGATTTAAAGATGATACATGTGAGTGCTTGGCCAAGCCAGGACTGATTTGATTTGTTCAATCAGTCAGTCATCATGAATCGGAAATCGGGAAACAACAAATGGACAGAGAGAATGATTGATAATCCATGTCTCAGTCCATATGATATCTAGAATGGAGGAATATATGATCCCTTATCTAATGGACAAGTCATTGACAAAGGTCAGAGTTCATCGACAAGGTCAGAGTTCGAAAGAAGCTTTTGAGAGTTACGATTGCTGATCGGTTCCTGAAGTCATACGCAATAATAGTTTTAGACTTATCCAAGTGGGAGACTGTTGGATTAATGTCTAAGTCCATAACTATAATTGGTAAGACTTGACCCGACCCGGCATGGTCCATTTGTGTTGCATGGCATCATGCATTTGGATAGACTATAATGAGAGAAATAACACTTAAGGTTGGTTAATATATTATAAGTTCTAATATATTAATAAGGTTATTTAATTAGTATTGATCAATAATTAATTTGGAATTAATTAAGTGATCAAAAGGAGACTAATTAAATATATGGGTTGATTGTGTAAATCATTCATTCTTATATATGTGGGCTTGTGATCCAAGATTCCTTATGTTGGACTAAGTCCATGGGGTGACCCATGGATACTCCATGGAGGTTAAAATCCATGGAGCATAAGGAATGGGTAAAGTTATGAGTTACATGGTGTAACCCTAATAGCCACCATATAAAAGAATCCCATGGCTCAAGAAATCATGCACTAATGTGTGAATATGAGGGCTAGACGATTTCAAGGAGTGTTCCATTTCTCTCAAGTCATTCCATGTGCATTTGGTGTTGTGTGAACCATTTGAGGTGTCATACTTGGGTCACTAGGCACTCAAGCTTCATGGAGACAAGCTACATCAAACAAAGGTATGTATTCTATCCATTTGATTACCCAAGTATCAAGTATTGTATGCTAGATAGGGTAATACCTTGGAAAGTTCATAATTGCATGTATAATAGAGAAAACATAGATCCAAGGTATTTAGGGTTGCATGTACACTTAGGAGTGTTAGAATGCGCAAAACCCATCACTAATAACATTACTATATTTAAACATAAGCTATACTGAAGGCAGGGTAGGCGTATCTCACTTATAGCGGGTTTTTCGCAAAACCGGGCTTCGCAGGGGCAGAACTTCTGAGTCGAAAAGCTCTTTTTATCGGAGCCGTCGAGCGCACCGAGGCTTCCTTCTAACACTTTGGAAGTTCTAGGGAAAGGGGAAGAGAGTTTGGGGGTATTTGGAAGAGAGGTTGAGAAAATGTGTGAAGAAAATGGGAGATTTGCGCCTCTATTTATAGGCTGCCAGCGCCGAGTACGTTGAGCGTATTCAGAATTACGCTGGACGTAATGTACCATGTGTCACCATCAGGTGGCTAGCCTTGGGGAGGAAGCAACGGCCAGGATTTCGCCACGTCACCGGACTTCGCACAACTCATTCCCGACTTAGAAAAATCACAACTTTCGCATACGAGCTCTGTTTTTGACGTTCTTTATATCCACGCGTAGGTGGGATCAGGCTCTACATCTTTTGTTTAGACTCTGTCGGCTAATTTTGATTTAGTTTTTACAATTATATTTTTAACAGGCCGGGACAGGAAAAGTCCATTTAAAATTCATAACTTCTTCATCCGACGTCCGTTTTCGTTTGTATTTTTATCTTTACGCTACTAATAATGAGATATTCAATTCTCATTTAGATTGTGTCGTCCAAAAACTGCTTTATCTAAAATTCGATAATAAGTTTATCCGTTCCTTTTACACTAAATGGGATAAAAGTGATATATGTGGGCCCCTCGATTATTTAGTGATGACACCCTAAGCGTTTGGTCAAGTCTGGACTAAGTTGATGTGTTCAATTGGAGTCTAAAGTCAGTCGTCATAAATCGAAAATCGGGAAACAACACATTGATAGAGAGAATGATTATGAATCCATTTCTCATGTCCATACAATATCTTGTAGAATGGAGGAATTTTTTATCACTTATCTAAAGGACGCGTTACTGACAAGATCAGAGTTCGACATCGGCTTTTGAAAGCTACGATTGCTAGTCAAATTCTGAAGTCATACTTGCAATAATAGTTATTAGACTTATCCAAGTGGGAGACTGTTGGATTAAGTGTCTAAGCCAATAAATATTATTGGTATGTACTTGATTTGATATGTAGCATGGTCCTTTTGGGTTGCCTTCACTCATGCAACTTAATAGAATGACAAGTGGAGAGAAGGAGTAGGATTTACTATATGAGTAATAAATTGGTACTCAGAGTGATTTTATTAATATATTATATAATTAATATATTATTTGGAAAGCATATTATTAATTGGGAATTAATCAGAAATTAATATGATATTAATTTTGGGATTAAAGGAACTGATTAATAATTGAGGGACTGTTTTGCAAATCATGGATAGTTGCAAAATTGGGCTGATGGACTCCAGAGAGTGGAGTGGACGAAATCCTATTGGGAAGCCCAATAGATTTCGTCCAAGGGATCTAAAGAGGGAGTTCATGGGCTTCTTGTTGCCTAAGCAAGGTATTAGGGTTTCCTCCTGAAAACCCTAGCAGCCACATCTATATATAGAACCCTCTACCATGGGATTTTCGACCCTATCCTATTCTAAAAGAACCCTAGCCGAAAATCCCTCCCTCTCCAAGTCAATCTTTGCATTGGGTGTTTATGACTCCATTAGAGGTGCACCACTTGGGGTACTAGGCTTCCAGTAGTCAAGATCAAGAAGGATTGTTCTTGTTATTACCACATAACAAGTAAGGTAAGCTTCTAACCCTAGATTTATACATGAATTCAAAATTCTATATGCTAGTCATAGGGTTATTGCTTTGGAGTTTGTATCTGCATGTTCAATAGAGGAAAACTTAGATCCAAAGCAATTAGGGTTGCATGTGCACCATAAGAATATTGTAATGCTCAAAACCCATCAACATCACCCTATGGTTTCCGCATTTAGAGATTTTGGGAATTTGTACTCTAATAACATTTTATTATGACACTCTTTGACTATTTTGACAATAGTATCGTATGATTTGAATGAATTTAAAAACATTTTTATCCCTATTTTTGGGATGTTATAGTGACCCAATGTTCTATTTAGAGAAATGGACATAAGATGATGAAAGCAAGATAGTACAAGTAAGCGCGAATGTGACAACGTGGGAAGGAACACAATATTGTTGAGTCAATAAGATCTCATGGAATCCTAAGGAGTTGGCGATTAGATGACAATGTTATCAAGTGTCAAGTGTGATGATAGCTGTAGAAGAAAGGTGTCGTGACACCGAGACACTAGTAAGATGCGAGCAATGGTGCATTAACCTAATGCATTAAACTGGTGAGTGAAATCACTACAAATAAAGAAGTTTAGTGTGAATACCTGAAACACGGGCTTTAAAATTCTCTCGCCCTTAGGATGATTCCATCTCGGAATCATCCATCAGCAAACAAATGCAGATAGCGACTCATCATGTCACTCTCTATTTCCCAGCTGAGATTCGGCCCATTTGTATGTTTCCAACGGACTAGCACTAAGTTGACCATCTTTCGTCGTAACTTCTTAGTCTTACGGTTAACAATCGCCTCGGGCTCTTTGATTAGCCTCTTATTCTCATCCATCCTTAACTCTGAGATTGAAGGTGTTATGATTACCGTCTAGTTCTTCGGGTAATTCGAGCTTGTAAGCTTGGTTCCCAATCTTCTGAAGAACTTTGAATGGTCCAATAAACCTTGGACTCAACTTTCCTCGTTTTCCAAATCTTATAAGTCCCTTCCACGGTGAGACCTTAATCAAAACCGAATCTCCAACTTCAAAAGTCATCGGTCGTCTTTTCTTGTCAGCATAGCTCTTCTAACGATCTTGAGCTGCTAACATTCTTTCCCTGACCACCTTCAGCTTTTCAGCAGTCTCATGGACTATCTCGGGGCCCATAAACTGCTTTTCCCCAGCCTCAAGCCAACAAGACGGCGTACGACACTTCTGTCCGTACAAAGCTTGATAGGGTGCCATCTTGATGCTCGAGTGGAAACTGTTATTGTAGGAAACTCTACCAGAGGTAAGTGCTCATCCCAGTTACCCTGGAAATCTAGGAAAACTCTTCCAGTGTTTGAATCGTTCCTTCGCTCTGGCCATCAGTCTGCAGATGGTAAGCTGTACTCAAACACAACTTCGTACCCAATTCCTCTTGTAGACTTCTCCAAAACCTTGACGTGAAACGAATATTACGATATGATACAATCGTTAGTGGAACACCGTGAAGTCTTACTACCTCCTTCACATAAGCATTTGCGAGCTTAACCATAGACCACCTCTCGTTGGCTGCTATGAAGTGTGCACTCTTAGTGAACCGATCCACGATTACCCAAATCATGTCGTAACCATTCTTCGTCCTGGGCAGTTTAGTCACAAAATCCATGGTGATGTCTTCCCATTTACCCATGGGTACATGTAAAGGTTCTAAACTCCCATACGGTTTCTGATGTTGTGCCTTAACTCTTGCACATGTTACACATTCGGCCACATACTTCGCAAGATCAAGCTTCATCGTCGACCACCAGTAGTATGGTTTTAGGTCCCTATACATTTTAGTGCTATCGGGATGAATTGAGTACATGGTCTTGTGTTCTTCTTCCATCAGAAGATCTCTTATTCCTCCTATCTTAGGTACCCAAATTCTATCTTAGAATACCTTCAGTCCTTGACTGTTTGTACCGAACTCCAACGTTTTGCCCAAACGTTCTTCCTTTCGGTCATTTTTCTCGGAAGCTTCTTCTTGAGTTTTCTTCATACTTTCCACAATTGTCGAGACAACTTCTATTCTCAACGCTCTTGGCCTCTTTCTTTCAAGGTTTACTTTCCGACTGAGAGCATCAATGACAACATTTGGTTTACCGAGGTGGTAAAGTATCTCACAGTCATAGTCCTTGAGTAACTCTAGCCAGCGTCGTTGTCTCATGTTCAATTCCTTCTGATTAAAGAGATACTGGAGAATCTTATGATTAGTGAAAAGTTTGCACTTCGTGCCATAGAGGTAATGCCTCCATATCTTTAGAGCAAAAACTACTGCTGCCAACTCCAAATCGTGAGTGGGGTAATTCTTTTCATGCTCCTTCAATTGTCGAGATGCATATGCTATCACCTTTTCTCTTTAGGTCAGAACACAACCCAACCCGACTCCAGATGCGTCACTATAGACTGCGAAGTCTTCAACTCCATCGGGCAGAGAAAGAATCAGTGCTTTACATAGGTTTTTCGTTAGCTTCTCAAATGCTTCTTCGTGCTTCTCACTCCATGTATATGTAGCTCCTTTGTGGGTCAAAGCTGTCAGTGGAGCAGCTATCGAAGAAAAGCCTTGGATAAATCTTCGGTAATATCCGGCTAATCCTAGAAAGGTTCGGATCTCTGTGGGACTTTTTGGTCGTTCCCAGTTCATCACAGCTTCGATCTTTGCTGGGTCAACCATTATCCCTTCTTGGTTAACCACATGACCCAAGAATTGGACTTCTCGGATCCAAAAATCACATTTGGAGAACTTTGCATACAACCTCTCTTCTTTAGTACTTCTAACACTTCTCGCAAGTGTCTGCCATGCTCCTCCTGGATTTTCGAGTAAATCAAAATGTCATCTATGAATACTATCACGGATTTATCGAGGAATGGTTTACAAACCCTGCTCATCAAATCCATGAATGCTGCTGGAGCATTGTTTAGTCCAAACGACATAACCAAGAACTCGTAGTGTCCATATCTTGTTCTGAATGCAGTCTTCTCGATATCCTGCTCTCTCACCTTCAGCTGATGATATCCTGACCTAAGATCGATCTTTAAGAAATAGCTCGAACCTTGCAGCTGATCGAATAGGTCATCAATCCTCGGCAATGGGAACTTGTTCTTCACCGTTTCCTTGTTCAGCTCTCTGTAATCTATGCACATTCTCATGTTTCCATCTTCCTTCTTCACGAACAGCACCGGAGCTCCACAGGGTGATGAACTCGGTCTAATGAAACCGTTGTCCAACAACTCCTGAATATGCGTCATAAGCTCCTTCATCTTCGTTGGTGCTAATCGGTATGGTGCTTTCGCTATTGGTGTCGTTCCTGGTAACAAGTCTATTTGGAACTCTACTTGTCTATCAGGCAGTAATCTGGGAAGATCTTCAGGAAAGACTTTCGGATAATCACACACCATTGGTATACTCTGCACCTCCTTCTTTTCCTTCTTAGCATCGATCACAAACACCAAATATGATGTGCACCCCTTGGACAAACATTTCCTGGCTTTCATCAGGGAGATAATTCCAGAACATACTCTGCGTTTGTCCCCGTACACCATAAATGACTCTTTCCCAGGTGGGTTCACCCTTACTATCTTCTTTTGGCATTGTATCTCAGCATCGTTGGCGCTAAGCCAATCCATTCCCAGAACGATGTCAAAACTGTTCAACTCTATGGGTAACAGCTCTTCATGGAATTCGTTTCCGTTTAAGTCGATGACGACGTTCTTAATACGATCATTAACAGGTACGAACTTGCCACTGGCAACTTCCACAATTAGGGTATTATCAAGTTTTTCTACAGTTAATGCTAATTTCCTTCTAAGTTTATGTGATACAAAGGAGTAGTGTGCTCTGGAATCAAATAGTATGTTGGCAGGCAAACCATTTACAAGAAAGGTACCTGAATCGATATCTGCTGCCTCCTTTGCACCCTCAAGCATCATTTGGAAGGCTCTCACATTCGAATTTGGTGGAATGTTGGGCCTTGCCGCCGCATTCTTCTTCAGGCAATCCTTTGCAATGTGCCCTTCTTCGTGGCAATTGTAGCACACCATTTTGTTGGCGGTGCACTCGTTGGCGTAATTCCCGTCTTCCCACACTTGTAGCAGGTCACTTCCTCGCTATATTTCCCTGAGTGCTTCTTCTTTCACTTCTCGCACCACTTCGCTTCGTTTCCTCCTCCTCCGAACTTCTTTGAACTGAACTTGCTCTTCTTATTGGGCTTTGTAGACCCCTAAAACTTTCTCTTTTCGCCAACCTCAATCTTGCTGGAAGCTCTTCCCTTGATCATCTCCTCAACAGACTTGGCAGCCCAGATAGCTGCCTCCAGAGTAGGTACCTGACGTACCGGCACCGCATACTCCCATGGAAGTCCCTTCGCGTACTTGTCGATTTTCTTCAGTTCATCTGGGACAAGACGCAAGGCAAACTCCATCTTGTCTGTGAAGTTGTTGGTGTATTCATCAATCGACATGCTTCCTTTCTTCAGGGTCAGGAATTGGTTATATAGTGTTGGATATAGTGTCTAAGTCCATAACTTTATTTGGTATGTACTTGACCCGACCCGGCATGGTCCATTTGGGTTGCATGGCATTGCAATACTTGGATAGACTAGATGAGAGAATAAGGCACTTATGATTATTAATATATTATAAGTTCTAATATATTAATAATAGTATTATTTAATTAGTATTGATCAAGTATTAATCTAGTATTAATTTGGTGATCAAAGTGAGACTAATTAAATATATAGGGTTGATTATGACAATCATCAATTCTTTTATGGTGGATTAATGATCCATGGTTTATGGGTTTGGTTATAACCATATGGAGCTCCATGGATAGTCCATGGGAGTTACAAACCCATGGGTCATGGGAAATCAAGAGTCATGACAATTAAGGGCATTCATGTGTAAACCCTAATTGTGACAACACTATAAAAGAAACACTATGGCTAGCAAAATGGTGACCTAGTGTTACTAGAGAGGGCATAACCGATTTTGAGTGCTAGAAGTATTCTCTCAAGTTATTCCAAGTCTTGTGGTGTTGTGTGAAGCATTTGAGGCACAACATTTGGGGTGCTAGGCTCACAAAGTCTTGAAGGAATCCAAGCAACAACAAGGTATGTATTTCTACTAGGTTTTATGTTTTATGTAATCCCCATGCCATGCTAGTTAGGAAATAACCTTGAAAAAAAAATTTGCATGTATATAGAGAAAACATAGATTCAAGGTTATTAGGGTTGCATGTACACTTAGGAAGTGTTAGAATGCTCAAAATCCCATCAGTGGTATCAGAGCCTAGGATTGTTTTATGTATACTTGATGCAAAACTGCTTAAAAATCGAAAATTCTGCACTCTGACGACTGGACTCGCCGAGTCCATGGGGAGGACTCGCCGAGTCCATGAACAAATACATCCTACTCGACGAGTAGAATAATGCACTCGGCGAGTAGGAGCGTGCTGGGCAGTTTTTTCGAGTTTTGTTGCTGGAAATGGATTAAGATCATTATCCCAATCTGTTTTGGACTTGTAAAATCTGTTTTTCAAAATGATAATGATTATGTTAACCCATTTTACATGACTTTTATCAATTTTCAAGTATTGTATATGTTTATATGATTCTGTTGAAATTGCTTGACATGAATTTGTGTTCATATGAGTTTAGAAGATCATAGGAATTATGTGTAACCTCCATGTGTGTTTAATTCATGATCTTAATGGCTATGATGGTGTCCATAACTTGTCCTCAAGTTATGGATAACCAAAAGTCACTTCTTTTAATTATGATTAAAGAACTAAAGAGGTTTCATAAAATTAAGAGTCTTCATTTTTATGAACCATTAAAACTCATAAGTTACAAATTGAAGAGACTTGGAATAGTTTCGAATCTTCCCCTCAAGTTTTGGAATTTGAAAAGTCTTATACTTTAATACTTTAATTCCAAATTAAACCTTAGATTTTTAAAAAGTTTAAAAATCAACACTTATACTATTATTATAATTTTATTATATAGATATGTATAAGAATATGTCATTCTTACCGTTAGTAGGCCTCATTCACGAAGCCGGTCTATAAGGGGGGTATAAGGTTGTTGCCTATAAAATGGTGACTTAATGGGTGTCCACTCTCACCCACCGCTTCCTTGATCGGTGGAGGGTCGTTAGCCGAACGGGTAGGATACGACTTTAAATACTCGTTAAAAGTATAATGAATTATAAAGTAACTATACATTATAAATTCCCAATCTTAGTTACTTTAGGAAAATGTGAAATTGGTGCTAGCCCATAAAATTACACTTTGTACCTTACCAAGTCGTTAGTGGAGCGTGTGTGGTTAACCGGCACACTAACATGGACTAGTAAGAGTGGCAAAGGGTAACTTGACCTTATTATAGATCGGTGGAGCGTGTGTGGTTAACCGGCACATCGATTAGGTAATATTGTTGAGGGTACCAAGTCAATTTGTATGGTTATTCACACCTTGTTTGTGATCCTCGGCATCCCAGTCACAAACTTGAGAGGGCACAATCGAGATTCAAACATGCCATTGAAAAGTTCAATGTATCTCAAAAGATCTAGGAGTTTCAAAACCAATAAAACCTAATAATAAAATATTTCGTTCTTATGGTGGAAATTGGTAAATCGTCATTTACCTACCTTCAAATATTTTATAGTATGGATTACGGCATCCCTCTTCCAACTATAAATAGTTTGTTGGATCCTAGCCTTAATATTTCATTTGGGTGAATTATTAAGGATTCCTAATCTAATGAAACTTGTCTTTCTTTCCTTTCAGATGTCTTCCAACAATACTTCTGGCTCAAACCCAACAGGCTCCTTTTCCCTTATGAACTTGTGTGGTAAGGTCATCTTTGATGGATCCAATTTCAATGAGTGGATCAGAAACATCAGAATGATTACCCGCTATGAGGACAAATAATATGTCCTCGATAGGGAGCTTAAGGTTGTGAGTGAAGCCACTGCTACTCCTGAAGAGTTTGTGGATTTTGTTGCACATGAAAAGGATGCTACTAAAGTAGCATGCATCATGATGGCCACCATGACTCCTGAACTTCAAAAATCCTATGAAGATTTCTACCCCTATGAGATGCACCTGGATCTGATGGAAAGGTACCATCAGAGCGCGCGTCAAGAGAGGTATGAAATCATCTCCTCTATGATAACCGCAAGGATGAAGGATGGTGAACCCATCACCGGTCACTTGCAGAAGATGCAAAGGTTCGTTGACCGGTTGCTGAAGCTAAATGTTGACTTTCCTGAGGAAATGGCGATTGACATCATTCTCCATTCCTTACCTCCAAGTTATGATCAGTTTCGTATGACTTATCATATGAACAAGGAGGAAGTCACACTTAGCAAACTTCAAGGACTCTTAAGGACAGCTGAGAATGGCCTTAAGGGTAAAGCGGTTGCTACTTCTACTCCTTCAACAACCCCTATTCTGGCTATTGGGCAGGGAAAGGGTAAGAAGAGGAAAAGCCCTTCGAAGGGTACCAAGGGTAAGACTCTTGATGGTTCCTCTTCAAGTGGGACAAAGAAAGGTCCCATTACTCCTTCTTCAAACCCAAAGGAAGCACAGTGCTTCTATTGCCAGGATAAGGGACACTTCAAGCGAAGCTGCCCTAAATACCTGCAAGATGTAAAGGATGGGAAGGTTAAACCCACCCATGCAGGTATTTACACAATATTGTCTAATAACTCATCTAATGCTAATTCTTGGGTGCTTGATACAGGTTGTGGTATTCACATTTGTACTGATTTGCAGGCACTAAGAAGAAGTGAGCAAGTGGAGCACGGGAAGATAAACTTAGTCATGGGCAACAGGAAAGCATCACCTGTTACCAAGATAGGAGTTTATTCTTTATTGCTTAATAATGGGTTAATGTTAGATTTGAATAAGTGTTGTTACTCGCCCGAAATGGCGAGAAATATTATTTCTTTTCATGGCTTGTACAAACAAGGTTTTACATTTTCATTTGATAATAAAAATGGTGTTATTAATGTTTATTACAATGATGTATTTTACTTTAAAGCATTACCTTGTGATGGTGTATATGAAGCCGTGAATGTTGTAGACAATCTAGGAAATAATGTGTTGTATATTGATTCTTCAGATAGCTTGGATAAAGCATCCTTGTGGCATTGTCGTCTTGGACATGTTAACAAGAAGCGCATAGGCCAACTCCAAAAGGCTGGAGTCTTGGAATCATTTGACCTCAAGTCAGGTGATAGTTGCGAGTCTTGTTTACTTGGAAAATTGACAAAGTCACCCTTCACAGGTACTTGTGATAGGGGTGAAGGTTTGTTGGACCTTGTACACACGGATGTGTGTGGGCCCTTCAGAGTTGCTACAAGGGATGCTAATCGCTATTATGTGACTTTCACTGATGATTACAGTAGATATGGATATATTTACTTAATCAAGCATAAGTCAGAAACCTTTGAAAAGTTCAAAGAGTTTAAGCAGGAAGTGGAGAATCAATTGGGCAGGAACATCAAGATGCTCCGATCCGATTGGGGGGGAGAGTATCTTAGCATTGAGTTCCTTGACTATCTTAAGGAATGTGGGATTGTCTCACAATTGACACCTCCCAGAACACCACAGTTGAATGGTGTAGCTGAGAGGCGCAATCGAACCTTGCTGGATATGGTTCGTTCCATGATGAGTCGAGCTTCGTTACCAATCTCTTTCTGGGGGTATGCCTTAGAGACTGCCGCCCATATCCTTAATCTAGTCCCTACTAAAAAGGTTGCCAAAACACCTCACGAGATGTGGACTGGGAAAGTTCCCAATTTGGACAACATCAAGATTTGGGGTTGTGAAGCTTTCGTGAGGCGTGAGACTCATGATAAGCTTGAACCTCGAAGTGAGAGGTGTATTTTCATCGGCTACCCACAGAGATCCTTTGGTTACCTCTTCTACAGACCCAGTGATAATGTGGTCTTTGTAGCAAGAAGAGGAGTCTTTCGTGAGAGAGAATTCATAAGCCAAGGGGACAGTGGGAGGCAAATTGACCTTGAAGAGCTTCAAGAGTCAAGTGGTGAAGGAACCTTAAATGCTATTGACCAACCTGAGGAGGAAACTCCTGTTGATCCGATAGATGAGTCTGTACCTCCAAGACGTTCCACTAGGGTGAGGAACACACCTGATTTTTATTATGGTTATCACATCACCATTGAAGGTGATACATTTATTAGTGATAGTACACTAATAGACTTGGATGAACCTAATAATTACAGGGAAGCCATGGCAGGCCCTGAGTCTGCTAAATGGAAGGAGGTTATGGACAGCGAGATTCAGTCCATGTATGACAATCAAGTTTGGAACTTGGTTGACAATGTACCAGGTCGTAAGACAGTTGGGTGCAAATGGATCTTCAAGAAGAAGACCGACATGGATGGAAAGGTACATACTTACAAAGCGCGACTGGTTGCGAAGGGCTTTACTCAAACTCCGGGAGTTGACTATGATGAGACCTTCTCACCAGTAGCTAAGATTAAGTCTATTAGAGTATTGTTAGCCATAGCTGCATTTCATGATTATGAAATATGGCAAATGGATGTCAAAACCGCTTTCCTTAATGGAAAGTTGGCTGAGGATGTTTACATGGCTCAACCAGAGGGTTTTGTCGATACAAGATACCCTAATAGAGTGTGTAAGCTTGATAAATCCAATTATGGATTGAAACAAGCATCTCGCAGATGGAATCTTTGCTTTGATGAGAAAGTCAAAGAGTTTGGCTTTTCTAGGAGTGAGGATGAGTCTTGTGTGTATGTCAGGGCTAGTGGGAGCATAGTTAGCTTCTTGGTGTTGTATGTGGATGACATACTTCTCATAGGAAACGACGTCCCAACCTTGCAGGAGGTTAAGTCCTGGCTTGGGAAGTGTTTTGCTATGAAGGACCTTGGAGAAGCTGCCTATATCCTAGGGATAAGGATATTGAGAGATAGGAGTAAGAGACTAATTGGACTTAGTCAAAGTACTTACTTGGATAAGGTAGTGAAGAGGTTCAGTATGCAGGAATCCAAGAAAGGGGAATTACCCATCCAGGGTAATGCCAAGCTGAGTAAGACTCAGAGTCCGAGTACAGAGGCTGAGATAGCTGAGATGAGTCATATACCATATACTTCCGCTGTGGGCTCGATCATGTATGCTATGACTTGTACTCGCCCTGATGTGGCCTTTGCTTTGAGCATGGTCAGTAGATATCAAGGGAACCCTGGCAAGGCACACTGGACAGCGGTAAAGAACATTCTCAAGTATCTGCGGAGGACTAAGGATTGGGTCCTTACCCTCGGAGGCAGTGATGACTTGAGAGTGGAAGGATATAGCGATGCTAGCTTCCAGACTGATAGGGATAATTTCCGCTCTCAGTCAGGCTGGGTCTTTATCCTAAATGGAGGGGCAATTACTTGGAAAAGTTCCAAGCAGGAGACAGTAGCTGATTCTACTTGTGAATCAGAGTACATAGCAGCAAGTGAAGCAGCTAAGGAGGCGATATGGCTAAAGAACTTCATCGGAGACCTTGGAGTTGTACCAGCTATAAAGGAGCCAATGGAAATTTTCTGTGACAGTGAAAGTGCGGTTGCTTTGGCAAAAGAACCAAGAGATCACGGGAGATCTAGGCACATTGACAGAAAATACCATTTCATCAGACATCGAATAGAAGAAGGACTCCTCGTGGCTAAGAGGGTATCATCAGATGAGAATCCGGCAGATCCCCTCACGAAGGGACTGAGCAGGGTTAAGCATTTACAGCATGCGAGGCGCATTGGGCTGAAGGAGGATATTAGTTTCAATAATTAGATTCCTGAAACTTGTAAAATGTAATTGACATTTGATGATAAATAAAAGTTGTTATTTATTTATGAGTAAGGTGTTACTATCTTGTGTTGATTGTTTACTATGTTTCAATTTTGCATGTTTTTACTTCCAGAATAATTATGTTATTATTCAAACCATCCACAGTCAGTCAAACTTTGGAAGTAAGTATTGATTTAAGACTGTCATGAATTTGGCTTGTATGATTTGTCTAAAAGTGCTTTGGACAATGCAATGGTTGCTACAACATTCATGAGTACTCATAAGGGCTGAGTATTGGATCCAACCCATGCTCACTTGCATCACTTCATGGAATTTATCTCGAGTGATCGTGAGATGGTAATATCATATAAATCTTCAAACCTAGAGATATGAGTTGTTGACTATGAGTTGGTTATTCATTGATTGCACGAAAACGCATTGGTAACTCGATGTCATAAAACGTGCCTTTGTGAATAATTCAACAAGTAGTTAGTACAAGCATATCAGTCGAAGTTTATCTGTTCCTTCTAGAAATAGAAGCGATATCTGGGCCCCTCGATGATTTGGTTTTGACCTATGTACCGGGCCCGGTCAGAACCTAATTGATGTGTTCAATTTAGTTCTATGTCGAAACAAATCAGAGATCGAGAAACAAATGCTGGACAATAAGTAAGACCATGTTCCATGTGTTTGTCCGGCTGGTATCATGAGAACAGAGGATTATATGATCACTTATCTTAAATGGCGTATCATCATCATCTCAGTTCCGAGAGACTTTGAAAGAGCTACGATTGCTAGTCGGATTTTGAAGTCATATTTGCAAATATAGTTATTAGACTTATCCAAGTGGGAGACTGTTGGATATAGTGTCTAAGTCCATAACTTTATTTGGTATGTACTTGACCCGACCCGGCATGGTCCATTTGGGTTGCATGGCATTGCAATACTTGGATAGACTAGATGAGAGAATAAGGCACTTATGATTATTAATATATTATAAGTTCTAATATATTAATAATAGTATTATTTAATTAGTATTGATCAAGTATTAATCTAGTATTAATTTGGTGATCAAAGTGAGACTAATTAAATATATAGGGTTGATTATGACAATCATCAATTCTTTTATGGTGGATTAATGATCCATGGTTTATGGGTTTGGTTATAACCATATGGAGCTCCATGGATAGTCCATGGGAGTTACAAACCCATGGGTCATGGGAAATCAAGAGTCATAACAATTAAGGGCATTCATGTGTAAACCCTAATTGTGACAACACTATAAAAGAAACCCTATGGCTAGCAAAATGGTGACCTAGTGTTACTAGAGAGGGCATAACCGATTTTGAGTGCTAGAAGTATTCTCTCAAATTATTCCAAGTCTTGTGGTGTTGTGTAAAGCATTTGAGGCACAACATTTGGGGTGCTAGGCTCACAAAGTCTTGAAGGAATCCAAGCAACAACAAGGTATGTATTTCTACTAGGTTTTATGTTTTATGTAATCCCCATGCCATGCTAGTTAGGAAATAACCTTGAAAAAGAAATTTGCATGTATATAGAGAAAACATAGATTCAAGGTTATTAGGGTTGCATGTACACTTAGGAAGTGTTAGAATGCTCAAAATCCCATCATATAGCTTGAGCAGGTTTTGGGCCGAGCAGTACTTGCGTTTGAACTGCACCAAAAACTCTTCCCATGTCCGTTGCAGGGGCTCATTGGGGCTTAAAGTCTTCCCTAGGGTGTTCCACCAACAAACAGTGCCTCCTCGGAACTGGCGTACTGCAAATGTGGTCTGTAGTTTGCCTCTGTAACCCCACGTCATGAAAGCCAACTCCATCTCCGAGATCCAATCCATAACCCCGATCGGATCTTCCTTCCCATGGAAGGTTGATGGATTGCAAGTCAGAAATCTTTGTACTTGCATCCATTCCTCTCGACTCCGTCATCTTGGTTGTTCCTCCTACACTGGTGGATCAGCTTGACCTATGGTCCTGCTGTAGTTCCCTTCCTCAGACTGCCCGTCATTCAGCTCGGGCTGTTCAACTGACACCGTAAATTCCTCTTGGTTCCATTGAAGCAATCACCTTGTTTCCTCCATTTGACGATCCAACATTATCTGGATCATCGCTTGTACTCTGGTCATCGTTATTGGCTCAGGAGCGGCTACCACAACGGGTATTTGCTCAATCACTGGAGGCGGTTGGTTCCTGTTTCCATTTGTGTTCCCGACTCCACTTCGGGTTCTTGCCATTTTGATCTATACACTGATTAAGGTGAATTTAGATCTTTATTTAGGATAGACGTTTAAATCATCCTTATCCCTCCGAAACGTTTACATGTTAGTTCTAATATCGTAGTCGTACGCTTAGAATCCTAAACACATAAGGTTTGCAGATCCGGTCGGCAATAGACCATAGATCCGAACAAATAGCAGCATATCAGGCACAAAGCATTTAGCACATAAAAGCATTTTAGGCATAATTCCTAAAATAAGCTAGTGCTCACATCTCACTATCATTGCTTAGCATTCTAAGTTTAAGTCTAGAAATCCTACGAATTCCTAGTTCGCTTAAACTAATGCTCTGATACCAACTGTGACATCCCCATATTCACGGCCAGAAAAGACCGATTTTGTTTACGCTTTGTTTGAAAATCAGAGTAACATTTTAAATAAAAGTGTTGCGGAATTTGTTCCCAAAATAAAGATATGATAAAGATTTATCAAAGCATTTCCGGAGAAATGTATTTCATTAAAAACCTCGGGATGTCATGTTCGATACAGATCAAAAGCATAAACAATACAATACAAGCCTTACTGTATTTATTCATATCTACAGGCTTATAATCCCTTATCCCTCATCCAAACATCATCTACTATGCTCATGCGCCACTACCTGTAATACAAGAAACTTAGTGGGTCAGGCTTGGGAGCCTGGTGAGCACATAGGTTTTCAACCCACAATAAATAAGTTTATTAACTTCATCAAACCAAACAAACCCGATTACCCGTTCCCGTTATCCTCACTTTACGTCCCTAAAACATCCAACACAAGGGACCTAGTCTAAGGATTTTCATCGGGGCGACAACACATGCTTCGGGGGTTCCTCAACAGTTCATGTCAAATAAGGCAACCATGAGGGGGATGGAATACTGCTGGTGACCACACACAGTTCAAATAAACACCTACAGGTTGCGAGCCTGCTAGCGTTCCACTAGACTGTCTAGAATAGTCCGTGGTCGTCATCTATACTCTGCTAGATGACTGGATCATCAATAACATCGAGGCCTCTCATTATTTTTATTTTATCAGACAGCAACTATTACATCTACCCATGTTTTACCCAACACATTTTTTAGATATAAAATACATATATACAGTTTAAATAATTTAAAACATGTATAAAAATCTTTCATCCAGCATAGACAGCAAGTATTCAGACAAAAATGCACACATAGCACGTAATTTATATAAAATACTTCATATCTATGTGTAATATGAAAGGGACTATGCACTCACCTGTAAAGGTGGTGATTCCGCACTCGGACGACACTTGTTTATCTCAAAACACTTTTCCTTTGACAAAACCTAGTATTATTACCACTAGAGTTTAGTCTAATATTCACCGACACTAATTAATAGTCTAACTATTAATACTATTATATAAGCATTAAACAATACTCTTCATCCACTATGTACAGACAGGGGCCAGACATGAAACACCGAAGGGCAGAATCATTTTGGCATATAGCACTTCTGAATCCAACAACCAAAGCGGCCCTCCAAACCGGATTCCCCGTACCTCGAGTGGTTAAAAATATATTATAACGACACTTATATCACCCATAATAATAGCCCAAACATTTATTATAAGGTTCTAATAACATTACTATATTTAAACATAAGCTATACTGAAGGTAGGGTATGCGTATCTCATTTAAAGCGGGTTTTTCGCAAAATCGGGCTTCGCCGGGGCAAAACTTCTGAGCCGAAAAGCTCTTTTTGTCGGAGCCGTCGGGCGCTCTGGGGCTTCCTTCTAACACTTTGGAAGTTCTAGGGAAAGGGGAAGAGAGTTTAGGGGTATTTGGAAGAGAGGTTGAGAAAATGTATGAAGAAAATGGGTGATTTGCGCCTCTATTTATAGGCTGCCAGCGCCGAGTACGCTGAGCGTACTCAAAAATTACGCTGAGCGTACTCAGAATTACGCTGGGCGTAATGTGCCACGTGTCACCATCTGGTGGCTACCCTTGGGGAGGAAGCAACGGCCAGGATTTCGCCACGTCACCCGATTTCGCACAACTCATTCCCGACTTAGAAAAATCATAAATTTCGCATACGAGTTCCATTTTTGACGTTCTTTATATCCACGCGTAGGTGGGATCAGGCTCTATAACTTTCGTTTTGACTCCGTCGGCTAATTTTGATTTAATTTTTACAATTATATTTTTAACAGGACAGGACAGGAAAAGTCCGTTAAAAATTCATAACTTCTTTATCCGACGTCTGTTTTCCTTTGTATTTTTATCTTTATGCTAATAATAATGAGATCTTCAATTCTCATTTAGATTGTGTCGTCCAAAAACTGCTTGATCTAAAATTCGAGTTTCGGGCTGTGCACTGCTATGCCAAATCTTAAAAAAATCATAACTTCCTCATACGAAGTCAGATTTGGGCATTCTTTTTATGGACGCTCTCGGTTTAACGTATACTACAACTTTGGTTTAGATTACTAAGCCCAAAAAGTCCTCCATCATAAATTCACTATTTACGTCACCCAGTGCCGTGCCGGTTTTGTCGCGAAACTTCCACATGCCATAACTTCTTCGTTATAACTTGGATTTTGGCGTTCTTTATATATCTGGAATCCTTGTTTCGACCACTACAACTTTATGTAAAGATATCGGGTTTATCTCACACTTTAATTTTGACGATTAGTTTTAGCCTTTATTAATTATATATTTATAAATAAGTATAAAGCACATAAATTCACATAATTCACATAATACTCAAGTAATTCATCTTTATTACTTCAAAAAAAGAGTTACAATAGTTGACCTAGACTATTACATCATCCACTAATGCTTATCCTTGAAACACGGGCTTTACACTTGGTATATATGATTGATTACATATGCTATAATATTAATATGTTCTAATTTTCCAAATGCCTAGGGCATGAAGAGGGAAAAAGGACAAGAACGAGATATGACTAAAATTGTTAAACAACTGTCAATGACAATCTGAGGTTTACCAAAGATTGGTTGCTTGTGGACAGTTGGAAGTATAGTATAATTATGGATGGACCATATTGATATGTTTTGAGAAGAGGTAACTCTTGTTCAGAAATGATAATCATATGGGTATATGGAAATGTTTCCATAGTGGGAGTTTGTCATAAAAATCTATGTGTAAGATTAGAACGTTAATGCAAGAATGATGTTCAAAGGAATGTACTTTGAATGTGAGACTTCATCTCCATGGAGTTGTTTTTCTCCAGTGGAAAGCTTTGTAATATCTTTGGCAAAGTCTTTGTGACTTTGGTGCCTTGACATTGCGAAAGGATTATTGCATGAGTTTAGAATCTAACAGATTCCAGTAGTGGCAAGATTTTGGTATTCTTACACTTATGATAAGGATTTGGAATTGTGAAATGAGCATCATTGAAAATTTGTTCAATTTATCTATTTCACAATGAAAGGACCATAGATAAACATAGTATGCTTGCTAAGAGCATGGGATGACTATTTTTTTAATTCAAGTATTGAGTTGATTAGTGGAAACAATATATAATGAATAAAGTCTGATTAACATGGTGATTAAATAATAAATGTTTTATTTATATTCAAAAGTTTTGAGACCATAGTTAATTAGATTATTCTTGTGTTTCACTTCGCATGTTTTACTTCCTGAGTAATAAGATTATTCAAACATCCATGGTCGATCGTACTTTGGAAGTAAGTGTTGAGGAAAGACTGTCATGAATTTGACTGTAGATTGTCTAAGTGCTTAGACACGGTACAAGTTTGCTGCAGTGTTCATGAGTACTCCTGAAATAGGATTTGAGTATTGGATTAAACTGACGCTCATCTGAATCACTTCATGGATTTTATCACAAGTAATTATGAGACGATAATATCATATATTCTTGAAACAAAGACATGTGAGTTTTAGTTTACAAGTCGGTTGCGCATTGATGATACGTAAACGCACCAGTAACTTGGTGTTATAAAACGTATTGTTGTGTGTGATTTGATGAGAAAATTAAGCAAGCATATGAGTCGAAGTTTATCCGTTCCTTTCACACTAAATGGGATAAAAGCGATATATGTGGGCCCCTCGATGATTTAGTGACGACACCCTAAGCGCTTGGTCAAGACTGGACTAAGTTGATGTGTTCAATTGGAGTCTAAAGTCAGTCGTCATAAATCGAAAATCGGGAAACAACACATTGATAGAGAGAATGATTATGAATCTATTTCTCATGTCCATACAATATCTTGTAGAATGGAGGAATTTTTTATCACTTATCTAAAGGACGCGTTACTGACAAGATCAGAGTTCGACATCGGCTTTTGAAAGCTAGGATTGCTAGTCAAATTCTGAAGTCATACTTACAATAATAGTAATTAGACTTATCCAAGTGGGAGACTATTGGATTAAGTGTCTAAG
Organism: Lactuca virosa; assembly: GCF_052849685.1. NCBI lineage: Eukaryota > Viridiplantae > Streptophyta > Magnoliopsida > Asterales > Asteraceae > Lactuca > Lactuca virosa. The sequence goes on along the minus strand of NC_136433.1, from coordinate 361,750,093 downwards.
CCAATAACTATTATTGGTATGTACTTGATTTTGATATGTAGCATGGTCCTTTTGGGTTGCCTTCACTCATGCAACTTGATAGAATGACAAGTGGAGAGAAAGAGTAGGATTTATTATATTAGTAATAAATTGGTGCTCAGAGTGATTTTATTAATATATTATATAATTAATATATCATTTGGAAGGCATATTTTTAATTGGTAGTTAATCAGAAATTAATATGATATTAATTTTGGGATTAAAGGAACTGATTAATAATTGAGGGACTGTTTTGCAAATCATTGATAGTTGCAAAATTGGGCTGATGGACTCCATAGAGTGGAGTGGACGAAATCCTATTGGAAAGCCCAATAGATTTCGTCCAAGGGCTCTAAAGAGGGAGTTCATGGGATTCTTGTTGCCTAAGCAAGGTATTTGGGTTTCCACCTGAAAACCCTAGTAGCCACAGCTATATATAGAACCCTCTACCATGGGATTTTCGGCCCTATGTTATTCTAAGAGAACCCTAGCCGAAAATCCTTCCCTCTCCAAGTCATTCTTCGCATTGGGTGTTTGTGACTCCATTAGAGGTGTACCACTTGGGGCACTAGGCTTTCAGAAGTCAAGATCAAGAAGGATTGTTCTTGTTATTACCACATAACAAGTAAGGTAAGCTTCCAACCCTAGATTTATACATGAATTCGAAATTGTATATGCTAGTCATAGGGTTATTGCTTTGGAGTTTGTATTTGCATGTTCAATAGAGGAAAACTTAGATCCAAAGCAATTAGGGTTGCATGTGCACCATCGGAATACTGTAATGCTTAAAACCCATCAACATCACCCTATGGTTTCCGCATTTAGAGATTTTGGGAATTTGTACTCTGATAACATTTTATTATGATACTCTTTGACTATTTTGACAATTGTATCGTATGATTTGAATGAATTTAAAAACATTTTTATCCGTATTTTTGGGATGTTATAGTGACCCAATGACGTATTTGGGGAAATGGACATAAGATGATGAAAGCAAGATAGTACAAGTAAGCGCGAATGTGACAACGTGGGAAGGAACACAATACTGTTGACTCAATAAGATCTCATGGAACCCTAAGGAGTTGGCGATTAGATGACAACGTTATCAAGTGTCAAGTGTGATGATAACTGTGGAAAAAAGGTGTCGTGACACCAAGACACTAGTAAGATGCGAGCAATGGTGCATTAACCTAATGCATTAGACTGGTGAGTGAAGTCACTACAAATAAGGAAGTTTAGTGTGAATACCTGAGGGTATTTCTTAAGCCTAAGAGATTTCAAACAATATAAAGACCATCTTAAATTACACAAAAAAATGGAAACTAAAAGTGACGATGATAAGTCCATGAGAGTACCTTACCCTATGGTACTTGACTACCATGATGAATAGTTTAACGGGAGGAACTTTGTAAGCCTTACTTACAAGTTGTATCATTGTGATAAAGTGTTAAGATTACGCGGATAACATGATGAGGGTGTAAGAAGGAATAACACTTCAAATGTGATAAATTCATAATGACAGAACAATATCTAGGAGTTTTCCTATGATCGATCAAGGAAGAAGACAATGATAAGTAAAGGAAATTTTTGAAATTTCAATGGTTGAGCCAGAGAGACAAACTACTATAGTGTAAGAATCATAGAGTGACTTGGACCTTAAAAGAAATGCCCTGATTTATTTTAACGGTTAGATTATAAGAAGGATACAAAAGTGTGATAATTGCGATGTTACAAGAGTTCACAACCCTTTGGAGGCTGAGTAAGAATAACCTATGGTTCTTGGAATTATGAGTGATATAAACGAACCAATGATACATTATTTAGAGCTTCCGATCTGTGCAACTTGATGACGTGATCCAAGCACACTCACATACAATTAGGTACAAGGTTTGAGTATTACCGCTAATCTGGATTCGACAACCGGAAAAAGAGCAAGTAGACTTATGATGATGAGATCTTCTGTTATGAATTAACATAAAAGATTGAACTTTGACTCAGAATATTATGCGTCACTTGGCTATGACTAAAGGACGAGAAAATCAATAAATATAAAAATAAAATTATGTTGTGTATTGTCACACCCCGCTAAAGTGGAAATACGGGACGTGACAGTACAACGGGTCTCATAGCAAAAGTTAAAAGACAACACCAACCATAGTATTGCAAGCTTTAAAATTTACATTAAGTTTGAACAACTTTTAAAAGTAATTACAACGTATAAAAAGAATCACACATGCGAATGGTCCTACAAGTGATGTGTCCTTAGGTGCCTCTTACTAGATGTTTACTGAAAAAGCATGTAAAACGAGCGTCAACTATAAAATAATTGGTGAGTTCATAGGTTTACAAAAGCATTGCTTTCATGAATCGTAATCAAAGTTTTGATAGAAGTTTCGAAATATAAAAGTACATTGCTAAAATGATTAAATAATTTTCGTAGCAAAAATGAGTAAATAAGTTTCGTTGCTAAAATGAGTATACACGTTTCGTTGCTAAAATGAGTATACAAGTTTGAATGCTAAAATAAGTATACAAGTTTCATTGCCAAAATGAGTATACAAGTTTCATTGCTAAAATAAGTATACAAGTTTCGTTGCTAAAATGAGTATACAAGTTTCGTTGCTAAAATGAGTATACAAGTTTCGTTGCTAAAATGAGTATACAAGTTTCATTGCTAAAATGAGTATACAAGTTTCGTTCCCTAAATGAGTATACAAGTTTTGTTGCTAAAATGAGTATACAAGTTTCATTTCTAAAATGAGTATACAAGTTTCGTTGCTAACATGAGTATACAAGTTTCGTTGCTAAAATGTGATATAAGATTCGTATGTGCATCAAGTTTCCATTCATGAGTTCACAACACAAGCCTAGTTACCAAATCGTGCCCTATTGATTACTATGTATATCGCAAACATAGTGTATAAAATATGGTAAAATGCACTCAAGCGAATCGTGCGAGTGAGGAGTTGTCTACCTCCTAATAGCGCTATCCATAATGACTATCAGCTTAAAAGAGTTAATAAGTTGTGTCAAATGTTTCCAGGGACTTAACCACGATACAGGTCTCATGAATTAAAGTAACATACACATGCGTGCAAAATATAGCAACCAAGTTTATATGAATCAAAATAAATACAATGAACATAAATAGTTTAGGACATTCTTTTCCACCCAAAACATTTAAAAACCAAAAATAGGGGGAGGCATGAATACTCACAATGCTTTAAAAGTTACAAGTGATGTCTCAGGATACACTAACACGTCTTACTACCGGGATCTTATGATAACAACACACTCTACAGAGTTTCTATGTCAACAATAAAATACTAATATACAAATTTCTACATATAGAGAAATGTCAAATTTATTCTAAGAATTGGGTTTTAATTACTTGGTGACACATTTTTCTGAATTGTTCGAATTTTATATCTCATGTGGTTCAAAGACAAATGTTAGGTGGTATTTTCCAGATTTTTGTATTATTAATTATAAAGCATTTTAATTTTTTCAAAGGTGTTTTAACTAAGTAAAACCCAAAATATTACAAAATAGTTTCCAAAAATCTTTAAACTTTATATTTTCATTCCATCTACTGTGAAGGTCTTCCAGAAAATCTTTCTTGAATATTTGATGTGTTAATTATTTTTCCTTTATTTAATTGCTCAAATCAACACAAATTCATGAAAAATAGAAAATAGTTGATAAAATTCTCCAAAATTTTTGTAACACTGCTACTCATCATATATAATCTGGGAAAAATATAAATCTTTTATTTTAAAAAGATTAATGTGATTTTATGATTTTTGTGTATTTATTATATCAAAAATCGAAATAAATAAGGAAACAGTTTAGAAAATTCTCTAAACTTTTTGTGATACTATTACTTAACATATATAATCTTAATCTGGGAAAAATATCAAAGTTGGTTTTCAAACAATTTAACTATTTTTCATTGTTTCATTCACTTAAATAAGCATTAATTCGTGAAAAATTACTAACAAGTAGCTAAAATTCACTAAACTTTTTATTTATGATTAGTATATAATATAAGATATTCTGATGAACTTTCATAATTTTGGGATAAGTGTAGCTATTTTTCATCAATTTAAGCCCTTAAATATTCATTAAATCGAGAAAAACAAAGAAACTGTCATGGAAAAATCTGTAAATTTTTTCATGGGGTTTTTATAGACTCCAGAAGATGCGACAAGTATGAAATATGGTTTTTGACATTCATAACTTTATTTTACTATTTATTTCTCTTCAACAAAAATAAATTCGAAATCAACAAAAAACAGTTATAAAAATGCATGCAACTTCATTAAACATATTTAATCAGTGTATAAGTGATATCAGAATTTTCCGAGAATTTATTGACAATAAAACTTATTTTATTTGAATTATTGCTCTATTTTCTTGCATTAATTATACAAATTCGAGAAAAGTAATTTACTTTCTGAAAATCTCCAGAACTTCTCAGTTTGTTGGTGGGATTTTGGTTAAAATCATATTCGTATTAAAAATGAGTTTTAGATAGTTTGGTGGAGTTAAATCACTTCATGCATGAGTTTGAACCTTTTAACAACATACTTTGGACATCAAGCATCTTTCTCTTGAAGATCAACACATGCAAGTTGGTTTAAGGCCATGAATGAGTTTGAAAAGTTTAAAAATCGTTTTTGAAAGAAAACATTGGTTCACATTATGATTTATCCAGCAAAACTAGTATAAAAGTGGATTATTTTGATTTTGACGTAGGTTTGGGTCATGGGATTTCACCATTTGCAACATGCATGTTGCTTTTGGGTGAAATCCTACCACCAACATCATCAAAACTGAAATGCATTAAAACTTGAAGGAAAATGAAGGAAAATCGTGGTATACCTTAAGAAACACGACTAGATGATGAAGATTTTGAGTAACATGAGTGTTCTTGGCCTTATTATTTTTGGAAAACTTCGTGGTTTTGAGAGAGAGGAAGAGAGAAATGGAGGGGTGCAAGAGTTGGAGTGAGAGAGAGAGTGAAAGAGGAAGATGGAGTGTAGGAGAAGAGAGAATGATTGAGATTTTTGTAGAAGAGCCTTTCTAGGGAGGTGGAGGCCAAATTGAAGAGAGAGGAGAGAGGGTTTCCCTCTCTTCCATTTTTATAAAATTCAAATTCTTTATAAAAATATCAAATTTTTATAAAAGGTGCACTTTAATTTAGTTTTTATTCATAAAACCTTGATTTTTGGCTTATAAATTAAGGGTAATTGGTAATGACCTAAAATTTATTTCCTTGGTTATATTTTCCTAATTTTTTATTCTTTTAAATTGATATTGAAAGGTTCATTATTATTTTTATAGAATTTTTGAGGTGAAAGTTTATAACTTTAGGTTTTTAGGGCTTTTAGGGTTTTGAGATTTAATAAATCTTTGAATATCAAAATAAATTGAATCTTTGAGACTTCAAATTATTTTTGGGTTTCCTAACTCTTATTCAGATTAGAAATAATGTTTGTAATTTATTTTTTTATCGTTTTATTGGCATTTCTATGTAGTGATTCGGAGATTCAAGTGATATTGAAGAATCAAGTATACTAGTCATAGTTTCAACTTTAACTTAAGTTCCTATGAGACTCGAACCTAATTTCTAATACTAGGTCAAGTGCATCATGTGTCAATATGAATATACAAAAATGCTCGAGTCAAGGAATGACACGAATTTGATAGTGGTTACAGTTAAAGTAGTTGTAGCATTCACATATCAATGTGAAATCTAAGCGTACTATCCTTCGATTCTACTTGTTTCCAAGTTTCTAGTAGGTTATAACTTAGCTTCTAGTTACTAAGTCTAGTATGTTTCGTACCTGTACGGGCAACTAAGCTTAGTCAAGTTTAGAACTGACTCGAATTTTGACGATTGCCACATGTATTCAGGAGGAATGGACAAGGAATAGAAAGAAGTAAATGATGGATTTTATAGGTTACAAAACTAATGTGCTTGTGGAATTTCACTTAACACTTAAGGGCACATGCAACCTAAAGGATCTATGTCATACACTTTGAATGCAACACACTAAGAACAAAAAAAAAATCTAGATGAACCCTAATAATTAAAATATAATAGAAGAATTAGGGTTACATATATTTTCTTTGTTGTAGTAAACAAATCACTTCAATTTTTTCTTTGAAGAGCTTAGAAAGCTAGCACCATAAGGATGATGCCTCTAATGGCTCACACCCAAACCGTAGAACTAAAAGACAATTGAGGAGAGAGCAAGAGAAGAAAATTCCGTTCCTAACATTTATGGGAAGTGCATGAACGAAATTAAGTGCCCCAAGGGTCCTATTTATAGTTTAGGTAACTTAGGGACAAAACAAGATTTGAATGGATTTAATCCCAATCCAAATCATTTCCTTATATGCATTCAAGAGGCTTCTGGGAGCCCCAAGGAGGCTCCCAAAACCGTCCCCCTTGGATGGTTCTAAAATTGTCTCTTTTGTTTAACTATTGAGCAATTACAATTTACCCCTTGCACCTTTAATTAATTCCAATTAATTCCAGATTCATTATGATTAACAATTAATAAATTCTAATCAATTTCATATTAATTTATCAATCATATAAATTAACAAATCAGTTATTTAACAAAGGATCTCATATTAATTTATTTATCACATAATAAATTAACAAATCCACCATCTATTTCCAATCAATATATTAGTCATATAATATAACAACAAATCATTTCCTCATAACTTCCAATTAGTTTATTAATCATATAATAATCTAATAAATTATCCTCGCTCTTAATTGTCATTATAACCAAGTACTAGTTATGAGGGCAACCCAAAAAGGACATTGCTTCCAATTACAAGAATATACCAATTTAGTTATGATCTTAGTTACCTTAATCCAACAGTAAAGTATGATGATACTTGAGAAATGAAACTAACCAAGTTTTGAATGGAAGATTCTAATACTCGAACAATAATGTCGAAGGACACATGAATGGCAAATTTTAGATAGAAGCTATAGGTGATTAATGATGTGAAGCAAATGAGGAATTCGAATACCATAAGGAGTAAATGTGAGGCGGCAGAATACGTCAGACTGTGCAACTTAGTTCATGGATCACAAGCAAATTGAATATACATCACAAGTTACAACAATAAAAACATAACAGTTACATTACACTTTAAGGTTTGAATACAAGGTTCATAATAATAATAAATTCATAAATTTGCCTTAACAGATAGGCCAATATAACAAAAGCTAGATAAAACTAGGTCGCCTGAAATCCATGATTAATCTTCTGACTGAAAAGCTCGTTTGGTGATATCCTAAGAATACATGTAGTTTTGAGGGTCCACACAAGGTTGGTGAGAGTTTATAGGTTTTCTGCTAACCGCAATAATGATACTTTAAAAGACTAAAAAGATTTCCTTTTGTAGTTTAAACAATGTTTGAAAATGTTTGATAAAAGAGAAATTATAAGTAAATTCATACTTAAAATATTTGATAGACAGAGAAATCATAAGTAAATCCATACTTAAAATTTTTAATAATAGAGAAATCATGTGTAAATCCATACCCAAAATGTTTAGTAATCAGAGAAACCGTGAGTAAATACATGCTCAAAATGTTTGGTAATCAGAGAAAACGTGAGTAAATCCATACCCAAAATGTTTGGTAATCAGAGAAACTGTGAGTAAATCCTTACTCAAAATATTTAGTAATTAGAGAAACTGTGGGTAAATCTATAATCAAAATGTTTGGTGATTAGAGAACCGTGAGTAAATCCATACTCAAAATGTTTGGTACTTAGAGAAACCGTGACTAAATCCCTACTTAAAATATTTAGTAATCAGAGAAACTGTGGGTAAATCTATAATCAAAATGTTTGGTGATTAGAGAACAGTGAGTAAGTCCATACTCAAAATGTTTGGTACTCAGAGAACCGTGATTAAATCCATACTCAAAATGTTTGGTAATTAAAGAAACTGGATCCGTGGTTTCTAGATTATGAGATCTAGTTAATGCTTATAGTGAGTCCTTCAACCGAACTAGATGATTGTACTAACCCCTACGATGCTTCATTGGACATCATAAAAATTGTATAAGATATTTATCATCCGCTTCGATTGATCGGTCGAGGTTGTAGGTAGAAACTTCAGGTGGGGTTGTCAACCCGTATAGATCTATACATACGTATCTCAGCTCCGACCATTAACGGTTATAGTGTTGTGGGTCTTCTAAGTATTTTTGCACTTAGGATAATGAATAATTTCTCACTCATAAGGCCCTTAACTAGAGTTTGTCATGAACACCCGAGTATGCTTGAGAAGAAAATCCAAAAAAGTGTATAATACTCGTTCGAATAAGTGGTAAATCCCATGGTAGTGTACACAAGTACATAAATGTTTTCAAGATAAGAGTTTGATAACTCGTATATGTATGATTGATGTGAACTTGAAATACTACAAAGGTGGTAGCTTTTTATGACATAAGTTTTATAACATATTTTGTCATAAAATCATAATATTTTGTATGCAGAATCATATGTTATATCGACTGGTTGTATTATTTAAAAACAAATGTAACATATATACATAAAACATATTTATCACTAGTTTATTTGTAAATGAAATATTATTTAACAAAATAATATTTATAAACTAGTTTTGAAATCGGTAAGTGTTTGTCAAGATCAATAAATATATATAGCACATGTATTCTCCCCCAAAACGTAAAAATATTAAAAAGGGGCCGTACATACTCACCCTTGAAGCGTGAACGAATCTCGATGGTGAAATTTTTCGTGAAAGTCGTTTCGTAACGTTCCTCGTTTTTTAAACGAACCACCGAGTATATTTATATTTCCTAATAAACAGAATGGTAGTTTTGGTATTAATTATTAAGTATTGGGTGGTATTTGATAAAGTAAATAAACTCTAGGGGTTGATTTTGCCAAAATATACTCCATGGACTGATTTTGCAAATTATTCTCAAAACAAGGTGCTAAATGAGCATATTTCAAACTTATTTGAGTTTCGGGACTTAATTTGTTAGGGTTTATGGTCGAGGGACTAAATCTAGATAAATCCACAGGAAGTTTGGGCTTAATGACTGATTTATTTCATTGAGGGGTCAAAAGTGGATATGTCCTATATCTCTAGGGTTGCATTTAATTAAAATGGAATTAAGTTTTGACAGTTCGTCTTCTCCATCGCGTTACAGTCTTACAAACATACAACTTGAAACAAGACCCGACCGTTAGGTCTCCTGGCTTTCGGCTGTATGATCGACATCGGGCACTTGGAAATGAAATGAAAAAGGTGAAGATGGCTTACCGACCGCATCAGGGCGAGGATGGCGTCGGCGATGGTGGCAATCGTTGATGATGGTGGTGGGCTGCAATGGAGGTCTACAGTAGCTCCAACTATCTCATTTTCTTGCTGTTCCGGCGAGTTCGACGAGGAGTCATGCGGAAACAGCAGCGATGGCAGTGTTTGGTGGTGATGGGTTACGAAAGGGGAGGCAGAGAGACCGCCTCCGTCGGCTATGGGTGGCGGTCGACGAGTTTGCCTGTTTTCTCCTCTGTTTCAAGCGGATTCAGGCGAGAGGGAGAAGATGTAGGAAGCAGAATTTAATGATGTGGTGTTGGGACAATTTCTGATCATGAGGAGGTGGTCTAAAGGTAGAGACAACAGGTGGTTCACGGTGGGGTTGCGGTGGTCTGTGGCTCTACAGCGGTGGTTCAACACTGTTGCTGACCAGTCCCTGTTGGATCAACAAGTTCACACCACAAGTGATACACACAGTAAAGATGGAGAGTAGTTTTACGAAACCCACTGGTTCTTATTGAATTAAAAACGGATAAAAAGAACAATTACAAGGAAGGTTTAAATACTAAAACAGATAACAGATACGCGACTTTCATGCTACTACTGCATGTGCTTCTACAAGAATGGCATCATGCCACTTTATTCTCCTAACGACCGGGTCCTCTACTGACCAGTTCAACTTTATTTTAAACTCTTCAACGGCTACTTCAGAATTATTCTAACACATCTCCCCCTTAATTCTGAGCTCAACCTGCAATACTTTCAACTCCCAACATGTCTCTCATTTCCATGAACTTCACCCGTGGTAAAGCTTTTATTAAATGGTCCGCCCTTTGTTCTTTTCAACTTACATGCTCCACTTCAATCTCCTTCTCAACACAATCTCGAGTAAAGTGATATCTGGTGTCGATATGCTTACTTCTACCATGGAAACGGGATTTTACATGAGAGCTATAGCAGATTTATTGTCCACATAGAGCTTAACAGCTTCTTCTTTCCAACCTGTTAAGTCTCTCATTAAACTCCTCAACCATAAGGCTTGACATGCAGCTTCTGCAGCTGCCATGAATTCTGCCTGGCAGGTGGATAACGCCACTGTACGTTGTTTTTGTGAAGACCATGTGATAGGCTTTCCGGAAAAATAGAAGATTGTTCCCGTTGTACCATTCCTGTCATCTAAATCCATTCCATGGCTACTATCACTGTACCCAACTAGCTTTCTGTCTGCACCTTTTTTGTACACCAGCCCATAGTTCTTTGTACCTTTAATATACCTTAGTATTTGCTTTACTACCTTGAAGTGGCTCTCCTTTGGTGCCTCCATATACCTGCTAGCCACACCAACTGAGTAGCTTAGATCAGGTCTTCTATGGGTCAGGTAACATAAACTTCCAATGATACGTCTGTACTCAGTGGCGTTAAACTGGTGCTCCATCCACATCTTTTGTTAGGCATGATCTTTGCTCCATGGAATACTGTGTGGGATTGCACTCGCCTATTATCTTTTCTGCATACCCCACTTGACTTAGTGTGATGCAGCTTTCTGTTTGTAGGACTTCTATCCCAAGGTAATAGGATAAAGTACCTAGATCGCTCATGTTAAACACCTTTTTTCATCTGTTTCTTGAAAGCATCTATCAGCTCATCACTTGTACCAGTCACGATCAAATCATCCACATAAACTCCAACCATTAGTGTCAGGTTTGGCTTCTGAATCTTCTACACCGTGTATTCCTGTGGGCATCGCTGAAATCCCATATCCTTGAGTGTTTTATCAAGTCGAGCATTCCAAGCTCTTGGGGCTTGTCGCAACCCGTAGAGAGCCTTGTTTGACCTGTACACCATGTGCTCTTTCCCTTTAACAATAAAGCCATCAGGTTGCAAGACATACACCTCTTCCTGTAACACTCCATTCAAGAAAGCGGACTTCACGTCCATATAATGAACTTTCCATCCCTCGTTTGCTGCTAATGTGAAAATAACCCGAATAGTTTCCATTCTGCTCACCGGTGCAAATGCTTCTTCAAAGTCGACACCCTTTTGTTGCACATACCCTTTTGCGACTAACATGGCTTTGTGTTTGATGATCTTTCCTTCAGCGTCTTTCATTTGTTTAAAAACCCACTTCAGTCCAATTGGTTTTTTCCCTTTGGGAAGATTCGTCAGCTTCCATGTATCATTACTTTTAATTGAATCCAGTTCTCTCTCCATTTCACTTTGCCACTCTTGTTCACCCGCTGCGTCTTCATACGTTGAAGGTTCTTCCCCATCAAACATGAGCTCCTCCATTTCGTCTTCAAGTGGCTGGCAATGACTAAGTATATCTTCCAAGGTGCGAAATCCCCGAACCGGTGTATCATCATATGTCGATCGTAGAGTCTGATGACATTGTTGTATTTGTTCCTTGAGAAGACGGACTGCCTCCGTTGTTGTATGATTTTACTGTGGAGTTTTGTGGTGACGTCGGTGGGGTTGACAGATCAGAATGAGGAATAGGGCTTCCTTCCTCATATTGGGCTCCTTGATATTGGGATTGATCATCGTTTCCTGCATCATGTGACACTTCACTTGGGAACCTATTCCATTCTTATCGAAATACCTATGCTTCATTTTGGACTCCGGCCCACTTCCACTTTGCTTTTTCATCGAAAATAACATCCCTAGCCACATACTTTCGTTTTTCACTTGGGTTGTACAAACGAAACGCCTTGCTTCCTGGTTCATTACCAAGATATACCAATGCCACACTACGATCGCTTAACTTAGTGAGTTTGTTTGCTGGTCTTTTTGCCTGGGCTACACAACCAAAAACCCTAAAATGCTCAAGTGTTGGCTTCTACCCGTATAAAGCTTCATAGGGAGTCATGTCTTTTACAGTTTTTGTCGGGACTCGATTAAGGATCTCGACTGCATGACGTACCACTTCTCCCCATAGTGCTTCTGGAACTTCCATCGCCTTCAACAATGATCGTGTGACCCCAAGAATGGTTCCATTCCGACGCTCCACTACTCCGTTTTGCTGAGGGGAATATGGAGCTGTCAATTGTCAGCTTATTCCCTCCTTACTACAATATTCATTGAATTCCCATGATGTGAACTCTCCTCCACGATCAGTGCGTAACCCCTTCAGCTTGTACTCAGTTTGGGTTTCAACCTGTGTTCTGAACCTCTTAAATGTTTCAAATGCTTCACTCTTTTGCTTAAACATATACACCCACATGAACCTACTGTGGTCATTAACGAGAAGGAGGAAGTATTGGTTGCCTGCTATTGTTTGTGGTGTTATGGGCCCACAAAGGTCAGCATGTACGAGTTCTAAAGGAGTACTGGCCTGCCATTGTGCTTTTTGTGGGAATGGTTGTCGGGTCTGTTTGGCTACTAAACACCCTTCACATACTTGAGCAGGGTGACATACCTTTGGTACTCTTCGCACCAAGCCTTTTTCCACCATGGACAGGCGAAAATTAACATGCAGTAAGCGTGCATGCCATAACCAGGTTGTGTCGTCTATCTTTGTGTGAAGGCAAACTGGTTGGGTAGTATGAAGTACAATTTTGTATAAGCGGTTTTTCGAACGATGTACCTTCATCACAAGCCTAGTGTACTTATCATGCATCTTCAAGAACTCTTGCTTCATCTCTATTCCATATCCTTCTTCCGTCATCTGCCCTAGACTCAAAATATTGCTGCGAAGATCTGGAATGTGGTAAACTTTCGCGATGACTAATTGCTCCTTGTTCTTGAAGTCTAGCAAGATGGTTCCCTTACCTTTGATTTGGACTTTGGATCCGTCTGTAAACTTTACTTGACCCGTTATGTTTTCATCCAGCTCTACGAAGTAATCTCACACACCCGTCATATTGTTACTAGCTCCATTGTCTAGATACCATGTGTCCTTCTCGTTCCTGTTTAGTGCTGGAAACACCTTGTCTTCATTTAACAACACCATTTCTTCTTTCTTTTCTCCATGTACTGTCAAGAGCAACGTTGTTTCTTCTTCTTGTGCTTGGGTGAGGTTCACGTCACCTTCTTTTCTTTTAGGATTGGGACACTCTGATGCGTAATGTCCAAAGAAATCACAATTAAAACACTTAATGTACTTCTTATCTCGACTCTTCCCCCAGTCATTGTTGTTATCTCGCGACTGGTAGCCACCCCGACCACCTCTACCTCGTGAGCTTCCTCTTCCACGAACACCGTGTCTTCCCCCTCGATCACTATTTGATGAACCTCGTCCTTTTCCACCTGAGTTCGAACCTTTCCCTTGGTTTTTCTGACCACTTTGCCCGTCTGAACGAGTTAAAAGCAAACTCGTTTCAGTGGTCACGTTTTCTGTTTGAAGCTTCAATCAAGATTCATAAGCCTTAAGCCTACCAATTGCTTCCTCAAACGGCATGAAATCGATATCCGAGTACTGTTCGATTGATGCTACAAGTTGCAGGTATTTGTTAGGGACATAATCGAGTAATTTCCTTACCAGCACTCCATCCCCTAGTGTTGCTCCTAGACTCTTGTAGCTTGTACTTATACCACTTAGTTTTCCTGCAAACTCGTCAATTGATTCTCCTTCCTTCATTCTCAGAGCGTTGAACTCACTCTTGAGTGTGTGCACCCTTGCTTTCTGTACCCGATCAGCACCTAGGTATCGAATCTTCAATGACTCCCACACCTCTCTTGCCGTTTTCTTCTGTGCGACTTGTAGAATAACATCATCAGGTAATGCCTGGAAGATAAATTCTCGAGCCTTCTTGCTTTTCTTCTCATCTACTTCCACACTAGCTGGTTCTTCGATGGACTCCCATACTCCCTGGGCATCCATGATCGCCTCCATATTTATCGCCCACGTTGTATAGTTCGTGGTTGTCAGCATCGGGCACTGGAATGGCATACCTCCATTCTCCTTTACCTGTGTTTCTAACGACATCCTTTTAAACCGAAGGTACTTGGGCATGAACTACAAGGCGCTCTGATACCAATTGTTGGTGACCAGTCCCTGTTGGATCAACAAGTGCACACCACAAGTGATACACAGTAAAGATGGAGAGTAGTTTTACGGAACCCACTGTTTCTTATTGAATTAAAAATGGATAAAAGTAACAATTAAAAGGAAGATTTAAATACTAAAACAGATAACGGATAAGCGACTTTCATGCTACTACTGCATGTGCTTCTACTAGAATGGCGTCATGCCACTTTATTCTCCTAAAGACCTGGTCCTCTACTTACCAGTTCAACATTATTTTAAACTCTTCAACGACTACTTCAGAATTATTCTAACAAACACTAAGACCGAAAGAATGGCAGTAGCTGGCGGTGTTTTGAGGGTGCTTGGGTGGTGTTTGATGGTTACCACAACAACAAAACTACCACTCCTTGGTAGTGATTGTTCTCAGCAATGAAGGAAGGAGGTAAATAGAAAACATGAAGTGTGGTTAGTATTTGGTGGTGCTTTTGGTTAAGAGGAGTTGGTGCAAGGTGGTCCTATGGTGGTTACGGTGGCACAACTCTAAGAATGAGAGGGGGATATATGGTGTAGTTTATGGATTGATCAAGGAACAAGAATCCAAAATTGTGCATTCATACACCATTTGTGCATCACAGTTTTTAAGTCAAGAGAAAGCATGTTCCTACACATCCCCATTTGGAGATGGTTGACTCTTGCAATAGTACAAATGGAGATATATATATATATATATATATATATATATATATATATATATATATATATATATATATATATATATATATATATATATATATATATAGAGAGAGAGAGAGAGAGTGATACGTAAAGCTTCATGTTTTGTTATTATTCTATATATTTTTTATTTTTTTTTTATTTTTTAACCAAAAGCAAAATATCTCATTAAGTCTTAAAAAGTAATCACGATTCGCGTGTCCAATTCTTGACGTCGGGAAATTTTTTATGATAGTGCCGAATAATAGATTTTAATTCTAGGATTCTAAAAACCCGAATGGATAAAATTTCCGAATTGTAGAACTCCAGGAATTTATGTTTAAAGTTTCACGTCTAATTGGTCTGAAACATCTGATTTTTCTGACTTTTACAAATACTTTTACTAAAATTATTTCGTGTAGTAAATAATATATTAGACTGTAGTCTGAGTCCAAAAACGCTCTAAGAATTTCTATCTAAGGTGTGAAAGTAACTCAACGGATCGATACAGTTTATGAAATCAGATAAAGTTAGTGTTATATCGGTTTGGTTTCTTAAAACGGTCATATCTTTTGCATACGAACTCTGTTTTGGACGTTCTTTATATATCCGCGATCAGGGAAACATGTACTAAGAGTCTAGAATATTTTCTTCGTTCACAGACGCTTCATACAAAATTCCTGTTTTTCAGATGTTAACTAGTGTTACAGTTTGTGGTTTGAAATTCGTTTGACATTTTCCATAATTTGAGATAAGATATCATTTCATATCTTAGTGTATTTGAAATGACATTGTTTTTTTTACTATAATATGTATTAAAATTCAATAAGTCAAGATACAAAAAGGGTTCGCGATGAACTCACCGTTTACAGATTCAGCCATAAATTCTGGGATGTCACATAGATGGCCAACAAGAATCAAGTTACAAGTGCCGAGATGTTTCAGGCCCATCAAGGTTTTGAAACTTGAGTTGAAATGATATCATGAGCTTTAGAACTTTTAGTTATGTTATCCTTAGGCTTGTTAGCCTAATAAATACGTTAACTCATGAAATGAGACTTTGGGTTTGACACATCAATTAATTTGAGTGAAAGGAGAGAGGGTCAAGATTTAGGAAGTTTAAAAGTACGTAAACTGGAATGTGCGATACACTTCAATGTAAATATCACATTTTATGCTTAAAGGCAAAATAGAGTGCAATGAGTTAAGAATGATAAGCATTGCGAATAATGAAATAGAAATGGATGTTATGGGTACCATAGTGTGTTTTGGCATGTAACTCATATGAAATTTTTGCATGTGGACCTTGCAAATCGTGTGTTTTAGCAAGCGTTCAGACCAAGTGGATGATATTATATTATGATAGAGACTCTAATACCCTAGAGAGTTGAAAAGGACAAAATGAAAATATATTTCAGACGTTTTTTCTGAGTAATGACTTATGAATGGAGTTAGTAGAGAATGGAATGCCGGTGATGTGCTTGAGTACGAGCGAATATACTTAGGAAATTTAGAATGTCTAAGTAAGGAAATGGCCAAATGGTTATTTATGGGTCGGAAGGACCCGATAAGGATTCATACAAACCTTAAATGTTTTGGAGCTTGATGAGATTTTATGTATAAAAAAATTTGATAACACTGTTAGAGTAATCTATTAAAATTTCAAAAAGGGGGACAAAAGGGTAAAAGTGTCCAAGAGGGTTAATAACCTCTAATTATGTATTATTTATGATTAGGCGGACTGCATTCGTGAAAAATAACCAAAATTGATGTTTTCATAGAGGAAATTGAAAAGTGATAGGATGAAATTCTAATGAGATGGCTCACAAAGTAATTCTGAGGATGGAAACCATTTAAGGGGTAGATAATTGTAACATCCTAAAATTTAAGACCGGGTTCTTAAATTAATATGGTAAATAAATAAGAGGTGAATAATTTAAATTAATGATTACAGGATAATCATATCATTAATAGATATAGAGTTTAGAAAGTTAGAAATAAGAATAATAACACTTTAAAGTTAAAGGGGTTAAAAGTGTCAAGTTGGTAAAGTGAGTTGACAAAAGGGTTAACTTAGTTATTTAAAGGGACTAGAAAATTTATATATTGAATGGAGGAGGACTTATTATGTCAAAACTTATATTAAAATGACAAATATTAAGGTCTGATAAGTTTTGGGCAAACCAAGTAAACTTGAGGGACCAAATATGAAAAAGTGGGAAATAAGATGAACACTCCTTTCATTTATCTTCTAGTTATGTATTAAGTATGCTAGAGAGACTCAAATGGCATTGTACTTCTCCTTTCCGTCAAGGGTTCAATCCAAATGAAGAATGAAACAATCAAACAAATGAGAGAAGGAATCAAGGCTTGAAAGGTAAAAATCTTCTCATCTTTTAGCTTATAATTTGAATTTATGAAGTAGGTCTAACCCTAATGTCAAATTTTATATGATACAATGAAAAATGTATTGGTTTCTAACCTCACTTAAGTGGTTTCCATTATCTTAATCTCAATCCAATCATCCCAATGATGGATTTAATGATTTGGGTAAAAAAAACTCCATGAACCTTAGAAATCTAAATTGGGGATTCCTTGTTCATATCATAAATTGGGATGGATTCTATGAACTAGATGATGTTTGAGGACAACTAATCCAATTAGGATACTCAAATACATCCATGATGGTAGAAAAGAGTATAAACATGGGTTTTAGATGGTTTTTGGAGAAATTATGATGAAAACAATTGAATTCTTGGTATGTGAGCATTTAATGAGTATTCGATGCTCATAAACATGAGTTGATACTAATAATATAATTTAAATGTGAGAAAATGAAGGCTTAAGTGATTTGCAGTTGAATTTATTGAATAATTGGCCATAAGGGCATTTGGGAAATCTAAGGATAACTACATGATGATTGACATCTAATAGGTGAATTACATTCAAGGATATTAATTGACACTTTAGAGATGGAATTGGAACATAAAAATGAAGAATCTCTTGATTTATAAGTGGTTCTAGTGATTGTTTGGCTACAAGGGTAATTTGGGGATATGGAATGGAATGGTGGATTCCAAAGTTATACTAGGTGTTTACAATGAGAATTTTTGTGATAAAATGTACCTAAAAACACTCATTTGAGTATGAAACAAGTTGGGAACAAACTTTTTAAAACTTGGAATGCTTAAGTGAACAAAGGAAAAGTTAGTCTTTCTTATGAAATTTGAGGATTTATATGATCTTAGAGGTTTCAAAGATCACTTAATGGATTAAGTGGAGTGTTTTAAGACGATAAAACTCCTCCTAAACATGTGTGAGAGCCTAAATAAATGGTACAAAGTGAATGAGAAAAGGCTCTTCAAGAACTATGCAAAATAGAGTGTTATATTGAGAAAATTAAAGATTTTTGTGCATGCAGGCCTCATTAGACGACCATGTGACGACAATACAAATCATTACACAAGTCGTGTAATAATCTGAAAAATGGAACTTAAATGTTTCATAACTTTTGCATACGGACTAGGATTTATGCGCTCTTTTCGCCTACATTTATATTTATACAAAAGGAATGAGATGAGACAATAAAATTTAGTAATGGAACCGATGAGGGGTATTTTGGTCATTTTAATGACTTCTGTATATACTGTAAAGGTTGTGTCTAAGCGGTGATTGCTTGTGAAGTTGAGCTAGAATGGAGTAGAAACCTTCATCGGAGAACAAGGTGAGTGCCTGTTGACATTTTCCCACTTTGGGGTTTTTGGACATAATGACGAGATGACGTGTGACAACCTGAAAATTTTTGCCGTATAAGTCAAGCCAATCAACCTTAAGTCAGACTCACTCAAGCTATCATTTAGCACTGTTTAGAGTCTGTTTGAGTGTTCTGAGCCCAATACATTCAAGGAATGAGTGTTAGGAAGCATCTCCCTTGGCCGTAAACTCAAGGTGGCCGTAAAATCATATGGCCGTAAACCCTATGGCCGTAAACTCCATGAGACATACCACTTGGGCCGTAAACTCCTCTTTATGGCCGTACACTCCCCTTTGATGAATCACATGTGATTCTAACACTTGGTCCAAGTGTTTCCTAGTCCCGTAAGGTGTTTCCTTGTATTTGGTTGCTTCTAAACACTATATTTATGTCAATATATGCCATTATATGTCATTTAGGACTCGTTAAGTCTCGTGACTTCATTCGTGGAATTTCTAATCCTTACGCGCATATTCGTTTGAATCACCCACTTAAGGTGAGTTCATACCCCTATAATCAATCTTTCAACTGTTTTAAATGCTTTTAAGGGGGGGGGGGGGATACAAGTTGAACACAATGATAATTGTGTAAATGTTTAGTTATAAACATCATTTTATAGGATTACTTATGTATAAGGAGTAATCAAAACATTTCAAAAACTCTTTTTAAGTTATGTTACTTTATAGTTTTTAAAACTCTGTTATTAAAGTACAATCATAACTTAGTAGATAAATGAGACTTTTATTCAAGTCAGTAACAGTTCAAGTAAACATAATAGTAAACTATAATAGTTATGGTTTAGAGGTTCAGTTCATACTAGATACTAGAACATACTACATTGAGAACATACTCAGGAAGGAAGATACAATACAATAACATATAGAACATACTCAGGAAGGGAGATACAATACAATAACATATAGAACATACCTAGGAAAGAAGATACAATACACGATAACATAGAGAACATATTCAGAAGGAACATACTATAACTATAACAGAATAACAAATCATGAAATTACACAGGAATACCGTATTTGTATAAACCAAAGTACGATCACCACGTACATGGGTTAACAAACACGAGGTACAATGTCATACCGAGTTTCAATAACAAAGGTATAAATACAACGTACCAGGGTTAGAAAACTTGAAGAATGACACTTACATCATACCACGTTTCAATAACAAAGGTACGAATACCACGTACCAAGGTTAGCAAACACGAAATATGATACAAGAGACATATAAACATATGTAAAATTCAAGTTAACAAATACAAAGTAATAACATATCATTCCAGATTTGCACAAACAACGGTACAAATACAACGTACCAGGGTTAGCAAACACGAGGTATAACGTCATACCGGGTTTCAATAACAAAGGTACAAATACAATGTACCAGGGTTAGTAAACTTGAAGAATGACACTTACGTCATACCGCATTTCAACAACAAAGGTGCAAATACAACGTACCAGGGTTAGCAAACACGATATATGATACAAGAAAAACTGTTGAGAGAAAAACTTAGAGACACACTTGAACAAACGTTAGAGCAAGTGGATTGCGGAATAGTTAATCTCGAAGGATCTAAAAGCTCAACAATAATATTAATAAGTTATAGTTAGAGAGTTAGTTACGTAAAAGTAAAGAAATAGAAATGATAACAATTGTTATATCAAGTATACACATAAGTTGATTCATAACAAGGAATGCATTCAAACCAAGTTAATAAGGAAGATCAAACTTAGTGATTAAGTCACAGAAGACTTGCTCCGGAGAGAGATTATAATCAGTTATGTTCTTGTAAGAATTGAGAGTAAGAAGTGATGAGTAAGATAGATAAATAGAAAAGATAACTTCAGAGAAGTGTATTCAGAATAGATGCGTGACTTATCCGTGTGGAATACAAAGAATGAGCTCTTATTTATAGAGACTCGAAGTACACTAGATTACATCTCTATAAGTAGCCATGCAAGGCATACTGGACAATAGAGTGTATTACAATAAAGACAAGTAAAGTAATCTAGCTAAGTGACTGCGGTAGGATGATTCTGGTTGCGGTTGTAGAAGAAGAAAGTTGACTGCGGGTGTTGGATGGCTGCGGTAGCTGAATAGGTTGCGGTAGCTGAAGTTCAAGAGGGTCACTTTTTATGATTCAACAAAAACATTCAATATAAGTAAAACATGTAACATAAACATTCAGTTAGAAGGTGACTTATAATGCTAACTTTATAATTTCTCGGTAGATATATTTAGGATATATATTAATTGAGTCCAGTAGATAGTAGAATGTGTGCTTTCCGCTTCATTCCCTGTTCCTTGTTTGGTTGTGGGTTTAGAGCAGATGCACTCAGTCTACTATCTATTTGATCTTGACTATATATATATTTCGTATACACCAAGTAATCATAAGGAGTATCAGGTATAGGTCAGGTCATAGTATACCAATTCAATACATCGTTTTCTAGTACAAAAACATATTTTCAGATAGAACATTGAGTAAACTAAACTAGAAACTTAACAGTGAAAGGTTTAGTTCATTCTATTAAACAAGTACAACTTAAAGGACCTTAAGTGGTTAATTCTATAATACTTTAGTTTATACATCTGGGTTATATATATATATATATATATATATATATATATATATATATATTTATATATATATATATATATATATATATATATATATATGTAATATCTGACAGATAGTTAGATGTGTGCTTTCCGACTTACCTCCTGTTCCTTGTTTGGTTGTGGGCTTAGGGCAGATTCACACAGTTAACTATCTGTTCGATATTAGATCATATATAACTAGTGTAAACTAAGTGATTATTGAAGGAACTATTGTGGTTACTATTTTTACTAAAAGAACTATTACAGTTAACTCCGTGAGTATCAAATGAATGCACCAGGGTTATATACAATGAAGATCTAACAAAAAATGGGATGTGTGACTTCCGCCTCATTCCTTGTTCCTTGTTTGGTTGTGGGCTTAGGGCAGATTCACACAATCGATTGTTTGTTTGATCTGTATTCAATATAACTTATATTCATTTAGTACTCATAGAAAGGATTGTAGAGTCATTTATGCTTATCTTTCATCATATCAGAAGGTATAGGATCTTCTGAGGAACATACGAACTTTTCTAAAAGAGCTTTCAACTTACTAATACACCACTTAAATACTTATGAACTCACCAGCTTAAATGCTGATCTACTCTTTCAAAAACTTGTATTCTCAGGTAACTAGTAGACAGGTACACATGCTGGGATTCAGAAGATGGAGCATAGTAGCTTCATGTCTTGTTTTGTCATTTACTTGTGTAATCTATCTTATGTGAAACACATACTTTGTAAAACCTTTCTTTCTAATACATATGGTTGTTTATTACTTTGATTACTATGATGCATGTCTTGTGATACTAAACATGACGTCCTCCGCCCCAGAACGTTTCCGTCGTTCCGGTTTTGGGGTGTGACATGACGAATGCAGAAATTCAAGAACATTAATGAATCAATCACCATAATATGAAAGTAATCTGTTAAAGGTTTTGTGTATAATGATATTGATATGGACGTACAAAGAAAACCGTAATCAGGAAAAAGCTTACATCAAAAGCTAACCTAATGATTATTTATAGGGAACATAAAATATTTATAAAAAAATATAAAACCCTAAAAAGGCTTCCCTAAAAAACCAATAATGCCAACTCAGTTTCAATATCTCAAAATACTCAACAATCTCCCTAGATGTTGAAACTGATGAAGATCACGATTTTCGGTCTTCTTGGCATTTCTCCCCCTAAATTGTGAGACTCATCAGTACATGGGGTCTTCAAAGCGAGAAAAACAAATATCATCTTACAAATGCGAACACCCCCTTGAATAATCAACACTCCCTCTTGAATCTTCAACAAATACTATAGAGAGAATCTGGAAAGTTAAGAAGAATCACCAACAATCTACGCAATCTCATAGTGCAAGTCCGTGTAACCTAATCGGTCATAAGGAGTGAGTTTTCCAAAATGTATCTTCGAAACCCGTCAGGTTTGATGAAATAAATGCTTTTTGAATATTCGCGATTCTTAAAAGTTAAAACCAGAAAAATAATAAAAATTATTTTGATTTTTTGTATTTTTAAATTTTAGACAAAAAGAAAGTATGGTAAGCATAACTCACTTACATGGGGTTTAGCGAGGAACCGGGCTCTGCGTGGGCAGAACTTCTGAGTCGAAAGCTGTTCTTCTCAGGGCCTTCTGGCGCTCCGAGACTCTCTACTAACACCTAGAAGGTGCTAGGGAAAGGCTTAGAGGGTTTTGGGGTGTTTGAGAGAGAAATGGGTGAAGAGGTGTGGAGAAATGAGGGGAAAACGAGCTCTATTTATAGGCTGGGAAATCTGCGTATGCGGGTCGTACATAATGGGTACGGTGGGTGTACTCAGTACGCTGGGTATACTGCATGGTACATTGGGTGTACTCATGGCCGGTGTCTCTATCTTTTTCCAAGCCGTAGGGAAGAAGTAGTGTCCCAGATCTTGCCACGTGTCACTTTTGGAGCTTATCCAAAAAAATAATTATCTTCTAAATTCCGTAACTTTCGCATACGAGCTCCCTTTTTGACATTCTTTATATCCACGCGTACGTAGCAACATGATTTACAACTTTTGTTTAGACCATGTTGGCTAATTTTGGCTTTATTTTTAAAGTTATATTTTAACATGGTTAGATAGTTAAAGTCCATTAAAAATTCATAACTTTGTCATCCGACGTCCATTTTCGACTGTCTTTATATCGTAGAGCTCCTATTAATGAGATCTTCTTTTCTCGTTTAGGTTGTGTCGACTAATAATCGATCGATCTAAAATTCGATTTCCGGGCTGGGTACTGCTACGCTAAATCTTAGAAAATTCATAACTTCCTCAAACGAAGTCAGATTTGGATGTTCTCTATATGCATGCTCTCGGTTTAGCGTATACTATGATATTTGTTTAGATTGCTAAAGCTAAAAAGTAGTTTATAAAAAAAATCACTTTTTATGTTACGTAGAGCCGTGCCAGTTTAATCGCGAAGCTTCAACGAGTCATAACTTCTTTGTTATAAGTTGGTTTTTAGCGTTCTTTATATGTACAGAATCCTTGTGACATACAATATAACTTTGGTTAAGATTATTTATGCTAAATTATCTTCTATCAAAAAGTCATTTTTAATGCTTATTATCTCTAAATTAACTAACCCGAATCTGTGGGCATTACAATTATCCCCCCCCCTTAGGATGATTACATCCTGGAATCATCACCAGAAAGGACTTTTATAATGACTCCGCACGTTATCTTTTCATCCCAGGTAATAACCGTAACTCTAATGTCCTTTCAAATGAGTATTTAACTCTTGGACTTCTTGACTGTTAGCGGTGCCCAATCTTGCACCTGCTCTTTATCTTATGTTGGACTTTCAATCGTAACCTTCGAGTTACAAACTTGATCCTTAATGCAGACTCCTACTCCTTCTTAAATAGACTTTACTTAAGATAATGTCTTTACTTCGATTATTGTAACAGACCGATGGGTCATGTTCTAATGACCTCTCATCGTATGATGCAACGCTTAGACTCAGGTCTTTTAGAGTCAAATTCCAAAATGGAAGATAACTTCCTTCATGTTATTATGTGGTCTAATCACATTCTAGCACGTAATGCTTCTAGCTACAAGTTTCTTACTTTCACGGTGATTGCTATACTTCTATTGATCGCTTCGATTATCTTTCACTTCAATCTTCTGGCTTAAGTCGGATGTTATATCGAACTTGGTTCTCTGAACCACACAACATACTTATCTTAGTCGGAATTGATTTGATATGACCACTAGGGTCGGAATAACAATCATCTTCTTAGTCATTATTGAAACATTGCTAATGACATATATGAACAAAACAGAAACAATTACTAGGGCCTTCGTAACCTTGTGACTTTTCCTGATCCAAGTGCGAGTTTTGTGCTTCCGGTAGTATAGGCCTCTACTACCTTTCACACCTATTCATACTCGTCCCAAGTATTGCCTCTCAGCTCTCCAAGTCACCATACAAGAATTTGACATAGACATTTAACATATCAGATAACATAACTAAGGTTTATATTATTTCTTGAAACGATTACATAGATATTTAAGTTCACCCCACACTATACCTCTTATATTAGGCTACACCACATGATACTATCTATATGGCTACCTTATATCTTGATCTTCAGATATATAGACCCTTACTCCTACTCCCTTGCATCGTAACCTGCTTCATCAAGGATCATCTGGAATGCTCTTTCCTTTGGCTTTGGCACATTCGATCTTGCTGCTTCATTTTTCTTCGGGCAATCTTTTGACGTATTCCGCTTGTCTCCATATCTGCAACATACCTTTTCATTAAACATACAATCCTTGAAATTGTGACCGATCCTCCCACATTTATAACAAGTCACTTCTCCGTAGTGTTGAAACAATAAAAAATAGATCGATAGATTCAGTAAATAAAAACAATAAAAACAATGATCAAGGTTGTTTTGAATAATTAATAATCAATGCTTTAGAAGAGTTTGGCTGGAACTTTTCTATAAAGACGATGTAGGGAATCACAAAACGATTAACCCTAATATAATATATGCATGGAATATTTATAACCTAACCCTATAAGCATAAATGTGGATGGACATGCCCAATCCGTTTAATAAAGGCTAAAATACATACATAGTAAAATTGACACAACACTTAAATAACTCAACAATCTCCCCTTTTGTCTCAATTAAGGAAGGAAAGTCTTCTACTACTGTTGTCGGTTCTGAACCTTGAAAGGCTTCAGAATGATACCCAAAAGATTGGTTCGGAGAGCGATGTACCGTTTAACCATATCAGAAAATCATTTCTGATCAGCAACATCATTGCGTTTAAAGGATTATGTGAGCCCCATTACATAGTTTAGACAGGAGGTGGAATACAGGTGTATGTCCAGAAAGAAGAACATACACTTCTGAGCTTTATCACCAATTTTCTTTTGATATGCCACACTCTAATTGTCTTTGATGATTTTTCCTAGCCTCATCTTATTTAGATTCTTCGATTCTTTGCTTCATTTCACAATTGGTTTCTTTCTTAGCACAACTGCAATCTCCACATCCATATTTGCAATCTCCTGAATGTAGCTGACTAGCATTCTCTTAAGATGGGCAATTATGGGCTTATACTTCTGTTCGTTCTTCGAAAGAATCAGGCACAATGAAATCCAATCATTTAGATTCATAAATGGCAAATCAGCAAGTGTGAAATCTACTTCATTGCGACTTGCTCCCCTGTAACCTTTAAACCTGATGTTCGTGAACTGTTCAACTGGAAAAGCAGCATAGACTTTTACTGCTACAATCTTCTTTAAGCTCCACAACATGTAATGAGGCTGATTGTGTTTAAGATAAAAAGTGAAGAGCTTATAATTGACATGAAAATCCGAATAAGGAACCTTCTCAATATGTTCAAAACCTCGGAATAGGAAAGCTTTCGGAGTGAGAGGGAAGTCGAACTGAAAATCTGAAGTACTGTTTAACTCAAACGAAACAGTTGGCTCCAACCAGTGAATGCTCGGGTTATCTATCACTTCCTTTTGAATTTGTTCCAAGGTCCATGGAGGAAAGAGGGTTTAATAGGTTTTGAGAGTAACTTCCACTTCCCTAGCTTCTCTTTCTTTGGATTTGGCTTCTTTGGCAATACGCTCAAGATCATCAAGCTCTATGTCATGAGAGTTTCTTCTTAGCTTTTCCCATTCATCCTCTTCTTCTTCTTCATCATTGTCATCAACCATTTTTCCTTTTCCTTTCGATGCAGAAGCTTCATTACCCTTCAGATCTTTTGATTTCGGCTGTGGTTTGTTTTCGTTCTTACCAGATTCATCAGTTGGTTTCTTGGGTTCTTCTCCAGATGTCTTCTTAGCTTCCCCATTGTTTTGGTGGAGCATCTGATTCCGAAACACCTTCAATGTGATCAAGCATGGAGAATACAAGTTTAAGTTTATCCGCGAGATGTTGTCGAATCGAGACTGTGAGCAACGAGTCACGAGTTTCGAAGAGATTTTACAGGTAAATATTAACATCGGCGACACAACTTTTTAGAAACGCCTTCTTGGAGTTAAGTTCATCGATCTGTTGGGTGGCATGAGATAGCTTCACAGATAGGAATTTCGTTTTCTCAATCTTGATAGCTAGCTGATCCATGATTTTATTTTCGATAGCCAGATCGTCCTGCAACTTTTCTATCTTGGAAACAATCGAATCACTCATCTCTGCATTGTCAACTTTTAGTTTAGAATGAACCTTGGAAAGAGCATCTTTTTCCGTTTGAAGGGTAGTACCAAGACTTGTGATGACTTTGTTTGCATCCTCCGTGTTTTTATCAGAAGAATTGCGAAAATCCTCCATAAATTGTGTAACGTCAGAAAGTTGTTTTTTCGACTTTTTCGGTTATTTCACGAACACTCTTCTTGGAACGTTCAACAGCCTTTGTTGACGTAGCAAGTATTTGTTGGATTAGGTGTCTAAGCCCGTAACTATAACTGGTATGTACTTGACCCAAGAGTAGCATGGTGTGACAACCCGGAACTTCTATCTTGTTCAACTATTCAATTCAATCAATGTTAGACTTGTTTCTGTTATCTTTTAGCACTGTTTAAGGGTTCGTTCAAGTGTTATAGGCTCGAGTACAACCAAGGTTGAGATTAGGGGTGAGTTATCAAAGTCATAAAGTACAATTTCGGGCCATACGCTCCTTTAGGAGGAGTGTACGGCCGTACACATGGGTGTACGGTCGTACACCCCCTCATGACCGCACACTCAAGGTGGTAGGTCACCCACCCCTATATATATATATGAGTAGACCTCCCTTCCTTCATTCCTTTCTCCCCTTGGCGGCACACTACTCCCTTTTCTCTCAAGCTTACTGAACCGAGAACCCTCCAAGGCTTCAAAAATGTAAGTATTCAATCCTTTAGCTTGTTATACTTGAAAGACCTCTTGACTTAAGCCTTGACTCTTCAAGTTTCATCATGTTCTTCATCCTTTGAAGGAGTATGGACGCACACCTTCATAAGGTTGATCGTACACACCTTAAAGGCCCTCCAAAGTGAGAGTTTGACCCCTATCAGCTAGTTGGACATGCTAAGCCTTTGATCCTAGCCTTGATTCACCTTAAAGTCGACAACTTTAGCATGAACATGAAGGGTGTACGACCGCACACCCCTTGTACGGCCGCACACACCTCCTAGGGACGTAAATCCACTTTGATGATCTTTATTGGCCTCAAACTTGCATTGCAACTAAGCATGGGACCTAGAACACTTCTTGGATGCTAGTTAGAACCTTGGAAACACCTCAAAAGCACACCTGTTCATGAGTGTACGGCCGTACACTCATGGGTCGTACACCCATGGCCGTACACACCCTTAGGGTGGCCGTACACCTCCCTGACTCAATCACATATGATTTTAGCACATAGTTCAAGTGTTTCCAAGTCCTTAGGGTGGTTTCCTATCATGTCTAGTTGTGAAATACCCTAATTTGAATCATATATGTGTTATTACATGTTAAATAGGATCCAATTGTGTTCGAGGCTTCACTTGAAACTCAACATCTCATATTGATCTTTCATACGAACCACTCACTCGAGGTGAGTTCATACCCCTACATTTTTCCGAGTTTTTAATGTTTTCAGGGGGGGGGGGGGGAATACAAGCCAAACATAAATGATTTTATGAAATTTATACAAAAAGGTTTTCAATAAACTTAAAACGGATGCAATCGAGACAAACATACAGTTTCTATACTTTTATAAAATATTTAGATATTTTATCCCTTCTGTATTATGCTGAGCATAAGGGACATTTGCCAAACACTTTTTGATTAATACAAAGTTATACATATACAAACACACAAACTATAATGGGTATAGTTTGGGAATTTATACAAGGATATACATATACAAACACACAAACTATATTAAGTATAGTTTGGGAGTTCATTAAATAGTTTACAAACTTATCCTTTACAAACCTTTCGGTTATTCATAAAAGGGTGTTTCTGTATTATTACTTGTAAAGTCGTTAATCTAATTGGAGACACGTCCTTGGGCGCTTACAAACTTAACTAAGTGGAGGACTACTTCTTATGATCCAGAGTCTCCTCGAGGGAGAGCGTGATTTTTGTGTATATATCTATACGGGACTGACTATCCTGCACCTTACTGCTAGCTACAGTAGGACCGGTAGGTCTACGGGTGACAAAGTCATAAAGGATACTGGTGCCCGATTCGCGCCATATTAAGTTTAATATGGTCATAAAGCTCGCAATGTAGATAACATCGATATATTTACGTAGTAATATACTATACATGAACAATGATTATTGGGTATAATTATGGCAAATACATGGTTTCGATATGAGAAATAAAACTACTATACATGCTGGTAGTAACCAGGGTTTTCAAACAGAACATTTCATACAAAGATTTTTCCTACAATACATCTAGTAGTAATCCAATCATACAAACATTTTTACTATTTTTATCTCACTTTTACTAAAGAAAATATTGGATTTTCTTGGAATTATGCTGTCACACCCCCAAACCAGACGGCGGAAACGTCCGGGGGTGGAGGACTTCATTTGTATTATCACAACACATGCATCATAGTAATCAAAGTACAAATAACCATTGTATTTAGAAATTATAAGTATTTACATGTGTTCAATCATTGTATATTGAAACCAAAATATTTATTGTCACACCCCGCTAAAGCGGAAACGCAAGGTATGACAGCGATAACGGTTTCATTGCAAAAGATAAAGATACATTACCATAGCAGTATTTAAAAGTTTACAACCCATAGCTTAAATAGAAACAAAATACAAGTTTTCCAAACAGCATTGTTCAAAATAAAACTTCATAATAGCTTCAACACGATGCAGCATGCTCTATGATGATGAATCTTTACATCCACTTACTAATTATTTCCTGAAAAAGCATGTAAAACGAGCGTCAACTATGAAAATAGTTGGTGAGTTCACAAGTATATAAAATCGAGCTTGAAACAAAGCTTTTCGTAATACAAGTACATTGCTTGAATGATAAACCAAGTGGATTGCTATTAAAGAATACAAGTTTATTGCTATAACGAGAATCGAGTTTTGTATGTCTATGAGCAAACAATGAGTCTCAACCAAACCTATGACTGAAGCCCTATCGAGATCTATGCTTATCGTTCCATAGATGAATATGGTATCATGCACTCCAGCGATTCGGGCGAGTGAGGAGTTGTCAATTCCTAATAGCGCTATCCATAATGACCATTGGCTCAAAGAGTTAATGGTTAGAGATACGGGAAGGGCCTTAGTACGATAAGTTCTCATGTTCCGTGTTGCATAGACATACATAAAGAAACATAGCAATACAATAGCAATCATGTTTGATACAATTCAATTTAAATACAACATGCAAATAATAGTTTTTCTAGACATGCTTTTCCACCCCAAAACATAAAAACTGAAAATAGGGGAGTGCGTGAATACTCACAATGTTTCGAGAAGATACAAGTAATGCTTCGGAATGCACCAACGTCTTACTACCGGGATCCTACGACATCAAACACACGCTAGTGAGTTTCCATGTCGAATCTAATGCTAATATACTAAATCCTACATATAGTGAAATGCCAATTTACATTTTAGTATTTGATTTTGTATCAATTGGTTACACTTTTTCTGAATAATACAATTCTACAAATCGTGCGATTAATTACAACATTGGAATATAAATTTTCCAAATTTAAATCCTTATTACAACATAAATTCACGAAAAATAGCATTCAAAGGATAAAAATTCTCAAACTTTTTATTTAACTGTTATTACACAATATTAAGCTGGGAAAAATATAAAAATGGATTTCCAAGCTGTTTAATTATATTTTATGATTTTATAGCCTTTATTTCAATAAAAATTGAAATAAATAGAAAACAGTTTCCAAAATTACCCAAACTTTTTATTTAGCTGTTATTATACATAACTAGGCTGGGAAAAATATAAAACATATTTTTCAGTGGGTATTTCTATTTTTCCTTGTTTTATTCCTCTAAATAATCATTAATTGAAGAATAAATATTAAACAGTTAAAATAAATTACCAAAAGTTTTTGTAACATCATTTACAATACAATTAACCTGGGAAAAATGCCAAAAGTGGTTTTGATATTGTCAAATCTGGTTTTGGGTATTTATGTGTATTTAAGTGTGATTAACTTTGGAAATTAAGGGAAAAATAGTTTACAGTGGAGAAAAATCCTCAAAAGTTTTATGTAACCTCCTACTGTTCAACATGATGTTCTGGAAACTTTTCATGAATTTTGGATAATCAGAACTATTTTTCCTATTTTTAGACCATTATAATTACCAAAAATTGGGAAAAATA
Source organism: Lactuca virosa (assembly GCF_052849685.1). Classification (NCBI taxonomy): domain Eukaryota; kingdom Viridiplantae; phylum Streptophyta; class Magnoliopsida; order Asterales; family Asteraceae; genus Lactuca; species Lactuca virosa. Next base: position 361,718,824 of record NC_136433.1, on the reverse strand, counting down.
GCAAGGTATGATGAAAAATGTTGAAATTATTTTTCTGAGTCACCCATCACAGGTAAGGTATGCGAAAATTGTTAGGTACAATTTTCTCACTCTCTAAAGTGGTTTTGTGATTTATTATACCCAAACAAAAAGAAAATCGGAAATCATATCAAACAGCAACAAAAACTGATGAAATTTAGTGAGGGGTCATTATTCACCATAAGGGTCATCCATGAATTTATTCCGGATTTATTGACCTCTGGAAGTATTTTAGGTGATTTATGTCCTTGGTTTCTAGCAATAATTTTAACAAATCAAAGAAATAATAAAAGCTTTTGGTATTTTACAGATTATCACATGCATGTGAGGGCTTTCAAAAGGAAAAATATCCAGAATTTATTCAGAAGGGAAATAGGGGTATTGAACCCAAACAAGTTAAGAAAAGTAGCATGCAATGATGCATGAGGTGTAAAGGTGGCTAAAGTTCATGAATTTGTGTAGCCCAATCAGTAGGGTTTTAAGCCACGAAATTTTAACCATCATTCACTGGATATGTTAAGTTTCCACAGTATTTTTCCCCAGATTTATGGTTGGGTTTAAAGCCATTGTTCATGCAAGACAAAAATGGTAATCATAAAAAAAGAGCTGTTTGCGCAACCATTTTGTAAAAATTGCCAAAAATCGGATATTTAATATTTTACAGTGAGACCAGTTGGGTTTGAAAGTTAACCCATGGAGCTATCCAGCACAAAAAGAATATCGGGATTTGGTTACGAAATGACCGAGTTATGGCCGTTCAAAGTTGAACAAAGTATTCTGGCAGATTGCATGTTTGCTTGAGTGCATTTTTAGGACATTTAACAAGAACACCATGCATGTCTTTGTTAAGGTCCGATTTCTAGCACATGCATGGAGTGAATGAGCATCCAAGATGTACTAGAAATGTTGTAAATGCTTTTAATCATGCAATAACACCAAAGAAATGGAGAAGAAGATGTAACACTAGTTTTTGAAGTCATATGAACATGCATGCATCATTTTCACTCCTTGCATGGGTTTGATCCCGGATTTTCACCATTTCAAACACATGCATTGTGTTATGGTGAGAATCTACAAACCACAAGGGGAAAATAAAGATTTCTAGCCATGGAAAGGCATAGAATCCGAAAAAGAAGAGAAAACTAAGAAGATGAAGAAGTAGAACTTGAAACCATGGAAGAAGATGTTGTTGTTTACCTTGGTTTTGATCTTGAAGGAAGTAAGAGCACTCCAAGCCTTCAAATTTTCGAAACTATGGCTGAGAATGAGAGGATTTTCGTGGGTTAGAGAGAGAGAGGAGAGCTTGTGAGTGGAAGTGAAGAGAGAGTGAAGAGAGTGAAGAGAGTGAAGAGAGAAGAGGTGAAGTGAGGGAATGAGCCTAATGATGGAGTTTTTGGGAAGAGAGAGCATGGGGAGAGGGGAGATGGCCGGCCATTGAGTGGGTTAGGCCTCCTCTCTCCTAATTTCAAATTTTATAAAACTCCCTCCAACATTTTTATAAAAACCCTAACTTTTATAAAAATATTTCTTAAGCAAATTTGATTTATTTAAAAATCTTGTTTTTAACTAATAAATTATGATTAATACTTGATAATTTAATTTCTATTTTATTGAACATAATTCATCATTTGATTAATAAAAATTTGATATTAGAGAGTTTTTAGCCAAATTTTATAAAGTTTTTAAGCTTTATAATTTACAAATTTGGATTTTTAACTCTTTTAGGGTTTTGGAATATTGCTTGATATTTATCATCATAATGAAGTATAATTAGAATACTTTAATTTATTTTTAGGGTTTTACACCCTTTTTCCAATTATAACAAAGCTTGAAAGTTTCAATCAATTTATCGCATTGGCATTTCCTATTGTAGTTGAGCAACTTACTAGAATTGTAAGTGTCAAGTATATCAGTCCTAGATCTTAGTTGGATCCTAGTTTATGCAAGACTTTGACCTAATCTATACTACTAGGTCATGGTATGTTGTGCATGAATGGTTTTTATAAAGATGCATGAGTCCGAGAATGACCTGAATTTGACAGTTGTCACAGTATCCCCCACTTAAAAAGAATTTCGTCCCGAAATTCATTCTATGTCATCACTTGTCGTCGCAAAGGAAAAGTTGTGGATACTTTTCCTTCATGAAGTCCTCGCGCTCCCAAGTGTATTCCGGTCCGCGTTTTGAGTTCCAACGAACTTTCACTATCGGGATCTTACTCCGCTTAAGTTGTTTAACTTCCCTGTCAAGGATTTCTATCGGTTCCTCAACAAAGTTTAGCTTATCATTGATCTTGATTTCCTCCAGGGGTACTATCAATGCTTCATCGGCTAGACATTTCTTAAAATTGGAGACGTGGAACGTGTCATGAATGGCGCTTAACTCCTGGGGCAACTGGAGTTTATAAGCTACCGAACCAATCCTTTCAATGATTTCAAAGGGTCCAACATATCTCGGGCTTAGTTTTCCTTTCTTACCAAAACGCACAAGCCCTTTCCAAGGCGACACTTTTAAAAGTACCTTGTCTCCTACTTGGAATTCTAATGGTTTTCGACGATTATCCGCATAACTTTTCTGACGATCTCTAGCAGCTTTAAGCCTATCCTTGATGATAGCAATCTTGTCAGATGTTTCCTGGATAAGGTCGAGTCTAGTCAACTGTCTGTCTCCAATTTCAGTCCAGCATAAGGGCGAACGACACTTGCGTCCATACAATGCTTCATATGGAGCACATTGGATACTCGTATGGTAACTGTTATTGTAGGAAAACTCAATTAGAGGCAGATAAGCATCCCAATTTCCTTTGAACTCAATGACACACGCTCGAAGCATGTCTTCCAATGTTTGTATTGTTCTCTCCGTGTGCCCATCTGTCTGAGGGTGGTAAGCTGTGCTCAAATCTATCTTGGTTCCTAGTGCCTTCTGTAGCATCCACCAAAATCGTGATGTAAAACGACTATCTCTATCAGAAATGATAGATAGGGGTACACCATGTAGAGAAACAATTTTGTCGATGTAGATTTGGGCCAATTTTTCCATCTTGAAATCTTCCCGAATGGGGAGAAAATGAGCAGATTTTGTCAGTCGATCCACTATGACCCAAATTGAGTCGTGACCTTTAGCAGTTCTAGGAAGTTTGGTAACAAAATCCATAGATATTTGCTCTCATTTCCATTGGGGAATTTCAGGCTGTTGCAACAAGCCGGATGGTTTTTGATGTTCAGCTTTGACTATTGAGCATGTCAAACACTTCCCGACATACAAGGCAATATCCTTTTTCATTCCGGGCCACCAATAGTACCCTTTAAGATCCTTGTACATCTTATCCGCTCCAGGGTGGATTGAGTATTTAGATCGATGAGACTCCTCTAGTACCATGTCTCTCATATTGTTAACCCTTGGAATCCAGACCCTGTCCTTAAAATAACGAACTCTATCAGGTTTGGTTTCAAATCTCACTTCCAAACCATGTAAGGTCTCGCCTGGAAGGTTTTCCTTGAATAAAGCTTTCTCCTGGGCATCAATGATTTGAGATTTCAAGCTTGTCTGAATCACTATTCCCAAAGCTCTCACACGGGAAGGTTTCACTCTTTCTTTTCTACTCAGAGCGTCGGCTACTACGTTAGCCTTCCCTGGGTGATAACGTATCTCACAATCATAATCACTAAACAACTCTACCCATCTCCTTTGCCGCATGTTTAACATTTTCTGATCTAGGATGTGCTGAAGGCTTTTGTGATCGGTATAAACGGTGCACTTGGTTCCGTACAAATAATGCCTCCATATTTTAAGAGCGAAAACTATTGCTCCTAGTTCTAGATCATGGGTGGTATAATTCTTCTCATGCGGTTTGAGTTGTCTAGAAGCATACACAATGACCTTATCTTTTTGCATTAACACACATCCTAATCCTTGATGAGACGCATCACAATACACCACAAAGTTCTCTGATCCCTCTGGTAAAGCCAGAATTGGTGCATTGCACAACTTGTTTTTCAGGATTTGAAACGCCTCTTCGTGTTTCTCTTCCCAGAGAAATTTTCTGTCCTTTTGAGTCAAAGATGTTAATGGCTGAGCAATCCTAGAGAAATTTTCAATGAAGCGTCTGTAGTACCCAGCTAATCCTAGGAACTGTCGTATTTCTGTCGGGGTTTTGGGGGCTTCCCATTTCTTGATTGCCTCTATCTTAGCTGGATCTACATGAATTCCTCTTTCACCGATCACATGTCCAAGGAAATGTACTTCCCGAATCCAAAATTCACACTTAGTGAACTTTGCATACAATTTCTGCTCCTTCAACAGCTCCAACACTAGCTTCAGATGTCTCTCATGATCTTCTTTGGTTTGCGAGTAAACAAGTATGTCATCGATAAACACAATTACAAACTTGTCTAGGTATGGTCTACAGACCCTATTCATCAAATCCATGAAAACAGCGGGCACGTTCGTTAGTCCAAAAGGCATGACTAAGAACTCATAATGCCCATAACGGGTTCTAAATGTTGTTTTGTGAATGTCCCCTTCGTGAATTCTTAGTTGATGATACCCTGACCGAAGGTCGATCTTTGAGAAATATGAAGCGCCCTGCAACTGATCGAACAAGTCATCTATCCGTGGGAGAGGATATCGATTTTTAATTGTCAACTTGTTCAGTTCTCTATAATCAATACACATTCGGAATGACCCGTCTTTCTTTTTGACGAATAACACTGGGGCTCCCCAAGGTGAAGAACTTGGTCGAATAAACCCTTTGTCTAGAAGTTCTTGAAGTTGTCCGGACAGTTCTTGCATCTCGGATGGCGCAAGGCGATATGGTGCTTTTACTACCGGTGCCGCTCCGGGAATTAAGTCTATCCGAAATTCGACCTGCCTGAGAGGGGGTAGACTGGGTAATTCCTCCGGAAACACTTCGGGATAGTTTCGAACCACTGGGATCTCCTTGAGTTGCTTAGCTTCAGGTTCTCTTTCTATCACGTGGGCCATGAATGCAGTACAATTCTTCTTCAGGTACTTGTGAATCTTCATGCTCGATACAATGTTTAAACTTCTCCCTGGCTTCTCACCGTGTATGATAAGGGTTTCTCCATTAGGGAGAGGCACTCTAATGACTTTCTCATAACAACCAATGTCCGCTCTATTCTTGGATAACCAATCCATTCCTACTATCACATCAAAACTACCTAGCTCTATAGGAATTAGGTCAATGCTAAAGAGCTTATCAGCTAAATTCAGAGTACAACCAGGAATTATATCATTAGCCCTAATTTCATGCCCATCAGAAAGTTCAATAGCATAAGCATTCCTCATCTTTTTCGATTTCAAGCCAATTAACGGGCTAAATGCTAAAGAAACAAAACTCATATCTGCTCCCGCATCAAATATTACCGATGCAAAATGGTTGTTCAGGAGAAACGTACCTGTTATCACTTCAGGGTTCTGACGAGCTTCTTCTGCACCAATCACAAAGGCCACACCTCTTGGCCATCCAACTTGATTTCCTTGGAAGTTTTGCCTGGCTTGGCCTTGTCCATTGTTACCAGGCCCTTTGTTCAGTTTGGGACATGCTCTACGGAAATGATCAATACTTCCGCACTCGTAACATGCCCTTTTTCCTTCCTTATTCAACTTACAATACTTCGAGAAATGGCCTGATTGCTTACAGTTTTGGCACACTGGGCACGCTCCCTTATGATGAAAGTTACACTTATTGCACTTCGGAAGCGGTCCTGAGTACTGCTTTCTCTCCTGCACTTCCTGTTCTTGAGTTTTCACTGGTTCTTGCTCCTGGGCTCTTACCATAAAGTTTCTTGAGACTTTCTGCTTCCTCCCTGACTTGCCTCCATACTTCTTCTCTCCCTGTTCTACTGGCTTCCTCTTGCTACTAGAGTTTTCCTTTGTCGATGTCCCCATCCTTATCACATCATTGTTTAGTCGGTTTGCCAGGCTTACTGCACTCTGAATAGTAGTTGGGTTTGCTGAGGTAACCATTCCCCGAATCTCTGGTGCCAGACCCCAGATGTAACGATCTATCCGTTTCTCCTCAGGAGTAACCATGTGAGGTACCAGTTTTGCTAGTTCATGAAATCGGACTATGTACTTCTCTATCTGTGTTCCAACCATAGAATGGTTCTAGAATTCAGATTCAAGCTTTTGAAGTTCATCCTTGGGACAATACTCCTCTATCAGCAGCTTCTTTAGGTCTTCCCAAGTTAGCTGATATGCCGCTGTACGACCTCGGGTTTGCACTAGAGTATTCCACCAGACCAATGCCCTATCTTGGAGCAAGCAAGATGCATACTCAACTTTGTTGCGCTCGAGGCATTTGCTAATGTGAAGGACCGACTCCATGCTGTCAATCCATTTCAGCAACCCGACCGCACCTTCCTTTCCATGGAACTTCTTAGGTTTACAGGCCATAAAGGACTTGTATTTGCATTCTCTTTCATTGTTTCCCCGGTTTCCTCCACTACTTCCTTGGTTAGCATTAAGTCCTGCAGTTACTTGAGTAACAATGTTTGGGATTGCTTCCAAAAGCTGTTGTGCTACAACTTGAGCAACATCGGGTGTTTCGTTCTGTGGGTGCCCGCGATTAGGCCTTCCTGACATGGTTCTATGACACAAGAGTAGAAATACGTATAAATACATGAAATAATGTATAATATTTAGTTCACTACTATTTTGGAAACCATACGTGTTGTCAAATAAAGGGGTTGCATTAATACCATGCATATAGATTTGAGAAAGAAAAGAAAAGAAAAATCTCTTTATTCTACCTTTTACCAAATAAGTTCTAAGGTTTGACCTCATAGTAAAAGTTTTCAAACATAAATAAAATTCTTCATTACCATTTGAAACTGCTTTAAAACCAAACCAATACATCAATTCCAAAATAAAGTTTTAAATGTTTTTCCCCAAAAGACACCCAACATGGGTTTTCATTTCATGACAAAATAAAATAAAATACTGAAATCAGAACCAAATGCCAATCGCTATCCCAACAAGAAACATCAACACCACAATCAGTAATAGCCCTCCAAGCACATAATATGCGGTCATCGCATGACCTGCCTCTCGCCTAGCAGCACTAGCAGTGACAGCAGTCTCCATCGAATGCTGAAACAGGATTTCCATCCTTGTCAAGACCTCATCCAAAACTTCCCGATGCCCAGCTATCACAGCGAGACTGTGACGTAGGCCCGCTGCCAGTGACTGCAATCTCTGTGATTCCTCCGGGGTCATACCTGGCTGCCTGACAGGTATCCCTATGACTCGCGGCGGTGAGGGTGCTCTCGGTCCTGCAACGCTGGGTCCTACCTTGCTAGGTCCTGCCGTGCCAAGTCCTGCTGTGCTGGTGGCTACCCTCCCTGGAATAGGAACACTCTTCCTCGCCGTCCTCCGAATGCGAAGTCCATAAAGCGGCGGCTGAGGCAACACGGATGAAGGCGATGCCTCACGTCGTTGACTCAGGGCGTTGTCATTGCTGATCTCCACCGAGTTCCCAGTATCTTCCGTGTCCTCCGATGGGTCTTCCTCTACCGAGGCAGGGGGATTGCGTCGAGGGATGACAGTGACGTAGCCGGACTCATCGGCTGAGGCGGTAGCGCGGGAAGATGACGATGTTGACATAGTGGACTGTGATATAGTTTCAATGAGATATGAAATGGATGACAATGTATGCCTATAATATGCAATGCTTACACACACCAAAACTAAATATTTTTTTTTTTTTTTTTTTGAAATAAAGTTTTCTCAAATATTTTTGTTGAACATGTTCCCATTATAATTAGCTTGGGCTTTGTATAAATCTTTCCTTAATTAAACATAGGTGATCAGGCTATGTTTAATCGAGGTCCAATGATACAACTCCCGACCTAATTATACTAGTAATATGTTTGATGTAAAAAGAATCTCTTTGTAAGTTTTAGTTATAGGTTGTGTTTTCTTAAAGGAAAACCGATGTTCTCTATAACTTTAGCTCTGATACCACTTCTGTCACACCCCGCTAAAGCGGAAACGCAAGGTATGACAGCGATAACGGTTTCATTGCAAAAGATAAAGATACATCACCATAGCAGTATTTAAAAGTTTACAACCCATAGCTTAAATAGAAACAAAATACAAGTTTTCCAAACAGCATTGTTCAAAATAAAACTTCATAATAGCTTCAACACGATGCAGCATGCTCTATGATGATGAATCTTTACATCCACTTACTAATTATTTCCTGAAAAAGCATGTAAAACGAGCGTCAACTATGAAAATAGTTGGTGAGTTCACAAGTACATAAAATCGAGCTTGAAACAAAGCTTTTCGTAATACAAGTACATTGCTTGAATGATAAACCAAGTGGATTGCTATTAAAGAATACAAGTTTATTGCTATAACGAGAATCGAGTTTTGTATGTGTATGAGCAAACAATGAGTCTCAACCAAACCTATGACTGAAGCCCTATCGAGATCTATGCTTATCGTTCCATAGATGAATATGGTATCATGCACTCCAGCGATTCGGGCGAGTGAGGAGTTGTCAATTCCTAATAGCGCTATCCATAATGACCATTGGCTCAAAGAGTTAATGGTTAGAGATACGGGAAGGGCCTTAGTACGATAAGTTCTCATGTTCCGTGTTGCATAGACATACATAAAGAAACATAGCAATACAATAGCAATCATGTTTGATACAATTCAATTTAAATACAACATGCAAATAATAGTTTTTCTGGACATGCTTTTCCACCCCAAAACATAAAAACTAAAAATAGGGGAGTGCGTGAATACTCACAATGTTTCGAGAAGATACAAGTAATGCTTCGGAATGCACCAACGTCTTACTACCGGGATCCTACGACATCAAACACACGCTAGTGAGTTTCCATGTCGAATCTAATGCTAATATACTAAATCCTACATATAGTGAAATGCCAATTTACATTTTAGTATTTGATTTTGTATCAATAGGTTACACTTTTTCTGAATAATACAATTTTACAAATCGTGCGATTAATTACAACATTGGAATATAAATTTTCCAAATTTAAATCCTTATTACAACATAAATTCACGAAAAATAGCATTCAAAGGATAAAAATTCTCAAACTTTTTATTTAACTGTTATTACACAATATTAAGCTGGGAAAAATATAAAAATGGATTTCCAAGCTGTTTAATTATATTTTATGATTTTTGAGCCTTTATTTCAATAAAAATTGAAATAAATAGAAAACAGTTTCCAAAATTACACAAACTTTTTATTTAGCTGTTATTATACATAACTAGGCTGGGAAAAATATAAAACATATTTTTCAGTGGGTATTTCTATTTTTCCTTGTTTTATTCCTCTAAATAATCATTAATTGAAGAATAAATATTAAACAGTTAAAATAAATTACCAAAAATTTTTGTAACATCATTTACAATACAATTAACCTGGGAAAAATGCCAAAAGTGGTTTTCATATTGTCAAATCTGGTTTTGGGTATTTATGTGTATTTAAGTGTGATTAACTTTGGAAATTAAGGGAAAAATAGTTTACAGTGGAGAAAAATCCTCAAAATTTTTATGTAACCTCCTACTGTTCAACATGATGTTCTGGTAAATTTTCATGAATTTTGGATAATCAGAACTATTTTTCCTATTTTTAGACAATTATAATTACCAAAAATTGGGAAAAATAGCAAGGCATGATGAAAAATGTTGAAATTATTTTTCTGAGTCACCCATCACAGTTAAGGTATGCGAAAATTGTTAGGTACAATTTTCTCACTCTCTAAAGTGGTTTTGTGATTTATTATACCCAAACAAAAAGAAAATCGGAAATCATATCAAACAGCAACAAAAACTGATGAAATTTAGTGAGGGGTCATTATTCACCATAAGGGTCATCCATGAATTTATTCCGGATTTATTGACCTCCGGAAGTATTATAGGTGATTTATGCCCTTGGTTTCTAGCAATAATTTTAACAAATCAAAGAAATAATAAAAGCTTTTGGTATTTTACAGATTATCACATGCATGTGAGGGCTTTCAAAAGGAAAAATATCCAGAATTTATTCAGAAGGGAAATAGGGGTATTGAACCCAAACAAGTTAAGAAAAGTAGCATGCAATGATGCATGAGGTGTAAAGGTGGCTAAAGTTCATGAATTTGTGTAGCCCAATCAGTAGGGTTTTAAGCCACGAAATTTTAACCATCATTCACTGGATATGTTAAGTTTCCAAAGTATTTTTCCCCAGATTTATGGTTGGGTTTAAAGCCATTGTTCATGCAAGACAAAAATGGTAATCATAGAAAAAGAGCTGTTTGCGCAACCATTTTGGAAAAATTGCCAAAAATCGGATATTTAATATTTTACAGTGAGACCAGTTGGGTTTGAAAGTTAACCCATGGAACTATCCAGCACAAAAAGAATATCGGGATTTGGTTACGAAATGACCGAGTTATGGCCGTTCAAAGTTGAACAAAGTATTCTGGCAGATTGCATGTTTGCTTGAGTGCATTTTTAGGACATTTAACAAGAACACCATGCATGCCTTTGTTAAGGTCCGATTTCTAGCACATGCATGGAGTGAATGAGCATCCAAGATGTACTAGAAATGTTGTAAATGCTTTTAATCATGCAAGAACACCAAAGAAATGGAGAAGAAGATGTAACACTAGTTTTTGAAGTCATATGAACATGCATGCATCATTTTCACTCCTTGCATGGGTTTGATCCCGGATTTTCACCATTTCAAACACATGCATTGTGTTATGGTGAGAATCTACAAACCACAAGGGGAAAATAAAGATTTCTAGCCATGGAAAGGCATAGAATCCGAAAAAGAAGAGAAAACTAAGAAGATGAAGAAGTAGAACTTGAAACAATGGAAGAAGATGTTGTTGTTTACCTTGGTTTTGATCTTGAAGGAAGTAAGAGCGCTCCAAGCCTTCAAATTTTCGAAACTATGGCTGAGAATGAGAGGATTTTCGTGGGTTAGAGAGAGAGAGGAGAGCTTGTGAGTGGAAGTGAAGAGAGAGTGAAGAGAGTGAAGAGAGTGAAGAGAGAAGAGGTGGAGTGAGGGAATGAGCCTAATGATGGAGTTTTTGGGAAGAGAGAGCATGGGGAGAGGGGAGATGGCCGGCCATTGAGTGGGTTAGGCCTCCTCTCTCCTAATTTCAAATTTTATAAAACTCCCTCCAACATTTTTATAAAAACCCTAACTTTTATAAAAATATTTCTTAAGCAAATTTGATTTATTTAAAAATCTTGTTTTTAACTAATAAATTATGATTAATACTTGATAATTTAATTCCTATTTTATTGAACATAATTCATCATTTGATTAATAAAAATTTGATATTAGAGAGTTTTTAGCCAAATTTTATAAAGTTTTTAAGCTTTATAATTTACAAATTTGGATTTTTAACTCTTTTAGGGTTTTGGAATATTGCTTGATATTTATCATCATAATGAAGTATAATTAGAATACTTTAATTTATTTTTAGGGTTTTACACCCTTTTTCCAATTATAACAAAGCTTGAAAGTTTCATTCAATTTATCGCATTGGCATTTCCTATTGTAGTTGAGCAACTTACTAGAATTGTAAGTGTCAAGTATATCAGTCCTAGATCTTAGTTGGATCCTAGTTTATGCAAGACTTTGACCTAATCTATACTACTAGGTCATGGTATGTTGTGCATGAATGGTTTTTATAAAGATGCATGAGTCCGAGAATGACCTGAATTTGACAGTTGTCACATTTATACAAAAGAAGAAGATATGACTCAAAGTAGCTCCATCTTCTCAAAAAGCTCGGGGAGTACCTGTTTATTGTTTCCCTGAGAATACAAGTAATCTGAAAAGGGAGTATCAACATATAGTTGAGTGAGTGTATAAGTGTTTATGTTTAAAAGGGTGTCTCTATATCTTGCATATGTAAACTGTTCCAGAAAATCCTATATTTTCTGTTGTATATGAAAAGTAGTTTTATTCCCATAAAACCGTTCTATTTGTAAACCAATGTTCTGTATTTGTAAAACTTGTAACTGAGAGTGTGCCAGGCTTCACCAGCTGTTATTGAAAATTATATTGAATCATTGTAGTTTGTATTCTGTAAACTGGTACTTTGAAGGTGTACTTACGTTTAGTTGATTATACACTAACGTATTGTTAATTTCTTTTTAATGAGTTATTATAACCATACTAAGATATGATGGCCTGAAACAAACGCTTTGTGGGCGTTTAAACTGTGAAAACAATTGCTACTCATTGGTGTGTATGCCTGATTGTAGCCAGCAGCCTAAGTGCGGGGTTGTCAATCCCGATATAGATCTACACACAACTTTTTTCGATCCCCTGGCTGGAGATTCTGGTTATAATGTCAGGACTTTACGTTGGTTGTCTAAATGAATTAAACAACCTGAATTGAATGACTCATAAAAAGCATATAAATGTTACATGTATATTAGTCATGAAAACCCAATCATTCTGAAATAAATGATTGACAGTATTTTTTTTGAATTAGTATTCCGAACATGTATTTGACAAGTGTAAACCCTTGATTTGTTCTGAATCAAAACCCTTGTTTCTTGTAAAACAGTGTATTCTAGTATGCTTGAATCATGAATTATTGTTCTATGTATCATAAATTATACCTATTATAATTTATATATATGTACTTTCTGAATCGGTATTTAACTATTTTTGCATGTAACCCCTTGCTCAACATGTTACAAAGGTATTTGGATTGATGAAATAACTTTTATATTTATATACATACACAATTCTATATATAAGTAAAATTTAAACGACACTCGGACAAATAACCGGTACTATAAGCCCACATCCAAACAAGGAAAAGGACCCAGAATGAGTTATCAGTCCTAAGCCTTTTAAATCTTATTTATATACGTATATATATATATATATATATATATATATATATATATATATATATATATATATATACAAATATGAATTTTGGGGAAAAATATAAGATTATAAAAGAGTTTAATGTTTTGAGTATTTTTGATGATATAATGTCGTTTTATCATGATTTGAAATCATGATTTTATAACACAAAGTTCTTGTGTTATGCTTGTATTCCCCCCCCCCCCTTTAAAACAGTAGAAATTATGAAAACACGGGGGTATGAACCCACTTGATAGGTGGTGATCTGGACAGCGTTTCGTTTCCAGGAAAAGAGTTTATTTGACGAAAAACCGGCTTTAATCGGGCAGAGTTTTGACTGGAGAGAGGTTAGCTTCTCAAGAATTTCGGGGCTTCGAGGCTTGCTTAGGGTTTGAAATATGATACCGGGGCTTTGGGAGGGTTGTAAATATGCTTGTGGGGGTAGAAAATGTGAAGAATGATGAATTTTGGGGTGAAATGTGTGTAAAATCCAAGAGATCTCTCACCCTTTATATAGGGTGCGAGGGTGCGGTCCGAAGGATGAGTCAGCAGGGCACACGTCGGGCATGCGAAGGGGACACGGAGGCGAGGCTCGGACGCGAACACCTGGTGCAAGGCGCGTCGGAAGGTAAGTGGACCGCGGCCTCGGTCGAATCAGAAGGAGCCACGCGAGACTTCGGTCCAATCAGCAGACGACACGTAGTAGACACGGGGAAGCCTCGCATGCGAGGTGACGTGGACGAAGGTCAGCCATGCGAAAATTTCCGGTTTTCAACATTTCTCGATTTTTGTGCAAAAAACGTGCGAAAATCATAACTTTCGCATACGAGTTTTCGACGTTCTTTATATGCACGCGTAGGTAAATTTATACTCTACGACTTTCGTTTAAACTTCGTCAGCTAATTTTGAATTTATTTTTAATATTATTATTTTTAACCGACCGGGACAGAAAATCCGTTAAAAATTCATAACTTCTTCATCCGACGTCCGTTTTTGTCTGTCTTTTTACCGTTGTACTACTATTGACGAGACCTTCAATTCTCGTTTAGGTTGTGTCGGCTAAAAATCACTCGATCTTTATTTCGAGTTTTTAGCTGTACACTGCTATACTGAAACTTAGAAAAATCGTAACTTCCTCATACGAAGTCAGATTTTGCCGTTCTTTTTATGAAAGTTCTCGGTTTAACATAAACTACAACTTTCATTTAGATTGTTATGGCTAAAAAACCTTTTATTGAAAATTCAGTTTTTACACTGAATAGTGTTTTGTCGGTTTTGTCGCGGATCTTCGATTGGTCATAACTTCTTCGTTATAACTCGGATTTTAGTGTTCTTTATATTTTTGGAAACCTTGTTACAATCTCTACCACTTGGTTCATCCCAATCGAGATTGTTTAATAATTTATTTTTGAGGGTCAATTATGTAAATATACACAGTATGCTAAAATTCCTCTTTATTGTTTTAAAGAGAACTACACGTTGACCTACATTATTACATAGGTTTGAAATAACGGTTTGTTACATTATCCCCCTGTTAGAGAGAATTTCGTCCTAGAGTTTTGAGAAGTCGGAGCAATTAACGGTTTGTTACATGGTTTCGATATGAGAAATAAAACAACTATACATGCTGGTAGTAACGAGGGTTTTCAAACAGAACATTTCATACAAAGATTTTTCCTACAATACATCTAGTAGTAATCCAATCATACAAACATTTTTACTATTTTTATCTCACTTTTACTAAAGAAAATATTGGATTTTCTTGGAATTATGCTGTCACACCCCCAAACCAGACGGCGGAAACGTCCGGGGGTGGAGGACTTCATTTGTATTATCACAACACATGCATCATAGTAATCAAAGTACAAACAACCATTGTATTTAGAAAGTATAAGTATTTACATGTGTTCAATCATTGTACATTGAAACCAAAATATTTATACAAAAGAAGAAGATATGACTCAAAGTAGCTCCATCTTCTCAAAAAGCTCGGGGAGTGCCTGTTTATTGTTTCCCTGAGAATACAAATAATTTAAATAGGGAGTATCAACATAAAGTTGAGTGAGTGCATAAGTGTTTATGTTTAAAAGGGTGTCTCTGTATCTTGCATATGTAAACTGTTCTAGAAAATCCTATATTTTCTGTTGTATATGAAAAGTAGTTTTATTCCCATAAAACCGTTCTATTTGTAAACCAATATTCTGTAGGTTTGAAATAACGGTTTGTTACATATGCAAACATTTTTACAAATTTATCAACAAGTTTTTACTACAAAACGTCGCTTATGAACTCACCAGCTTTATGCTGATACTCTTTCAAAACTGCTAGTATTCTCAGGAAATCAGTAGACAGGTACCTCCTGGAGTTTTGAGAAGTGGGAGCAATTAAAGTCATGTCTTTATATTTTACTTACACTTTTGATGTATTCAAACAAGACTTAAACAGATGTAAACCTTTTTCATATGTGTATTCAATGTAATGGTTGTGTTTACTATGATTGCTATGCTACAATTGTTGTGATACTACACATGACGTCCTCCGCCCCCGAACGTTTCCGCCATTCCGGTTTGGGGGTGTGACAGATTGGTATCAGAGCTCTTGTTTATAGTGAACTAAGCATACCGAACCTTACATGGTATACAACAATAAACACTAAGGGGCTGAAGTACTCTGAACTAAAAGTATATTTTTATTAAAATATAAGTATTTTATAAGAAGTATACAAGTATACATACATAACAGAACCAGAGTCATAGGTAGAACAAAACAAAAGTATTTGGATGTTGGACACTGCGGTCAAACTTGGGCAGCTATGCAATCATGTCTAGGGTCAATATAGTCTGATCAACTATATTTATTCGAGACATGACCAACATGTGCTTGGGAGTGACTGTGGTGTTGCAGCAAGCCTAAAACTTACCAAGTATACATACATCAGATATCGGTAGAACAAAAACATACAACTTAAAATACTATAGGAGTATTTTGGCTAGAGCCGAATACAGTATAGAGATTCATTCCAAGTGTTGCGACATATTTCTTCTTAGCGATAGTTACTTGCAATAGTAACCCTCCTTTATATATCGCTTCGTAGAACAATTTAACTTTCAGAATGAGATATATCTTGATTTAAATTTAGGGAACTTATCATCCTCTTCTTCCTGATTGTTCTAGAACAAGATGCCTCCCTGAAGAAGACCCATCAAAAGGAACAATGACACTCCGCCACCACCACCCCCTCAGTTCGATCCTGTTATGTTCCAAGCAGCAGTTACAGCTGCCATGACTGCAGCAATGGCGCAAGTAAACTCTGGTGGATCCGGAAGTGGTACTCATCCCCAGAACCTCGGTGATCAGGGACATCAGAAGGAGTGTTCCTATAAGGACTTCATGAACGCAAAACCCAAATCCTTCGACGACAATGGAGGTGTTATTGCCCTGACTCGATGGTTCGAGAAAATCGAATCCATCTTCGAAATTTGCGCCTGTTCCGAGGCCAACAAGGTGAAGTTCGCCGCCTGCACCTTCACCGATAGAGCATTGACCTGGTGGAATGGTCAAGTCAAATCCTTAACCCTGCCAGTGGCTAATGCCATGGGTTAGGAAAGTCTGAAGGAACTTATGCTTGCTGAATACTGCCCAAGGGGCGAGATGCAGAAGTTAGAGCACGAGCTCTGGAACCTAAAGATGAAGGGTTCCGACATTGCTGCCTACACAGCTAGATTCTGTGATCTGGCTCTCCTCTGTCCAGGAATGGTCACCCCGGAAAGCAAGAAAATTGAGAGATACATTTGGGGACTGACGCCCCCAACCCAAGGGAATGTCTTGGTTGCTAAGCCTTCTACTTTTGATAGCGCCAAGTGCCTGGCGCGGACTCTGATAGATCACGGGGTCGATCTTGATGAGGTGAAAGCTGTTCCCAAGCCACAAAAGGAGAGTGGTGGGAAGAAGAAAAAGTTCTAGAACAAACGAAAGGGCCAGTCTTCGTAGGAGCCCTCCAAGAAACAACAAATAGTGGCAGTCCACGCTGCTGTTCCAACCACCTAAGCCCCTACCAGTGGTTATGTTGGTACTCTTCCAAAGTGAAACAAGTGTAACTTTCATCATCACAGACCCTGCCGTGATATGCAATGCAACAGCTGTGGAAAGAAGGGACACACGACTCGATACTATAAGGCACCAGTCCAACCAACCAATCAGGCTTCTGGAGTGGGCGCCGGTCAAGCCTGTTATGGTTGTGGAGAGGTTGGACACTTCAACATAAATTTCCCTAAGGCAACAACAGCTGGCAATACAGGGAGGGTGCTAGCTATGGGCCGGGAGGAAGTAGTCGTTAATCCTACCGTTGTTACGGGTACGTTCCTCCTTGACAACTCTTATGCATGCATTCTTTTCGATTCTGGTGCGGAGAGGAGTTTTGTTAGTCATGCATTCAAACATCTACTCAAATGTAAATCCCAACCTTTAACTGAAACATTTACCGTCGAGATGGCTAACAGAAAGAAAGAGAGCACTAACGACATATTCATTGGCTGTACTCTTACCCTAGACGATCATTTCTTTCCCATCGACCTTATGCCAGTATCCATAAAGAGCTTCGATGTTATAATTGGCATGGATTGGTTAAGCCCCAATCGTGCTGATATCCTTTGCTACGAGAAAGCTATTCGTCTCAATCTTTCCTCTGGCGAATCCCTTACTATTTACGGTGATAAACTCAGTTCTAACCTTCGTATCGTTTCATGCATCAAGGCCCATAAATATCTGCGAAAGGAGTTCCATGCATTCCTAGCTCATGTTGTTGACGAAACGCAAAAAGTTAAAGACCTCGAGAGCATCCCTGAAGTCTGTAACTTTCCTGATGTCTTCCCCGAAGATCTTCCAGGGATTCCTCCTGAGCGCCAAGTCGAGTTTTGTATCGAATTAATCCCCGAAGCTACTCCTGTAGCTAAATCTCCATATCGTTTAGCATCGGCAAAAATGCAAGAGTTATCCAGCCAGCTCAATGAGCTGACCAACAAAGGATTCATAAGACCCAGTTCCTCACCCTGGGGAGCCCCGGTCTTATTCGTGAAAAAAAAAGATGGATCCTTTCGGATGTGCATTGATTACCGAGAACTGAACAAGCTTACCATCAAGAACCGTTATCCCTTACCCATAATCGACGACCTCTTCGACCAAGTTCAGGGAGCCAGTTATTTCTCAAAACTAGACCTTGGATCAGGGTACCATCAGTTACGAGTTCACGAGAATGATGTTCCCAAAACAGCATTCCGAACTCGTTATAGACACTACGAGTTTGTAGTAATGCCCTTCGGTCTAACCAACGCACCAGTAGTATTCATGGACCTGATGAATCGGGTGTGCCACGCTTTCCTAGACAAGTTCGTGATCGTGTTCATTGACGATATACTTGTCTATTCGCGGAGCGAAGATGATCATAAACAACACTTGAGACTAGTGCTAGAAACATTAAGGGCGGAGAAACTATATGCAAAATTCTCAAAGTGTGAGTTCTGGATCAGGAAGGTAACTTTCCTTGGTCACGTGGTTAGCGAGGAAGGCATAAACGTGGACCCTTCCAAAGTCAAAGCAATTGAGAATTGGTCAGCACCAAAGACACCCACAGAAATCCGCCAATTTTTGGGTCTCGCTAGCTATTATCGCAGGTTTATCCAAAACTTATCCAAAATCGCAAAGGCCTTAACTACCCTGACACAGAAAGGTATAACCTTTAGTTGGGGAGAAAAGCAAGACACTGCGTTTCAAACCTTGAAGCAGGCCCTATGCAGCGCACCTATCTTTTCCCTGCCTGAAGGGACAGAAGACTTCGTTGTCTACTATGATGCATCCAATCACGGCCTAGGTTGTGTGCTCATGCAGCGAGGAAAGGTTATCGCCTATGCCTCGAGGCAGCTGAAAACACACGAGGTCAATTACACCACTCACGATCTAGAGTTGGGAGCAGTGGTCTTCACATTAAAGATCTGGAGACATTATCTCTACGGAACCAAGTGCACTTTATTCACCGACCATAAAAGCCTATAACATATCTTCGATCAGAAAGAATTAAACATGAGGCAGCGGTGATGGGTAGAGCTACTCAGTGATTACGAGTGTGAAATACGCTACCATCCCGGCAAGGCCAATGTGGTAGCAGATGCCCTCAGCCGAAAGGAGTATTCAGGTCGTAGGGTGAAGGCATTGATAATGACCATCCATTCCCAATTATCCGCGAAAATCAAAGAAGCTCAGCTGGAAGCCTTAAAACCCGAGAACATGACGGATGTAGCCTTGCGGGGAATGGAAAAGAACTTAGAGGTCAAGGGAGACGGAGTTTACTATTTCATGAACCGGATCTGGACCCCAAAGTACGGCGGGTACAGGGAGGTTGTCATGAATGAAGCTCACAAGACTAGATACTCCGTTCACCCAGGTTTAGATAAAATGTATCTGGGATCTCAAACAACTCTATTGGTGGCCGAACATGAAAGCAGAAATCGTTACCTTCGTGGTCAAGTGCTTGACTTGTGCCAAGGTGAAGGTAGAATATCAAAAGCCTTCAGGTTTACTTCAGCATCCAGAAATACCGGAGTGGAAGTGGGAAAGGATTACAATGGATTTTATCACTACGTTACCCAGATCTCCGAGTGGGCACGACGCCATCTGGGTAATTGTCGATCGACTGACTAAATCTGCCCACTTCCTGCCAATCAAACAAAACTTCAAAATGGAGAGACTCACACGAATATACCTTCGAGAAATATTTCGCCTTCATGGGGTACCTGTATCCATTATCTCTGATCGAGATAGCAGGTTTACCTCGAGGTTCTGGTAATCAATACAGAAGGCTCTTGGAACTAAGCTGACTATGAGCACGGCTTATCATCCACAGACAGATAGACAGAGTGAGAGAACAATCCAGACATTGGAAGATATGTTGAGAGCCTGCGTCATCGACTTTGGCATGTCGTGGGACACTCATTTTCCATTGGTCGAATTTTCTTACAACAACAGCTACCATACCAGCATCAAGGCTGCGCCGTTTGAAGCCCTCTATGGCCGTACGTGCAGATCCCCTCTGTGATGGGCTGAGCTGGGTGACACACAGCTGGTTAAAGGTCAAGCCCCCGACAACACTCTCACAGGTCCTAAAATCATCCGAGAGACGACTGAAAAGATCGTACAAATCCGAGAACGACTGAAGGCATCAAGAGATAGACAAATGAGCTACGCCGGTAAGAGACGAAAACCCTTGGAATTCCAGGTTGGTGACCGTGTCCTTTTGAAGGTCTCACCCTGGAAAGGCATGATACGCTTCGGAAAGCATGGAAAGCTAAATCCAAGATACATTGACCATTCGAGATCCTCACTAGGATCGGTCCCGTAGCATACAAACTCCAGTTACCTCGAGAACTTAGCAACGTACATCCCGTCTTCCACGTGTTGAACCTGAAGAAGTGTATGTCCGATGAGAAACTTGTGATTCCCATCGATGAGATCGAACTAGACAAGAGCTTACACTTCGTAGAGGAACCAGTTGATATCATGGACCGGGAAGTCAAACGAGCGAAACAAAGCCGTATCCCGATAGTGAAGGTTCGCTGGAATGCCAAGCGGGGACTTGAATTCACTTGGGAGCGTGAGGATTCAATGAAAAAGAAGTACCCTCATCTTTTACCAAGTCCATGATTTGTATTTCTATTCTTGAATTTCGGGACAAAATTCCCTCTAACGGGGGGATGATGTGACAACCCGAAACTTCTATCTTGTTCAACTATTCGATTCAATCAATGTTAGACTCGTTTCTGTTATCTTTTAGAACTGTTTAAGGGTTTGTTTAAGTGTTCTAAGATCGAGTACAACCAAGGTTGAGATTAGGGATGAGTTATCAAAGGCGTAAAGTAGCATTTCAGGCCATACGCTCCTTTAGGAGTGTACGACCGTACACATGGGTGTACGGCCGTACACCCCCTCATGGCCGCACACTCAAGGTGGTGGGTCACCCACCCCTATATATATGAGTAGACCTCCCTTCCTTCATTCCTTTCTCCCCTTGGCTGCACACTACTCCCTTTTCTCTCAAGCTTACTCAACCGTGAACCCTCCAAGGCTTCAAAAACGTAAGTATTCAATCCTTTAGCTTGTTATACTTGAAAGACCTCTTGATTTAAGCCTTGAGTCTTCAAGTTTCATCATGTTCTTCATCCTTAGAAGGAGTACGGCCGCACACCTTCATAATGTTGGCCGTACACACCTTAAAGGCCCTCCAAAGTGAGACTTTGACCCCTATCAGCTAGTTGGACATGCTAAGCCTTTGATCCTAGCCTTGATTCACCTTAAAGTCGACAACTTTAGGATGAACATGAAGGGTGTACGGCCGCACACCCCTTGTACGGCCGCACACACCTCCTAGGGCTGTAAACCCACTTTGATGATCTTTATTGGCCTCAAACTTGCATTGCAACTAAGCATGGGACCTAGAACACTTCTTGGATGCTAGTTAGAACCTTGCAAACACCTCAAAAGCACACATCTTCATGAGTGTACGGCCGAACACTCATGGTCCGTACACCCATGGCCATACACACCCTTAGGGTGGTCGTACACCTCCCTGACTCAATCACATGTGATTTTAGCACATAGTTCAAGTGTTTCCAAGTCCTTAGGGTGGTTTCCTATCATGTCTAGTTGTAAAATACCCTAATTTGAATCATATATGTGTTATTACATGTTAAATAGGATCCAATTGTGTTTGAGGCTTCACTTGACACTCAACATCTCATATCGATCTTTCATACGAACCAATCACTCAAGGTGAGTTCATACCCCTACATTTTTCCGAGTTTTTAATGTTTTCAGAGGGGGGGGGGGGAATACAAGCCAAACATAAATGATTTTATGAAATTTATACAAAAATGATTTCAATAAACTTAAAATGGATGTAATCGAGACAAACATACAGTTTCCATACTTTTACAAAATGTTTAGATATTTTATCCCTTCTGTATTATGTTGAGCATAAGGGACATTTGCAAAACAGTTTTTGATCAATACAAAGTTATACATATACAAACACACAAACTATAATGGGTATAGTTTGGGATTTCATACAAGGATATACATATACAAACACACAAACTATATTAAGTATAGTTTGGGAGTTCATTAAACAGTTTACAAACATATCCTTTATAAACCTTTCGGTTATTCATAAAAAGGGTGTTTCTGTAATATTACTTGTAAAGTCGTTAATCTAATTGGAGACACGTCCTTGGGCGCTTACAAACTTAACTAAGTGGAGGACTACTTCTTATGATCCAGAGTCTCCTCGAGGGAGAGCGTGATTTTTGTGTATATATCTATATGGGATTGACTATCCTGCACCTTACTGCTAGCTACAGTAGGACCGGTAGGTCTACGGGTGACAAAGTCATAAAGGATACTGGTGCCGGATTCGCGCCATATCAAGTTTAGTATGGTCATAAAGCTCGCAATGTAGATAACATCGATATATTTACGTAGTAATATACTATACATGAACAATGATTATTGGGTATAATTATGGCAAATACATGGTTTTGATATGAGAAATAAAACTACTATACATGCTAGTAATAACCAGGGTTTTTTAACAGAACATTTCATACAAAGATTTTTCCTAGTAGTAATCCAATCATACAAACATTTTTACTATTTTTATCTCACTTTTACTAAAGAAAATATTGGATTTTCTTGGAATTATGCAAACACTTTTACAGATTTATCAACAAGTTTTTACTATAAAACATCGCTTATGAACTCACCAGCTTTATGCTGATACTCTTTCAAAACTTATTGTATTCTCAGGAAATCAGTAGACAGGTACCTCCTGGAGTTTTGAGAAGTCGGAGCAATTAAAGTCATGTCTTTATATTTTACTTACACTTTTGATGTATTCAAACAAGACTTAAACAGATGTAAACCTTTTTTATATGTGTATTTAATGTAATGGTTGTGTTTACTATGATTGCTATGATACAATTGTTGTGATACTACACATGACGTCCTCCGCCCCCGAACGTTTCCGTCGCTCCGGTTTGGGGGTGTGACACATGGTCCATTTGGGTTGCCTTCACCAGAACAATCTGATAGGATGGATATTTGAGAAAGAGGTTATTTGTGATTTATTAATATATTATAAGTATAATATATTAATATGAAATCGTATTATTTAATTAGTATTGATCAAGAATTAATTTGGAATTAATTTAGTGATCTAAAGAGACTAATTAAATTAACGGGGACTGATTATGTAAATCAGTGATACATTTGGTTTGAGCTATTGATCCATGATGGGGTAAGTTTATGTAAGAGTCCATAAAGAGTTAGCCCACATAAGTTATGGATCATAGCCTATGTGTATGGATTAGGGTTTACACATGACCCTTGGAATCCTACACTATATAAATGTTACCCCTTAGTCAAAATTGGAAAACCTAAGTCTTCTAGGAAGAGATAGAGCCGATTTTGGAGTGTATAGCCTCTCTCTCAAAGTCCTCCTTTGTCCATGGTGTTTGTGAACCATTTGAGGCATCACATTTGAGGTGCTAAGTTCTTAAAGGCCAAACACATCAAGCTACAACAAAGAGGTATTATTCTAACTATATTTTATGATTCACATATAGAATTGTATGCTAGTTGTAAGCTTCATGCTTTGGATATTTTATTGCATGTATAACTAGAGAAAACATAGATCCAAAGCTATTAGGGTTGTATGTGCACCATAGGAGTGTTATAGTACACAAAACCCAACAGTGGTATCAGAGCCATGGGTAGTTTTCGTTTATATTGTTGCATTTGTGAATTGTTCAAAGCTGGAAAAATCAAAATCTGCATTCTGCCAGACTGGACTCGCCGAGTCCATGGATGAACTCGACGAGTTCATGATGAACTCGACGAGTTCATGATGAACTCGACGAGTTCATGATGAACTCGACGAGTCCATGAACTGACTCGACGAGTCGGACAGTCTGTTGGCAGATTTTCGGGTTTTTTTTGGCCTGGATTGGATTAAGATCACTACCACAAACTGTTTTGCATTATAAAATCTGTTTTTTCTGATATGGTAGTGGTTATACTCATCCAATCAAAAGATAATTGTCAAAATTTTAAGATAATTGTTGGTTTATATGATAAACAAAATTACTTGTAAATTGTTGATTTGATATTATCTTGCCTTATGAGTTTAATTATATGAATGATAAATTATTTGATAATTTTGCTAGTTAAAGTTGATCTTAATGTTTTATTTTAAAGAATTCCATAACTTGTCCTCAAGTTATGGAAAATGAAAATTCTCATTCATAAAATGCATTAAACTCATAAGTTATGGAAACCAAAAGTTTTCAAGAGTTACAAAACTTGGCCTCAAGTTTTGGTATTTAAAATGTCTCAAATTTTGAAACATGGATTTCTAAAACTCTTGTAATTGAAAAGTGCATCTCTAGGGTTCATAACTTAAAAATTAATTAAATAGTTTTAATTTTGAATTTTTATATTTAGAACCTTGATGTATTTGAATAGTTCAAATTGCACCTTATGGACTTTATTAAATTGATTAAAGTATTTGAATAGTTCAAATTGCACCTTATCGACTTCTAGTATTTTAAAAGTTTAAAATACACCCTTATACTATTATAATATTAAAAGTTTAATAATTATATATATGTATAAGACAAGTCAGTCTTACCGTTAGTAGGCCTCATTCACGAAGCCAATCTATAAGGGGGGTATAATGATCCTGCCTATAAAATGGTGGTTTAATGAGTGTCCACTAAGGGTGTTCGTTAGGATGTATCGGTTTGATCCGATCCAATCAAGTCAATCCAAATTGATTTCGGTTTTCAAAACATGGATCCGAATAGTCCAAACTAAATTCAAATCCGATCCGATCCAATCCAATTACAATTCGGTTGGATCGGTTTTTATAATTCGGTTTTCAAAAACCGAAACATTTTAAAACGACATATAATTATAATATTACCCAACTTTACACAAGAAGCGAAAACAAATTATTTAGTTGTGATTTGAAATTTATAAACAATTACTAAGAAGATATATTATAGTTAATTATTTTATAGATAGAAAACTTTTGAGAGAAAATACATATGAATGTTTTTTGATCGGGTGAAACGTTTTGAACCTATTTGAAAAAATAAATTACAAAATTAATAAATAACTATAGATATATATTATAAATAAATAAATAATAAATGTTTATTCGGTTTTTTTGGACTATTCGGTTCTTATTTTATAAACCAAAACCAATCCAAAATAATAATTCGGTTTTGTTGAAAACCAATCCAAAAATCCGAATATCCAAACCAAATAGTCCGATCCAAATTGTCCAATTGGAAAATTCGGTTTTATCCAAATAGTGAACAACCCTAGTGTCCACTCTCACTGACCGCTTCCTTGATTGGTGGAGGGTCGTTAGCCAAACGGGTAGGATAGGATGTTAATTCTCGTTAAACGTATAATGATAATTATAAAGTAACTAAATGTTTTATAAGTTCCCAATCATAGTTACTTTAGGAAAAATGTGAATTTGATCCTAACCCATGAAGTTGCACATTGCACCTTATTAGTCGTTAGTGGAGCGTGTGTGGCTAACCGACACACTAATATGGGACTAATGAAGGATGACAATGGGTAGCTCGTAGTTTGTCATAGATCAATGAAGCGTGTGTGGTTAACCGGCACATTGATTAGGTGATAAATGACTTCGAGAGTACCAAGCTAATTTGCATGGTTATTCACACCTTGTTTGTGATCCTCGGCATCCCAGTCACAAACTTGAAGGGCATAATCGAGATTTAACATGCCATTGAAAAGTTCGATGAATCTCAAAAGATCTAGGAATTTCAATTCACTTAAAACCTAAAGTTAATTTTCGTTTTTCATGGTGGAAATTGGTAAATCGTCATTTACCTACCTTCAAATATTTTGCAATTGGATTACGACATCCCTCTTCCGAATTGTAAAATATTGTGTTGGGTCCTAGCCTTAATATTTCATTTGGGTATTATATTAAGGACTTAAATCAACTAACTTGAATTTCTCCCTTGTAGATGTCTAGTTCAGACAACTATGGTCTTCCCAAATCTTTTGGAATAACCTTTCCTCTTGAAGATGATGTTCCACGATTGGATCATGGAAATGGAAATCATGTTACACTTCCTCCACCTCCTCCAATAATTCTCCTAAACCACAAGTTCAAATACTTGAAAAGTTCAAGGTCACTCAAGCCCTATTGGCTAGAAAACACCAAGATGGAAGGTCTGTGTATGCACATGTCTTGGAGATGAAGTCACACATTAAGAGGCTGAGAGTATTGGGTGACGTTGTCTCGAGGAAGTTGGCTGTTGAATGGGTTCTTCAGTCACTTCCTGAGTCATATAGTGAGTTCATTAAATATTACAATATGACAGACCGCGACATGACCGTTATCGATCTTACCTATTTGCTAATTGCGGCTGAA
This sequence comes from Lactuca virosa, assembly GCF_052849685.1. Lineage (NCBI taxonomy): Eukaryota > Viridiplantae > Streptophyta > Magnoliopsida > Asterales > Asteraceae > Lactuca > Lactuca virosa. The sequence continues at coordinate 361,692,394 of NC_136433.1, read as the reverse complement.
TCAGAAATGATTTGGTGCACTGGTCAAGCAAATTTGATTGGAAGATCCACTTCCCAAACTTCCATGGACATTGACAATGGAAACATTGGAAATCCAGAAAAGCTTTCTTTTCCCAATGGAAAGGGATCGACCATGGTCAAGTCATTTGACCAAATGGTAAAAAGAAAGGCTGAGTGTAACATCCCAAAATTTGAGACCAAAAATTTCATTTTTGATTAGGTTATTATAAAACCAATTAGTATAGAAATATCCATATTAACATCTCATGTCAAAACTAAGGTGTAAATAATCAAAGCATATTAACATAGGACAATATCAGAGTGTAATCCCAAGGATCTCTATATACATGTTTTAGCAATGACATTGTTTGCTCCTTGTAGCAACGAACTTGATTGCTTATTTTAGCAATGAAACTAGTTTACTCGTTTGAGTAACGAACTTTATTTCCCATGAGAATATGAACGTTGCATCTCATTTGGGCAACATATTTTATCTCTCATGATGACAACGAAATTTGTTTATACAAACTTATTTACTCATTTTAGCAATATACTTTTATTTATGGAAACTTTTATCAAAACTTTGATTTCGATTCATGAAACCAAATATATATATATATATATATATATATATATATATATATTATCTGTGAGTACTCACCGACTATTTTTATAGTTGACGCCCATTTTACATGTTTTTTTAGGAATCATCGAGTAAGTGGAACTTAGGGACACTTCACTTTTAGGAGTATTCACATGTGTTGTATTTCAGTTTACATTGTAATTTCTTTTAAAATTTTGTTCAAACTCATTGTAAATTTGTAATGCTTTTTAATACTATGGTTTGTGTTGTCTTTTAACTTTTGCTATGAAACCCTTTGTACTAACACACCCCGTGTTTCCGCTTTAGCGGGGTGTGACATAAATGGTATCAGAGCCGAATGTTATAGAGAATACCGGTTTTCCTTTGGAGAACAAAACTATAGCCAAAACAAAATTCAAAATGTTTTTAAAATACTAACATACTACTGGTATAACTAATTCGAGTACGCATTATTGGACTTTAATTAAGTATAGCCTGGCCAACTATGCTTAATTAAGGAAAAATAATGCGAGGCTGGAAACGGTTATATTAGAATTATATTCAAAACAATTTTCAACTCGAACTTTTGAAAACAAAATTTTTCGGTGTGCGTATGGGCATTGCATATTATAGGCATTCATTTAGGTACACTTACAAACTAAGTGCACTTTTATCACAATGTCTTATTTAGAAATAATCTTATCTCTTATCAAGTGCTAGGTTAACCACTTAGGTTATATCACTATCCACTCTAGGAGCAATCCACTTAGTACTGAGAATGAGTATTCCTCGGTAGCTATTGACTTTAGATGTAAGGTTAGTAGCTAGATATACACTAGTAGTAATCTTAAGTCGAAACCTATACCAATTATTCCTCAATACCTCTTCATTTGTACTAGAGTTACAACTAGGAAAGTGTTCCGATACCGACACATTTAAAAATTGGAGCATCGCGTAAGGAGGTAGATGAGTCGCCACTAAGTAATCACTTGGATACCATTGGCGGGCATTCCGGATTCGACTCAAGAGGAGACACGGAGGTTTAACCCATACGTGAGACCTTATTTACTACGCTACGATTTAGCTCTAGGTTGTTTCCCACCTTGAGCTTAAAACTTAACATAGAATATCCCTTTGACCTCTATAAAAGGTCGTAAACTGCATTGACACCATAAAATGTTTTTCAAACAAATTTTCTTGTCCTTTATTTTAGGGAAAATACACCGGTACTCGCCTTGTACTCGCCTTAGTATTTAGGTACGATCAGCTACACTAATCTACCTATTCCTTACTTCTTAATCTTCCATCAAAAAGTTATTTCGCTTCATCGGTTTTACTTATCATAGATAAAATACTTTATAACCACTTCATACAACTTACTAGACCTTTCCTAACAATGTAAGCCATATTCTCGCTAAAAAAAATTCTTTTGACAACTTGCTTTAACTTAACACTTTTCTTCAAAACTCAATTTAACCAATATTGGTTTTAACCTTGCTATTTCAATTTCATTTCAAATCTATTTCATAGGATAGATTTTCTTTTAAGGGCATATAAACCATTTTAAACCTTGCTTACCATTTTGACACGTTTTTGAAAAACTTAAAAACATTCTCTTTCATAAAAGTGTTTAAACTCTATGACATAAAACTTAAAAATATGACATTGAAGTTCATATTATGTATAAAAGCTTCATCGGATTTTTTAAACCACTTTATTTTGACTCTTTTGACCACTTTCTCATTTAGACATTGTAATTTACTTAAATGTGTTTTCTTGAAATCCAATATGATATTTCTGCAACTTTCTACTTCAAACATGTTTATAAGACATCTCTAATCCCTACATCTGAAAACATACCTCATTTGTTTATTTTACTTCAAATTAGTTTTATAATGTGTAAAGTTTATTAAATTTAAAGCATTGCAAAACTTAGTGTTCACTTTTAAAATTCCAGTGACGCACTTTCGACAATGCACAATTATTCATCTAAATATGTTAAGTCTTTACCTTATCCGTTTTAACCATTGTTGGACCCCAGTCAAAAAGATCAAAACTGTCAGATTTTCAATTATGAGTTTTAGTGTTTCCTCTTTTTCACAAATGGAGTTTAACTTAATAGATAACTCATGAATTTTCAGAAAACCTTAGCAAACACTTTAAAACATCCACATTTATATCTAATCATCAAAATACATTAAGGATTGAATTTTGAAGTATTTCTCAACCCATTTGTTTTATCTACCTATATGCATTGTTCTTAAATTTTTAACAATAGCAATCATCGCTGCTACCTTCCTTTTCTTTCCCCCGAACTTAATTTCTTGCTCTCCTTTTGATTTTAGATCTCGCATGCCCATAATAGTAACATAATACATTGTCTAACTTTGTTTCTGTCCATTTTGCTTCTCTTGGTACCATGTTCATACACATAAAGACTAGAAGTCTACCCTTTCGTTTTTAGCGATTAATACGTGTATAGTCGTGAGGCATCATATTTATTTAGTCAACTTTGATATATTAAATTACGCCTTTTATCATATACATCTTGTTTTTATTTTGAAATCTACTATAAACAAGTGATCCTTATTTACATTTGCTCTTTCGTTCTAAATTCAGAAACTTGATTTAAAATGCAATTTTCATTGTATTTTTCCTTATAATTAATACACAAGATGAATACCCTTATGCTTATCATTTGTCTATATTCGGAAAATATATTTGAATGATATGTTTCTTTATGTTTCTTCTGTTCTTTAAATACATCAAAAGTTTTGAATTTTACGATTATCTATTCTCTAAATGATTGTTTTTGTAGAAACACTAAACAAAGAATGCACTATTTTCAAAGATTGACATTTTTACACCTTTCTTAAAATAGCATTTTACTTTGCAATTTTCAGTGAGTTCCTAAACTCTCAAACTTGTTTTCATAAGTATTCTGACTCCTCGTAAACTTGAATTTGTCCTGACTTAAACAATTGGACAATTTCTCAAAAATTTAATACAAATATTTCTATACAAATTCCCTTAATGACGACTTAAACCTTTAACCTTAATTAATCTTTTATTATTTTTCTACTTCATTTGATCGCCACACATGTATGTTCCTTTTTCTTGGAATTATTACACATATTGATAATAGTGAGATTACTTATCGTTTCTAAACACTCAAAATGCTATCTAGATAATGTGATTTAAAATATCATAAATTTTTACCGCCTTCATTAGAAACAACGACTCTCTAACTATACTCTTCAATTATGGTTCTATTATAGTTAGAGTACCCGTAGTAGAAATTATAACCTTGGAAATCCTCGATCGTTTCGTAACTTCTTTTATTGACGGGACTTAAATAGTTTTATGCTTGAGATGGACCAATAGCATGTATCATTAGGAATGTACCCTTGATTATTTCTCTTTCATTTGTGCTACCCCTTCTTATTTCTGAATATACCTTTTTCAGATTCAGTAGCCAATCCGGAAGTGAACAAATTGTTCCTAATCCCTTCTTTATTAGACATCGAAGTTACACTTAGTGATGATTTAGAATGCGACTTAAGGATCAGTGCGGATTTAGCACCCAATGCAATTGATGCTTTATAAGAACTTAGAAAGCTATTTTAAGTTATATAATATCTAACTAGATAATCTTTTCAACTAGGTCGCCATGGTTGGATCATGATTTCCATGATCCTAATTTCTCGCAATCTAGACTGTAGAACTCGAATTAAGGAAACACTAATTTGATTATAGCTAAAGAGTTGGTCTTTTTCCGTGAGGAATTAACCCAAAATAATCAAAGGGCTCTTCAAGTCACCACCTCTCCAACAATACAATTGTAGTCGGCTGAGTTCAAGTAGAATACGTCACGAATTGAATTTCGGGACTAAATTCGTTCAACCGGGGGAGACTGTGACAACCGTCAAAATTCGAGTCAGTTCTAGATTTGACTAAACATAGTTGCACATATAGGAACGACACATACTAGACTTAGTAACTAGAAGCTAAGTTATAATCTAATAGAAACTTGGAAACAATTAGAAACAATGGATAGTGTACTTAGGTTTCACATTGTTATGTGAATTCTACAACTACTTAACTGTAGAGACTATCCATATTCGGGTCATTCTTTGACTCGAACACCTTTTCATGAATCATATACACACATCAAACACTTGAACTAGTAGTAGAAATTAGGTCAAAGTCTCATAGAAACTTAAGTCAAAGTTGAAGACTAAGACTAGTATACTGGATTCTTCAATTTCACTTAAATCTTGAACCCACTACATAGAATGCCAATAAACCGAAAAAAATAAATTACAAACATTATTTCTAACTTGAATAAGAGTTATGAAACACAAAAATAATTTGAAGTCTCAAAGATTCAATTTATTTTGATATTCAAAGTTTATTAAACTCCAAACCCCTAAAAGCCATAAAAACTCATATTTATAAACTTTAACCTTAAATTTTTTATAAAAATAGCTATGAGCCTTATAATATTATCTTATATTAATTAAAATTTTGAAAATGAATTCAAGGAAAATAAAATTTAAGTCATTAACAATTACCCTTAATTTATAGGTCAAAAATCAAGGTTTCATTAGCAAAAACTTGGTTAGGGTGTACATTTTATAAAAAGTTTGATATTTTTATTAAAGAATTGAATTTTTTATAAAAATTAAAAGAGAAGGAGGGCATAATACCCTCAAAACCGTCCACCCTCTTCCCAAGACACTTTCCCTCTTCCCAAAACACATAATCACTTCTCCTCTCTCTCACACTCCATCTCCTTCACTTCTCTTTCTCTCTCTCTCTCTCATTTCTCTCTCACTCTCTCACACACATTTTCTCTCTTCCTCTCTCTATGAACCACGAAAATTTCCAGCAAACAAGTCCAAGAACACTCACATTGCTCAAAATCTTCATCATCTAGTGGTGTTCATTAAGGTAGAACACGATTTCCTTTCATTTTCCTTCAAGTTTTCATGGATTTTCTTGCATTTCCTTGTTCTTCTACACCATTCTCTTAGAAAATTCGTGTGCATGTTCATTCACTTCAGTTTTGATGATGATGGTGGCAGATTTTCATCAAAAACATCTTGCATGTTATAAAATGGTGAAGATCCATGACCTAAACCTAAGTAAAAATCATGAAAATTCACTTTTCGCCAAGTTTTGGTGGAAAATCACCACATGCACCCTAAGTTTTCTTTCCAAAACGATTTTGACCATTTAAAACTCATGAATGACCTTGAAAACAACATGCATGTGATGATCTTCAAGCTTAGATGCTTGATGATCAAAGTTTGTTGTTAAAAGCTTTCAAATATGTTCATGAAGGATTTATTCCCAAATAAATACCTAAAACTTATTTTCTGTTCAAATGAGATTTTTCACAGAATCTAACCAACAAAATAAGATGATCTGTAAAGCTTCAAAAATTAATTTGTTTTTCTAGAATTATGATAATTATTGCAAGAAAATAGGGAAATAATTCATATAAAATACTTTATGAGGTCTATAAATAATAGGTAAATTCATGGATGAACCCTAAAGCAAATGATGGCATCTCAGTGAGTTTCATCGATTTTGGTTACTGTTTGGTATGGTTTTAAATTTTCTTTTTGTTTAATTAAAATAAATCCTAAAACCACTTTAGGGAATGTGAAAAGGCTATCTAATATTTTTCGCAGATTCTACCTCATGTGGAATACTCAGAAAAATCTTTTCATAATTTTCCATAATGCATACCTATTTTTCCCTGATTTTTGTATTTATAATGGCTTAATAATGGGAAAAATAGTTCTACTCATCCAAAATTCATGACATTTCACCAGATGTCCTTATAACATATTAGAACTCTAAATAAAAATTTGAATGATTTTTCTATTCAGTATGCTATTTTTCATTTATTTTCTAAGATTAAATACACTTAAATCCACAAAATCGGCTTACAACATATAAAAATCACCATTGATATTTTTGCCGGATTATGTACAGTGTAAATGAAGTTTACAAAAACTTTGGTAATTTACTTTAACTGTTTGATAATTATTCATCAATTAATGATTAATTAAAAGAATAAAACAAAGAAAAATAGCAAAACTAATTGAAAAATATATTTTATATTTTTCACAGCTTCTATATGTATAATAACAGTGTTAAAAAAGTTTGGGAAATTTTGGAAATAGTTTTCTATTTATCTCCATTTTTGTTGGAATAAATGCACAAAAATCATAAAATTGGTTTAGACTGTTTAGAAACCCATTTTTATATCCTTCCCGGCTTAAGTATGTTTAATGACAGTATTATAAAACGTTTGAGAATTTTTATCGTCTGGAATCTATTTTTCACGAATTTATATTGTTATGAAGGTTTAAAAATTGAGAAAAATAGTTAATCACATAAAACATCCAAGGGAAAATTTATGGAAGACCTCTACTGTATTTAGAATGAAAATGAAAAGTTTGAGAATTCTTGGAAACTGTTTGATAATAGTTTGGATTTTTAGGAGTTTAAAACACCTTTAAATGTATTGAAATACCCTCAATTAATATTACAAAAATCTAGAAAATAATATCCAAAATTATCTTAATCACATGAGTTATAAAATTTCTTCATTTCAGAAAATGTTTGTAACTTAACAATATCAAATTTTGACACAATATTGGCATAATTCTATTATAGTAGCAAGTATACTAGTATTAGCTTTCTATTAGAGACTCATTAGTGTGTAACATAGTGTAGGAATCGATAGTGGTACAAGTGGAATGTAGTTCAAGTCATCATATGCAACATCTCAAACCATTGTGAGTATTCACGACTCCCCTATTTTCGGTTTTTAAGTTTTGGGGTGGAAAAGCATGTTCGAAAAGCTGTTTATTATCCATTGTATTTAAATTGATTTGTATCAAACTTGATTTCTATATTTTGCTATGTATGTCTACGTAACACGAAACATGAGGCCTTATCGTCTTAAGTCCCTTCTCTTACACTTTACTCCAACCATTAACGCTTTGAGCCAACGGTCATTATGGATAACGCTATTAGGAATTGAAAACTCGTCACTCGCCAGATTGCTTGAGTGCATCATACCATATAATCTATGGAACGATAAGCATAGATCTTGATAGGGCATCAGTCATAGGCTTGGTTGTGAACTCATTGTTTGCTCATACGAATACAAACTCGTTTATTAATTATAGCAATGAACTTTGATTCTCATTACAACAACGAACTTTTATTACTGGAAACTTATATACATGTTTTAGCAATGAAATTGTTTGCTCCTTGTAGCAACGAACTTGATTGCTCATTTTAGCAATGAAACTTGTTTACTCGTTTGAGTAACGAACTTTATTTCCCATGAGAATATGAACGTTGCATCTCATTTGTGCAACATACTTTATATCTCATGATGACAACGAACTTTGTTTATACAAACTTATTTACTCATTTTAGCAATATACTTTTATTTATGGAAACTTTTATCAAAACTTTGATTTGGATTCATGAAACCAATAATATATATATATATATATATATATATATATATATATATATATATATATATATATATATATATATAGTATCTTTGAGTACTCACCAACTATTTTTATAGTTGACGCTCGTTTCACATGCTTTTTCAAGAATCATCGAGTAAGTGGAACTTAGGGACACTTCACTTTCAGGAGCATTCGCATGTGTTGTATTTCAGTTTACATTGTAAATTCTTTAAAATTGTGTTCATAGTCATTGTAAATTTGTAATGTTTTTTAATAATATGGTTGGTGTTGTCTTTTAACTTTTGCTATGAAACCCTTTGTACTGTCACGCCCCGTGTTTCCAGTTTAGCGGGGTGTGACAGATACTATTGTCAAAATCTATTTTTATTTTATTTGATGTTGTGTTCGAACTAGTCAATCCGTTCATTCATCGAATATCGATTTTGCTTCCTGGTTGTATCGTTCTATGTAGTTAAAGATGATTGGAGAATCGATGATTTAGGGTTGTTGTGTGTATTAGCATTTGTTAGAAGTCAAGAACAGATGAAGGGCTTCGCAATCGGAATTCGAACTCAGTCGGAATGGTTGTGTGTTTGTTCGCAATCGTTAATCAATTAAGACTATTATGTATAGTGAAACCGGTAAAGTCAAAATCAATGATGAAATTGAGTCGATGTTGCGAATGTGATTAGAATAATGAAAGAAAGACGAAACTTGACACCTTTTGCAAGTTGAAATTGTCTCGATTTCGAATTAGCATCTGCCAGGTCTCGCAATCGGAATCATGTATCGGAACTCAGATCTTCAATTGGAAAATCATCTATATTCAGAATGGAATCATGTTTGGATTTTATCTATCGGAATCAGAATCTTATAAATCGTCATATTCTGAAACCTAATCCTGAGGTTTCAATCGGAATCGTAATATAGCTCTCGGAATTGGCTTATTGATCGGAAAATTCATTCGGAATCGGAACTCTAATCACAGTATTCGGAATGGATATGATGAATGCTTGGAATCGGAACTTATATCTTCAATCGAAAACAAACTAGTTGCTCGAAACTAAAGGATTGATTGGAACTATTTGGTTTACATAATTGGTTTTCACGATTGTGAGTTGTTGTTGTTGTCCGTTCTTATTCGATCAAATTGGGAAAGAAAATGTAAATTTACACATTTGGTCCCTGTAACTTCAGCAACATGGCTGTTTTAGTTTAATTTCCGAGATTTTTACAAATTTTGAGAAGTTGATGCAGGTTTACTGTTTCAGTCCCCAGACTTTCAACAAAGTGACAGTTTCAGCCCTATATTTCGAAAAGTTTACAAATTTAAGGGCTGATGAACAAATTTGGATTTTTCATGAACATGTTTTTTTCGTGAACAGTACATTATGGATTCCAACTAGTCTTGGAAGTTCAGAAGGTCGTTTTTCGCGATAACGTCAAATTTTTTCGACTATTCCGGATTATAAACTTCATTGTTTATTCCATTTTGTCGAGGGGGAGCATAGTAATTGTTTATCCAATTCAATATCATTCTCAAGACCATTTGAAGGTTTTATAATCACGTTTTTTATAATGAAAATGGGAAGAATTTGATATGGCCATTCGAAATTTGATTGTGAATTTCCAAATTTGAAGATTTTAGATGAAGCTTGTGGTAGCGATATGAAGGTCGCTTTTATAGAGAAGTTCTCATTGAACTCTTCCAAAGCTTTTACACAGAAGTTCACATCGAACTCTTGTAAAGCTTTTGAAAATATCTAACTTTTAGTGATTTCTCGATCAAGTGACGTTACAAATCTTAAATTTGGTTTGTTACATGATATTTTTTGGTAGCTTATATCATTAGCTTATTTGAAGATCATTGTGACTTGGAGGGGGAGTTCTCAAAAGACGAGAAGTGATTTTGTTTCTTAATTCCGAAATAGGTTTTTATGGCAAATTTGGCTTTCTTCAAGATCTTTGGGATTACATTAGAAAATGAAGTTTAAAAACATTACTTCAGTGCTTGGTTCTGCATTTATAAATCCTAGAACCCGTTTTGAAGACTATTGAAGAATCAATATTCGTGGATCGCTTTTGATATTCCTCGTTATGTGAAACTTTCTTATTTGCTAAATGCTTGTTTTGGACGTTGAAGCCTTGTCATCCATTCCATACTTTGAGGGGGAGAATGTAGGGTCAAAGTTCTCCATTGATTATGACAACAGGCCCCCTTGATGAAGTGTAGGTTATTAAGCCGAAGACTTGTTTTATTCCCTATATATTGTCATGTATTATTCATAATTAGGGTTAAGAGTGAGGCAAGATGTAGCCGCCAATCATAAAGAGGGTTTTTAGGTAGAATAGATTTACTTTAATCTTTTCTTATAGGGTAATTTCCTCTTGTTCTTGAATAAAGTATTTTGTTCATTCGACATATATTCATTATTTTGTTTGTTCTTATTTTCCGCATTATAATTATCAAATCGTTCTTGAGGTTTGACTCAACAAGTAGCATCTCCCATAGTGCTTCTTTTTGCACTTCTCACACCACTTTTCTTCATTGATATCCCCATACCTCTTGTTTTTGGAGGCATACTTCTTGAACCTGTTTTTTTTTGTTAGATCTTGAAGACCCCTCAAACTTTTTCTTCTCCCCTACCTCAGCTCTTTCCATTCCTTTTCCCTTACGTTCGGTCTCTATATTGCTGGCTGCTCTAACGGCTGTTTTCAAAGTACTTGCCATTTTACCGTTGCACCAAAATTCTTTGGCAATCCATTAGCAAACCTATATATCTTAAGAGTTTAGTTGGCACCAAGTAAGGGAATAGCATCATATTCTCAGTGAATGCATTGTCATAGTTATCAACACTCATCTTCCCTTTCTTTCGGTTCTAAAACTCGTTGTTTAGGTCTATCAGATCTATCTCTGAGAAGTATTGCATTTTCAAATGCTCCATGAATGCTTCCCAAGACATCCTCAGGGCTTCTCCCCATGGCAGTGTATCTGCCAATAACTTCCACCAACTTAAAACCCTAGTCTTTGGTTGTCTGATTTCAAAGACGGTTTCTGCTTGTTGCTGCAGTTGCAACTTTCAAATACCATCTCCATCTCGGAGATCCAATCCATCATCTCTATTAGCTTCAGGATTCCAGAAAGAATTGGTGGCTTGGCATGTAGAAAGTTCATATATATATGCCTATCCCTTTCAAACCCTCTGTCCGGTTCGTTCTTCCATACCACTCGGGGTTCAGCCTGACTCACCGTACGACTGTAGTTTCCCTCCTCCGACAGTTCTTCATTTAATTCGGGCTATACAATAGGCATAGTAGTTTTATCCCTATTATTAAGCAACATTTGTCCCATCTCCTCTATTTGTTCGGCCATCATAGCCCAAATCATTGATTGGACTCCTGCCATCGTCATTGGCCCGTGTGCAGCTGCTACCTCTGGTGCACGCTCAATCACTTGTGGTTCTGGTTGTTGGTTTCCATTAGCATTTCCTAATACGTTGCGAGTTCTCACCATTTCGATCTATACACTCTAGCATATGTTCAGTGTACATCGACGAGAATTAAGATAGGATAAAGTCTATTTATGACAGACGTATAAATCTCATTATCACTCCGAAAAGTTATATGACAGTTCTAATACCATAATTAAATGTTTAGAAATTTGAACACATAAAATTTCTAGATCTAGTCGGCAATAGACCATATATCTAATAACATCATCAAGCATATAAGGCATAATATAGGATAAATCATTTAGCACATAAACGCAATTCAAGCATCTTCCCTACATAAACTAGTACTCGTGTCTATTTAGGCATACTTCCTAAATATAGCAGACACTCATCTCACAATCATCGCTTAGCATTCTAAATTTAAGTCTAGAAATAAATCCTTACTCCTAGTTCGCTTAAACTAATGCTCTGATACCCACTGTGACATCCCTAAATTCACGGTCATTTTAAAAAATTTTATTTACGCTTATTTTAAAATCAGAATATCCTTTTAAAGAATATTATTTTGGAAATTGTCCCAAAAAATATGATAAATATATTATCAAAGCATTTCCGAAGAAATGTATTCTATTTATATTAAAACATTAGGATGTCATTGTCAATACATAAACATAAGCATAAACAGACTTTACATTCATTTACGCTAATGATTTACGTCTTCTTTAATCTCTCAGTGTATCTTCGCATCGATACATGTGATACAATTAAACTGAGTGAGTCAGGTTGGGAAACTTGGTAAGTACATAGGGTTTTCAACCCACAATAATATAGCTAATTTTTTTCTTCACATACTTCATGTCCAATAATTAACCTGATTACCCATCCCTATTATCTTCTTTATTCTTAAGGATCTACCCTAAGAATCATTTTTTCTTCAATATTTATTCATAAGGATTTTCCTACGGAATAGGCACGAAATCCATCGCTGCCAGGGTATATCTAACAGTCACTAAGTCCATAGTTGTCGATGTTATATGTTAGGCACAACTGCCAATGCTATCCATTAGGCACCAAGTCCATAGTTACCAATGTTTATTCATAAGGCACTAAGTCCATAGCTTCCAGGATTTTTTTAGTACATCTGGTGAACACATTGTTCACAAACACCTACAAGTTGGGAGCCTGCTAGCGTTCGACTGGATTGTCTATAATAGTTCGTGGTCGTCATCTATAATCTGCTAGATAACTGAATCAACTTTGAAGTCAAGGCTTCTCGTCATCTGTCACCTCTCAACATCTATATCATCCTTCATCTCTCGTCATCCATATCATCTTTCATTTACCCATTTTTACCCAATATATTTATAGGTATAAAAATACATATATAGTTTAAATCAAGTAAAACATGTATAAATCGTTCATCTAGCATAGATACCAGGAACACAGATAATAAGCACATATAACATGTATTAATATTAAATACTTCATATCTATGTGTAAGATGAAAGTAACTATGCACTCAATTGTTAAAGTGATGACTCGAAACTTGGACAGCGCTTCGCTCCTAGCAACTATCTTTTCCTTCGACGTAACCTAGTATCATTGTCAGTAAGTCTTAGTTTATTATTTATTGCGACTAGATATTTGTCTAGATTCATCATTAACTCAAAGTCTACTTCATGATCTATCAAGTAAAGATCAGCCAGGTAGGTCAGTTGGGAGGCAGGACCATTTCGGCGTATAGCTTTTCTGAAATCCAACAACCAAACCAACGTGACCGTTCTAGATACCTCTCCCGTAAGTAGATCAATAAATATAACAACTTTGAATCACTGATAATCTTGCTTATAGGTTCATAATAATGATAATGAACTTAAACATAAGTTATACTTAAAGTATGGTAAGCATAACTCACTTACATGGGGTTTAGCGAGGAACCGGGCTCTGCGTGGACAGAACTTCTGAGTCAAAATCTCTTCTCCTCGGTGTCTTCTAGCGCTTCCGGGCTCGCTACTAACACCTAGCCGGTGCAAGAGAAAGGCTTAGAGGGTTTGGGGATGTTTGAGAGAGAAATGGGTGAAGAGGTGTGGAGAAATGAGGGAGAAACGAGCTCTATTTATAGGTTGGGAAATCAGTGTACACGAGGCGTACACAATAGGTACGCTGGGCGTACTCATGCTAGGTGTCACCATCTCGTTCCAAGACGTGGGGAAGAAGTAGTGGCCCAGATCTTTCCGTGTGTCACTTCCGTAGCTTAACCCAAAAATTAATTATCATCTAAATTTCGTAACTTTCGCATACGAGCTCCGTTTTTTACGTTCTTTATATCCACGCGTAGGTAGCGATGTGATATAAAACTTTCATTTATACTTTGTTGTCTAATTTTGAATTTATTTTTAAATTTGTATTTTAATAGGCTTAGTGATAGGATTAAAACCATTGTAGATCGAATAGATTCTAAAGAGATTAAAACAAGAACACAAGGAAAGATTCAAAAAAAGCTTTATGATTAATGATTCACAACCTCAGAAAAACTCGACTAAGAATTGCTACTGTAGAGGCATGATTAGGATTACAATGATAGAGATAAAATCGTTAACAAACTACGATGCATGCATGCACTATAAATACTCTAACCCTAATAAATGAAACGGATGGACAGGCCCAACCGTGTACAAAATGGACTTAACAGAAAAGCCCAATGACGCAACATACTGAAACCAACAATCTCCTCCTTTGCATCAATTGAGGCGAGAGACCCTTCACTGTTGTGTTTTCTTAATAGTCTTGAAGACTTTTGTCATAACAACAAGAAGAGTGCTACGGAATGTGATATACCACTGAATCATGTCATTGAAGTTTTTCTTTGCAGCAACATCGTTCAGTTTGTCTGTACCTCCTTGAAACATTACGGTCCAGATGTTCATATCAATCTTTCCCATTTTCATCTTGTTGATGTCGCTCGCTCTTCCAATAGGATTGACTGTAAGCTTTCGCTTCAGAGTAGATGAAATCTCAGTATCCATCGTTCCCACTTCATATACATACGAAACCATCATTTGTTTCATATGAGCCAGAATGGGTTCGTATTTTTGTTCTTCCGTCAACAAGTGCTGCAATATGATCTATTCATGAGGATTAAGACTTGGCAGATCTGCAAGGGTGAATTTGTGTAAAACGCTTTCAGATCCTCTCGTTGTTTTGAATTTTGCATTCATGAAACTCCCTGTGGCAATTGGCCCAGTAACTTTAATATCAGTTATCTTCTGTGCACTCAAAGTGAGGTATTGAGGTTTGGCATGAGTGAGATAGAAATTCATCAAAGCTTTATCTACTTTCGCATCAGTGGTGGGAGCTGTTGCAATTGGATCAAAACAGCGAAAGACATAAGCTTTCATGGTGATCGGCATGTCAAACTGAGAATCCTGCGTATTCGCTAGATTAAAAGACGTTACTGGCTCCAACCAATGAACGCTAGGAAATTGAACAGCGTCATGAACCATTCGTTGCAAAGTCCATTTTGGAAAGAGCATTTTTCTGCTTTCCAAAGTGGCTTGAGCCTCGCGCACCTTTCTTTCTTTTTCTTCTGCTTCATTCACGATGCGAGCGTTTTCATTCAGCTCATGATCACAAGCCTTTCGGTTTAACCGTTCTTCTTCATTTTCCTCTTCTTCATCGCTTTCAACAACCTTTAAATTTTCTTTCAAACCCGAAGCTTTATTACCCTTCGGTTCGTTTGAGCTTTTAGGCTTTTCCCCTTTCTTTGCTGTTTGATCGTCCTTATGTTCTCCCCCTTGTTTCGGAGGGATAGGGGCCTCAGAAACACCCTCAATTCTATTAAGGATGTCGATGGCAGGACGAAGCTTGTCCGCCAAGTGTCTATGAACATTGAGAGTGAGGATCGGATCGTGAGCTTCCAGGAGATTGGAAAGAAGAGTATTGACATCACCCACACAACTTTTGATTACAGCTCATTCAGACTTGAGCTCATCAATTTCATTCTTGGCATGACGAAGCTTGACGGACTGGACTTTAAGTTGTGTTGTTTGAGAAGCAACTTCGTCCATGATTTTTCTTTCGACTGCCAGCTCACCTTGAAGTTGATCAAGTCTTGAAGAGATATAGGTGTGAAGCTCAGTGTTGTCATTCTTAAGACCGGTGCAAACCTTCTCAAGATCCTCCTTTTCAGTGCGAAGAGAAGTGCTAAATTTTGCAATGACAGCAGTTGCATTGGAAGTATTGTTTTCAGCTGCAGACTGAAGGTGCGTCATGAAAGTTTGAGTTTCTGAAGTTAGTTTATCGACATTTTCGGTCGTTGTAGTGCAAGTGGCAGCAGAGTCTTCAACTGCCTTATTGGATTTCTCGAGATTCGCTGCATGTTGTGTGACCAGGGTATCCAACATACCCTGTACTGTTGATTTGGAATATAAGGCACTTGGTGGTGTTTGGGAGGAGGCGAGCAGTGAGTCCAATTTCTCATTTAGAGCTTTGAGATGACTCTTAGTGATAGGGGCATCATCATCACTTTCTCTTTGAATGGAGAATGGACTGTAGTGAAGGGTATCAAAATAAAGACCATCATCACCAAAGATGGTTTCAGAATACCTTTGGTGAAGAGGGGAAAGAGGTGGAGTAGTAGAAGTGGTTGCAAAACCTGAAGTCCTTGCCCCCACATCAGATGCGTTGACATTGACAGGAGGTTCGCATGTAGTAGTGGTGGTGATGGTTGTATCAGTGAAGATTGGAGGGGGTGGAGCAACAGTGCTCTGAGGTTGAGTAGAAACAAGAGGTGGGCAAGGTGCAATGGTGATGGGAGTGGTGGTATGATGAAGAGAATGAGGTGGATATTGAAAGAATTGACTGTAAGTAGGAGTGGCTTTTGGTATGGAAGAGTTTACCTCATGGTGCGAATCGTGTACAGTGGTATCAGGTTCGCTTTGATCACTGCCAGCAGATTGCGAATGCTCGCTGTCAGATGGAGTGGGTGTTGGAGATGGCATGCGAACCTTGTGAGCTGGATTTTTGACCCTTCACCTATTTGGAGATGAGGGAGTCGGGACATTCGTTTCGCCTCTGCCCTTTCTCTTCTTAGGAGTCTGAGCTGGAACAGACGGACCCACTTTCGTTTGTTTCTATTTCCCTCCCTTTTTAACCTTTTCAGCTTCGTCAATTGTAGTCTGCATCTCAGGAGTAATTATACGAGCTCCTGATGACGGAAGCTTTTTGTACTCTTCCATGATCTTACTAGCAGCTGGCACAAATCTGAACATCGTCTCCGGAATTGAGCCAACAAAGGAGAACTTCGAGTTGTCTGCAATGATGATCTTGGTGGTGTGAAATGTGCCAATTGATGACATTAACGAATCCTACATCACTGGGATGTTGAGTTTTTCGATCGCCCGTTGAACCACAATTGTCCAAAATCGACCATAGGAAATCTCACTGTGTCGAGTAGTAGAATGTGTGCTTTAAACCAACTGGTCCCAAAGAATAGTTCCATAATCCAAATTAATGTCGTGGTAGAGGCCATATATGATCGTCATAAACATCTTATTGGCACAATCTGAACCTGTGACTCTTTCAGAACTTAGAGATGGAGGTGATGAGATCCTTGTACCCCATCTGATAGAACATTTCCACGATTTGAGCAATGGAGATAGAATATGGGTTCACCATGAAAGCATTGAAAGCGAGCCCTAGCAGAGAACAAAACCAGGACTTCGAGATTGAAGTTTTCTTATTAAAAACCTCAAATGTAATGCGTTCCTCCTCCTTGATGTAGGATGCAGATGAATAGGCATTTGACAGTAATGACATAGGAACACATTCGACCTTTGTCAAAGCGATGATCAGAGGGGAGTATTTTAAGTACTCGACAATGGTTAGCATGAAGGCGTCATACTTGAATGGATCCAAATCCAGAATCAAGTTTTGATTCTGCTTGACAGTAAGAAGTGATGATTGAGCGGAATGTTCTTGAGCAGATGAAGAACCAACCATTGTTGCAGGTTGGGAAGATGATGAACAGTAGAGAGAGAAATCGCCTTTAGGGTTCTTGATAATTTTGAAAGTGGTAAAGAGTAATGATTGACTCGAAATACCCCTTTTATACGATTACGCATGAGAGAGAAACTGGAGACGATGGTTGCGTCATACTCTATGAGATGACGCCTGAAAAAGCGCGATTTGACAACTGTAGCACCTAAAAAGGTGTCAAGCCGGCATGATAAGTGGAATCGATTCAAATTCCACGCGCCCAATTTTAAAATCTTATCCACAACAGCTGCATCATCAAAATTTATCCCCAACGCTTCAAATTTTTGCAGTCAAACTGAAAAAATGAAAATGCCATAAGAACCACAAACAAGACTTAAGGAAAATCATTGAGATCTTCGTGCAAGAGTGTGCTAAAGAAAAATAAATAAAGCAAAGTATATCTGTGGGATTTTAGTGATGTCATTAAAGACACAAAAAACTATGGATATCGGGCAAAGATCTCTTCCTTCAAAGTTAAGAGAGACTAAGAAGTGTCTGTGTGGTTTCCCGTTGAAGTACGATCAATCGTTTGTTAGGAAACGTTGAAAGATCTCTTTTGATTAGGCTTAAGGGTGGCTTCATCTTCAACCAAACTACTAAACTTGATATAAGTACGAAAGTTGGATGAAGTACTCGTGTGACCAGTGTAGCCATAACAACAAGTAGGTTTGTATCTGTTTCAGTAACTTGGTAAATTTTAGAAATCTCAAAAAAAAATGGATCTGATGGGTAGAAAAGTCTTAAATTCAGAACAAATCATAAAGATCGCGCAAAAGAAAAAGAGATTTCTTGGTACAAACCACGAAAATGGTTATCGTTAATTCCTTGGTGAAAAGCTAGAACATTTAATTGTTCACCGTCAATTCATTAAGTGTGTTGGATTTTAGGTTTCACTTATTTCATGGTTGAACAAAACTAAGATCATTAACACAGATGTTGTGTAACCGTAAACCTCAGTGGTAAATGCTGAGAGTCTCAAGGGTTAAATTCATGAAAGAGAAAGTGATGGAGAATGGTTGAGGTGGTTAAAGATAGGCGAATGTACCTTTGATATACTAAAGTGACAAAGCAGATAACTCTTAACTCAATATGAGAAGAGTAAGGTAGCTCGAGACTTATGTGAATGTAACAACCTGATTGGGAAGAAACGATGGGTAAAATCGATTCATTAAGGCTTCAACATAAAGTCACTAAGGCTTAGGTCAACATGCAGCAGCATGCTTCTAGGGACACTTAGCTAGTGCACAGATAAAGAACTTTTATACCTGCCCCATCATTCAAATTGGTAAGGTCCATGAATTTGACCGCCAAATCTGCTCATAGAAATAACGAAATAATAAATAAATAAATAATAAATAAATAAAACAAATAAAATAAAATAAATAAAATAAAATACTTTTGTATTTTTGAAATTTTCTGAAAAGGAAATAAAAACAAAAAAGTATTTTTGGATTTTTAATTTTGTTAAAAGAAAATAAAGCATAAACGAATTGAGTATTTTTAGATTTTTAATGTTTGGAAAGATAAAATGAATCAAGAGAACATAATATACAAAAGGATACAAGAATCCCAAACTACAGAAAAAGAGTTGGTTATAAGAGGAAAAACGAGCGTTCGCTTTAATGTCTTGATGAAGAAGATTCACGCGAATTAAGAATCCCAAACTACAGAAAAAGAGTTGGTTATAAGAGGAAAAACGAGCGTTCGCTTTAATGTCTTGATGAAGAAGATTCACGCGAATTAAGAATCCCAAACTACAGAAAAAGAGTTGGTTATAAGAGGAAAAACGAGCGTTCTCTTTAATGTCTTGATGAAGAAGATTCACGCGAATTATTGCGAACGTTTGTGTCAATTCGCGTGCCGAAAATGTTGGAAACGAATTGAAGCGAGCGTTCGTGCCAATTCGCTTGCCGAAAAAGTAGGAGGCGAATTAGAGCGAGCGTTCGTGCCAATTCACTTTCCAGAAAAGTAGGAAGCGAATTAGAGCGAGCGTTCGTTCCAATTCGCATGAAACGAACGTATAACCAAAATCGAATGTGATACTTATTAAAGTGAAAGTGGTTTTGGAACGGATTCAGCTTCCATCATTCCTAGGCCTTGAAGAATTCGATTGAATGTCACTTCGGGTAAGGCTTTCATGAATATGTCAGCTAACTGATCAGCAGATGTCACAAAATAGATTTCAACGTTGCCATCTTCCACATGATCCTTTATAATGTGATACATCGGTGCTATGTGTTTCGTCTTTGAGTGTTGCACTGGATTGTGACAGATGCGAATTGCACTTTTGGAGTCACAGTAGAGAGGAATTTGTTTCATGTTCATGCCATAGTCTCGTAATTGACTTTGAATCCAAATGACCTGGGAAGTACATGATGCAGCAACAATATACTCAGCTTCGGCTGTTGACAAGGAGACACAGGTTTGCTTCTTGGATTGCCAACTAACAAGTTTGCCATCAAGGAATTGGCATCCTCGAGTTGTACTTTTTCTGTTCAACCCACATCCTCCAAGATCAGCGTCTGAAAATGCCTGCACAAAGAAACCAGACTTCGACGGGTACCATATTCCAAGTGATGAAGTTCGTTTTAGGTACCAGAATATGTTCTTGACAGCAACCATGTGAGGTTCTCGAGTATTCGCTTGGAATCTAGCATAATAGGAGACGGAAAACATAATGTATAGTCGACTCGCAGTTAGGTACAATAAAGAACCTATCATTTGGCGATATAGCGTCATGTTTGTAGTCGGTTTATCCAGAGACGGAGTGAGTTTCATTCCGAACGCCATTGGAACCTTCACCTTAGAGTCTCCCACCATCCCAAATTTAGCGATCAAGGTCTTTATATAAGCTTCCTGATTTATGAAAATGCCTTCTTGGCTCTATCTTATGTTAAATCCAAGGAAAAAGTTAATTGGACCCATTGAGCTCATCTCAAATTTCATTTCCATTAGCTTTCGGAATTCAACTTCGGAATTCAACTGTTAGGCTGGGATTAGTCGATCCGAAAATAATGTCATCAACATAGATTTGGACGATCATTAAATGGTCACCCTCTTTCTTGCGAAAGAAGGTTGGGTTAACCAAACCTTGTTTAATTTTAGACATCTTTAAGAAATGGGTTAGAGTTTCGTACCAGTCTCTTGGAGCTTATTTCAGACCATAAACCGCTTTATCAAAGATGTAGCAATGGTTGGGATACTTTTCATTGATGAAGCCAGGTGGTTGCTCTACATAAACTGTCTCTTCTAATTCTCCGTTTAAGAATGCACATTTGACATCCATCTTATATACTTCAAAGTTCTTGTGCACTGCATATGCCAAGAAGATGCTAACTGATTCTAACCTTGCAACGGGTGTGAAGGTCTGTTCGTAGTTGATGCCCTCTTCCTGACAATATCCCTTGACCACGAGTCTCGCCTTGTTTCTGATCACATTGCCCTCTTTTTCCAACTTGTTGCGAAACACCTATTTGAGACCAACTACAGATGCATCCGGTGGAGTGGGAATCAATCTCCATACCCTGTTTCATTCAAACTAGTTGAGTTCTTCTTGCATTGCTTGCACCCAATTAGAGTGATCAAGAGCAACATTGACAGTTTTGGGTTCAATCTTGGAGATAAACGAATTAAACATACAGAATTCCACTTTAGAGAACAATGCAACTTGTTTCGCTTTCTGTTGTGATCTCGTAAGAACACCTGCTGATGATTCACCTATAACTTGTGTTTTCGGATGATCTTTGGTCCATTTAGTCAGCGGAGGGTAGCTTAGATCATAAGAAGGATCCAGTTTAACATTTACCTCTTCGAATTCTGATTGTATGTCCGATTCATCATCTGTATTATTATTCCCCCCCCCCCCCGAATGATGAAAGATTCTCTACGTCAGGGTGCTCATCCTCCCCCTCAACAGGACTTTCGTGGGTCATGCTAGGAGGCGAATTATCCCCCTGTAGAGGTGATTCTGGTATAGAGGTTGATAATGAACCCTCCCCCTAGAATGAAGTGTTCCCTGTTAGAGGTTCATTTGGACTTAGATGTTCAGTTTCCATGTCTTTCGCAGCGTCGTCTATAATTTTCTGCAATTCATCCTCTTTGTTGTCAGCTGCTTTTGATTCAGAGGTAATAGCCTTTTCTGGCTCATCAAATAGAATCTTGAATTCTTCACAGAGATTTTAAAGTGGGATCGTTGCAGGACTTGGGGTAGGAAATATCTCTAGAACTTGACTGTCATTCGCTTGAATATTGTGAACCAGCCTTCGCAGTTGTATCTCAATCTGCTTTATGAAATCTTTGAGCTTTGGAGTGGCTTCTTATTTCTGATTTAGAAAAAACACCCAAGTAAAACGAGAAAAATCATCTACAATTACAAGAATATACTTGTTACCACCAATACTTTCTATTTCAGATGGGCAACACAGATCGATGTGTAGTAGTTTGAGCGGCTCAATGACTTTCGTGTTCACCACAGTTGGGTGACTTTTCCTGCTTTGCTTCTCCATTTTGCAGGCAGCATAGAGATGATCTTTGTCGTATTTTAGAAGTGGAAGTCCTCGCACATGATCACCAAGAACAAGCTTGTTGATATCCTTGAAATTAAGGTGTGAAAGTCTTTGATGCCATAGCCAGCTATCGGCTGTTGGTGCTTTTGTTAGAAGGCATATGGCTGGTTTCCCTCGTATCGGATTGATGTTCAATGGATACATCTCATCCTTGCGTTTTGACTTAAGAAGAACTGCTTTGGTCTTCTATTCGATTATCTCTAATCCATCGTCATCAAACGAGACTTTCAGACCAGTTCTCACGACTAACTGCGAAACACTTATAAGATTGTGTTGCAGTCCCTCTACATACGCTTTGCGAATTGAAAATTCACCATTTGTTATCATCCCATAGCCATTGATCTCTCGTATAGAGTTATTTCCAAACTTTACTTTGCCTCCATTCTTTAGCTCTCTAAATTCTCTAAGTTCCTCTTTTCTCCCTGTCATGTGACGCGAACAGCCATTATCGATATACCATTCATTGTCGAACTGTTCGTCATGAATTACCAGAATAAATTAAGCAGATTTAGGAACCCAAAGGTGCTTGGTTCCTTGTGAGCTTTTTACAGATACAGGATAAGTAATAGAAAGATCAACCATGTAAGTTCGTTTTATTAGTGTGGTGTTATCTTTCTTTATTATTGTAAAAACTTTAATCCTATTATCTTTTGGATTCTTTTCATTCGTTGAGACAAGTTTGTCTTTTCCTTTGACACTTTGCGAAGATGTGGAAGAGTGTGAAACTCTTTGTTTGGATGCGAAAGTAGGCTTTGAAAAGGATTGTGGATGAAAGGCTTGATGATTACGTGAACGTTTTGAGTGAGAGGAGTGGTTTTGAACAGAGTATTTTGATTTAGAGAAATTGGGGGTTTGAGAAACTCTCTGATCGTTCTGAGTTGTTCGCTGCGAGAAGCTTTTTGGTTTCACATGCACGGATACTTTAGCACTTGGTTTTTCATTGCAAACAAAATCTGGATTCTTTGATTGCCATAACTGTTTTCTTTCCTTCAGACTCTTGTTGTATCTCCTATTCCTCTGACGTTTCTACGCAGCTAATTGTTCCGAAGATTTATGAACATTGGCTTTCGCTCTTTGCTTTCGCATGGGAGTTTTGTTTTTCAGTGAAGATGTGTCACTAGAAACCTCCTTTGTCCCACTGGAACTTCCTTTCTCATAGCTGGAATTAACCTTGTCTAAAGGTTCTGCTACATATCTTCCTTTCACTCTTCATGAGGTTCGTTCTGACAGACCCTTAGTCTCGTCTGCATTGTCAATTGGAGCTGACCAAAAGAACTCATCACATCCGTCAGCGTTATCTTCTTCAACTAAGGACATTAGTTCAGCAGTTTGGTTCTTCTTAAGTCCTAAAGTTGCAATAACTTGATTTCGTACAGTGTGTACCTTTTGGAAAACAACAGCTTTTTCTTTCAAACTTTTGGATTTATTTTTAGAAAGTCTTGCGAATTGAACAGGGTTTTCAGAAATAAGGACTTTCGTAGGTTCAGGTTCGCTTTTAACAAACTCTGAATAATCAACCTCGTCCTCTACAGATATTTCACTCATATCACTGTCATCATCGAACTCAGATACATTATCAACATTCAATTTGTTATCTGAACTCAATTTTGAACTCAATGAGTCAAATTTCTGCACAGTTTCGGTTTTGACTTTCAACCTGTCATTTTCATCAAGCAGTTGTCTTATCATGTCCTTGTGGTCTTTGGACTTAATGAATGATTCAATTTTGTCTGGACCAACCCTCTAAGAGTTGAGTAATGTTAGAATAAAGCCGTTTCGCAATCAAACAAAAAATATTTCGTTGTTTTAAAAAGCGTTGTCTCGCTGCAAATAAATTGACTCGTCCCTAGACCTAGATAATTCGGACTCGATGTTCTCTATCCACATCCTTCGCTCCTCACTCTTTGACGAACTCCTGCTGATTTGATCAGTTAGTTTAGAATTTGACAAGCGATACTGTTTTAAGCTATCATTAATGCTTGAAAAGGTGAATTTTAATTCGTTTAATTCAGGTTCGTAACTAGATACTGGTACATTAAGAGATTCGAGAATGGAGTTTACCTTTTTGATTAACTGATCACATTCGTTAATTTGCTCAAAGACTGGCTTCACAGCAAAGCAGCTATCATCCCTTCTCCCATTCATATCTCCAGATCCACTATCAGTCGCATAGCCCCGCATTTGTGACACATTGTTTGTCACCATGAAGCATTTTCCACCATAATGCGAATCCTCATCTTTCACAACGAAGCTTCTCCTATGAGTGGGCTTGCGAACCTCTTCGTCTTCCGAATCAGTGGACCATACTTCCACCCTTCCAAATTCGTCATCAGCATCATTTCCCTGTACAATCAAAGCAGGCATAGTATTATCAGCTTTCTTTTTCTGCTTGATCTCCTCAAGCTTTCTCAGATGGAACGCATCATCATCTTCTCCTTCTTTCCTCTCGTTCAACCTTTGCAGCATGCATTCTTTGGCTAAGTGATTCTTGTCGTGGCAGTAATTATAATCAAAGCCAGAATCACATAAGAGCTTTTTCTCCTTCTTGTCTTCATCTTTATGCGAACCAGTCGCATTTTCTTCCTTCGCCTTTTCAGAGCTATAACTGCCCTGCCAGTTCCTGTTCTTGTTTCTGTTGAAGTTCTTCTTGGCGAACTTCCTTGTAATGACCCGACTCTCAGGTATTAACTTTATGGATTTGATTTTCGCAAATTGCAAGGTCCACTCGATGATTTGGATGCCCTGACTCGTCTAGTAGAAGCGGGATTGACCACATATATAAGTGGCCGACTCGTCGAGTCTAGGATAGGACTCGACGAGTAGGAGCTGGAGGATGAAACCCTAATTTCCAGGATTTTGCACACTATTTAAAGGGTCATTAGCCTCCCTTGTAGCCTCTTGAGAGTCCAAAAAACCCTAATCCGTGTGGGTGCTCCATTCTTGTGTGTTTTAAGCTTTGGAAGGTGGATCTTAGTGAGAGAAGCTTGAAGATCAAGTAGTTTGAAGCAAGGAACGTGTGTGTATCTGAAGTCTACCTCAGCTTAGCATCATTTGAAGGTATCTAGTCATTACCTTGACCTTCTTTCCTTCTACATCAAATTTGGTTGAGTTAGGATCTGAAGTTGCAACTTCATATCTGAGATTACCTTGGTGTTTAGTCTATAAGGATTCCAGCTTTAGCAAGTATGAACCCTTCCTTATGATTTAAACCCCATTTAAATCTTGGATTTGATATTCTAAGTCTTTAGAGCCTTGCATGCATGTGAAGTTTGCAACTTTACGTGATAAACATGCCTAGGGAAGTTTGATCTGCAATATGGAGCTTTAGAATGGCTCAAAAAGCATCTGAATGAAGAAGGGTCTGAAGGGACTCGGCGAGTTGCATGGCTAACTCGGCGAGTCCGGTGAAGATTGTCGTGTAAGGACTTCTGCATGGACTCGGCGAGTCAGCTAGGGTTTCCCCGACTTTTGGATATGCATGAACTCGGCGAGTTGTAGGGAAACTCGACAAGTCGGGTCAATATGGACTGTTGACCTTGACCTTGACCGTTGACTTTGACTTTGACCAAGGGTTTACTAGTTGACTTCTGGGGCATTTTGGGAAAATTGGAAACTTATGAATATTGTTCTATGGTGAATATAGGTGGTGGAGTTTGTGGCGGTGATCCGAGAGTTTGAGCTTATCATTTCGAGTCGACAATTGAGAGGTGAGTTATCCTCACTATACTCAAGGGTCTAAGGCCCCAAGGTCAGCCCTTTTGGATTGTTATCCTGATATGTTATGCTAGTATGATCTGTTAGATTATGTATCATGTTATATAGGATGGTATTATTCTATTATGATCTGTTAGATCAGTATCCTGGTAGATAGGATGTTAGTATGCTGTTATGATCCGTTAGATCGATTTGTCTGTTCTAGACTGTTATGTGACTATCTGTTATATGTGCACATGTCTGTTTAGCGGTTGAGGCTTATCTGCTTTGTGCGAAAGCCACTAGACCTGTGCATGCCAACCTGTTGGTTGTGGGCCGTGAGTATTCCACCCCGAGGATGATTGGACTCATAGTATGTGGGAATTCCAACCTGTTGGTTGTGGGCCTGGGGTATTCCATCCCAAGGATGATTGGACCCATAGTATGATTGGCATTGTAACCGGATAGTTTAGGGCTTGGGGTATTCCAACCCGATGGTTGACTGGACCCATAGTATGCAATTTATGATTACATGTGTATTGTTGTGTATGGGTATTTTGGGGGAACTCACTAAACTCTCGGGCTTACAGTTTCAGTTTATTGTTTCAGGTACATTAGGGGATCGCGGCAAGGCAAAGGCGTGATCGTACAGCTCCTCACTTTTTATGACTTTGTCTCTGGGAGACTCTGATATAGACTATTTTGAAACAAATTTGTAATGACTGATGCTTTATTAAATGTTTTAAAAAGTTTAAATTTGGCATGATTTTTATGGGTGTCACATTCCTTGGATTAGACACCATCATAACAAACTCTTCTTTGGAGAGTTCGCAGTCGGAGAGGTCAAACTCTGAATCTTCTTCTTCTGCAACCTTCTTGCCCTTCCCAATCAGGGCCAATGATCCCATTCCAGAAACAATTTTTGTCTCTTTAGTCACTTAATCCTCATGTGACTTTAAAATCCCAACAAGCTTAGCCAGCGTATAATTCTTAAACTGCTCATGTGCCTTGACAATAGACACAACATACTTCTATTCAGGCATGATTCCGTTCATAAATGTGACTTTCTGTTCAATCACATCCCTTCCAATACCATTTTTCATCATCTTACTGAGAAGGTGATTGAAACGGTTAAAGACCTGAGATAAACTTTCTTCCGGCTTTTGTTGAAAGGCTCCAAACTCCGAAAGCAGTAGTGTTTGAATAGAATGCTCAAGATCTGCATCCGTGGAGTAAAGTTCCTTGAGCCTAACCTAGATGCCTTTAGCAGTATCACAGGAAGTAACCAACCGAAAAGTATCTGCTGTCAAAGCGAATCAAAGAATTCTCATCGCTTTCACGTTGCAAATCAGTTTATTCTTTTCATCCAGAGGAACCTCCTTTACGCCAATGAGAAGTTTATTGTAATCGGCCTGAGTTTTAATAACTCTTTCGGTTGCAGTGTGAACAAACGGCCCTTGAGTGATGACTTCCCAGACTAGATAACCATTGTCCTCCAATCCCAGAACATAATCTTCAAAATGGAGTGCCCAGACTTCATACTCACTGGGAAACAAAATAGGGATCCTGGTTGTTGATCCAATGATGTTGGACAGGTTAATAGAGTTGATGTGAGAGTCGTCATTGCTGCATGATGATAGGATCTTTGTAAACTGTAAAGAATCAGACTTGTAAACAGACATAATTAGGGTAATATCACGATCACAGAGTAACGTCAATGGAACAGTGACGACTTCAAACATATCATATATTTAGCGAAAGCCCTAATAACTTCTTCAAACGGAATAGATGCGTATTTGATTACACAGTCTCCTGCTCTGATACCAATTGATAGGATTAAAACCTTTGTAGATCGAATAGATTCTAAACAGATTAAAAAAAGAACACAAGAAAATATTCAAAATAAGCTTAATGATTAAAGCTTCACAGCCTCAGAATAACTCGACTAAGAATTGCTACTGTAGAGGCGTGATTAGGATTACAATGATAGAGATAAAATCGTTAACAAACTACGATGCA
This sequence comes from Lactuca virosa, assembly GCF_052849685.1. Lineage (NCBI taxonomy): Eukaryota > Viridiplantae > Streptophyta > Magnoliopsida > Asterales > Asteraceae > Lactuca > Lactuca virosa. The sequence continues at coordinate 361,664,536 of NC_136433.1, read as the reverse complement.
TGCATGCACTATAAATACTCTAACCCTAATAAATGAAACGTATGGACAGGCCAAACCGTGTACAAAATGGACTTAACAGAAAAGCCCAATGACGCAACATACTGAACCTAACACTTAGACATTTAAAGTCCGCTAAAAATTCATAACTTTTTCATCCGACGTCCGTTTTCGACTGTCTTTATATCATTGAGCTCTGATTGATGAGATCTTCAATTCTCTTTTAGGATGTGTCGGATTATAATCGATCGATCTAAAATTCGATTTCCGGGTTGTGTACTACTATGCTAAATCTTAGAAAATTCATAACTTCCTCAAACGAAGACATATTTGGACGTTCTCTATATGCACGCTCTCGGTTTAGCGTATATTATGAATTTTGTTTAGATTGCTAAAGCTAAATAGTAGTTTATCAAAAAAATCACTTTTTACGTTACGCAGAGCCATGACGGTTTACTCACGAAGCTTCAACGGGTCATAACTTCTTCGTTATAAGTCGGATTTCAACGTTCTTTATATGTATGGAATCCTTGTGACATATAATATATCTTTGGTTAAGATTATTTATTCTAAATAATTATCTATCAAAAAGTCATTTTTAACGCTTATTATCTCTAAATTGACTAGCCCGAATCTGCGAGCGTTATATGATGTATTTGATGGATCAGCCGAACCTGAATATGAGGCAGCGCCGGTAGTTGGATAAGGTGAAGGATTATGAAAGTGAGATCTTTTATCACCTGGGGAAGGCCAATGTGGTGGCTGATGCTCTCAGCCGCAAGGTGGTCTCGGCTTAGATCAAATACATATGTTTAACGATGAGTGTGATTACACCATTGTTGGAGCGGATTCGTGAGGCTCAGGTCGAGACTATGAAGGAAGATCACCGGAAGAGTGAGCTTATTGTGGTTCAGGTGGTTTCTTTCGATTATGATAGTCATGGATTGTTGACTCTGCACCGGCGGGTTTGGGTTCCGTATTGGGGCAGTGTGCGTCAGGTTTTGATGGAGGAGACAAACAAATCTAGGTTCTCTATTCATCCCGGGGCAACGAATATGTAAAGGGATCTTCTTCTAGACTACTGGTGGCCCTGCATGAAATAGGATGTGGCTTGGTTCGTGGAGTGGTGCTTGACTTGCAGGAAGGTGAAGGTCGAACTATTGGATTAGATGTCTAAGCCCATAACTGTTATTGGTATGTACTCGACCCAAGAGTAGCATGGTCCATTTGGTTTGCATATCATCAGGACAATTTATTAGGATGGACTCTTGAGAGAAGGTTATATATGATTTATTAATGTATTATAAGTTATAATATATTAATATGAAATCATATGTTTTAATTAGTATTGATCAAGAATGAATTTGGAATTAATTTATTGATCAAAAGAGACTAATTAAATCTATGGGGACTAATTATGTTAAATAGTTATATTTATATGTGTTGGGCTTTATGAACCATGTTGGACCAAGTTTATGTATGGATACATAAAGAGTTGGGCCACATGAACCATGGATCATAAACCCATGGGTATGGATTTGGGTTATACCCATGACCCTTGAAATTCAACATATAAATAGATGCTCTTAACCTAAAAAATGCCTACATGCTTGTTCTAGGAGTTCATGGGTGTTTTTTGGGTGCATGGAATTCTCTCTCTAGTCCCACCTTTGTCCATGATGTGTTGTGACATCATTTGAGGCTTCCACACTATTGGGGCTAAGCTCTTTAAGGCCAAATATATCAAGACTTCAAGCTCCATCAAAAGGTATGTTATCCTAACTAGTATCTTATATGGTTTATGTCAAATGCATGCTAGTTGTAGGTTTAATACCATGGAAACCATTTGCATGTATAATTCGTGAAAACATAGATCCAAGGTATTTAGGGTTGTATGTACACCATAGGATGTTGTATTATACTAAAACCCAACAATGGTATCAGAGCCATGGGTTGTTTTCAATTATACTTGATGCAAATTGCTGAAAAAATGCTGAAAAATCGAATTTTTTGCTGTCTGAACAGCTGACTCGCCGATTCCATAGAGTGACTCGACGAGTGCATGTGTAAACTCATCCAACTCGTCGAGTTGGATCATGAACTCGACGAGGTGGAGCCCCTGACAGCATATATTGAAGTTTTTTGGCTGGAATTGGACTAGAATCATTACCCTAAGCTGTTTTTGAACCTATAAAGCTGTTTTTGATATGGTAATGATCATTCTAAACCAATTCAAAAGATAATTGTCAAAAGTTTCATGTTTTGTATTATTTTAATGGTTAGGCGAATTATATGAATTTTTTTTGATTTGAATTGTCTTGTTCATATGAGTTTAATCTAGATCATAGTTTTCCTTGACATGTTTGTTAGTTGAATTGATGATCTTGATAATTTGTTAATGGATTCCATAACTTGTCCTCAAGTTATGAAAAACCAAAAGTGTTTTTAGTTAAAGTTCCATTAAAACCATATGTTACACATTTGAAGAGTCTTTTCCTCATAAATAGTTTTATGAACTCCATAACTTGTCCTCAAGTTATGGATGTTCAAGAGTCTCTTCATTAAATGTTTTAAAACCTACATTAAACTCAGATGTTATGAAATTGAAGAGTTTTGAAAAGTTTCAAAACTTGTCCTCATGTTTTGGAATTTTTAAAGTTACCCCCCCATGTATACTTTAAATCCAAATTAGACCTTGGAATTTTAAAAGTTTAAAATTCAACCCTTATACTATTATAATATTAAATGTTTAATATTTGTATATATGTATAAGAGTAAAAGTCAGTCTTACCGTTAGTAGGCCTCATTCACGAAGGTAGTCTATAAGGGGGGTATAAGGTTACTTCCTAAAAAATGGCAGTTTAATGGGTGTCCACTCTCACCCACCGCTTCCTTGACTGATGGAGGGTCGTTAGCCGAACGGATAGGATATGACTATAATTCTCCCTTCATTAAAAGTATAATGATAAATATAAAGTAACTAAACTTTTATTAAATTCCCAATCTTAGTTACTTTAGGAAAATGTGAATTTGGTGCTAACCCATGAAATTGCACTTTGCACCTTTGTTAAGTCGTTAGTGGAGCATGTGTGGTTAACCGGCACACTAATCTAGGATTGAAAATGCGTGGCAAAGGGTAGCTTGATGTTAATCACATATCAATGGAGCGTGTGTGGTTAACCAGCACATTGATTAGGTGGTTGTAACATTGGGTGTACCAAGCTAATTTTCATGGTTATTCACTCCTTGTTTGTGATCCTCGGCATCCCAGTCACAAAGTTGAATGGCACAATCGAGATTTAAACATTCCATTGAAAAGTTCAATGAATCTCAAAGGATCTAGGAGTTTCAATTCACTTAAAACCTAAAATTCCTTTTTCATTTTTCGTGGTCGAAATTGGTAAATCGTCATTTACCTACCTTCAAATATTTTGTAGCTTGGATTTCGGCTTCCCTCTTCCAAGTTATAAAATATTGTGTTGGTTCCTAGACTTAATATTTCATATTGGGTGTTATACTAAGGACTTAAATCAACTAAACTTGAATTTCTCCCTCATAGTTGTCTAGTTAAAAAAACTATGGTCTTCCTTATCCTTTTGGATAAAGCTTTCCTAATGAATATGATATCCCACATGGCGATGAAGGTGAAAGATTACTCCCTTTGTTGTGCATTAATGGGACTAAAAATCATACTTCACTTCTTCCACCTCCTCCAATTATTATCCTTAACCCACAAATTCAAAGTCACTCAATCCCTATTGGCAAGCAAGTCTATATGTGCTCACGTCTTGGATATGAAGTTACATATTGACAAGCCGGGAGAGCAGGGTGTCGAAGTCTCGAGGAAGTTGGCTGTTGACTGGGTTCTTTAGTCACTCCCTGATGACATATCACGACATGACCCTTAATGATCTTACCAATTTGCTTGATGCTGCTAAATCAGCAATGAGTTGGAGCACTGGTAAAGCAAATTTGATTGGAAGATCTACTTCCCAAACTTCCATGGAAATTGACAATGGTAACATAAGAAGTTTAGAAAAGCTTTCTCTTCCCAATGTAAAGGGATCGGCCATGGTCTAGTCGTTTGACCCAATGGTAAAAAGAAAGGGTAAGTATGAGATAGTCTCGTGTACCATATCCAAAGAGTCCATATGCTTCTTTTGCCAAGAGAAAGGGCATTGGAAGCGAAGCTGCCCTGACTACCTGAGATATCTAAAAGATAGTAAAGTCAAAAGGTTTGACTCTACTTCAGGTAAATTCCACTATCTAACACTACCGAGTTCCTGTTTGGAGATTCTTAATACATGATGTAATGTAATTACATTATTATGTTTTGAAGAATCAAGGAAAAGTAAGGAAGATTAAAGAAAGAGTAAGTTGATTCTAATCGTGAAGAAATGGATTTCGATCGCATGGTTCGATGATCAGAATTTTGAGCTGCTACTTAAGAGTTACGATTGATTGTGTCACACCCCGCTAAAGCGGAAACACGAGGCGTGGCAGTATAAAGGGTTTCATAGCAAAAGTTAAAAGACAACACCAACCATAGTATTAAAAATCATTACAAATTTACAATGGGTTTGAACAACTTTTAAAATAAATTAAAATGTGAATTGAAACACAACACATGCGAATGTTCCTAAAAGTAATGTGTCCCTAAGTGCCACTTACTCGATGATTCCTGAAAAAGCATGTAAAACGAGCGTCAACTATAAAAATAGTTGGTGAGTACTCACAAATTAAAAATAATATAAGTTTCATGCATCGAAATCAAAGTTTTGATAAAGTTTTCCATAAATAAAAAAATATATTGCAAAAATGAGTAAATAAGTTTTCATAAACAAGTTTGTTGCCATCATGAGAAATAAAGTTATGTTGCCCAAATGAGATGCACCGTTCATATCCTCATGGAAATAAAGTTCGTTGCTAAAACGAGTAAACAAGTTTCATTGCTATAATGAGCAATCAAATTTGTTGCTACAAGGAGCAAACAAATTCATTGTTAAGACAAGTAAATAAGTTTCCGGTAATAAAATTTTGTTGCTATAATGAGAAACAAAGTTCATTGCTATAATGAGAAACAAAGTTCATTGCTATAATTAATAAACGAGTTTGTATGTGTATAAGCAAACAATGAGTTCCTAACCAAGCCTATGACCGATGCCCTATCAAGATCTATGCTTATCGTTCCATAGATTATATGGTATCATGCACTCCAGCAATCGGGCGAGTGAGGAGTTGTCAATTCCTAATAGCGCTATCCATAATGACCATTGGCTCAAAGAGTTAATGGTTGGAGAAAAGTATAAGGGAAGGGACTTAAGACGATAAGTTCTCATGTTCGGTGTTGCATAGACATACATAGCAAAATATAGCAAATAATAGCAAAATATAGCAATCGAGTTTGATACAAATCAATTTAAATACAACGAACAATTAATAGTTTTTCGGACATGCTTTTCCACCCCAAAACATTTAAAAACCGAAAATAGGGGAGTGCGTGAATACTCACAATGCATTGAGATGATGCAAATGGTGCCTTGACTACGCTCCACTCGTACCACTATCGATTTCTACAATAATGGTGTTCGCTAGTGAGTCTCTAATCGAAATCTAACACTAGTATACTTACTACTACTATAGAATTATGCCAATATTGTGTCAAAATTTAATATTGATAAGTTACAAACATTTTTCTGAAATGCTAAAATTTTATAACTCATGTGATTAAGATAATTTTGGATATTATTTTTCATAATTTTGTAATTTTAATTGAGGGTATTTCAATACATTTAAAGGTGTTTTAAACTCTTAAAAATCCAAAAATATTATCAAACAGTTTCCAATATTCATCAATTTTTAAATTTTTGTTCCAAATACAGTAGATGTCGTCTAGAAATTTTCTCTTGAATTTTTGATATGATTAACTATTTTCCAAATTTTTGTGCCTTCATAACAATATAAATTCATGAAAAATAGAATCCAGATGATAAAAATTCCCAAACTTTGCATTTTAGTTTTAATTGAAGTCAAAGACCTCAAGATATATTTTCTTAAAGTTTTGATTTGTCTAACTATTTTTCACTATTTTAGTTTCTTGAATAACCATAAAATCATGAAAAATACTAAACAGTTGATAAAAACTACCAAACTTCGGATTTTGGTTCAAACTACATTAAAACACTTCCAGATAAATTTTCATGGTTTATAGATATGTATAACCATTTTTCTTATATTTAATTCTCGAAATAGATAAAAATTCATGAAAAATAGCAATCAGTGAAGAAAATCCCCCAAACTTTTTATATTACTGCAATTACACATAATTAAGCTGGGAAAAATATAAAAATGGATTTATAAACTGTTTAACCCAATTTTATGATTTTTGTGCATTTATTCTAATAAAAATGGAGATAAATAGAAAACAGTTTCCAAAATTACCCACACTTTTTGTATTACTGTTATTAAACATTCTTAAGTTTGGAAAAATATAAAACTGGATTTATAAACTGTTTAACCAAATTTTATTATTTTTGTACATTTATTCTAATAAAAAATGGATTTAAGGGTATTTAATCTTGGAGCAATAGAAGAAAAATAGCATATAGAGGAGAAAAGTTATCAAAAATTTTATGCGGCATCCTAATATATTATAAGGTGTTCGGGTAAATTTTTATGAATTTTGGATGAGTACAAATATTTTTCCCATTATTAGTCCATTATAAATACAAACATCGGGGAAAATAAGAATGCATTATGAAAAATTCTGAAAATATTTTTCTCAGTCTTAAACATAGGGTATGAGCTGCGAAAATTATTAGATAGCCTTTTCAAATTGTCTAAAGTGGATTTATGATTTATTGGGGCTAAACAAAAAGAAAATTCAAAACCACGCTAAACAGTAACAAAAATCGATGAAACTTAATGAGAAGTCATTATTTAGCATGGGGGTCATCCGCGAATTTACCTAGGATTTATAGAACTCAAAAAGTATTCTATATGATTTATTGCCCTATTTTATTGCAATAATTATAATAATTCGAGCAATATGAATTATTTTATGGAAATTTGTAGAACATCTCATACTGTTGGTGGAATACAGGGAAAAATCAGATTTGATCAGAAAAGTTGATTTAGATATTTATTTGGGAATAAATCCTTTATAAACCTATTTGAATGCTTTTTAACAACAAACTTTGATGCTCAAGCCTCTAAGCTTGAAGATCATTACATGCATGTTGGTTTGAAGACCAATCATGTGTTTGAAATGTTCAAAAATCGTTTTTGAAAGAAAACTTAGAGTGCATGTGGTGATTTTCCACCAATACTTGTAGAAAAGTGCATTTTCATGATCTTGACTTAGGTTTAGGTCATGGATCTTCACCATTTTGTAACATGCAAGATGTTTTTGGTGAAAATCTACCACCATCATCATCAAAACTGAAGTGAATAAACATGCACACAAATTTTCTAAGAGAAAGGTGTAGAAGAACAAGGAAATGCAAGAAAATACATGAAAACGTGAAGGAAAATGAAAGGAAATCGTGTTCTACCTTAATGAACACCACTAGATGATGAAGGTTTTGAGTATCTTGAGTTCTTGGGCATGTTTTCTGTAAAATTTAGTGGTTCATAGAGGGAGGAAGAGAGAAAATTTGTGTGAGAGTGTGAGAGAAATGAGAGAGAATGAGGGAAGATGGAGTGTGAGAGAGAAGAAGAATGATTTTGTGTTGGGAAGAGGAGAGATATGGGGAGAGATACGAATTTTAAATGAAGAGAGAGACTCCCCACCTCTTCCATTTATTTTATATAAATTTCCCTTAATTTTTATAAATTTTCCCATTTTTTATAAAGTATGCATTAAGCCATGATTTGTTTTATTAAATTATTGATTTAACTTGTTAATTTGGAATAAATGTTGATAGTTTAAATTTTATTTTCCTTGAATTCATTTTCATAATTTTAATTATTATAAGATAATATTAGAAGCTTCGGAATTATTTTTATATAATTTTTAAGGTTAAAGTTTATAAATGTGAGTTTTTAGGGCATTTAGGGTTTTTGAGAGTTAATAAATATTTGGATATCAAAATAAATTGAATTATTTGAGACTTCAAATTATTTTATGGTATTATAACTCTTTTATAGTTATAAATAATGTTTGTAATTCCTTTTTGTCGGTTTATTGGTATTCTATACAGTGATTCTGAGATTCAAGCGAAATGAGGAATCAAATATACTAGTCTTAGTCTTCAACTTTGACCTAAGTTTCCATGAGACTTTGACCTAATTTCTACTTCTAGGTCAAGTTCATGATGTATGTATATGATTCATGAAAAGGTGTTCGAGTCAAAGAGTGACCCAAATATGGATAGTCACTACAGCTCAGTAGATGTAGAATTCACATATCAATGTGAAATCTAAGTACACTGTTCATCGTTTCTAATTGTTTCCAAGTTTCAAGTAGATTATAACTTAGATTCTAGTTACTAAGTCTAGTATGTGTCGTGCCTATATGTGCAACTAAGTTTAGTCAAATCTAGAACCGACTCGAATTTTGGCGGTTGTCACAGTCTCCCCCGGTTGAAAGAATTTCGTCCCAAAATTCAATTCGTGACACATTCTATTAGAACTCAGCTGAATACAATTGTATAATTGGAGAGATGGTGACTTGAAGAGCTCTTTCATTGTTTTGGGTTAATTCCTCAAGGGAAGACCCCAACTTTTTAGCTATAATCAAATTAATGTTTCCCTAATTCGAGTTCTACAGTCTAGATTGCGAGAAATTAGGATCATGGAAATCATGATCCAACCATGGCGACCTAGTTGACAAAGATTATATAGTTAGATATTATCTAACTTAAAAGAACGTTATAAGTTTTGCTGAAGAACCAACTGCATTAAGCGTTAAATCCGCATTGATCCTCAAGTCGCATTCTAACTTAGCACTAAGTGTAAATTCGCCGCCTAATAAAGAAGGGATTAGGAACAATTTGTTCACTTCCGGGTTGGCTACTATATTTGGAAAAGATATATTCCGAAATAAGAAGGGGTATCACGAATGAAAGGGAAGCGATCGAGGGTAAGTTCCTAAAAATACGTACTAAGGGTAGGCAACGAAGTTTTGGTACATCTCCACTGTAAAGGCTATTTAAGTGTCGTCTACAAAATAAATTACGAAATGATTGAGGATCTCCGAGGCTATAATTACTACTACAGTTACTCTTACAATAATAGAACTATATTCGAAGAATATATATATTTAGAGAGTCAATGTTGCAGATGGAGGCGATTAAATCACATTGTGTAGATAACATTTTAAGTGTTTAGAAGTGATAAAAACCTCACTGGTATCAAAATGTGTGTTTAGAAATGATAATTAATCTCACTATTATCAAAATATGTAATAATTCCAAGATAATGAAAATACATGTTTGGAGATCAAACGAAGTAGTAAAATTAATATAAAGATTAATTAAGGTTACAGGTTTAAGTCATCAACAAGGGAATTTATACAAAAATATTTTGATTACTCTTTTGAAAAATTGTCTAATTGTCTAAGTCAGGACAAATTCAAGCTTACGGGTCAGAATATTTATGAAAACAAAGTTGAGAGTTTAGGAACTCAATGAAAATTACAAAGTAGAATGCTATTTTAAGAAATGTGTAAAAATATCGATCATTGAAAATAGTGGATTCTTAATTTAGTGTTTCTACAAAACAATCATTTAGAGAATATATAATAGTAAAATTCAAGACTTTTGATGTATTTAAAGGGAAGAAGTAACATAAGGAAACATATCATTCACATATATTTTCCGGATATAGAAAAATTATAAGCATAAGGGTCTTCATCTTGTGTATTAATTATAAGGAAAAGTATAATGAAACTTGCATTTTAAATCAAGTTTCCGAATTTAGAACGAAAGAGCAAATGTAAATAAGGATCACTTGATTATAGTAGATTTCAAAATAAAAAAAAGATGTATATGATAAAAGGCGTAATTGAATATATCAAAGTTGACTAAATCAAAATTAAGTCTCACGACTATAGATGTATTAATCGCTCAAAACGAAAGGGTAGACTTCAAGTCTTTATGTGTAAGAACATGGTACCAAGAGAAGCAAAATAGACAGAAACAAAGTTAGTCAATGTATTATGTTATTATTATAGCCGTGCGAGATCTAAAATCAGAAGGAGAGCGAGAAATCAAGTTCGGGGGAAAGAAAAGGAAGTTAGCAGCAATGATTGCTATTGTTAAAATTTTAAGAACGATACATATAGGTAGATAAAAAAAATATGGGTTGAGAAATACTTCAAAATTCAATCCTTAATGTATTTTGATGATTAGATATAAATGCGGAAGTTTTAAAGTGTTTGCTAAGGATTGCTAAAAATTCATAAGTTATCTATTACGTTAAACTTCATTTGTGAAAAAGAAGAAGCCCTACAAATGGTAATTGAAAAATCTGACAATTTCTTTTTAGACTGAAGTCCAACAATGATTAAAATGGATAAGGTAAATACTCAATATATTTAGAAGAATAATTATTCATTGTTGAGAGTGTATAACTGGAAATTTAAAAGTGAACACTAAGTTTTCAAATGCTATAAATTTTAAAAACTTTATAGATTATAAAACATATTGAAGCAAAGTACACAAATAAGGTATGTTTTGAAATACAAGCATTAGAGACGTCTTATAAACATGTTTGAAGTAGAAATTTGCGTAAATATCATGTTGGGTTTCGAGAAAACACATTAAAGTAAATTACAATGTCTATATGAGAAAGCTGTTAAAAGTGTCAAAACAAAAGTGTTTTGAAGATTCGATGAAACTTTTTCACATAGTAAGAACTTCAATGTCATATGTTTAAGTTTTATAGCATAGAGTTTAAACACTTTTATAAAAGAAAATGTTTCTAAGTTTTTCGAAAACGTGCCAAAATGGTAAGCATGGTTTAAAATGGTTTATATGCCCTTAAAAGCACATTTATCCATTGAAATGGATTTGAAATGAAATTGAAATAGCAATGTTAAAACCAATATTGGTTAAATTGAGTTTTGAAGAAAAGTGTTAAGTTAAAGCAAGTTGTCAAAAGATTTTTAGCGAGAATATGACTTAAATTGTTAGGAAAGTTCTAATAAGTTGTATGAAGTGGTTATAAAATATTTTATCGATGATAAGTAAAACCGATGAAGCGAAATAACTTTTCGATGGAAGATTAATAAGTAAGGAGAAAGTATGTTAGTGTAGTTGATCGTACCTAAATACTAAGGCGAGTACAAAGCGAGTGCCGATGTCTTTTCCCCAAAATAAAGGACAAGAAAAATTGTTTGAAAAACATTTTATGGTGTCAATGCAGTTGACGACCTTTTATAGAGGTCAAAGGTATATCCTATGTTAGCTTTGAAGCTCAAGGTGGGAACAAACTAGAGTTAAATCGTAGCATAGAAAGAAGATCTCGTGTATCAGTAGCAATGGGTTAAACCTCTGTGTCTCCTCGTGAGTCGAGTCAGGAATGCTCGCCAATGGTATCCAAGTGATTACTAGTGGCGACTCATCTACCTGCTTACACAATTCTCCAATTCTCATCCATGTCGGTATCGGAACGTTTTTCCTATTTGTAACTCTAGTACGAAGACGATGAAGAGGTATTGAAAAATAATTGGTATAGGTTTCGACTTATGATTATTACTAGTGTATATCTAGCTACCAACCTTACATCTAAAGTCAATAGCTACCGAGGAATACCCATTCTTAGTACTATGTGCATTGCTCCTAGAGTGGCTAGTGATATAACCTAAGTGGATAACCTAGCACTTGATAAGGGATAAGAATATTTCTGAATAAAGGCATTGTTATAAACGTGCACTTAGTTTCTAAGTGTATCTAGATGAATGCCTATAATATGAAATGCCCGTACGCACACCGAAAAATTTTTGTTTTTCAAAAGTTTAAGTTGAAAATTGTTTTGAACATAATTCTACTATAACCGTTTCCAGCCTCACATTAACTTTCCTTAATTAAGCATAGTTGGCCAGGCTATACTTAATTAAAGTCTAATAATGTGTACTCGAATTAGTTATACCAGTAGTATGTTCAGTATTTAAAAAATGTTTTGAAAATTTCTGGCTATAGTTGTGGTTCTCCAAAGGAAAACCGGTATTCTCTATAACCTTCGTCTCTGATACCATTTCTGTCACACCCCGCTAAAGCGGAAACACGAGGCATGGCAGTATAAAGGGTTTCATAGCAAAAGTTAAAAGACAACACCAACCATAGTATTAAAAATCATTACAAATTTACAATGGGTTTGAACAACTTTTAAAAGAAATTACAATGTAAATTGAAATACAACATATGCGAATGTTCCTAAAAGTGATATGTCCCTAAGTGCCACTTACTCGATGATTCCTGAAAAAGCATGTAAAACGAGCGTCAACTATAAAAATAGTTGGTGAGTACTCACAGATTAAAAATAATATAAGTTTCATGCATCGAAATCAAAGTTTTGATAAAGTTTTCCATAAATAAAAAAATATATTGCAAAAATGAGTAAATAACTTTTCATAAACAAGTTTGTTGCCATCATGAGAAATAAAGTTATGTTGCCCAAATGAGATGCAATGTTCATATCCTCATGGAAATAAAGTTCGTTGCTAAAACGATTAAACAAGTTTCATTGCTATAATGAGCAATCAAGTTTGTTGCTACAAGGAGAAAACAAATTCATTGTTAAGACAAGTAAATAAGTTTCCAGTAATAAAATTTTGTTGCTATAATGAGTAACAAAGTTCATTGCAATAATGAGAAACAAAGTTCATTGCTATAATTAATAAACGAGTTTGTATGTATATGAACAAACAATGAGTTCCCAACCAAGCCTATGACTGATGACCTATCAAGATCTATGCTTATCGTTCCATAGATTATATGGTATCATGCACTCCAGCAATCGGGCGAGTGAGGAGTTATAAATTCCTAATAGCGCTATCCATAATGACCATTGGCTCAAAGAGTTAATGGTTGGAGAAAAGTATAAGGGAAGGGACTTAAGACGATAAGTTCTCATGTTCCGTGTTGCATAGACATACATAGCAAAATATAGAAAATTGTAGCAAAATATAGCAATCGAGTTTGATACGAATCAATTTAAATACAACGAACAATAAATAGTTTTTCGGACATGCTTTACCACCCCAAAACATTTAAAAACCGAAAATAGGGGAGTGAGTGAATACTCACAATGCATTGAGATGATGCAAATGGTGCCTTGACTACGCTCCACTCGTACCACTATCGATTCCTACAATAATGGTATTCGCTAGTGAGACTCTAATCGAAATCTAACACTAGTATACTTACTACTACTATACAATTATGCCAATATTGTGTCAAAATTTAATATTGATAAGTTACAAACATTTTTCTGAAATGGTGAAATTTTATAACTCATGTGATTAAGATAATTTTGGATATTATTTTTCATAATTTTGTAATATTAATTGAGGGTATTTCAATACATTTAAAGATGTTTTAAACTCCTAAAAATCCAAAAATATTATCAAACAGTTTCCAAAATTCATCAAATTTTACATTTTTGTTCCAAATACAGTAGATGTCTTCTAGAAATTTTCTCTTGAATTTTTGATATGATTAACTATTTTTCCAAATTTTTGTGCCTTCATAACAATATAAATTCATGAAAAATAGAATCCAGATGATAAAAATTCCCAAACTTTGCATTTTAGTTTTAATTGAAGTCAAAGACCTCAAGATATATTTTCTTGAAGTTTTGATTTGTCTAACTATTTTTCACTATTTTAGTTTCTTGAATAACCATAAAATCATGAAAAATACTAAACAGTTGATAAAAACTACCAAACTTCGGATTTTGGTTCTAACTACATTAAAAGACTTCCAGATAAATTTTCATGGTTTATAGATATGTATAACCATTTTTCTTATATTTAATTCTCTAAATAGATAAAAATTCATGAAAAATAGCAATCAGTTAAGAAAATCCCCCAAACTTTTTATATTACTGCCATTACACATACTTAAGATGGAAAAAAATATATAAAAATGGATTTAAAAACTGTTTAACCCAATTTTATGACTTTTGTGCATTTATTCTAATAAAAAAGGAGATAAATAGAAAACAGTTTCCAAAATTACCCACACTTTTTGTAGTACTGTTATTAAACATTCTTAAGTTGGGAAAATATAAAAATAGATTTATAAACTGTTTAACCCAATTTTATGACATTTGTACATTTATTCTAATAAAAAATGGATTTAAGGGTATTTAATCTTGGAAAAATAGAAGAAAAATAGCATACAGAGGAGAAAAATCATCAAAAACTTTATGTAGCATCCTACTATATTATAAGGTGTTCGGGTAAATTTTCATGAATTTTGGATGAGTACAAATATTTTTCCCATTATTAGTCCATTATAAATACAAAAATCGGGGAAAAATAAGAATGCATTATGAAAAATTCTGAAAATATATTTCTAAGTCTGAAAATATATTTCTAAAGTGGATTTATGATTTATTGGGGCTAAACAAAAAGAAAATTCAAAACCACGTTAACAGTAACAAAAATCGATGAAACTTAATGAGAAGTCATTATTTAGCATAACGGTCATCCACGAATTTAACTAGGATTTATAGAACTCAGAAAGTATTTTATATGATTTATTGCCCTATTTTATTGCAATAATTATAATAATTCGAGCAAAATGAATTATTTTATGGAAATTTGTAGAACATCTCATATTGTTGGTGGAATACAGGGAAAAATCGGATTTGCTCAGAAAAGTTGATTTAGATATTTATTTGGGAATAAATCCTTTATAAACCTATTTGAATGCTTTTTAACAACAAACTTTGATGATCAAGCCTCTAAGCTTGAAGATCATTACATGCATGTTGGTTTGAAGACCAATCATGTGTTTGAAATGTTCAAAAATCGTTTTTTAAAGAAAACTTAGAGTGCATGTGGTGATTTTCCACCAAAAGTTGTAGAAAAGTGCATTTTCATGATCTTGACTTAGGTTTAGGTCATGGATCTTCACCATTTTGTAACATGAAAGATGTTTTTGGTGAAAATCTATCACCATCATCATCAAAACTGAAGTGAATAAACATGCACACAAATTTTCTAAGAGAAAGGTGTAGAAGAACAAGGAAATGCAAGAAAATACATGAAAACGTGAAGGAAAATGAAAGGAAATCGTGTTCTACCTTAATGAACACCACTAGATGATGAAGGTTTTGAGTATCTTGAGTTCTTGGGCATGTTTTCTGTAAAATTTCGTGGTTCATAGAGGGAGGAAGAGAGAAAATTTGTGTGAGAGTGTGAGAGAGAAATGAGAGAGAATGAGGGAAGATGGAGTGTGAGAGAGAAGAAGAATGATTTTGTGTTGGGAAGAGGAGAGATATGGGGAGAGATACAAATTTTAAATGAGGAGAGAGACTCCCCACCTCTTCCATTTATTTTATATAAATTTCCCTTAATTTTATAAATTTTCCCATTTTTTATAAAGTATGCATTAAGCCATGATTTGTTTTATTATATTATTGATTTAACTTGTTAATTTGGAATAAATGTTGATAGTTTAAATTTTATTTTCCTTGAATTCATTTTCATAATTTTAATTATTATAAGATAATATTAGAAGCTTCAGAATTATTTTTATATAATTTTTAAGGTAAAAGTTTATAAATGTGAGTTTTTAGGGCATTTAGGGTTTTTGAGAGTTAATAAATATTTGGATATCAAAATAAATTGAATTATTTGAGACTTCAAATTATCTTATGGTATTATAACTCTTTTATAGTTATAAATAATGTTTGTAATTCCTTTTTGTCGGTTTATTGGCATTCTATACAGTGATTCCGAGATTCAAGCGAAATTGAGGAATCAAGTATACTAGTCCTAGTCTTCAACTTTGACCTAAGTTTCCATGAGACTTTGACCTAATTTCTACTTCTAGGTCAAGTGCATGATGTGTGTATCTGATTCATGAAAAGGTGTTCGAGTCAAAGATTGACCCAAATATGGATAGTCACTACAGCTCAGTAGATGTAGAATTCACATATCAATGTGAAATCTAAGTATACTGTCCATCGTTTCTAATTGTTTCCAAGTTTCTAGTAGATTATAACTTAGATTCTAGTTACTAAGTCTAGTATGTGTCGTGCCTATATGTGCAACTAAGTTTAGTCAAATCTAGAACCGACTCGAATTTTGGCGGTTGTCACAGATTGCTTAGGAATAGAAAACAACATAGTTTTCATTTGCAACTGCATTGTAAGGAAAAGTTTTTCCGCAAAATTTTATAAATAAAGAAAAGTTTTTTTTATTATTTTATCTTATTTTAAGTTTCCTAACAATGGCACTTGTGAAAAAATTGTTGTTTATATGTTTCCATTGATAGCAATATAGGAAAATAGATTTGATTCTTTCATTTATGGTAGTGTCATAATTTACCAAATAAGGAAAGATTCTCATCACCCAAGTTTCAGTTGGATAGAAACTTGGAATCATGCAACCTGTATTGTATGATTAATGAGAACTTCATCTTTGGGAAATTAAGACTAATTCCTTACTCACATGGATGTGTGAGTCAAGTGAAGGACTAGGGGATCGGGTACACTTGGTTGTGCACTAGTCAGGTCCACCACAAACAACGACGAGACTATTTGTTATGATTTACTAAAAGTTTAGTAAATAAGGTTATACTTAAAAGTTTAAGTGTAATTCTGAAACATTGGAAAAGTTTCAATGTATGGCATGACAAATGAGAAGAATCAAATTAGGCAGAAAGATAAAAGTTTCTCCAATCTGAAAAGATGGGAGAGTACTTTAGTATCTTGGTTTATGATTATCTTTGTGATTATGAAACCATATCACAATTGATCCTCTAAGGACATATTAGGTCATTTGTATGGCTAAGAAGGGGAATCGTGAATTGTTGAAATGGTTAAATCAAAAGGTGAATCATACTTCATTCCTAAAATCAAGTCTTAGAGTCATACTCCATGATTGTAACTTGAGTGACATAATCTTTAGAAGGTTTATAACACTTATCAAATGTAGCGTAAAATGTTTTCTACTCTTGTATATTTGAAATTGGTAAGTTATGATGTTTTGGATAAAACAAAGACCAACTAAGACTAATTGTGTGAAGTGTTTAACTTGATAAGAATCCGCACTAACTTTTGGATATTTGTTTTGTCAAGGAATGGTTCTTGAAAAAGAGAATCTTATATGTCAAGAGGTCAGTGGGAGTCTTAAAATATATTGAGATAGTTTCAAGAACTAATCAAGAGTATTGTTAATCACGAGCCCACGACTTGAGGTTTGTAACCTATCGTGTAGACATATTCTTATTTCTGTGTGTATTTCAGTAAAAATTTAATTGTGCTTATGAGTTCTTTGAGTTCTCAATTGTTTGCATAACAACTTGGAAGCAATGGTAGGCCCTTAAGCTGCTAGGAGGCAAGAAATTAAGATTAAACAAGTTCAGTCCATATGAGTTTGGATTTTTCACTAACCTGGTCTTGTGATTATGGTTATGACAAATTTACATGGAAAGGAACACATACACCATAAAAATATAAGTGTCATAAGGTTTCTCTTCGATTCATGAAAATGATGGTGAGGAAACACTTTCACTAACTAGATTTTAAGTAAAGAGCAATTATGATATTTGCATTCTCAAAGTCGTTAGTGGAGCGTGTGTGGATAACCGGGACACTAACATGGACTTGTGAGAATAGAAAAAGGTCTAACAATTATAATTATGGCATCCCTCTTCATAATTGTTTAGACACACATGTGAGCTATCCACAGAAAGGTGTATAATTTTGATAAAGTCTTATCAAAGGATCTCGTATCAGAAATCTGAACTTTGGTAAGAAAGTCAATAAAGTATTGATTCCTAGAAGTCCAACTGATTTATGGATACATGTCAAAGCTAGTGGGAGCATAAGTGTTATGCTAATATATATCATATTAGTGGCAACATGATTATTATGTTAAATGTTGCACGTTAGCAATATTAATTATAGAAAACAAAAGTTTCAATTCGCTTTGAAAAGTTCGTTTTCTATAATTAAGGGAGATGATTTTATACTTCAATCCAATTCTACAAGCTTATATTGAGATTTTAATCAACTTTAGTCAAGGATATATATATATATATATATATATATATATATATATATATATATATATATATATATATGAATGTTATGTTGGAATGGTTCAACATAAGGAAATTCTATATATGTTGCGTTCTCAAAATTCGATTATGATTACGACATCCCTTTTCATAGTTTGAATTGTGAGAACATGGCAAATAAAAAATGTTTTAGCAAAAGACTGCTAAAGTATCATGTCTTTATGTAAGACATCATGAATCGTGTCCCATATGCTTCGGGTATAGGATCGATTACATGTGCTATAATATTCATCCATTCTAAATTTTGGAAAAAGGATTAGAACTGGATATAACTAAAAATGATTAAGCAATTGTCGAGGATAACCTGAGGTTTACCAAAGATTGGTTGCTCATTGACAATTGGAAGTATAGTGTAAATTTTGGAAAGGACCATATTGACATATTCTGGAAAAGAGGCAACTCTTGTTCAGAAGTGATAGTCTAAATGGAAATATGGAAATGTTTCTATAGGTGGAAGTTATTCTTTGAATCTGTGTAAGATTAGGAAACTTAATGCAAGAAGGATGTTCAAAGGAATGTACTTTAAATTTGAGACTTCACTTCCGTGGAATTATTCTCCATTGGAATACTTCTTAATGTCTGTTTCCAAGTCTTTGTGACTTTTGTGCATAGTCATTACAAGAGGATCGTTGCATATAAGTTTAGAATCTAACAGATTTTAGTAAATGTCTAATAATCTTGTGTTCTGACGTTTATCATAAGGATTTGAAATTGTGAAATGAGAATCATTGAAATGTTGTCAATTGATCTATTTCACAAAGGAAGGACCATAGGTAAAGATAGTGTGCATACTTGGAGCATGACATAACTATTTTTTTTAATTCAAGTATTAAGTTGATTATCCGAAACATTATACATGAATAATAAGTAATCAATATGGTGCTTAGATAAAAGGTGTTTTATTTACACTCAAAAGTTTTGGGGCTATATAGGATTAGTATTATTCTTGTGTTTCACTTTGCCTGTTTTGATTTCCCGAATAACTAGGTTATTCAAACCATCCACAGTCGATCATACTTTGGAAGTAGGTATTCAGGCAAGACTGTCATGAATGGGTTTGTAGTTTGTATGGTGTTTTAGACATTTAGACATAGCTGCAGTGTTCATGAGTGCTCCTGGAATAAGATTCGAGTATTGGATTAAACCCACGCTCATCTAACTACTTCATGGATTTTATCACGAGTGATTAGTGAGACGATAATATCTTATATTCTTCAAACTGAGAGATATGAGTTGCAGTCTACAAGTCGGTTAAAAGAGATATATGTGGGCCCATCGATGATTTAGTGATGTAAAAACATAAGTGCTCGGCCGGGCCTGGACTGATTTGATTTGATCAATTAGTCAGTCGTCATAAATCGGAAATCGGGAAACAACAGATGGACAGAGTGAATGATTATAATCCATGTCTCAGTCCATATGATATCTAGGATGGAAGAATATATGATCCCTTATCAATGGACATGTCATTGACTAGGTCAGAGTTTGATAGCGGCTTTAAGAGCTACGATTGCTAGTCGGGATTTTGGAGTCATACTTGCAATAATAGTTTTAGACTTATCCAAGTGGGAGACTGTTGGATTAGATTTCTAAGCCCATAACTATTATTGTATGTACTCGACCCAAGAGTAGCATGGTCCATTTGGGTTGCATATCATCAGGATAATTTCTTAGGATGGACTCTTGAGAGAAGGTTATATATGATTTATTAATATATTATAAGTTATAATATATTAATATGAAATCATATGTTTTAATTAGTATTGATCAATAATTAATTTGGAGTTAATTTAGTGATCAAAAGAGACTAATTAAATCTATGGGGACTAATTATATTAATTAGTTATATTTATATGTGGTGGGCTTATGATCCATGTTGGACCAAGTTTATGTATGGATACATAAAGAGTTGTGCCACATGAACCATGGATCATAAACCCATGGGTATGGATTTGGGTTATACCCATGACCCTTGAAATCCAACATATAAATACATGCTCTTAACCTAAAAAATGCATGCATGCTTGTTCTTGGAGTTCATGGGTGTTTTTGGGTGCATGGAATTCTCTCTCAAGTTCCACCTTTGTCCATGATGTGTTGTGACTTCATTTGAGGCTTCCACACTATTGGGGCTAAGCTCTTTAAGGCCAAATGTATCAAGACTTCAAGCTCCATCAAAAGGTATGTTATCCTAACTAGTATCTTATATGCTTTATGTCAAATGCATGCTAGTTGTAGGTTTAATACCTTGGAAACAATTTGCATGTATAATTAGTGAAAACATAGATCCAAAGTATTTAGGGTTGTACGTGCACCATAGGATGTTGTAGTATACTAAAACCCAACACGAACATCAACGACCTCACGGCAAGATGCAGCCATTGGAGATTACCGTATGGAAAAGGAAGATAGTACCATGGATTTTATCATGAAGCTACCCAGGACTGAGCGCAGAGTGGATTCGATTTGGGTCATCGTGGATTGGTTGATCAAGAGCACGCATTTCATCTCGATCCAGGAGAGAATATCTGTAGAGAAATCGGTTGAGATTTATATTAGGGAGGTGTTGGCACGTCATGGGGTGCCGGTATCGGTGGTTTCTGAAAGAGATGTTCGGTTTACTTCCAGGTTTTGGAAGAGGTTTCATGATGAGTTGGGCACTCGTCTCCATTTCATCACAGCATTCCATCTGCAGACCGATGGTCAGAGCCAGCAGACCATTTAGACCCTTGAGGATATGTTGCGTGCTTGTGTTTTGGACTTTGGTGGGAATTGGGATATGTATATTTTATTAGCGGAATTTCCGTATAACAACAATTATAACGCTAGCATTGATCGACCTCCATTCGAGATGCTTTATGGACGGAAATGAAGGACCCTGATTTGTTGGAGCGAGGTCGGTCTGCGGGTTATGGGGTGTACCGAGGTGGTACTCAAGACCACGGAGCGGATTCGGAGTAGGCTCCAGACAGCTTAGAGTCGGCAGAAGATTTATGCCGATAGGTACTGGTCAGACTTAGAGTTCCAGGTGGGAGATATGGTTCTCCTAAAGGTGTCACCTTGGAAAGGTGTCATCCGGTTCGGGAAGCAGGGCAAGTTTGGCCCCAAGTATATTGGTCCTTTCAGGGTTTTGGCTCGGGTGGGCCGGGTTGCTTATCGCTTAGATCTTCTGGATGAGTTGAGTAAGATTTATAGCATCTTCCATGTCTATCAGCTACATAATTTCTTAGTGGAAGATTCTGCAGTGGTACCATTGGAGTATATTTAGGTGGATGGCTGCCTGAATTATATTGAGAGACCAGTGGCGATTCTGGATCGGAAGACGAAAACCTTGAGCAACAAGGTTGTTGAGTTGCTGAAGGTGCAATGGCAGCACCGCAAGGGTTCAGAGTGGACTTGGCAGCCGAAAGATGAGATGAGGGAGCACTATCCGTAGTTATTGGGAGCCGGAAGATGAGATGAGATGAGCAACAGACTTTGTGGAAGAAGTCTAATTCAAGTGGGGGAGAATTGTAACACTTGAATTAGATATGATTCCTTTTTGGTCCTTTTTGTTTAATTATGTTGCATATTGGCCCTTGGTGTTAGTACGCGAGGCGTACCATTGGGTATGCTTGGTGTACTAGCTAAGAAGCTAGAATGTGGGTCGTACCACATGGTACGCTTAGCGTACTGATACGAGGCTTGATTAGGACTCCGGGCACGCATGCAGGGCGTATATGTGACTTAAGTAAACCCTAATTTAAGGGTGTTGCACCCTATATAAAGACCTTAAGTCCCTAGGGCTGGCCTCTTTACCAGCCTCCATTGCCCTAAAACCCTAAAATCGACCTTTAGCCTCCATTGTTGTGTTTTTGAACTCTTGAGAAGAAGTTGGTGTTTGTTTTGCTCATTTTAAAGAAGGTTGAAGGTTCATAGCTTGGAGGGAAACTTAGAGATCCAGAATCATCACTCATTTTACAAGTCTTGTGAGGTTTCAAGTTCATACCTTGGCTTTTGAATGCTTAGATCTCTTTATGTCTTGATTTTTATGCTTTTGGTTCCTTTTTAGGTTGGTTGATGAGTTAAGACGTTTGTGGGGCTTGTCATTTTAGATATGCGCATATTATGAGGTTCTTAAGGATAAAGGTGCAAGCTTTATGGGGTTTATAGTCACATGCATGCATTAAGTGACGTATTAAGTCCTTATTAGCTTTAAGAGCTTCATTAAGCCATGCATGTACAAATAGTTCACAACATTATGTGATGAATCAGCTCAAGGAAGTCAGATCTAGGTTTTGAAGTAAAGTCTTTATGGATTAAGAGCTGGAATTGAGATTTGGCTGAACGGGTGAGTATACTGGGCATACTATCGTACGTGCCACGTACAAGCCCTAAAGCGTGTACGCATAGCGTACAAGTTGAGTACGCCCCGTGTAGTAAGCCAGTTGAGCTTCGCAAAGTGGATCTTTGGTTTGGGCCATTCTTTTGGGCTTAGATGATTAGGGATTGTTGGGCTATCTGAATTCCTGTGTTTTTGGGTTAGGAATATATTGGACCTTGGACTAAGGCCCATGTAATTCCATTTTTTGAATCATTTCCCATTTTAGGGATGGTGATTAGGGATTGGGTATTGGTAGGCTTCGGACCCTTAAGGAATTGAGATTTGGACTCAGTTGGGGTTCAATAATGTAATCTGGATGATTCGGGTATTCGGTTTGTATTTTGGTACCAAGGGGAATTCTGGTAAATTGGCAGCATGCCTTTATAGAAATTGGATTTTCTGTTCGGGGAACTTTAAGTCAAATATGAGTTGATAATAGTTTAGGGCTTCTCAATACCTTTCCATGGATATAAGGATGGTAGGAAGAGTTATATCAAAGAACTTATGGCCTTTAGAATGGATTAGGGTTTCAGGGAAGACCCTAGTATGAGGGGCGTACCAAGGGTGTACATAGAGTGTACTGATGCGATGAGTGTTATGCCATATGTAATGGACCGTACACTTAGCATACTTCAGAGATGGAAGCAGGGTGCGAGACCTCGTATGCTGGGCGTACGAGGAGGTACACTAGGCGTACGAGGGTTAGTAGGAAACCCTAATTTTTGTATTTGTACCCTATATAAGATTAATTTTAACCCCATTCTCTCATTTCTAAGTCAGCTGCCACACCTTAAAAACCCAAAATCGATTTTGTAGCCTCTTGGAGATATGCTTGAGCTATTGGGAGGCTTTGATGCTCAGTTTTGCCCGTGGGAAGGAAAGAAGAGATGTTTGAAGTTGTTTTTCTTGGTGTGAAAGCTTTGGATCCAAAATCATCACCTTGTGGGGAAGCTATTTGAGGTAACAAGTTTTCATCTTGGCTTATGTATGATTAGATCTCCTCATGGCTAGCTTATTATGATTTGACTCTTCTTTTTGAGAATATGAATTAGTGGGGTTGTTTAAGGGTTCATTCTTTCAGATCTAAGTTTATTTTGGTATCCTTTAGCATAAAGGTGCAAGATTTATGAGTATTATGGAGTCATGCATGGATTAATTCAAGCAATAAGTCCCTTTTAAGCTTAAGAGCTTCATCTAGTCATGTATGAACGTAATGTTGGCAACTTTATGTGGTATTCCAGCTCAAGGAGGTTAGATTTGTGTTTTGGAAAGCTTTATCTTAATGGGATAAGTGGAAATCGGGTTTGGGTTGTATATGCTAAGTAGGCTGGGCGTACAAGCAGATACGTGCAGCGTACAAGCCTCCAAGCGAGTACGTTGCGCGTGCGTACCTGTACGCCCCGCGTACTCTGTCTGAGTGGATTTTTTGTATTTGGGCTTCAGTTTGGACTACCTTTTGGGCTTGGTTGCTTGGGGCTTTTTTGGACCATATGAGAATGTGTGTTTTGGATTAGGGATAAGTAGTAGGCTTTAGGGTAAGGCCCAAGTGAAGTTTGGGCCCAATTTCGGGCTTTGGATGATTATTGGTTGGTGGGCCTTTATGATGAGGAGTTTGGGCCTTAGTCTTGGACTAAACTAGGTGACGGGTAAAATGGTCTTTTTACCCCATATATGGATTATGTGGATTAGGTTGGGATCCCAATTATTAATTGGGTGTTATTGTTTGATAGTGTGGGGATTTTAGTGGATCTGCAGAAAAAGAGTATACGTGGGTTTCAGTTGTCCAAGGTGAGTCTTCTCACTACATCCATAGGTCGAAGGCACTGATACCGACACACTACTTGTTATGTGGAATGCTAGTTGTCTATGTAATACTTACATGAAAGACCATAGGGGAGCCCATGGCAGTTGGATATCAGACCATGGGGGTGGGGGGAACCCATGGCATTCCAGGTAAAGACCATGGGGGAAGCCCATGGTAGTTGGATATCAGACCATGGGGGGAGTCCATGGCATTCTAGGTCAAGACCATGGGAGGAGCCCATGGCAATTATATGTATGTTGCATGATATTCTATGGTTGTATGTTATATGGTATTTTGGGGAACTCACTAAGCTTTGCGCTTACGGTTTTCAGTTTATCTTGCAGGTACTCCGGTTTTCCAATGGTAGAGCTCGGGTTGATCGTAGGGCACACTCCACATGTTTCCGCATTCTGTGAATTTCTCTTATTTAATGATGTTTTTCTAAAACCTTGTTACCTTGGTTTTATGGGAAAGCTATGTATTAACGGTTTATTAATCTAAAAAAAATATATGTCATGATTTTCGGGACGTTACAAGTGGGTATCTGAGCCTTGGTTTGATGGATTCAGACATACTCTTGAGTGTTTCTGAACTCAAACTGAGGATTTGGTAAAGTTTTCAAAAGAAAAGTATTTTCAAGAAAAGAGTTTTCTAAGATAAGAGAAGGGTGTGGTGCATGCAATCAACCGAGCTCAAGTAAGTTTCCCTAGAATATCCGTACATGTTATCTCTTATGACTTAATTTATGAATCTGTGAATCGCATGCTAGTTACGGCTAAGGATGTCACACCCCCAGCCATCGGCGGAAACACCGGGTAGTGTAACGTTATTCTTCGTATCACAGTTATATAACATACATTGAACAGTACTAAAGAAAATACATACCTTTATTGATAACTGAAAGTTACATAACTGTTTTTCTAGAACCTATTACATATTATCCGACTATGGCATACTTCTTAATGAACATAAAGGTAATATTAAAACTTCTTCTGTTCGAAGACATACCAGCTTTTCAAGTTCCTGAAAACACATGCATTTTAAAATATGTCAACATAAAGTTGGTGAGTCCACAGGTTTTGACTCCATAAAATAATACATTTTCCACATTCAAAAGTATAGTTTTTGAAAGTATCATTTTGACTCTCCAACATTTAGTATGTATATTAGGTATAATAGTTTACTTATCAATTAAGTGTTATACCTAAACATTCCTTAATCCTAAGGTATAAGTAGGGGAAACTTATACTTAACATTAATACTTGTATACGACAAAGTATAATGTTTCTAACAATTTGCTACCATGAGCCTGTAACCGCTGCTATGACATAATACCTCTGATAGAACACACTCATGATTTACCATGAGAAACAAACACACTCATGATTTACCATGAGAACAACACCGTACGCTTCATCGACGCCGGAACAATAACAAATAAAAGGATAGTTCATCACTTGCTTTTGGTTGACTGTAGCTAACAGTCACAAGTGGGGTGGTCAACCCGTATACTAATTATACACGACTTCCTCGCTCACACGGGATGAACGGTTACAGTTCAGAGGATTTCCACTAAGATCCCCAATCTTAGTTGATGAATACAATTACTCATGTAGACTTTAACGGCTTCCTATAGCTCTAACAACAAAAGCATCTTGATGTCTAAAACCGTAAGTTACTAGACTATGATTTTAAACATTACTCCTAAGTTCATAATATTTAGGCAGTATAACAGCTATATCTTGAAGTAAAACCAGGTTTTATCTTGACCTAAAACCAATAATAACAACATATAACGTTCCTAGTTTTATCTTGACATAAAACTATCAATACCAATATCAAGTTTTATCTGAACATAAAACTAACAATAACAACGTATAACATATTCGGTTTTATCTTGACATAAAACTATTAATAACAATACCAAGTTTTATCTTAACATAAAACTAACAATAACAACGTATAACATATCCAGTTTTATCTTGACATAAAACTATTAATAACAATACCAAGTTTTATCTTAACATAAAACTAACAATAACAACGTATAACATATCCAGTTTTATCTTGACATAAAACTATTAATAGCAACATTGTTTATAACTTAACATATAAATCTTCCGAATATAACTTCAGAACTATATCACACACAACATATATATAGAATCTTAAGTATAACTCAAGATCTACATTAGTAAATTAACATATTGATAAGTTGATAATAGTCGTATATATTCAAAATAGTATATTTAGAACAACTATACCCCGACTATTATAACTATATACTATCATAACAACAACATATATATAATATCTAGCATGCGTTTTCCCCCGAAATATTAGAAAGTGGGGCCGTGAAACTCACCCTAGTAGCGTGATTTTATGTTATCTAAGCAAAAACGGTCAGCGTACGAGGTCGTCGGGACTCGGGATGCAAAATGGCCTCCAAAAACGAGATAGAGAGAAGAGTTTAGGTGTAAGAAGTGTTAAGGTCGAATTTTCTATTTATAGGCTGATTTTTGGCCATTCACGACGTGAACCAAGCATGTTCACGTCGTGAGCTCGATCCTGCTCACTTCGTAGACTCGCCATTTGGTCCCTAGCTTCGGATGGTGTCCCTTTGACTCCTCACGACGTGAATAAATCCTTGCTCACGTCGTGAGTTTGGATCTTATCCCCTCGCAGCCTCGTCACACCTTCTAGATCCAAAATGTGGCGGTTTGAGTCCTCACCTCGTGAACTTTTATGTTCACCTCGTGAGTTCAGTCAAATTAGGGTTTCTGACAGCGATATCTTCGGAAGGCCATAACTTTTGCATACGAACTCGGTTTTCGATGTTCTTTATATCCACGCGTAGGTATTTACGAGTACTACAACTCTCTTTTAGACTTAAATAGCTAATTCTAAGTGTATTTTAAATTCCTCTTATTATAGAGATTTATAGTGTTCGGTTTATCATAACTTCTTCATGTGAAGTCAGATTCAAACATTCTCTATATTTTTGGGATCGTATGGACGTATACTTTGAGTTGTATTATAAAGAAGATTCATATTTGTATTAGATTTTATCATGAACTACATAACACTCTTACCACATTACTAGGTTAACATAATCACATTACATGATTGGCATAATCACATGTGATTGTCTATTGACCTATTTTGACTAGTGTTACATTCTCCCCCCGTTAGAATAATTTCGTCCCGAAATTTATGTCACAACCCAAAATCGAGAACGGCGGAATACGTTCTGGGGTGGAAGACGTCATGTACAGTATCATAACAATGCATAATAGTAAAGACAAGCAACAACATCCATTGCATTAATATAATTATTGTAATACAAGCGTATAATCAAAATAAAGAGGAGTCTTGTATGTGCTCCATCTTCTCAAAAGTTGCATCTGTACCTGTCTACTGATGACCTGAGAATACAAGTTATTTTGAAAGCGAGTATCAGCATAAAACTGGTGAGTTCATGAGTATTTAGTGTCATTGCTTGTATAATAATGATTACATCCATGTAGTATAATAATTGATCTCAATGTTGGAAAATCGTATGCTCCCTAGGAAAACCCTATGTTTTCCAGTAAAAGTGGTCTTCTACCAAGACCCGGTTGTATGTATGTTTGATCCTTTGAAAATGTAAAAGTTTTCCCAAAGAAACTATTAGTAGGAAAATATAATTTTAGACTTCATTCATGTAAAGTAATTGGGAAAATAGTGTTTTACCCCAGCAGTATCACTGCCAGCTAACGAAATGAAAATGCAGACTCCAGGTAGTATTAAATGTACAATACACCTCGGGGAGTCTGTTTTGCCTTTAATTCCTAATGTATTAATTAAAGGTCGAAATGTGAACTTGTATGTAACCATGCTGATTGACGATCGAATCCCTGATGACCCTCCGAGTCATCTGTAGAAATGTGACATTTTGTCACCCCTGGGCCTAGTCGGCTCGGACTGTAGCTAGCAGTCGGGATGTGGGAGTGTCTGTCCCGTATAGATCTATACACATAATGCCCGCTCTCCCTCCAGGAGACTCTGGTTACACGGTGATAGCACAGTGAAGTGTCGTATCGAGAGATAGTATGTCACATTCTGTTGTAGTATATTCTCTTTGTATAATGTATAATGTACTTTCTGGTATAGTGTATAGAGTGTTCTCTTGTATAGTATATAGTATTCTCTTTTTATAGTGTTTAACATGTATTGACTCATAACTGTTCGGACTCTGGTAGGAACCATTGTAATAGTATACACGAGTAGTAATCCTTAACTATACCTATTATAGTTAAATAGTAAGGTTGGTTGCATGCCTTTGATACACAAAGGTATTGGACTGTAGTGAAGACTTTAATATTCAACACGAATATATATATAATATATAACTAAGAATTCAACGACAGTCGGACAGATAACAATGTACCCTAAGTGTGTTTACGGTTTCTGGACCATTGTCCCCATGAGTTTATGGCCGTAAACTCATGGTAATGGTGCCATTGGGTGTTCAAAGGTCTTAAACTACTCAAGGAATTATGCTAGAATCGAATCCATGGCTTAGGAAGTGATTGGGGCTAGAAATGGACACTTCTTGGAGTTTACGGTCCTTGGACCACTCCCTTGGGAGTTTACGGCCGTAAACACATGAGTTTACGGTCGTAAACTCATGTTGGTTCATTTCTCTTGTGCTTTGGTGGTTCTAGGCTATGCATGCAAGGTTCTAGTCACTTATACAAGCATAGGAAGGTTTTTAAGGCACTTAAACATTCTTAGAAGGTGTTTACGGTTTTGGGAGGCCTTCCCAAACCGTAAACTCATGTTTGCACCATTCAATCCATGTTTTAGGGTTCTAAGATCATTCCAGCAAGTTTCTAGGTCATTAGCCAAGCATTGAAGAGGGTTTGGGGCATCAAAACCCCATTTTGGGGTGTTTACGGTTCATGAATGTTCATGGACCGTAAACTCATGTTTACCCCCAAAAAGTCATGATCTTGGGGTTTTAAGTTCATGCATGCAAGTTTCTAAGCCATAGCTAAACACTAGAAGAGGTTTGGAAGGGTTTTGGGGCTTCAAAACCCCCTTTTGGGAGTTTACGGTTTTGGGAGGTGTTCCCAAACCGTAAACACAAGTTTTTGGGTCCTTTAAAGAGTTTAACCCACAGATTTGCATGCATGTTAAGTTAAACAACAAGCTAGGAAGGATTACTTACGATTTTGGAGCTTGAATGAGTGATTCTTGAGCAAAGATCCGATTTTTAGAGAGAGAGTGTAGAGAGAGAAAGTTCTAAGGTGGGAAAAGACTCAAATGGTGACCACCCAACCTTTATATAGGCCTTGAGTTAGTGGCCAGGTGGGGACACACCCAATCCCGACATTAAACGGAGTTTAAGGTTTTACCCGATTAAGTGACCGTAACCCGACTTAGTCGTAGACTAGAAATTTTTCCAAAGGATTATCGAGGGTATTATATGTGATTTTATTGATTTCCTACACGTAGGAAATTATGACAATAACCCTAGATGAATTATTTAACTTAAAAGTTAATGGACAATTTTTAATAATAAAGTAAATTTATTATCGGAAAGGGTTACAGTGACGGAATAAATTTCGGGTTGTCACATCATCCCCCCGTTAGAGGGAATTTCGTCCCGAAATTAGAGTTCAAGCAATTAAGTTATTATACAATAACTAAGTAAAAAGATGAGGATATTTAAGTCTCATTTGATCCTCGCGCTCCCAAGTGAACTCCGGTCCTCGCTTGGTGTTCCAGCGAACCTTCACAATTGGGATGCGGCTTTGTTTCGTTCGTTTGACCTCTCGGTCCATAATTTCTATAGGTTCCTCCACAAAGTTGAGGCTCTCGTTGATCTCGATCTCGTCGAGTGGGATTACAAGAGTCTCGTCGGATATACACTTTTTCAAGTTCGAGACGTGGAAGATAGGATGTACATTACTAAGTTCGTGGGGTAGGTTGAGTTTGTAAGCTACGGGGCCGATTCTAGCGAGAATCTCAAAAGGCCCTATGTATCTTGGATTCAGCTTTCCACGCTTTCCGAAGCGTATCAAGCCTTTCCAGGGTGAGACCTTCAAAAGGACCCGGTCTCCCACCTGGAATTCCAAAGGTTTCCTTCGTTTGTCTGCGTAGCTTTTCTGTCGGTCTCTGGAGGCTTTCAATCGCTCACGGATCTGAACGATCTTCTCCGTTGTTTCCCGAATGATCTCTGGACCTGTGAGAGTGCTTTCAGGAACTCGTCCTTTAGCTAATTGAGTGTCACCCACCTCAGCCCAGCACAGAGGGGACCTGCACTTTCGGCCGTAGAGGGCTTCGAATGGAGCAGCTTTGATGCTCGTGTGATAGCTGTTGTTGTAGGAAAATTCGACGAGGGGTAAGTGGGTATCCCAAGTCTTACCAAAGTCGATCACACAGGCTCGCAGCATATCTTCCAGGGTTTGGATGGTTCTCTCACTTTGTCCGTCAGTCTGAGGATGGTAGGCTGTACTTATGTCCAGCCTCGTTCCCAGGGAGCTTTGTAGGGACTGCCAGAACCTCGAAGTGAATCTGCTATCCCTATCGGAGATAATAGATATAGGAACACCATGCAGTCGTACGATCTCCCTGATGTATGTTCTTGTGAGTTTCTCCATCTTGTCAGTTTCTTTGATGGGTAGGAAGTGTGCGGACTTGGTCAATCTATCGACGATGACCCATATGGTATCAAGCCCACCCGTTGTCTTGGGTAGCTTGGTTATGAAGTCCATAGTGATCCGCTCCCACTTCCATTCAGGTATCTCCGGTTGTTGGAGTAGACCTGATGGTTTCTGGTACTCGACCTTGACCTTGGCGCAAGTAAGGCATTTACTTACGAAGGTAGCGATCTCCGCTTTCATGTTAAGCCACCAATATGACTTTTTGAGATCCAGATACATCTTATCTGAACCTGGGTGAACGGAATATCTAGTGTTGTGCGCTTCCTTCATGACCAAATCTCTATTGCCACCGTGTTTCGGTGTCCAAATCCGGTCCATGAGATACAAGGCTCCGTTACCCTTGGCTATCAAATTCTTATCCATTCCTCGCAGGGATTCTTCCGCTACATTTTCAGGTTTCAAGGCTTCGAGCTGAGCCTCTTTAATTTGTGCGGATAGATGCGAATGGATAGTCATTGTCAACGACTTGACTCTTCGACCAGAATAATTTTTCCGACTTAGAGCGTCTGCTACTACATTGGCTTTACCCGGATGATAACGAACTTCACATTCGTAGTCATTGAGTAGTTCGACCCACCGTCGTTGTCTCATGTTGAGTTCTTTCTGGTTGAAGATGTGTTGGAGGCTTTTGTGGTCGGTATAGATGATGCTCTTCGTACCATACAGATAGTGTCTCCAGATCTTTAGGGCGAACACAACCGCTCCTAGTTCGAGGTCGTGCGTGGTGTAGTTGACCTCGTGTGTCTTCAGCTGTCTTGAGGCGATGACTTTACCTCGTTGCATCAGAACACACCCGAGCCCCTGATTGGATGCATCACAATATACTACGAAGTCTTCTATCCCTTCGGGGAGGGACAATATCGGTGCGGTGCACAAGGCTCGTTTTAGGGTTTGGAATGCCTTCTCTTGTTTCTCTACCCAGTCAAAGGCCACGCCTTTCTGGGTCAATGTCGTAAGAGGCTTCGCAATCCGAGAGAAATTTTGAATGAACCTTCGGTAGTAGCCAGCGAGGCCTAGAAATTGGCGAATTTCTGTAGGCGTCTTCGGTGCTGACCAGTTCTCAATAGCTTTAATCTTGGATGGGTCCACGTGGATTCCTTCTTCGCTAACCACGTGTCCTAATAATTCGACGCTTCAGATCCAAAATTCGCACTTAGAGAACTTTGCGTAAAGCTTCTCCGATCGTAGGGTTTCCAGGACCTGTCGCAGATG
This sequence comes from Lactuca virosa, assembly GCF_052849685.1. Lineage (NCBI taxonomy): Eukaryota > Viridiplantae > Streptophyta > Magnoliopsida > Asterales > Asteraceae > Lactuca > Lactuca virosa. Next base: position 361,632,190 of record NC_136433.1, on the reverse strand, counting down.
ATCGCTATGCTCTTCCTTACTTCTAGAGTAGATAAGTATATCATCAATGAAGACGATGACGAACTGATCCAAGTAAGGATGGCATACTCTATTCATCAAGTCCATGCAGACTGCAGGCGCATTGGTTAGTCCGAACGGCATCACTACGAACTCGTAGTGTTCGTAGCGAGTTCGGAAGGCTGTTTTCGGAACAACCTGCTCGAGCACTCGTAACTGATGATACCCGGACCTTAGATCAATCTTGGAAAAGTAGCTCGCCCCTTGCAGTTGGTCAAATAAATCGTCTATGCGAGGAAGAGGGTAACGATTCTTGACCGTCAGTTTGTTGAGTTCCCTATAATCGATGCACATACGGAACGATCCGTCTTTCTTCTTCACAAACAAGACCGGTGCTCCCCAGGGTGAGAAGCTTGGTCTTATAAAGCCCTTGTTGAGCTGTTCGTTAAGTTGACCGGACAGTTCTTGCATCTCAGTAGGCGCTAGGCGATAAGGCGATTTTGCTACAGGGGTAGCTTCGGGGAGTAAGTCGATTCGGAACTCGACCTGACGTTGCGGAGGTAAACCTGGTAGTTCTTCAGGGAAGACGTCAGGGAAATCACGTACTACGGGGAGATCCTTCAGGTCCTTCGTTTTCTGGTTCGTATCTACAATATGCGCCAGGAATGCGCGATATTCCTTGCGCATGTACTTCTGGGCTTGAATGCTCGACATGATACGAAGGCTCGTACTGGGTTTGTCTCCGTAGATCATCAAGGTTTCGTTGTTGGGTAGATTCAGACGGATGGCCTTGTCGAAGCACAAGATATCGGTACGATGAAGACTCAACCAGTCCATGCCTATGATGACATCGAAGCTTTTGATCGCTACTGGTATGAGGTCGATAGGAAACGAATGATTATCTAGCGTGAGGGTACAACCTATGTAGATTTCGTTAGAACTTTCCGTCTTGCCGTTAGCCATTTCTACGACGAATGTTTCTTTCAGTGATCGCGGTGTTTGTTTGAGTAAGCGTTTAAAGTTTTGATTTACGAAACTTCTTTCTGCCCCACTATCGAATAGAATACAAGCATAAGAGTTATCGAGAAGGAACGTACCCGTGACTACGGTGGGGTCTGCTACAGCCTCATTATGGCCAATAGCAAGTAGTCTACCCGCTCCTCCCGCGTTGCCAGCCTTTGGACAGTTTCTTTTGAAATGTCCGACTTCGCCACAACCATAGCAGGCCTGGCTTGCTCCCGAACTAGGAATTTGGGAAATGGGTTTGGGAGGTGCTCTGCAAAACCGGACGGTATGGCCCTTCCGGTTGCAATTGGTGCATTGCATCTCACGGCAGGGGCCGTTATGATGGAAAGAGCACTTATCGCACTTGGGTAGATTTCCCGCATATGTTTTGGCGGGTACAGGGGCCGTAGGGGTCGTGGCAGCATGGACAGCCACCGTTTGTTGGTTATTGGAAGAGGATTTGGCTGATTTTCCCTTCTTTCGATCCCACCGCTTCCTCTTGTTGTCGGAGGTGTAGGTTGGGGCAGGGGTAGTGATTGCAGCAGTAGACGGAGTAGAGGGAACTTCATGATCAATCAGCCTTTGGGCCAATTCCTTGGCACTTTCGAAGGTCTCAGGTTGTGATGCTAGAACATTCCCTCGATATGGGGGTACTAATCCCCAGATGTATCGTTCGATTTTCTTGCTTTCGGTGGGCACCATGTTTGGGCACAGAGCCACCAAGTCGCAGAACCTGGCCGTATAGGCTACGATGGCGGAACCCTGCATTTTGAGGTTCCAGAGTTCCTCCTCAAGTTTCTGAATTTCGCCCCTCGGGCAGTATTCCCTCGTCATGAGGTCCTTCAGTGTGTCCCAGCCCATGGCGTTGGCTGCGACCAGGGAGAGTGATTTGACATGGCCATTCCACCACGTCAAGGCCCTTTGGGTGAAGGTGCAAGCAACAAATTTTATCTTGCTTCCTTCGGGGCATGAGCACATTTCGAAGATTGCTTCGGTTCTCTCAATCCATTGGGACAGTGCAAGGATCCCTCCGGTTCCATTGAAGTAAGTAGGTTTGCAGCTGATGAAATCCTTATAGGTGCACTCTCGTGCACGTGGGTGGATTTCACCATGGCTGGAGTTTGTGCCAGTTCCCGTTCCACTAACACCACCAGAGTTGACTTGCGCCAGAGCGGCGGTCACAGCTGCAGTCACAGCTGCTTGAAACATTACCGGGTCGAACTGCAGTGGGGGAGGTGGAGGTGGTGGAGCTTGAGTTGTGGGTGTTTTCCTGACTGGACGCTTGTGAGGAGGCATCTTTTACTGAAAATGTTTAAAAGATGATGACAACAGTGAGAATCAATTGTAAGTATGATGAGAGTGTCTCATGGAATAAATCGCCATAGACCAACAATTAGATAGATGCATATCAATAGAGTAAGAAAACACAAGGGCATGAACTTCCAAATAGATTAGACAACTGCCAATATTACTGGTATTACTGATGTAAAATGAGTTCAGGAAAAATGACCTAACAATTGGTCTTTCATCAAACCATAAGGAGAATGTTGACAGTTTAGAGGGCTGGTTATAGTACTTTCAAAGTCGGGAATGTTTTACAGACAGGTGAGACGGAGGTATTGAAGGGGAAGGCTATTCTTCTTAGGAAGAGAGAGGATAAGTAGATAATCTTCTGCTGGCGACGGGCACCCCTCTCTGGGTTACCCTTGAATCAGCCATTGTATCTATGCGAGAATGGAGAGAAGATAGTTAGTAGACGTACTAATCCTAAGATACTTATAAGATGATCGTTATTAGTCGACCCAATACTTGCATAATGCATATCAATTACATGTAATCGAGACAGGATAGACCTTCGAATAAGTGACCCTAACTCTAAATCCACAACCAAACAAGGAACAGGAAGTAAAGCAAAGATCACAGATTCTAAGTCTATAGCGTCTTAGTCACATGTAACTGTAGTGTATCCACTTAGCAACTATTGCCCTACTAGTAACGACCTTTTTAGTTCTCACATATGTAAATTACAGGAAATGCAGAATACTCCTATAGTATTCTTGTTCAAATGTTCTTGTAGTAGTGTTGGTAAGTTTTTAGACTTGTTGCAACACCACAACCACTCTTAGGCACAGGCTAGTCACTCATAGGTAAATGTAGTTGATCAGGCTACATCCTCCCAGATTTGACTATATGTCTCTAAGCCTAATTGTGCTGTTCAACAATCTTAATACTTTTGTTCTGTTCTAGTATGATACTGACCCTTAGTGTGAATGGATGTATATATATACTTAGTTAAATATTTCCTTATTTAATAGTATATATATTCTTGCTCAGAGTGTTTTAATCCCGATGTGTTTATAGTTCGTATATCTTTTATGGGTTGATATACTTGATTCACTATAAACAATGCTCTGATACCAATCTGTCACACCCCAAAACCGAGAACGGCGGAATACGTTCTGGGGTGGAGGACGTCATGTACAGTATCATAACAATGCATAATAGTAAAGACAAGCAACAACATCCATTGAATTAATATAATTATTGTAATACAAGTGTGTTCTGTACAGTTTTAGACACCAAAAGTATAATCAAAATAAAGAGGAGTCTTGTATGTGCTCCATCTTCTCAAAAGCTGCATCTGTACCTGTCTACTGATGACCTGAGAATACAAGTTATTTTGAAAGCGAGTATCAGCATAAAACTGGTGAGTTCATGAGTATTTAGTGTCATTGCTTGTATAATAATGATTACATCCATGTAGTATAATAATTGATCTCAATGTTGGAAAATCGTATGCTCCCTAGGAAAACCCTATGTTTTCCAGTAAAAGTGGTCTTCTACCAAGACCCGGTTGTATGTATGTTTGATCCTTTGAAAATGTAAAAGTTTTCCCAGAGAAACTATTAGTAGGAAAATATAATTTTAGACTTCATTCATGTAAAGTAATTGGGAAAATAGTGTTTTACCCCAGCAGTATCACTGCCAGCTAACGAAATGAAAATGCAGACTCCAGGTAGTATTAAATGTACAATACACCTCGGGGAGTCTGTTTTGCCTTTAATTCCTAATGTATTAATTAAAGGTCGAAATGTGAACTTGTATGTAACCATGCTGATTGACGATCGAATCCCTGATGACCCTCCGAGTCATCTGTAGAAATGTGACATTTTGTCACCCCTGGGCCTAGTCGGCTCAGACTGTAGCTAGCAGTCGGGATGTGGGAGTGTCTGTCCCGTATAGATCTATACACATAATGCCCGCTCTCCCTCCAGGAGACTCTGGTTACACGGTGATAGCACAGTGAAGTGTCGTATCGAGAGATAGTATGTCACATTCTGTTGTAGTATGTTCTCTTTGTATAATGTATAATGTACTTTCTGGTATAGTGTATAGAGTGTTCTCCTGTATAGTATATAGTATTCTCTTTTTATAGTGTTTAACATGTATTGACTCATAACTATTCGGACTCTGGTAGGAACCATTGTAATAGTATACACGAGTAGTAATCCTTAACTATACCTATTATAGTTAAATAGTAAGGTTGGTTGCATGCCTTTGATACACAAAGGTATTGGACTGTAGTGAAGACTTTAATATTCAACACGAATATATATATAATATATAACTAAGAATTCAACGACAGTCGGACATATAACAATGTACCCTAAGTCCACAATCAAACAAGAACAGGAAGTAAGGTGAGCTATCAATCCTAAGTCCTTCAAGTCTTACTTATATAAATATATTGGTGTAGATATGGTTTGAGAACAGAAGGAGTTTAAAAAAAAGTTTAGAAATATTTTTATAACAATTTAATCATGAAAATGAGTTTGATAAACACTTTAAAGCAGTTTTGTTGGTAAAGCAGTTAAAAGTATAAAAATCCTTTTGGTTGCAAGTTATAAACCACATGTGATTGATACTATAACTTGATTGATTCAACTTGTATTCCCCCTTATAAAAGCGTTTAAAAAAAACATTTAAAAGGTTGATTAAGGGGTATGAACTCACCTGCAATGAGTGAAGTGGATGGAAGTGTCGGGTAGGATGCTAGGTGTCAAGTGAGGTCTTGAACACACACACGGATCCTATGTAACATGTAGTGATACATGAATGTATCTAATTAGTTATTTAATTACTAATTAGGTAAGTAAACACACTCTAATGCATGAAGACACTTTGTTTCAAGTGCAAGGAGTGCTAAAGGTTGCATCTAAGGAGTGTATGGCCTCACTATGAAGTTTACACTTCAATTGGTTACACTTAAGTGTGTTTACGGTTTCTGGACCATTATCCCCATGAGTTTACGGCCGTAAACTCATGGTAATGGTGCCATTGGGTGTTCAAAGGTCTTAAACTACTCAAGGAATTATGCTAGACTCGAATCCATGGCTTAGGAAGTGATTGGGGCTAGAAATGGACACTTCTTGGAGTTTACGGTCCTTGGACCACTCCCTTGGGAGTTTACGGCCGTAAACACATGAGTTTACGGTCGTAAATTCATGTTGGTTCATTTCTCTTGTGCTTTGGTGGTTCTAGGCTATGCATGCAAGGTTCTAGTCACTTATACAAGCATAGGAAGGTTTTTAAGGCACTTAAACATTCTTAGAAGGTGTTTACGGTTTTGGGAGGCCTTCCCAAACCGTAAACTCATGTTTGCACCATTCAATCCATGTTTTAGGGTTCTAAGATCATTCCAGCAAGTTTCTAGGTCATTAGCCAAGCATTGAAGAGGGTTTGGGGCATCAAAACCCCATTTTGGGGTGTTTACGGTTCATGAATGTTCATGGACCGTAAACTCATGTTTACCCCCAAAAAGTCATGATCTTGGGGTTTTAAGTTCATGCATGCAAGTTTCTAAGCCATAGCTAAACACTAGAAGAGGTTTGGAAGGGTTTTGGGGTTTCAAAACCCCCTTTTGGGAGTTTACGGTTTTGGGAGGTGTTCCCAAACCGTAAACACAAGTTTTTGGGTCCTTTAAAGAGTTTAACCCACAGATTTGCATGCATGTTAAGTTAAACAACAAGCTAGGAAGGATTACTTACGATTTTGGAGCTTGAATGAGTGATTCTTGAGCAAAGATCCGATTTTTAGAGAGAGAGTGTAGAGAGAGAAAGTTCTAAGGTGGGAAAAGACTCAAATGGTGACCACCCAACCTTTATATAGGCCTTGAGTTAGTGGCCAGGTGGGGACACACCCAATCTCGACATTAAACGGAGTTTAAGGTTTTACCCGATTAAGTGACCGTAACCCGACTTAGTCGTAGACTAGAAATTTTTCCAAAGGATTATCGAGGGTATTATATGTGATTTTATTGATTTCCTACACGTAGGAAATTATGACAATAACCCTAGATGAATTATTTAACTTAAAAGTTAATGGACAATTTTTAATAATAAAGTAAATTTTATTATCGGAAAGGGTTACAGTGACGGAATAAATTTCGGGTTGTCACAATTTATCTTATGGATGGGGTTTCGTTAAACAGTTGGGGTATTTTTATTTCATCTGATCTTCACATTCCCAAGTAAATTCAGGCCCTCGTAAAGAGTTCCATCGAACTTTCACTATGGGAATACGACTTTGCTTTAATCGTTTGACTTCTCGATCCATAATCTCAACAGGTTCTTCTACAAAGTTGAGTTTCGTATTGACTTGTATCTCTTCGAGAGGTATAACAAGAGTGTCATCGGAAAGACATCTTTTGAGATTTGATACGTGAAAAACATCGTGCACATTACTTAGCTCTTGAGGCATCTTAAGTTGGTATGCGACGGAACCAATTCTTGCCAGAATTTCAAAAGGTCCTATATATCGTGGGTTTAGTTTGCCTCGTTTCCCGAATTGAATTACACCTTTCCAAGGAGGGACTTTCAACATTACTTTATCTCCAACTTGGAATTCTAAAGGCTTACGTCTTACTTCAACATAGCTCTTTTGACGATCAAGTGCAGCCTTTAATCGATCCTTAATTTGCACGATCTTTTCAGTTGTCTCATGGATTATTTCTGGTCCAGTACGTAAGGTATCGCCTGTACGTTCTCTGGCCATCTGTGTATCTCCAACTTCTGTCCAACACACTGGGGAACGACATTTTCATCCATAAAGAGCCTCAAACGGTGCAGCCTTGATGCTGGTGTGATGACTGTTGTTGTAGGAAAACTCAATTAACGGTAAACGAGTATCCTACGCATTTCCAAAGTCTATTACACAGGCTCGGAGCATATCTTCTAAAGTCTGAATGGTTCTCTCACTCTGACCATCAGTCTGTGGATGGTAAGCTGTACTCATGTCTAGACGTGTTCCTAAGGATTTTTGTAGAGATTGCCAAAATCGTGAAGTGAATCTACTATCTCGGTCAGAAATAATAGAATTTGGAACTCCATGCAATCTGACAATTTCCTTAAGATAAACTCTAGTCAGCTTCTCCATCTTGTCGTTCTCCTTAATTGGTAAGAAATGGGCGGACTTAGTCAACCTATCGACTATCACCCAAATAGTGTCGGACCCACTAGGAGTTTTAGGTAACTTAGTGATGAAGTCCATTGATATCTGCTCCCATTTCCATTCAGGTATTTCCAGTTGTTGAAGTAAACCTGAAGGCTTTTGATGTTCTGCCTTTACTCTAGAACAAGTCAAACATTTGCTCACATAAGTAGCAATTTCTGCCTTCATGTTTGGCCACCAATAATGTACTTTTAAATCTAAGTACATTTTGTCAGAACCTGGATGCACGGAATATCTGGAATTGTGGGCTTCTTCTAAGACCAAGTCCCTGACTCCACCAAACCTAGGCGTCCAAACTCGTTTCATAAAGTATTGTATTCCGTCATCTTTTCGTATAAGTTGCTTTTCCATTCCTTGCAAAGCTTCATTCTTGATGTTTTCTTCTTTTAGAGCCTCAAGCTGAGCTTCTCTAATTTGTGCGGTAAAGTTAGAATGGATAGTTATAGTTAATGCTCGTACCCGTCGAGGTTTAATATATTCTTTCCGGCTCAAGGCATCTGCTACCACGTTTGCCTTTCCGGGATGATAACGAATCTCACATTCGTAATCATTCAACAATTCAACCCATCTTCTTTGTCTCATATTAAGATCTTTTTGGTCGAAGATGTGTTGGAGACTCTTGTGGTCGGTAAAAATAGTACACTTAGTACCGTATAAGTAATGTCTCCAAATTTTTAGAGCAAAAATTTCAGCTCCCAATTCAAGATCATGGGTAGTGTAATTATTCTCATGTATCTTAAGTTGTCGTGATGCATAGGCGATAACTTTTCCTCTTTGCATCAACACACATCCCAATCCTTGATTTGATGCGTCGCAATATACAACGAAATCTTCTGTTCCATCTGGAAGGGATAGGATTGGTGCACTACACAACATTTGCTTCAGTTTCTGAAAAGCAACTTCTTGTTTGTCTTCCCAGTTGAACTTCGTATTCTTCTGGGTTAGTGTTGTAAGTGGCTTGGCTATTTTGGAGAAATTCTCTATGAATCTACGGTAATAGCCAGAAAGTGTGACAATCCGAAATTTCCATCTTATACCTTATACACTTATGCAATTAAATGAAGGTTAACCTCGTTTTGTGTGACAACTGTCAATTCAGGTCATTCTCGGACTCATGCATCTTTTTATAAACCATATATGCACATCATGATATGGCCTAGTAGTATAAATTAGGTCATAATCTTGTAGAAACTAGGATCCAACAAAAATCTAGGACTAATATACTTGACTCTTACGATTCAAGTAAGTTGTCTAGCTACTGTAGGAAATGCCAATACCCGAATTTGAACGAACTCCAAACATTTGTTACAATTGAAAAAGAGTATCAAAACCTTAAAAATAAATTAAAATTTTCTAATTTCATTTCATTATGATGGTAAATATCTAACAAAGTTCCAAAAGCCCTAAAGAGCCCAAAAATCCAAATTTATAAACTTTAAAACCTAAAAACTCTATAAGATTTGTTATGAACCTCATTATATCAAATTTAAATAATTAAGTTATGGGATATAATGAAAGACATAAAAATTTAATTATCAAACATTAATCATAATTTATTAGTTAAAAAAAAAGATTTTTAATAAATCAAGAATTAAATAAAGAAGCCTTTTTATAAAAATTGGGGTTTTATAAAAATTAAGGGGAAATTATATAAATGTGAATTAGGAGAGAGAGGACCTCTCTTATACTCATAAATTTCGTCCATACTCTCTCCCATGCTCTCTTTTCCCTAAAAACTTCAATCATTAAGTCCATTCTTACACTTCAACTCCCCATTCACTCTCTCTCACACTCCACTCTTTACAACACTCAAACTCTCTCTTCCTCTCTCCAAACCCACGAAAATCTCCAGCCAAGAACACCTCTCAACACTCAAATCTTCATCTTCTAAGGTTGTTCTTCAAGGTATTCACGAAAATCCTTCATCTTCCCTCACTTTTCTTTCTTATTTTAAAGAGTTTTCTTGCACTTCTCATTCTTCTACGCCATTCTTTATGAACATTCATGAACATATCCATGAATGTCGAGTTTGATGATGATGGTGGTAGGGTTTCACCCAAGAACAACATGCATGTTGTTTAATGGTGAAATCCAAGGACCAAAACCTATGTCAAACACTAAAATACGGATTTTTACAAGTTTTAAAGGTTCATATACCTTATGCATTCAAGTATTTCCTTTGAAAACATCACTATGACCAACATATGTCCATGCATGGTCTTCAAACCGTGATGCATGTGATGAACACCAAGCTAAAGAGCTTGGTGGTCAAAGTACATTGTTAATAGTGCATGTAAATGATTTTATTTATAAAAAAATCTAAAAATTCTTTTCAGTTTGAAATAAAATTTCCCCAGATTCCCAGTAAGATGATATGAATATCTGGAAAATCCCAAGAGTTTTTATCATTTGCTTGATTTATTAAAATTGTTACAAGAAAACAAGGGCATAAATCACATAAAATACTTTATGAGGTCTATAAATCTTAGATAAATTCTTGGATGACCCCTAAAGTAAATGATGACAACTCACTAAGTTTCATCGATTTATGTTGCTGTTTAGTATGACTTTTGATTTTCTTTTTGTTTGGTTCCAATAAATCACAAAACCACTTTAGAGAGTGTGAAAATGGTATCTAACAATTTTCGCAGCTCTTACCAGAGGTGGAAGACTCAGAAAAATAAGTTCAGAAGTTTTCATAATGCATTTCTATTTTTCCCCGATTTTTGTATTTATAATGGCCTAAAAATAGAAAAACTAGTTCTGCTCATCCAAAATTCATGAAAATTTACCAGAACACCATGTAGTACATTAGGCGGCTACATAAAATTTTTGATGATTTTTCTTTTCTGTATACTATTTTTCTTCTATTTTTTAAGATTAAATACACTTAAATACACAAAATCGGATTACACAATATGAAAACCACCTTTGGTATTTTTCCCAGATTATTTACAGTGTAAATGAAGTTTACAAAAATTTTGGTAATTTACTTTAACTGTTTATCATTTATTCTCCAATTAATGATTATTTAAGAGGATAAAACAAAGAAAAATAGAAAGACCAACTGAAAAATATCTTTTATATTTTTCACAGTTTCCATATGTACAATAACAGTGTTACAAAAGTTTTGGGTAATTTTGGAAACTGTTTTCTATTTATTTCAATTTTTATTAGAATAAATGCTCAAAAATAATAAAATTGGGTAAAACAGTTTAGAAATCCATTTTTATATTTTTCCCAGCTCAAGTATGTCTAATGGAAGTATTATAAAAAGTTTGGGAATTTTTATGCTTTTAATGCTATTTTTCATGAATTTTTTGTTGTTATGAAGGCTTAAAAATTTAGAAAAATAGTTAATCATACCAAAAATTCAAGGGAAATTTTCTGGAAGACCTCTATTGTATTTAGAATGAAAATACAAGGTTTGACAATTTTTGGAAACTGTTTGATAATATTTTACATTTTTAGGAGTTAAAACACATTTAAATGTGTTGAAATACCCTCAATATATATTGCTAAATCTGGAAAATTAATATCCAAAATTGTCTTAATCACATGACTTATAGAATTTCATCATTTCAGAAAAATTGTAACCAATTAATATAAAACCAATATTAGAACATAAATTTGGCATTTCCCTATATGTAGAGTTTAGTATATTAGCATTAGATTTCGACATGGAAACTCACTAATGTGTGTTTGATGTCGTAGGATCCCGGTAGTAAGGCGTTGGTGTATTCCGAGGCACCACTTGTACCTACTCGAAACATTGTGAGTATTCACGCACTCCCCTATTTTCAGTTTTTATGTTTTGGGGTGGAAAAGCATGTCCCGGAAAACTATTATTTGTTCGTTGTATTTAAATTGATTTGTATCAAACATGATTGCTATTTTATTGCTATATCGCTCTATGTATGTCTATGCAACACGGAACATGAGAACTTATCGTATTAAGGCCCTTCCCTTATCTCTAACCATTAACTCTTTGAGCCAATGGTCATTATGGATAGCGTTATTAGGAATTGACAACTCCTCACTCGCCCTATTGCTGGAGTGCATGATACCATATTAATCTATGAAACGATAAGCATAGATCTTGATAGGGCTTCAGTCATAGGTTTGGTTGAGAACTCATTGTTTGCTCATACACATACAAACTTGTTATTTATTATGGCAATAAAGTCGTTTATCAATTATAGCAATCAACTTTGTTTCTCATTATAGCAATGAACTTGGTTTCTCATTAAAGCAATGTACTTGTATTTATGGAAAGTCTTATACCAAATCTTGATTTTACAAACTTGTGAACTCACCAACTATTTTCATAGTTGACGCTCGTTTTACATGCTTTTTCAGGAAATAATTAGTAAGTGGATATAAAGATCCATCATCATAGAGCATGCTGCATCGTGTGGAAGTTATTTGATGAAGTTATATTTTGAACAATGTCATTTTGGAAAACTTGTACTTTGTTTTGTTTAAGCTATGGGTTGTAAACTTTTAAATATTGTTATGGTGATGTATCTTTATCTTTTGCAATGAAACCTTTATCGCTGTCATATCTTGCGTTTCCGCTTTAGCGGGGTGTGACAGAAATGGTATCAGAGCTAAAGTTATAGGGAACATCAGTTTTCTTTTAAGAAAACACAACCTATAACCAAAACTTATAAATATTCTTTTTACATCAAACATATTACTAATATAATTAGGTGGGGAGTTGTATTGTTGGACCTCAATTAAACATAGCCTGATCACCTATGTTTAATTAAGGAAAGATTTATACAAAGCTTGAACTAATTATAATGGGAATATGTTCAACCAAATTTTTGAGAAAACTTTATTTCAAAAATTCAAAAGAAAAAGGATTAAACTTTGGTGTGTGTAAGCATTGCATATTATAGGCATTCATTGTTATTTATTTCATATCTCATTGAAACTATGTCTCATTCCACTATGTCGACATCGTCATCCTCTCGCGCTACCCCCTCGGCTGATGAGTCCGGCTATGTCACCGTTATCCCTCGACGTGATCCCCCCGCCTCGGTGGAAGAAGACCCCTCGGAAGACACGGAAGACGCGGGAGACTCGATGGAGATCAGCAGCGACAGCGCCCCGAGTCGGCAACGCGAGGCATCGCCCGCATCGGTGTTACCACAACCACCACTTTATGGGCTTCGTATTCGGAGGACGGCAAGGAAGAGTGTTCCTATCCCAGGAAGGATAGCAACCAGTACAGCAGGACTTGGCACAGCAGGACCCAGTAGGGTAGGACCCAACATGGCAGGACCGAGAGCACCCCCACCACAACAAGTTATAGGGATACTTGTCAGGCAGCCAGGTATGACCCCGGAGGAGTCCCGAAGAATGCAGTGGATGGCAGCGGACCTACGTCACAGTCTCGCTGTGATAGCTGGGCATCGGGAGGTTTTGGATGAAGTGTTGACAGGGATGGACATCTTGTTTCAGCATTCGATGGAGGCTACTGATACTGCTAGTGCTGCTACACGAGTGGCTGGCTGTGCGATAACCGCCTATTATTTGTTTGGAGGGCTGTTACTGATTGTGGTGTTGATGTTTCTTGTTGGGATAGCGATTAGTATTTGGTCCTGATTTCAGTATTTTATTTTATTTTGTCATGAAATGAAAACCCATGTTGGGTGTCTTTTGGGAGAAACATTAAAACTTTATTTTGGGATTGATGTATTGTTTTGGTTTTAAGACTATTTCAAATGGTAATGAAGAAGCTTATTTTTATGTTTGAAAACTTTTACTAAGAAGTCAAACCCTAGAATTTATTTAGTCAATGGTTGAATAAAAAGATTTTTTTTTTCCTTCCTTTCTCAAATCTATATGCATAGTATTAATGCAACCCATTAATTTGACAACACTTATGGTTTTCAAAATAGTAGTGAACTAAATATTATACATTATTTTATGTATTTATACGTATTTCTTCTCTTGTGTCTTAGAACCATGTCAGGAAGGCCTAATCGCGGGCGCCCACAGAACGAAACACCCGATGTTGCTCAAGTTGTAGCACAACAACTCACGGCAGCAATCCCAAACATTGTTACTCAAGTAACTGCGGGTCTTAATGCTAACCAAGGAACCAGAGGAACAAATCAGGGAAGCAATGAAAGAGAATGAAACTACAAGTCCTTTATAACCTGTAAACCTAAGGAATTCCATGGAAAGGAAGGTGCGGTCGGGTTGCTGAAATGGATTGACAGTATGGAGTCGGTCCTTCACATTAGCAAATGTCTCGAACGCAACAAAGTGGAGTATGCAACTTGTCTACTCCAGGATAGGGCATTGACCTGGTGGAATACTCTAGTGCAAACCCGAGGCCGTGCAGCGACATATCAACTAACTTGGGAAGACCTGAAGAAGCTACTGATAGAGGAGTATTGTCCCAAGGATGAAATTCAGAAGCTTGAATCTGAGTTCTGGAACCATTCTATGGTTGGAACACAAATAGAGAAGTACACAGTCCGATTTCATGAACTAGCAAAACTGGTACCTCACATGGTTACTCCTGAGGAGAAACGGATAGATCGTTACATCTGGGGTCTGGCACCAGAGATTCGGGGAATGGTTACTTCAGCAAACCCAACTACCATTCAAAGTGCAGTAAGTCTAGCAAATCAACTAACCAATGATGTGATAAGGACGGGAGCATAAACAAAGGAAAACTCTAGTAGCAAGAGGAAGCCAACAGATCAGGGAGAGAAGATGTATGGAGGCAAGTCGGGGAGGAAGCAGAAAGTCTCAAGAAACTTTACGGTAAGAGCCCAGGAGCAAGAACCAGTGAAAACTCAGGAACAGAAAGTCATGGAAGTGCAGGATCGAAAGTAGTACTCAGGACCGCATCCGAAGTGCAATAAGTGTAACTTCCATCACAAGGGAGCTTGCCCAGTGTGCCAAAACTGTAAACAGACAGGCCATTACCCGAAGTATTGTAAACTGAATAAGGATGGAAAAAGGGCATGTTACGAGTGCGGGAGTACTGATCATCTCCGTAGTACTTGTCCCAAACTGAACAAGGGGCCTGGTAACAATGGACAAGGCCAAGCTAGGCAAAATTTCCAAGGAAATCAAGGTGGGCGGCCAAGAGGTGTAGCCTTTGTGATTGGTGCAGAAGAAGCTCGTCAGAACCCTGAAGTGATAACAGGTACGTTTCTCCTGAACAATCATTTTGCATCAGTAATATTCGATGCGGGAGCAGATAGGAGTTACATTTGTTTAGCATTTAGACCGTTAATTGACTTGAAATCAAGAAAGATGAGGAATACTTATACTATTGAACTTGCTGATGGGTATGAAATTAGGGCTAATGAAATAATTCCTGGCTGTACTCTGAATTTAGCTGATAAACTCTTTAGCATTGACCTAATTCCTATAGAGCTAGGTAGTTTTGATGTAATAGTCGAAATGGATTGGTTATCCAAAAATAGAGTGAACATTGGTTGTTACGAGAAAGTCATTAGGGTACCTCTCCCCAATAGAGAAACCCTTATCATACACGGTGAGAAGCCAGGAAGAAGTTTAAACACTGTATCAAGCATGAAGATTCATAAGTAGCTGAAGAAGGATTGTATTGCATTCATGGCCCACGTGCTAGAAAGAGAACCTGAAGCTAAGCAACTCAAGGAGATCCCGGTGGTTCAAAACTATCCCGAAGTATTTCCGGAGGAATTACCCGGCCTACCCCCTCACAGGCAGGTCGAATTTTGGATCGACTTAATTCCCGGAGCGGCACCGGTAGCAAAAGCACCATATCGCCTCGCGCCATCCGAGATGCAAGAACTGTCCGGACAACTTCAAGAATTTCTAGGCAAAGGGTTTATACGACCAAGTTCTTCACCTTGGGGAGCCCCCGTGTTATTCGTCAAAAAGAAAGACAGGTCATTCCGAATGTGTATTGATTACAGAGAACTGAACAAGTTGACAATCAAGAATCGATATCCTCTCCCTCGAATAGATGACTTGTTCGATCAGTTGCAGGGCACTTCATACTTCTCAAAGATCGACCTCCGATCAGGATATCATCAACTAAGAGTTCACGAAGGAGACATTCACAAAACAGCATTTAGAACCCGTTATGGACATTATGAGTTCTTAGTCATGCCTTTTGGACTAACGAACGCACCCGCTGTTTTCATGGATTTGATGAATAGGGTATGTAGACCATACTTAGACAAGTTTGTAATTGTATTTATCGATGACATACTTGTTTACTCGCAAACCAAAGAAGATCATGAGAGACATCTGAAGCTAGTGTTGGAGCTGTTGAAGGAGCAGAAATTGTATGCCAAGTTCACTAAGTGTGAATTTTGGATTCGGGAAGTACATTTCCTTGGTCATGTGATCGGCGAAACAGGAATTCATGTAGATCCAGCTAAGATCGAGGCAATCAAGAAATGGGAAGCCCCCAAAACCCCGACAGAAATACGACAGTTCCTAGGATTAGCTGGGTACTACAGACGCTTCATTGAGAATTTCTCTAGGATTTCTCAACCATTAACATCTTTGACCCAAAAGGACAGAAAATTTCTCTGGGAAGGGAAACACGAAGAAGCGTTTCAAATCCTGAAAAACAAGCTGTGCAATGCACCAATTCTGGCCTTACCAGAGGGATCAGAGAACTTTGTAGTGTATTGTGATGCGTCTCATCAAGGATTAGGATGTGTGTTAATGCAAAAAAGATAAGGTCATTGCGTATGCTTCCTAACAACTCAAACCGCATGAGAATAATTATACAACCCATGATCTAGAACTAGGAGCAATAGTTTTCGCTCTTAAGATATGGAGGCATTATTTGTACGAAACCAAGTGCATCATTTATACCGATCACAAAAGCCTTCAGCATATCCTAGATCAGAAAATGTTAAACATGCGGCAGAGGAGATGGGTAGAGTTGTTTAGTGATTATGACTGTGAGATACGATATCACCCAGGGAAGGCTAACGTAGTAGCCGACGCTCTTAGTAGAAAAGAAAGAGTGAAACCTTCTCGTGTGAGAGCTTTGGGAATGGTAATTCAGACAAACTTGAAATCTCAAATCATTGATGCCCAGGAGAAAGCTTTATTCAAGGAAAATCTTCCAGGTGAAACCTTACATGGTTTAGAAGTGAGATTTGAAACCAAACCTGATGGAGTTCGTTATTTTAAGGACAGGGTCTGGATTCCAAGGGTTAACAATCTGAGAGACATAGTACTAGAGGAGTCTCATCGATCTAAATACTCAATCCACCCGGGAGCGGATAAGATGTACAAGGATCTTAAAGAGTACTATTGGTGGCCTGGAATGAAAAGGGATATTGCCTTATATGTTGGGAAGTGTTTAACTTGCTCAATAGTCAAAGCTGAACATCAAAAACCATCCGGCTTATTGCAACAACCCGAAATTCCCCAATGAAAATGGGAGCAGATATCCATGGATTTCGTTACCAAACTTCCTAGAACTTCTAAAGGTCACGACTCAATTTGGGTCATAGTGGATCGACTGACGAAATCTGCTCACTTTCTCCCCATTCGGGAAGACTTCAAGATGGAAAAATTGGCCCAAATCTACATCGACAAAATTGTTTCTCTGCATGGTGTACCCCTATCTATCATTTCTGATAGAGATAGTCGTTTTACATCACGATTTTGGTGGATGTTACAGAAGGCACTAGGAACCAAGATAGATTGGAGCACAGCTTACCACCCTCAGACAGATGGGCAGACAGAGAGAACAATACAAACATTGGAAGACATGCTACGGGCGTGTGTCATTGAGTTCAAAGGAAATTGGGATACTCATTTGCCTCTAATTGAGTTTTCCTACAATAACAGTCACCACACGAGTATCCAATGTGCTCCATATGAAGCATTGTATGGACGCAAGTGTCGTTTGCCCTTATGCTGGGCAGAAATCGGAGACAGACAATTGACTAGACTCGACCTTATCCAGGAAACAACTGACAAGATTGCTATCATCAAAGATAGGCTTAAAGCCGCCAGAGATCGTCAGAAAAGTTATGCGGATAATCGTCGAAAATCATTAGAATTCCAAGTTGGAGACAAGGTACTTCTAAAGGTGTCGCCTTGGAAAGGGCTTGTACGTTTTGGTAAGAAAGGAAAACTAAGCCCAAGATATGTTGGACCCTTTGAGATCATTGAAAGGATTGGTCCGGTGGCATATAAACTCCGATTACCCCAAGAGTTAAGCGCCATTCACGACACATTCCACGTCTCCAATCTTAAGAAATGTTTAGCCGATGAAGCATTGATAGTACCTCTGGAGGAAATTAAGATCAATGATAAGCGAAACTTTGTTGAGGAACCAATAGAAATCCTTGACAAAGAGGTGAAACAACTTAAGCGGAGTAGGATTCCAATTGTGAAAGCTCGATGGAGCTCAAAGCGCGGGCCGGAGTACACCTGGGAGCGTGAGGACTTCATGAAGGAAAAGTATCCACAACTTTTCCCATGCGATGAAAAAAACGATGACATAGAATGAATTTCGGGACGAAATTCTTTTTGAGTGGGGGATACTGTGACAACTGTCAATTCAGGTCATTCTCGGACTCATGCATCTTTTTATAAACCATATATGCATATCATGCTATGGCCTAGTAGTATAAATTAGGTCATAATCTTGTAGAAACTAGGATCCAACAAAAATCTAGGACTAATATACTTGACTCTTACGATTCTAGTAAGTTGTCTAGCTATTGTAGGAAATGCCAATACCCGAATTTGAACGAACTCCAAACATTTGTTACAATTGAAAAAGAGTATCAAAACCTTAAAAATAAATTAAAATTTTCTAATTTCATTTCATTATGATGGTAAATATCTAACAAAGTTCCAAAAGCCCTAAAGAGCCCAAAAATCCAAATTTATAAACTTTAAAACCTAAAAACTCTATAAGATTTGTTATGAACCTCATTATATCAAATTTAAATAATTAAGTTATGGGATATAATGAAAGACATGTTGTTTAATGGTGAAATCCAAGGACCAAAACCTATGTCAAACACTAAAATACGGATTTTTACAAGTTTTAAAGGTTCATATACCTTATGCATTCAAGTATTTCCTTTGAAAACATCACTATGACCAACATATGTCCATGCATGGTCTTCAAACCGTGATGCATGTGATGAACGCCAAGCTAAAGAGCTTGATGGTCAAAGTACATTGTTAATAGTGCATGTAAATGATTTTATTTATAATAAAATCTAATAATTCTTTTCAATTCGAAATAAAATTTCCCCAGATTCCCAGTAAGATGATATGAATATCTGGAAAATCCCAAGAGTTTTTATCATTTCCTTGATTTATTAAAATTGTTACAAGAAAACAAGGGCATAAATCACATAAAATACTTTCTGAGGTCTATAAATCCTAGATAAATTCGTGGATGACCCCTAAAGTATATGATGACAACTCATTAAGTTTCATCGATTTATGTTGCTGTTTAGTATGACTTTTGATTTTCTTTTTGTTTGGTTCCAATAAATCACAAAACCACTTTAGAAAGTGTGAAAATGGTATCTAACAATTTTCTCAGCTCTTACCAGAGGTGGAAGACTCAGAAAAATAATTTCAGAATTTTTCATAATGCATTTCTATTTTTCCCCGATTTTTGTATTTATAATGGCCTAAAAATAGAAAAAATAGTTCTGCTCATCCAAAATTCATGAAAATTTACCAGAACACCTTGTAGTACATTAGGAGGCTACATAAAAATTTTGATGAATTTTCTTTTCTGTATACTATTTTGCTTCTATTTTCTAAGATTAAATACACTTAAATACACAAAATCGGATTACCCAATATGAAAACCACCTTTGGTATTTTTCCTAGATTATTTACACTGTAAATGAAGTTTACAAAAATTTTGGTAATTTACTTTAATTGTTTATCATTTATTCTCCAATTAATGATTCTTTAAGAGGATAAAACAAAGAAAAATAGAATGACCAACTGAAAAATATCTTTTATATTTTTCACAGTTTCCATATGTACAATAACAGTGTTACAAAAATTTTGGGTAATTTGGAAACTGTTTTCTATTTATTTCAAATTTTATTAGAATAAATACTCAAAAATCATATAATTGGGTTAAACAGTTTAGAAATCCATTTTTATATTTTTCCCAGCTCAAGTATGTCTAATGGCAGTATTATAAAAAGTTTGGGAATTTTTATGTTTTTAATGCTATTTTTCATGAATTTATGTTGTTATGAAGGCTTAAAAATTTAGAAAAATAGTTAATCATACCAAAAATTCAAGGGAAATTTTCTGGAAGACCTCTATTGTATTTAAAATGAAAATACAAGGTTTGACAATTTTTGGAAACTGTTTGATAATATTTTACATTTTTAGGAGTTAAAACAACTTTAAATGTGTTGAAATACCCTCAATTTATATTGCTAAATCTGGAAAATTAATATCCAAAATTGTCTTAATCACATGACTTATAGAATTTCATCATTTCAGAAAAATTGTAACCAATTAATATAAAACCAATATTAGAACATAAATTTGCCATTTCCCTATATGTAGAGTTTAGTATATTAGCATTAGATTTCGACATGGAAACTCACTAGTGTGTGTTTGATGTCGTAGGATCCCGGTAGTAAGGCGTTGGTGTATTCCGAGGCACCACTTGTACCTACTCGAAACATTGTGAGTATTCACGCACTCCCCTATTTTCAGTTTTTATGTTTTGGGGTGGAAAAGCATGCCCCGGAAAACTATTATTTGTTCGTTGTATTTAAATTGATTTGTATCAAACATGATTGCTATTTTATTGCTATATCTCTCTATGTATGTCTATGCAACACGGAACATGAGAACTTATCGTATTAAGGCCCTTCCCTTATCTCTAACCATTAACTCTTTGAGCCAATGGTCATTATGGATAGCGCTATTAGGAATTGACAACTCCTCACTCGCCCTATTGCTAGAGTGCATGATACCATATTAATCTATGGAACGATAAGCATAGATCTTGATAGGGCTTCAGTCATAGGTTTGGTTGAGAACTCATTGTTTGCTCATACACATACAAACTTGTTATTTATTATGGCAATAAACTCGTTTATCAATTATAGCAATCAACTTTGTTTCTCATTATAGCAATGAACTTGGTTTCTCATTAAAGCAATGTACTTGTATTTATGGAAAGTCTTATACAAAATCTTGATTTTACAAACTTGTGAACTCACCAACTATTTTCATAGTTGACGCTCGTTTTACATGCTTTTTCAGGAAATAATTAGTAAGTGGATATAAAGATCCATCATCATAGAGCATGTTGCATCGTGTGGAAGTTATTTTATGAAGTTATATTTTGAACAATGTCATTTTGGAAAACTTGTACTTTGTTTTGTTTAAGCTATGGGTTGTAAAATTTTAAATATTGCTATGGTGATGTATCTTTATCTTTTGCAATGAAACCTTTATCGCTGTCATATCTTGCGTTTCCGCTTTAGCGGGGTGTGACATTTTGCTATTTTATAATGAAGTTTTGGGTCATTAGGAGTGCTTAAGGTTTAGTATAATCAAGATATGAGTCGTAGGATGGGTTTGAATGTGTGTAGCATCGCAAAATCGGGCCAAACACACCAAACTAGGTGTGTGCGGCCGCACACTCGAGTGTGCGGCCAGCCAGCCGTACACAGCCAACCGCACACCCATCCAGCCGCACACTCCCTCCTATATATACTACACTTGGTCATTTTGAACATTATTTACACTTCTTCAAAGCTAGGACCCGAAATCCTCTCAAGTATCATCCAAATCTCCTTGTGGATCTTCATAAAAGGTAACATCTTTAGTCAAGAACACCAAGAACACGAAGAACACCAAGAACACTATGTGTACGGCCGCACACACCAAGTACGGCCGCACACACATACCCTGGCCGCACACCCTGGCCGCACACACACAAATAGTGTGTATTTTGACCATACACTCCCTTGTATTGGCAAATACCCCTTATATACAATCACATATGGTTGTAACACTTCAATATAAGTGTTTACTAGTCCCTAAGGTGGTCCCAAATTCAATAATTAGTTGTTTTAAACACTAATTATATTCATATATGTATTATTATATGTTAAATAGGATTCGCGTGTGTGCTCAAGTCGTCACTCGACACTTAGCATCCTATACAATCCGTTCATCCAAACTACTCACTACAGGTGAGTTCATACCCCTTAATTAACCTTTTAAATGTTTTTAAATGCTTTTATGGGGGGGATACAAGTTGAACAATTATAGTTATTATATCAATCACACGTGATTAATAACTACCAAACAAGTGGATTTCTTACCTTTTTAAACTGTGTTACCAAACTATGTTACTTCAAACCGTGTTACAAACTCTTTCTCATATCAAATACTTTTATTAAACTCTTTTAACTTATATTCTGTGTATCTATGTAGATATAATTATACAAGTAGGATTGAAAGGACTTAGGACTGATAGCCTACCTTACTTCCTGTTCCTTGTTTGGTTGTGGACTTAGGGTATCAAGGTTATTTGTCCGAAGGTCATTTGAATCCTAGTTATATATTATGTATATATATATATATATATATATATATATATATATATATATATAAAAAGGTTTCTTCTTTCATTCAGTTCAATACCTTTGGGTAGCAAGGGTATACGCACTTGTTCATATACATAAACAACCTTACTAGTAAACTATAATAGGTATAGTTTAGGAAGATACTATTACTAGAACAATGAAACATACAATGAGTCAGTTCATTCATGAGTAATACATAGTGATGAGAAACAAACATAATACATAGTGATGAGAAACAAACATAATACATAGTGATGAGAAACAAACATAATACATAGTAATGAGAAACAAACCTAATACATAGTGATGAGAAACAACATATGATACTATGATGAGAAACAAACAATAGACACTATGATGAGAAACAAACATACAGGCTAGACAGAGAAAGAACACACAATACAGCTAGCACATAAATACATCACATATACATTTATACATTTATGTGAGCCATTAAACGGGGCATGGCACTACCTGCCATGACTGTTTTTGTATCAGAATCTCCTTAATTGGGGAGCGTATGAGTTTGTGTATAGATCTATACTGGATTGACTATCCTACACCTTGCTGCTCGCTACAGTGGGACTTGCAAGTCTACGGGTGCCAAACGTCATTTCTTACGGCGTCTTACATCGTCGTTTTACTATTGAGTCGGTAGCAAGATACATGCCGATCACATGGTACCTTAAATAACAATCGACTTAAGGTAGTTAGTACAGCAGTAGTTACTTAATACAACACTACAGTACTATAATATTATTTCCCATTACATTCACTTCGTGAATATTCATGCGATGCACGGTAATGTAGAAACTATATTTTTGGTTAATGATAGTCGAATTTGGGAAAATATACACTCTTACAGGAGACACACACACATATACTAGATGCCTTGGTAGAAGGCTACTTTTAGTAGGAAACATAGGGTTTTCTAGGAGAGTTCAAACAAATACAAACTTTACAAAACTTATACATTACATCTTACAAACATCTTACAAACATCTTACAAACGCTTTCATACAACCACAGACATTAATATACTTATGATCTCACCAGCTTTAAAGCTGATAAACTCTTTCAAAATAACTTGTATTCTCAGGTCACCAGTAGACAGGTACCGGTGCCAGGTTTTGAGAAGACGGAGCTCGTTCAAGACTCCTCTTTTATTTTGATGTATATTTTTGGTGTCTATATAACTTGACAGAACACACTTGTATGAAATTATATTATTAATGCAATGGATGATGTTGTTGCTTGTTTACTACTTTGCATTGTTGTGATACTGTACATGACGTCCTCCACCCCAGAACGTTTCCGCCGTTCATAGGTTTTGTGGTGTGACAGCAAGTCCTAGGAATTGACGCACCTCTGTTGGCGTCTTTGGTGCTTCCCAATTCCTGATTGCTTCAACTTTGGATGGGTCAACATGAATCCCTTCGTTGCTAACTATATGACCTAAAAATTGTACTTCTCTAATATAAAACTCACATTTGGAGAATTTAGCGTACAACTTTTCTTTTCTTAGTAGTTCCAAGATTATTTGCAGGTGTTGACCATGTTCTTCCTTGGTTCGTGAATATATCAATATATCATCGATAAATACGATAACGAATTTATCCAAGTATGGTTTGCAAACACGATTCATGAGATCCATAAACACTGCTGGGGCATTGGTTAATCCAAAAGACATAACTAAGAACTCATAATGACCATAACGAGTTCTAAATGCTGTTTTTGGAATGTCGTCTTCTTGTACTCTGAGTTGATGGTATCCTGATCTAAGATCTATCTTTGAGTAGTAGCTGGATCCTTGCAGTTGATCGAATAAATCATCAATTCTCGGAAGCGGATAACGATTCTTGATCATTAGCTTGTTCAGTTCCCGATAATCAATACACATTCGAAAGGATCCGTCCTTCTTCTTGACAAACAAGATTGGTGCTCCCCAAGGTGAAAAACTTGGTCGGATAAAGCCTTTGTCAAGAAGTTCTTGTAGTTGGCTAGAAAATTCTTGCATTTCAGATGGAGCCAACCGATAAGGAAATTTTGCTACTGGTATTGCTCCTGGAATTAAATCGATTCGAAACTCGACTTGTCGGATGGGAGGTAATCCAGGTAGATCTTTAGGAAACACGTCAGGGAAATCACATACTTGAGGTATGTCCTTGATTTCTTTTGTCTTTCTCTTCCTATCTACAATGTGGGCTAAGAATGCACTACATTTCTTATGTAGATATTTCTGGGTCTTAGTACAAGAGATGACTTTGAGGTTCTTCCCAGATTTATCACCATAGATAATCAGGGCTACGCCGTTTGGTAAGGGTAGTCGTATGGCTTTCTCATGACATAGAATTTCGGCGCGGTGTGAAGATAACCAATCCATGCCAATTATGACATCAAAACTACCGATAGGCATTGGCATGTGATTGACATGAAAAAGGTAGTTATTAAGAGTTAACATACAGTTTTCTAGGATTTCATGTGTTTTCTCAGTTTGACCATTAGCGATTTCTACTTCATAGATTTCTTTTAATATGCTAGAGTTATGACTTAACAATTTTCTAAATGTCGGAGTTATAAAACTTCGATCTGCTCCAGAGTCGAAGAGTATAGAAGCATATAAATTATCTATAAGAAACGTACCAGATATAACCGAAGGGTCCTGGATAGCCTCTCTGCTTCCAATCACAAACGGCCTGCCACGTCCTATGCCTCCTTGACTCCTTAACTTTGGACATTCTTTCTTGATATGTCCAACCTCCCCACACTCGTAGCATCTTCTTTCTTCACCACGGCCTGTCCTATTATTGGTTTGTTGTTCAACTATTGCAGGTGTTGTACTCCTGCAGTAACTAGCAGTATGCCCCTTTTTCTTGAACTTCATGCAGACAAAACAGTCACCTGGATGATGACGGTTGCACTGATTGCAACATGAAGATTTTGGTTGTGTAGGTACTGCTGTTGTAGCTGCATAATTGGTTGCCACTTCTTGTCTTTTCTCAGATGATTGTTTGGGATTCTTCCTATTAAACTTGCACTTATTTGTTCTAGATTTGGGAGACTCAGCCTTTGAGACCACTTCTGTTCCTTGGATCTCTGTGAGGGTTAGCTGATGAGCTATCCTCTTGGTGCTATCATAAGTCGTAGGCTTTGATGGGATCACCATGCCTTTGATTTGCGATGCTAAACCCCATATATATCGCTCAATCTTTTTATATTTAGGGGTTACAAGTGCTGGACTCATTACAGCAAGATCATTAAATCTAGCGGTATAAGCTTTTATCTCTGAACGCTTCATGGTTAGGGTCCACAGTTCTTGTTCCAGTTTATGTATCTCCTCCCTAGGACAATACTCCTCTACTAGCATCATTTTTAGCTCCTCCCATTTCATGGAATTTGTAGTATCAATTCCCATGGTATTCACATGGTTGTTCCACCATGTGAGTGTTGCATCAGCGAAAGTACATGCTGCAAATCGTACTTTACAATCATTTGAACAGAAGCTTATTTGAAAGACGGACTCTGTCTTTTCTATCCACCTCGTCAAATTAACTACCCCTTCATTTCCATGAAAGCTTTTTGGCCTGCAATTCATAAAATCTTTGTAGGTACATGTTCTAGCGGTCCCTAAATGGCCTTCATTTCTAACTCCATGTCTTGTGACATTAGATAGAGCCACAGCAATCCTTTGAGCTATGATTTCTTCAAGTTGTAATGTACTTATTGAGGGGTTTATTTCTGGTGGTGGTTGCGGTTGTTGTTGTTGTGGTGCTGATGGTCGGTTAGGGGTTAGCCGATTACTCCTTCTAGGCATTTTGTTTTAGTTCCTATTATAAATAATAAGAATTTTATGAGTTTTGTTAATCATTTAATACACGAGTACTAAATACTCCAGTTATTATTCACAGTGTACAACGTAATAGACAAGATAATGATTACTGTAACATATGCTTCATATTATTACCAGTGGTTACATCAGTTTATTTAGGTTATAAGAGAAAAGTTTCTATAAACATTGCAAAATTTGCAAGGTTTTCTATATCCTTGCTATAAACTTTCCTCTTTTTGCCTTAACTAGTCTGATTTTCTCTATTTACATAACCACTAGTTGGAGCTTATCTACCAGAAACCTAAGTGATGACCCATCACTTCAGTGACATTAACCACTTGCTCTTCAAGTGCTTGAGTTCTCTGCTAAAGACTTCCCGTGCGTTCTTCATTTCTTGAGGTTTTATTGTTGTAACATCCCGGAAATTCAGAAGTATAATTGAAGGGCTAAAAGTGTAAATAAGAAGGTCGACTCGGCGAGTCGATGGATAGACTCGGCGAGTCGAGTCACGTTTCGGGTCACGTGTTAAGTGACCAACTCGGCGAGTCGCATGGGTGGACTCGACGAGTTGGTGCTGTATGGAGAAATCCCTAATCCCGAGGGTTGTGCCCTATATAAAGAACATAACATCCTTTCTTCAGCCTCCTTACCACCCTTGAGAGCTTACAAACCCTAGAAATCGAGTGGAACTCCATTGATAGTGAGATTGGAGCTTTGGGAAAGGAGACCTTGAAAAGGGAACTTGAAGGCTAAGGGATTACAGCAAGGGAGTGGTATAGATCCGAGGTCTACTTCAGTGGGAGCTTGCATTTGAGGTAATAATCTGTTCTTGAGCTTTTGTGCATCTAGATCTATCAATTGTGGGGTTTTTGGGGCATAAATGAGGTCCATCTCGAGTTTGGTGTAAGATCTGAGGTTGCTACCTCAGATCTAGGCTGTTAATGATCCAAGAAGCCATAAAGTCTATGCCCAAGAGTTGTTGGTGAAGTTCTTTTGTCACAAACCATAGCCCAATAGTGCATTATGCTTAGATCACTTTGGATTCACGTAAAGTTTGCTACTTTACGTGATGGGTGGGTTGTAGAAGGGTAGATCTATGGATTGGAGCCCCTGCATGGCTTAGAAAGCCACTGTATGGGTTAAGAACTAGAGGTACTCGGCGAGTCACATGGGTGTACTCGGCGAGTTGGATGAAGATAGGCAGGGACTCGACGAGTTGGAAGAACAACTCGGCGAGTATGTTAAATGTTGCCTTGGACTCGGCGAGTCTGTTCTTGGACTCGGCGAGTCGGGTCGTGAAGTCCTAATCTTTTGGTTGAGCTGTGAATCGGTGAGTCGAGGGACGACTCGGTGAGTTGAGCGAGAAAGGACTCCGAGTTGGTTGGACTCGACGAGTCTTAGGGCGACTCGGCGAGTTGAGTCGTGGATTGGGAGTTTCTGAGTATAGGGACTCGACGAGTCGACGGGTTAACTCGGCGAGTAGGGGCAACCAGGAAGGTTGACTTTGACTGAGGACTTTGACTTGGACCAAGGGTTGACCAGTTGACTTCCAGGGGTATTTTGGTTGTTATTGGCATTTATTGGTTTTGGTATTGATCAGTGGTGGAGTCGTGTCAGAGGTTGGAGCAGTGTGATCTTAGCTTTTCAGTCAGCAGTTGCGAGGTGAGTTATCCTCACTATACTGACAGGGTCTACGGCACCAAGGCCGACCCTTTACCGGATGGAAATCCAGATAGTTGTTGTTATGATATTGCTTTGCTATATCTGCATCATGGTAGTTAGGATGGTATGTGTTAGAGACCTGGTTAAGGTCGGTACCCGGGATATAGGGTAATGTTATGCTAGTGACCGGTTAGGTCGGAATCCTGATTAGGATGTTGATATGATATGTGATCTGTTAGACTGCTTGTCTGGTTAGAGATTCGTTATGTGATTCATTGATTTATGTGCACATGGTTGTTGGACTGGGGTTGGGTTGAGGCGGGTCCTACTTTGTGCTGCAGGCCAACGTACCCAGGGCGGGCCGGTTAGGCCGAAGGCCTGGCGAGCGGTCCGGATAGGCTGAAGGCCCCAAGAGGGCGGACCAGACGTGCCGAGGCTCGGAGAGTGGACCAGACAGACTAAAGGCCCGGTGCGGGCGAACCACTCATACTGTAGACTCAGAGAGTGGACCAGGTGGACTGAAGGCCCAGTGTGGGCGGACCAGTCATATTGTAGACTCGGAGAGAGAGTGGACCGGATGGACTGAAGGCCTGGTGCAGGCGGACCAGTCACACTGTAGACTCGATATGCATGGCTGTTCTGTTTATGATATGATATGATATGTGTATGGTATTGTGGTTGGTATTTTGGGGGTAACTCACTAAGCTTTCGGGCTTACAGTTTCAGTGTATTGTTTCAGGTACTTCAGGAGATCGTGGCAAGGCGAAGGCATGATCGTACCGCTCCTCAGTTTTATGTTGATGTTCTGGGATACTCTGATAATAAATGAATTGAAAACCTTTTTGTAATAACTTAATGAATATGGGTTGTTTTTGAAAAGTTTAAATTGGTTGTAAATTTTTAGAGTGTTACAAGTTGGTATCAGAGCCTTGGTTTGAGTGAATTGGAGGAACATTCGTGTGAATCCAGTCTCAAATCAAGGAGAGTTTTTAAAAGTGAAATTGAAATGATTTTCAAAAATAAGTAGAGGAGGATGCGAAGGTACGATCAGCCAGAGCCAGTAAGTAACCCCAAAATACCATACAAGTTATTTGTTATGAGATATGTTAGAACAGCATGCTAGTGTTAGGCTAGGGATCTTCAGGAATTGCATGATAGAATTGATTGATTATATGATTCGTGCTAGCCTAGGGTTCCCTGCTATGTGAGGTAGTTAGCAGTTCCTCTAGAGGTGAGAATTGAGTACTTGCTATGTGTGTTTGTGCTTAGGGCGTTGTGGTGATACTTGAGACAAATATGGGTAGGTGTGGAAGGTAGTATGGGCCCGTACTACTGGAAGCCCATGACCCATACGCGTGTCAAGGAAGTCACAACCCCTAGGTGGTTGGATAGAGGTTAGCTCTCGGTGGTTACGCGAGGTATCTGAGGATCTTGTGCTGTATTGCAGTATGGCGGATGCGAGGCGTGTCATGACAGGATCCGGATCGGGATCGAGATAGGGTGAGCAGGAGGCCCCAGTGGCACCTGAGGTTTTCGGCCAGGAGGGGCCAATGTTGACAGAGGATCGGGTCAGGGAGATCATCCGAGAGGAGGTGGTCGAGATTGTCCGGGGTCAGATCCCGGAGTTGTTTGGGACTATTAAGTCCGCTATGAGGGAGTACTTCGATGATCGTTATGCAGCTCTTACAGAGACGGTTGTCGCGGCAGCTACAGCGGCTGTAGCAGCGGCAGGGGGAGAAGCAGGTCGGGGCTTTCAGTATCGGGATTTCGACAATACGAAGCCCCCTACTTTCGATGGAGTTCAGGATCCGATCGTTGCTATGAGATGGTTGTCAGACGTGGAGGGTTGTTTCTTCACGTGTTCATGCCCTGCGGATCAGAGGGTGAGGTGTGCTCTGAACCTTTTGAGGCTTGGGGCAAAGGATTGGTGGAGGTTGACTACGGGATCTTATTCTGATGCGCAGCGGGCTGCGGTTTCCTGGGATCAGTTCCGGGAGATGTTCAGCACACGTTACGTTCCGCAAGTTGAGAGAGAGAGGTTGGCTCAGGAGTTCCTGGAGCTGAATCAGGATTCAGAGTCGCTGACGGAGATCACCAGGATGTTCACGGAGAGGGCGATGTTTTGCCCGGAGTTTGCTTCAGAGCAGGCTCAGATGTCCCGATATCTGAGCATGCTCAAGAGGGACATCAGGAAGTTTGTGTCCACACAAAGATGTGATACCTTGTTAGAGTTTCAGGAGGCCGCTCGGCGGCGTGAGTTGGAGATTGAGTTGCGGTTGAGAGAGCAGAGGCAGGCCCCGGTGCAGTCGCAGCCGGCGCCGAAACGGTCCAAGACCGTTGATTCTAGGTTGGGAGATCAGATCAGCCGCACTTGTGGGAAGTGCGGGAAGGGTCACACCGGAGTTTGTAGGTCCGGTGGTGCGTGCCGCAAGTGCGGGAGAGAGGGGCATTATGCAAGGGATTGCCGTCAGTCAGCCCTAGTTCAGGATATGAGGATTTGTTATCAGTGCCATCAGGTTGGTCACATGAGAACCAACTGTCCACAACTTACTGTAGGACCGGTGCAGGCTCCAGCATCGGCCACTTTGAGGATTACGGGTGGAGGTCAGGGTGGAGTAGAGCCCCCGAGGGCTCAGGGGCGTGTTTTTCAGCTTATAGCAGATGAGGTCAGGGCAGAGTCCGATTCAGCTGCGGGTATGTTTCCTTCTCGATATCTTGTCATCTTATGGTTGTTATGGAGTATTATATCTGCTAGTCTCGTTCGCTTAATTCATGGTACTGTATTCGTTCGGTGTTTCGGGTTAATGTGTTATTAAGGGGTCGGTAGCTAGGGGATTGGAATCAGTTGGCATCCAAGGGATTGATGGTCAGAATTTGGTAGTATGGTCTTGTTGTCGGGTACATCAATTGTGTTTTGAGAAGTGTTCAGCGGGGAGTCGAACTCCCTTAGAGTTCGAGATGCGCGACGCCGGAACGTGATTTTGTAGAGGTTGCTCGTTTCAGAGGAAATCAGTTTATGGATAAGAGGAGTATGTTGAGTAGGGATGCTTGATTTATGCCGGTTGGGTCACCAATGGTTGGTGGTAAGTGCTCTAAGTGGGGAGAATTGGAAAATTCTCCGGGGGATCGACAAGTAGTTAAGGTTGATTAGCTGTTTGGGATTCAGCAGTTTTTCAGTCAACCAAGAGTGTGGGCTCGTATGAGTAAGTGGCAGACGAGTGGGGCGGGATGCAGACCAAGGTTGGTCCAAGGGGTAGGCCGGGATTCGAGTATAAGAAATGGAGTTAGAGTTCGGAACCCCAAGTGGGCTAGGACAGTATGTATGGGAGAGATTCCCAGGAGGAATAGTTCGGGATGATGTATGATAGTTTGAGCGGTCCGGGGAGAGTGAAGGCCGGTGGGAGTACCAGTCAGACCGAAGGCTCGGAGAATGGTCCAGACAGGCTGAAGACCCTGGAGGGCGGTCCAGACATGCTGAAGGTTCTGAGAGTGTTCCAGATTGGCTGAAGGCCTGGTAAGGCGGTCCAGTCATGCTGAAGACTTTGTACGTGTTGATAGATCTATATGAGGAGATGGATTGAGAATGTTGTGATGCAGTAGCAAGCAGTGGGTCTGGCCCCGGGTATTGATCATGTTAGTGGAAGGTAGTGCATGGACCCGAGCGTCCTTGCGAGCAGATTCAGAGCATGTGCGATACATGGAGTAGCGGTTACTCTACTAGGGATAGTGTAGAGTGGGGTGTGAGCACCGTGGCACTTGTCTGAAGTGGCAAGGTTGACAAGTAGATTTCCTTGGGTAAGGAAAGACAAAGGTATGTAACTTCGGGAGGGAGTGTTGGTTCACGGAAGTGAAAGCAGCAGTGAGAATGGATGATTAAGAATATGGTGATTGAGCACTGTGTCTGTGCTAGTAGTATGGAAGCACATCCGGGTTGGGTGTCTGTTGAGGTTGTGGAAGAATTTCCGGTGATATAGAACCAGGGGAGTTCGGAAGAGATGCAAGGATGGAACCTTGGACTTAAGTATGGTTGTCATCAGGAGGATATGTATGCAGTGGTAAATCATCCTGGGGATGTCTGATGGTATCGTCAGTGTGTCGGGTTGTTCCAACCCGAGGATGTAGAGCAGGCTCAGCATGTGTATGCGATTTCGGAGGAGAGCTCATGGGAGTTGCTCAGGAGCTACATGATGTGTCATCCTGTCACCACGGAAGGAAAATAGTTGGATTCCGAAAGGAAGCGGGATAAGTCCCGACAGTCGGTACCGGGTCAGGACCCGGTGGTTCAGGGTGATATCTAGCTTGGTAAGGGTTTAATGATTGTTGTGATTTGGAGTGATGAAAGTATCATCGGGTGATCATTGGCTAATAAGGGTTGTAATCAGAGAAAGAAGCCGGTGGCCGGCTTGAAGCGATTGTCGTGACTCTGTGAGAAGGAGTTAGACTTTATAGGGGTTTGGTAACAGTGTTTGGAGGAACCTGAGTCGGTTGATTCCAGGAGATGCGTTGTGGGAATAGTATCTAGAATTGTGTGCTGCAGCAGGCTTCGAGGACGAAGCCTAATTTAAGTGGGGGAGAATTGTAACATCCCGGAAATTCAGAAGTATAGTTGAAGGGCTAAAAGTGTAAATAAGAAGGTCGACTCGGCGAGTCGAGTTGCGTTTCGGGTCACGTGTTAAGTGACCAACTCGGCGAGTCGCATGGGTGGACTCGGCGAGTTGGTGTTGTATGGAGAAAACCCTAATCCCGAGGGTTGTGCCCTATATAAAGAACATAACATCCTTTCTTCAGCCTCCTTACCACCCTTAAGAGCTTACAAACCCTAGAAATCGAGTGGAACTCCATTGATAGTGAAATTGGAGCTTTGGTAAAGGAGACCTTGAAAAGGGAACTTGAAGGCTAAGGGATTACAGCAAGGGAGTGGTATAGATCCGAGGTCTACTTCAGTGGGAGCTTGCATTTGAGGTAATAATATGTTCTTAAGCTTTTGTGCATCTAGATCTATCAATTGTGGGGTTTTTGGGGCATAAATGAGGTCCATCTCGAGTTTGGTGTAAGATCTGAGGTTGCTACCTCAGATCTAGGCTGTTAATGATCCAAGAAGCCATAAAGTCTATGCCCAAGAGTTGTTGGTGAAGTTCTTTTGTCCCAAACCTTAGCCCAAGAGTGCATTATGCTTAGATCTCTTTGGATTCACGTAAAGTTTGCTACTTTACGTGATGGGTGGGTTGTAGAAGGGTAGATCTATGGATTGGAGCCCCTACATGGCTTAGAAAGCCACTGTATGGGTTAAGAACTAGAGGTACTCGGCGAGTCACATGGGTGTACTCGGCGAGTTGGATGAAGATAGGCAGGGACTCGACGAGTTGGAAGAACAAATCGGCGAGTATGTTGAATGTTGCCTTGGACTCGGCGAGTCTGTTCTTGGAATCGGCGAGTCGGGTCATGAAGTCCTAATCTTTTGGTTGAGCTGTGAATAGGGACTCGACGATTCGACGGGTTGACTCGGAGAGTAGGGGCAACCAGGAAGGTTGACTTTGACTGAGGACTTTGACTTGGACCAAGGGTTGACCAGTTGACTTCCAGGGCTATTTTGGTTGTTATTGGTATTTATTGGTTTTGGTGTTGATCAGTGGTGGAGTTGTGTCAGAGGTTGGAGCAGCGTGATCTTAGCTCTTCAGTCAGCAGTTGCGAGGTGAGTTATCCTCACTATACTGAGAGGGTCTACGGCACCAAGGCCGGCCCTTTATCGGATGGAAATCCAGATAGTTGTTGTTATGATATTGTTTTGCTATATCTGCATCCTGGTAGTTAGGATGGTATGTGTTAGAGACCTGGTTAAGGTCGGTACCCGGGATATAGGGTAATGTTATGCTAGTGATCGGTTAGGTCGGAATCCTGATTAGGATGTTGATATGATATGTGATCTGTTAGACTGCTTGTCTGGTTATGTGATTGATTGATTTATGTGCACATGGTTGTTGGACTGGGGTTGGGTTGAGGTGGGTCCTGCTTTGTGATGTAGGCCAACATACCCAGGGCGGGCCTGTTAGGCCGAAGGCCCGACGAGCGGTCCGGATAGGCTGAAGGCCCCAAGAGGGCGGACCAGACGTGCCGAGGCTCGGAGAGTGGACCAGACAGACTGAAGGCCCGGTGCGGGCGGACCAATCATATTGTAGACTCAGAGAGTGGACCAGGTGGACTGAAGGCCCGGTGCGGGCGGACCAGTCATACTGTAGACTCGGAGAGAGAGTGGACCAGATGGACTGAAGGCCTGGTGCAGGCGGACCAGTCGCACTGTAGACTCGATATGCATGGCTGTTCTGTTTATGATATGATATGATATGTGTATGGTATTGTGGTTGGTATTTTGGGGGTAACTCACTAAGCTTTCGGGCTTACAGTTTCAGTGTATTGTTTCAGGTACTTCAGGAGATCGTGGCAAGACGAAGGCGTGATCGGACCGCTCCTCAGTTTTATGTTGATGTTCTGGGATACTCTGATAATAAATGAATTGAAAACCTTTTTGTAATAACTTAATGAATATGGGTTGTTTTTGAAAAGTTTAAATTGGTTGTAAATGTTTAGAGTGTTACAATTGTAGAGCTCTAACTCTGCAATCCTGGCATCGTGAGTAATCATGTCATTATAAGCAAAATTTATACGATGATGGACATCCATCACCGATTCTTGATCTCGTGTCCTTTGTCCTTCTAGCCTTCGCACTCTTCCAGAGAGATGGGTAGCCCTCCCTTCGACAATTTCCATTTTGTTTTCAATTTTGACACTTTTCTCAAACAATTGAGATAAAGTGTTATCTTCAGAAGAATGTGGGAGATGTGGTCGAGATGATTGACCAGTCTCATACATCTTGGCAGCTTTTTCTTCCGCCGCCCACCTATCAACGGTTTGTGCGATCCGTGCAGGTTCATCTTGAACTCTATGACTTCCTGAAGATGTCGCCTTCTGACTCTTATTAATCTTTTGCCATATCGGTATGGATTTACGTGCCATGCGTTTCATTTTTACTCCTCCTAGAACTTTACGTTAAAGAGTGTTCAGTGGTGGTAAAGATGATGCCACCGACTCTATCTCCTCCATGGATTCACTTTCTTCCATTGGTTCACTCTCTTCCCATTCGTTGGAGGGTAATGGTGCTTCATCGTCAGAAGGTATTGGATGAAAGGTGGTTGGATTTATAGGGTAGTAAGGATCGCCTACCATCATGGGGAATGAAACTTCCTCTTCTTCATCCGTGTCCTCGATGATTATCCATTCTCGTGAATGTGCCATGTCGAATTCCTATACGTTTTGGATCACCAAGAGTTTTAGTCTATCAAATATTACTTCCAAATTAAATAGTTCATATGATATGATCATAATAAAATGTAGTTGCGCACCTACACCTATTTGTGATAGGATATATGCATATATAAACTTTAGTTGGAATATTTGATCTAAATCCTTGAGATCAAAAACATTCCGGGTATTAAGGTGTATTCTCATCGCGGGTCTGAGTCTTTATATATGACTCTATATTCTTATTTATTGTATTCACGGTTTAACTATTGTTTTGTTACCTCAGGTCTATCTGATAAGGCTCCGGCCAGTCAGGACAGTCGAAAGGGCAGGATCATTTTAGCATATAGCCGTTCTGAAATCCAGCAACCCAAATCAACATGTCTATCCTTGTCACCGCTCCCATAAGTAGTCCTTCAGTATAATAATTAATAATACTTTTTATTTATAGGTTAAGGGATATTCCTAAAACCTAATAGAGTAAGACCTAAACTATAGACGTGCTTTCCTAAGAAAGTACTAGTTCACTATAGTTAATAGCTCTGATACCAATTTCTGTCACACCCCCAGCCATCGGCGGAAACACCGGGTAGTGTAACGTTATTCTTCGTATCACAGTTATATAACATACATTGAACAGTACTAAAGAAAATACATACCTTTATTGATAACTGAAAGTTACATAACTGTTTTTCTAGAACCTATTACATATTATCCGACTATGGCATACTTCTTAATGAACAGAAAGGTAGTATTAAAACTTCTTCTGTTCGAAGACATACCAGCTTTTCAAGTTCCTGAAAACACATGCATTTTAAAATACGTCAACATAAAGTTGGTGAGTCCACAGGTTTTGACTCCATAAAATAATACATTTTCCACATTCAAAAGTATAGTTTTTGAAAGTATCATTTTGACTCTCCAACATTAGTATGTATATTAGGTATAATAGTTTACTTATCAATTAAGTGTTATACCTAAACATTCCTTAATCCTAAGGTATAAGTAGGGGAAACTTATACTTAACATTAATACTTGTATACGACAAAGTATAATGTTTCTAACAATTTGCTACCATGAGCCTGTAACCGCTGCTATGACATAATACCTCTTATAGAACACACTCATGATTTACCATGAGAAACAAACACACTCATGATTTACCATGAGAACAACACTGTACGCTTCATCGACGCCGGAACAATAACAAATAAAAGGATAGTTCATCACTTGCTTTTGGTTGACTGTAGCTAACAGTCACAAGTGGGGTGGTCAACCCGTATACTAATTATACACGACTTCCTCGCTCACATGGGATTAACGGTTACAGTTCAGAGGATTTCCACTAAGTTCCCCAATATTAGTTGATGAATACAATTACTCATGTAGACTTTAACGGCTTCCTATAGCTCTAACAACAAAAGCATCTTTATGTCTAAAACCGTAAGTTACTAGACTATGCTTTTAAACATTACTCCTAAGTTCATAATATTTAGGCAGTATAACAGCTATATCTTGAAGTAAAACCAGGTTTTATCTTGACCTAAAACCAATAATAACAACATATAACGTTCCTAGTTTTATCTTGACATAAAACTATCAATAACAATATCAAGTTTTATCTTAACATAAAACTAACAATAACAACGTATAACATATCCAGTTTTATCTTGACATAAAACTATTAATAACAATACCAAGTTTTATCTTAACATAAAACTAACAATAACAACGTATAACATATCCAATTTTATCTTGACATAAAACTATTAATAACAATACCAAGTTTTATCTTAACATAAAACTAACAATAACAACGTATAACATATCCAGTTTTATCTTGACATAAAACTATTAATAGCAACATACTTTATAACTTAACATATAAATCTTCCGAATATAACTTCGGAACTATATCACACACAACATATATATAGAATCTTAAGTATAACTCAAGATCTACATTAGTAAATTAACATATTGATAAGTTGATAATAGTCGTATATATTCAAAATAGTATATTTAGAACAACTATACCCCGACTATTATAACTATATACTATCATAACAACAACATATATATAATATCCAGCATGCGTTTTCCGCCGAAATATTAGAAAGTGGGGCCGTGAAACTCACCCTAGTAGCGTGATTTTATGTTAACTAAGCAAAAACGGTCGGCGTACGAGGTCGTCGGGACTTGGGATGCAAAATGGCCTCCAAAAACGAGATAGAGAGAAGAGTTTAGGTGTAAGAAGTGTTAAGGTCGAATTTGCTATTTATAGGCTGATTTTTGGCCATTCACGACGTGAACCAAGCATGTTCACGTCGTGAGCTCGATCTTGCTCACTTCGTAGACTCGTCATTTGGTCCCTAGCTTCGGATGGTGTCCCTTTGACTCCTCACGACGTGAATAAATCCTTGCTCACGTCGTGAGTTTGGATCTTATCCCCTCGCAGCCTCGTCACACCTTCTAGATCCGAAATGTGGCGGTTTGAGTCCTCACCTCGTGAACTTTTATGTTCACCTCGTGAGTTCAGTCAAATTAGGGTTTCTGACAGCGATATCTTCGGAAGGCCATAACTTTTGCATGCGAACTCCGTTTTCGACGTTCTTTATATCCACGCATAGGTATTTACGAGTACTACAACTCTCCTTTAGACTTAAATAGCTAATTCTAAGTCTATTTTAAATTCCTCTTATTATAGAGATTTATAGTGTTCGGTTTATCATAACTTCTTCATGCGAAGTCAGATTCAAACATTCTCTATATTTTTGGGATCGTATGGACGTATACTTTGAGTTATATTATAAAGAAGATTCATATTTGTATTATAATTTATCATGAACTACATAACACTCTTACCACATTACTAGGTTAACATAATCACATTAGATGATTGGCATAATCACATGTGATTGTCTATTGACCTATTTTGACTAGTGTTACAAAGGATCTACTCAGTTCTTGCATGATAGAATGCTAGGAGAGATGCCTTTGTATGTATATTGTTTGAGCTGGTAGACTTGCATGCTAGTGCTGATTCGTTAGTGATAGATTGGCTTGATATGTGATGCCTTCTAGCCTTGGGAGTATTGGATGCTATGCTGAGGTGGGAATATCTATTGGAATCAGTAGATGCTAAGTGTATGCTTTAAAAATTATATACGTTTAGGATCTAATAGCCCAAGAATAATTGATTTGGCCTTATTTCATGTTCCTTGTCTAGTTGTGGCTCTAGGGTAGAGTCTGTTATTCGACATTCTATTTGATCATGTTCTATGTATAATTTGTAAGCATAAGGAAATCGGCAGTAAGGGTGGAATTTCTAGCATGAGTTATGGTATTTGGGTTGGGTGTCCTATGATCTTTATATGGATTAGAGTCTTACTGCACAAATGATGCTTGCTTTGGGCTTTGTGGAACTATTAGAAGATGGGAGTCACCTACTAAGTGAATATGATGGTATTCATGAGGTGGGTGACTGGCATTATGGGGAGTTCTTCAGCAGCTGATGACAAGGTGAGATCGGGAACCTAGGGGAGCCTCATGATTTCTTCAATGGATTTTGGGCCCGTACTACTGAAAGCACAAGATCCATACTCGAATCAGGGAGAGTCTTGAAGAATATAAGAAGCTTGTGGGATGAGGATTTTTGGGTGTGTTCTGATCATTGGCATGTTGAAAGGCCAGCAGGGCCGGATTCAGTGCATCACGTGCGGGAAACTACATGATGGAGCTTGTCGTAGCATGGGTATGGGTTGCTACCAGTGTAGCAGGATTGTGTTGGATTAGATGTCTAAACCCATAACTATTATTGGTATGTATTCAACCCGAGAGTAGCATGGTCCATTTGGGTTGCATGGCATCAGAACAATTGGATAGACCAATGAGAGAAAGAATACTTATGATTTGTTAATATATTAAAAGTTCTAATATATTAATATGAAATCATATTATTTAATTAGTATTGATCAATAATTAATTTGGAATTAATTATGTGATCAAAAGAGACTAATTAAATATATGGGGATTGATTATGTAAATCATTTATTCTTATATATGTGAGCTTATGATCCAT
The DNA here is from genome assembly GCF_052849685.1 of Lactuca virosa. Taxonomy (NCBI): domain Eukaryota; kingdom Viridiplantae; phylum Streptophyta; class Magnoliopsida; order Asterales; family Asteraceae; genus Lactuca; species Lactuca virosa. Next base: position 361,593,207 of record NC_136433.1, on the reverse strand, counting down.
AGGTCTTCATGTTGGGCTAAAATCATGGAGTTATCCATGGATACTCCATGGAGATTTTAACCCACGGAGCATGAAGAATATGGATGGTCATGCACATGGTGTAACCCTAATAAGCCACACTATACATGAGGGCTAGTGACACATACATGAGGGCTAGCCGATTTTGAGTGATAGTACCTTTCTCTTATGTTATTCCAAGTTGTTGCTGGTGTTGTGTGAACCATTTGAGGTGCAACACTTGGGGCACTAAGCTCTTAAAGGTTCAACACTTCAAGCTCCATCAAAAGGTATGTCATCTAACTAGAACTTTGTAGTATACATGCTTCACAACATGCTAGTTAGGATGATGCTTTGGAATTTTGTATGTATGCATGTATAATAGAGAAAACATAGATCCAAAGCACATAGGGTTTCATGTACACCATAGGAGTGTTAGAAGGCTCAAAACCCAACAGTGGTATCAGATACTAGGGTTGTTTCCAATTATACTTGATGCTTCTTGCTTGAAAAGGTTGAAAAAAATCGATTTTCTGGGTTCTGGACAGCGAACTCGCCGAGTCCACTGGGTGACTCTTCGAGTCGCATGATTTTTCCTTTGACTCTACGAGTCAACTGATGGACTCCCCGAGTCCAAGCACAAAACTGACCAACTCGGCGAGTTTGTTCATGAACTCGACGAGTTGGTGCTCCAGAGTGCAGTTTTTTACTTTTAAGGCTAGAATTGGACTAGCATCATTACCCTAAGCTGTTTTTGAACTTATAAACCTGTTTTTTGTTGTGGTAATGATCATACTAATCCAATTCAAAAGATAATTATCAAAAGTTTCATGCTTTATATTAGTTTAATTGTTAGGCTAATTACATGAAAATTGTTTGATTTGAATTGTCTTGTTCATATGAGTTTAATCTAGATTATGAATATTGCTAAACATGTTTGTTAGTTTATTAGATGATCTAAATGGTCTTTAATGGATTCCATAACGTGTCCTCAAGTTATGTGTAACGACCCAATTTTTCAAAGATTTTTTTTAATTAACCAAACACATTTCCATAAATCAAGAATTTCCAAAATAATTGTTTCAAATCCATATTCATTACAACTTTATTTTCAAATATTAGAGTGTCCCATAAAGTCGCCTGAAAGAGAGTGCACGCCGCACCATCAAGCTTTGCCCTTGCCCTTGGACTTAGATGAACCTGAAACAAATCCACAAACTGTAAGCGAATGCTTAGTGAGTCCCCCAAAGCATATCCCACACACAAACGACATAACACATATCGAATTACCCATACGCTAACGTATTTCATAAGTCATGCATTCGACAAATAAGGAAGCCCTGGAAACCCTTCCGGGTCTTATACCAAATGCCACGGGAACCCCCACGTGGTCCTTATCTGCCATGGGAACCCCCACATGGTATTCCTGCCTTGGGAAACCCCACAAGGTCTTCCTACCAAACAAGACATAATGCAAACTATACAAGCAAATATTTTAGGATGCCATGGAAACTCACCAAGGTCCTATACCAAATGTCACGGGAACCCCCACATGGTCTTCCATGCACATAACATACTATCATATCGCACATTCAATCAATAACCGTATCTCATAAAATGGGTCGGCCTTGGTGCCTTAGACCCATTGATATGGTGAGAAAACTCACCTCTCAAAGGCTGAACTGGCAAAATGTAGTCAGATATATCCCACACTGCTCCTCCCAAACTGTTTATAGTCAATGAGTAAATAACTCAGCATAATCCCATTAATACCCCCAGGGTCAACCCTGGTCAAAGTCAAGGTCTATAGTCAAGGTCAACATTCCATATTGACCTTGGCTCGTCAAGTACAATCAGTCACTCGTCGGGTTCCCTGCTGAACTCATTGACTCGCCGAGTCACCTGAGGGACTCATCGAGTTCCTTGATATTCGCGGCCATAAACCACCAACCATACACCCTTGACTGTGAACCCTTGGCCGTGAACCCTTAGCCGTGAATGAGAAAACCCTCTCGACTCACCGAGTCACCAGAGGGATTCGACGAGTTCTCATGTATTCGGTTCTTTCTAGTGGGATTTAAGGTTTCAAACTTCAGATCCATACTCTCCTAGTGAAGATGTCACGTAAAGTTGCGAACTTTACGTGCATGCATAGCCTCACATGGCCATAACACCAAAACTAACCTTCAAAAAAGGTTTTAATGCATGGAGAGGGGATAAGCTTATAAAAAGGTGTGACTTTATGATATTTGGGACCTAATAAAGTCCAGATGTGGAACCATATCCTTGTGATAGGCCCAGATCTAAGCTTTCTTCCATTTCCTCAAAGTTGGTCACAACACTCAAATAGAATCTAGGCTTAAGGTAACAGATTCATACCTCAGTTCAATGCCCAAGACGAAATAGATGCTAGATCTAGTGTTTTCCCCTTGTTACTTCTTCTTCAAGCTTGGAATGCCTTCCACAACCCCAAGATTTAAGCTCCCAAAGCTCTTATTTCACACATCCAATTGTTTGCGGCCGTAAACGATCTCTTCTGATGTTAAGGGAGGCTACAAAGGCGTATAATGTCGTTTATATAGGGGGAAAACCCCAAAATTTAGGGTTTTCTTTAAATAGCTCGGACTGGTCGAGTCGGTCTCGTCCCGCATTCCATGATACCACGACCCTACTCGACGAGTTGATCTCCCAACTCGTCGAGTCCATGCATAAAACCTTTCCAAATCAAACGAGGTGTTACATTATGGAAAACTAAAAGTTTTTCCTTAAAAGAATTATTAAAGAGTCATAGGTTATAAACTTGAAGAGTCTTTTCTCCTTAAATTGTTTTATGACCTCCATAACTTGTCCTCAAGTTATGCATTTTCAAGAGTCTTCTCATGTAAAACTACATTAAACTCATTTGTTATTGATTCCAAAAGTTTTTTGAATTGTTCAAAACTTGCCCTCAAGTCTTGGAATTTGTAAACTTACACTTATGAATACTTTAGTTCCAAACCCTAGAATTTTAAAAGTTTAAAATTCAACGCTTATACTATTATAATATTATAGGTTTAATATTTATATATATAAGAGTAAAGTCAATCTTACCATTAGTAGGCCTCATTCACAAAGCCAGTCTATAAGGGGGTATAAGGTTACTGCCTATAAAATGGCATTTTAATGGGTGTCCACTCTCACCCACCGTTTCCTTGACTGATGGAGGGTCGTTAGCCGAACGGGTAGGATAGGACTATAATTCTCCCTTCATTAAAAGTATAATGATAAATATAAAGTAACTAAATTTTTATTAAATTCCCAATCTTAGTTACTTTAGGAAAATGTGAATTTGGTGCTAACCCATGAAATTGCACTTTGCACCTTTGTTAAGTCATTAGTGTTGCGTGTGTGGTTAACCGACACACTAACATGAGACTGACAATACGTTGCAAAGGGTAGCTTGATGTTAATCATGGATCAATGGAGCGTGTGTGGTTAACCGACACATTGATTAGGTGGTTGTAACATTGGGTGTACCAATCTAATTTGCATGGTTATTCACTCCTTGTTTCTGATCCTCGGCATCCCAGTCACAAACTTGAATGGCACAATCGATATTTAAACATGCCATTGAATAGTTCAATGAATCTCAAAGGATCTAGGAGTTTCAATCTAATTAACACTTAATGAATAATTTCGTTTTTCATGGTGGAAATTAGTAAATTGTCATTTACCTACCTTCAAATATTGTGTAGCTTGGATTACGACATCCCTCTTCCAATTATAAAATATTGTGTTGGGTCCTAGCCTTAATACTTCATATTGGGTGTTATATTAAGGACTTAAATCAACTAACTTGAATTTCTCCCTTTGAAGATGTCTAGTTCAGACTACTATGGTCTACCCAAATCTCTTGGAACAAGCTTTCCTAATAAAGATGATATCTCACATGGAAATCAAGGTGAAAGATCAATCCCTTTGTTGTACATCAATGGGACTAGAAATCATACTTCACTTCCCCCACCTCCTCCAATTATTCTCCCTGACCCACAAGCCCGAAGACTTGAAAAATTCAAGATCACTCAAGCCCTACTTAAAATGAAACATAAAGATGGAAGACATGTGTGTACTCATGTCTTAGAGATGAAGTCACATATTGATAGGTTGAGAATGTTGGGTGTTGTTGTCCCAAGGAAGTTGACTGTTGACTGGGTTCTTCAATCACTTCCCAAGTCATATAGTGAGTTCTTTAAGGACTGCTATGTGACAGACCATGACATGACCCTTAATGATCTTACCTATTTGCTCGATTCTGCTGAATCATCAATAATTTGGAGCACTGGTAAAACAAATTAGATTGGAAGATCTACTTCCCAAACTTATTTGGACATTGACAATGGTGACATTGGAAGTCCAGAAAAGCTTTCTCTTCCCAATGGAAAGGGATCGGCCATGGTCAAGTCATTTGACCAATGGTAAAGAGAAAGGCTAAGTCTGAGACAATCAAGTGTCCCATTCCCAAAGAGTCCATATGTTTCTTTTGCCAAGAGAAGAGGTATTGGTTGCGAAGCTGCCGAATTTACCTAAATGTTCATAAGGATGGTAAAGTCAAAAAGTTTGACTCAACTTCAGGTAAAATCCACTATCTAACTCTATTCAGTTCCTATTTGGAGACTCTTATTACATGATGTGACTAGGTCGCATTTTGATGTTTTGTAGAATTGAAGAAAACAGAAGAAGCTTAAAAGTAAGAGCATGCCGAATCTGATCGCGAAGATGGATTTCGATCGCATGGTTCGAAGATTGGATTTTTCAGCTGCTGCTTAAGAGTTATGATAGATTGCTAGGAAATATGTAATAACATAGTTTCATTTATAATTGCATTGTAAGGAAAAATTTTCCGCATTTTATGAATAAATAAAATTGTTTTATTTAATGTCATATCTCCTTGCAATGGCATTTATGAAACTTGATGTTTGTATGTTTCTATATTAGCAATATGAATTTGATTCTTTCATTTGTGGTAGTGTCATAATTTACCAAATAAGGAAAGATTCTCATCACCCAAGTTTCAGTTGGATAGAAACTTGAAATCATACAACTTGTATTGTATGATGAGTGAGAATTTTCATCTTTGGGAAATTAAGACTAATTCCTTGTTCACATGTACATGTGGGACAAGTGAAGGACTAGGGGATCGGGTAATCTAGGTTGTGCGCTGTTCAGGTCCACCACGAAGATCGATAATATTATTCGTCATGATTTACTAAAGTTTAGTAAATATGGTTATGCTTACAAGTTTAAGTGTAATTCTGAAACATTGGAAAAGTTTCAATATATTGCAGAACGAATAGGAAGAATCAAATTAGGCAGAAAGATAAAAATTTCTCCAATCTGAAGAGGTGGGAGAGTACTTGAGTATCTTTTTTTATGATTAACTTTGTAACACCCGGTTCCTGGTACGTATTTAATTCCAAGTATTATTGTATTTTACCCTGGGACTCGACAAGTTGAAGGCCTAACTCGTCGAGTCAACTCGGCTTTGCGCGCGAATTTTAAGTGACCTACTCGACGAGTCGGTAGACCGAATTGGTGAGTAGGAGCTGTCCGAGTGAAACCCTAAATTTGAGGGTTTGCACCCTATTTAAACAACTTATCTCCTCCCATATCAGCCTCCATCATCCCTCACACTTCCAGAATACCTTAAACTGAAACCCTAGCCTTATTTGAGTGCTCTTAAGCCATTTTTTTGTGCATTATTTGGTGATTGTGAAGCTTGAAAAGAAGAAAGGAGCTTGGGAGTTCCGGTTGAAGCTTGAAGATTCAGAGATTGTGTTTCATCTCCAGCTCATTTAAGGTAAAAAGCTTCAATCTTGACTTACCATGTGTTTAATCATCTTTAGGGCTTGGGTTTTGGTATCTTTAGGGTATTTCTAAGCCATTTTCAGGTGTGGGGTGTAATGTGAAGTTATGGCTTCAGATCTTGGACTTTAGAAGGGTCTCATGGCATAAAGGTGCCAACTCTATGGCCATGAGAGCCCCATGCATCTTGTAGGTCTCAATTTTGGTCCTTTTGAGCTTAAAGACCCATGCATGGACGTAAAGTTCTTGACTTTACGTATTATATCGACCCTAAGAGGTCAGATTTACCCTTTGGATGTGAAGGGCTCAACGGAAATCGAGTTTATGGACATGGACTTAGTGGACTCGGCGAGTTGTTCTTGGGACTCGGCGAGTCGGGAATTGGTTGCCCGACCTTTATTGTTTTGAGGAGTCTTCTTGAGTCTAGAAGAGGACTCAACAAAGATGGACGTGATTATAAGACCTGGAAATCATGGGATTCGACGATTGTATGAACAAACTCGGCGAGTCCAAGGCAATCTCCCAACCCATGAAGATGGACTCAACGAGTTGTTCATACAACTCGGCGAGTCATAAACTGAACACATTCATATGAGGGAGATGAACTCGACGAGTTCGAAGGGAACTCGACGAGTCGGTCGAAGATGGTCCCGATAGTATGGTTGAAGAAGGACCCGTCGAGTTGTTGCTAGACTCGACGAGTAGAGTCAGGGAGTTGGATCATTTTCGAGGAATAGGGACTCGACGAGTTGGTAGACCAACTCGGCGAATCAAGTCAACTGGAGGTTGACTTTGACCAAAGTTGACTTTGACCAGGATTTGGGTTGACCCTTGTAAGGGTTACAAGTATGAATTGATAACTTAGAAGGGTTGTCGTGTAGGGATTGAGGAGTCAGGGAGAGTCGATTTCCACACCGAGAGCAGTGCAAACACTACATGATTTCGAGGTGAATTCCTTCTAGTAGGGGTGGGTCTACGGCCACAATGCCGGCCCACAAGTGAGAATGTTGGATAGATGATTGTCTTCGTGATAATTATCTAGGATTGATATGTCGTATGCTTATTGTGCTTGATTTGATTAATGTGATTGATATGATTATTATGTTTAATATGTGTTAGCGGTAGGAGGGGTGAAATAGTCCTTGGTTACCGGTTGAAAGATACCGAAGGGGAGGTTAGTTCCCAGTTACCGGTTTAAAGATACCGAAAGGGAAGGTTAGTTCCCAGATACCGGTTGAAAGATACCGAGGGGGAGTCCAGCTCCCGGCTATGCCTGACAGTTACCGGTTGAAAGATACTGAGGATTATGCATAATTTGGTATGGGTATGATGGGGGAACTCACTAACCTTTGTGCTTACGGTTTTTAGTTTTGGTTTTAGGTACCTCTTCGTCTAAGGGGAAAGAGTCGGCGGTGTAGCAGCGCATTACACACACATGATTTCCGCATTGAGTTTTCTGGGAGTGTACTCTGATTTTTATTACTACTAATGATATTGTTTTGAGACACGTTGTTACGTTTTATAAATTGATATGACATTGGCAATGTTTTTGGTAAACTATTCTAAGAGTTACTTAATTAAAAATGAAATTTTTGGCCTTGAAAATTGGGATGTTACAAGTTGGTATTAGAGCCTTGGTTTGAGGGATTCGGACACACCCTCAGGGGTGTCTGGACTCAAATCGAGGGCTTCAAAGATTTTTACAAAAAAAAATATAGTTTTCTAAAATCTAAGTTAAGGAATTTTGAGAAAGAACAAGGTGTGTGATGTGTGCGACCGGCCGAGCTCAAGTAAGTTTTCCCCAAGATACCCATACTTGTTATGTTATGCTATATGATGTGATTATGAAAACTGCATGCTAGATTAGGGCTAAGGATCTAGGAGGATGCCTTTTATGCCTGTTATACGATTCTGAGAACTGCAGGCTAGAATAGAATTAAGGATCTAGGAAGGATGCCTTATATGCCTGTTGTATGAGCTTATTGAGCTGTGTGCTAGGGCTTTCTAGTCAGCAGTAGGGTAGCCTGAGTGGGTTATGCTTGATATGGTTACTCAACGCACGAATGCTGCTTGCTTTGTGCTTGTAGGGGTTCTAGCTATCCTTAACTAACTAGTAAGTGGATATGTAATAGTATTCGCAAACTAGTTAGGGAAGGATGGTAGGGACTCCTTGAGCAATTGATGGCGGAGAGTAGGTCGGAGAAGGCCCTAGGTCAAGCCTAGGATGAGATTAGCTTGGATAGCAGATTTGTTAGAAGGAATTTCGTGAAGTCAAAGCAGTCCTTGAGGAAAGTACGGATAGATATGGAAGGTAGTATGGGCCCGTACTACTGGAAGCAGAGGTTCCGTACTCGAGTCAAGGGAGGCTGAGATGGAACCAAGGACCTGGATAGCGTGGGAAACCTCTCGAGAGTATGTATGACCCTGACGTTCACATGTTTTATTTCAGAATGGTGGTTACGCGTCATGGAGCAGGAAATTCAGGGTCTGGATCCGGTTCTAGATCAGGCTCGGGTGCGGGATCCGAGTAGGTTGATGACGGTTTACACGAGTTCATCACGTCTGAGATTACTATAGGTATCCTTGAGTCGACTCCTATCATTTTCAGGTCGATCAAGGAGGGGATTATCGAGTTGATGGAGGATCGCCTCCAGGCATTCAGTAGGGACTCGGCGTCCAGCCAGTCGAGTATGTGCACACTGTCCTTCAAGGACTTCCGGGGAAGTTGTGCGCCAGAATTTCACGGGGTGAAGGACCCCATTGTGGCCAGGAGATGGATTGCAGACATCGAGTCTGCACAGTTGACGAGCTTCTGCCCGGAGGGGTCGAAGGTCCTCTTCGCCGCGGGTTGTTTGAGGGATCGATCCAGAGATTGGTGGGAGTTAGTGGGTGATTCACTGGGGGTCCCAACCATTGAGGCTATGACTTGGTCAGATTTTGTGACCAGGTTTAGGGATGAGTTTGCGCCGGCTGTGGAGCTTCAGCAGCTGGCGAGAGAGTTTCTTGATATGAGGCAGACTACTGAGACTGTGGCGGAGATCACCACCAAGTTCTGGGAGAGGGCCTTGTTGATACCTCAGTACGCAGGGGATGAGGAGATGTGGAAGACCCGCTATCATGATATGTTGAGGGCTGACATTCGAGAGCATGTCAACTATTCTTCTTGCCCGACTCTAGATTCCATGATTGCCAGGTCAAGGGAGAGGGAGATTGATTTAGAGCACCTCAAGAAGAGGAAAGCAGAGACAGGACAGGTTGCTGGGGTTTTAGGGAAGAAACCCAAGGGATTCGACGCTAGGTCGAAGGGCCAGCAGGGCCGGGACCGCTGTGGGAAATGCGGTAGGTCACATGAGGGAATTTTTCGCACTGGGTCGGGATCTGGCTGCTAGAAGTGCGGCAAGACGAGGCACTTTGGTAGGGATTGTACTGCCCCCGCCCCCTGTTAGGGTCGAATTATATTGTAATATGTCGAAGTCTGTTTTACCCTTCGTATATTTTGTTAAGTTTATTTACTGAGGTGTATTTCGTGCGAAGCTTAATTGTCAATGCCTTAGTATTTTTTATATGCTTTCACTGTTCCTATAAATATGGAACTTTACTAGAGTTAGAAAAGAGTCCTTTACAGAACCTGTCTATTTTCTCTATAAAATTTGGAAGCATAAGTGAGCAGAAACCAGGTGTTATTTACATCGTTTGTTCAATCTGCATTCGTTTAACTCTGATTTTGATTAATACTTGATTCCACGATTCATCAATTGGTATCAGAGCAGGAATCATGATCTGAGATCTAATTTTCATTCTGTTTCAAAAGGTTTTTGAATCAAAATTCTAATTCAAAAAGTTCCGCATCTTTTGACGTAAAAAAAACCTTTCTAGATCTTGAGTTGTGATTTGATTCTGCAACAGATTTGTTGAGTCGAGTATTCTACTTTGTTTTTCTGTTTAATTCAGCAATTTGCTCTCAAATTCTCTTTGATTTCTCATAAATTCTCAAAAATTTTCTTCCGTACATCAATGGCGAACTTCAATCTCAACTCGATGACTTCATACTCTCATCTGCTAGGATCTTCAACTAAGATTCCTATGCTCATTCCTGAATACTATGATCAGTGGTCTGATCGTATGAAGGATTACTTGAATGGAATCGATGAAGAGCTTTGGACTTGCATCTCAGGGAATGTTACTCTTCCAACGAACCTTCAACCAATTGGATCTTCATCCAGTACTACGAGTGTGGAAAATCAAAATGATCGTATGAGAAACTTGAAAAACGATGCATAAGGGAGTTGCACGGTGCATTGCCTCTAGTGGTGTATAACTATGTCAGAAGTTGTACAACTGCAAAGGAAATCTAGAATAATCTCAAAAAAAAGTTTCAAGGTAGCGAGAAGACGAAAATCAATTCGGTTAAGCAATGTTTGATTGAATTGAAGGATTTCAAGCAAAAACATGGTGAAACCCGATTGAAAGTTACTATGATAGGCTAAATGAGCTGATATACAAATGCAATCATTATGGAATCACGAGGTCTGCCATGGAGTTCAATCTCACCTTTGTTATGGGACTCCGTAAAGAATGGAGAAGTGTTAGCATGATGGTGAAAAATCAACAGAGTTTCGACACATCTTCTTTGAATGATTTGTACAATCAACTGAAAACTCACGAAAGTGAAGTGAATGAAATGGCAGAAGAGTCGAAGCTTAGTCTGGGAGGTCCATTAGCACTTGTCTCAAAAGTGACTGAAAAGGAAACTGTCGAAAAAGATGATTCTGATGATGAAGAGGGGTTCATAATGAATTCGGATGATGAGGCAATTGCTTTTTACTCTAACAACCAAGTCAAAAAGTTTTTCAAGAAACCATTTAATTCGAAGGTGAAGCAAAGTGAAGGAGAAGGAAGTTTCGTGAACAAAGCTATAGGAGAAGAGAAGAAGAAGTATGAGAAGAATGATGGGAAGGGTGCTGAGGAAAAGAAAGAGAAGAAATTGAAAGGAGATTCTGGTATGGATTGTCATTATTGCAATGGAGCCAATCATTTAGCAAATGATTGCATGCTTCGAAAGAAAGATGAGAAGACGAATAGAGTGAAGGATGAGGCATATTATGTGGAGAGGTTGGAAGAGGTACGTACGAAGGCGAAAAGTCTGTCTTTGGTGGCTCAAGGTGAACAGGAGAATGATGGCACATATCAAATCTGGTCTTCGGGCTCCGATGATGAGGAAATGCGTAATCCTACGCATGGGGCAATGTATGCGAAGCTGGAGGAAGATTCAGACGAAGAGGTCAAGGGCCGTTGCTTTGTGTCAAAATCTGCTGATAAGTCTCCAATGACAACAAAAGGTACGTAATATTCTTCAATCTTTCAATATTCCTTTGAGTGCGTATGATTCTGAAATGGTTTCTTTTGATGATAATGTTGCTTATTTCGATAATTTGGTTGTTTCTGCTAGCAATGAAGCTAAGAAATTAAGCAATCAGTAGTTAGAGACACAGAAGAAGTTAAATTCGAAAGTGGTCAAGATATAATGTTTAGAATTGAAAATAACAAACATAATGTGTGATCGTGATTCGTTATCTAGTGATGTAATACATTTGTTAGCTCAATGAAATATCTACTGCAATTCTGCTAAACGTCTATATGCAAAATTAACTGCATCGCATCATTCGTGTGATATTAGCAAGGAACAACACATGAAATTATTACCTTTTCTAGCATACAAAAGAGCGAAGGTAGATAATACTTCGTATGATTGTGAGAAAAACATTGTTGAGTTTGACAAAATTCCTGATGATAGATATGCTTATGGAATTGTCAAAATTGATGAATGTCTTGATACAAATGAATTGGTTAACATTGTGAATGATACTTTGACAAAATCAGAACAAATCAAAATTTTGAAAAAGAATGAGAATTCGACATCTGATTCTCAATCTAATTTTGCCGATATTAAAGATAACTCTGACAATATTAGCGAACTTAGTGATATTGAGGATGTTGATTGTTCTCAGTTGTCTGTCATTAATATTGCATCAAAATCTAAAGGAAAAGAAAAACTTAAGGATTTGGAAGTTAAGATTGACACTGACAAACCTTCAACTTCAAAAGTTTGTGATTCTGAGTTTGTGGATATCCGAGATAGTCAAACGGATAGCAGTGATGATGGTAATGATTATGACGAATCGGAAAAAAAGGTCACTTCAAACAAAGATTCGATAGAAAAACAAATTCATCGTGTTGTTCTTGATCAAGTATTTGGGGACACTAAAAATTTCGAAAAAGTGTTGTCTGAAAAAGGAGCCCATTATTTGGAAACAAATCAAGTGGTATATCCTAATTTCAAGTGTACTGATGATGTTGTCTTTCCAAATCAAGTGTTTGTTACAACTGGAAATGTTGAAAACATTAAACCATAATTCACCAAAATGGTCGAAGATGACAACAAGAAGAAACGGATGAAGGATTCTTTTCAAATCAATGCACAGTCGAAAATACCTTAACAAAGAATTCGTATGTTTTTCAAAGACAAAAACCACAACGCAAATGGGTTGAAAAATCAAAAATTGTGAAAGAAGTTTCAAAAGAAGTTGTTGTGGAAAAAGACACTATTGTCAAATTAAATTCCAAAGAATTTAAAGAACAAATTGACAAGTTTTCAAAAGAAAATGCAATTTTAAAAAGACAAGCTCGAACGAAGATTTTTTGGCAAACCATGGAACTTCGAAAACAACAAAATGGGTTGAATTTGAAAACAACTGAAGACAAAAAGACTAAATCTGTTGAAAACAATTCTTCTCATTCAGAAATTTATTCAAATCTTAAGCAAAATCCCGCTCAAACAAATAAATCTAAATCTGAATTTCAACCAAAAACAAATTTTTCGAAAGTTTCAAACTCATCATTTTCAAGAGATAACAAAAATACATCAAAGAATGTTCAAAATCAATCATCACATCAATGATTTTCTTTTAATCAACAAACAAGGTTTTATCAAAAACAAAAATCTCTCAATCGATTTTCTCAAAATCAAAGTGTTGGAAGCAATGATGGAAGTCGATACGGTATGGCATTTCGACCTAAGTCAAATGCTGATTTCTTTCCCCAAAAACCGAATTTTCCAAATCCTACAAGAAAACAAACCTTAAAAGTTGCGTACAACAAAGGATTGGGTCGTGACAAAAACATCGATCATTGGCTTGAAGGAAAAGGTCGAAAATATCAATCAAGGAAATATTCTCAACAACAAATTCACGAAGCTTATGAGAGTTATGTGAATTCTTCGTCAACTGAAAGCTCGTCATCAAAAGATTCGAATGTTTCGGTAAAAACTTGGCAACCGGTTTTGAAAGAAAGCTTGCTCATACTCAATCCAAAAAGACGAAGGAATGTTTCAGTGACAATCCCAAACTAACAAAAACTTATGTTCTGTTTCTTTAAATAATGATGTGGACTTAATTGATAGTCTCAAAATTAAAGTTTGTGATTGGGTTAAAAGTTCTTCATTTCATTCTGTTTTCAAAACTAATTTCCAAGGACCCAAACAGCCTTGGGTACCTAAATTCTTTCATTGATCGCAGGTACTATGTGACGAGAAATATGATGAGAAATGGTATATTGATAGTGGTTGCTCACGTCACATGACTGGACGAAAGGAAAACCAGAGAGATTTTCGCAGCTTGGAGAATGCAGGAGTTGTGAAGTTTGGGAATAATCACAAATGCCAAGTGAATGGCTTTGGTAAAGTCACGAATGGAAAATTCACTGTTAATCGAGTTGCTTATGTCGAAGGTCTTCAACGTAACTTGATAAGTGTTTCCCAACTTGTTGTGGGCACTGGCAATCAAGTGGTGTTTAACGAAAAATGTAGCATCATTTCAAATGTTGAAACTAACAAAGTCTTGCTAAAATCCAGACGACATGGTGACATGTTTACTCTTGATATCAAACCAATCATCGGCAAACCCTCAGTGTGCTTACTTTCGAAAGCTTCCTCTGACATCAGCTGGTTATGGCATCGACGTTTATCGCATTTAAACTTTAGAAACTTAAATAAGTTGGTTGTTGATGATCTTGTTTGTGGTTTACCTGTACTAAAATTTGTCAATGATACATTGTGTGCAGCTTGTGAACAAGGGAAACATCACAAGAAAGGCCATCCAATTGTAATAGATTCGAAAATTGTAGAACCGTTGGAACTTCTACACATTGACCTTTGTGGACCATCGACTGTTGAAACTCTCAACAAGAAATGGTACATTTTGGTTATTGTTGATGATTTTTCACGATTTACTTGGGTATATTTTCTCAGGTTAAAATCTGAGGTTGCTCAAACAATGATTGAGTTTATTAAGAAGATTGAGATGAGTCTGAAGAGAAATGTTCGAAAGATCAAAAGCGATAATGGATTTGAGTTTAAGAACAACGTGTTGGATTCGTACTTAACAGAAAAAGGAATTTCGCATAATTTCTCTTCGCCTTATACACCGCAGCAAAATGGTGTGGTTGAAAGACGAAATAGGTCACTTTGTGAAGCAACGAGAACTATGTTGACATATGCGAATCTTCCTCAATATCTATGGGCTGAAGCAGTTTCGACAGCTTGTTTCACTCAAAATTGATCTTTCATTCATCGTCGATTCAATATCACTCCGTATGAAATTATCAATAATTGAAAACCTAATGTCAAATTCCTTCATGTTTTTGGTTGCAGGTGTTTTATCATGAATCTTAAAGATAACCTTTCAAAATTGCAAGCTAAAGCTGACGAATGCATATTTTTGGGATATTCGCACAATTCGGTTGCATACAGAGTGTTAAATAAGCGAACAAGAAATGTTGAAGAAACTTTCAATCTTACTTTCGATGATTATTATGTTAAACAAGTTGAAAAGCAATTTGAACAAAAACCAATTATTAATGAATCATCTGATGAAACTGAAGAATCAAATTCATCTGATTTTGATTATGATTTAATTTTTGGTATTCCTGACAGGGCTGTGGATGTTGAAGTTCATGCGAATGATAATCATCACTCAGAATCTTCGAAGCATAATGATCACTTGGAAATTCCTCAAAACATAGTAGATGTTAATTCAACAACGAATTCTCTTGTGCTTGGCGAAAGTATGCTTGATAATCCAGTGGAAGGAGAGCACTTCGATTCGAATACTTTGGTTGAGGGGGAGCATTCTTTCGAGGGGGAGAATGGGAGAATGGATGATGTTGTTGAGGGGGAGCATCTAGTTGAGGGGGAACATCAAAATGATAATTGTGTTGAGGAGGAAAATGATACAATAAATTTTAATCGAAATGATGATTTTCATGATCTAAATGATAATGTTTCTGTTGTAGGATCTGAAAATGAAGAGATGTATGAAGATGCACCTTTGGAATTTGATCCGGCTTATCCACCGTTATAGAAATAGACAAAGACTCATCCAATAGATCAGGTCATTGGAAATCCTCAAGATGGAGTATTAACAAGAGCTCAGATTCGTGCGAAGAATGAGGTATTAAATACTCATCAAGAATTTTGCATGTTCAATGTTTTCATATCTAAAATTAAACCAAAGACAGTTAAGATGGCAATGGAACACTTAAATTGGGTTGTTGCAATGCAATCAGAACTGGCTGAATTTGAAAGAAACAAGGTTTGGAGATTAATTCCTAAACCTGAAAATGTTTTGATTGTCGGGTTAAAATGGATTTTCAAAAACAAAACCGACAAAGATGGAAATATTGTACGAAATAAAGCATGTATAGTTGTAAAAGGATATTCGCAACAAGATGGAATTGATTATGAAGAAACCTTTGCCCCTGTTGCAAGACTCGAGGCTGTTCGAATATTCTTAGCATATACAGCTCATAAGGATTTTGATGTCTATCAAATGGATGTGAAATGTGCCTCCAAGTTTCGTAAATGAAATGCATCCTGATCATGTATATATTTTAGATAAAGTGGTATATAGGTTAAAACAAGCACCAAGAGCATAGTATGCAACTCTTACCAGTTTCTTAAAACAGTCGAAATTTAAGCAAGGATCAGTTGACCCCACATTATTTCGAAAGAAAGTTGGGTGTCATCTGATGCTTGTTCAAATTTATGTTGACGATATTATTTTTGGCTCTACTGACCCTGCTTTGTCTAGTGAATTCGAAAATTTGATGAAAAGCCAATTCGAAATGAGCATGATGGGTAAAATCAATAATTTTCTTGGCATAAACATATTTCAAAAAAGAGAAGGCATAGTCATCAATCAAGAGAAATATACAAGGAATTTGCTCGAAAAGTTTGGAATGACAAATAGCATGAAGTTAAGAGTACCAATGGCTATTGGCACAAGGCTAACACCTTCGTTAGAATCGCTTGCGGTTGATCTTACTTTATACAGGAGCATGATAGGTTCATTGCTTTATCTTACTGCAAGTAGACCTGATATCATGTTTTCTATATGTAATTGTGCTAGGTATCAAGCAAATCCTCGAGAACCACATTTAACAGCTGTGAAGAATATCTTTCATTATCTCAAGGGAACAATTTAATTAGGATTATGGTATCCTTCGAAAACAAGATTTTTCATTCAGGCATTTTCAGATGCAGATCTAGGAAGGTGTACATTGGATCGAAAAAGTACAAGTGGTGGTTGTCAATGCTTGGATGGAAACTTGGTTAGTTGGCAGTCGAAGAAGCAAACGTGTGTTTCGATTTCTACTGCTGAAGCTGAATATGTAGCAGCTGCTTCTTGTACATCACAAATTATTTGGATTCAAAGTCAGTTGAGAGATTATGTTGTGAATATGAAAAAGATTCCATTGTACTGTGATTCTCAAAGTGCTATACGCATTTGTCATAATCCAGTACAACATTCGAAAACAAAACATATAGCTCTTCATTATCACTTTATCAAAGATCATGTGGAAGATGGAAACATTGAAGTTCATTTTGTAAAAAAACACTGCTCAGCTTGCTGATATTTTTACAAAAGCTTTGGATGAAAAATCATTTGTTCGAATTTTGACAGGCTTGGGAATGCTTGAAGCGAGTTCAGTTCCAGGACGGATTTCGAATGTATAGCAAAGGTGTGTTATACAAATGTGTCGATTCAGAGGTACTAAGATGCCATTCAGCGGCTACTGTTTATAGTCAACGCTTCGACACACTTCGAATTCGACAATTTTCATGTTGGTTGTGTGGTACAAAATTTTCGTTAGTTTGTCACATTTTTGTAAGGTTGTCCAATTTTCGTTAGTTTGTCAAATTTTCGTTTGTTTGTAAAAATGTTTTTCATAAGTTTGTATCTTAGTTTTCTTTTCGAAAAATCAAAAACTCCAAAAAGATTTTATTTTCGTTTTGTTGTTATCTTTTCGAAAAATCAAAAACTCCAAAAAGATTTTATTTTGTTTTGTTGTTATCTTTTCGAAAAATCAAAAATACCAAAAAGAGTTTCTTTTGTTAATTGTTTCATTTTTCGAAAAATTCACAAAAACTCAAAAATATAAAAAAATATTTTGTTAGAAAAATCAAAAATATCAAAAAAAAATTTGTTATTCTCTTTGTTTCTTTTTCTTTGTGCAGATAACACGAACAATTTTACAAGGGTCATGCTTATGGTTCTATGGGAAGGTAAACTTTCATCAACTATGTACTAGTTAGGTTGTCCCTAGAAGCATGCTGCATCATGTTGACCCAAGCCTCTGTAGACTCAATGTGTGTTTACGAAAGCCTTAATGAAATTTTTCATACGAAAATTTCTTCCCAAGTCAGGCTTATATTCACATTAGTTGATTGAGCTACCTTACTCTTCTCACATGAGTTAAGAGTTATTTGTTTTGTCCGAAAATAACTGAGGTACAATTCGTTCTTCAAAACCAATCTTTTTCATCACAAAATTTCTTACACTTGCACACACGAAGACATATATCCAAGAGATCTTTGATTCAACTCATCAAGATTTAGATATATCAAAATTATGTGTTAATGATCTGACATCATGAGGCCGTGATGAAAGTGAAAACCAACTTCATATCTTAATAAGAAATTGACGGGGAACTATGTTCCAGATTTGACGAAACATTTGTTTTAGTACCATTTTTCGAAACTCAAAATCATATTCTATTCTTATGCGTGATCTTGATCAAACTATCGAAACCCACGATGTTTTTTACCCAAACGGATCCAGAACAAATATTTTTTTTATGACTATGATTTCTGTATGAGTTTCATTTGCTTTCAAAGTAACTATCAACATATTTCAAAGCATACTTGTCAGTGACTACACTGGTCAAACAAGTAATTTCTGTTACAATTACTCACCTTATGTTTAGGATGATATGTAATGAAATTATAAACCACCCAATAAGCCTAACAAAAGAAGCCCTTCGATACTTCTCTACAAGTATTCGATTGTAATTCACGGGAACATACACAAGCAGTTGATTATCTCTCTTGATAATTAATGAAGTAACATTTGCCCGGGGTTTCTCTGCTTTTGTGTCAAAGATTTTTTTTGACATCACAGATCCAAATTTTCGTTAATTTGTTTCTTATCTTTTCTTTGGCACACAGCACACACGAAATCCTTGAGGTTCTGAGTACTACCAACTCAGGCTGATGATTTTGATAGTCTAGCAAATGACTTCGTCTCTAAACCCAAAGACGAAAGAGCTTACCCTCCATCTGAAGGTTGACGACGGTTACTATTCCTTGAGGTGACACGAACAGACTGTGTGAGGAGACGTTTCCTGGTTTCAAGGCGATGTGACAGTTACTTTTTGACGCATGGCAACTTTATTGGCAGACTGGTGCGACTTTTAAGGTGCCACGTCAGATCTCAATCAATGCCTATCCTGCGTTCAATTCAAATTAAGGGTTACATATAAAAAGGACATTTACGGGTTCTTTATCTTTTTATGCTCACAAAAGAACTCAAATACCCACATTCTCTCTGTTCTTCAAAGCTTCTAAACCCTAATCATGGTTGGTGTTGATTCTACTTCTCGAACAACTGAAGACATCACTTCTCAACCAATCATGAAGATTCAAAGCAGCAATTATCAAGTGGAAGGGGATGTGTCTCTGTATCCAGAAGAATTGAAGATGCTAATTGTCGCATTGAAGAGTTCGGTTCTTTCAAAGGCGATGTTCAATTCATTCGCAGTTCCTCTCTCATGGCTTTCTCAGGCCGGATCCACTGCTACTTATAGCAAAGCAATGGATATCATCACCTTTCAACTGGTGAATGACAAGAAAATCCGACTGTCCAAAAAGATTTTTTGTCAGATTCTGGATATTCCCAATTCTCAACTTGTTACTGATCTTACTTATGCACAAGTTATTCATATGTTTAATGATATGGGACATCAACCCCCACTCACGAAGATTAGTGATTTCAAGAAGTCAGCTCTGCCAACTGTTTGGAATTTCTTGTTTGGAATTTTTCTTCGATGCTTGAGAGGTCGAAGTGTTGGCTTAGACAAAGGTCGCATGGAGGTTTATGCGATGGTGGCAGGATTGTACTACGATATCTCTGTCGACTACTCTACACAACTGTGCAAAGAATTCCAAAAGAGTGTCGAAAACACGAATGTGGTTCAAGGCATTTTGTGTGCTACGTATTGGAGCTTACTACTTGGTTATTTCTATGAAAAAGAAGGAATTGATGTTCCTGCTGATGAAGAAAAGGTTGAGTTTTTGAAGTACCACTTCCCAAAGGAAGTTTCAGATGATATGGAAGTATTCACACACATTGCTCGGATTCCTGATGCAATGTTAAAGAGGGTTGAGCCAACAAATTCGGTGTTGGTTGAATATTTGAAAACTATTAATCCAGATGTTGAGACTGGAAAATTATTGTCGAAATAAGGAGCTGGTCCTTCCAAGAAGTCAAAACATTCTAAAAATGATGCAAAGGCTACACCAGAGAAGCCAGTGCACGAATCAAAGAAGTCTCCGGAGAAGATTGTGCACGAATCCACGAAGTCTCCAAAGAAGCCTGAGACGGCTGAAGTGAATGTTTTGACTGTTGTCATCAAACCAGTGGAACCTGTTGATGATACCGTAGTGGCAGAGAAAATTCCTTCAAAATATGGTGTTTTTCGGCGATTGAAGAAAAGGACTAGGGCTTCACAAAAATCTTCTGATGGTGTCTTAAAATCTTCTCCTTCTAATGTTCGTAAACCACAACTCTCTCATCAATGAGTCATTTTTCTAGAGGTTCCAGCTCCAGTTTTGCCTCTGTCTAAGAAACATAGAGCTGAAGATGTGGCCAAATACATTTCAAAGAAGAAGAAAAGGCAACGCAAGTTGGTTATCCAAGAGGAGTCTTCCGAAGAAGAAATAGTTCCTGAAACACCAGAACCAATTGTTTCTCAATTTGTATCTACTCCTGAGCAGACTATTGTCATACCACCCGAAGTTTTGTGTCACACCCCCAAACCAGAACGACGGAATCGCTCGAGGGCGGATGACTTCATGTAGTATCGTAACAGTTGAATACATAGTAAAGAAAGTAAAACAACCATCATATATATAATTTAAAAGTTACATTATTGAATGATACTTGTTTCAAAACAAATTACAATATGATGACAAAATGATTTTTAAACTGATGCCTTAGCGTCACTTCTCCAAAAGCTGAAGTTTACCTGTATTACTGAATCCCTGAGAAATACAAGTAGATTTGAAAGAGTAGATCAGCATTTAAGCTGGTGAGTTCATAAGTATTTAATGTCAATGTTTGTATAAAAGTAGTCTCCTACCAAGTGTAACAACGTAAATTTTCAAAACAATTTTTCATTTTTAAATCATATTTTCAATCATCAAAAACAGTGTCAACAAACTGTATCCAATGTCATCATAACAAACAAATCCCAGAATCTAAAAACATAATCTCTATGAGTGTGTACGGATCATGCCGGCGCCCTCCCGCGATCCTCGCTAGTACCTAAAACACATAACACAACAACTGTAAGCATAAATGCTTAGTGAGTTCCCCAAAATACCACATACAACACATACGCCTTTCCAGGCCATAACCCTGTAGGATCTCCCGATCCATGTGTCTCAGGGGACTTCCGTCCCGAATCCCGATAGACCTTCCGCTCCTACCCGTATCGACCTTCCGGTCCGTAACCTCCTGACCTTCCGGTCCGTAACCTCCTGACCTTCCGGTCCATGTCATCTTGACCTTCCGGTCCATATCATCTTGACCTTCTGGTCCTTACCATACATAACATACATAACACATACATAACATAACCGAATATAGCACATACATCTCATAGCATACAAGACCTTCCGGTCACACATAGGTACCCTTCCAGGTACAGTATAGTGAGAAGACTCACCTCAATGAAGTCGGATAAACTCTCGTGCTCAACGTCCCGACCTAGCCTCCTCCTATTATTCAAATAACATTCCCGTTCAATATTCTATCATAGCCTCATCGCTACAGATTGGGTAGAAGGCCATTCTACCCTTCCCTGAACTCTCTTGAATCAGTCTTGACCAGAACCCTAAGGTCAACGAAAGTCAATGGTCAAACCTTGGCCGACTCGTCGAGTGCACATGGGCGACCCGGCGAGTCCATGCGGGTTCTCTGAATCCTTCTAGCCTCTCTTGGCTCGTCGAGTCATCATCCCACTCGACGGGTTACACCTGTCACGAATCGCGGGGCAACCCTGACTCGACTCGTCGAGTCCCATTATGGGCTCGGCTAGTTGCATCTATGGCAACACTGAAATGACCTTCTGAGGTCAGATCTACTTCTCTAACCTATAGATCTGGCCTTCCCAACCACTATGATCACGTAAAGGTCCGACCTTTACACTCATGCAATATCCATAAAGCTTCTTTGGGTGAAATAACCTCTAGACTGGCAACCTAGGGTCATATCTCTAATGGAATAGCAAAAAGCAAGATAGATAGGACTCTCTTGACCTCTTAAGGTCCAGATCTAAGAGGAACTCCACCTTGGGACCTCACATACTTCGAATCCAAGCCAAAGAAGGCATAAGAAAACCCTAGATTCAAGTAGATCACCAAATACACGAGATTGAGCATAGATTAGTACCTCTAGCAGCCTCTTCTGATCAAATGGGTGATAGATCTGAGCTCCTCAATCTTCCTTGTTTGTCCTCCTGTCTTCTTTCTTGCAAAATTACACTTAGAATGATGAATTAGCCCTCCTCTTGCACTACAAGCTTTCTCTATGCTCTCTAGGGTTTCTCAGGGGTGCATTGGCCGCAAATGGAGGCTATAAAGGCCTTTAAATAGGGCACAGACCCCGAGAAATAGGGTTTCAATTTACAGTGCGGACTCGCCGAGTCCACGCATCGACTTGTCGAGTCCTTCATTAAATCAGACAAGAAATGCGCGATACTACTCGGCGAGTCTGGGCGCCTACTCGCCGAGTCCCTCTGTAAAATTCAATATAAATACTTAAAATAAGATACCTGGGAATCCGGATGTTACAATTCGCCCTCAAAGTCTTGCTCCGCAAACAACTCTGGATGCTGCTCCCACATCTCCAACTCCGGCTCCCAAGTCAGCTCGGATCCTTTCCGATGTTGCCACTGGACCAGCTCCAGGGACACCTCCTTGTTCCTCAGAACCATGATCTTCCGATCCCGGATCACGATTGGCCTCTCAGCATAATTCAGGCTCGCATCCACCTGAATATCCTCCAGCGGCACCACCGCCGACTCGTCGGCTATACACTTCCTCAACTGAGACACGTGGAAGGTATCATGAATCTGGCTCAACTCCGCAGGTAGCTCCAACCGATATGCTACCTTGCCCACCCTCGCGGTCACCCTGAACGGCCCGATATACCGGGGCCCCAGCTTTCCCCTCTTCCTGAATCGAATCACTCCTTTCCAAGGAGACACTTTCAGGAGCACGAAGTCTCCCACCTGGAACTCAAGCTCAGATCGTCGCCTATCCGCATAACTCTTCTGGCAACTCTGAGCTGTCAATAGCCTCTGCCTGACCTGCCATATCTGCTCTGTCGTCTGAAGCACTATCTCGGTGCTGCCCATCACGCGCTGCCCTACCTCTCCCCAGCAAATAGGAGTCTGACATCTCCTCCCGTATAACAACTCGAAGGGAGGCATACCAATACTCGAATGGTGGCTGTTGTTGTAGGAAAACTCAGCCAACGGCAAGTACGTGTCCCAACTTCCTCCGAAGTCCAACACACATGCTCGAAGCATGTCCTCGAGTATCTGAATCATCTGCTCACTCTGCTCGTCCGTCTGTGGGTGGTAAGCGGTACTGAAATGCAACCTCGTACCCAAATCCTCGTGGAACTTCTTCCAGAACCTGGAAGTAAAGCGTACATCTCGATCTTATACAATTGAGATAGGTACTCCATGACGCGATACCACCTCTCTCACATACAACTCGGCCAGCCTCTCAGCGGAAGAGCTATCACTGATAGCAAGGAAGTGAGCGCTCTTAGTCAGCCGGTCGACTATCACCCAAATTGCATCGACGCCCCTCGCGGTCGTCGGTAATTTGGTGATAAAATCCATAGAAATATGTTCCCACTTCCACTGGGGAACCTCAAGTGGCTGCAACTTGCCATGCGGACGCTGGTGCTCGGCCTTAACCCTGCGACAGGTCAAGCACCTCTCAACAAACCATGCTACATCCCTATTCATACAGGGCCACCAATAGTCCTTCTTCAGGTCCAAATACATCTTAGTGGCACTGGGATGGATCGAGAACCTCGATCGGTGCACCTCCTCCATCAAAGTGGTGCGCGTACCGCCTGCATACGACACCCAAATCCGACCCTGAAATGTCATAAACCCACGACAATCACCCGCTCTCTCTTGCGGTTCTCCGGTCTCACGGCCTCTGCCTGGGCCTCCCGAATGGTGTCCAACACCGGAGTTATCACTGGTAATCGCATACAAGTGTCTCGAATCGGGACACTCTCCGCCCTACGACTCAGCGCATCAACTACAACATTAGCTTTGCCCGGGTGGTACAGGATCTCACAATCGTAATCCTTTACCACGTCCAACCATCTCCTCTGGCGCATATTCAGATTGGGCTGATTCATCAAATACTTCAAGCTCTTGTGGTCCATGTATATGGTACACCGAACCCCATATAAATAGTGACGCCATATCTTGAGGGCGAACACCACTGCCCCCAACTCCAAATCCTGGGTGGGATACCTCGTCTCGTGAGGCTTCAGCTGCCTCGATGCATACGCTATCACATGCCCCCTTTCCATAAGTACTGCACCCAACCCTGATATCGATGCGTCACAATACACCACCAAATCCTCCATCCTTTCCGGGAGGTCTAACACCGGGGCTTCGCATAATCTCTGGCGAAGTGTCTCAAACGTGGTCTGTTGCTCCGGACCCCATGAAAAAGCAACACCCTTCCGGGTCAACCTGGTGAGAGGCATGACGATCTTGGAGAAATCTCTGATAAATCTCCGATAGTAGCCGGCCAATCCTAAAAAGCTCCTGATCACGGTGGGTGATCTCGGCACCTCCCACCTCAAAACCGCCTCAATTTTGGCCGGATCGACCAAAATCCCATTCTGGTTGACGAGATGCCCCAAGAACCGGACCTCTCGTAACCAGAACTCGCACTTGGAGAATTTGGCATAAAGCCTCTCCGTCCTCAATACCCCGAGGATCTCTCTCAGATGCTCATCGTGCTGCTCTCTAGATCTCGAATACACCAGTATATCGTCGATGAACACGATCACCGAACGATCCAACATCCGTCTGCACACCCTATTCATGAGATCCATGAACACTGCTGGTGTATTGGTGAGCCCGAAAGGCATCACCACGAACTCGTAATGCCCATAACGAGTCCTGAACGTCGTCTTCTGGATATCCTCATCACGCACTCTCATCTGATGATATCCAGACCTCAGATCAATCTTGGAGAACTAAGACGCTTCGTGCAACTGATCGAACAAATCGTCGATCCTTGGTAATGGGTAACGGTTCTTGACCGTCAACTTGTTCAACTCCTGGTAATCAATACACATCCGGTGTGAACCATCCTTTTTCTTGACAAAAAGGATCGGTGCTCCCCAAGGGGAACTACTCGGTCTAATAAACCCCTTCCCCAACAGCTCCTGAAGCTGTGAGGATAACTCCTGCATCTCTGGCGGCGCCAGGCGATAAGGCGCCTTGGCGATAGGCGCTTCCCCCGGAATCAAATCGATGCGAAAATCCACCTGCCTCTCGGGAGGCACACCCAACAACTCCTTACGAAAAACATCCGTGAACTCACGCACTATCGGAACGTCATCCTTCGAACTTGGCCTCCCAGCGGCCTCTCGTGTGTCCATCACATAGGCTACAAACCTGTTGCAGCCCTGCTGTAAACTATGTCTCGCTCTGGCAGCCGAACAAAACGCTGACCCACTTCGGGTACCCTCGCCGTACACCGTAAGTACTCCCCCACTAGGGTCTCGTATCGTCACCAACTGTCGCTCGCAGTCTATAACAGCCCCAAATCGGCTCAACCAATCCATGCCCACTATGACACATACGTCCCCATTGCAATCGGGACTAGATCTATCGGGAACTCAACACCGAAGATCTCGAGTACACATCCTCGAATCACATCCGTAGCATACACCGCTCGCTCGTCAGCTATGAAAACTCATAGAGGTCGACTCAACGCCTCTCGTCGGCTACTGATGTGCCGACTAAACGCTATCGACACAAATGATCGACTCGCACCCGAGTCAAATAACACTAAAGCAGGTACAGAACTCACAAGAAAAGTACCTACGCATATCATAATATAAGCACAATATCTTAACTCAGCATAAATAAATAAAGAATACATACCAGCCAAAACATCGGGCGCTGCACGGACCTCCTCCGCTGTCAACTGGAAAGCTCTCCCACGAGCCTTCGGTGCCTCGGCCTTCGCTGGCCAAACCTCGGTAGCCCTAGTAGCAGGTGCAGATCCCTGTGCTGATCCCTGATGTAGTTGCGGGCACTCGGCCTTCCGATGGCCAGTCTGGTTGCAATGAAAGCAAACCATAAATCCCTTGGGGCAATCCTTGGCGATATGCCCCTCCTTGCCATATTTGTAGCAAGCACCCGATCGACAGACCCCATCATGTCCCTTGCCGTACTTCCCACAAGTGCGACCCTTCTGGCCTCCAGATCTCGTATCAGCGGACTTGGCCCGCTTGGCTGCCGGCTGAGACTGTGTCGGCCGCCGATCCATCCTCTGAGACTCGGCCTCCTCCCTGGCCTGAGTCTCCAACTCGATCTCCCTCTTCCGGGCATTTGCCTGGAGCTCAGCAAATGTCTGGTAAGTCGAGTTCGAAACGAACTCCCGAATATCCCTCCTCAAAACGCCCAAATACCGGCTCATGCGTGCCTGCTCAGTAGACACTTGCTCAGGGCAGAACATCGCCCTCTTATGAAACTTCCTGGTAACCACAGTAACCGAATCAGTACCCTGCTTGAGGGTCAAGAACTCCTGAACTAATCATTCCCTCTCCACTGGGGGAACATACTCGTCTCTGAACATGGTGGTGAACCTCTCCCAGGTCACCGCTAAAATCTCTGCAAGAGTGAAGCTCGCCGTCACGAACTTCCACCAGTCCTTCGCTCCCAAGCGGAGCTGGTTCAATACGAACCGTACCCTCAGATGCTCCGGACATGAACACGTGTAGAAACATCCCTCGATATCAGAAATCCATCTCATCGCAACGATCAGATCCTACGTCCCATCAAACTCTGGTGGCTTCGTGTTGCTGAACTCCCGAAACAACAATGAGTCACCTCCCTGAGGCCTGGCAGCAGCCACAGCTGCAGTAGCTGCAGCAGCCGTAGCCTCAGTCACCGTTACGTACCGCTCATCAAAAGTCTCAATCAATGTGGTCTTGATAGACCCAAACATCTCCGGAATCTCGGCTCGAATCGCCGCCGCCACCTCATCATGAATCATCTGACGAAGCTCCTCGTCACTCACGCCGCTCGGCTCAGGTCTGTGGCGTGTCCCACCATGATGTCTCTGAAATACAACATAATAATATCAGAGACTTGCTCGATCATACTCGCACTCGATAACTCAACCCTACTTGTTTCTCAGTACCCTAAGGATTCTTACGTAGAGTGCGCACTGCTCCGGTGTCTTCAGTACTATGGGCCCTATACTACCGTCTACACCACATCAGTATTCACCCTAAGTCCTCCTCCTTGGATCCCAGATCACAAGTACCCTACGTCTCGCTGACATAGGCTACCCTTCGGTAGACATCTCATAAGCTCCTCACTGCTATCTACCCACTCTCAAGCATCACATAGCAGCAGAAATCTCCCTAGGCTAAGGCATCACAAATCAGGCCACTCTAGTCCTAATATGAATACCTAGCCTACTCTAGCATGCATATCATAACATATAATGTAAGCGTATTTTGGGAAATCACCGTTCAGGCGCTGGCTGATCGTACACACTGCTTCCTTCTGCCTTTCTCAAAATCTTTTACTTTCTTAGAAAAATTGTTCCTTTTTATGAAAAACTTTCCGTAATCCTCAGTTTGAGTTCAGATACGCCTGAAGGTGCATCGGAATCCCTCAAACCAAGGCTCTGATACCAACTTGTAACAACGTAAATTTTCAAAACAATTTTTCATTTTTAAATCATATTTTCAATCATCAAAAACAATGTCAACAAACTGTATCCAATGTCATCATAACAAACAAGTCCCAGAATCTCAAAACATAATCTCTATGAGTGTGTACAGATCATGCCGGCTCCCTCTCGCGATCCTCACTAGTACCTAAAACACATAACACAACAATTGTAAGCATAAATGCTTAGTGAGTTCCCCAAAATACCACATACAACACATACACCTTTCTAGGCCATAACCCTGTAGGATCTTCCGATCCATGTGTCTCAGGGGACTTCCGTCCCGAATCCCGGTAGACCTTCCGGTCCTACCCGTATCGACCTTCCGGTCCGTAACCTCCTGACCTTCCGGTCCATGTCATCTTGACCTTACGGTCCATATCATCTTGACCTTCCGGTCCTTACCATACATAACATACATAGCAAATATATATCACATAACCGTATATAGCACATACATCTCATAGCATACAAGACCTTCCGGTCACACATAGGTACCCTTCCAGGTACAGTATAGTGAGAAGACTCACCTCAATGAAGTCGGATAAACTCTCGTGCTCAACATCCCGACCTAGCCTCCTCCTATTATTCAAATAACATTCACGTTTAATATTCTCTCATAGCCTCATCGCTACAGATTGGGTAAAGGCCATTCTACCCTTCCCTGAACTCTCTTGAATCAGTCTTGACCAGAACCCTAAGGTCAACGAAAGTCAATGGTCAAACCTTGGCCGACTCGTCGAGTGCACATGGGCGACTCGGCGAGTCCATGCGGGTTCTCTGAATCCTTCTAGCCTCTCTTGGCTCGTCGAGTCATCGTCCCACTCGACGGGTTACACCTGTCACGAATCGCGGGGCAACCCCGACTCGACTCGTCGAGTCCCACTATGGACTCGGCGAGTTGCATCTATGGCAACACTGAAATGACCTTTTGAGGTCAGATCTACTTCTCTAACCTATAGATCTTGCCTTCCCAACCACTATAATCACGTAAAGGTCCGACCTTTACACTCATGCAATGTCCATAAAGCTTCTTTGGGTGAAATAACCTCTAGAATGGAAACCTAGGGTCATATCTCTAATGGAATAGCAAAAAGCAAGATATATAGGACTCTCTGGAACTATTAAGGTCCAGATCTAAGAGGAACTCCACCTTGGGACCTCACATACTTCGAATCCAAGCCAAAGAAGGCATAATAAAACCCTAGATTCAAGTAGATCACCAAATACACGAGATTGAGCACAAATTAGTACCTCTAGCAACCTCTTCTGATCAAATGGGTGATAGATCTGAGCTCCTCAATCTTCCTTGTTTGTCCGCCTTTCTTCTTTCTTGCAAAATTACACTTAGAATGATGAATTAGCCCTCCTCTTGCACTACAAGCTTTCTCTATGCTCTCTAGGGTTTCTCAGGGGTGCATTGACCGCAAATGGAGGCTATAAAGGCCTTTAAATAGGGCACAGACCCCGAGAATTAGGGTTTCAATTTACAGCGCGGACTCGCCGAGTCCACGCATCGACTCGTCGAGTCCTTCATTAAATCAGACAAGAAATGCGCGATCCTACTCAGCGAGTCTGAGCGCCTACTCACCGAGTCCCTCTCTAAAATTCAAGATAAATACTTAAAATAAGATACCTGGGAATCTGGATGTTACACCAAGACCCGACTGTTTTGAATGTTTACCTCTAGAATTCCAATATTTGTTCATAAGTGTGTGGTAGTTTAATAGTTCCAAAACTGTAAGGCAATAGTGTTTTTCATGCCTAGATTAGTAGATTTATGTGTGTATAAAAATCACTAAGGCATTTGATAACCTCGTAAATCAACATGTTTTTAATACTCCATGTGAGTTTTACAACCATGCGATTGACCCAGACTGCCTGTAACAACGTTCTTCAGGCGTTGGAATGTTATGACGTTTGTCACCCCAGACTGGCCGGTCTAACTGTAGCTAACAGTCTAGGTGCGGGATTGTCAATCTCGTATAGATCTATACACAAGTATCACGCTCTCCCTTCAATATATTATGGTATATAATACAGGACTTTAACTGCATACTTGAAAGTACGTGAAGTTGAATGACTCACAAAACTTAGTATTAAATAGATTTACGTATGAAAAGTCCATTTGTTCTTGTATATGAAAGTATTTACTTGATATAGTACTTGTAGTATGTAAAATTTCATGAATATCTAGTAAAATATACCTATTATAGTTTTTCCAAATGTGTGATTCGTTTATATGATAAACCCTAGTGCAATATCGACTTTGTATGCAAGTATAACGTTTGTAATAATATTATTGAACATTCATACTCAATATATAAATAAAGTGTTTAATATTTATATAAAAACATGTTTTATTCTAAAACGACAAAGTGTTATCGTGATATGTTGTATGTGAACGTTTTCGTATGATAGTTATAAATCACATATGATTGATTATAACAAAATGTATAGAAAAAGATTTATGTTATTCACACGAGGGTAATCGTGTGTTTACTTGTATTTCCCCCCTTAAAAGTGTATAAAAGCATTTTACAAAGCATTTGAAAACATAATTATAGGGGTATGAACTCACTTGACAGGTTGAAGAAAGTGAGACGAAAACCGAGCAGAACTTTGACAGGAGAAAGCGGATTTCTCAGGATTCTCGAGAATCTCGGGAATCTCGGGAGTGTAAAACCTTCCTTCGGAACTTGGATGTGAAGACCGGGGCTTCGGGATATTTCTTGCACGCAAAACGGAGTAAAAACGCAAGAGAAGGAGAGAAAATGAGCACTAATGCCCGGAACCCTCGCATCCCTTTTATAGGGGCTGGAAACCCTCGGTACGCGGGGCGTACCTCCGGGTTACGCGGGGCGTACCGGACGTCATGCATGACCGCATCCTCGTCTGCCGGTTTTCGGATGGGACGGGGCGTAGAAGCGTAGAGGGGCGACGTGGACGATCCGGAGCCTAGCACCCGAGTACGCTGGGCGTACGAGGGTACGCTGGGCGTAAATCGTCTCGTTTTGTGCACCTCAAACTTGTCAAATCCGTAACTTTCGCATAAGAGCTCCGATTTTTACGTTCTTTATATGCACGCGTAGGTGAAAATATACTCTACAACTTTCATTTAGACTTCGTTAGCTAGTTTTGATTTATTTTTAATTATATAATTTTAATAGGCCGGGACACGAAAAGTCCGTTTAAAATCCATAACTTCTGCATCCGATGTCCGTTTCTGTCAGACCTTTTACCGTCGCACTACTATTGTTGATATTTTCGATTCTCATTTAGGTTGTTTCGGCTAGAAATCGCTCGATCTCTATTCCGAGTTTTTAGTTGTCTACCGCTATCCCGAAACTTCGAAAAATCATAACTTCCTCATACGAAGTCAGATTTGGGCGTTCTTTTTATGTATGTTCACGGTTTAATGATATCTACAACTTTTATTTAGATACCTAAGGCTAATAAGTATTTTATTGAAATTTCTCGTTTTACGTTTAACCGTATTGACGGTTTTTGCTATGAATCTTAGGTTGGTCATAACTTCTTCGTTATAACTCGGATTTTAGTGTTCTTTATATTTCTGAAACCCTTGACATGATATTTATCATTTATAAAATCCAGTAGATGACTTTTGAACATTTTATTTTTGACAATAATATCATTATATCAAAAGAGGTTACAATTCTTGACTTTTTAGGTCATTACATTGATTCGAAATATCGGGTTGTCACATTTCGCTAACTGAATCATATACTGAGGAGGTTTGAACTTCAGGCATTTTTACACACGCATCTGATACGGATGTAAATGTCAACATGGGTGAGGGAGAGTCGAACAGAGAAGTTGAGGCTACTTCTCAAGGTATTCTTGTATCTTCAATACCAGATACTTTCGTGTCATTACCTCCTTTTATTATTCCGAATACTACAAGTTCCCCAACCTTTGAAAACATTCTTCATCAACCCTTTACAAATCTTTTTCCATCTCAATCCACTGATTCACCCAAAATTGATTCGCCTGTTAAAATTTCACCTATTGGTGAAACTGATACTGATAATGAAGGTTTTGGAGGCGCGTTTGACGATTTACAGTTTGATGATGAAGAAGATCACTTCCTTGATCATATGTTGATAACGATGAAACAATTCAAGATTCTCAACCAGAAATTGAATTCTATTCTTCAATCTCAAGCAGATTTGTGGAGTAATTCATCTGTTTCTAATATGGACGTTGATAGTCTGCTGAAAACTTTCGAAGCAAAGGTGGTGAGTAAAGTCTTTGTAATGGTCCGAGATTCAGAGATTCGACTCTTAGAGAAGATTGATCATAATGATCAGAATGATGAATTAAGGGTAAATTCTCTCACTTCGATGTTTATAGGGGATGTGAAAGAATTCAAGCATTTGGTGAAAGAACGACATGTGTTATTCGTTCAAGATGTCAAGAAGGTGAGGGAAGATGTGAATTTACAAATTCAAGAGCTTTGATAGGATATGCAAAAGGAAATCTCAATTGTGCAAAAGGATTATGCTTCGATTAATCAGAAAGTTGACATTATTTGTGATGCTGTTACCAAATATGTCAAGTTGTACGAAGATTTGAGTCCTCAACTTACTCAATTGTCGACAACAGAAAATCAAAGCTTTGTGGAAGTGCTCAAGCTGCTGAAGGAGCTCAAAGATTTAACTGTTAAATCAGTTTCATCTCCGTTGATCACTCCGGACTTTTTGTCTCAAAAGTTTGTTCATTTTGAAGCTATTTTACACACACAACTTGCTCCTCTTTCTCACATTTCTAGCATTCTTCCAACGAATGCCCCGCCTGTTTTCACAGGGGTGTAAGGGGGAGAAAAGGAGGTTGGTGGTACGAAGGCTAGTGGTGAAGGTTTGTAGGAAGATGCAAAGGTTGTTGGAAAGGTGCTTTCTTCGAAGATTCCAATAACAAAACCATTTGTGTCAACTGATGAGCCAGTTATTTCGACTGTTGTGACAACAATGCCAATATCAACGAAGCCAATTTCAAGACCAATTTACAAAGGAATTGTGATTGGGGATGGTGGCAGCAGTTCGAAGCCTAAGGAAAGGGTTGATAATTCCTCTGTAAAAGAAAAAGGCAAAACTGTTATGGTCAAAAAGTCAAAGGAAGAAAAGAAAGTTGAAGCGGAGGCTGAGGTTGAAAAGCTCCGAATTGTACAAAGCATTATGCGTCTTCGTGCCAATGATCCACCTGGGATGAATAAGGGTGATCCTTCAAAGCATTACAATTATGAAACAATAGAGTCGAAAGTTGCATATAACCATATGTATGCTTTCGAAAAGAAGCCAAAGAAAAGCTATGTTGTTCTCAACACAGATATGAGTCAATTGGATTTTCCCATCAATGAGATGATGTTCATTATGGCTCAGTACAAAATAGCTGAGAAATTTCACAATGATGATGAGTACACTTACATGAAGATTAGATTTCATGTTGTACTTGGAAAGCTTCCTGAGGAGATTTGGTCTCTGGTGAAGATAAAGAAGGTGATAAGCATAAAGCGAGATGTGTTGTTCGAAAATATGATGCAAAATCTTCGCTTTATTGTTTCGAGGGAAAATGGGCAAGTGTGTGATTTCTCAGTGGCTGATTTTCCTTTAATGAACTTGTATGATCTGATACAAGTTGCATTGTTGCTAAAGGATAAAGATGCTTCTTATCTTCGAGAAACTGATCCTGAAGTTTTTCAACTTGGGTTGGCTCACATCAGGATTTTCATTGACAACTATTATGAGTGTTTAGCACTTACTGATGTTGAGTTAGCTACATCAAAGGGATTAACTGTAAAAGTGCCAATGGAACTTCCTTGAACTCAACCTGAGTTGAAGAAGTATGCAGACGGAGAAATATGTTTGAAGCCTTTTGGTACGGTATTTGCTGGGAAAGATAAAAATGGGAAGGCTAAAAGGTTCTTGTTTCAAGCTTCCGAAGTGGAAAGATATACAACATCCCAATATACGAATTTCATTGTTCGTATGAATAGCTGCAAGAAGAATAACGAAGGAGATAAGAAGGAACTGAAGAAGATAATCTCATGGTACACTGAGATTCAAAGGGTTATGTTGTATGCTATCCAGATACTCTTGAACTGACGAAGGTCGACATTATTACAAAGGGGGAGATTGTTAGGGTCGAATTATATTGTAATATGTCGAAGTCTGTTTTACCCTTCGTATGTTTTGTTAAGTTTATTTATTGAGGTGTATTTCGTACGAAGCTTAATTGTCAATGCCTTAGTATTTTTTGTATATTTTCACTGTTCCTATAAATATGGAACTTTACTAGAGTTATAAAAGAGTCCTTTACGGAACCTGTCTATTTTCTCTGTAAAAGTTGAAAGCATAAATGAGCAGAAACTAGATCTTATTTACATCGTTTGTTCAATCTGCATTCGTTTAACTCTGATTTTGATTAATACTTGATTCCACAATTCATCACCCCCACAGTTCAGACATCAGACTTGATTTGCTTCCATTGCAATCAGAGGGGCCATAAAAAGGCCAACTGCCCTAGGTTGTCAGCAACATCAGCAGCAGCGCTAGTGGTAGCGCCGACTCCAGCGACAACACGAGTTGTGGATGGCCGGAAGGTCAAGGCAGAGGCTCCAGTGGTGCAGAGCCGAGCATTTCAGTTGACAGCCGAAGAGGCACGCGCCGCACCCGATGTGGTGACGGGTATGATTTCTTCTCTCTAAACTTTTATGTTATGTCGTTGTGATTTTAATATGTTATGTTATCCTATGTGCTCTGTTCAGGATCGTTCCATGTGAACGATATTCCAGTTCAAGTGTTGTTTGATTCGGGTGCTACCCGATCGTTTTTGTGTCTTGCACTTAGCAAGAGGTTTCCTGAGTCTTCGGGCATGTTAGAGTGCCCCTAGAGGTTGAGATTGCGGACGACCGATCAGTGCAGGCGTCAGAGGTTTTCAGAGATTGCGTTATGAGGTTGTACGAAGAGCGCTACTTGGTAGATTTGGTTCCCTTACCATTGCGGGGGAACAAGGTTATCATAGGGATGGATTGGTTGAGCCCCAATGGGGCGGTGATCGACTGCGCGCAGTAGTTGGTGTGGATCAGGACCCTAAGTGGGGGAGAGCTGGTAATTCAGGGCGAGGGGCCACAGCAGGGACCAGCCGTATTTTCAGCAGCGAGAGCTAGGCGCTATCTCCAGCAGGGGTGTGCAGGGTATGTCGCCTACGTCTTGGATACCCGGGAGGGGGGTAAGGCGACGGTGAGTGATGTGCCAGTGGTACGAGAGTTCGCAGACGTATTCCCCGAGGAGTTGCCTGGGATACCTCCAGAGAGGCAGGTAGAGTTCAGGATCGACTTAGTTCCTGGTGCGGCTCTGATAGCCAAGGCACCGTATCGGTTGGATCCTCCGGAGATGCATGCTTTGTCTACACAGCTGCAAGATCTGTTAGAAAATGGATTCATTAGACCGAGCAGTTCACCCTGGGGAGCCCCGATTTTATTTGTGAAGAAGAAGGACGGGTCGCACCGGATGTGCATAGATTATCGGGAGATGAATAAGGTAGCGGTGAAGAACCGTTACCCACTCCCGAGGATTGATGACCTCTTTGACCAGCTACAGGGAGCATCTTGGTTCTCCAAGATTGACTTGCGTTCAGGTTATCATCAGATGAGGGTCAGAGAGGAAGATGTGCAGAAGACTGCTTTTCGGACACGATATGGTCACCATGAGTTCGTGGTGATGCCTTTTGGGCTCACCAATGCTCCTGCCACGTTCATGGACCTCATCAACCACGTGTGTAGGCCGATGTTGGATAGGTCTATGATTGTTTTCATTGACGACATCTTGGTTTATTCCAAGACGCAGGAGCAGCATGAGGAGCACTTGCGGTAGGTTTTGGATACTTTGAGGAAGGAGGGCTTGTATGCTACGTTCTCCAAGTGCGAGTTCTGGTTACGCGAGGTGCAGTTTCTTGGGCACCTTGTCAACCATAACGGGATTTCGGTTGACCCGGTCAAGGTGGAGGCCGTGATGAGGTGGAAGGTTCTGAGGTCTCCATATGAGATTCGGAGCTTTCCGGGGCTGGCAGGCTATTATCAGAGATTCATTCAGGACTTCTCCAAGATAGTTGTGCCCCTAACCCGACTGACGAGGAAAGTCATGGTCTTTCGCTGGGGGCCTGAGCAGCAGGCGGCATTTGAGACATTGAGACAGAGATTGTGCGAGGCGCCAATCTTAGCCCAACCGGCGGGAATGGAGGACTTTGTAGTATATTGTGATCATTCCATCTCGGGTTTGGGCATGGTATTGATGTAGAGAGGGCATGTTATCGCTTACGCTTTGAGGCAGCTGAAGCCTCATGAGGCGAACTATCTGACGCATGATTTGGAGCTGGGGGCTGTTGTTTTCGCACTCAAGAGTTGGCGTCATTACCTCTATGGGGTGCGTTGTACCATTTACACAGACCACAAGAGCCTGAGGTATCTTATGGATCAGCCAAATCTGAATACGAGACAGCGTCGGTGGCTTGATGTGGTAAAGGATTATGATTGCGAGATCCTCTACCACCCGGGGAAGGCCAATGTCGTGGCCGACGCGCTTAGCCGCAAGGCAGCACCGATTAGGGATATTTGCATGAGGATGATGGTTGTGACTCCGCTGTTGGAGTGGATTCGGGAGGCCCAGCAGGAGGCCATTAAGGAGGAACACCGTAAGAGTGAGTGTATCGTGGGTCAGGTTTCCTCCTTTGATTATGACAGTCGTAGATTGTTGACGTTGCACCGTAGAGTGTGGGTCCCATATCATGGGGGGTGCGCCAGGTATTGATGGAGGAGGCGCACAAACCCAGGTTTTCAATTCATCCCGGGGCGACGAATATGTGCAGGGATCTTCGTCTTGATTATTGGTGGCCCTGCATGAAGAGGGACGTAGCCTGGTTTGTTGAGAGATGTCTGACCTGCAGGAAGGTCAAGGCCGAGCACTAGAGGCCGCACGGCAAGACGCAGCCGTTGGACATTCCCATGTGGAAATGGGAAGATATTACTATGGATTTCATCACAAATCTTCCCAGGACTGCACGGGGAGTGGATTCGATTTGGGTCATCGTGGATCAGTTGACCAAGAGTGCCTATTTCATACCGATCCAGGAGAGCATCTCGGCCGAGAAGTTGGCTGATATCTACATTCGAGAGGTGCCAGCTTGGCACGGAGTGCCATTCGCAGTGATTTCGGATCGAGATGTGCGGTTTACTTCTAGATTCTGGAAGAAGTTTCACGACGAGTTGGGTACTCGTCTGCACTTCAGCACTGCTTTTCACTCGCAGATGGATGATTAGAGTGAGCGGACCATCCAGACTTTGGAGGACATGTTGCGGGCATGTATTTTAGACTTCAGAGGTAGTTGGTCTACTTACCTTCCTTTGGCTGAGTTCTCCTATAATAACAGCTATCATGCGAGTATTGATTGTCCTCCTTTCGAGATGTTGTATGGGAGGAAGTCCAGGACCCCAATATGCTGGGGTGAGGTTGGTCAGAGGTTCATGGGGAGTACCGAAGTGGTACTCAGGACTACAGAGAGGATCCAGTAGGTTCAGAGCAGGCTTCAGACTGCTCAGAGTCGGCAGAAAAGTTATGCTGACAAGCGTCGATCGGAACTGGAGTTCCAGGTTGGGGATATGGTACTCCTGAAAGTATCGCCTTGGTAGGGCGTCATTCGATTCAAGAAGCGGAGCAAGCTGGGCCCCAGGTATATTGGACCTTTCAGGGTTGTAGCCTGGGTGGGTAAGGTGGCATATCGGCTGGACCTATCGGCCGAACTCAGTCAGATTCACAGTACGTTCCACGTCTCCCAGTTGCGGAAGTGTCTGGAGGACGACTCAATAGTGGTGCCTTTGGAGGATATTCAGGTGGATTACAGCCTGAACTACATCGAGCAGCCAGTGGCGATCCTCGACAGGAATTCGCAAGATCTGAGGAACAAGAGGGTGGAGCTGGTAAAGGTGCAGCGGCAGCATCGCAAGGGCTCGGAATGGACCTGGGAGCCGGAGGACGAGATGAGGGAGCACTACCCCGAGCTGTTTTCAGACTCACTAGCAGACTTCGAAGACCAAGTCTAGAATAAGTGGGGGAGATTTGTAACACCCAGTTCCTGGTACGTATTTAATTCCAAGTATTATTGTATTTTACCCTGGGACTCGACGAGTTGAAGGCCTAACTCGTCGAGTCGACTCGGCTTTGCACGCGGATTATAAGTGACCTACTCGACGAGTCTATAGACCGACTCGGCGAGTAGGAGTTGTTCGAGTGAAACCATAAATCTGAGGGTTTTCACCCTATTTAAACAACTTATCTCCTCCCATATCATCCCTCACACTTCCAGAACACCTTAAACTGAAACCCTAGCCTTGTTTGAGTGCTCTTAAGCCATTTTTTGTGCGTTCTTTAGTGACTGTGAAGCTTGAGAAGAAGAAAGGAGCTTGGGAGTTCTAGTTGAAGCTTTAAGATTCAGAGATTGTGTTTCATCTCCAGTTCATTTAAGGTAAAAAGCTTCAATCTTGACTTTCCATGTGCTTAATCATCTTTAGGGCTTAATTTTTGGTATCTTTAGGGCATTTCTAAGCCATTTTCGGGTGTGGGGTGTAATGTGAAGTTATGGCTTCAGATCTTGGACTTTTGAAGGGTCTCATGGCATAAAGGTGCCAACTCTATGGCCATGAGAGACCCATGCATCTTGTAGGTCTCATTTTTGGTCCTTTTCAGCTTAACGACCAATGCATGGACGTAAAGTTCGTGACTTTACGTGTTATATCGACCCTAAGAGGTCAGATCTACCCTTTGGATGTGAAGGGCTCAACGGAAATCGATTTTATGGACATGGACTTAGTGGACTCGGCGAGTTGTTCTTGGGACTCGGCAAGTCGGGAAATGGTTCCCCGACCTTTGTTGTTTTGAGGAGTTTGGTTGAGTCTAGAAGAGGACTCAACAAAGATGAGGATGGACTCGACGAGTCCAAGGCAATCTCCCAACCCATGAGGTCAGATCTACCCTCGGCGAGTCCAAGGCAATCTCCCAACCCATGAGGATGGACTCGACGAGTTGTTCATACAACTCGGCGAGTCATAAACTGAACACATTCATATGAGAGAGATGAACTCAACGAGTTCGAAGGGAACTCGGCTAGTCGGTCGAAGATGGTCCCGATATTATGGTTGAAGAAGGACCCATCGAGTTGTTGTTAGACTCGACGAGTAGAGTCGGGGAGTTGGATAATTTTGGAGGAATAGGGACTCGACGAGTTGGTAGACCAACTCGGCGAGTCAAGTCAATAGGAGGTTGACTTTGACCATAGTTGACTTTGACCATGATTTGGGTTGACCCTTGTAAGGGTTACAAGTATGAATTGATAACTTAAAAGGGTTGTCGTGTAGGGATTAAGGAGTCAGGGAGAGTCGATTTCCACACCGAGAGCAGTGCAGACACTACACGACTTCGAGGTGAGTTTCCTTCTAGTAGGGGTGAGTATGCTTGATTTGATTAATGTGCTTGATATGATTATTATGTTTAATATGTGTTAACAGTAGTAGGGGTGAAATAGTCCCCGGTTACCGGTTGAATGATACCAAAGGGGAGGTTAGTTCCCAGTTACCGGTTGAAACATACCAAAGGGGAGGTTAGTTCCCAGATACCGGTTGAAAGATACCGAGGGGGAGTCCAGCTCTCGGCTATGCCTGACAGTTACCGGTTGAAAGATACCGAGGATTATGCATAATTTGGTATGGGTATGATGGGGGAACTCAATAAGCTTTATGCTTACAGTTTTTAGTTTTGGTTTCAGGTACCTCTTCTTCTAAGGGGAAAGAGCTGGCGGTGTTGCAGAGCATTACACACACACACATGATTTCCGCATTGAGTTTTCTGGGATTGTACTCTGATTTTTATTACTACTGATGATATGGTTTTGAGACACGTTGTTACGTTTTATAAATTGATATGACATTGGCAATGTTTTTGGTCAACTGTTCTACAAGTTACTTAATTAAAAATGAAATTTTTGGCCTTGAAAATTGGGATGTTACAAACTTAGTGATTATAAAACCATATCACAATTGATCCTCTAGGGACACCTTAGTGCATTTGTTTGGCTAAGAGAGGAATCATGAATTGTTGAAATGGTTAAATCAAGAGATAAATCATACTTCGTTCCAAGATCAAATCTTAGAGTCATACTTCAAGATTGAGCCTTAAGTGACATAATCTTAAGAAAGGTTCATAACACTTCTCGAATGTAGAGTAAAATGTTTTCTTACTCTTGTATTTTTGAAATTGATAAGTTGTGATGTTTTGGATAAGACAAAGACCAACTAAGACCAATTGTGTGAAGTGTTAGTCTTGATAAGAATCCGCACTAACTCTTGAATATTTGTTTTGTGAAGGAATGGTTCTTAACAAGAGAATCTTATATGTCAAGAGGACAGTGGGAGTCTTAAAGATCTTGGAAAAGTTTCAAGAACTAATCAAGAATAAAACCTATTGTTTAATCACTAGCACACGACTAAAGGTTTGTAACCTATCGTGTTGACATATTCTTGTATCTGGTCCATTCCAGTTTAAGTTGACTATGCATGTGAATTCTAAGAGTTCTCAATTGTTTACATAACAATCTGGAAGCAATGGTAGGACCTTGTGTTACCAACTGGCAAGAAATTAAGATTTAACAAGTTCAGTCCATATGAGTTTGGATTTGTCACTAACCTTGTCTTATGATTATGGTTTTGACAAATTCGCATGGATAGGAACACTTACACCATAAAAATCTAGGTGTCATAAGGTTTCTCTCCGATTCATGAAAATTATGGTGAGGAAACGCTTTCACTAAGTAGATTTTAAGTAGATAACAATTGTGAAATTTGCATTCTCAAAGTCGTTAGTGGAGCGTGTGTGGTTAACCGGCACACTAACATGGACTAGTGAGAATGGAAAAAGGTCTAAACATTATGATTACGACATCCCTCTTCATAATTGTTTAGACACAGTTGTGAGCTATCTAAGGAAAGGTATATAGTTTTGATAAAGTTTTATCAAAGCATCTCGTATCAGAAATCTGAACTTTGGTAAGAAAGTCAATAAAGTATTGATTTCTAGAAGTCCAGCTACTTTCTGGGTACATGTCAAAGCTAGTGGGAGCATAAGTGTTATGCTAGTAAAATAATAATTATTATGCAAGTGGGAGCATAATCAAATATGGTAAAGTATTGCAAGTTAGCAATGTTAATTATAGAAAACAAAAGTTTCAATTCGCTTTGAAAAGTTGTTTTGCTATAATTAAGGGAGAGGATTTTATACTTCATTCCAATTCTACAATCTTAGATTGAGATTTTAATCAACTTTAGTCAAGGATATATAAGGAAATTGTATATTTGTTGCGTTCTCAAAATTCGATTATGATTACGGCATCCCTCTTCATAGTTTGAATTGTGAGAACATGGCAAATAAAAAATATTTTAGCAAAAGAGTGTTAAAGTATCATGTCTTTATGTAAGACATCATGAATCGTGTCCCATATGCTTCGGGTACACGATCGATTACATGTGCTATAATATTCATCCATTCCAAATTTTCCAAATGCGTAGG
This sequence comes from Lactuca virosa, assembly GCF_052849685.1. Taxonomy (NCBI): domain Eukaryota; kingdom Viridiplantae; phylum Streptophyta; class Magnoliopsida; order Asterales; family Asteraceae; genus Lactuca; species Lactuca virosa. The sequence goes on along the minus strand of NC_136433.1, from coordinate 361,552,101 downwards.
GCATTAAGATGGAAAAGGAATAGAACTGGATATGACTAAAATGATTAAGCAATTGTCGAGGACAATCTGAGGTTTACCAAATATTGGTTGCTCATGGATAATTGGAAAATGAAAATGGGAATATGAAAATAGGACCATATTGACATATTCTAAAAAGAGCTTGTTCAGAAATGATAGTCAAAATGGGAATATGAAAATGTTTCCATAGGTGGAAGTTATTCTTTGAATCTGTGTAAAATTAGAAAACTTAATGCAAAGAACGATGTTCAAAGGAATGTACTTTGAATGTGAGACTTCGTTTCCATTGAATTGTTCTCCATTGGAATACTTTGTAATGTTTGTTGCCAAGTCTTTGTGACTTTTGTGCATAGTCATTACAAGTGGATCATTGCATATAAGTTTAGAATCTAACAGATTATAGTAAATGGAAAGAGTTTGGTATTCTTACATTTACAATAAGGATTGGGATTGTGAAATGAGCATCATTGGAATCATTTTTAATTTATCTATTTCACAAACAAAGGACCATAGGTAAACATAGTGTGCATGCTTGAAGCATGGCATGAGTATTGTTTTTATTCAAGTATTAAGTTAATTATTCGAAACGTTAAACAATGAATAATGAGTAATCAATATGGCTTAAAAGGTTCGGGGCCATATACGATTAGTATTGTTCTTGTGTTTCACTTTGCATGTTTTGACTTCCCGAATAACTAGGTTATTCAAACCATCCACAGTCGATCATACTTTGGAAGTAGGTATTGAGGTAAGACTGTCATGAATGGGTCTGTAGTTTGTCTAGGACATAGCTGCAGTGTTCGTGAGTGCTCATGGAATAAGATTCGAGTAATGGAATAAACCCGCGCTCATCTGATCACTTCATGTATTTTATCACGAGTGATTAGTGAGACGATAATATCTTATATTCTTGAAACCAAGACATGTGAGTTGTAATTTACAAGTCGGTTGCACATTGATAATACGAAAACGCATCGGTAACTCGGTGTTATAAAACATATTGTTGTGTGTGATTTGATGAGTAAGTGCAAGCGAGCATTTGAGTCGAGGTTTATCCATTCCTTTTACCCCATGTGGATAAAAGCGATATATGTGGCCCCTCGATGATTTAGTGATGACAAACCTAAGTGCTTGGCCAAGCCTGGACTGATTTGATTTGTTCAATTAGTCGGTCGTCATAAATCGGAAATCGGGAAACAACACATAGCAGCTCTTGGCTACATGACACAAGATCAGCAATCAGTCATTAACACCCTTCGAAATCAGAATATACGAACCTAAAATCAATTAACCCAAATTCCAAATTAGCCACTTCAAGTTCATTCCAAAACCATTTGTTCGTCATCAACAATTCGTGAACTAATCCTCAAAACTGATTTCGTTATCACGACCTCGACCATTGAAATCAATAATCCTGCCAATCGCTATCAAACCAAAACAGATTTGATATGAAGCCTTCAAAATCAATTATCGACTTCTAATCATTGATTGTGAAACCTTCGAAATCATAATCGAAAACTCAATCTTTGCTTTTTCAAACAACAATCCAGTCGACCATTTTAACCAATTTGACTCCAAAATCGATTCCAATCACACATTTGACTTCGATTTGATCTTTTCTTAACCAATTTCATCTTTCAATCCTTTGAATCGACTATGAAAAATCTGATTGTGACTTTTTCGTTTGACTCTTAAATGAACATCAAGAACAACGTCGATTTCCATTAACGAATCCAGCGTCCAGGCTTTCGCTTTTCAAAAATCAAACATTCCCTTTTGTTCCAGTCAACCTTCGAAATCAGATTACTTTAAACTAACTCGACTTCAAGAACAAATCAAACTAAGTATAACAACATCAGTCTAAACTTCAATCATTCTTAAATCAGATTTCTATTCCAAGTGATATTATCGTTATATCAGTCTAATAAGAATGCCAATAATCGACAATCGACCTCAAGACGTTCAATTTCACAAACCATCGAAATCAAACCGTCTAAATATATTAACCAAAATCTATTGCGACTTCAACTCAAATTGATTTCTTTCCAGATACGAACTGGAAACAATATCAGATTCGATTTTGACTCCAAGCATCTATTAGTCGAAAACTTCAATGTCGAATTTTCATGAATCTGTTAATCAAATGGGATCGATTCACCAACAACGACTCAAAGAAACTGATTCTCAGATAAAGAACCGATGAAGACAATATGCAATTGTACAACCAGATAAGGATGATGTACAAGTTGACTGACTAACCTCATATACGTCGATTGAAAACAGATTCAAGTATACATCGGCTTTTTGATTTAAGATATCGGATCGAACTAGACTCAATCAATGATAATGGATCGAAATAATTTTGGGCTAAAATTTGGATGAGTAGTAAAAGAAGTAATTGTTTGTGCTTCAAATAATTTTGATGAACAGTGCATTTCGATAAAAAAAATTAGAATAAAATTTTGAATTTTTGGAATTTTGATCTAAACAAAAATAATTGGATCAATCAACGGAGTTGAAACAGATTTGATCCAATGAGGCAAATCGATAAAAAATGAAAAACGAAAAAACACGAATTGGAATCATGGATGTTTTGGAATCCATTTGAGAATTTGAGATACCTTTTTGACGAATCGAGTTTCGTTTTCAGCTAACGAATCGAATTTAGAAGATCTTGGTTCTTTTTTCGGAACAAGAAAATCTCCAATTTGAACATTGTACCACCCATTATGTGAGATGTACAACTCGTTCTTCTTGTTCTTCAACAATCCAAGAACATATTCAAAAGAACCACCAACACATTTGGGTTTTGACTTCAAATTCAATGCAACCTTTGGAGATTGTTGCTTTGGAACCCAAATTTGCTTCACGAATTTCGGCTTCATAACAACATTTGAATAACCCCCTTATTTTTCTTTTTAATCTTCTTCTTCTTTTTCTTTCTCATCTTTTTGCATCTTGAAGACTTGATTTAATGAACAAACCCACTATCAACAACATCAACTTTGTGAATTTGAATCAAATCTTTTGGAATTTGATACTTGTGAATTTATTGGATCACCGACTTCCGACAATGAATCATTCCTTCAAACGAATCAGAAGAACACAAAATATCACCGGTTTGAACTCCACTCGAGCAAAAAACTTTTTCATCATAAGAATCAACTTGAACTCCTTTTTCTTGAACTTCAAGAACATCAAGAACATCTTCAACAACCTTAAGATCATGAAGATCACTTGGATTTTCAACAAGAGAAATGTATCTTTTGTTATACAAATCTTTTTCTTCTCATTCTTTTCGGTTATCGCTTGCAACTAACTTCATAATGAAAAGATCATACAAACATTCAATGATCAAAAGTGGTTGAAATATCAATCTTTCATGATCATCCTTCAAACCTCTATAATAAATCAAAGTTTATTGTGAAATCAACCCACTTAACACCAATCCATAGAATTGATATTCGTTGACTTTGTATTTCACATCTTTAACAATCACAGCCCAAGAATCATACTCAAAACGCACCATGATTACAAAAACTTGAAAATTTGTAGAGAGAGAAGGTGATTTTGAATGGGTTTCCTAGAGAGAGAAAGTAAAAATCACTTGAATTCTAGTGAAGAAAATAGAATTATGAATAGAATCAAAGATGAATTTGATTTCTAGAATCTAAAAACTCTCTAAAACACAAAGATCAAAACACAATGAAGAATCACCAAATCAAGATTGCCATCAAGGATTAATTCTTGATCCAATCAAGAACACCCACTCTGATACCAATTGTAGTGGTGTTGATTATGATGACATGTGCAGAATAAGAAAAGATCTAGTGAATCATCATGCAAACTCAATAACACAAGGAGTAAATACTTCTTCTAAGCTCATATTAGACATAGAAAGGATATACAAATCGGTTCGTACAAATTTCTCTCTCTAGTCTAACACTCCAAAATGATCATTACATAATGGGAGTCACTCACTTCCTATTTATAGGAACGACTCAACCCATTTACACATACAAGAAGGTAAAACCTAAGACTCCACATCCAAGCATGAATTTGTACCCTAACATATATAAGCTTAATGTTAACCCGTTCTCTCATTTCTAAGTCAGCCTCCACACTCTAAAAACCCTAAATTGATCTTGTATCCTCTTGGAGGTATTCATGAGTTATTGGGAGGATTTGATGCTTATTTTTGCCATTGGTAAGGATATAATAGAAGTTTGAAGTTGTTTTGCTTGGTGGGAAAGCTTTGTATCCAGAATCATCACCTTGTGGGGAAGCAATCTGAGGTAACAAATTTTCATCTTGTCTGATGTATGATTAGATCTCTTCATGCCTAGCTTATTATGATTTTGGTCTTCTTTTTGAGATTATGAATGAGTTGGGTTGTTTAAGGGTTCATTCTTTCAGATCTAACTTTGTTTTGGTATCCTTGAGCATACAGGTGCAAGCTTTATGAGTATTATGGAAACATTCATTCATTAAGTCAACCAATAAGTCCCTTTTAAGCTTAAGAGATTCCTCTAGTCATGTATGAACGTAAAGTAGGCAACTTTATGTGGTATTCCAGCTCAATGAGGTCAGATCTGTGTTTTGCAAAGCTTTGTCTTAATGCAATAAGTAGAAATCAGGTTTGGGCTGAATAAGGTGAGTACGATAGGCGTACAAGCAGGTACGCACAGCGTACAAGCCTCCAAGCAAGTACGATGTGTGTATGTGCCTGTACGCCCTGCGTACTCGGACTAAGTGGGTTTTGTTTATCTGCACTTACGTTTGGGCTACCTTTTGGGCTTGGTTGCTTGGGGCTTTGTTGGGCCATCTGAGAATGTGTGTTTTGGATTAGGGATAAGTAGTGGGCTTTAGGTTAAGGCCTAAGTAAAGGTTTGGGCCCAATTTGGAAAATTGGAGTTGATCCTGGCTACCACTGATGGAATTTAGTCATAATGTTTTATGTTGACATTACTTTTTTCAGTCTCTTTCAACATGCGATCTAGTAAAATGTTTTACTCAGACCATACTTATACTCTTTATGAATCAAACATGGAAAAATGGAAGGTTGTGCTTGTTTTTGGAGCCCTTTCATTTGCAAATGATTATCCATTGCAAGATAATAATAAGTCATAATCATGGGCAAGATTTGTAGAAAGAAATGTTGTTTACAAACCATGGATTTGGAGTGCCGAGAATCTTGAAATGTAAAACATCTGATCCATTTGATTCCAATATATATTCATTTCCAAGTTAAATCTAATCTCTATGTTTTTTGTAGGGTGAGACAAAACTATTCCGCTCTATACACACCAATATTTTTTTTACCATAAGAGGCATCCAAGTACATCTTCCTTTTCATACTTCATTAAGAGAGCTTCCAATCCTAGTATTGTTCTAAGATTTTTATCGAAAGAATCAATATGAAAAACTATGAATGAAAGTTCATTGTTATATGTTGTATTTAGCTAAACTTTAAGAAAGAACATTGCAACGTGTTTGTTTGAGTATAGTTTGTCGGTGTAATCTTATGGTTTTTACAAGAAGAACTGAAAACGCAGTTCATGGGTCGTGCTTTAGCACGAGCCTTAAACTTTTCTAATATATATATATATATATATATATATATATATATATATATATATATATATATATATATATATATATATATATATATATATATATATATATATATATATATATATATATATATATATATAGAAGTGTGAAGTGTGTTGAAATGAGAACAATTCCTAATTTGAGAACATTTGAGAACAAATCTAGACCACAAGTTTTAAATTATCATTATTTCACACACTAGTACACACATTCTATCTCTCTCTCTATCTCCATTTTTTCTTTCTCGTCTTAAATGAGATCTAGTTGACTACCGGACCACCACCGAACCACCATCACACCGACGCCTCTTCACGCTATCCAGATCTGCTTGTTGCAAAGGACTCCACTTCCAAGTCGTCGTTCACAGCCACCAACAACAACGATCGTCGATCGACTGTAACTTCTCTGATTCTCTTATGTCCTGTTCCGTGGCTACGCTTGGCTTCCTAGAATGTCGTCCACCACTGCAAATCTCGACCTATATGGTGCAATTAAGGTTCGAAAAATCGTTCTGTTGTGATATAAGGCTCGAAAAACTCTTCTAATGTGATTGGCATTTCCCCCATTCTAATCACATATTATCAAAAATCGATTTCTAATTCTGTAGATATATGCTTTATAACAACATATTTAGTGCTTTATTATCGAGTTCTTACATTTTTTTATTCAGCAAATTTTTATGTTTGTCGATTTGGAATCGATTCTTCAATGGTTCTGTCAGGTTTTAAATTTGGACTTGCTACCATCGTTTGTTCTTAATGTTGTCGTGACCTGCCATGTTGTTCTCACCGAAAAAGATAGAGATTTGTATCTCGTTTCAACAACCACAACATCTCTCTTTACCGGATCTGAAGTAGAAGGCCATCTGATTTCGTCGCCTCTACTGTTCTAACCTTTTACATCCATATAATCTATTCTTTGTTTCTTCCTGCACCTATGCGATGGCAGTCCGGCGGTGGCGCTCCGACGATGGCATTATGATGAAGAAGCTCCGACGATGGGAGTTTCTTTTAGATATTTTCATCCGCTTCATATCGCCGGTGATTTTGAACATAACTTTTCACAGGTTAAAAACCATTATCCTTAAATTTGAATTTTTATTTCCTTACATATGCGATATTGGGTTTTGTATTAATCAACTGATTGAATATTGCCTTCCTTTTAGATTTGATTGAATATTGAAAAATTCAATTATAATTGATTTCGTATTGGAAAACCCAATAGGCATTAACAGACCACTAATTTCAATTTAGATATATTAGTAATTTGAGGGTAATTAATATTTTTGTATATTTGTTTGTAGTATTTTTCAAAGAAAAAAATGTTTACGATTTATCCACTATGTATTTACTATATTTAAGGTTAAAATTTTAATACCAACTATTAAATCTAAAAGGAAAAAACGAATATTGTCTATATAAATCAAGTGTGATTAAATACATATAATCACATTTGATTAAATACATGAGAAAAACTACAGAATCAAGAACACAAAAATTAATATTTGTCTGTATAAATCATATATGATTAAATATAGATAATCTAATTTGATTATATGTATTTAATGACATATGATTTATGTTGACAAATTTCATTTTCGTTTTCTCGATACAATAATTGTTTCTCGGGTATTTAATTTCATGTTATTATATGTATCTAATCACATATAAATTATATGGACAAAATTCATTTTCACATTTTCGATTCAATACTTGTTCTCATAAATTTAATCACATGTGATTATATATGTTTAATCACATATGATTTATGTGCACAATATTCACTTTTGCGTTCTCGATTCAATAGTTATTCTTCGTCCATATTAATCATATGTGATTAATACATCTAATTACATTTGATTAAATACATGAGAAAAATTATTGAGTCGAAAATGCGACAACAAATATTGTCCATATAAATCATATGTGATTACATACATACAGTCAGATGCGAATATATACACGATAACAATTATTAAATCAACAACGCGAAAAAAAAGCTTTTATACATAAATCATATGTGATTATATATAAATCATATGTGATTATATGTGTCTAATCACATATGATTTATATATAATCACATATGATTTACGTAGAAAAGAATTTTTTTTTTGCGTTGTTGATTCAATAGTTGGTATCTATTCGCATGTGACTGTATGTATCTAATCACATATGATTTATATGGACAATATTTGTTTTCACATTCTTGTTCAATAGTTGTTTTTGTATATTTAGTGACATATAATTTATGTATACAAGATTCATTTTCACGTTCATGATTCAATAGTTTTTCTTTTTCTACATTAGTCATATGTGATTAAATACATACAATCACATATGATTAAATACATGAGAAAAAATATTGAATCAAAAATTCAAAAACGAATATTATTAATATAAATCATATGTGATTTTATAGATATAATCACATGTGATTAAGCACATGAGTACAACTATTGAATTAAGAAAGAAATAATGAATCTTGTCTGCATAAATCATATGTGATTAGGTGCATATAATCAAATGCGATTATATGTATTTTATCACATATGATTTATGTGGACAATATTCATTTTTGTGTTTTTAATTCAATAACTGGTCTCGTGTATTTAATCACATATGATTTATATGAAAAAGATTTGTTTTCAGGTTCTTGATTCAATAAAACAAATATGTGTCCACATTAATCACATGTAATTAGATACATGAGAAAATTATTTAATCTAAAACTCAAGTGAATTTTGTCCATATAAATCATATATGATTAGATACATTTAATCATATGTGATTATATACATGAGAACAATTATTGAATCAAAAACGCGAAAAAAATCTTTTTTTCTACATAAATCATATATAATTAAATACATATAATCACATGTGATTAAATACATGAGACTAAATATTGAGTCGAAAACGTGAAAATGAATATTGTCCATATAAATCATATGTTATTAAATACGTATAATCATATGTGATTAAATACACGAGACCAACTATTGAATGGAAAACGAGAAATGAATATTGTCCACATAAATCATATGTGATTTAATACATATAATCACATCTGATTATACGTATCTAATCACAAAAGATTTATGTAGACAAAATTCATTCTCGTTTTCTCGATTCCATATTTTTTTTTTGTATAATCACATGTGATTATATGTATTTAATCACATATGATTTGTGTGAACAAAAACAAATTTTGTCCACATTAATCATGTATGATTAAATACATGAGAAAATTATTGAATCGACGCAAAAAAAAATATTCTCCACATAAATCACTGTGGTTAAATACATCAAAAATTTTGTTCAAGAGAAAATGTGAAAATGAATTTTGTCAATATAAATCGTATGTGATTAGATACATCATAGATATAATCATATGTGATTAAATATAAGAGATCAACTAACGAATCAACAACGCAAAAATGCATGTTGTTCATATAAATCATATTTGATTAAAACATATATTCAGATGTGATTATATATGTCTAATCATATGTGATTTATGTGGATAATATAGATTTTTGTTATTCTCGTGTATTTAATCATATATGATTACAGGTATCTAATCACATATGATTTATTTAGACAAAAACGAATCATATCCATATAAATCATATGTATAAATATAATCACATGTGGTGGTGGTGGGTGGGGTTATTGGTGTTGGTTTATGGAGGAGGTGGTGGTGGTGGTGGTGGTAATGGTGGTGAGGGTAGTGGGTGGTGGATGTGGGTCGCGGTGAGGGGTGGTGGTGATGGTGGTGGGTGGTGGTGACAGGTGGTGGTGATGGGTGATAGAGGTGGGTAGTGGAGATGGTGGTCGATGGTCGGTGGCGATGGTGCTAGGTGGTGGTGGTCTTGGTGGGTGGTGGGTGGGGGTAGTGTAGGTGGGTGGTAATGGGTAGTGGTGGTGGGTGTGTGGGTGCGGGTTGTGGTGGAGGCGGGTGGTGATGGTAGGTGCTGGGGATGGGTGGTGGTGATAGGTGGATGGTGGTGGTTGGTGATGGCGGGTGATGGTTTTTGTAGGTGGGGCTGGGGAAAGTGGTGATGATGGGTGGTGTAAAGGGTTTTGAGCATTCTAACACTCCTAAGGTGTACATGCAACCCTAAATACCTTGGATCTATGTTTTCTCTATTATACATGCAAATATCAATTTTCCAAGGAATTGTTCTAACTAGCATAATATGAAGTACATATAATATAAATTCTAGTAGAATTACATACCTCCTTGTTGTAGCTTAATTCGATGAAGTTTAAGAGCCTAGTGCCTCAAATCTGACACCTCAAATGGTTCACACAACATCACCAACATCTTGGAATAACTTGAGAGAAAAGGTTTATATGCTCAAATCGGCTAGCCCTCATGTGTACACACACTATTCCCAATTTCTTGAGCCATGGGGTCCTTATATATGGTGGTTATTAGGGTTACACCATGTAACCCATGTCTTTACATATTCTTCATGCTCCATGGGTTAAAACCTGCATGGAGTATCCATGGGTTACTCCATGGGTTTAGCCCAACATGAAGAACTATGGATCATAAGCCCACATATATAAGAATGAATGATTTACACAATCAATCCCCATATATTTAATTATTCTCCTTTTGACCACAAAATTAATTCCAAATTAAATCTTGATCAATACTAAGTAAATAATACGATTTTATATTAATATATTAGAACTTATAATATATTAACAAATCATAAAAATCCTTTTCTCACAAAAGTCTATCCAAATTGTTCCGATGCCATGCAACCCAAATGGACCATGCCAAATCGGGTCAATACATACCAATTATAGTTATGGACTTAGACACTAATCCAACAGTCTCCCACTTGGATAAGTCTAAAACTATTATTGTGTATGACTTCAAAACCCGACTAGCAATCGTAGCTCTTAAAAGCTGTTGTCGAACTCTGAACAAATCAATGACATGTCCATTAGATAAGGGATCATATATTCCTCCATTCAAGATATCATATGGACTGAGATATGGATTATAATCATTCTCTCTGTCCATTTGTTGTTTCCCGATTTCTGATTTATGACGACTGACTAATTGAACAAATCAAATCAGTCCAGGCTTAGCTAAGCACTTAGGGGTGTCATCACTAAATCATCGAGGGGCCCACATATATAGCTTTTATCCCTTCAAGGGTAAAAGGAATGGATAAAATTCGACTCATGATCATTCGTGAGAAAATCCATGAAGTGAGTCAAATGAGCGTGGGTTTAATCCTGTACTCAGAGCTTATGAGCACTCATGAATGTTTTAGCAACTCTTGCTATGTCCAATACCTTGAACATTTACAAACCAACTTCATGATAGTCTTGCCTTAATACCTACTTCCAACGTATTATCAACTTTGGATGGTTTGAATAACTTAGTCATTCCGGAAGAACTGTTGGATAAGGTGTCTAAGTCCATAACTACTTCTGGTATGTACTTGACCCGACCCGGCATGGTCCATTTGGGTTGCATGGCACCATGCAATTGGATAAACTAACATATGAGTCGATGTTATAAAACGTGCTCTTGTGTATAATTCAATGAGTAGTAGAACAAACATATGAGTCGAAGTTTATTTGTTCTTTCTTGTATTAGAAGCTGATATCTGGGCCCCTCGATGATTTTGTTTTGACCTATGTACCGGGCCCGGTCAGAACTAAGTTGATGTGTTCAATTAAGTTCTTTGTCAAACAAATCGGAAATCGGGAAACAAACTGCTGGACAATAAGTAAGACATTGTTCCATGTATTTGTCCGGATGATATCTAGAACAGAGGATTATATGATCACTTATCTTAAATGGCGTATCATCATCTTCTCAGTTCCGAGAGACCTTGAAAGAGCTACGATTGCCGATCGGTTCCTGAAGTATTGCAGTTATAGTTATTAGACTTATCCAAGTGGGAGACTGTTGGATAAGGTGTCTAAGTCCATAACTATTTCTGGTATGTACTTGACCCGACCCGGCATGGTCCATTTCGGTTGCATGGCACCATGCAATTGGATAAACTAAAATGAGAGAAATAACACTTATGGTTTATTAATATATTATAAGTTCTAATATATTAATAATATTATTTAATTAGTTTGATCAAGAATTAATTTAGAATTAATTAAGTGATCAAAAGATAACTAATTAAATATATGGGTAGATTATGTAAATCTTCCATATCTTATATAGTGGGCTAAGAGGCTCCATGGATTATCAAGTTGGGTTCCACCCATAGGATGCTCCATGGGAGTTACAAACCCATGGGTCATGGAAATGAAGAGTCATGCCACATTAGGGTTTACATGGTGTAACCCTAGATGTGTCAACACTATATAAGAAACCCATTCTCCACCAAAATCGGCGACACTAAGAAACAAGAGGGCTAGAACCGATTTTGCAAGTGTAAGATTTTCTCAAAGTTTACTCCTTTGCATTTGGTGTTGTGTGAAGCATTTGAGGCATCACACTTAGGGTGCTAGGCTCACAAGGTTTCAAGGATCATAATCAACAACAAGGTAAGTTATTCTATCTTTCATTCAAGTTAAAAATGTTCCCCATGTATGCTAGATAGGAATATAACCTTGGAATTCAACTTTGCATGATTATTAGACAAACATAGATCCAAGGTTATTAGGGTTGCATGTACACTTAGGAAGTGTTAGAATGCTCAAAACCCATCAGTGGTATCAAAGCCAGGTTTGTTTGTTGTTTTTTTTTGTGTGCAAACAACTTGAAAAAAATCGTTTTTCTGTTTTCTACTCGTATGAAAGTTTGCACATTTGTTTCTGGAAATGGACTAGAAACATTACCCTAAACTTTTTTGATGTTTTAAAGCTTGTTTTAGATGGTGTAATGTTTATGCTAATCCATTTACAATGACAATTATTAAAATTACAAGTTTTTTTTTAAGTGTAATTTTTGATTCTTGAAAGTGTTCATATTCATGTTCTTGAACTTATGAAGATTAGATGATCATAGGAATTGTTTGTAACCTTCATGGTAGTTTAATTCATGATCATAATGTGTTTTAATGGAGTCCATAACTTGTCCTCAAGTTATGGAAAACCAAAAGTCTCACTTTTATTAAAACCATTAAAAGAACACAAGAGTTATAAAAATGAAGAGTCTTCATTTTTATTACTCAATTAATTCATAAGTTATAAGAAATGAAAAGTTTTGGAAGTTTACAAAACTTGCCCTCAAGTTTTGGAACATGTAAAGTCTTGATTAAAACTTTAGTTCCAACCCTTAGAATTTTAAAAGTTAAAATTCAACCCTTATACTTTATAATATTATAAGTTACTAATATATATATATATATATATATATATATATATATATATATATATATATATATATATATATATATATATATATATATATATATATATATAACGTCAAGTCGTCTTACCGCTAGTACGCCTCATTCACGAAGCCGGTCTATAAGGGGGGTATAAGGTTGTTGCCTATAAAATGGCAACTTAATGGGTGTCCACTCTCACCCACCGCTTCCTTGATCGGTGGAGGGTCGTTAGCCGAACGGGTAGGACAAGGACTTATAAATTCTCATTAAAAGTATGATAAATATTATAAAGTAACTAAATGCTTTTATTAAGTTCCCAATCTTAGTTACTTTAGGAAAATGTGAATAAGGTGCTAATCCATGAAATTACACTTTACACTTTGTTTAAGTCGTTAGTGGAGCTCGTGTGGTTAACCGGCACACTAACTTGGACTTAACAAGGTAGGTAAAGGGTGACTTAAAGTTTATTATAGGTCGGTGGAGCTCGTATGGTTAACCGGCACATCGATTGAGTAATAAACATTGAGTGTACCAAGTGATTTGCATGGTTACTTCACAGCTCGTTTTGTGATCATCGGTATCCCAGTCACAAAACTTGGAGGGCACACTCAAGATTGAAACATGCCTTTGAAAAGTTCATTGAATCTCAAAAGAATCTAGGAATTTCTAAGAACCAATTAAAAACCTAATATCTATATTTCGTTTTTCATGGTGGAAATTGGTGAATCGTCATTCACCTACCTTTCAAATATGTTATAGCTTGGATTACGGCATACCTCTTCTAAGTTATAATATATTGTGATTGGATTCTAGCCTTAATATTACGTTTGGGTGTTTTATTAAGGACTCTCTTAATATCTAAACTAATATTGTTCTCTTCTTTCAGATGTCTTCAAACAATGATGCTTCTGGCTCTAATCCTAATGGCTCCTTTACCCTTATGAACTTGTGTGGGAAAGTCACTTTTGATGGATCCAACTTCAATGAATGGATCAGAAACATCATGATGATTACCCGCTACGAGGACAAAGAATATGTCCTTGACAAGGAGCTTCAGGAGATTGATGAGACCACTGCAACTCCCCAGGAGATCGCTGACTTTCGGGCACATGAAAGGGATGCTACAAAAGTGGCATGCATCATGTTGGCCACCATGACAGCGGAACTCCAAAAGTTCTATGAGGACTTCTACCCTTTTGAAATGCACCAAGATCTGATGGAAAGATACCATCAAAGTGCACGACAAGAGAGGTATGAAATCATATGCTCTATCATAACAACCATGATGAAGGACGGGGAATCCGTCACGAGCCACATGCAGAAAATGCAAAGGTATGTGGATCGGTTGCTGAAGCTTAATGTGAACTTCCCTGAGGAGCTTGCAATAGATATCATTTTGCACTCCTTACCATCGTGTTATGATCAATTCCGCATGACATATCACATGAATAAGGAAGAGGTCACACTCAGCAAACTTCAGGGACTCCTCAAGACTGCAGAAACAGGTCTTAAGGGTAAGTCGGTTGTTAACACTCCTACTCCAAACTCCGCCCCAGTTTTGGCAATCGGGAAAGGTAGAGGGAAGAAGAGGAAGAGCTCTTCGAAGGGTACCAAGGCTAGGACCCTTGATGGCTCTTCTTCAATTGGAACCAAGAAAGGTTTGGTCACTCCTTCTTCTGACCCTAAAGAGGCTGAATGCTTCTATTGCCATGAAAAGTCACATTGGAAGCGGAACTGCCCAAAGTACCAGCAAGATGTGAAGGATGGGAAAGTTAAACCCAACCATGCAGGTATTTACACTATCTTATCTAATAACTCACCCCATTCTAACTCTTGGGTCCTTGATACCGGTTGTGGTATTCATATCTGTTCTGATTTGCAGGGACTAAGAAGAAGTGAGAATGTGGAGCATGGAAGAATAAACTTAATCATGGGGAATAGGAAAGCTTTACCTGTCACCAAGATTGGAGTTTATACTTTATCGCTAAGTAGTGGGTTTAGTTTAGATTTGAATAAATGTTGTTATTCACCAGAAATGGCAAGAAATATTATTTCGTTTCATGCATTGTATAAACAAGGTTTCACCTTTTCATTTGATAATGAAGTTGGTTCGATTAATGCTTTCTTTAATAATGTTCTTTATTTTAAAGCATTACCTTGTGATGGTGTGTATGAAACTGTATATGTGGTTGATAACTTAGGAAATAATGTATTGTGTATTGATTCTGTTAATGATAATAACTTAGATAAAGCATCATTATGGCATTGTCGTCTTGGACATATAAACAAGAAACGCATAGGCCAACTCCAAAAGGATGGAGTATTGGAGTCATTTGACCTAAAGTCAGATGATAGTTGCGAATCATGCTTACTTGGAAAAATGACAAAGTCACCCTTCACAGGTTCTTGTGAGAGGGGTGAAGGTTTGTTGGATCTTATACACACGGATGTGTGTGGGCCCTTCAAACATGCCACAAGGGATGCTAATCGTTATTATTTGACTTTTACTGATGATTACAGTAGATATGGATATGTCTACTTAATCAAGCATAAGTCAGAGACTTTTGAGAGGTTTAAAGAGTTTAAACAGGAAGTCGAGAATCAATTGGGCAGGAACATTAAGATGCTTCGATCCGATCGAGGTGGTGAGTATCTTAGTTCAGAGTTCCTCGACTATCTTAGGGAATATGGGATTGTCTCACAATTGACACCTCCCAGGACACCGCAGTTGAATGGTGTAGCTGAGAGGCGTAATCGAACCTTGTTGGATATGGTTCGTTCCATGATGAGTCGAGCTTCGCTACCAATCTCATTTTGGGGGCATGCCTTAGAGACTGCCGCCCATATCCTTAATCTAGTTCCCACAAAGGAAGTTGCCAAAACTCCTCATGATATGTGGACTGGTAAAGTACCCAAACTAGACCACATTAAGATTTGGGGTTGCGAGGCTTTCGTGAGACGCGAGACTCATGATAAGCTCGAACCTCGAAGTGAGAGGTGTATTTTCATCGGCTACCCACAGAAATCCTTTGGTTACCTCTTCTACAGACCTAGTGAGAATGTGGACTTTGTAGCTAGGAGGGCTTTCTTTAGAGAGAGAGAGTTCATAAGCCAAGGAGACAGTGGGAGGCAAGTTGACCTTGAAGAAATTCAAGAGTCAAGTGGTGAAGGAACTTCAAACCCTAGCACTCAACTTGAGGAGGAAACTCCTGTTGAGCCAATTGACAAGTCTGTACCTCTGAGGCGTTCCACAAGGGTTAGGAATGCACCTGAGCATTACTATGGATTCCATATTACTGCGGAAGGTGATACACTTATCAGTGATGAGACACTGATAGGTCTGGATGAACTTAAGAGTTACGCGGAAGCCATGGCAGGCCCTGAGTCAGCCAAGTGGAAAGAGGCAATGGACAGCGAGATACAGTCCATGTATGACAATCAAGTTTGGAACTTGGTTGAGAATATACCAGGTCGTAAGACTATAGGGTGCAAATGGATCTTCAAGAAGAAGACCGACATGGATGGTAATGTACACACTTATAAGGCACGACTGGTTGCAAAGGGTTTCTCACAAACTCCGGGAGTTGATTATGATGAGACCTTTTCTCCAGTGGCCAAGATTAAGTCTATTAGGGTTCTGTTAGCCATAGCTGCATTTCATGACTATGAAATATGGCAAATAGATGTCAAAACCGCTTTCCTTAATGGAAAGTTGGCTGAGGATGTTTACATGAGTCAGCCAGAGGGTTTTGTCAATACAGAGTACCCTAATAAAGTGTGTAAGCTTGAGAAGTCCATTTATGGGTTAAAGCAAGCACCTCGTAGATGGAATCTTTGCTTTGATGAGAAAGTCAAAGAATTTGGCTTTTCTAGGAGTGAAGATGAATCTTGTGTATATGTCAAGGCTAGTGGGAGTATAGTTAGGTTTTTGGTATTGTATGTGGATGACATACTACTCATAGGAAATGACATCCCAACTCTGCAGGAAGTTAAGTCCTGGCTTGGGAAGTGTTTCTCTATGTAGGACCTAGGAGAAGCTGCCTATATTCTAGAGATAAGGATCTTGAGAGACCGGAGTAAAAGACTAATTGGACTTAGTCAGAGTACCTACTTGGATAAGGTGCTGAAGAGATTCGGCATGCATGACTCCAAGAAAGGAGAGTTACCCATCCAGAGTAACGCCAGATTGAGTAAGACACAAAGCCCTAGTACTGAGGCTGAGATAGCAGAAATGAGTCGAATACCTTATGCTTCGGCTGTAGGATCGATCATGTATGCTATGACGTGTACTCGACCTGATGTAGCCTTTGCTTTGAGCATGGTTAGCAGGTATCAGGGGAACCCTGGCAAGGCACACTGGACTACGGTAAAGAATATCCTCAAGTACCTACGGAGGACTAAGGACTGGGTCCTTACCCTCGGTGGGAGTGAAGACTTGAGAGTTGTAGGGTATAGTGATGCTAGCTTTCAGACTGATAGGGATAATTTCCGCTCTCAGTCAGGCCGGGTCTTTACCTTAAATGGAGGAGCAATTTCTTGGAAGAGTTCCAAGCAAGAGACAGTGGCTGATTCAACTTGCGAATCAGAGTATATAGCAGCTAGCGAGGCAGCAGAGGAGGCGATATGGCTGAAGAACTTCATTGGAGACCTTGGAGTTGTACCAGCTATTAAAGAGCCAATGGAAATTTTCTATGATAGTGAAAGTGCAGTTGCCTTAGCCAAGGAACCAAGGGATCACGGGAGATCCAGACACATCGACAGAAAATACCATTTCATCAGACATCGAATAGAAGAAGGACTCCTCGTGGCAAAGAGGGTATCATCGGATGAGAATCCAGCAGATCCCCTCACGAAGGGACTGACTCGGGTTAAGCATCTCCAGCATACTCGGAGCATAGGGCTAAAGGATGATATTAGATTTAGTAGTTAGATAACCTTGAAATTTGTAAAGTGTAATTGACATTAGATGATGAATAAAAGGTGTTTTATTTATGAGTAAAGTGTTGCTATCTCTTGTCGATCGTTTACTATATTTCTTTTGCATGTTTTGACTTCCAGAATAATTATGTTTGGTATATCATATTATTCGAACCTCCACAGTCAGTCATATGTCGGAAGTAGGTATGAATCAAGACTGTCATGATTGGTTGCAGAGGTCTAAGTTGTTGGACATGGCTACAACACTCATGAGTGCTCATAAGTTCTGAGCATTGGACTCAACCCACGCTCACTGGAATCACTTCATGGAATTTATCTCGAGTGATCGTGAGACGGTAATATCATATAAGTCTTCAAACCTAGATATATGATTTGTTACTTATGAGTTGGTTATGCATTGATTGTACGAAAACGCATTGGTAACTCGATGTTATAAAACGTGCTCTTGTGTATAATTCAATGAGTAGTAGAACAAACATATGAGTCGAAGTTTATTTGTTCTTTCTTGTATTAGAAGCTGATATATGGGCCCCTCGATGATTTTGTTTTGACCTATGTACCGGGCCCGGTCAGAACTAAGTTGATGTGTTCAATTAAGTTCTTTGTCAAACAAATCGGAAATCGGGAAACAAACTGCTGGACAATAAGTAAGACATTGTTCCATGTATTTGTCCGGATGATATCTAGAACAGAGGATTATATGATCACTTATCTTAAATGGCGTATCATCATCTTCTCAGTTCCGAGAGACCTTAAAAGAGCTACGATTGCCGATCGGTTCCTGAAGTATTGCAGTTATAGTTATTAGACTTATCCAAGTGGGAGACTGTTGGATAAGGTGTCTAAGTCCATAACTATTTCTGGTATGTACTTGACCCGACCCGGCATGGTCCATTTCGGTTGCATGGCACCATGCAATTGGATAAACTAAAATGAGAGAAATAACACTTATGGTTTATTAATATATTATAAGTTCTAATATATTAATAATATTATTTAATTAGTTTGATCAAGAATTAATTTAGAATTAATTAAGTGATCAAAAGATAACTAATTAAATATATGGGTAGATTATGTAAATCTTCCGAATCTTATATAGTGGGCTAAGAGGCTCCATGGATTATCAAGTTGGGTTCCACCCATAGGATGCTCCATGGGAGTTACAAACCCATGGGTCATGGAAATGAAGAGTCATGCCACATTAGGGTTTACATGGTGTAACCCTAGATGTGTCAACACTATATAAGAAATCCATTCTCCACCAAAATCGGCGACACTAAGAAACAAGAGGGCTAGAACCGATTTTGCAAGTGTAAGATTTTCTCAAAGTTTACTCCTTTGCATTTGGTGTTGTGTGAAGCATTTGAGGCATCACACTTGGGGTGCTAGGCTCACAAGGTTTCAAGGATCATAATCAACAACAAGGTAAGTTATTCTATCTTTCATTCAAGTTAAAAATGTTCCCCATGTATGCTAGATAGGAATATAACCTTGGAATTCAACTTTGCATGATTATTAGACAAACATAGATCCAAGGTTATTAGGGTTGCATGTACACTTAAGAAGTGTTAGAATGCTCAAAACCCATCAAGAACGACCTAGTTATTCTGGAAGTCAAAACATGCAAAGTGAAACACAAGAATAATCGAATCCAATATGGTCTCAGAACTTATGAATATAAATAGAACACCTTTTATTTATCACCATATTGATCACACATTATTCATTGCATACTGTTTCAAACTATCAACATTATACTTGAATTAAACACAATAGTTGTCCCATGCTCCAAGCATGTACACTATGTTTTCTAAACACTAGTCATGCCATACACCAAGTATGCACACTATGTTTGTCTAAAAATTAGTTATGCCATACACCAAGTATGCAAACTAAGTTTTTCTATGATCTTTACTCTGTGAAATAGATCGATTGAACATAATTCCAATGATTCTCATTTCACAATCCCAAATCCTTACCGCAAATGCAAGAATTCCAAATTCCTGCCATTTACCTAAATCTGTTAGATTCTAAACATATATTCATTGATCCTCTTGTAATGATTATGCACAAAGTCACAAAGACTTGTTAACAGACATTACAGAGTATTCCAATGGAGATCATTCCATGGAAAGGAAGTCTCAAATTCAAAGTACATTGCTTTGAACATCCTTCTTCCATTAAGTTTCCTAATCTTACACAGATCTAATGAATAACTTCCACCTATGGGAACATTTCCACATTCCCATTTTGACTATCACTTCTGAACAAGAGTTGCCTCTCTTTAGAATATGTCAATATGGTCCTCTCCAAAAATACACACCATACTTCCAACTGTCCCTGAGCAACCAATCTTTGGTAAACCTTAGATTGTCCTCAACAATTGCTTAATCAAATTAGTCATATCCAGTTCTAGTACTTTTTCCCTCTTAATGCTCTAGGCCTTTGGAAAAATTTAGAACAGATGAATATTATAGCACATGCAATCGATCCTATATCTGAAGCATATGGGACACGATTCATGATGTCTCACATAAAGACATGATACTAGACCAGTCTTTTGCTATAATATTTCTATTTCTATTTGCCATGTTATCAAAATTCAGATTATGAAAAGGGATGTCGTAATCATAATCGAATTTTAGAACGCAAATAATGGACCCATATATAGATTTTCCTTATGTTGAGCCATTCCAACATAAAATTCATATATATATATATATATATATATATATATATATATATATATATATATATATATATATATATATATATATATATATATATATATATATATATATATCCTTGACTAAAGATGATTAAAACCTCAATCTAAGCTTTTAGAATTGAAATGAAGTATTAATTCCACTCCCTTAATTATAGCAAAAACAACTTTTCCCAATTGAACTTTTTTTTTCTATAATTAACATTGCTAACTTGCAATACTTATTATAATTATCATGCTCCCACTAACATGATGATTATTAGCATAACACTTATGCTCCCACTAGCTTTGATATGTACTCAAAAATCAGTTGGACTTCTAGAAATCAATACTTTATTGACTTTCTTACCAAAGTTCAGATTTCTGATACGAGATGCTTTGATAAAACTTTATCAAAATCATACACCTTTCCTTATATAGCACACATGTGTGTCTAAACAATTTCAGAACTATGAAAAGGGATGCCATAATCACAGTCTCAATTGTTTAGACCTTTTCCATTCCTCACAAGTCCATGTTAGTGTGTCGGTTAACCACACACGCTCCACTAACGACTTTGAGAATGCAAATATCACAATTGCTATCTACTTAAAATCTACTTAGTGAAAGCGTTTCCTCACCATCAATTTCAAGAATCGGAGAGAAACCTTATGACACTTAGATTTTATGGTGTATGTGTTCCTATCCATGTGAATTTGTCAAAACCATAATCACAAGACAAGGTTAGTGACAAATCCAAACTCATATGGATTGATCCTGTGCGGTCTTAACTTCTTGCCACCTGGCAACACAAGGGCCTGCCATTTCTTCCAAGTTGTTATGCAGCCAATTGATAACTCTCAGAACTCATATGCAAAGTCAACTTTAACTGGAATGGGCATAGAAATAGGAATATGTCAACACGATAGGTTATAAACCTCACGTCGTGTGCTAGTGATAAACTACAGGTTTTTATTCTTGATTAGACTCTTTCAAGATCTTTTAGACTCCCACTGTCCTCATGACATATAAGACTCTCTTTCCAAATATTCAGGAGATAGTGCGGATTCTTTATCAAGAAAAACACTTCACACAATTGGCCTTAGTTGGTGTGACACCAGTCAAATTTTGGTCAAAAGTAAATTGATCAATAATCGTAATTGGGATGAACGAAGTGGTAGAATTTGTAACAAGGTTTCCAAAAACATAAAGAACACGGAAATCCGAGTTATAACGAAGAAGTTAAGACCAATCGAAAATCGGCGATAAAACCGGCAAAACACTGTTCAGTGTAAAAAGTGAATTTTCGATAAAAGGATTTTTAGCCTTAACAATATAAATGAAAGTTGTAGAATATGTTAAACCGAGAACGTTCATAAAAAAACGTCAAAATCTGACTTCGTATGACGAAGTTATGATTTTTCTAAGTTTCGGTTAAGTAGTAGACAGCTAAAAATTCGAAATATAAATCGATCGATATTTAGCCGACGCAACTTAAACGAGAATCGAAGGTCTCGTCAAAAGTAGCACAACGGTAAAAAGACAGACGAAAACGGACGTCGGATGAAGAAGTTATGAATTTTTAACGGATTTCCTGTCCTGGTCTGTTAAAAATAATAATATTAAAAATAAAATCAAAATCATCCAACAAAGTCTAAACGAAAGTCGTAGAGCATACTTTTATCTACGGGTGCATATAAAGAACGCCAAAAACGGAGCTCGTATGCGAAAGTTATGATTTTCGCAAGTTTTTGGCACCAAAATCAAGAAAATCTTGAAAACCGGGCAATTTCGCATAGGTGGCTTCGGACACGTCACCCTCGCATGCAGCCTCCACGTGTCACCTCCCGATAGGACTGAGGTTCGCTGTGGCGCCTTCTGATTCGACCAAGTCCGCGGTCCACTAAGCATCAGACATCTAAGCATGAGACACCCCCGGACACTCCTCGGACGCCCCTCGGACCTTCGTGGAGCCTTCCCATTGGACCGAAGTTGGGTCCAGTACAAAGCTACCATCTGCGAGCCAGCTGTCCGAACCGGAACCCCGCCTCGCCACCTGTCCGAACACGCGGCAGCTTCTCCTTGCTCCGGATCCGAGGCTGCGGCCTATATAAGGCATGCGAGACCTCCCGGCTACTTCACCCTTTTTACCCCATTTTTCACACTTTTTCACATTTTCCACCCCCGTAAACTTTCTCACGACACCCCAAGGCCCCGGGATCATGTCTAAAGCCCGAAGCAAGCCCTGGAGCCCCGGAATTCTCGAGAAGTTATCCTCTCTCCAGTCGAAACTCTGCCCGATTTGAGCCGGTTTCTCGTCAAATAAACTTCTTTCCGGGAAACGAAACGCTGTCCGAAACACCGCTTATCAAAGTGAGTTCATACCCCTATAATATACCTTTTTAAATGGTTTTGTATGCTTTTTAGGGGGGGGGGGAATACAAGTTTAACACAATATTAAATTGTGTTAATAACTGTATGTGATAATAATCACACAAAGAGTTTTCGTATGCTTTTAAGAATTACCAAATACTTTCAAAATGACTTAAAGCCATGTTAAATCTTTAAAGTCATGTAAACTCTATTAAATTCTTTGAAAAATGTTTTATAAACTATTTCAAATTATAATTGCCAAAACCATGTTTATATATGTATAAGTATATAAATAAGATTTGAAGGGCTTAGGACTAATGAATTATCTTATTTCCTTTTCCTTGTTTGGATGTGGAATTAAGGTTGTGATATTTGTCCGAAGGTCGTTTCCCTCTTAATTATATATATATATATATATATATATATATATATATATATATATATATATATATATATATATATATATATATATATATATATATAATACATATATGAGTATAAAAGGTTACTCCTTTTGGTATCATTACCTTTTGTATCAGGCTGAGAAAAGGTGTTCATCCATGAGAAATCATGCTAATCACATAGAACATATAAATTATAATAGGTATAATATATGATCCAGAACTAAATATACAAGTATGATTCACGACTGTATACTTTTCAAGGAAATTACCAAAATTCATTCAACTATACCAAGATATGTATAATACCTTTAATATATGAACAACATAGTAAAGAAGTAAAGATACATCATACCGGGTTTGCATTAACAAAGGTACTATACAGAGTACCAGGGTTAGCAAACACGGGGTAATAATACATCATACCGGGTTTGCATTAACAAAGGTACGATACAGAGTACCAGAGTTAGCAATCACAGGGTAATAATACATCATACCGGGTTTGCATTAACAAAGGTATGATACAGAGTACCAGAGTTAGCAATCACGGGTAATAATACATCATACCGAGTTTGCATTAACAAAGGTACGATACAGAGTACAAGAGTTAGCAATCACGGGGTAATAATACATCATATCGGGTTTGCATTAACAAAGGTACGATACAGAGTACCAGAGTTAACAATCACAGGGTAATAATACCTCATACCGGGTTTGCATTAACAAATGTACGATACAGAGTACCAGGGTTAGAAATCACGGGGTAATAATACATCGTAAATCTCGTTGAAACAATAAATTTGTGAGACCCTTCACGGTGTGTTTATCTAAGTACGACTTTTAAGTCCTGACCTATTAACCAGAATCTCTTGTAGGGAGAGCGTGAATTTGTGTATAGATCTATATGGGACTGACAATCCCGCACCTCTACTGTTCGCTACAGTTTGGGCGACAGGCCTAGGGTGTCAAATATCATACCATTCTGACGCCTGAAGAACGTCGTCGCAGGCATATCAGTCATATTAGTATGGTTAATAGAACTCACATGGATAAAACAACGAGTGAATTATTAAGTAATATACTTCTCTTAAAACAGTAAGAAAAGATAATTACATCCCGAACAAATATACCTTTTGTAGTTTTTACTTACAGTAAAAGCTATGTATCATGAAATCAAGTATGGTAAATATACTTGTACTTCTGGTTTTGAACATTTAAAACCACAAGGCAGTATTATGGATAATATAATATTTTCCAGGATTAATACTAAGCTTTTTACTATAGAACATATATAACTAAGAACACATTTACAAAGGAAACAGTTTATGGGATTAAACCACTTTTACAAATGAAACGGTTTATGGGATTAAACCACTTATACGAATAAAACGGTTTATGGGATTAAACTACTTTTACAATTGGAACTTAGTCAACTAGTAATACATAAAGGAACTTTAGTGGTTAATTATATAATTCCTTACTTATTACATCAGAGTTAGACATAAGTAATATCCGATTGACAGTGAAATGTGTGACTTCCGCCTTACTTCCTGTTCCTTGTTTGGTTTTGGGCTTAGGGCAGATACACCCATTTAACTGTCCATTCGATATTGGGTTATATATAATCAGTATAAACTAAGTAATTACAGAGGAAAACTGTTGACGTTATCAGTTAATCACCTCAGGAAATATAGGATTTCCTGGAGAAACCAGTGAACTTATCCAAAGAACTTAGGGTATACTTAACAGAACTAAAATACTTATGAACTCACCAACTTAAATGCTGATCTACTCTTTCCAAATAACATGTATTCTCAGGAATCCAGTAGACAGGTACACTCTCAAAGCTTTTGAGAAGACTACCTAGTACCGTACCGCGACTCTTGTCTTCTACTGTACCTACTTTGGTGTTTGAATATGTAATGTTTAAACACTTATGTAAAACTTATACTTATTAATGCAATGGTTGTTTGTACTTTGATTACTATATTGCATGTTATGTGATACTTACCTGAAGTCCTCCGCCCCCAAACGTTTCCGCCGTTCTGGTTTGGGGGTGTGACAGATTGGTATCAGAGCAGTGTTTATAGTGAACTCAGTATATCAGTCATAAAAGATATACAACTATGAACCCATTGGGATAAAAACACTCTGACCAAGAGTTATACTTTAAAAATATAACAGTATTTTATAAAAGTATAAGTACATGCAGAGTATATATACTAGAATGAGTATCACAAGAAGAACAAAAAAAAAATATTTGGATGTTGGACATTGCAGTTAAACCTAGACAGTGACGTAATCATATCTGGGATCAATATAGCCTGTTCAACTATATTCATTCGAGATATGACCAACATGTGTTTGGGGAGTGATTGTAGTGTTGCAACAGGTCTAAAACTTACCTAAGTACCACAAGAATTCTAGTTACAAACATAAAGATTAAAATACTATGGGAGTATTTTAGGATACTATAACAAGAAAACTGAAAACTTGTCAAGTTCTTATATCTAGAAGTCCAAGAATAAAACTCATAACTAAAATAACATGGAGGTATTTTACATACCTTTGGGGAAATGTTAAAAAGATCTTTTCTGATAAGTATATAATTACTAAGTGGATACGTTAAGGTTATATATAGCCGAGATTTTATAGACTTAGAATATGTGATTTTCACTCTACTTCCTTTTCCTTGTTTGGATGTGGTTTTAGAGTAGGATTACTTATTCAAAGGTCTATTTGGTCTGGTTTATATATAATCGGTACACACCATGTGATTATAGAAGGACCAGAAAGAATCACCTTCGTAAAAATTTAAATTTTCTCATAGATTCTTTAGACATTCCCATTCTCGTATAAACCCGTTAGATAAACATAGTTACTCTAGCAATCAATAGAAGAGTCAAGGAGGATCCAACAAAATTTCATTAAGGATAATTCCAAGAAAGAAACATATGAGAAGTAAATAAACTATAGAAATAATTTAGTGCCCTTACCCTATTAAGGACACCAATGAGAGATTCGCATGAACTTCCGAGATTCAAAATCCTCATTACGAAGTAATGGGGATCAGTGTCAGAATCGGAAGTAAGACAGCTCGGGAATTCAATATACCTACAGAGGAGAAGGACACCCTATGGATACCAGGAGGAAACAAATCATTACCACCCAGAATAGAACAGAAAACAAAAGAAAACCACGTGTGATTCATGTGAAGTGTTTGAGCGTCTTTTCATCTAAGTAATAACTAGTAAATTGATTCAACCTAGTGAGTTACTGATTTCATTACTCACATTAGGTTTTGAGCTTATCCTCTTTTCCTGTCACAGCTAATAACAATAAATCAGATCACGAAATCTTAATTGATAGTGATTACATCTCAAATTCATAAGTCTATTTTATGTAGACACTGTTATGAATTGTTTTCGAATATTTTCGAAAATTGGGAAACGATATCCACCAAACGAAGGTAACTTAGTTTGGATGATACTCGGTTCATAACCATTCTAGAAACTTAATTATGTTCCTTACCAGGACTGCAGGTCGAATCATTGAGAACAATATAACAAAACGAAAGATTTATACGTAGATATCAATGGTTAGAATACATCTAGAGACAACTATCGTCGCTCATCAGCTCATTTTCTTATCATGTAACAGCATCATGCCTCCAAAGAAATGTAACCAACCCACCAGCGAAACACCAATCCTTCAGATAGATGCGGCTACGTTTCAAGCTGCGGCCACAACAGCTGTAGCAGCTGTGATGGCACACCTTAATGCTAACAATGCAAATGTTAGTAGTAATGCTATCGGTAACCCCGATCATGGTTATGGCCAAGTACAGCAACGAGCACCTACTTGTACGGACATGTTGAACCTTAAGCCTAATATCCTGAAACGAAAGTTCGAGAACAAGAAAGGGAGTTGTTCAACTCAAGAACCTAACAGAGGGCAACGAACTGGGGCAGTCAATACCCCCATCAACCCTGTTATTCTAGCACCAACCAAGCCGTACTTAGGAAACCTCCCACACTGCAGCAAGTGCAACTACCATCATCATGGAGTTTTCCGAGAGATGCATTGCAATAGATGCAACATAAAGGGGCATACCGCCCGCATCTGTAGAACTCCGGTTGAGTTCATCATTTCAACTGTCGATGTTGGAACCATTCCCATATGTCACCTTTGTGGTGAAATAGGAAATTACAAGAGGTACTGTCCAACAGAGAAAAACGACGGGGGAGCAGGAGGAATTTGACCCGAATACACGGGGAAGCATCAAAGAACCCTGCTATATTTTGGTACGCTTCCAAACCCCGATAACTATCTATAATTATGATTACTCTTCCGTTCAAATTAAATCACAACAATTATATAAAATTTGAAACCCTAACAGGTAAGCTATGATGACTTAGTGTGTACATAAGGGTCATTTATAATTAAGATTTGTAGACTTAGAGTGAGTAATCTCGCCTCATTTCCTGTTCCTTTTTTGGTTGTGGATTTAGGGTAAGGTTGCTCAGTCAAAGGTCTTACCAATCTTAATTATACATGACTTGTATACACCAAGCGATTATAGAGAGACCTAGTAAGGATCGTTTCATGAAAGTTCATAATTTCAAATTATCAGAACCCTCGTATTGGTAGTACCCACCAATTTCGAATCAAAAAGGGGTTCGTAGCGATAATAACAGAATAAAACCAGAAGCGCTGAAAACATAAGTACATAAGATATCATCCTAGTAATCATTCCTCCCAGAATGACTTAATATCTATTTCGTCAAGAAAATTCTGACATCCTCATTCGACATGGTTTGGCCTAGCCCTTACCATGTGAAAATTCTTATGCTGTATAAGAGAACTTTTTCCTTAATCAGCCGTAAGATGAAATTCTTCCAATCCATAACGCAAAACCCTTAGGTTGTCTCTCATTTCAAAACTTCAGAAGTACCCATGCGAAGGGTACCACACCATTCTAGCCTACTCAGTAGACATGAAACTTCAAACGAAAAGCACTGACGTAGTCATAGAAGTCAGTAACTACCGAAGTACCACAATAGATCTCATAGGAACATCATTGTACCGCAGGTCAAGTTCAAGAATAGAGACTAAGAACTCATTAAGTTAATCTATCGCTGCTAAGTGTATACACGAGAGTGGTATATAAGTTAGACTTAACAAGATTAAGGATGTGTGATTCTGCCCTATCTCCTGTTCCTTGTTTGGTTGTGGACCTGGGGCAGAGTCACCCATCCGAACGTTTTGTGAAATCTAAATTATATACGACTTGTATACACGAGGTGATGATGGATGAGCCAAGTATGAGTCTGATCATGAACTTCGGAGCAAAAGCCTTCATCATGTATTCTACCAGGTGGAATTCAACATGAGACCACGACAGTGGGTCGAACTACTAAATGACTACGAATTTGAAATTCGTTATCATCTCGACAAAGCCAATATAGTAGCTGACACCCTAAGTCGGAAAGAATACTCAGGTCGTAGAGCCAATCATTGACTATGATAACCCCTTTCAAATCTGTCCACACAAAGTAAGGAGGCTCAACAAGAAGCCTTGAAACCTGAAAATGTGGAAAGTAGAGAAGATAACTAGAACGTGTGAGTGCACGGTATTCCAATATCTGTTATCTCCACTGAGATAATAGAATCATCTCCCAATTCAGGCAGTCACTCAAAAATCTCTGGGAACTAGGGTAGTCATGAGCCTATGTGATCGACTATGGTAAAGAATGGAATACCCATTTACCAATTAGTCGAGTCCTTTATCACGCTAGCATTCAAGTTGCTCCGTTCAAAACCTCCTGCAGTCATAAGTGCAGATCCTATCTGCACTGGACTAAATTAGGTAATACGCAACTAGCTAGAGATCCAATTTCCACACAGCACCCTCGCTGATCTGGAATTCATCCGAGAAACTACCAAAAACAAAATACGAATCAGGAAGCGGCATAAAGCTTCTAGAGTTAATCAGAGAAGCTACGAATTCGATAAAAGAAAACCCTTGGAATTCCAGGATTAATGACCTTGTCATATGAAGGTCTCACCCTGGAAGAACAAGATACGCTTGAGAAAGCGTGGAATACAAAATTCAAGGTACATAGGACCATTTGAGATTCTTACCACAATCGGTCTTGTACTTTTAAACTTAAACAACCACAAAAGCTTAATAACATTCATCCCATCTTTCACATATCTATTCTAAAGAGGTGTCTATCCGATGAAACACTTGTTATTTCACTCGATGAAATCAAGTTAAATAAAAGTCTACACTCTGTAAAAGAACCAATGAAAACCATGGATATGGAAATCGAAAGAACCAAGCAAAGTCTTATCCCGTTAGTGAAGGTTTGCTGGATTACAAACCAGGGACCTGAATTCACTTGGGAAGGAAAGATTAGACCTGGTCCATGAGTATCACTTTAGACTTAATTTCGGGACGAGATTCCCTCTAACGGAGGGATAATGTGACACCAATCAAATTTTGGTCAAAAATAAATTGATCAATAATCATAATTGGGATGAACCAAGTGGTAGATTTTGTAACAAGGTTTCCAAAAATATAAAGAACACTGAAATCCGAGTTATAACGAAGAAGTTATGACCAATCGAAAATCCGCGATAAAACCGGCAAAACACTGTTCAGTGTAAAAAGTGAACTTTCGATAAAAGACTTTTTAGCATTAACAATATAAATGAAAGTTGTAAAATATGTTAAACCGAGAACGTTCATAAAAAGAACGTCAAAATCTGACTTCATATGAGGAAGTTATGATTTTTCTAAGTTTCGGTTTAGCAGTAGACAGCTAAAAATTCGAAATATAAATCGATCGATATTTAGCCGACGCAACTTAAACGAGAATTGAAGGTCTCGTCAAAAGTAGCACAACGGTAAAAAGACAGACGAAAACGAACGTCGGATGAAGAAGTTATGAATTTTTAACGGATTTCCTGTCCCGGTCTGTTAAAAATAATAATATTAAAAATAAAGTCAAAATCAGCTGATGAAGTCTAAACGAAAGTCGTAGAGTATAACTTTACCTACGCGTGCATATAATGAACGTTGAAAACGGAGCTCGTATGCCAAAGTTATGATTTTTGCAAGTTTTTGGCACGAAAATCAATAAAATCTTGAAAACCGGGCAATTTCGCATAGGTGGCTTCGGACACGTCACCCTCGCATGCAGCCTCCATGTGTCACCTCCTGATAGGACCGAGGTTCGTTGTGGCGCCTTCTGATTCGACCAAGTCCGCGGTCCACTAAGCATCGGACATCTTCGCATGAGACACCCCCGGACACTCCTCGGACGCCCCTCGGACCTTCGTGGAGCCTTCCCATTGGAACGAAGTTGGGTCCAGTGCGAAGCTACCATCTGCGAGCCAGCTGTCCGAACCGAAGCCCCGCCTCACCACCTCTGCGAACACGCGACAGCTTCTCCTTGCTCTGGATCCGAGTCTGCGGCCTATATAAGGCATGCGAGACCTCCCGGCTACTTCACCCTTTTTACCCCATATTTCACCCTTTTTCACATTTTCCACCCCCGTAAACTTTCTCACGACCCCCCAAGGCCCCGGTATCATGTCTCAAGCCCGAAGCAAGCCCCGGAGCCCCGGAATTCTCGAGAAGTTATCCCCTATCCAATCGAAACTCTGCCCGATTTGAGCCGGTTTCTCGTCAAATAAACTTCTTTCCGGGAAACGAAACGTTGTCCGAAACACCGCTTATGAAAGTGAGTTCATACCCCTATAATATACCTTTTTAAATGGTTTTATATACTTTTTTTTGGGGGGGGGGGGAATACAAGTTTAACACAATATTAAATTGTGTTAATAACTGTATGTGATAATAATCACACAAAGAGTTTCCGTATGCTTTTAAGAATTACCAAATACTTTAAAAATGACTTAAAGTCATGTTAAGTCTTTAGAGTCATGTAAACTCTGTTAAATTCTTTGAAAAATGTTTTATAAACTATTTCAAATTATAATTGCCAAAACCATGTTTATATATGTATAAGTATATAAATAAGATTTGAAGGGCTTAGGACTAATGAATTATCTTATCTCCTTTTCCTTGTTTAGATGTGGAATTAAGGTTGTGATATTTGTCCGAAGGTCGTTTCCCTCTTAATTATATATATATTATACATATATGAGTATAAAAGGTTACTCCTTTTGGTATCATTACCTTTGTATCAGGCTGAGCAAAGGTGTTATCCATGAGAAATCATGCTAATCAGATAGAACATATAAATTATAATAGGTAAAATTTATGATCCAGAACTAAATATACAAGTATGATTCACGACTGTATACTTTTCAAGGAAATTACCAAAATTCATTCAACTATACCAAGATATGTATAATACCTTTAATATATGAACAACATATTAAAGAAGTAAAGATACATCATACCGGGTTTGCATTAACAAGGGTACTATATAGAGTTCCAGGGTTAGCAAACACGGGGTAATAATACATCATATCGGGTTTGCATTAACAAAGATACGATACAGAGTACCAGAGTTAGCAATCGCAGGGTAATAATACATCATACCGGGTTTGCATTAACAAAGGTACGATACAGAGTACCAGAGTTAGCAATCACGGGGTAATAATACATCATATCAGGTTTGCATTAACAAAGGTACGATACAGAGTACCAGAGTTAGCAATCACAAGGTAATAATACATCATACCGGGTTTGCATTAACAAAGGTACGATACAGAGTACCAGGGTTAGCAATCACGGGGTAATAATACATCGTAAATCTCGTTGAAACAATAAATTTGTGAGACCCTTCACGGTGTACTTATCTAAGTACGACTTTTAAGTCCTCACCTATTAACCAGAATATCTTGTAGGGAGAGCATGAATTTGTGTATAGATCTATATGGGACTGACAATCCCGCACCTCTACTGTTCGCTACAGTTTGGTCGGCAGGCCTAGGGTGTCAAATATCATACCATTTCGACGCCTGAAGAACGTCGCCGCAGGCATATCAGTCATATTAGTATGGTTAATAGAACTCACATGGATAAAACAACGAGTGAATTACTAAGTAATATACTTCTCTTAAAACAGTAAGAAAAGATAATTACATCCCGAACAAATATACCTTCTGTAGTTTTTACTTACAGTAAAAGCTATGTATCATGAAATCAAGTATGGTAAATATACTAGTACTTCTGGTTTTGAACATTTAAAACCACAAGGCAGTATTATGGATAATATAATATTTTCCAGGATTAATACTAAGCTTTTTACTATAGAACAGATATAACTAAGAACACATTTACAAATGAAACGGTTTATGGGATTAAACCACTTTTACAAATGAAACGGTTTATGGGATTAAACCACTTATACGAATAAAACAGTTTATGGGATTAAACTACTTTTACAATTGGAACTTAGTCAACTAGTAATACATAAAGGAACTTTAGTGGTTAATTCTATAAGTCCTTTGTTATTACATCAGAGTTATACATAAGTAATATCCGATTGACAGTGAAATGTGTGACTTCCGCCTTACTTCATGTTCCTTGTTTGGTTGTGGGCTTAGGGTAGATACACCCATTTAACTGTCCATTCGATATTGGGCTATATATAATCCGTATAAACTAAGTAATTACAGAGGGAAACTATTGAGGTTATCAGTTAATCACCTCAGGAAACATAGGATTTCTTGGAGAAACCAGTGAACTTATCCAAAGAACTTAGGGTATACTTAACAGAACTAAAATACTTATGAACTCACCAGCTTAAATGTTGATCTACTATTTCCAAATAACTTGTATTCTCAGGAATCCAGTAGACAGGTACACTCCCGAAGCTTTTGAGAAGACTACCTAGTACCATACCGCGACTCTTGTCTTCTACTCTACCTACTTTGGTGTTTGACTATGTAATGTTTAAACACTTATGTAAAACTTATACTTATTAATGCAATGGTTGTTTGTACTTTGATTACTATATTGCATGTGCTGTGATACTTACCTGAAGTCCTCCGCCCCCAAACGTTTCCGCCGTTCTGGTTTGGGGGTGTGACAGTTGGTCTTTGTTTTATCCAAAACATCACAACTTACCAATTTCAAATGTACAAGAGTAGGACACATTTTACTCTTACATTTGACAAGTGGTATAAACCTTTTTTTAAGATATGTCACTCAAGTTACAATCTTGGAGTATGACTCCAAGAATTGTTTTGGAACGAAGTATGACTCATCTTATTGATTTAAACATTTCAACAATTCATGACTCCTCTTCTTAGCCATAAGACTGCACTAAGATGTCCTTAGAGGATGAATTGTGATATGGTCTCATAATCATTAAGATGATCATAAAACACGATACTAAAGTACTCTCCCATCTTTTTAGATTTGAGAAACTTTTATCTTTCTGCCTAATTTGATTCTTCCCATTCGTTCTGCCATACATCAAAACTTTTCCAATGTTTCAGAATTATACTTAAACTGTTAAGTATAAACATATTTACTAAACTTTAGTAAATCATGACGAATAGTCTTAGCGATCTTTTGTGGTGGACTTGACTAGTGCACACGAATGTGTACTTGATCCCTTAGTCCTTCACTTGACTCACATATACATGTGAACAAGGAATTAGTCTTAATTTTCCAAAGATGAAAATTCTCATTTATCATACTATACAACTTGCATGATTCCAAGTTTCGGTCCAATTGAAAACTTGGGTGATGAGAATCTTTCCTTATTTGGTAAATTTAGACACTACCACAAATGAAAGAATCAACTTCATATTTCCATTATTGCTAAAAACATACAAACATCAATTTTTCATAAGTGCCATTGAAAGGAGATATAATAAAATAAAACAAAATTTTATTTATTTATAAAATGCGGAAAAACTTTTTCCTTACAATGAAACTTTAAATGAAAACTATGATATTACATAAGTAGTAGCTCAAGAATCCGATCTTCGAACCATGCGATTGAAATCCATCTTCGCGATCAGATTCAGTATACTCTTTCTTTAAGTCCCCTTCCCTTTGCTTGATCCTGCCATAGATCAAAATGTATTAAGAATCTTCAAATAGGAACTTAATTGAGTTAGATAGTGTACTTACCTGAAGCATAGTCAAACTTTTTGACTAGACCTTCTCTCAGATCTTTCAGGTAGTTAAGGCGGCTTCGCAACCACTGCCCCTTCCTTTGGCAACAGAAACATATGGACCCTTTGGGAATGGCACACAGGACTATCTCAGACTTAGCCTTTCTCTTTACCATTTGGTTAACCGAGTTGACTATGGCCGATCCCTTTCCATTGGGAAGAGAAAGCTTTTCTGGATATCCAATGTTACCATTGTCAATGTCCATGGAAGTTTGGGAAGTTGATCTTCTAATCAAATTTGCTTTACCAGTGCTCCAAATCATTGTTGATTCAGCAGCACCAAGCAAATAGATAAAATCATTAAGGGTCATGCCATAGTCTGTTTCATAGTAGTCCCAAAGGAAACTCACTATGTGACTTAGAAAGTGATTGAACAACCAACTTTCTTAAGACTTTGACTCCCAACTCTCCCGGCTTGTCAATATGTGACTTCATCTCCAAGATGTGATCATACATAGACCTTGCTTGCCCATAGGGCTTGAGTGACTTTGAACTGTTCAATAACTTGTGGGTTAGGGAGAATAATTGGAGGAGGTGGAGGAAGAGAAGTATGATTTCCATTATCCAACCACAGAACGTCATCTTCATTAGGAAAGCTTGTTCCAAGGAATTTAGGAAGATCATAATTGTCTGAACCAGACACCTTTTGGGAGATATTCAAGATAGTTGATTTAAAGTCCTTAATATAACACCCAATATGAAATATTAAGGCTAGGACCCAACATAATATTTTATAACTTGGAAGAGGGATGCCGTAATCCAAGCTATAGAATATTTGAAGGTAGGCGAATGACGATTCACCAATTTCCACCATGAAAAACGAAATAATTTATTAGGTTTTAATTGGATTTGAAACTCCTAGATCTTTTGAGATTCATTAAACTTTTCAATGGCATGTTTCAATCTCGATTGTTCCCTCTCAAATTTTGTGACTGGGATGCCGAGGATCACAAAACAAGGTGTGAATAACCATGAAAATATACTTGGTACCCTTAATATTTAGCACTCAATCGATGCGTCGGTTAACCACACGCGCTCCACCGATACTATGATAAACATTAAGTTACCCTTTGCCTACCTTGTTAAATCCAGGTTAGTGTGCCGGTTAACCACACGCGCTCCACTAACGACTTAATCAAAGTGCAAAGTGTAATTTCATGGGTTAGCACCAAATTCACATTTTCCTAAGTAACTAAGATTGGGAATTTATAAAAGGTTTAGTTACTTAGTATTTATCATTAATACTTTTAATGAAGGGAGAATTATAGTCATTGTCCTATCCGTTCGGTTAACGACCCTCCACCAGTCAAGGAAGCGGTGGGTGAGAGTGGACACCCATTAAACTGCCATTTTATAGGCAGTAACCTTATACCCCTCTTATAGACCGGTTTCGTGAATGAGGCCTAATAACGGTAAGACTGTCTTTGTTCTTATACATATATATTATTAACTTATAATACTATAAAGTATAAGGGTTGAATTTTAACTTTTAAAATTCTAAGGGTTTAACTTGGAATTAAATTATTCATGAGGGAAACTTTACAAATTCCAAAACTTGAGGGCTAATTTTGAAAAATTCAAAAACTTTTCAATTCCATAACTTATGTGTTTAAAGTAGTTTTAATGAAAAACTTTTCAAGTTCCATAACTTGAGGACAAGTTATGGAAGACTTTTAAACATTTAAAAAATGAGACTCTCCATTTTTCATAACTTATGGAAATCTTATGAGTTTTAATAATCATAAATGTGACTTTTCATATAACTTGAGGACAAGTTATAAAAACACATATTATGAACAACTTTTAGATTAATTTGGATTGAAAACATATTATCACATAACTTTTCTATTAATCTAAATCAACTCATAAGAACAAGATAATTCAAATCAAACAATTTTCATGTAATTAGCCTAACCATTAAACTAATACAAAACATGAATCTGTTGACAATTATCTATGAAATTGGATTAGCATGAACATTACCACATCAAAAACAGGTTTACAACTTCAAAAACAGCTTAGGGTAATGTTCCTAGTTCAATTCCAGCCAAAAAACTCGAAAATATGTTATGTGGGGGTCCAACTCGTCGAGTGCATGAACCAACTCGACGAGTTGGATGAATTTGTTCATGGACTCGGCGAGTCCACTGTCCAAAACAGCATAAAATCGATTTTTTCAGCATTTTTCAGCAATTTGCATCAAGTATAATTGAAAACAAGCCTAGGCTCTGATACTACTGTTGGGTTTTGAGCATTCTAACACTCCTAAGGTGTACATGCAACCCTAATTACCTTGGATCTATGTTTTCTCTATTATACATGCAAATATCAAATTTCCAAGGTATTGTTCTAACTAGCATAATATGAAGTACATATAATATAAATTCTAGTAGAATTACATACCTCCTTGTTGTAGCTTGATTCCATGAAGCTTAAGAGCCTAGTGCCTCAAATGTGACACCTCAAATTGCTCACACAACATCACCAACATCTTGGAATAACTTGAGAAAAAAGGTTCCTATGCTCAAATCGGCTAGCCCTCATGTGTACACATACTAGTCCCAATTTCTTGAGCCATGGGTCCTTATATACGATGGCTATTAGGGTTACACCATGTAACCCATGTCTTTCCATATTCTTCATGTTCCATGGGTTAAACCCCCCATGGAGTATCCATGGGTTACTCCATGGGTTTAGCCCAACATGAAGAACTATGGATCATAAGCCCACATATATAAGAATGAATGATTTACACAACCAATCCCCATATATTTTATTAGTCTCCTTTTGAACACAAAATTAATTCCAAATTAATTCTTGATCAATACTAATTAAATAATATGATTTTATATTAATATATTAGAACTTATAATATATTAACAAATCATAAATATCCTTTTCTCACAAAAGTTTATCCAAATTGTTCTGATGCCATGCAACCCAAATGGACCATGCCAAATCGGGTCAAGTACATACCAATTATAGTTATGGACTTAGACACTAATCCAACAAGGTGGAGGCGGGGTGGTGGTGGGTTGGTGGGTGGTTGCGAGTGGTGGTGAGCGTGATGGGTGGTGGTTTTGGTAGGTGGTGGAGGTGATGGGTGATCGAGGTGGGTGGTGGTGGTTGGGTGGTGATGATGGTGGGTGGTGGTTATGGTGTGTAGGTGGTGGTGGTGACGGGTGGTGGCTAGTGATGGGTGGTGGGTGATGGTGGTGATGGTGGGTGGGGCTGGGGGTGGTGGGTGGTGGTGCTTGGGTGGTGGGGGCGGTGGGTAGTGATTGGTGGTGGGTGGTGGTGGGTAGTGATGGGTGGGGGTGGTGGTGGCGAGTGGTGGTGCTTGGGTGGTGATGGTGCTGACGAGTGGTGGTTGGTGGTGGTGGTGGGTGGGTGGTGGATGGTAGCGAGTGGTGGGTAGTGATGGGTGGTGGATGGTGGTGGCTGGTGGTAGTGATGGGTGGTGGTGGTGGCTGGTGGTAGTGATGGGTGGTGGAGGTGGGTGGTGGTGGTTGGGTGGTGATGGTGGTGGCGGTTGGTGGTGGTTATGGTGGGTGGTGGTGGTCGTGGGTGTTGGTGGGCGATGGGTAGTGATGGGTGGTAGTTGGTAGTTGGTGGTTGGTGGTTGGTGGTGGTGGTTGATGATGGGTGGTGGTGGCGGGTGGTGGTGATGGGTGGTAGGTAGTTGTGGTGGGTGGTGTTGGTTGGTTGGTGAGTGGTGTTAGTTAGTGAGTTTTTGAATTGTTTGTAACTATTTTTTGATTTATATGAATATTATTGTATAATTTTAATTAATAAAATAGTGTGGTCCAAATTTGTTCTCAAATGTTCTCGCGATAAGAAATGTTCTCGATTGAACGCTCTCATATATATATATATATATATATATATATATATATATATATATATATATATATATATATATATATATATATATATATATATATATATATATATATATATCATTACCTATATGTTAAAGAGTTCTATTTTGGTACACGTCGACCAGTTCCTTCCCTCCTCCAATAGAAAGTATTGGGCGGCTATTTTAACGTATACTATGATGGTGCTTCACACCGCCTCAAAAATAAAAGATATGTCGTTGGGGGGTTTTCTTTTTTTTTTACTCTTTATTTCTCCTCGGTCTCCTCCAATAAAATCTATCGCCATTTCCTTAGTGGTGTTTGTCTTCCTGCTTCACCAATCATTGATGGCGCATGTCATATATATCGGTTGTGATATCGTCTGCCTCCGGGCTTCTTTCTTGATGACACATCGGTCCTCCTACCTGCCTGCTTAGGCCCACTTTTGTTTCACTCAACCTTTTATCACCGTCGTAGACTCAGAGTTCATCTTATCTTCTTGATGTCATTCCCCTCTTCTATTATCTACCTTTCTACAACCTATTATATGAAATTTGCAGGTAACCATATGTTCTTTCTAAATAGATGAGCCAAAGACCAAAGTAAGCTTTCTCGATTGTGTGTGTTAATACTATCTGTGTGTTTGATGTCTAATTTTGTTCCAGAAGACAAAATCCACTATCTCTTTTCTACACAGACTTCCCTCATCTTTTTTCTCATTGCCATATCTTCCTAAATAATTCAAGTACGCTCCAGCCATAATATTTTCTAATTTGGTGGTTTGTTGTTTCCAATTTTAGGGCGTATCAATTCAGGTAGTTTGGTCGCACGCCTTCCTCACAGTGCGCTATAGGTCCAGCCAGCTGACGTCACTCCTTCATATCCAAGAACATCGATTTTAAGTATGGTTATTGATTTTATAGCAAAGAAAAAGGCACTTGAAAAAAAGTGGAATATTTTTATCATTTGGACTTGCGATTGAAGGGTTCGAGGCCCGAGTATCCTTCTAATTGCATATGGCAGGTAGTTAAATTGAATATATCAGTTGATATTGATGGAGGGTTAGGTACAAAGTTCATAATTTTGATTTGGTTTTACTTGGTGTTTCACCAGTCCCCTTCTTCCACATCCTCCCTAATCAAACCCTCTATGCTGAAAAGAAACGAACGGATAAAGAGGTGAGATTTTTTATTCAACGATTTTCAATACCAATCAATTTTGTCTTCATTTTTCTTTTGAACATAGGTTTTTCAATCTTGAGTTTTTAGAATTCTAAATCATTAAAACAAGGCCTTTCAGATATCATAAATACGTTGTTCCTTCTTGATTTTAATATGTTTTCTATAGGTATTTTATTCATCAACTAAATTAAAGAAATTTGTTTCAGGTTAAAAGGTCAAATTGATGTCACAGAAGACTTCTTTGCATAGGTTCTTAAAGTTGTTTCAGGTTTCAATCCACCAGGTGCTCTGCCTTAAAATTTCCTTTAAGTAACATCTCTAGGGCCTGTAAGTCACCAGAGTCTTGGCAAGCTAATGGCATCGCTTGAGCTAGGTAATAAAATCAATTGGCTTTTCAAATTCAGGGTTCCTTATGATTTTTATCATTGTTTATATTTTTAGTCAGGTGTCTTATTTATTCTTCTCCAATTTTGTTACCGGCTCTTGCTTCTTTATCGGTTATCAACAAGGTTAGTTTCGATCGAACCCTTCATAATAATAATCTATAAATATACAATGGTAAATATATTAATAAAAGGTTGTTGATTTTGTTGGAGTAAACCTGCAACACACCTGCCAACAAGGTGTATTCCAAGTCACAGGAAAAAAAAACAGATCCATGTAACTGTTTACATTTAAACTCACATCTTCCTTGTATAACATTAAATCATGAAGGTTTATTTGTTGAATTTTTCATTATTTAAGAATGCATACTATTAGACAATTAATATACTTTAGGATTATAGGGATGCAAAGTGTAATTGTGTAATCTATATATATCTTATGTACTCTATTATTGATATATACAATACGTGATTTTACACCAAGATTGTCTTGGTATCAGAGCCTGTTTTCTCGGCAACCCTAATTATCACACC
The DNA here is from genome assembly GCF_052849685.1 of Lactuca virosa. Classification (NCBI taxonomy): domain Eukaryota; kingdom Viridiplantae; phylum Streptophyta; class Magnoliopsida; order Asterales; family Asteraceae; genus Lactuca; species Lactuca virosa. The sequence goes on along the minus strand of NC_136433.1, from coordinate 361,511,597 downwards.
CCCGAACTAGAACGGCGGAAACATCCGAAGGCGGGTGACTTCATTGTGTAGTATCATAACAATTGCATATAAATGAAACATAGCAAATCCAAACATCATACATTATAACAAGCTTACATTTGTCTTACATCGTGTTTATGTTCTCAAATATTACACAAAAGAGACATTAGTAAGCAAATTCCAAAAGATAGCAAAATAATCTTGAGTCCGCGATCCAACAACCTGCTTATTGGTTTCATGAGAATACAAGTCGTTTGAAAAGCGTCAACATAAAATATGTTGGTGAGTTCATAAGCATTTTCGTATAAAACTTGATGATAGTTTAGAAATCCAGAAAATCCAATATTTTCTTATCAAAATCGTTGTAAGTCTTGTTTCAAATCGAGTATAATTGCATGTGTGTCTTAGTTCTTTGTTTTCAAAATCGTATAAAATCGTTTCCTCCAGAAATCCTATATTTTCTTATGTATAAAATAGTAGCTTTTAAAACAATAACACTTGTGTGAAAAGTCTCGTTTGAGGTGATTCAAAACATAGTTGATTATAAACCAAAGGTGAAATCTGTATAAGTACACTTCTGATATATCCGCTTTAAATGTTTATCAAATCGATTCAATAGTAGCAAAGTCGGATAAAATGGCTTTCCTCTCTATATATTACTAAGTGAGATCCCATTTACCGGAAAATGTCAAGTTATGATTTGTGTAAAACTATGCCTTGTGTAAAGTTATGACAGCAGCTTTATGACATGCAAAATTTTCTGTCATAAAGTTTCTATTTGCATATAATTCTTGGTGAACTTACTTATATCAAATTTTTATAAATAACACCTTTACAGTTTGCAAATAGTCATTTATGGAACACAAAGTTCCAATTTCGAAATTCTAGACTTAGTGTCAACATTTCAAGGTCTATTTCAGCAACTTTTATTTCTAGTTATGAAAAGCATGGATACAAGGGTGCATGTTGAACACTCCCCAAAACTTGGGAGGCTCCTTTTGTAAATTGTATTGTTCATGTAGTGATTAAAATATTATTTGTTTTCATGGGTTCTGTGAAACCTTACGTTCACAGGGAGTTGCAAAAAAAAATATAATAATATTTCAACACACATAGCAAACACACGTATACATGCAATCATTCAAGAATTTAGAACAAGAGATGACTTGTACTCTCCCCCAAAATCAATAAAAGCTTATGAAAAAGATGGGGTATGAAGCTCACATTGGTTATCTTTGCTGGGTGGTTTGAAGAGTGATGAGGAAGTCTCCAACTCCAAAACTTGGAAGATTCTTAGATCTCTAAAGGATTCTAGGAATGATTTTCATGTGTGAATATAGTGAAATCTTAGAATAATGGGAAGAATATTTATTTAGAGAGGATAAAATACTTACACAAGAAATATGGGAATTTCCTTTGAAGAGATGAACTTGGAGCTTGAAGGAGTTGAGAGTGTTCTTGTGAGTTTTCTAGAAGTGAGGAGTGAGAAGTGGAATAAGGGAGGAAAGGTTCAGGTATCAAAAGAAGAGGATAAGGGTGACTTGACATTTGCATGGAAAGCTGGTGGGTAAAGCTTAATTCCTTTGGATAATACATGTTTATTTGGAATTTGCATGGGGAATGAGGAATTAGGATCACATCATAAAGTCAAACCCCTTTATTTGCTTAGAATCTCCTTAAAAATCTTGGGTTCTATTTTATATGAATATTTTAAAATAATTGATTTTTGCATAAAATAGTGATTTAAGGGGTCTAAGATAGGAAAAATATGAGTTTGGTGTGATTTCCGGCGTCAAAATGCCTTCAAATGATAAAAAGGTCCGAAAATGGCAAAAATCCGGAGTGGGGGCTGGTTTCTGCGAGGGTCCGAAGGCTTAAGAGGGATTCCGGAGCCACTAAGGAAATTCCGGAGCATCTTCTCGGATTTCCGGATCATACAGAGGAGTTCCGGAGCTAAATCTCGCAATTCTGGAGTGACAGGCGAAGTTCCGAAGTCAGGAGGCGGCGTTAGTGGTCTGGACCGAGCAGGTGCGAAGCGACTCAAAATTCCGGAGCGGGTCTAGACGTTTCCGAAGCAGCCTTAAGCGAGATCTTCCGGAGTCATGCAAGAAGGTCCGAAGCACAAGGGTTCCGAAAATGCACTGCTCTTGGTTCCTTAGAAGGTATTTCGGACCAGGAGGGTTCCGGCCAAGAGGGTTCCGGACCAAGAGGGTTCCGGCCAAGAGGGTTCCGGACCAAGAGGGTCCTTTTGGGTTTTCTCCTCCGGTTTTGGGCTGTTTTCGACTAAAGAAGGTACATAGAGAGATTTGAGAGAGATTTCACATACTTGGAGAGATTTGGGAGAGATTTCATATTCTTGGAGAGATTTGGGAGAGATTTCACATACTTGAAGAGATTTGGGAGAGATTTGATATTCTTGGAGAGATTTGGGAGAGACTTCATATTCTAGGAGAGATTTGGGAGAGATTTGATATCATTGGAGAGATTTGGGAGAGACTTTATATTCTTAGAGAGATTTGGAGAGAGACTTCATATTCTTGTAGAGATTTTGGAGAGAGAGAGATACAGTGGGAGAGATTGAGAGAGACTTTGTCGGGGGCCTTTATTAATGTTTTTCTTCATAGTTCAAAGGTCGTAGACTTAGTTACATCCCATTTCGAGTGTTATATACCCCCGAAGGGCACTTACTAATGTTTTATAGAGCTATTACTTCCTCAATAAGATTAGGGTTTTAAATTCTGAACATTTGAAACCTTCAAGTGCTACTTTGCATTAAGATTTATAGTCATACATTAGCAAACATAAGTAAACCCTAACAAATAAACACTAGATGAGTTGACCAAATGACCCATTAACATTGACTTGACTTTGACTTGACCAGAAACTTGCCGGTTGTCACATCATCCCGCGCTTGAGGGAATTTAGACCCAAAATTTTGCCTTGAAGTAGCCTTCAAGAGTTCGCGAAAAGATGGGGATACTTCTGCAGCATTTGATCTTCACGTTCCCAGGTGAATTCAGGTCCGCGTTTGGCACTCCAACGAACCTTTACAAATGGGATGCGACTGTGCTTAGTACGTTTCACCTCTCTGTTCATGATTTCAACTAGCTCTTCCACGAATAAGAGATTCTCGTTTACCTTGATCTCTTCCAGCGGAATTACAAGGATTTCATCCGATAAACACGTTTTCAAATTCGGTACATGAAATACGGGATGCACGTTGCTGAGCTCTGAGGGCAGCTGCAGCTTATAGGCCACGGGACCAATTCGGGCAAGACTCTCGAATGGTCCGATGTATCGCGGGTTTAACTTTCCTCGTTTCCCGAAGCGGATCGTCCCTTTCCAGGGAGAGACTTTTAGTAGCACGCGGTCTCCCACTTGGAACTCCAGCGACTTTCGTCTTTTGTCTGCGTAACATTTCTGTCTATCCCGGGACTTTTAGTCGTGACCTAATTTGAACGATTTTCTCAGTTGTTTCTCGGATGATCTCAGGTCCTGTGAGGGTGCTATCCGGTAATTGCTGTGACATCCGCCTAAAATGGATTCGGGTCAACCCAACCCAATTGGAAATTTAATAAACCCTACTCAAGATTACTTGACGCTAATAGGATCAAAACGCATACACTACGATATAAATTGACGTTCATAGCAACATAGTATAGTACAACGTTATAACTATAATCAAATTAAATTATGATACCATATTAAAATCAAATCAAAGTATAATGCTCTAATTAAATTAAAAGAATCAAACTTGAATGCTATAATTAAACTTCAAATCAAAGTAGATTGTTATAATCAAATAATAACCTATCTTTTATAAAACTCCCTTTTTATAAACTATACATTAAATTTTATAAAACTCTATTTTTATAAACATTACATTAAATTTTATAAAACTCTTATATTAATTATGTAAAAGATGCTTGTGTTAGTGGGAAATTATGAAGACCACCAAAAGCAAAAAGATTATTCCCATGGTCTCCCACTCACACCTCCCATCCACTTTCCTTTCCTTTTTCTCCCAACACATTATTCTCTTCACCACTTAAACCTTCTCTATTCTTTCTCTCACTCTCAATCTCGAAATTCGTACAAGAAATACTCATATTCCAGCCAAGAACAATCTATTATACTCAAATCTTCATCCCTCTTGAAGCATTCATCAAGATATGTTGTTAAAAGTTTGAAATTCATACAAGAAACAAATTAAATCCACCAAACTATCTAAAACTCATTTTATGCATAAAACTGATTTTTCTCAGAGTCCCATCAATAAAATAAGAAGTTCTGGAAATTTTCAGAAAATAACTTATTTTTATTGAATTACTATAATTATTGCAATAAAGTAGGGCAATATGTCACATAAAATACTTTTTGCATACAATAAATTCTGAGCAAATTCTGGGATGACCTATATATTGATTAAACATAATTTATGAAGTTTCATGCATTTATATTACTGTTTACTATTATTTATGATTTTATTGATTAATTAATAATGAAATATATAAAAAATACTTCCCATAGTCACAAATATCCGAAACTTATACAATGGGCTCTATATCATGTTATAAAACTATAGTTAATTTTACAGAATTTTTGGGAATCATTTATTATTTTTCCCGGATTTTGTTGTTGTTTAATCATTAAAGTATTAAATAAATACTAAAACAGTTCAGAAAAATATAAAATTTTTACAGTAATTAATATTATATGAAATAATGATTTCCTAATAATTTCATAATTTTTCAATACTGTTTACTATTTAAAACCATTTTCCTAAGTATTTAAGCATGTAAAAAATGAATTTTAATGATTATTTCATATAAATAATTGTTAAAATCTGTAAATAATTATAATTGGGCAAGTTATTATTTTAATAAGAAATTATTAAAATCTGGCCTAAATTGAAAATATAAATTAATTATGTAAAGTAATTAATTCAATTTAAAATTCATTTAACAAATGAATACCTTAATATTCTAATCAAAATGAGTTATTGTTAATTCATCTAATATAAGAATATGTGTCTAATTATTTGTATTAATACTCCATTCTCGTTTACCAGTTCCTAAACCAAAACTATTAATTATATTAGGTTCTACGCCATTTTGACCCGAACCGTCTATCGTACGACACACGCATTTCGTTTTGGGACTAATGTGAGTAATCTACCCCATATTTTATAATTTTCAATACTTTTGGGGTGTATCATGTGGTTCTAATATGTTCCAACTTCATTTTATTGTTTTATCACAATTGAGACATTGTTGGGACATTTATACGTGAGTCATTAATTGTATAACTATGGTTTGTTTACGCTACCTGTACTTGTAGTGCATTACCATTTTTAGTCTAATCTCCATGACTATGCCCGTATTCTTGAGGTACGTTATGGAAAATAATAGCGCTATTGGGTTGACCACCCCGCCTTGGGACGCTAAGGTGATTAATCGCACGTGGTTGAGTGTGTTTGATGATTAGATGCTCCATCCTATATATATTTATATATATATATATATATATATATATATATATATATATATATATATATATATATATATACATATGTATATATAGGGTGAGGACTCATTGTTGTTGTTATCATTTGTTAATCAATTTTTGATTTATAAACCGTTATCTCAAATACAATTGTTTGCCGACTTCAAAAGAAAACAAATTTCAAATTATAAATGTTTCAACTTCACAATTTTCTCTACTAAAATTAGATTACTCACCAACTCTCGTAGTTGACCTGTTTTTACCCATGATGCAGATTTGAAGAATGAAGTTGATGAAAAATAGGTTGTGCCTTAGAAATCCACAAGACTATTTAAATTTGATGTAATAAATGTTGTTCGTATTTGGATTTGTATTTGTATGTTGTGGATCTTGTTTGCGTACTTAGTACTTAATTGAATCTAATCATATTATAACATAGTTGTCATGAGACTTTGAACAATATATCACGCCTTGATCGATTCCGACAAGGATCGGGGTGTGACAGATTGGTATCAGAGCCCTTGACTATAGGGAATTAGGTTAATTGCCTTGACCTAGTCTATAGCCTCTAGGGTCCTCTCGTATGCTAGTTTATAAAATGCACACACAACTGCATGCAATTCACACTTAGAAAATCCTAGGAATACCTTTGTGTGTTAATTGCTCCCTTAAGTGCATACGTATTACTCCTGACACTTACATGTGTGCATACACTGGTGAATATTCTCCTCTTTCTCTGAAAATCACACACATATTCAAGTGGTTTTAAAAAAAATGTATATACATATATATTCCTTAGAGCTCATAGGAAATTCAAAGTCATCCACTCTAGTTGGGTAGGATCATAGTAATGGACGCGTAGTAACTGGAAGGGGGAGGTGCCGGTAGCCCGAAAGTCCTGACTAGGCAAGCATTCGTATACATCCCAATCAACCGAGGGACCAGTTTGCTTATCTGGGGACCAAAGGCGAGAGTTCCCAAACCTATAGGTCAAAGCGCGTCATTCACATTACTTTTGAGCCATCAAAATACCCGACCTTATCAAACGTATCTGAAAGGATACACTCCAAAATGGCCAACTCATTGGACTATTAAGTTCCCTAATGGGCCTAGTAGTGGGAAAGACATGTGAAAACTTAGTTTTGTGGGGGCCCACGCAAGTGCTACATGTTTCACATTTAGTAACCATGGAAAGCCCAAAAGGTTCCCAACACTCCTAACCATGGCCCAACAAGTGTTTTACAATTATTTTACCCAACAATGTCTAAAAACATTATTTCCATAATCAATTTACAAATAACTCACAAGTCCATATGCGTGTTTCTCGTAGATGGCATTACGACCCCCATACGCTGCTCGCAACAACCGAAGGCTAGCTGCCCTTATCGCCAAAGAGGTAGCAAACGTCATCCCAAAAATTGCAACCCAACTTCATTCTCTTCAGCCACAAGCTCTAGCAACCACTCCTCGTTGCTCGTTCAAGCACTTTCGTAACTGCAATCCGCCTTACTTCAAAGGCATCGATGGTGCCACCGCACTCCTCACATGGATTGAAGAAATGGAGAGTACTTTCATCCATAGCGAGTGTCCTGAGGACCTGATGATCTGTCATGCTACAGGGTGCCTTCAAGGTCATGCTCTCACATGGTGGAACCTAGAAAAACAGGCAAAGGGAGAGGTTGTTGCCTTGGGAATGACCTGGTCAAAACTAAAGTAACGCATGATGGAGAAGTTCTGCCCTGACAGCGAATTGCAAACTCTCGAGGATGAATTCTGGAATCTGAAACAGGTGGGAGGCGACAACGCGACCTACACCAATAGATTCCATGATCTCTCGAGACTCCTACCTCACATGGTTCAACCTATGAAAACTGCAATACGCCGCTACATCAAAGGGTTACCACGCCAGATCCGTGATTCGGTGACCAGCAGCAGGCCATCTACCCTAGAATCCGCCATTGAAATAGCAGGTCAACTCAACGAGGACAATATGAACGATGGTATCCTCCCACGCAAGGGTTCAAAGATGTCAACTGAAAAGCCGACCCCTAAGACCCCCCTAATTGTCGAGTCCGAGTCCTCCCACCGACATGACAAAAAGAAGCGGAAAAGTCATCACCACAACCATGCTGTTATTACCCCTGGTACTCCTATCACCCAAGTCACCCCACAAGCCCAACCGAATAAAAAGTCGTATACCGGACCTCACCCCCTCTGTAACCACTGTAACTATCACCATATGACCACCAGCCCGTGTCGCCTCTGTACGAATTATGGTCGCTATGGCCACTTGGCGGACACATGTCGTGCACCAAAAACTCAGCGACCACTCTATCTACCCTCAAATCAGCAAACACAAACCCGATATCCAACTGGAACATGCTTCAACTGTGGTGACCCCACCCATTTCAGAAACGCGTGTCCTAGGCTAGTCAATATCATCAACACCCAAGCCCAGGCAAATCCAACAATGCAGGTTCCAGCTCCCAAAGGCCGAGCCTTTGTCATTACCGCAACCCAAGCAAAGACCGATAACAAGGTCGTAAATGGTACGTTTCTCATAAATGACTGCTACGCGTCAGTACTTTTTGATTCAAGTGCCGATAAAAGTTTTGTGTCTTTGGAATTTGAGCCCATACTTCACACATCTCGCACGATTCTTGATGAGTACTTTACCGTAGAAGTCGCCGATGGAAAATACGTTTCACTCAATGCAGTCATCCAAGATTGCACTTTCGATTTTTGCGGTCATAAATTTTCTGTCAATTTAGTTCCTATGGAACTTGGTAGCTTCGACATCATAGTAGGAATGGACTGGCTATCCCAAAACCATGCTGAAATAGTATGTTACGATAAGTTCATTCGTATTCCTCTCGCCGACAGTCAAAGTCTTCGTATTTATGGCGAGACTCATTCGAAAAAGCTTAGTCTTATGTCATGTACTCAAGCTCGATCGTATCTACGAAAAGAATATATGGCTTTCTTAGCCCATGTGGTGGAAACAAAGGTCAAAGAAAAGAAGATCGAAGATATTCCGATAGTACGAGACTTTCCCGACATCTTTCCTGATGATGTATCTGGACTCCCTCCAGTACGTGAGCTAGAGTTCTGCATCGATCTTGTTCTTGAGGCTACTCCCATAGCCAAGTCTCCATATCGGTTGGCTCCAGCCGAGATGCAAGAATTGGCAAGTCAGCTCCAAGAATTAACCGATAAGGGATTTATCCGCCCTAGTACTTCACCCTGGGGAGCCCCGGTTCTCTTCATAAAAAAGAAAGATGGTTCGTTTCGTATGTGTATCGATTATCGGGAGTTTAATAAATTAACCATCAAGAACCGATATCCGTTACCTCGGATCGACGACCTTTTTGATCAGCTTCAAGGAGCTTCATGCTTCTCCAAAATTGACCTTCGCTCGGGTTATCACCAACTTCGAGTACGGGAAGAAGACATCCCCAAAACCGCTTTCCGAAGCCGCTATGGTTATTACGAGTTCACTGTTATGCCTTTTGGCCTAACAAATGCCCCTGCCGTATTCATGGACTTGATGAATCGGGTATTTAAACCTTATCTCGACCGTTTTGTTATCGTCTTTATTGATGACATCCTCATTTACTCCAAGACAAAGGCAGAGCATGAAAGACACCTTCGCCTAACTCTCCAAACGTTGCAAGGAAATCGGCTCTACGCCAAATTTTCGAAATGTGAGTTTTGGTTAAATGAGGTACAATTCCTTGGTCATATTGTAAGTGACAAGGGTATTTTAGTCGATCCCGCAAAAGTTGAAGCAGTCCAGAATTGGAAAGCCCCACGTACCCCCAAGGAAATTCGGTCCTTCCTCGGTTTAGCCGGTTATTACCGGCGTTTCATTTCAAATTTCTCAAAGATTGCTTTACCGCTTACTTCTCTCACTTGCAAGGGTACACCATTTGATTGGGGACCCAAGTAGGAATACGCTTTCCAAACCCTTAAACAAAGTTTGTGTAACGCTCCGATTCTTACACTCCTTGAAGGATCCGAAGATTTCGTGGTATTCTGCGATGCCTCCAATCTCGGTCTAGGTTGTGTTTTGATGCAAAAGGGAAAGGTTATAGCTTACGCATCACGACAACTCAAAATCCACGAAAGAAATTATACGACTCATGATTTGGAGCTCGGTGCCGTGGTTTTCGCTCTTAAAATTTGGAGGCATTACCTTTACGGCACTAAATGCGTAATTTTCACCGACCACAAGAGCTTGCAACATATTCTTAATCAAAAGGAACTCAATATGAGGCAAAGACGATGGGTCGAGCTCCTAAATGATTACGAGTGTGAAATACGCTATCATCCGGGCAAGGCAAACGTCGTAGCCGACGCGTTAAGTCGAAAAGAACATGCCCATGAATTTCATCTAATATGTTCTCCTATCTTGTCCAATCTCAGCGACCGAATTCGAGGAGCCCAACACTCGGCAATTACCGAAAATGACATGCCCACGGGAATTGATGGGGAGTTGGAAACTAAATCTGATGGTATTTTCTATTATCAAGATCGCATCTGGATCCCAGATCGTGACAATCTTAGTATATTCCCGATGGAAGAAATCCATAAAACCCGATATTCCATTCATCCGGGCACTGACAAGATGTATCATGGCCTGAGAACCAATTATTGGTGGTCGGGAATGAAAAAGGATATTGCCTTATTCGTGGCCAAATGTCTTACATGTTCCAGGGTCAAAGTAGAACATCAACGACCCTCTGGACTATTGGTCCAACCAGAAATCCCCAGGTGGAAATGGGAAGCGATCGCCATGGATTTCGTAACCAAACTTCCCCGTACCACAAAAGGACACGACAGCATTTGGATAATCATTGACCGTTTGACCAAATCCGCTCATTTCCTTCCCATTCGTGAAAATTTCAAAGTCAAAAAACTTGCTCGGATTTACATCAACGAGATAGTTAGTCGGCATGACATTCCTCTCAGCATCATTTCAGATCGTGATGGGAGATTTCTCTCTCGGTTTTGGCAATCACTTCAAGCAGCCATGGGAACCCGCCTCGATCTCAGTATCGCCTATCATCCTCAGACCGATGGTCAATCTGAGAGGACAATTCAAACACTCGAAGATATGTTGAGGGCGTGTGTCTTGGATTTCGGAGGAAACTGGGACTCTCATTTACTGTTGGTGGAATTCTCCTATAATAACAGTTATCATTCTAGCATCAAGATGCCACCATTTGAGGCATTGTATGGCCGTAAATGCTGATCTCCTATTTGCTGGCATGAAATTGGTGAGTCCCACGTGATTCGCGCAACAGTGGATTCTCCAATCGTTGGTCCTGAGCTTATCCAGGAAACAACCGACAAAATCACTCAGATTCGCGATAACCTTCTCGCAGCTCGTAGCCGACAAAAGAGTTATGCCGACAAGCGACGCAAACCGCTTGAATTTACCCTAGGTGACATGGTCATGTTAATAGTGTCCCCATGGAAAGGTGTGGTTCGATTTGGACGCAAGGGTAAATTGGCACCATGCTACGTAGGCCCGTTTAAGATCATAAAAAGGATCGGACCAGTAGCCTACGAGTTGGATCTACCAACAGAGCTTAAGAAAGTTCACCCAGTATTTCATATAGCCAACCTCAAGAAGTGTTTAGCAGACGAGAACCTTCATGTTCCTCTCGAGGATATCCAAATCGACGAGACAATGCAATTTATCGAGAAACCCTTGGAAATTGCCAACCGAAAGGAAAAGCAACTCAAAAGAAGTCGCATTCCCCTGGTTAAGGTCAGGTGGCAGTCGGCACGTGGACCTGAGTATACATGGGAGCGTGAGTATCATATGCGTACCAAATACCCACAACTTTTCTCTTAAGGTACTCTCTTCTTAAATTTCGGGACGAAATTTCCTAAAGTAGGGGAGACTGTGACATCCGCCTAAAATGGATTCGGGTCAACCCAACCCAATTGGAAATTTAATAAACCCTACTCAAGATTACTTGACGCTAATAGGATCAAAACCCATACACTACGATATAAATTGACGTTAATAGCAACATAGTATAGTACAACGTTATAACTATAATCAAATTAAATTATGATACCATATTAAAATCAAATCAAAGTATAATGCTCTAATTAAATTAAAAGAATCAAACTTGAATGCTATAATTAAACTTCAAATCAAAGTAGATTGTTATAATCAAATAATAACCTATCTTTTATAAAACTCCCTTTTTATAAACTTTACATTAAATTTTATAAAACTCTATTTTTATAAACTTTACATTAAATTTTATAAAACTCTTATATTAATTATGTAAAAGATGCTTGTGTTAGTGGAAAATTATGAAGACCACCAAAAGCAAAAAGATTATTCCCATGGTCTCCCACTCACACCTCCCATCCACTTTCCTTTCCTTTTTCTCCCAACACATTATTCTCTTCACCACTTAAACCTTCTCTATTCTTTCTCTCACTCTCAATCTCGAAATTCATACAAGAAATACTCATATTCCAGCCAAGAACAATCTATTATACTCAAATCTTCATCCCTCTTGAAGCATTCATCAAGGTATGTTGTTAAAAGTTTCAAATTCATACAAGAAACAAATTAAATCCACCAAACTATCTAAAACTCATTTTATGCATAAAACTGATTTTTCTCAGAGTCCCATCAATAAAATAAGAAGTTCTGGAAATTTTCAGAAAATAACTTATTTTTATTGAATTACTATAATTATTGCAATAAAGTAGGGCAATAATTCACATAAAATACTTTCTGCATACAATAAATTCTGAGAAAATTCTAGGACGACCTATATATTGATTAAACATAATTTATGAAGTTTCATGCATTTATATTACTGTTTACTATTATTTATGATTTTATTGATTAATTAATAATGAAATATATAAAAAATACTTCCCATAGTCACAAATATCCGAAACTTATACAATGGGCTCTATATCATGTTATAAAACTATGGTTAATTTTACAAAATTTTTGGGAATCATTTATTATTTTTCCCGGATTTTGTTGTTGTTTAATCATTAAAGTATTAAATAAATACTAAAACAGTTCAGAAAAATATAAAATTTTTACAGTAATTAATATTATATGAAATAATGATTTCCTAATAATTTCATAATTTTTCAATACTGTTTACTATTTAAAACCATTTTCCTAAGTATTTAAGCATGTAAAAAATGAATTTTAATGATTATTTCATATAAATAATTGTTAAAATCTGTAAATAATTATAATTGGGCAAGTTATTATTTTAATAAGAAATTATTAAAATCTGGCCTAAATTGAAAATATAAATTAATTATGCAAAGTAATTAATTCAATTTAAAATTCATTTAACAAATGAATACCTTAATATTCTAATCAAAACGAGTTATTGTTAATTCATCTAATATAAGAATATGTGTCTAATTATCTGTATTAATACTCCATTCTCGTTTAGCAGTTCCTAAACCAAAACTATTAATTATATTAGGTTCTACGTCATTTTGACCCGAACCGTCTATCGTACGACACACGCATTTCGTTTTGGGACTAATGTGAGTAATCTACCCCATATTTTATAATTTTCAATACTTTTGGGGTGTATCATGTGGTTCTAATATGTTCCAACTTCAGTTTATTGTTTTATCACAATTGAGACATCGTTGGGACATTTATACGTGAGTCATTAATTGTATAACTATGGTTTGTTTACGCTACCTGTACTTGTAGTGCATTACCATTTTTAGTCTAATCTCCATGACTATGCCCGTATTCTTGAGGTACGTTATAGACAATAATAGCGCTATTGGGTTGACCACCCCGCCTTGGGACGCTAAGGTGATTGATCGCACGTGGTTAAGTGTGTTTGATGATTAGATGCTCCATCGTATATATATATATATATATATATATATATATATATATATATATATATATTATATATATATATATATATATATATATATATATATATATATATATATATATATATATATACATATGTAAATATAGGGTGATGACTTATTGTTGTTGTTATCATTTGTTAATATATATATATATATATATATATATATATATATATATATATATATATATATATATATACATATGTAAATATAGGGTGAGGACTTATTGTTGTTGTTATCATTTGTTAATCAATTTTTGATTTATAAACCGTTATCTCAAATACAATTGTTTGCCGACTTCAAAAGAAAACAAATTTCAAATTATAAATGTTTCAACTTCACAATTTTCTCTACTAAAATTAGATTACTCACCAACTCTCGTAGTTGACCTGTTTTTACCCATGATGCAGATTTGAAGAATGAAGTCGATGAAAAATAGGTTGTGCCTTAGAAATCCACAAGACTATTTAAATTTGATGTAATAAATGTTGTTCGTATTTGGATTTGTATTTGTATGTTGTGGATCTTGTTTGCGTACTTAGTACTTAATTGAATCTAATCATATTATAACATAGTTGTCATGAGACTTTGAACAATATATCACGCCTTGATCGATTCCGACAAGGATCGGGGTGTGACAATTGCCCTCGTGCCAGCTGGGTGTCACCCACCTCGGCCCAACAAAGGGGCGATCTGCACTTCCGGCCATACAAGGCCTCGAAGGGGGCGACTCCTATGCTTGTGTGGTAGCTGTTGTTGTATGAAAATTTGACTAGGGGCAAGTGGGTATCCCAGGCTTTGCCAAAATCTATCACACATGCTCGGAGCATGTCTTCTAGAGTCTGAATAGTTCGCTCACTTTGGCCATCAGTCTGAGGGTGGTAGGCAGTGCTCATATCCAATCGGGTTCCCAATGCTTTCTGGAGCGACTGCCAAAAACGAGAGGTGAATCTACTATCCCGATCCGAGATAATTGATATGGGGACTCCATGCTGTCTCACCACCTCTTTCAGGTATACCCGTGTGAGCCATTCCATTTTATACGTCTCCTTTATTGGCAAGAAATGGGCGGATTTTGTTAGTCGGTCAACGATTACCCAGATAGCATCCAGACCGTCTGTCGTCTTGGATAATTTGGTTATAAAATCCATTGTTATCCTCTCCCATTTCCACTCGGGTATTTCGGGTTGCTAAAGTAGACCCGAGGGCTTCTGATACTCCACTTTAACCTTGGCACAGGTGAGACACTTGCCTACGTAAGTGGCAATCTCTGCTTTCATGTTCGGCCACCAATAATGTTGTTTGATATCCAGGTACATCTTATCGGAACCCGGATGGATAGAGTACCTAGTCTTGTAAGCCTCATTCATTATCACATCTCAGAATCCACCGAACCTCGGTGTCCAGATTCGGTCCATAAGATAATAGGCTCCGTCTTCCTTGACCGTCAGATTCTTTTCCATTCCGCGCTATGCCTCATTGGTGACGTTTTCCGGCTTCAAGGCTTCATGCTGAGCTTCTTTGATTAGTGAGGATAGATGGGAATGGACGGTCATTGTAAATGTCTTTACTCGGTGACCCGAGTACTCCTTTCGGCTTAAGGCATCGGCTACCACATTTGCTTTGCCTGGATGGTACTTGATTTCACACTCGTAGTCGTTTAGAAGTTCGACCCATCTTCGTTGTCTCATATTCAACTCCTTTTGATTCAGGATATGTTGGAGGCTCTTGTGGTCTGTGAAAATGGTGCACTTTGTACCGTATAGGTAGTGCCCCCAAATATTCAATGCGAAGACCACAGCTCCCAGCTCGAGGTCATGGGTGGTGTAGTTTACTTCGTGGGTCTTTAGTTGCCTTGACGCGTAAGCTATCACTTTTCCTCGTTGCATAAGCACACAACCTAACCCTTGGTTAGAAGCATCGCAGTATACTACGAAGTCCTCCGTTACTTCTGGCAAGGACAACACTGGAGCAGTGCAGAGGGCTTGTTTCAGGGTTTGGAAAGCAGCTTCTTGTTTGTCGTCCCAATGAAAAGGTATGCCCTTCTGGGTGAGAGTGGTGAGAGGCTTGGCAATCTTGGAAAAGTTTTGGATGAACCTTCGGTAATAACCAGCAAGGCCCAAAAATTGTCGGATTTCGGTTGGGGTTCTTGGAGTTGCACAACCCTCAATAGCTTTAATCTTGGTAGGGTCCACATGTATTCCCTCTTCACTGACTACATGGCCCAAAAATTCCACTCTACGAATCCAGAACTCGCATTTGGAGAATTTCGCGTAAAGCTTTTCTGCTCTCAATGTTTCCAATGTTTGTCGTAAATGTTGGCTATACTCTTCCTTGCTCTTGGAGTAAACGAGTATATCATCGATGAAAACAATTACGAAGTTGTCAAGGAACGGCCGACAGACTCTGTTCATCAGATCCATAAAGGTTGCTTGTGCGTTTGTGAGACCAAAAGGCATGACCACGAATTCAAAATGACCATAACGGGTTCGGAAAGCAGTCTTTGGGATATCCTCCTCTCGGACTCTTAGTTGATGGTATCCGGACCTCAGATCTATCTTGGAAAAGTAGCTGGCTCCTTGGAGCTGGTCGAAGAGATCATCGATTCAGGAAAGTGGGTATCGATTCTTGACGGTTAGTTTGTTCAGTTCTCGATAATCTATGCACATTTGGAAAGATCCGTCTTTCTTCTTGACAAACAGAACCGGAGCTCCCCAAGGTGAAAAGCTCGGCCTGATGAATCCTTTGTCGAGAAGCTCGCTTAATTGACTAGTTAACTCTTGCATTTCAGCAGGAGCTAACCTGTAGGGTGATTTGGCGATTGGAGTGGCTCCAGGTACAAGATCGATTCGGAACTCGACCTGGCGCTCGGGAGGGATTCCTGGCAAATCCTCGGGAAATACGTCAGGAAAGTCACGTACTTCAGGAATATCGTTAAGCTTCTTTTCCTCCTTGGTTTTATCAATGACATGAGCAAGAAAGGCGTGATTCTTTTTATGCAAGCACTTTTGTGCTTGGATGCAAGAAATGAGTCGGAGGTTTGAACCGGGTTTATCGCCATAAAATATTAGGGTTTCGTTGTTGGGTAGGTGAAGGCGAACGGCCTTCTCGTGGCACATAATTTCAGCATGGTGGGGGATTACATCAAAGCTCCTCATATTAACAGGCATCAAACTTATTGGGAATGAGTGATTATTTAACGTTAGCATGCACCCTACGTAGATATCGTTGGTTGATTCTGTTTTACCGTTGGCCATTTCGACCGTATAAGTTTCGTTCAATTTGTGGGGATTTTGATTAAGTAGGTGTTTGAATTTGTGACTTATGAAGCTTCGCTCGGCTCCAATATCAAATAAAATGCACGCATAAGAGTTGTTGAGGAGAAACGTACCAGTCACCACTATTGGATCTTGCACCGTCTCACCTTGCCCCATGGCTAAGACCCTTCCTGCGTTCTAATTGTTGTTCTTGGGGCAGTTGCGTTTGAAATGGCCGGTTTCCCCGCATCCGTAACATGTGCGGCTGGCTCCGGCGTTGTTGTCATTAGGCAGTTTGTTTTGTTGTGGGGGCATCTTGCAATACCGGGCAGTGTGTCCTTTTCGATTGTAGTTGGTACATTGGAAATCTTTTCATGCCCCATAGTGGTGATAGTTACACTTGTCACACTTGGGACTGGATGCCACGTATGGCTTTGTTGGCGCGGTTGTGGTTGAGGCTGGGGCGGTTGGGGCTGCTGCTGCTGGAGCGGTAGCAGAATGGACCGCTACTATCCGAGGCTTCTTGGATGGCCCTGAATTTTGTCGCCCTTTACGCTTGTTGTCTCGGTTCTTCTTGTTCCCTCCTTCTTGTTTGTTTTCTCCCTCGGCTGCTTTGGTACTTTTCTTGTCACCGTGATCATAAAGCTTCTTTTCCAGGCGCTTTGCACTGTCGTAGGTTTCGGGTTTCGAGGCAATCACGTTACCTTGAATGGGAGGTGTCAGCCCCCAGATGAAACACTCGACCTTCTTTCCCTCGGAGGTAATCATACCAGGACACAAAAGGGATAGGTCATTAAACCTTGAGATGTACGCGTCAATGTCCGAGTTTTGCACTGTAAGGTTCCATAGTTCTTGCTCGAGCTTTTGTATTTCCCCTCGGGGACAGTATTCGGCGATTAACATCTCTTTGAGTTCTTCCCAGGTCATGGAGTTTGCAACGGGAAGTGTCATGGCCTCGATGTGTCCGTTCCACCATGACAGGGCCTGGTCGATGAAAGTGCAGGCCGCAAATTTGACTTTACTTCCTTCCGGGCGCTCACATATCTCAAACACCGACTCCACTTTCTCGATCCATCATTTCAGAGCTATGACTCCTCTGGTCCCATTGAAAGTACGAGGTCTCGCATTGGAAAAGTCCTTGTAGGTACAGGCCTTTACGGGCCCTTGATGCATACCGTTGTGGGAGCTTCCTGTCCCTTGGCCTTGTCCACCACCATTATTTCCGGCTTGGATGTGGGCTAGAGCTGTTGTTACTGCGGCTGAGACTGCCGCTTGGAAAGCCGCAGAGTTCATTTCCGGCGGGGGCGGTGGTGGTGGTGTGTTGTTATTCCTACGGGTTGATCTCCTCGGCATCTTTATGTCATGGATCAGAAGAACAATGAGTACCCAAAGTATTTTATTTCATGATTTTATAGAATAGAATCGGTGATTTGGTTGTGTGTGAGTAACTGTGGATATGAAATTAACATGCAATAATAGAAATAGAGCACATCACAGATAAGACATCATATATATCCGTTTTTCATTGATGTTAATTTCCCGAGTACATGAAAATTTTGCCTTTAAGGCATACAAGTACATGGAGTGCAATAAAATCTAACGAAGTAACGACTCCATGAGTAATGTAATCACTTAATCATGCCATAGATAATACATAGGGAAATGCATAAAGGAAAACCGATACAGTAGCGAATAAACAGATACTGGTCGCAATGAGTAGGGTCGGGTGGTGCTGTCGATGAGGTAGACGCGCCCTGGAGTTCGGCTAATCTACGCTCGGTGATTCGTACACGTTCCTCCAGCGCGGCATGTCTTTCCTGGTATCCTCTGACTTCCGCTCGTGCGGCGACAAGATCTTCTATGAGACGTTCCAGTGGGTAGAAGTCTCGCTCTAGGTCTCGCGTGCGAGCATCCGTAACCTGCATAGCCGCCAGCATCTGCATTACCCGGTCAGTGGTCACTTAAGCCTGGTCACCGATGTCCCTAATACGTCTGATCATGACAGGGAGTGCGCGATCCGCTGGTCCTCCATGCTGGAGGTTGTAGTAACCTCGGTTCATCCTAAATGGTGGTTGTTGACCCTAACGTCGGCCCCATCTCTCGATATCGTCCGCCCAAGGAGGTGTAGGGCCGTTGTAGCCCATCCTATGCGGTGGTACCCTTGCCATGTTGGGAGGGTTGATAACTTCAGACTCTGCGTCTGATTCCTCGTCCTCCTCAACCTCTTCCTCGTTATCTTCCTCGACTTCTTCATCGATGTCTTCTTCTTCAAACTCCACCGGTTCTTCAGGATCCTCCATGGGTTCCTCGGGGTCTTCTTCTGGGTCTTCCTCAATCCAACCCCCGTTCCCCTGATTGGGAAAGTAAGGGTCTCCGGGGAGGTGAAAGTCTGCCATATCGTCTGCGCGAGATTATATATAAGTACGAGAAAATGGATAAAAGGACAAAATACTCCTATAGTATTTTAATTATATTAGGTTTGCTACTTAAAACTTTTCGGTAACCAGCTGGGAAGCTTTAGAATTGTTGCAACACCACTACCACTCCTGAACACATGTTGGTCATATCTCGAACAAATATAGTTGATCAGGCTATATTTATTCCAGATATGATTACATAACTGCCCAGGTTTGACTGTAGTATTCAACCTTTAAGTTATCTTGTTTTGTTCTTGTTATGATACGGTCCTAGCAAGTATGTGTTCTATTAATCAGAGTGTTTTAGTCCCATTGTATTTATAGTTGTATATGTTGTATGGCTAGATATACTAGTTCACGAAGAGGGTCCTTTTGGGTTTTCTCCTCCGGTTTTGGGCTGTTTTCGACTGAAGAAGGTACATAGAGAGATTTGGGAGAGATTTCACATACTTTGAGAGATTTGGGAGAGATTTCATATTCTTGGAGAGATTTGGGAGAGATTTCACATACTTGGAGAGATTTGGGAGAGATTTGATATTCTTGGAGAGATTTGGGAGAGACTTCATATTTTTAGAAGATATTTGATATTATTGGAGAGATTTGGGAGAGAGTTCGTATTCTAGGAGAGATTTGGGAGAGATTTGATATCCTTGGAGAGATTTGGGAGAGTCTTTATATTCTTAGAAAGATTTGGAGGGAGACTTCATATTCTTGGAGAGATTTTGAAGAGAGAGAGAGATACAGTTGGAGAGATTGAGAGAGACTTTGCCGGGGGCCTTTATTAATGTTTTTCTTCGTAGTTCAAAGGTCGTAGACTTAGTTACATCCCATTTCGAGTGTTATATACCCCCGAAGGGCACTTACTAATGTTTTATAGAGCTATTACTTCCTCAATAAGATTAGGGTTTTAAATTCTAAACATTTGAAACCTTCAAGTGCTACTTTGCATTAAGATTTATAGTCATACATTAGCAAACATCAGTAAACCCTAACAAATAAACACTAGATGAGTTGACCAGATGACCCATTGACCTTGACTTGACTTTGACTTGACCAGAAACTTGCCGGTTGTCACACTAATTGCCGCCAACCTTCTTCAACACATTTGGCTGAACAATAGCCTTAATTCCTGGTTTCACTACACCTGAGAAAACTTCTCATAATGCTCACAAATTCGGTTTCACTCTTTCTCCCACAAACTATGGTTTTTGGAAAACCATAATTCATCCCTTTCTTGTCACAAACAATCTTATTGGTTATATCGATGGTTCGATTCCATGTCTATCTAAAACAATTGATCAGACCATTACTTCAGACAAAGAAACCACCATAAAAACTCAGCCAAACCCTAACTATCCTATTTGGACTTCCAATGATGCCCATGTCAGGATGTTGCTCATCTCAACAATATCAGAGGCTGCCTTTCCACATGTTTAAGTCACTACTACATCACGTGAAGTCTGGCTCTCACTAGAACGTGCATACGCCCCACACACGTCTTCTAGGGAATACACTCTCAAAACACAGTTACTAAAGATACAAATGAAGGGTGATGAAACATCAGAAGTCTTGCTCAATAGAGCAAAAGAATATGCCGATGCCTTATCCAACATTAGGGAAGCTTTCAAAGAAAAAGATTTGGTTATGCTTGTTATTGCAGGCCTTCGTGAAGATTGTAATGGTTTGAAATCGACTCTTCTTGCTAGACAAGTTCCAACTTCCTTTAATGAGTTACAGGGACTACTCTCAGATCACGATTACATGATCAAACAATCTATTCCTGTTGTTCCATCACAACAGGCCTTTACTACTAATACTATTGGCATGTCTACTCTAACACGTTCTTCACAACAGGATCTTGTTCAAGCTCTAAATCAACTTACTTCATAACTTGGATTTAGCCTACAACCTGTCTCCCAACAGCCACAAGCTTGCTTCACTTCATACTCTCAAAACAACTATGACCGTGGTCGCACCACCAACAACCGTGGGCGTGGACGTAGTCCGAACAATCGAACCAGCAGAGGACAATTCAATTGGGCATCTGTAACACCATAAATTTTCAAATAAAATTTTCATTTAAAATCACATAATTCTCGTAACACATATCACAAAAATCTCATATATTTAATTTATAAAACACAACTCCATAATTGTTTGATTAATAATTCTGGGTCCTCAAAACATAACTCTTTCTCTGGTGTGTACAATCAAGCCGGTGCCTTCCTGCGATTCTGAGAAAAACCTGAAACACATATCACATAACACGGTAAGCACGAAGCTTAGTGAGTTCCCCAAGATACCACATACAGCTCATTAGCCACTCGAGGCTATAACTCTGTAAGACCCTCCGGTCAATGTGTCTTATTGGGACCCTCCAGTCCCAAGGTTCGTTGGACCCTCTAGTCCGGTCTTAGTGAGGACCCTCCGGTCTCACAGCTGGTTGGACCCTCCGGTCCGGTCTCAATGTCACATAATATAGCACATATATCAGACAGACAAAAGCACTACTCAAGTAGGCACATAAGACCCTCTGGTCACACATAAATACCACTCTAGGTAAAGTATAGTGAGAAGACTCACCTCGAAGCAAGCAAGCAATTACACCTCATACACGAATCACCGATCTAGCCTCCGCCTAACACATATGATAATTATCTCTAATTAAAATCACAACTCTAAATAAACTCATACGAGCCCCTCTCTAACTCTTGGGATGGGTAAAAGACCATTCTACCCCTCCATGGTCTCCATTAATCACCTTGGTCAAACCCCTAAAAGTCAATAGAAGACAAACTCGAGTCAACAGTCCATATTTGACCTGACTCGCCGAGTGCACCCATATGACTCGTCGAGTCCCCTTGTTTCCTCATAAGTCTCATGGAGGTTGACTCGGCTCGTCGAGTTGACTCCCAACTCAGGGAGTTATCGCATGGTCGTGAACATCGGGACAAACCCTAACTGACTCGTCGAGTCAACTCATGGACTCGGCGAGTTCACTCAACTTGATTTCTCATTCAGACGTCCAAGGTCAGATCTACCACACCAGACTCTAGATCCAGTCCTTAAAGGCACAAAAGTCGCATAAAGTCTCGACCTTTTCGTTCATGCATGGCATATTAGACTCAAAATGCCAATACAAACTCCAACAAGGGTTGGATGCACAAAAGTTAGACTCTAGCTCAATAAAGTTGGATCTTTGGTCTCTTAAGTCCTTTTACAGTCCAAATCTGAGGTTTCAACCTCATGATATGCTCAAATAACTCATTGCCAAGAATGGATGGGAGAAGACCCTCAAAATCTCCCTAAACTAAGATCTCACAAAGGAGAGGTCAAGATAAGAGCTTTTTACCTTTGAACTGAAGCTAACCACTAAAGAACTCTAGATCTACAGCCCCTCCTTGATCAAACACACCAAGCTCTCCAAAACTCCTTCAAAGGATGCACAAAACCACTCAAATTAGCTCATCACTCATGTGACAACCCGAAATTTCTATCTTGTACAGTCATTCAATTCAATCCCAGTCAGACTTGTTTCTGCTATCTTTTAGCATTGTTAAAGTCCTGTTTGGGTGTTTTAAGCCTAGTACCTTAAAGGATAAAGTGTTAGGAAGTGTCGTATAGAGTTCAGTGTGCAGCATTCAAGCCGGAAACTCCACCACATGGATTTTACGGCCGTAAACTAGAGTTTACGGCCGTAAGCACCTCCTTGGTCGTGAACTCTTACCTTCTTATGAGTTATTCCTTCATTTTTCACCATTTTCACACACTTCCATCTCAAGAACTCATTTTCTCTCAAGTATCATCAAGAACATCCTTCTTGATCTTCAATCTTGTAAGTAGTCTTTCCATTTTCAAGCTGTTATTCTTCTATATCTAGTGAAGATTCATGTATTCATCCGTGAAATCATTCATTTTGGTTAGATCTTCAAGTATTCACACTTACACCAAGAACACCAAGAACACCTACTAGTTCTTGGACCGTGAATACCCCCCCTTCAAGCTTCAAAAAGTAAGTATCCTTCCATATACTACTTATCCTATAGAAGCTCTTAACTTACACCCTTGGAAAACAACCATTTCCCAAGAACAATTAGAGTTTACGGCCATGAGCATCTCCCTTGGCCGTAAACCCTCCTCAAGATCTTATTTGGCCGTAAACACCCTAGGTCGTAAACACAATGGCCCTAAACTCCATTGTGTGGCCGTAAACCCCTTAGATGCAATCCTTTGTGATTTAAACACTTCAATCTAAGTGTTTCCTAGTCCATAACGTGGTTTCCTTGAATTATTAGTTGTATATACACTAATTATATCCATATATATATATCATTATATGCTTAATAGGATCCGCTTGTGCTCGAGGCTTCACTTAACACTTAGCATCCTAAATCGATCTTTCATTCGTATCACTCACTACAGGTGAGTTCATACCCCTTAACTTATCTTTTAAATGATTTTAAATGCTTTTATGGGGGGGGGGGGGAATAGAAGTAGAACTATTATAGTTATTATATCAATCACATGTGATTAATAACTAACAAAACAAGTGGATTTTCTTATACTTCAAACTGTTTTATCAAACAAACTCTTCAAACCCTTTTATAAACCGACATCAAGTCATCTGTTACCATTAAAATGGTTAAAACTCTTTTATATGTTAACCTTTCTATTAAACTCTCTTAAACTTATATATTTGTCAAAATCATGTCTATATGTATATAGTTATATAAGTAAGGTTGAAAGGACTTCGGACTGATAACTCACTTTACTTCCTGTTCCTTGTTTGGTTGTGGACTTAGGGTACCTGGTTGTTTGTCCAAGTGTCATTTGAATCTTAGTTATATATTATGTATATGTGTATAGACATAAAAGTTCCTACATCAGTTCATCACCTTTTGTTAGCAAAGGTGTACAAACACACTCAGTCGCTCAAACAACATTTCTATTAAACAATAATAGGTATAGTTTAGAGGATCACTACTCACTATTTCTAGTACAATGAAACATACAAGAGTCAGTTCATTCATGAGTCAATACAAAGATACTATGATGAGAAACAAAGAGAATACACACTACACTATACAAGAGAACATACTATGATGAGAAACAAAGAGAACATACACTAAACTATACAAGAGAACATACTATGATGAGAAACAAAGAGAACATACACTACACTATACAAGAAAACAATCAATAAACTAGAACATACTATACAAACACTAGAACACTATAACATTAATGTGACCCACTACTTCATGGCATGGCAATCTACTGCTGTTTCACGTTATGTAACCAGAGTCTCCTGGAGGGAGAGCGTGAATTGGTGTATAGATCTATACGGGATTGACTATCCTACACCTTGCTGCTAGCTACAGTGGAACCTGCAGGTCTACGGGTGACTAATGTCATACCATTTCGATGTCTTCGAGCGTCGTGTTTTAACTAGTCGATCAAGCATGGTTACAACTATATCACATTTTACCTTAATTTAAACGATTGTTTTAAGGTAGTTAGTACAATGGTAGTTGCTATATACAAATACTACAAGTACATCATTTTTATTTTCCCAATACATTCAATTTGTGATCTTCTCACATAAACGGTAATGTAAACTATATTTCTGGTAAATGATAGTCTGTCTTTGGGAAAATTACAGACTTTTACAAACAAACAACATACAGAACATTCGGGCCTTGGTAGAAGGCTACTTTTAGTAGAAAATATAGGATTTTCTAGGAGATACAAACATTTACTACAAACACTTACAAACATTTACATCAAACATTTACAAACACTTTCATACAAGCAATGACACTAAAATACTTATGAACTCACCAACTTTAATGCTGATTTATGCTTTCAAAATAACTTGTATTCTCAGGTCACCAGTAGACAGGTACCGATGACCAGGTTTTGAGAAGACGGAGCTTTCAAGACTCGTCTATATTTTGATTATTCATTTTGGTGTCTTATAAACTACAGAACACACTTATATTAAAATTATATTGTTAATGAAATGGATGATGTTGTTGCTTGTTTACTATTATGCATTGTTGTGATACTGTACATGACTTCCTCCGCCCCAGAACGTTTCCGCCGTTCCGGTTTTAGGGTGTGACAGATTGGTATCAGAGCTCTGTTTATAGTGAATTGAGTATATCAACCCATAAAAGATATACAACTATAAACACAACGGGATTAAAATACTCTGACGCAGAGTTATACTTTTAAATAATAAAATATTTCACCGAAGTATACATACCTACATTCATACTAAAATCAGTGTCACTAGGACTAAACAAAAGTATTGCGATTGTTGGACAGCACAAGTAGGCTTGGAGACATATAATCAGATCTGGGAGTGATATAGCATGATCAACTACATATTTCCGAGAAGTGATTAGCATGTGCCTAGGAATGATTGTGGTGCTGCAGCAAGTCTAAAAACTTACCAACACTACTACAATGAAAACAGTAGAACAGAACATAAACTTAAAATACTATAGGAGTATTTTGTGGTACTATGATTACTTATGTGCAAACTAAAAAGGTCTTTATTAGTATGTCAATAGTTGCTGAGTGGATACGATAAGGTTATATGTGAATAAAGTGTCAGACTTAGAATCTGTGATCTTTGCTTTACTTCCTGTTCCTTGTTTGGTTGTGGACTTAGATTTAGGATCACTTATTCGAAGGTCTATCATGTTTTGGTTACATATGACTGGTATGCACTATGCAAATGTTGGAGTAACTGGTAAGGATCATCTTATAATTATCTTAATTAGTATGTCTATTAATTATTTCTTTTATCTCTATTCTCGCGTAGATAACATGGTTGGATTCCATCTCCCTGGCGACCCGTACTTTCCCAACCAAGGTAACAGAGGATGGCTCGATGCAGAGCCAGAAGAGAATCATCCAATCCCTTTGGATGACGACTTCGCATAGAACTTTTCGGAGGATTCTGACTCCAAATCCGAAGTCAACAACCTACCCCCAGTGGCTCAAATCCCAAATGCTAACCCTCGTCCAACATGTCAAGGCCCCACACGTCTATGGGCAACAAAATTGAACAGATGGAGTCACGAACAAGGTCAACCCTTACCTTACAATGGAGATCGAAGCTTCTATAACTTGAGTGAGGGAGGCTCAGCGAACAGAGTCCTGCCTATTCTAGTCCGCAGGATTGCTCGTACTGATGAGCAGGGTAGGGCGGCCATCAACCGAATCATGGAGGTTGATGCCGATGCGGGAGTCAATACCGTACGCATTCGCCATCTGGAGGCTGCTCATGCAAGGACTCAGAACCAGAATGCGGCCCTGCAGAGAGAACTTACTGCAACCTAAGCCGAAGTCAGGGAACTTCGAGCTCGGCAGACAACATCTGAAAGGCGCATGAGGGACATGGAGCGCAGTCTGGAAGAATCAAGGACTCATTCTAGTGGTTCTCATCGCAGATAGAGCCTACTCAACTTTCCCTTTTGGATATAACTTAGGTCTATGTAAAAGCTCTAGGTTTAGTTTCCTGTCTATGATAAGACTTTGAGCTTGTTAAGTCTTGTAAGGTCTTGTACTGTCAAAATTTTCTCATTTTCGTTCTATGTAAGACCTACTTTTAGGTCATTTTTCCCAAACTTGTTACATTATTAATGCCAATATTATTGACAGTCATCTAATCTTGTGGAAAATCCATATCCAAATGTTTTCAAACTCCTACTGTTAGATCTATATATCAATCATACTCTCATTTGTTTTGTTGGGCTATGGAGAGTTAGTCCATGGACCACTCTCATTATACTTACAATTGATTCTTACTATCATCTTCATCTTTGTAAACTTTTAGTTGAGCAATGCCTCCGCGAAGAGGGACGGGACGCAACCCTCCGATAACTCCAACACCACCACCACCTCCTCCATAATATAACCCAGCAGCAATCCAAGCTGCGGTTAATGTGGCTGTTACGGCAGCCCTAGCTCAGTTCAGTGCTAGGGGAACTAGCGGGAGTGGGACAACTGTTCATTCCACTCAAAGTGATGCTCCAGTGCGCTCTAGGGAGTGCTCGTACAAGGACTTCACCAACTGCAAGCCCAGGTCCTTCAATGGGACTGGCGGAATCATTGCCCTGTCGCAATGGTTCGAGAAGACAGAATCGATCTTCGAGATATGTTCCTGTCCGGAAGGAAGCAAAGTTAAGTTTGCTGCTTGCACCTTCGCGGACCGATCCCTGACGTGGTGGAATAGCCATGTCAACTCAGTAACTCTAATAGTGGCAAATGCCATGGGCTGGGAAGCTCTTAAAGAGCTCATGATCGAGGAATACTGCCCGAGGGGCGAAGTTCAGAAACTTGAACAGGAACCGTGGAGCCTAACCATGAAGGGCTCTGACATAGTGGCCTATACTGCCAGATTCAACGATCTGGTGGCACTATGTCCAGGAATGGTCCCTACTGAGCGAAAGAAGATAGAGAGGTATATCTGGGGGCTGGTGCCTCCATTCCGGGGGAATGTCTTAGCTTCAATCCCCACTACCTTCGACAGTGCCAAACGTCTGGCACAGCGGCTCATTGACCATGGAGTCCGCACCCCGTCAACAACAACAACCCTAGCCATCTCAGAACCAGCCAAAGCCACTGACAACAAGCGGAAGTTCTGGGAAAACAAGAAGAAGAACGTTGCGCAGAACGCTACCAAAAAGCAGAAGGTCGTAGTTGTTCATGCTGCGATAACCCCTACTGCTGTTGCGCTGATGAAGCAGTATCCGGGAAGCTTGCCTAAGTGCAACAAATGCAGCTTCCACCACACTGGACCATGTCGGGAAATGTAGTGCGCTAACTGCAACAAGAAAGGGCACACTGCCCGTTTCTGAAAATCTCCGGCAAGGCCAATCAACCAAGTCCCCGGCGTTGGTGTGGGCCAGGCTTGCTACGGATGTGGCGAGATGGGCCACTACAAAAGGAACTGCCCGAAGGAAGGGAATGCCGGCGGAGTGGCATGAGTTTTGGCTATAGGCCATGAGGAAGCGGTTGCCAACCCTACAGTGGTCACTGGTACGTTTCCCCTCGATAACTCATATGCATGCATATTGTTTGATAGTGGGGCTGAGAGGAGCTTCGTAAATCAGAAATTTGCTCACTTACTTAAACAACAACCACGTGCACTTAAAGAACCATTCACTGTAGAAATAGCTAACGGAAAGATAGAGAACACTAGCAGTATATACATAGGATGTACTCTAACTTTAGATAGTCATTCATTTCCAATCGAACTCATGCCGGTCTCCATTAAAAGTTTCGACGTCATTATTGGCATGGATTGGTTAAGTCTACATCGTGCCGACATCATGTGTTACGAGAAGGCTGTTCGCCTTAATCTACCGTCTAGCAAAACTCTAATTATCTACGGCGACAAACCCGACACGAACCTTCGCATCATCTCGAGTATTCAAGCCCAGAAGTACTTACGAAAGGAATGCTCCGCATTCCTTGCTCATATTGTCGATGTGAGCCAGGAGATGAAGGACATAAAGAACATTCCAGTGGTACGCGATTTTCCCGACATCTTTCTAGAAGAACTACCAGGATTACCACCACAACGTCAAGTCGAGTTCAGAATTGACTTAGTTCCAGGAGCTACCCCAGTAGCCAAATTGCCCTATCGTCTAGCACCAGCTGAGATGCAGGAACTATTCGGTCAACTTAACGAATTGCTCAACAAGGGCTTTATTAGACCAACCTTCTCACCCTGGGGAGCACCGGTCTTCTTCATCAAGAAGAAAGACGGATCGTTCCATATGTGCATCGACTACAAAGAGCTAAACAAACTTACCATCAAGAATCGTTACCCTGTGCCTCGCATAGACGATCTGTTCGATCAACTGCAAGGGGAGAATTTATTTTCAAAGATAGATCTAAGATTCGGATATCACCAGTTACGAGTTTTAGGGAAGGATGTTCCGAAAACAGCCTTCTGAACTCGTTATGGACACTACGAGTTTGTAGTGATGCCGTTCGGATTGACCAATGCTCTTGCAGTATTCATGGACTTAATCAATAGGGTGTGTCGTCCTTACTTGGATCAGTTCGTCATTGTATTCATCGATGACATACTTATCTACTCTCGTAGTAAGGAGGAGCATAGTCAACATCTACGTCAGGTCTTAGAAACACTGCGATCAGAGAAGCTCTACGTGAAGTTCTCTAAATGCGAGTTTTGGATTCGAAGTGTCGAGTTCTTAGATGACGGAGTTAGTGAAGAGGGAATTCATGTGGACCCTTCCAAAATCAAAGCCATTGTGAACTGGTCACCACCATAGACGCCACAGAAATTCGTCAATTTCTAGGCCTCGCTGGCTACTATCGCAGATTCATTCAGAACTTCTCTCGGAATGCGAAACCTCTTACAACATTGACCCAGAAGGGTGTGGCCTTTGACTGGGAAGAGAAACAAAAGAAGGAGTTTCAAACACTAAAACGAGCCTTATGCACCGCACCAATACCATCCCTCCCAGAAGGGATAAAAGACTTTGTGGTTTATTGCGATGCATCCAACCAAGGGCTCGGTTGTGTTCTGATGCAACGAGGTAAGGTTATCGCATATACCTCAAGACAACTAAAGACACACGAGGTCAACTATACCACTCATGAGCTGGAGTTAGGAGCAATAGTGTTTTCTCTGAAGATCTGGAGACACTACCTGTATGGTACAAAAAGCACTATCTTTACAGACCACAAGAGCCTACAACATATATTCGACCAGAAGGAGTTGAATATGAGACAGCGACGGTGGGTTGAACTACTCAGTGACTACGAATGCGAAATTCGTTATCATCCTGGTAAAGCCAACGTAGTAGTTGACGGCCTAAGTCGGAAAGAATACTTTGGTCGTAGAGTCAAATCATTGACTATAACTATCCATTCACATCTGTCCACACAAATTAAGGAGGCTTAGTTAGAAGCCTTGAAACCTGAAAATGTGGCAGGTGAATCCCTAAGAGGGATGGATAAGAACTTGGTGGTCAAGGGTGGCGGAGCTTTATATCTCATGGATCGGATCTGGACACCGAAGCACGGTGTATTCAGAGCTTTGGTCATGACCGAATCGCACCACACTTGATATTCCGTCCACCCAGGTTCGGATAATATGTATCTGGATCTTAAAAAGTTATACTGGTGGCCTAACATGAAAGCAGAAAGTGCTACCTTCGTGAGCAAGTGTCTTACTTGCGCCAAGGTTAAGGTCGAATACCAGAAACCCTCAGGTTTACTTCAGCAACCGGATATACCTGAATGGAAGTGGGAGCGGATTGCAATGGACTTCATAACCAAGTTGCCCAAGACAACGGGTGGTCTCGATACCATATGGGTGATCATATACAGGTTAACAAAGTCCGCACACTTTCTGCCTATCAAAGAAACTGACAAGATGGAGAAACTCACTAGAACATACGTTAGGGAGATCGTACGACTGCATGGTGTTCCCATATCCATTATCTCTGATAGAGATAGTAGATTCACTTCGAGATTCTGGC
The DNA here is from genome assembly GCF_052849685.1 of Lactuca virosa. NCBI lineage: Eukaryota > Viridiplantae > Streptophyta > Magnoliopsida > Asterales > Asteraceae > Lactuca > Lactuca virosa. The sequence goes on along the minus strand of NC_136433.1, from coordinate 361,480,976 downwards.
AGTCGCTACAAAGTTCCCTTGGGACTAGGCTGGACACGAGTACAGCCTACCATCCGCAAACCGACGGACAAAGTGAGAGGACTATCTAAACTTTGGAAGATATGTTGTGAGCCTGTGTGATAGACTTTGGGAAGGCATGGGATACTCATCTACCCCTTGTCGAGTTCTCCTACAACAATAGTTATCACACGAGCATAAAGGCTGCTCCATTTGAAGCCCTCTATGGCCGAAAGTGCAGATCCCCTCTGTGCAGGGCTGAGGTGGGCGACACTCAGTTGGCTAAAGGACGAGTTCCTAACAGTACTCTCATATGTCCGTAAATCATTCGGGAAACGACAGAGAAGATCGTTCAAATTTGTGAACGATTGAAAGCATCTTGAGACCGTCAGAAAAGCTATGCAGACAAGAGAAGGAAACCTTTGGAATTCCAGGTTGGAGACCGCGTTCCATTGAAATTCTCATCCTGAAAGTGCTTGATACACTTCGGAAAGCGTGGAAAGCTGAATACAAGATACGTAGGGCCTTTCGAGATTTTCTCTAGAATCGGCCCTATAGCTTACAAACTCCAACTACCTCGCAAACTTAGTAACGTACATTCTACCTTTCACGTCTCGAACTTGAAAAAGTGTCTGTCCGACGAGACTCTTGTAATCCCACTCGACAAAATCGAGATCAACGAGAGCCTCAACTTCATGGAAGAACCGGTAGAGATCATTGACCGAGAGGTCAAGCAAACGAAGCAAAGTCGTATCCCGATAGTGAAGGTTTGCTGGAATGGCAAGCGAGGACCTGAATTCACTTGGGAGCGCGAGGATCAAATGAAACTGAAATATCCTCATCTTTTGGCTTAGTTATTTGTAATTGCTTAATTTCTTAAACTCTAATTTCGGGACGAAATTCTCTCTAACGGGGGGATGATGTGACAACCCGAAATTTCTATCTTGTACAGTCATTCAATTCAATCACAGTCAGACTTGTTTCTGCTATCTTTTAGCATTGTTAAAGGTCTGTTTGGGTGTTTTAATCCTAGTACCTTAAAGGATAAAGTGTTAGGAAGTGTCGTATAGAGTTCAGTGTGCAGCATTCAAGCCGGAAACTCCACCACATGGAGTTTACGGCCGTAAACACATCCTTGGCCGTGAACTCTTACCTTCTTATGAGTTATTCCTTCATTTTTTACCATTTTTACACACTTCCATCTCAAGAATTCATTTTCTCTCAAGTATTATCAAGAACTTCCTTCTTGATCTTCAATCTTGTAAGTAGTCTTTCCATTTTCAAGTTGTTATTCTTCTATATCTAGTGAAGATTCATGTATTCATCCGTGAAATCATTCATTTTGGTTAGATCTTCAAGTATTCACACTTACACCAAGAACACCAAGAACACCTACTAGTTCTTGGACCGTGAACACCCCCCTTCAAGCTTTAAAACGTAAGTATCCTTCCATATACTAGTTATCCTATAGAAGCTATTAACTTACACCCTTGTACAACAACCATTTCCCAAGAACAATTAGAGTTTACGGCCATGAGCATCTCCCTTGGCCGTAAACCCTCCTCAAGATCTTCTTTGGCCGTAAACCCCCTTAGCCGAGAACACAAGGGCCGTAAACACCCTAGGCCGTAAACACAATGGCCGTAAACTCCATTGTGTGGTCGTAAACCCTTAGATGCAATCCTTTGTGATTTAAACACTTCAATCCAAGTGTTTCCTAGTCCCTAAGGTGGTTTCCTTGAGTGATTAGTTGTATATACAGTAATTATATCCATATATGTATCATTATATGCTTAATAGGATCCGTTTGTGCTCGAGGCTTCACTTGACACTTAGCATCCTAAATCGATCTTTCATTCGTATCACTCACTACAGGTGAGTTCATACCCCTTAACTTATCTTTTAAATGATTTTGAATGCCTTTATGGGGGGAATACAAGTAGAACTATTATAGTTATTATATCAATCACATGTGATTAATAACTAACAAAACAAGTGGATTTTCTTATACTTCAAACTGTTTTATCAAACAAACTCTTCAAAACCTTTTATAAACTGACATCAAGTCATCTGTTACCATTCAAATGGTTAAAACTCTTTTATATGTTAACCTTTCTATTAAACTCTCTTAAACTTATATATTTGTCAAAATCATATCTATATGTATATAGTTATATAACTAAGGTTGAAAGGACTTAGGACTGATAACTCACTTTATTTCAGGTTCCTTGTTTGGTTGTGGACTTAGGGTATCCGGTTGTTTGTCCGAGTGTCGTTTGAATCTTAGTTATATATTATGTATATGTGTATAGACATAAAAGTTCCTACATCAGTTCGACACCTTTGGGTAGCAAAGGTGTACAAGCACACTCAGTCGCTCAAACAACATTTCTAGTAAACTATAATAGGTATAGTTTAGAGGATCACTACTCACTATTTCTAGTACAATGAAACATACAAGAGTCAGTTCATTCATGAGACAATACAAACATACTATGGTGAGAAACAAAGAGAACACACACTACACTATACAAGAGAACATACTATGATGAGAAACAAACAGAACATACACTACACTATACAAGAGAACATACTATGATGATAAACAAAGAGAACATACACTACACTATACAATAAAACAACCAATACACTAGAACATACTATACAAACACAATAACACTATAACATTAAGGTGAGCCACTACTTCATGGCATGGCAATCTACTGTTGTGTCACGTTTTGTAACCAGAGTCTCCTGGAGGGAGAGCGTGAATTGGTGTATAGATCTATACGGGATTGACTATCCTACACCCTGCTGCTAGCTATAGTGGGACCTGAAGGTCTACGGGTGACTAATGTCATACCATTTCGATGTCTTCGAGCGTCGTGTTTTAACTAGTCGATCAAGCATGGTTACAACTATATCACATTTTACCTTAATTTAAACAAATTTTTTAAGGTAGTTAGTACAATGGTAGTTGCTATATATAAATACTACAAGTACATCATTATTATTTTCCCATTACATTCAAGTTGTGATCTTCTCACATAAACGGTAATGTAAACTATATTTCTGGTAAATGATAGTCTGTCTTTGAGAAAATTACAGACTTTTACAAACAAACAACATACAGAACATTCGGGCCTTGGTAGAAGGCTACTTTTAGTAGAAAATATAGGATTTTCTTGGAGATACAAACATTTACTACAAACACTTACAAACATTTACATCAAACATTTACAAACACTTTCATACAAGCAATGAAACTAAAATACTTATGAGCTCACCAACTTTAATGCTGATCTATGCTTTCAAAATAACTTGTATTCTCAGGTCACCAGTAGACAGGTACCGATGACCAGGTTTTGAAAAACGGAGCTTTCAAGACTCGTCTATATTTTGATTATTCATATTTGGTGTCTTATAAACTACGTAACACACTTGTATTAAATTTATATTATTAATGCAATGGATGATGTTGTTGCTTGTTTACTATTATGCATTGTTGTGATACTGTACATGACGTCCTCCGCCCCAGAACATTTCCGCCGTTCTGTTTTGGGGTGTGACAACTCACTCTCTAGCACTAAAGGCAATTAGGGTTTGCTCTCAAGGGTGTAGTGTAACTGTTGAGGCGTAAATGGGGATATAAGTTCCCTTATATAGGCCCCAACCCCAGGAAATTAGGGTTTCTCTGCCCAGTACCTACTCGGCGAGTCGGCTCTCTAACTCATCGAGTCCACTCATTAAGTCCACGCGAGCAACTCGAGTCGACTCGGTGAGTTGGACGCTCAACTCGTCGAGTCTCTCCATAAATCTCAAAATTAAAATACACAATAATATACCTGAAAATCCAGATGTTACATTTCTCCCCCCACTTGAATTTGATTTCGCCCTCGAAATCGCCTCTCAACAACACATAGATCAAACCCAATAACCCGAAAAGCACCACTGAAAGGATCTCATACCACTCAAATATCTTTCCCCATGGACACCTGAATCCAAACAGGAACCTCCAAACCTGGAATAAGACGGACCTTTCTGCTGCTACGATACCCATTCTGATTCTCTAGACTCTGGAAACTCTAGTGGCCTGTCTCACTGCCAGACCGCCATCTCAAGGTATCACCATGTTATTTTCTCCTTGAATAACAGACCTCAATAACTCATTGCCCCTCCGATTCTCTCGTTGCGACAGATAAAACAAGGCAATGCCCAAAAATCGGTTGCCGATCACTTAAACCATATATATTAAACAATCCAAATCATACTTAAAGAAATGAAGGGATCACATCATGCCAGGGACCCATCCACTGAACTGCAATCAAAACCCATCTGAACAATGAACTCTCAACACCCTATCCTTAGACACAAGAAAAAGATCATGCTTGCTCAGCAGTATCCTCTTACCTCAATCAAACATAAACCCCAACTCCCTCCTTAGATATCCCCTTCAACACTGAGCACTAGGTTATCTCCCGACCCAACGATTGAACCTCCAAAGGTTACCCAGAATGTTCCAAAACGTCTCACTGACTTCCTTCTCACAATACTATCTCGACCCATTGTGACATACAAGTCACAAAGTTTTGCTCCACCCCCAAGCGAATACTACAATTCCACCTGAAATCGTCTCACCCTCAACCTCTGTCGTCTACTACTCATTAGTTCCATGCGTCTCGCGGTCCTTCCCCTACAAATAAACAGACCCACTCAGTTCTAAGACATCAGATGACACACAATACCCTTCACGATGGAACCCACCACTAAATCCGGAATCTCATTTCGCCTTCTCAGAACACCTCTAGAGTCAACTCAAACTCGAGAGTATGGTTCGATGCAGAATTGGGACCACTCGTCCCAATGAAGCACTCAAATCATAACCCATGACCCGCATCACATGCGTATATCACCTATCTAATTCCTTCTGATTGCGATAACCACACCTTAACTCAAAATACAACGATTCCCGATCGTTAGGGGAGATCCCCGTCTCGCCCCTGGCCCGACCACCAGGTTCCCACCGACTCAACTGATAAGGCTACCCGAGCCTACAAACTTCTCTGTTTCATGCCCTGACTTGCGAATACTACGACTCCCTGTAGATTCACAACGCTTCTCTCTTATTTGTTGGCCAATGAAAACTACGTTTCTCCAGCAGTTCCACAATACCCTCCCGCTGATCAGTGAAAACTACGGCTCCCCGTAGTTTCACCATGCTCTCCCTCTGAACAGTGAAAGCTACGGCTCCCCCGTAGTTTCACAATGCTCTCTCGCTGTTTGGTGAATACTACGGCTCCCCGCAGTATCACTACACCCTATCGCTGACTGGTGGATACTACGGCTCCCCGTAATATCACCACACCCTCTCGCTGAATGGTGGATACTACGGCTCCCTGTAGTATCACCACACCCTCTTACTGACTGGTGGATACTACGGCTCCCCGTAGTATCACCACACTCTCTCGCACTAACTCATGGATGCTACAGCTCCCTGAAGTTTACAATGCTTTCTCTTACCACCCCACGATTTCATCCTCAAGTCGACGCCACACTGCGTTCACTGACTCATGCTCTGCAACCCAACATCGATAGGTGCACACATCCATCCAAAAATAAGCATCACTACTCCTAACGGCAACCGCCATGACAAAACTCCTTTTTCCCACTGCAATTCACATTCTTAAATAATCACGCTTGATGACAATTAGCTGAAGGGCTCCCACTGGAACCATAGATACTTGATACACTACTTGCCTTTTCTTAACTCAAGACTCAAAATAATCCAAATTTTAAGACATAATACTCGGATACTTCGGTATATCATCACAGAACCTCACGATATCTTGCCCCAACCACTGATCTCATGTTCACGGCATCATACTCGAATACCGCACTGCCCTCTCAAAATCTCACAACCTATCTTCCTCTCGCACCACTTGGAACCTTGGAAAATTCCATCTCTCAATTGAATCACAGAGGCATCGCCAATGACTCGGAACACGTTAACGAATATCCGAAGCTCCACCCTTTGTTGATCACCACCCATACTAAACTACTCATACCGACCCTGAACTTGGTTGACAAATCAGTCGCTGCCCCTCTTGGAGTATAGATCATAATCTATACCTATATCTACATGTCTCCGTTATTGCATCCTGAATTTAGCGACCCAACCACACTCGAACTCAACATTTGTAAACCCGAAAAATCCTTAGCCACAATAATTTCTATGACCCAACGGCCGCATGCCGTGGATTCACTCGTCCTTTCTTAAGCACATACACGTACCTCATCTCGCCTTGCACCCCGCTTCATCCACCACTAACCCAGGTCTCACGTGTCCCCACCATAGATCTTCATAACCATTTCTCTAACCGCACTAGAACGGATCGCCGATCCCTTGAATAGAATACCCCGTTCTCCCCCACTCAGGGTTTGGAACATCACCAAGTGGCATACCAACAACCTATTCCATAGACTGTTTTACCAGGTACATCACACTCGACTCTTGAATCGTACCACGCAATCACTCAATGATCTTCCCGATAGAAACCAAGCATTCTTCAAATATCCCAAAACTGTAACACCCGTCAAAATTAGGTCAATAACAATCACATGTGATTATGCCAATCATGTAATGTGATTTTATTAAACTAGTAATGTGATAAACTCACTATGTATTTCACGATAATTCTAATATAAATATGAACTTTCATACATACTTTATAGTATAAATCAAAGTATACGTCCATACGATTCCAAAAATGTAGAGAACGTCTAAATCTGGCTTCGCGTGAAGAAGTTATGATAAACCGAACACTATAAAATCTTTATAACAAGAGGAATTTAAAATAGGCTTAGAGTTAGCTATTTTAATCTATTAGATAATTGTAGTACTCGGAATTACCTACGTGTGCATATAAAGAACGTCAAAAACGGAGTTCGTATGAAAAAGTTATGGCCTTCCGAAGATTTCGCAGTCAGAAACCCTAATTTAACTGAACTCACGAGGTGAGCATAAAAACTCACGACGTGAGGAGTCAAACCGCCATATTTCGGATCTAGAAGGTGTGACGAGGCTGGGAGGGGATAAGATCTAAACTCACGACGTGAATATTGAGATTTCACGACGTGAGGACGCTGCAGGACACTATTCGAGGCTAGAAAACACGCGTTAAAGCTACGGGATGACTCTTGCCATAGCTCACGACGTGAATCTATCATTCTCACGTCGTGAGAGGCCAAAAATCAGCCTATAAATAGAAAGTCCAGCCTCCTCTCTCCTTACACCACTTCTTTTCTCTCTCTCTCGCTTGCTGAAGCCGTTTCGCTTCCTGAGCCCCGACGAGCTCGTACCGCTGACTGTTTCTGCTTAGATTACATAAAATCACGCTATTAAGGTGAGTTTCACGGCCCCGCTTTCTAATATTTTCGGGGGGAAACGCATGCTAAATATTATATATACGTTATTAATATGTCTATATGATAGTATATTAGTATCAACGTAGATAATTATAATAACCGGGATATAGTTATTTCATATATGAAATTATACAACTATCGTAAAGTTGTTAGTATGTTATTGTTATAGTAGTGTACTAATGTAGATCTTGAGTTATAGTTAGGATTCTATATATATTATGTGTGCGATATAGTTCCAGAGTTATACTCGGAAGTTCTATATGTTAATTGATAAATATGTTGTTATTATTGGTTTTATGTCAAGATACAACCATGTATGTTATATGTTGTTGTTATTGGTTTTATGTCAAGATAAAACCATGTATGTTATATGTTGTTGTTATTAGTTTTATGTCAAGATAAAACTGGATATGTTATATGTTGTTATTGTTAGTTTTATGTTAAGATAAAACTTGGTATTGCTATTGATAGTTTTATGTCAAGATAAAACTAGGAACGTTATATGTTGTTATTATTGGTTTTAGGTCAAGATAAAACCTGGTTTTACTTCAAGATATAGCTGTTATACTGCCTAAATGTTATGAAGTTAGGAGTAATGTTTAAAAGCATAGTCTAGTAACTTAGGGTTTTAGACATGAAAATGCTTTTGTTGTTAGAGCTATAGGAACCCGTCAAAGTCTACATGAGCTACCTCATTCATCAACTAAGATTGGGGATCTTAGTGGAAGTCCTCTGACCTGTAACCGTTAATCCCGTGTGAGCAAGGAAGTCGTGTATGAATAAGATACGGGTTGACGACCCCACTCGTGGTTGTTAATTACAACCCAAGACAAGCGAGTGCCGATTCGTTCATTTTATTTTTATTCCGGTGTCGATGAAGCGCGCGGTGTTGTTCTCATGGTAAATCATGAGTGTATTGTTTCTCATGGTAAATCATGAGTGTATTGTTTTGTCAGAGGTTTTGTTGTCAAGCAGCGGTTACGGACTCATGGTAGCAAGTTGTTAGAAGCATTATACTTTGTCGTTATACAAGTATTAATGTTAAGTATGAGTTTCCCCCTACTTATACCCTAGGTACTACTTGTATATTAAGTAGATAATTATACCTACCACACATACTCGTATAGAATTGAAATAGAATTATACGTAGCGATTTTACTCGTATAGAATTGAAATAAGATTTATACTTAGCAACTTAGTTTGTATAGAATTACAAACATTTATATTTATAATATATGAGACTTATAGATATATACTTATTTGGTAAGTAAACTTTTATACCTAGGATGTATATACTAAATGTTGGAGAGTCAAAATGATACTTTCAAAACTATACTTTTGAAACTCAAAATATGTATTATTTTTATATGGAGTCAAAACTTGTGGACTCACCAACTTTATGTTGACGTATTTTAAATGCATGTGTTTTCAGGAAGTTGATAACTATGATACAAGAAATGACGTTACACCGCCCGGTGTTTCCGCCGACGGCCGGGGTGTGACAGATTGGTATCAGAGCTATTAACTATAGTGAATTAGTACTTTCTTAGGAAAGCACGACTATAGTTTAGGGCTTACTCTGTTAGGTTTACGTATATCCCTTAACCTACAAATAAAAAGTATTATTAAATTATACTACTGAAGGACTACTTATGGGAGCGGTGACAAGGATAGACATGTCGATTTGGGTTGCTGGATTTCAGAACGGCTATATGCTAAAATGATCCTGCCCACCGACTGTCCTGACTGGCCGGTGCCTTATCATCTAGACCTGAAGTAACAAACAATAATTAATAATACTCGTGAATACAACAAACACAAAGATATAGAGTTATGTATGAACTCAGTCCCGCGATGAGAACACATGTAAAACCCAAAAATGTAGAAAACCCAAACCCTCGATAAGAATTCAACGTAAGGTTTTAGGTCAAATTCCTTAGTCGAGTTTTATTGTACATGGGCCGAACCACAACTAAACGTAGACTGATCACCTATGTTTAATTTTGGTCAGACCGATGCATAACTAAACTTGGATATGGTGTTTGATAGACTAAAACACCTGAAGATTCTATAAGATTAAAGATAGATCTCAGTTCAGGATACCATCAATTCAGAGTACCAGAAGATGATGTTCCGAAGACAACATTTAGGACTCGGTATGGTCAATCTAAGTTCCTAGTTAAGCCTTTGGATTGACCAACGCTCCAACAATGTTTATGGACCTCATGAATAGTGTTTACGAACCGTACTTGGATAAATTCGTGATAGTATTTCTCGATGATATATTGATATATTCACGAACCAAGGAAGAACACGGTCAACACTTACAAATAATCTTGGAACTACTAAGAAAATAAAAGTTGTACACCAAATTCTCCGAATGTGAATTCTGGATTAGAGAAGTACAAATTTTTACATGTAGTTAGTAACAAAGGGATTCATGTCCAACCCTCAAAGATTGAAGCAATTAAGAATTGGCAAGCACCAAAGACGCCAACAGAAGTGCATCAATTCTTAGGATTTGCTGGCTATTACCATATATTCATAGAGAAATTCTCCAAAATAGCCAAGCTGATTACAACACTAACCCAGAAGGATATGAAGTTCAACTGGGAAGTCAAACAAGAAGCTGCTTTTTCAGAAACTAAAGCAAATGTTGTGTAGTGCACCAATCATATCCCTTCCAGATGGGACAGAAGATTTAGTCGTATACTGTGACGCATCAAGTCAAGGATTGGGATGTGTGTTGATGCAAAGAGGAAAAGTTATCGCCTACGCATCACGAGAACTAAAGGTGCATGAGGATAATTACACTACCCATGACCTTGTATTGGGAGTTGTAATTTTTGCACTGAGAAGTTGGAGACACACAATTGGCCAGAGAACATATAGGTGATACCTTATGTGCTAAGCCAGAAATAATCCACGAGACAAATTCAAAAGATTGTGCAAATTAAGGATCGATTCAAGGCAGCACGTGATCGTCAGAAGAGCTATGCTAACGTAAGACGTAAGACTTTAGAATTCCAAGTTTGAGATAAAGTAATGTTGAAGGTCTCTCCTTGGAAAGCCGTAAATCGATTCAGGAAACAAAGCAAACTAAACCCATGGTATATAGGACCTTTTTCTGACAAGAATTGGTTCCGTCGCATACCAACTCAAGTTGCCTCAAGAACTATGTAATGTGCACGATGTTGTTCACGTATCAAATCTCAAAAGATGTCTTTCGGATGACACTCTTGTTGTACCTCTCGACGAGATACAAGTCAATACCAAGCTCAACTTTGTAGAAGAACCTGTCGAAATCATGGATCGATAAACCAAACGATTAAAACAAAGTCGTATTCCCATAGTGAAAGTTCGATGGAACTCTTTACGAGGACCTGAATATACTTGGGAATGTGAATATCAGATGAAACAAAAATACCCCCAACTATTTAACAAAACCCCATCCACAAGATAAATTTCGGGACGAAATTATTCTAAAGGGGGGAGAATGTAACACCCGTCAAAATTAGGTCAATAACAATCACATGTGATTATGCCAATCATGTAATGTGATTTTGTTAAACTAGTAATGTGATAAACTCACTATGTATTTCATGATAAATCTAACATAAATATGAACTTTCATACATACTTTAAAGTATAAATCAAAGTATACGTCCATACGATTCCAAAAATGTAGAGAACGTCTAAATCTGGCTTCGCGTGAAGAAGTTATGATAAACCAAACACTATAAAATCTTTATAACAAGAGGAATTTAAAATAGGCTTAGAGTTAGCTATTTTAATCTATTAGAGAGTTGTAGTACTCGGAATTACCTACACGTGCATATAAAGAACGTCAAAAACGGAGTTCGTATGCAAAAGTTATGGCCTTCCGAAGATTTCGCAGTCAGAAACCCTAATTTAACTGAACTCACGAGGTGAGCATAAAAACTTACGACGTGAGGAGTCAAACCGCCATATTTCGGATCTAGAAGGTGTGACGAGGCTGGGAGGGGATAAGATCTAAACTCACGACGTGAATATTGAGATTTCACGACGTGAGGACGCTGCAGGACACTATTCGAGGCTAGAAAACACGCGTTAAAGCTATGGGATGACTCTTGCCATAGGTCACGACGTGAATCTATCATTCTCACGTCGTGAGAGGCCAAAAATCAGCCTATAAATAGAAAGTCCAGCCTCCTCTCTCCTTACACCATTTCTTTTCTCTCTCTCTCTCGCTTGCTGAAGCCGTTTCGCTTCCCGAGCCCCGACGACCTCGTACCGCTGACCGTTTCTGCTTAGATTACATAAAATCACGCTATTAAGGTGAGTTTCACGGCCCCACTTTGTAATATTTTCGGGGGGAAACGTATGCTAAATATTATATATACGTTATTAATATGTCTATATGATAGTATATTAGTGTCAAGGTAGATAATTATAATAACCGGGATATAGTTATTTCATATATGAAATTATACAACTATCGTAAAGTTGTTAGTATGTTATTGTTATAGTAGTGTACTAATGTAGATCTTGAGTTATAGTTAGGATTCTATATATATTATGTGTGCGATATAGTTCCAGAGTTATACTCGGAAGTTCTATATGTTAATTGATAAATATGTTGTTATTATTGGTTTTATGTCAAGATACAACCATGTATGTTATATGTTGTTGTTATTGGTTTTATGTCAAGATAAAACCATGTATGTTATATGTTGTTGTTATTAGTTTTATGTCAAGATAAAACTGGATATGTTATATGTTGTTATTGTTAGTTTTATGTTAAGATAAAACTTGGTATTGCTATTGATAGTTTTATGTCAAGATAAAACTAGGAACGTTATATGTTGTTATTATTGGTTTTAGGTCAAGATAAAACCTGGTTTTACTTCAAGATATAGCTGTTATACTGCCTAAATGTTATGAAGTTAGGAGTAATGTTTAAAAGCATAGTCTAGTAACTTAGGGTTTTAGACATGAAAATGCTTTTGTTGTTAGAGCTATAGGAACCCGTCAAAGTCTACATGAGCTACCTCATTCATCAACTAAGATTGGGGATCTTAGTGGAAGTCCTCTGACCTGTAACCGTTAATCCCGTGTGAGCGAGGAAGTCGTGTATGAATAAGATACGGGTTGACGACCCCACTCGTGGTTGTTAATTACAACCCAAGACAAGCGAGTGCCGATTCGTTCCTTTTATTTTTATTCCGGTGTCGATGAAGCGCGCGGTGTTGTTCTCATGGTAAATCATGAGTGTATTGTTTCTCATGGTAAATCATGAGTGTATTGTTTTGTCATAGGTTTTGTTGTCAAGCAGCAGTTACGGACTCATGGTAGCAAGTTGTTAGAAGCATTATACTTTGTCGTTATACAAGTATTAATGTTAAGTATAAGTTTCCCCCTACTTATACCCTAGGTACTACTTGTATATTAAGTAGATAATTATACCTACCACACATACTCGTATAGAATTGAAATAGAATTATACGTAGCGGTTTTACTCGTATAGAATTAAAATAAGATTTATACTTAGCAACTTAGTTTGTATAGAATTACAAACATTTATATTTATAATATATGAGACTTGTAGATATATACTTATTTGGTAAGTAAACTTTTATACCTAGGATGTATATACTAAACGTTGGAGAGTCAAAATGATACTTTCAAAACTATACTTTTGAAACTCGAAATATGTATTATTTTTATATGGAGTCAAAACCTGTGGACTCACCAACTTTATGTTGACGTATTTTAAATGCATGTGTTTTCAGGAAGTTGATAACTATGATACAAGAAATGACGTTACACCGCCCGGTGTTTCCGCCGACGGCGGGGTGTGACAATAACTCTAACAAAAACCTCGGAATCCTCCGAACGTGACTGCCTCTAGCCATCTCGAAGCCTCAGACCGTCACACCGCCGGATACCCCAACTGTTCCGAATTAGCCCCGACTCTCGGTCCAGAAATAATGCACAATCACGCACTCTGTCTCTGTCTCCTCGACTAGCTTCCTAACTCGGGAATAATCATAAAAGCAATAGACCTCACTCCCATAATTGATACACAACGTAGACCACGAGGGCCACCGCCCCGATATACTCCTCTTAACCACCCGGAACTGCTAACAACAGTACGTCTCCCTCAGAAGACACTTCCTTGTTCTCTTCCATCTCAAACCCACTAGTGACTCTCCCATGGTATAAATATACCTCGCCGCAAACATACTGCCCAAATACTCTGATGGAAAGGTCGCAACCGATTGCTACCCCATGGGGTTTCCCTCCAAACTCTGAAATCGGAACTCATTTTCCCTTTTTCCTCCGTCGGGAAACGGGGACAGCGCAACTCTTGCCATAGAAGATGACACCTCCTCTTTTAGTCAATTACTCAACTCAAACCGTGATCCTCCAATAAGCATTATCTCTACTCATCCCAAAGTCTTGCGACTGCAACAAAAATTTCTTGGAAACTAACTCGAATTCCCCCTCAAGATATGCTCCATTTGAGACTCGTTCAGCATGGCCCTCTAGCCCCACACTCTATCGCATCTGATCTCAATCTAATCAATCACAACGGGATGACTGGTAAAACCAGAAGCACTAACCGCCACGAATCATGGTACTCGAACCATGCGATCACCTCTCAATCTGCTACGAATCATGGTACCCGAACCATGTTATCTCATCTCAATCTGCTACTTAGAACCCCTAGAATTCTCCCTGTATCGAGTATTGGTCCTCTGCTTTCAGTAGTACGGGCCCATACTACCTGCCACATCTACCCATACTTTCCACATGGATCACCCCAGATTTTCTAAGTAGCTGCTCAACCTTCTCGATCACCAATCCCGTTAAACCTGGTCGCTCTCCAGTGAATACTCTCCTCCATCAGCATACTCATCTGACTAAGGTCACCCCTTAGGCCCTTCCTAGGTTCTCACACTTCTCTGCCATCAGTTGCTGAAGAACTCCTAATGACACCAGCCATCTACCTCCTGAATATCATCATATTCACTTAGTAGCTGACTCCCATCATCAAGAGCTCCACAAAGCACGAAGCAAGCAGCATTCGGGCATCGAAAAATCTCTATCGACACGTAAAACCACTCTAGGTTACAACTCCACTTGCTCTACTCACACTCAAAAGGTATCACCGAACTCAAGCAACTCTACCCCTCACGGGTATCTAACCACTCTCTCAATAGGCTCCTCCAATGCTCATCTAGGTATCTATCCTAGATTACCCCTCGACTCAAAGTTCTCTCTAAAAGATTTCTGTTGGATACTCTTACTCCGCACATACTCAAAGCACCTCACAGATATCAAAAGAATTCCTAGGCTAAGGCATCACAAATCAGGCAACTCTAGCCCTAAGATATGAAATACCTAGCCTATCTTCTAGCATGCATTACTAATATCTCAATAATAACTCATAACACAAATAAGTAAGGGTACTTTGGGAAATCACCGTTCGGGCTCTGGCTGATTGTACACACTGCTCCTTCTCGTTTTTCTCTTAGAACTCTTGCTCGTTTCAGAAAAATCATTTCTTTTGAAAAAATTTCTCAAATCCTCAGTTTGAGTCCAGACATACCCGAAGATGCATCTGAATCCCTCAAACCAAGGCTCTGATATCAACTTGTAACACCGTAAATTTTCAAATAGAATTTTCATTTAAAATCACATAATTCTCGTAACACATATCACAAAAATCTCATATATTTAATTTATAAAACACAAATCCATAATTGTTTGATTAATAATCCAGGATCCTAAAAACATAACTCTTTCTCTAGTGTGTACAATCAAGTCGGTGCCTTACTGTGATCCTGAGAAAAACCTGAAACACATATCACATAACACGGTAAGCACGAAGCTTAGTGAGTTCCCTAAGATACCACATACAGCTCATTAGCCACTCGAGACTATAACTCTGTAAGACCCTCCGGTCAATGTGTATCAGTAGGACCCTCCAGTCCCAAGGTTCGTTGGACCCTCTGGTCCGGTCTTAGTCAGGACCCTCCGGTCCGGTCTCAATGTCACATAATATAGCACATATACCAGACAGACAAAAGCACAACTCAAGTAAGCACATAAGACCGTCTGGTCACACACAAATACCACTCTAGGTAAAGTATAGTGAAAAGACTCACCTCGAAGTAAGCAAGCAATTACACCTCGTACACGAATCACCGATCTAGCCTCCGCCTAACACATATGATAATTATCTCTAATTAAAATCACAACTCTAAACAAACTCATACGAGCCCCTCTCTAACACTTGGGATGGGTAAAAGACCATTCTACCCTTCCATGGTCTCCATTACTCACTTTGGTCAAAACCCTAAAAGTCAACAGAAGACAAACTCGATTCAACAGTCTATATTTGACCTGACTCGCCGAGTGCACCCATATGACTCGTCGAGTCCCCTTGTTTCCTCAGAAGTCTCGTGAAGGTTGACTCAGCTCGTCGATTTGACTCCCAACTCACTGAGTTATCGCTTGGCCGCGAACATCGGGACAAACCCTAACTGACTCGTCCAGTCAACTCATGGACTCGGCGAGTTCACTCAACTTGATTTCTCATTCAGACGTCCAAGGTCAGATCTACCACACCAGACTCTAGATCCAGTCCTTAAAGGCACAAAAGTCGCATAAAGTCTCGACCTTTTCGTTCATGCATGACATATTAGACTCAAAACGCAAATACAAACTCCAACGAGGGTTAGATGCACAACAGCTAGACTCTAGCTCAATAAATTTTGGATCTTTGGTCTCTCAAGTCCTTCTACAGTCCAGATCTGAGGTTTCAACCTCATGATATGTTCAAATAACTCATTCCGAAGAATGGATGGGAGAAGACCCTCAAAATCTCCCTAAACTAAGATCTCACAAAGGAAAGGTCAAGATAGGAGCTTTTTACCTTTGAACTGAAGCTAACCACTGAAGAACTCTAGATCTATAGCTCCTCCTTGATCAAACACACCAAGCTCTCCAAACCTCCTTCAAAGGATGCACAAAACCACTCAAATTAGCTCATCACTCACTCTCTAGCTCTAAAGGAGATTAGGGTTTTCTCTCAGGGGTGTAGGGTAACTGGTGAGGCGTAAATGGGGGCATAAGTTCCCTTATATAGGCCCCAACCCTAGGAAATTAGGGTTTCTCTGCCCAGTACCCACTCGGCGAGTCGGCTCTCTGACTCGTCGAGTCCACTCATTAAGTCCACGCGAGGAACTCGACTCGACTCGGCGAGTTGGACCCTCAACTCGTCGAGTCTCTCCATAAATCTCAAAATTAAAATACACAATAATATACTTGAAAATCCGGATGTTACAACATCCAATCAGAATATGGTGTATGGAACTTGCAACCGATGTGGCATTGGTCACATCCCATCTGATTGTCTGAATCGTGACCCAGCAACCTTCCGTAATAGACAACAATCATCAGCCAATCATGCTAATTACCGGTCACAATCTCCTTCCTGGCTTCTTGACACCGGTGCTAACAGCCATGTAGCACCAGAATCGTCAAGCGTCGGCACGGCTGAACCATATTACGGTGAAGATTTTCTCCATGTTGGCAATGGTAAGGGTTTACCTATTTTACATGTCGGTTCTACTAAGCTTCATTATCCAAACAAACCTCTTTCCTTACTCAATATTCTTCATGTACCACAAATTAAACAACATCTTCTTTCTGTTCAACAATTCTGTCATGATAACAATGTTTTCTTTGAATTTCATGACACCTTTTACTCCATGAAGGACGAGAAATCAGGCAATATCCTCCTCACGGGTCCAAGTAAGAACGGGCTCTACTCGCTTCACCTCCCATCTTTCTAACCAATTTAAAGAAAGGTCTTCACTGTTGTTCGTGCCCCTGTTCACACATGGCATCAACGGCTAGGTCACCCTCATTCGCAGCTTTTACATTCCATGCTATCAAAATACTCTCTTCCAGTTTTGCACAAAAAGTCAAGTATTCCTTGTAATGCATGCCATGTAGGAAAATCATCTAAACTGTCTTTGCCTTTATCGAATTTTAAAAGTTCTTGCATTTTAGATTTGGTTTTTTGTGATGTATGGGGACCTGCTCCTATTACCTCTTCTGATGGACATACCTATTTCCTACTTTGTGTTGATCATTTTACTCGTTACATGTGGTTTTTCCCTTTAAAACATAAATCTGATGTGTTTTCTCAATTTAAACACTTTCTAGCTATGGTTGAACGAGAGTTTAACATAAAACTCAAATCTATCCAAACTGATTGGGGTAGAGAATTTCGAAACCTCCCTAATTTCTTTTCTCCACTCGGCATCACACATAGACACTCATGTCCTCATACGAGTAAGAAAACGACTTTGTTGAGAGTTGTAATCGACATGTTGTGGAAACTAGAGTCACTCTGCTTGCTCAATCCGGTGTTCTATCTCGTTTTTGGTACTTTTCTTATGACATAGCTGTTTACCTGATTAATCGCATGCCATCTCGTACAACATCTAATGTGTCACCTCTTGAACACGCCTTTTCTCACAAACCTGATTTTTCATTCTTGCGTGTTTTTGGTTGCTTGTTTATCCTCATATTCGTCCATATAATAAACATAAAATGGATTTTCATTCCCTTCCATGTGTCTTTCTCGGTTACAATCCCGATCGCCATGGTTACCGATGTCTCGATCTCACCACTGATCGCATGTACATCGCCCGTCATGTTCGTTTTGTTGAACAACACTACCCCTTTTTACACACCGTTCCTCCACCTGAGATACCTCCACCTTCTGACCCATATATCCCTAGTTATCCTACACCTATTTCTTCATCTGAAACTATCACTCCTACAACCCTAACCGACAGTCCACCTGCTACTGACAACACACCAAACACTCCAACCCATTCTTATGATACCACACCCAACAACCCATCCACACCTCTTGCTCCTACTCCCACATCATCAGTTCCTCCACCTACTACCTCCAGTAATGCCAATGCTCATAATGATCATCCACCTCCTCGAGTACGCCCCTCTCATTTTCGCCCTAATCCCAAACCTCGTGTTCCTTTTAACCCTTATGCCTTCACTAGCCATACTGACTTCTCTACAATCGAACCAACAACCTTTGCCAATTCCAAAAATCACCAAAATGGCAAGATGCCATGATTGAAGAATATAATGCACTGATGCCTAATCAAACATGGTCTCTTGTTCCACCTGTTCCTAATGCGAATGTAGTTGATTGCAAATGGGTGTACAAACTTAAACGAGATCACTCGGTACAAAGCGCGTCTCGTTTCAGAAGGGTTCAATCAACAACCAGGTATTGACTACACTGAAACATTCAGTCCTGTGGTCAAATCTACTACTATTCGTACTACAAAGCGCGTCTCGTTTCAGAAGGGTTCAATCAACAACCAGGTATTGACTACACTGAAACATTCAGTCCTGTGGTCAAATCTACTACTATTCGTACAGTTCTCTATCTTGTTGTTACACAGAAATGGGCTCTACGACAATTGGATGTTCAAAATGCCTTCTTGCATGGAGAACTCAAAGAGACTGTTTACTTACGACAGCCACCAGGTTTCATTGATCCTATGAAACCCCATCATCTCTGCTTGCTTCACAAATCTCTATACGGGCTCAAACAGGCGCCCCGTGCATGGTTTCATCGGCTAACAAAGGTTTTACAAGCTCTCGATTTCCATGGCCCCAAGACCAATTCCTTACTGTTTATTTATTTATCTAAGGGTACCACCTTATATATGTTGGTTTATGTCGATGATATTATCCTTACCGGTAATAACTCCACTACCATCGATAAGATCATTAAACAGTTGAGTCAAACCTTTGCCCTTCAAGATTTGGGATCTCTTTCATATTTTTTGGGCATTGAATTGGTTCACAAAGATTAAGACATTCTTTTGTCTCAAAAGAAATATATCCTAAAATTACTTCAACGGGCAAATATATCTCGCACGAAGCCAATGTCATCTCTGATTACTACCACTGCCAATTTGTATCTTGGTGATAGTCCCTTGTTTGATGACCCGGTTAAATATCGTCAACTTGTTAGTGCCATTCAATATGTCACCTTATCTCGTCCAGACATCACCTATGTTGTCAACAAGGTTTGCCAGTTCATGTATTCTCCTACGATCAATCATTGGTCTGCCGTTAAGAGGATTCTTCGGTATCTTTAGGGAACATCTGACTATGGTCTTCTCATAAAACAAAACTCAGGGTCTGTTCTTCATGCTTACACTAATTCTCATGCCCCTTCCTTGCATGCTTTTTCGGATGCTGATTGGGCTGGTTGCCCATATGACCGTCGATCCACAATGGGATATTCCATTTATCTTAGCAACAATCTTATATCTTGGTCGGCCAGAAAACAACGAACTGTCTCTCGGTCATCAACAAAATTGGAGTACAAAGCTTTAGCTGATACTGTAGCAGAACTCACTTGGGTTGAAGCATTCCTTCGAGAACTTGGAGTTTCTATGAAATCCGTCCCGGTATTGTGGTGTGATAACTTGGGTGCTACATACTTATCAGCAAATCCGGTCTTCCATGCTCGCACGAAACATGTTGAGGTTGATTTCCATTTTGTCAGAGAAAAGGTAGCTGCACGGAAACTCTCGGTACAATTCATTTCCACACATGATCAGATTGTAGATATATTTACAAAGCCATTGCCATCCCAATGGTTTGCTAAGTTAAGATCCAAGCTACAGGTCGTTACCCGTCCTTAGCTTGCAGGGGAATATTAGACAATTAATATACTTTAGTATTATAGGGATGAAAAGTGTAATTGTGTAATCTATATATATATATATATATATATATATATATATATATATATATATATATATATATATATATCTTATGTACTCTATTATTGATATATACAATACGTGGTTTTACACCAAGATTGTCTCATATTAAAACCTAAAACACTGTTCATTTATCCTCCATCTTTTTGGAATTCGTCTTTTTTGAAGTAGTGTAAAGAATATTGCTTGTGTTATCATTTGTGATGTTTGTAGGAGCATCTGCAGATATACCAACTTCTATTGTTGGAAATTTATGTGGTAGTATTTCCAATCATGTATCACTTGTTACGATAGTCCAAGTAAGGTGAAGCAGGAATAAGAGAAAATTTAGAGTTGATCCAGCGTGTCCAAGGCTCCAACCGTTTCACAAAATATAATTTCGTTAAACCGACAACTTGTTTGTTGATCGGGTATGTCCCCTTCAATAAGAAAATGTTTTTTTCTCTATTATGGGATTAAAAAGACAAAAATGTCATTTTGTGAAACCTTCTTCTTGTTTCTTGACTCGATGATAATGGATTCTTGTGATTTAGGGAGTTTGCTTGGCACTTGCGGCATTTCATCCAACTGCCCCTATTGATGATTCAGTTCAATGTACGTTGAATTTTTTATAATAGAGAATTCATAATTTTCCTATGATGAAACTATAAGGGGTAATTTAGACTTTTACTAAGGGTTACATGCAAGAAATAACAATGTACTTCTTCTGATTTGTTGCTTATACCATCATACTTTCATTCTTAATTCTTATTATAGCATTCTACTTTGAACAATTAACCTAATTATAGCAATGTAATCCAAATATGAAACAGATTTCCCTTTATACTCGAGAATACGTCTCAAAATGGTAGCTAATCAGAAAATTGTTGAATGCTATAATTGGGTAGATTATCAAAGTAGAATGCCTTAATAAAATATAATTTTGAAAGAACAATGTTGTAATAGAAACAAATTCAAAGTAGGAGGTTATTATTAATAGACAATACATACATGGGCTATCTATGTGTATTCTTATAATTATATAATTATTATGTACATTAATGTAACATGATAAGCTTCTTGATTTTCATGTACAATGATGACAATTATTATACTTGAATAATTTAGCCAAGAATATTATTTGGGTTGTCAATAGTTTTGTCGTGCTTGCTTTGTGGCTCACAGGATCCAGCTTATTGAATTATTGTTTTCAGCTTATTGGAAAGCTTGAATGTTTCTTACACCACTATATGCAAGTGCAATGTATATAATACAAGTGTTTCTCTTTTCCAAATTCAATTAGTTAAATATAAGTCCAATCTTTGAATCATTGTCAGCATGTTGTACAAACTCCTTTCTATTTTACATAGTTGTACACTTTGTTCATATGAAATTATGCATATAGTCTTGTAGTAGTTTAATTATTACAATTTGGATTTCTTAGAGACAAATGATGTTGCTGCTCAATATGGTCACATAGCCTTGATGTATCATATTCTCAAAAAATTGAATACAGATCCTGATCTTACTGATAATGACAGAAGGACCCCTTTGCATTGGTATTAAATTTAATGCTTTACATTTCTTTGTTGTTAAAGTTAATTCATCTGGTAGTTGACAAGCAGGTATTTATGTTATTTTACAGGGGTACATGTAAAGGTTTTGTAGACTGTATACGGCTTCTTCTATTTGTGGATGCATAAAGACGTCACCAAGATAAGAAAAAATATATGAGTATCTAGCATTTCCAATCGATCTTGTGGAGTGATATGGGTATGATTAGTTTTTCCATTTGTAGGTAGATTGGATGGCACTTCAAGGTGCTAAATCTGTCTCTTTTATCTATTAAGAAATCATTTGGCATAATCTTATAAAGGTACAACCTTTTGGGTACCCCTACGGTGTTTAGTGCTTCTCAAAAAAATAGCAACAACATGTTCTCAATTAAAATTTCGATAAGTTATTATAAAAAAACTTGATTGATCATTCATGAATGAAATAACTAAAGATATTCATGTTATTGAAAGAACCCCTTTCATAATTGACACATTGTTACTCCAAAACATGCTACATGCATATTCATAAACATATTATATTATACATTGATGGTCTTATTACAAGAAGACTGGATACAAACCGACTAAGTTTAATATATTACAAAATTACGCAAGATATTAAAGTTTTATACATACTTAAACTCAAATACAAAAGTAATAGTATAAACTATTCTAAATCTCCCAACAATATATGACTATACTGGTTGCCTATTATCTGCAATTGTTAAACACTGAGAGGGGTAAGCGATAATGCTTAGTGGGTTCAATAATAGATACAATATAACGTTATGCCATATATATACATCAATATGGCAGAAGCAAAGAGGAACAACAAAGGCATATGTGAAATCAAGTGACATGCTTTCCATATCAATCAATGACTTGATTCAAAGATATACATTCAATGAGACTTAACAATTTCAATACTTAATATACATCAATAACGCTTCGGCCCAAATGACATAGAAGACATACAATTTCTGATTAATATTTTGGTAGATTTCAGCCTTTTAGCCCTGTCTAACCTTCTATCAATGCCATAGGGGTAGAAGTCATTCTCTTACGAGACATGCTCTACACGGCCAGAGGCTACATACCAATACCACTGTGAATCTAAGTCCTTTCACTGATCACATGGTCAAAGGTAAAGCTTTGCTATCAAAATAGAGGAATATAATAACACGGAAAAATAACATAGAAAAGCACATATAGCACATATAACACATAACATACAGTTGTTCATATATATTGAACTCACCGTGAAATAATCGAATGATAAATGTTGATTTGGGCAACACTTTGTTTCTATATATGACTTTCTTTGACGAAACCAGGGATTTTAGTTGAAAATCGGGCTTTCTGCTGGCAGAGTTTCGACTTGAAATATGATTTTCTCGGGAACTTCGGGGCGTCGGGACTTGCTTCGGGTTTCGGGGGTGATACCGGGACTTCGGGGGGGTTAAAAGTGGGCTAAAGAGGTGAAAGAGGGTGAAAGAGTATCAAAACTTGTAACATAACCCGGGCAATCCCGCATGTCTTTATAGGTGGACGAAGCCTCGGAGTATGTTGGGCGTACATCGGTACGCATCGCGTACAAGGCGTGGCACATGCTCGGTTCCCGGGTCTCGGACGTGTCATCAACGGCGATAGGTGGCATCTGTGCGAAGAGAGGGGCGACGTGGCTGATCCGAGGCCCTGCATGCAAACGTTGGGCGTAAGCTTCTACACGGGGCGTACGTCTTCGGACTAGTCTCGATATTTGTGCCCAGATCTTTAAAAATCTATATCTTTCACATACGGGCTCCGTTTCTAATGCTCTTTATATCCACGCGTAGGTCATATTATACTCTACAACTTTTGTTTAGACTCTGTTGACTAATTTTGACTTTATTTTTAATGTTATATTTTTAACAGGTCAGGACATGAAAAGTCCGTTAAAAATTCATAACTTCTTCATCCGACGTCTGTTTTCGTCTGTCTTTTTACGGTTGTACTACTATTGATAAGACCTTCGATTCTCGTTTAGGTTGCATCGGGTAAATATCGTTCGATCTTTATTTCGAGTTTTTAGTTGTCTACTACTATACCGAAACATAGAAAAATCATAACTTCCTCATACGAAGTCAGATTTGGACGTTCTTTTTATGAAAATTTTCGGTTTAACGAGTACTACTACTTTCATTTAGATCACTAAGGTTAAAAAGTAGTTTATCGAAAACTCACTTTTTACGCTAAATAGTTTTTTGCCGGTTTTGTCGCGGATATTCGATTGGTCATAACTTCTTCATTATAACTTGGATCTCAATGAGGTTTTCACCTAAATGTTTCTAACGAAATTATCTACAACTTTCAATAATAAAATTTTACTTATTTCAAATTTTATATTTTCGTTAAATTTCAATATTTGACATTTGATTGGAATCTCATAAGACTTCCAATACCTTCTGAGTGATTCTAAACATAGTTTTACTTTATTTCTAGTAAAAACTATCTGTTAGAACTCAACGCTCAATATCATATAATATTTCATAATATTATTCATTTTTAAAACTTACAAAACACGATAACTGAACGTGTATGTTACAGTTATTATAGAAAATTTACCAATTAAAAAAATGTTGATGATGCCTATTAAGAATTTCAGCACTCATTGGTAATAAGCCTGGTCAGTGTACAAGCTATTTAATACGATATCAACCATTTTACTCTACAAATGGTTAAGTTCGTATCCTTTTGTTTTTAAAAGCTTCATTAATATGTTGGTGGATGTGGTTGGATTAGGATGAACATGTAAATCTTAATTATCTAGGTAATAAACGTCTTTTATATCAACTCTTCTGAGTTTATTTATCAAAATGAATGTTGTTATATATAATTAATGAGAGGATGCTGCCACTTTTTTATTTAATCAGTTTTTTATTAATACAAGAAAACGCAGCATATTTTGATTTACTATTTTCTATAACATCTTTCTTTGGTCTCTATTTTCTATTAAAACTATACTTTCGTTTTTTATTTTGTTTGAAAAATCAACTCGCTTAAAAATAGCTTACGGATCAATTCTTTAGGGCCGTGATTATCACGGCCCAGATAAGGTTTCTAGTATATATATATATATATATATATATATATATATATATATATATATATATATATATATATAGAAAAGTTCAATAGAGAACCATAATTATGGTTCTTCAAAGAACCAAATTTTTTTTTCAATTTCTAGAGCTTATTCTTTATCGAAAAAAAAAAAATATAAAAATATCTAAATTCATATATTAACATTGTGAATGTGAAAAATATTTTTCGGATTCACCGTGTGAATCCGGATTCACGTTGTGAATTTTCAAAGATTCACATTGTGAATTTGACGTAAAAAATAATAATAATAATAATAATAAAATTCGAATTTGATATCATTGGAAAAATGATAAAAAGTTATTAATTTCTTTATTTTTAGTTTTTTTTTTGATAAAAAATAAGTTGTAAAAGTTGAAAAAAAGATTGGTTCATTGGTTCCTTGGTTAATTATGGTTCTCTATTGAACCTCACCTTTTATATATATATATATATATATATATATATATATATATATATATATATATATATATATAATGGATGCATAAAAAATCTCAATGGAAAAATAAGTACCCTTAATTAATTACTTGTTTCTCATTTAAGTAAGATTATATTGTAAAATATACTTATTGTTATTTTATGTTTGCAATTTTATGATTAAAGATTATATTTTTCTTATCATTTAAATTATTTTATTTTGTCAACGCTACTTTATTTTGTCCACCATGTATAGTACATAGATTTGCAAATATATACTATTATATATAATGTCTATTTATATTTATATATATATTAATAAAGGGGTTGGCTAAAAAGACACCTCAATTTTCCATTTAGACACCCTATTTGATTTTAAGGTTTTTTATTGGTTGAATTTGCATTGTTTTTTATGAAAAATAAATTGTGAATAGTTTATTATAGGTTGACTTTTAATAAAAGTGATTATAGGGTGTACTAGACTTCGAAAAAGCAGATAATGACTTCATTTCCTCAGGACCAACAACATTAGGTCATCACTATGAAGTAATTGGGGTGTGCCGGTATCAAAGTACACGTATCATCTTCTTAGGATCCCAGATTAGGTAAATTTATTGGTCATTTTCTTATTTTATCAAATTTTGTGGCTTAGCTTTTTCAGATTACAAATATATTTCCATATACACAGTCAACTCATTGAATTTGTTGATTGTTTTTTGTTTTTGTTCAATCAATCATATTTGGATTATATTTTGGTATTTGTTTATTTTGTTCATTTTGCAATATGATAACATTTACTGCTGTAGACGCTCTTTCAA
This sequence comes from Lactuca virosa, assembly GCF_052849685.1. NCBI lineage: Eukaryota > Viridiplantae > Streptophyta > Magnoliopsida > Asterales > Asteraceae > Lactuca > Lactuca virosa. The sequence goes on along the minus strand of NC_136433.1, from coordinate 361,454,804 downwards.
GTCATGAATTTGAGATGGAGTTTTCATAAACATGATTAAAACAAATTAGGAATATTTTTTTCTTAACCAGATTTATATTTTAGGAGATTTATATATAAATTCAGATTTTTTAATCCTTTTGTTTAGAAGTTGTGTTCAACTTTGAGAAAATTTAAAGTGACATAAATGTCCTTTGTGTAAAATATTTTAAGGATATTACAGTCAAATCACTATGTTTAATGGAAATCGATAATTGAATGTTGACATATTTTCAAGAATATGCCAGTTGTTCCAATGTAGGAAATGGGAATTTTAGTTGGGAAAGGCAATAAAAAAGTACAGACTTCTTGCGGGTCATTGGTGACTACAAAGGATTCTTCACAGCATATTCAGTAAGTTAAATAGCTTGAATGATAAATGAGCAATTGGTTTTTTGAAATACTTCAAAAAAAAAAGTTTAAGTCCAAGGGTAAAATGGTGACTTTCAGATAGTTAAGAATTTCCTACATCTGATGTCGAATGCCATAATTGTTTCTAATTTCGTTGGATCAATAAGTTGTTATTGTATCAAAAATCAAAAGCGCTCTTATCATTTCCATAATGAGACCCTTCCGATCTTTGATTTGGCCATCATTGTTAATATCACAAGTAATCAAAATATCATACATTTTAATCTTTTTTTGGAATCAAATATGTTTTGTAACAGACAATGGAGAGTAGCCCATTTGGTCAAAATAGTGAGAATGAAGTTGTTAACTTCACATTGGTAATCTTCTGTGTATTCCAAGTTTTGTTTAGTCATTCTTTCCAAGCATATTCATTCTTCTTTTACTTTATAACTGAAGTAATGACATTTAAATCTGAAGGTTTGATATTTTTAAAAAAGTTTTTTTGAACTGTTTTGATAGTACAAGTGGATACAAATTGGCAATAAAAGTGAAGTCATGTATGTAAACCGTTGACTTTGAGTTTTTAGTTGATTAAAAATCAAGAAAGTGATTTTTTTGGTCTGATATGGCCAAAAACATCTCATACCCAAAAAAATTTGTTGCAGATAGATATGGTACTCTTAAAGACCTACTTGAAGTGATAAAGTGGGCTCAAAGGGGAAATCATGCCCGCCCGTAGACTTTTTTAGGGTTTATAATCAACAAAGGTATTAACATGTTAACTAATTAATCTTCGAGGTTGGTTGATTGAATGTTGATAGATACTACAAGTCATTATTGTTATCATTGATAAAGCAGTAGAGGAACATTTCATCAGGTGAAGCGTTTGTCACATCATTGTATTGTACAAAATTGTTGACTTTTGAAGTCAAAGAAAGTTGAAAGTCAAGTGTTTGACTTTATTTAATTTATTTGACAAATTACAGGAGTATGTGCCTTGTCATGAAAGAGTTACTTCGAAAGTCAGTTGAGAAATGAAAGTGGGTTTCCATTCCTACATTTGTTTGTTTTTAGTAGCATCAGAATATAAGATGATGTAGGAAGAGGAAGTAATAGCCATTTTAATCATCTCTGTTATATGTTTTGGATTTCCTTAGTCATTCTTGTACTCTCTTTTGCTAATGTTTGTTCTTAATCACCTTTTTAATGTCTTTTGGATTTCCATGTCTCTATCATGTAATGAAATATATATATATATATATATATATATATATATATATATATATATATATATATATATATATATATGTATCTCTAAAAGCAAAACGGAACTTATCTATTCCATGCGAAGCATGGAGAACACCCTCTAGTTAACATTAAAAATTGTTTTACACCAATATCGTGTAGTATATGGGTTGTAATTAATGTCCTAGTATCCTTTGAATAATCACAATCAAAAGGGCAAGCACGAAAGTGGCTGTGAGCCCAGCAAAAGCAAAAAGTGCCTGCTTATCTGTGTTTTCTTTGATGAGGTCATCAATTTTTTTGTCGTGCGTTCCTGAACATATCAAACACGACAAATTAACCCACAGAAAATGGACTCATATGAGCATTATAACATTGTTGTATAGTATATTGTGCAATCATAATTTCATTTGTTTGTATTTTATTCCTAAGATGTTTTTTGCTACTTCAGTTGTATAAAAAAAAGTATAGTTCCTGAAAATTAGATATTCAACTGTATAAAAAAAAGTATAGTTGGTGAAAATTAGAAAAATAAATAGAAATTACCGTCCAGGCTCTCGGTGTTAAATGAATATCGCATGTAACACTGGTGAGAATAAATTCCGCCAGTGATGGAGCTTTGACACCCATCCCAACCATTCTTGGGCGCAGTTTTGATGCACTTGAAACACTCTGCAGCTCCCAGATCACCATTGCATGTTTGTGATTTAGTGTCACCATGTTATTTTAAGTAATTGGAACTAACATGTGAGCTAAGGGGCTTCATGATTTGTACTCTAATATATGAACGGGGTTGTGCGGAGTGTATGCATGTATAAGATCGAGTCATAAGTCGGTTCGACGACTAGTCGGGGGCAGCGCCCCCTGGTCCGGGGTTTCCAAAGGGGCAGCGCCCCTTTGGCGGAGTCTAGGGGCAGCGCCCCTAGCGCGGTCCAAGGGGCACAGCCGCTGGCTGGGGTCCCGCAAAGTTTTGGTAACCCTAATCTGGATTAGTATTACTTGCTTCCAAAGCAACTAATGACGGCCCAACCCTAATGTGTCACACCTCGAAACCGACGGCGGAAACGTTCCGGGGCGGAGGACGTCATGCGTAGTATCACAACCATTGAACATAGTAAGCATAGTAAACACAACCATTACATTACATAATAATATTTACATTTGTTTGAAAGTGGAGAAATACATAGTTTATACATATACATAAGTATAACAAAAGTATAGACGAGACTTCTATATGCACCGTCTTCTCCAAAAGTAAGCGAGGTACCTGTCTAACGAGAACCTGAGAATACAAGCAGTTTTAAAATATCAGCATAAAGCTGGTGAGTTCATAAGCGGTTGGTTTCTGGTGAATGAAAATGTTCCTTTGACTTTATGAAAAGTTGTTTTCCAAGAAAATCCCATATTTCCTTATAAAAGAAGTTCGGTTATCCATTTGTTAAACAGCCTGTTTATGAAAAGTTAAGTTATCCCAGGAAAAACCCATATTTTCCTTAAAGTAAATGGTTGGTTATCGATCCAGAATGAAGTACACAAGTATCTACCATACTTGTTTAGTTAGACGAAGTTTCCTTGAAAGCTAGGTTAATCTTGATAAAGTACATTAGTTTTAACACGTATATAAAACTAATAAGTAGGCAGTGAACTAATTCCTAAGGGTATTACTGATACCCTCTAGTAAACAAATCAGTTATTACTTTGAGGTTAGTTCACTAGGTTCATTATTACTAAAAGTAAATCTCCATTATCTAAGTTGCGAGTTCTATAACCATACGATAAACTAGATATGGCTCGTAACGGGGGCCAGTATCATTTTATGACTTTGTCACCCGTAGACCTGTCGGTCCCACTGTAGCTAGCAGCAAGGTGCGGGGTAGTCAGTCCCGTATAGATCTATACACAAAAGTCACGTTCCCCCTCCAGGAGATTCTGGTTACAAGATTAGTCCTACACTCACGAATCCGGGGGAGTGTTACCAAGGACAGTCTCGAATCATAAGAATAACGAATTTACAAGTAATAATATGAAAAATCTCGTTTTATGATTAACATGAATCCTTTGTAAAACATAAAATATAACATTTTATGATGATATTTTCAAGTTTCGTTGTTTTAGATTTGAAAACTAACTCTACAAGTTAAGTTCTTATTCGATTGGTAAAACGATTTTCTGTGTTAAAAGCATGCTGAACATGTAAACATTTCATACGAAATAATAAGGTTTGAGTACAAGTTCCGTTGTACTTTTGCTTGTATTCCCCCCCTGAAATCATGAAAACTCAGAAAAAGGTAGGGGTATGAACTCACCTTACGTGGGTGTGCCGGTTTAGGATGCTAGATGTCAATTTAGGACTTGAACGTACGCGAGAGTCCTAGGTAACATGAAGTGATACATAATTGTATCTAATTAGACTTTGAACTACTAATTAAGTAAGATAATACACTCCGATGCGCGAAAACACCTTATTTTAAGTGTTAGGAGTGATACAGGTTGCATCTAAGGAGTGTATGGCCTCGTTAAGGAGTTTACTCTTCAAGTGTAAGCCCTTAGGGGTGTTTACGGTTTGAAGACCATATCCCCCATGAGTTTACGGCCGTAAACGCATGGGAATGGTGCATTTGGGTGTTTCAAGGTCCCATGCTTCACAAGGAAGGGTCCTAGGGTTGAATCAAAGGCTTAGAAAGTGTTTGGGGCTTGAAATGGACCCTTTTTGGAGTTTACAGTTTCTGAACCACTCCTTGGGGAGTTTACGGTCGTAAACACATGGGTTTACGGCCGTAAACTCATGTGTGTCCATTTTTCATGTGTTTTGGTGGTTGTAGGTCATGCATGCAAGCTTCTAGGCCCAAGTATAAGCCATACAAGGTGTTAAGGGCACTTAAACACCCTTTAGAGGTGTTTACGGTTTTGGGAGACCTTCCCAAACCGTAAAATCATGTTTACACTTCTCAATCCATGTTTTAGGTTTCTAAGATCATTCAAGCAAGTTTCTAGGTCATTAGCCAAGCATTGGAAAGGTTTTGGGGCATCAAAACCCCTTTTTAGGGTGTTTACGGTTCATGAATGTTCATGGACCGTAAACTCATGTTTACTCCCATAAAGACATGATTTTGGGGTTCTAAGTTCATGCATGCAAGTTCCTAAGTCATAGCAAAACATTAGAAGTGGTTTGAAAGGGTTTTTGGGCTTCAAAAACCCCTTATGGGAGTTTACGGTTTTGGGAGGTGTTCCCAAACCGTAAACACAAGTTTTTGGGGGTTTTTGAGAGTTTAAACCATAGATTTGCATGCATGTTAAGCTAAACAACAAGCTAGGAAGGATTACTTACGATTTTGGAGCTTGAATGACGTGATTCTTGATCAAAACCCGATTTTTAGAGAGAGAGTAGAGAGAGAAAGTTCCAAGGTGGGTGAAAAAGGTTCAAATGGAGACCACTCAACCCTTATATGGGGCTGAGTTCATGGCTAGGTGGGGATCCACCCAATCCCGACATTGAACGGAGTTTAAGATTGTATCTGATTAATTGACCATAACCCGACTTAGTCGTAAACTAGAAATTTTCCAAAGGATTATCGAGGGTATTTCATGTGATTTATCGTTTTCCGATACGTAGGAAATTATGACAATAACCCTAAATGAATTATTTAACTTAAAAGTTAACGGAAAACTTTAATAATAAAATAAATTTTATTAGCAGAATGGGTTGCAGTGACGGAATAAATTTCGGGTTGTCACATCATCCCCCTGTTAGAGGAAATTTCGTCCCGAAATTTAGAATTAAGCTACAAATCATGGATTTGGAAAGAGATGCGGATATTTCTGTTTCATTGAATCTTCGCGCTCCCAAGTGAATTCGGGTCCCCGCTTGGCATTCCAGCGAACCTTCACTATCGGGATGCGGCTTTGTTTCGTTCGTTTGATCTCTCGATCCATGATTTCGATTGGTTCTTCCATAAAGTTCAGATTTTCGTTGATCTCGATCTCATCAAGAGGGATCACAAGGGTTTCATCGGATAGACACTTTTTAAGATTAGAGACGTGGAAGACAGGATGGATATTGCTAAGTTCATGAGGTAATCGGAGTTTATAGGCTACGGGACCGATCCTAGCAAGGATCTCGAAAGGTCCTATATATCTTGGATTCAGCTTTCCACGCTTTCCGAAGCGTATCATGCCTTTCCAGGGTGATACTTTCAACAGTACACGGTCTCCAACCTGGAATTCCAAGGGTTTTCGTCGTTTATCGGCGTAGCTATTTTGTCTATCTCGGGAGGCCTTAAGTCGTTCTCGGATTTGTACGATCTTTTCGGTGGTTTCGCGGATGATTTCTGGGCCGGTGAGTGCTGTCAGGGACTTGTCCTTTGACCAGCTGTGTGTCGCCCACCTCAGCCCAGCACAGAGGGGATCTGCACTTGCGGCCATAGAGGGCTTCGAAAGGCGCAACCTTGATGCTGGTATGGTAATTGTTGTGTGTAGGAAAATTCAACCAGAGGAAGATGAGTGTCCCATGACGCGCCGAAATCGATGACGCAGGCTCTCAACATGTCTTCCAAGGTCTGGATAGTTCTCTCACTCTGCCCATCTGTCTGAGGATGATAAGCTGTGCTCATGTCTAGCTTAGTTCCGAGAGACTTCTGGAGGGACTGCCAAAATCTCGAGGTAAACCTGCTATCTCGATCGGAGATAGTGGACACATGTACACCATGCAGTCGGACCACTTCTTGGATGTAGGTTCGCGTGAGTCTCTCCATTTTGAAGTTTTCCTTGATAGGAAGGAAGTGAGCGGATTTGGTTAGTCGATCGACAATTACCCAAATGGCGTCGTACCCACTCGGAGATTTTGGTAGTTTGGTAATGAAATCCATAGTAATCCTCTCCCACTTCCATTCAGGTATTTCTGGTTGTTGGAGTAGACCGGAGGGTTTCTGATATTCGACCTTCACCTTGGCACAAGTCAGACACTTGCCCACGAAGGTAGCGATATCGGCTTTCATGTTTGGCCACCAGTATAGTCTTTTGAGGTCGAGGTACATCTTGTCCGAACCTGGGTGCACGGAGTATCTAGTCTTATGAGCTTCGTTCATGACAATCTCCCTGAAACCTCCGTACTTTGGGGTCCAGATGCGGTCCATGAAACAATAGACTCCATCACCTCTGATCTCAAGATTCTTTTCCATTCCTCTCAGGGCTTCACCCGACATGTTTTCTGGTCTTAAGGCTTCCAACTGAGCCTCTTTGATTTGCGCGGATAAATGGGAATGGATAGTCATGGTTAGTGCCTTCACTCTACGACCTGAGTACTCTTTCCGGCTAAGGGCATCTGCCACCACATTGGCCTTGCCGGGATGGTAGCGGATTTCACACTCGTAATCGCTGAGTAGTTCAACCCATCGCCGTTGTCTCATATTCAGCTCCTTCTGGTCGAGGATGTGCTGTAGACTTTTATGGTCAGTGAAGATAGTGCACTTGGTTCCGTAGAGATAATGTCTCCATATCTTCAATGCGAAGACCACTGCTCCCAATTCTAGGTAGTGCGTCGTGTAGTTGACTTCGTGTACTTTCAGCTGTCTTGAGGCATAAGCAATGACTTTTCCTCGTTGCATGAGCACACAACCTAGGCCTTGATTGGACGCATCGCAGTAGACAACGAAGTCCTCCGTCCCTTCGGGCAGGGACAGAATAGGTGCGCTGCACAAGGCTCGCTTCAACGTTTGGAACGCAGTGTCTTGATTTTCACTCCAACAAAAGCTTACGCCTTTCTGAGTTAGAGTGGTTAAGGGTTTGGCAATTCTGGAGAAATTTTGGATAAATCTGAGATAGTAGCCAGCGAGACCCAAGAATTGACGGATTTCGGTGGGTGTCTTCGGTGCTGACCAGTTTTCTATCGCTTTGATTTTGGAGGGGTCCACGTGTATGCCTTCCTCGCTTACCACGTGACCTAGGAAGGTTACTCTTCGGATCCAGAATTCACACTTGGAGAATTTCGCATACAACTTCTCCATCCTTAGGGTTTCCAACACTGTTCTCAAATGCTGTCGATGATCTTCCTCACTTCTAGAATAGACAAGTATATCGTCGATGAATATGATGACGAACTTGTCTAGAAAGGGACGACACACCATATTCATCAGATCCATGAATACCGCCGGTGCGTTGGTTAGACCGAAGGGCATAACTACAAATTCGTAGTGACCATATCGAGTCCGAAAGGCTGTTTTAGGAACATCACCCTCATGGACTCGTAGCTGATGGTACCCTGATCTTAAATCTATTTTCGAAAAGTAGCTGGCTCTTTGAAGTTGATCGAAGAGGTCGCCGATTCGAGGAAGAGGGTAACGGTTTTTGATTGTCATCTTATTCAGCTCCCGATAATCGATACACATTCGAAAAGATCCATCCTTCTTTTTCACAAACAAGATCGGGGCTCCCCAGGGTGAGGAACTCGGTCGGATGAATCCTTTGCTGAGCAGCTCATTGAGCTGACTAGATAACTCTTGCATTTCTGCCGGCGCTAATCGGTAGGGAGATTTGGCTACAGGGGTAGCTCCGGGGACTAAGTCGATACGAAACTCGACTTGGCGTTCAGGAGGGATTCCCGGGAGATCTTCTGGAAAAACATCGGGAAAGTTTCAGACTTCGGGGATGCTCTCGAGGTCTTTAACTTCCTGTTTCTCGTTAATGACGTGGGCTAGGAATGCATAACATTCCTTTCGCAGGAGTTTCCGGGCCTTGATGCACGAAACGATGCGAAGGTTTGAACTGAATTTATAGCCGTAAATTACAAGAGTTTCATTCGGGGAAAGTTTGAGACGGATAGCTTTTTCGAAATAAAGGATATCAGCACGATTGGGGCTTAACCAATCCATGCCGATGATGACATCAAAGTTTTTTATGGGGACTAGAATAAGGTCAATGGGAAATGAATGGTCGTTTAAGATAAGGGTACAGCCTACGTATATCTCGTTAGTGCTCTCTTTCTCACCGTTAGCCATCTCGACGGTAAACTTTTCGGTTAATGGTTGGGATTTATGTTTAAGAAAACGCTTGAATGCATGACTAACAAAACTTCTTTCAGCACCAGAATCGAAAAGAATGCATGCATAAGAGTTGTCGAGGAGGAACGTACCCGTCACAACAGTAGGGTCAGCTACGGCCTCCTCTTGCCCCATAGTTAGAATTCTCCCAGTGTTGTTAGTTGCTGCAGCCTTGGGGCAGTTCCTCTTGTAATGCCCAATCTCCCCACAGTTGTAGCAGGCTCGACCAACACCTGCTCCAGAAGTCTGAGTAGTTTGTTGAACTAGGTTTCTACAGTCTCGAGCCAGGTGGCCCTTTTTACCACAATTGTTGCAGAGCATCTCACGACATGGACCTAGGATGCGATGGTGGTAACTGCACTTGTTGCACCAAGGAAGAGTACCAGTGTACCTACTGGTAGGTGCTGGAGTTGCAGGAGCCGCGACAGGGGTAGTAGCAGCGTGGACTGCTACTGTCTGCTGTTTCTTTGAGGGCTCTTGTGGAGACTGACCCTTCTTCTGTTTCCAGAATTTTCTTTTCTCACCACTCCCTTTAACTGGTTCAGGAGTGGCTGTCACTTCATCGGGATCGACTCCATGATCAATGAGGGTCTGTACCAGACACTTAGCACTGTCAAACGTAGTTGGGCGAGCAGCCAAAACATTTCCTTTGGTCGGCTGGGTCAGTCCCCATATGTATCTTTCAACCCTTTTGCTTTCCGGGGTGACCATTCCCGGACAGAGAAGTACTAGGTCCTCAAACCTAGACGTGTAGGTAGCAATTTCGGAACCCTTCATCCTTAAGTTCCAGAGTTCGTGTTCGAGTTTCTGCATCTCGCCCCGTGGGCAGTATTCAGCTATCATTAGTTCCTTTAGGCTTTCCCAACCCATAGCATTTGCCCTCGGTAGGGTTAAGGATTTAACCCGGCCATTCCACCAGGTCAATGCTTTATTGGCGAAAGTGCAAGCGGCGAATTTCACTTTGTTGGCTTCGGAACAGGCAAAAATTTCGAAAATGGACTCAATCTTTTCGAACCATTGAGTCAGGGCACTAACACCTCCTTTGCCGTCGAAAGATGTGGGTTTTTCATTCATGAAGTCTTTATAGGAACACTCCTTTTGGTGTCCTTGACCACCTTCATGATTTTGGGGATGTGTACCACCACCCTGACCACCAGATCCACCAGGATTACATGAAACAACCAGAAGGTTTCATTATGCCCGATAAAGAGCATATGATATGTAAACTTGTCAAATCTTTGTATGGGCTGAAACAAGCGCCTAAACAATGGCATCAAAAATTTGATGAGGTGATTTTGTCTTTTGGTTTCAAAACAAACCAATGTGACAAATGTGTTTATAGTAGATCTGATGATGCTACTAGAGTTGAAGTGATCATTTGCTTATATGTAGATGACATGTTGATTTTTGGTGCTGACCAAAATCAAGTGGATGAAACAAAGAAATTGTTGTCATCCAAGTTTTCCATGAAAGATTTAGGAGAGGCTGATGTAATTCTTGGAATAAGAATTAAGAGGATGAACAAAGGATTGGTAATGACTCAAAGTCATTATATTGAAAAAATTCTCAAGCGGTTTAATTTTACCGAGTGTTCTCCTATGAGTACTCCTATGGACCCAAGTGTGAAATTAATGCCAAATAATGGTATTCCCATTTCACAGTCGGAATACTCTAAGGCTATTGGTAGCTTGATGTATTCCATGACAAGTACCAGACCTGATATTGTGTTTGTTGTGGGTAAGTTGAGCAGGTACACTAGCAATCCTAGTGCTCAACATTGGCAAGCAGTGAATAGAGTGTTTAAGTATCTCAACGGAACCATGAATTATGGTTTGAGTTACTTGGGGAGTCCTTCGGTTTTAGAAGGTCATTCAGATGCAAGTTGGATTACCAACATGGAGGACCATTCCTCAACTTCTGGTTGGGTATTCTTGCTTGGGGGAGGTGCCATTTCTTGGGCTTCCAAGAAGCAATCTTGCATTACAAACTCGACAATGGAATCTGAGTTTGTTGCGTTAACAGCTGTTGGTAAAGAAGCAGAGTGGCTAAGGAATTTGGTCTATGAGATTCCTTTGTGGTCTAAACCGATAGCACCTATTTCTATCCTTTGTGATAGTGCTGCCGCTTTGGCTAAGGCATATAGCCAGGTTTATAATGGCAAGTCTGGACACCTAGGTGTTAGACATAGTATGATTACAGAACTAATCATGAATGGTGTGATTTCGGTTGAGTTTGTGAAATCGCAATAAAATTTGGCAGATCACTTGACTAAAGGTCTGACAAGAGACTTAGTGCACAAGTCTGTAATCGGGATGGGATTAAAGTCCATTTAATTCTATAATGATGAGACACCCAATTCCCCCCTAATATAATGTTAGGAGTTGAATTCAATGTGGAAAGCTCATACTTATAGATTGGAACACATGAAGTATTCATCCTAGGTATGTGTTCGGTTCTGCAAGTTAGCCAGGTTGAAGTTTAACTTCTTAATAATTCCTTTGATAAATGTATGTGCAGATACATGGAAAGGAGTTACCTACGTGATTGTGAAGTGTAGCCGCATTTCAAGAGGTTGTGGACTTGACCTTGATACGAACATGAGAGGATTGGGACACACGACTTTATAATAGTGTCAAGTTGTATTATGCTAGAAATTCAATAAACTAGTATGTATTTTACTTTCTGGTATTCAAATGGGTTGATGGGTTCAATTCTTAGAAAACCCTGATTCTCGAGTATTTGCAAATGTATGATACTAAGTGGAAATTCAATCGTTTCGATATTTTCATTATGTACTAGTTTGGTTTGTTGTTGATAAGGTTATGTTTGTTCAAGGGTTACACTAAAATGGGGGAGGATTGTTGGTGATTTTAGTGTCACCATGTCATTTTAAGTAACTGGAACTAACATGTGAGCTAAGGGGCTTCATGATTTGTACTCTAATATATGTACGGGGTTGTGCGGAGTGCACGCATGTATAAGATCGATTCATAAGCCGGTTCGATGACTAGTCGGGGGTCCGGGGGCAGCGGCCCCGGGTCCAGGGTTTCCAAAGGGGCAGCGCCCCTTTGGCGGGGTCTAGGGACAGCGTCCCTAGCGGGGTCCAAGGGGCAGAACCCCTGGCTGGGGTCCCGCAAAGTTTTGGTAACCCTAATCTGGATTAATATTACTTGCTTCCAAAGCAACTAATGAGGACCCAACCCTAATGAAACCCTAATCGTGTTTAATATATAAACAACTCTTCCTTTCCAGAAGGTGGTTACGTTCTTTAGCTCTCGTTTTTCATCACACATTCACATAACCCTTTAGCATATTGGCTTACGTTTTCTGTGCCTAGAAAAGTAAGTGTCCACTTGGATTATCCTAGGCTGAATTTCTTGTAACCCAGGCATAGGGTAGAAATATCAGTTCGGAAAGTGATATCACGATCCAAGTTGGTATCCAGATCTCCACCACAAACCCTAAATTTCCCAACATTGCATTCCCATACCACGTAAACTGAAAGATACTCGGCGGAGTGATTTAGAGTTCGGTTGATAATAATCTCGTTCGAGATTAGAGACAAGACCGTATCAAGCCTCTCTACGAACTGAGAACTACTACTGTCAGCTGCTCCGCACTTTATAGTCATCAACCCCGGAACCGGGTTGAACCCGTGAAGCTCGTAACTCATCTAACATCCATTAAGCTGGACTCGAGCGGCCAATGTGTTTGTCTTGCACATTTTTTGGATAGAGTGCATGAGTTCTGTTATGCACCTGCTGCAATTTATCTTCGACAAGTCAAAATGGCACTGGTAGAAGCCGGAAATGGACTGGTTATTCTCACCGGAGGTTGTTTTGTAGAAATTAGTGGTGGATGATCGAGAAACAAGGCTTTTGAAAAGGGAGTTGAGGTTTTCAGAAGCAAGTGGGTCATGGAAAGTCTGATTTGCACAATCTATGGAAACGAAACCTGTGAGAGTAGTGGATGCAGATGAAGAGAGAAAGAAGAGGAAGAGGGGGATGTAGCTTCCAGATGGAACCATATTTGAGACTTGAGAGTATTACTATTTGAACCATCTCTGGTCATTTCCTGGGAACATATACAGTGATGGAAGTAAGGACCCGTACAAATCGAAATATACTTTGCTTCTTCTCGTCGTCGCGCGTGTAGCTAAAGGAAGTTCACGTTTAAAGTAGGAAAGGAAGCTACTTTTGCAGGGAATATTTTAATACTTTCAATGAATAACTAGAGTTTATTTTTCTTTTATTTATTTTTTATTTTTTTTATAAACAGGGTAAAACGAAAAAATATTTTCGAACTTCTTTTAAAAATAGGGTATTTTGATTGGGCCTAAATTGACGTAGCTTTTTCTAATTTACGTTATTATCATTTTAACTTACAACTTTTACTCTTAAACTTATAGAATATATTTTCAGTTTATACCTTCTAATTTCAAAAACTTAAATTTTTACGTTTTGATATCGACTATGATTAAAATTTTTATATTGTATACCATTACAATCATCTCATAGTACGTTACAACAACATGAAATAAAAGATAGATTAAACATGAAATTATAAGAAAAAACAAACATGAAATTACAAAAGAAATACAAACAAATCGAAGAGTATATCACAATATTGATTAAAAAAATATAGTTCACATTTCATTGTATCTTGGTTGAGAATTTGATCAATTTCTTTTGTTATGTCTGGATTGAAGTTATAGTCATCATCGACGAGGTTCATGAGGATTACGAACATCCATCTCGTTACGAAATCGATTTGAACGCCTCCGGTCTTTCTGAACTTACAAAAAGTTTCGATTAATTTACTTCAATCTTCCAATCAGACTCCAACCAGTAATCAACATGAGAAAGTTGTGCAAAAGCATAGTTATATTGTACTCTATATGTTGCAGTAGTATAAACTGCATCGACAATGGAATGAGGGTTATCCCCTCTAAAACGACAAACTGCAAGAGCATGTGAACATCGAAATCTTTTCATCTTCCATTTACCACATATGCATGTATGTTGAAAATAATGGACATTTGACAACCGTCAAATTTCGGTAAATTCAAAGTCAACAAGTCAAACCGGTCAACTCCAATAACCCTTGTATGCTAGGGTTTACGTTATGTAATCACTATTCGCTATTTTAATGAGAAATCATCATTTGGAAAGTTCATGTGTTTGATTTTCCTTAGCCTTAACAGTGCTAAACAACGAACCAAAGCGATAAAACACTATAGCACAATCATCGGGATTGTGTACGACACTAAAACACGGTTTAATGGGGTTTACGAACCTTGCGTTGTGAAGCCGGACACTCAAATTAATCACAAACGAAACCTCTCTAAATCGTTTTCACTCTATCTCTTTCTAATTGAAATCTCTCCCAAATCTCTCTCAAAAGTTACTTTAACTTTTTGTAATCATTTGGGTCATCTCGACCCTTAACCGGGTCCAAAATCGCTTGAAACGGGATAAAAACGAGTAAAATAGCTTTAAGGATCCGAAACCAAAGCTTCTGGTCCGAAGCTGTGTCCGAGGTCCGAGGTCCGAAGTCCGAGGTCCGAGGTCCGAAGGACCAGTGTCCGAAGTCCCGTCCGTCCGAAGCCGTGTCCGAAGTCGTGTCCGAAGTCCGAAGCCGTGTCCGAAGTCCGAAGGTCCGACGCGAAGCCTCGCAGACAGGCCCTTTTTACCGGTTTTTCGACTACGACTTCGTTTTAACTCCGTTTTTCATTATTTTAACGTGGGATTTTCACCCAAAACTTTATTTTATAAACTAAGGCCCCAAAATATATAAATCTCCAGGGTTTTTATAAAATATATTAAAAGAATTGGTGATTGATCTAATTATTGAGGGAATATTTGCTTTTCCTTAATTTATGGCAAAAGCAACCCACTACCACCTCACTCTATGATCAGCCACTCTTTCCCACTACCCCTTGTCTCCTTAGTGGACCTTTACAGCCAATCTCCAGCTCTTCCCACGTTCTAAGAGCTGGTTGATTGATCCTCTCTCCTCATTCTCCATAAAAACTCTTTCATTCTACACTTAGCAACCAAGAACACTCTCCAAAATTCTCTCATCTTTTCTCTTAACTTCAAGAACTTCAAGGCTTTCTCCAGGGATTTCTTTCTTCAATTAGTAAGTATCTTCATCATTCACATAATTATTAAACTCCATTCTACTCAAATTATTGATATCTTACACAAGTTCCATCTTATTCGGTGTTAGATTTTCGAATCATCAAGACATCTTCTTAGTGTTCTTGAGTTGAACACTTCCTTTCTCTCACTTTCATCTACTGAAACCACATAAGGTGAGTTCATACCCATACATTTACATGTTTTTCTTAAGTTTTAAGGAGGGAATACAAGTAAAATCATCAAGAACACAATTAAACTTTTTCTAACAGATTGCATCAGAAAAGATGGACGTTAATCACGGACTGTTTTGGTCAACTTAAATATTTTAGTTTTCAAAGCTGTTTCAGGTGCAAGTAGTTCAAACTCTTAGCTTTAAAAGGACTACTTGCACATCTCCAAATGATTTTTCTACAATTAATGGTGATTTTTACAAAACTGCCTGTCATTTCAGAGGCAAACCCGGACCAGTCTGTGATTATGAACATTTTCACCTCTGTTAGAGATCACTAAAAATCATGATAAAATTTACGAACAAACTAGACTCATATTCCAAACTCTCAAAATTTGCGGATTTGGATTTAGAGCTGTGATGATTTTTCTATAAATTTTCTCTGAACGGTAACAGAAACTGTTTTTAACGAAAAGTTGCTGTTAATTTCATTTCACCTTGTAACATGTTGAGCAAGGTGTATATCTTTATGTGACTATATGTTACTGCAATATATGACATTTTATCTTAATATTTAGACACACATCAGTTTACAACTGGATTTGGTCATATAAAATATAAAGAATAACAAGTGATTATAATCAAAGTACAATCGATACATTCAAACATAAAATAAACTATTTTGAATATAGTTTGCATACATTACCACGTACTACCCTTGGTTGATAAACTATAATAGGTATAGTTTATGATACATTACATAACACATACATTTAAAAAGGGTACATTTATACAAAGGATATTTTCATTAAGCAAGGTACGACCATACGGTACCAAGTTTTCATAACACGTAATTCCGTTAATGACTTTGTGAGACATTTACTTCAAATTACCATTAAGTCCTGTATTGTAACCAGAGTCTCCTTAAGGGAGAGCGTGATACTTGTGTATAGATCTATATTGGGTTTGACAAACCCATACCTAAACTGCATGCAACAGTTAGACCGATAGGTCTGGGGTGACAAATGTCATAACATTTCCGACGCTTGAAGAACGTCGTTTTAGGCAACCTTGGTCATAGTATGGTTATAATAAACTCACATAAAGTATTAACAAACATTGGAATTTACGGAAACTTCATTAAAAATTTAACGAGTTTATGTCGATTTAAACTTGCATTGTTTTACTATAAATATGACAAATTACTTGTATATTTCGGTCTTTGGGTTTTAAGACTACATTTACACATTAAGGAAAATATTGGATTTTTCTAACACAAATACTACTTTTACAAACGAAAGGCTTTTAATAATACCAAACAGAAGCTTATGAACTCACCAACCTTTGTGTTGACACTTTTTCAAACAACTTGTATTCTCAGGAAATCATTAAACAGGTAATCAAGTGCATTTGAGGATGGGACGCTAAGGCGTCTACTATTTCATATTTTATCAACATATTGTGATTGATTCGTAAACATGTAATTCATACAATGATGTAATTTTTTTCAATTATATATATATGTTGGTTGTGTTTGCTTGAATTACTATTACAATTGCTGTTATGATACTATACATGAAGTCCTCCACCCCCGGACGTTTCCGCCATCCTTGGTTTGGGGGTGTGACAGATTGGTATCAGAGCGCAGTTTATAGTGAATTAAGTATATCAAACCACATAAGATATACAAACTATAAACACAATTAGGACTAATAGTCTCTGATTTGTGCATTTTTCAAATAAATATACTTTTAGAAAATAAATGATTCTTTTTATTAAAAAGTATAAATACATGCATACATGCTCACATAGTGTCATAACTAGAAGAACATAAAATAAAAGAAGAGGAGTTGTACATTATGGGTATGCCTTGGTATATGTAAATCAAGTCTGGGAAGGATATAGCCTGATCAACTATATCTGTCCGGGAATTGACTTGCATATACCGGGGGATGGTCAGGATGGACAACAAATCTAACAAAATCGTCTTACAGCTAGTACGCCTCATTCACGAAGCCGGTCTATAAGGGGGTATAAGGTTGTTGCCTATAAAATGGCAACTTAATGGGTGTCCACTCTCACCCACCGCTTCCTTGATCGGTGGAGGGTCGTTAGCCGAACGGGTAAGACAAGGACTTATAAATTCTCATTAAAAGTATGATGAATATTATAAAGTAACTAAATGCTTTAAGAACTCAAAACTAAACATTTACAAATACTATAGGAGTATTTTGTGTTACTATAATAAAAATATTTTATACTTTCATTTTACCTCATAACCCAATGTATTGGGTCAATAAAAAGTATAAAATCGTATGTATCGTAAACATACCGGAAAACAACGTAATAATATACTTTATGTATAAAAGATTTCTCTCCCTATAAATACACTTTTACTAAAAGTACATTGGTTTACGACTTATGACAGAACCATGCCGCCAAGAAGAAGACCAAGACCTTCCAGCAACACAGCAACACCTCCTCCGCCGCCGCCTCCACAGTTTGATCCCGCGATGTTCCAGGCTGCAGTAACAGCAGCCGTAGCGGCCGCAATGTCGCAGATAGGGACCAACGGAGCTGGTGGTTCGGGATCGGGAGCTACACACTCTAACCACGGAGACAGTACGTGGCGTGCAAAAGAGTGTTCATACAAAGACTTCACAAATGGCAAACCCGACAACTTCAATGGAAGCGGGGGAGTCATCACGTTGATGCAATGGTTTGAAAAGACCGAAGTAGTCTTTCAGGTGTGCTCCTGCCCCGAAGCGAGCAAAGTTAAGTTCGCAACCTTAACCTTCACCGGCCGGGCCCTTACTTGGTGGAACTGTCGGGTTAAGTCACTTACTCTCGAAGTGGCTAGCTCCATAACCTGGGCAGAACTAAAAACGTTGATGATGAAGGAGTACTGCCCGACAGGTGAAATTCAAAAGCTGGAACAAGAACTCTGGAACCTCAGGATGACGGGCTCTGACCTTGAAACCTACACCACCCGATTCAATGAATTGGCTCTCCTCTGCCCAACAATGGTTACTCCGGAGGAGAAAAAGGTGGAGCGATACCTTTGGGGACTGTCTCTCCACGTGCAAAGTAGTGTCCTGGCTTCAAGGCCAACTACTTTTGACAGTGCCAGGGAGCTGGCACAACAACTTGTTGACCACCGAGCCGGTCATAATACTACAACCACCACCACTGATAAATCAAAAGGGGGAAACAACAAAAGGAAGTTCTGGAACGAAAAGAAGAGCCAACCAACACAGGACCCCGCTAAGAAGCAACAAATTGTTGCTGTCCATGCTGCCACTAATGCTGCCACTACTGCTACCACTCCAGCACCACCGAAGCCATATGTGGGAAAACTACCTAAGTGCAACAAGTGCAACTTTCACCACAATGGTGCTTGTAGGGAGATGCACTGTAACAACTGCGACAGGAAGGGGCACACTGCTCGTTTCTGTAAAGCGCCGGCTCAACCAATCAACCAAGTAGCCAGTACGGGGGCAACCCGGACCTGCTACAACTGTGGAGACGCAGGTCACTTCAAAAGAGACTGCCCCAAAGCACAAGCCCCTAATGCTGGTGGAGTAGGAAGAGTCCTGGCAATAGGACATGGGGAAGCAGTCGAGGATCCCACGGTGGTTACCGGTACGTTTCTCCTCAATAACTCTTATGCATGCGTACTATTCGATAGTGGAGCGGAGAGGAGTTTCGTGAGCCACCAATATAAACATTTACTTGAACAAAATCCCCAATCACTAAAGGATACTTATGTAGTAGAAATGGCAAATGGGAAAGTAGAACGCACTAGCGATATATACTCAGAATGTACTCTCACTCTAGACAACCATACATTTAAAATTGACCTGATGCCAGTCACCATAAAAAGTTTCGACGTAATCATCGGGATGGATTGGTTAGTTCCTCACCGTGCCGACATTCTATGTTACGAAAGGGCCGTTCGCCTCAATCTACCAAATGACGAAACCCTTCTTATCTATGGTGACAAACCTAGTGCGAATTTACAAATCATCTCATGCATCAAAGCCCAAAAGTATCTCCGGAAGGAGTACCACGCCTTCTTAGCTCATGTAGTAGACAAGAAACAAGACGTGAAAGACATCAAGGACATCCCCGAAGTGTGTAACTTCCCGGATGTGTTCCCAGAGGATCTTCCTGGTGTACCACTCGCACGACAAGTCGATTTCAGAATTGACTTAATACCCGGAGCTACCCCCGTAGCCAGAGCTCCATACCGCCTCGCACCATCAGAAATGCAGGAGTTGTCCAGTCAGTTGACCGAGCTTTTGAACAAAGGGTTCATCAGACCAAGCTTCTCACCTTGGGGAGCACCAGTCCTTTTTGTAAAGAAGAAGGACGGATCCTTTCGCATGTGCATCGACTATCGGGAACTAAACAAGCTCACCATCAAAAACCGATATCCTTTGCCCCGAATCGACGACCTTTTCGACCAACTCCAAGGAGCAAATTTCTTCTCAAAGATCGACCTAAGGTCAGGCTACCATCAGCTACGAGTTCAAGAAGAAGATATTCCCAAAACTGCATTCAGAACTCGCTATGGGCACTACGAGTTTGTGGTGATGTCCTTCGGTTTAACAAACGCACCTGCGGTATTCATGGACCTAATGAATAGAGTGTGTCGACCCTACCTAGACAAGTTTGTAATCGTATTCATCGACGATATCTTGATCTACTCGCGAAGCGAAGAAGAGCATCGCCTACATCTACACCAAGTGCTAGAGACGCTAAGAGCGGAGAAGCTTTATGCTAAGTTCTCTAAGTGTGAATTCTGGATTAGAGAAGTGGATTTCCTTGGACATGTGGTAAGTGAGAAAGGCATACATGTGGACCCCTCCAAGATCAAGGCAATCGAGAATTGGTCAGCACCCAAGACGCCAACCGAAATTCGACAATTCCTTGGGCTTGCTGGCTACTACCGAAGATTTATACAAAACTTCTCCAAGATTGCGAAACCACTCACCACCTTGACGCAGAAAGGTGTGATATTCAAGTGGGAAAATAAACAAGAAACTGCTTTCCAAACGTTAAAACAAGCCCTATGCAGCGCACCGATCTTGTCTCTCCCAGAGGGAACCGAGGACTTCATAGTGTACTGTGATGCTTCGAATCAAGGCCTCGGATGTGTGCTCATGCAGAGAGGGAAGGTTATCGCGTATGCATCAAGACAGCTTAAGACGTACGAGGTTAATTATACTACGCACAACCTGGAATTAGGAGCAGTGGTATTCGCTTTGAAGATCTGGAGACACTACCTCTACGGCACGAAATGCACTATCTTCACTGATCACAAAAGTCTTCAGCATATCCTCAATCAGAAAGAGCTCAACATGCGACAGAGGAGATGGGTGGAGTTGCTGAATGACTACGAGTGCGAAATTCGTTATCATCCGGGCAAGGCCAATGTAGTGGCCGATGCTCTAAGCAGGAAGGAGTACTCGGGCCGCCGAGTAAAATCCTTAACAATGACAATCCATTCCCACCTGACCATACAAATCAAGGAAGCTCAACTGGAAGCTTTGAAACCAGAAAAGGTGGCAGGAGAGACATTAAGGGGAATGGATAAAAACTTAGAAGTCAAGGATGATGGAGCACGTTATATCATGAACCGGATTTGGACACCGAAGTTCGGTGGACTCCGAGATGTCGTCATGAATGAAGCACACAAGACTCGATACTCCATCCATCCCGGGTCGGGTAAGATGTATCTGGACCTCAAGAAATTATACTGGTGGCCGAACATGAAAGCTGAGATTGCTACCTATGTGAGCAAGTGCCTGACTTGCGCTAAGGTCAAAACCGAATACCAGAAACCATCCGGGCTATTACAACAGCCAGATATACCTGAGTGGAAGTGGGAACGAATAACAATGGACTTCATAACCAAGCTGCCTAAGACATCGGGCGGTCTTGACACAATATGGGTAATTGTAGACAGATTGACCAAATCAGCACACTTTCTACCAATAAAAGAAACCGACAAGATGGAGAAGCTGACTAGAACGTACATCAGAGAGATTGTACGACTCCATGGTGTGCCGATATCCATTATCTCCGATAGAGATAGTAGATTTACCTCACGGTTTTGGCAGTCTCTACAAAAATCATTGGGAACTAGGCTTGACATGAGTACGGCCTACCACCCACAAACCGACGGACAGAGCGAGCGAACCATTCAAACGTTGGAAGACATGTTAAGAGCTTGTGTGATAGACTTCGGTAAAGCATGGGATACCCATCTACCGCTTATTGAATTCTCCTACAATAACAGCTATCATACTAGCATCAAAGTCGCTCCATTCGAAGCTCTTTACGGTCGCAAATGCAGATCACCCCTGTGTTGGGCTTAGGTGGGGGATACACAGCTAGCTAGAGGGCAAGTCTCTAATAGCACCCTCACTGGCCCTGAAATCATAAGGGAAACCACAGAAAAGATCGTTCAAATTCGAGAGAGACTGAAAGCGTCTCGCGATCGGCAAAAGAGTTACGCAGACAAACGACGCAAACCCTTGGAATTCCAGGTGGGTGATCGAGTACTACTAAAAGTTTCCCCTTGGAAAGGAATGATACGATTCGGCAAACGCGGGAAACTAAATCCAAGGTACATCGGGCCATTTGAAATCCTTGCTAGGATTGGGCCAGTAGCATACAAGCTTCGATTACCTCAGGAACTTGACAAAGTACATCCCACGTTTCACGTGTCTAACCTAAAGAAGTGTTTGTCTGATGAGACACTCGTAATACCACTCGACGAAATCAAAGTTAACGAAAATCTCCACTTCGTGGAGGAACCAGTCGAAATCATGGATCGGGAAATCAAACGAACGAAACAAAGTCGTATTCCCATCGTGAAGGTACGTTGGAACGCTAAACGAGGACCCGAATTCACCTGGGAACGCGAGGATCAGATGAAACAAAAGTATCCACATCTCTTTCCAAACTCTTGAAATCCCAGTCAAAATGAAAATTTCGGGACGAAATTCCTTCTAACGAGGGGATGATGTGACAACCGTCAAATTTCGGTAAATTCAAAGTCAACAAGTCAAACCGGTCAACTCCAATAACCCTTGTATGCTAGGGTTTACGTTATGTAATCACTATACAATTCGCTATTTTAATGAGAAATCATCATTTGGAAAGTTCATGTGTTTGATTTTCCTTAGCCTTAACAGTGCTAAACAACGAACCAAAGCGATAAAACACTATTGCACAATCATCGGGATTGTGTACGACACTAAAACACGGTTTAATGGGGTTTACGAACCTTGCGTTGTGAAGCCGGACACTCAAATTAATCACAAACGAAACCTCTCTAAATCGTTTTCACTCTATCTCTTTCTAATTGAAATCTCTCCCAAATCTCTCCCAAATCTCTCTCAAAAGTTACTTTAACTTTTTGTAATCATTTGGGTCATCTCGACCCTTAACCGGGTCCAAAATCGCTTGAAACGGGATAAAAACGAGTAAAATAGCTTTAAGGATCCGAAACCAAAGCTTCTGGTCCGAAGCTGTGTCCGAGGTCCGAGGTCCGAAGTCCGAGGTCCGAGGTCCGAAGGACCAGTGTCCGAAGTCCCGTCCGTCCGAAGCCGTGTCCGAAGTCGTGTCCGAAGTCCGAAGCCGTGTCCGAAGTCCGAAGGTCCGACGCGAAGCCTCGCAGACAGGCCCTTTTTACCGGTTTTTCGACTACGACTTCGTTTTAACTCCGTTTTTCATTATTTTAACGTGGGATTTTCACCCAAAACTTTATTTTATAAACTAAGGCCCCAAAATATATAAATCTCCAGGGTTTTTATAAAATATATTAAAAGAATTGGTGATTGATCTAATTATTGAGGGAATATTTGCTTTTCCTTAATTTATGGCAAAAGCAACCCACTACCACCTCACTCTATGATCAGCCACTCTTTCCCACTACCCCTTGTCTCCTTAGTGGACCTTTACAGCCAATCTCCAGCTCTTCCCACGTTCTAAGAGCTGGTTGATTGATCCTCTCTCCTCATTCTCCATAAAAACTCTTTCATTCTACACTTAGCAACCAAGAACACTCTCCAAAATTCTCTCATCTTTTCTCTTAACTTCAAGAACTTCAAGGCTTTCTCCATGGATTTCTTTCTTCAATTAGTAAGTATCTTCATCATTCACATAATTATTAAACTCCATTCTACTCAAATTATTGATATCTTACACAAGTTCCATCTTATTCGGTGTTAGATTTTCGAATCATCAAGACATCTTCTTAGTGTTCTTGAGTTGAACACTTCCTTTCTCTCACTTTCATCTACTGAAACCACATAAGGTGAGTTCATACCCATACATTTACATGTTTTTCTTAAGTTTTAAGGAGGGAATACAAGAAAAATCATCAAGAACACAATTAAACTTTTTCTAACAGATTGCATCAGAAAAGATGGACGTTAATCACGGACTGTTTTGGTCAACTTAAATATTTTAGTTTTCAAAGCTGTTTCAGGTGCAAGTAGTTCAAACTCTTAGCTTTAAAATGACTACTTGCACATCTCCAAATGATTTTTCTACAATTAATGGTGATTTTTACAAAACTGCCTGTCATTTCAGAGGCAAACCCGGACCAGTCTGTGATTATGAACATTTTCACCTCTGTTAGAAATCACTAAAAATCATGATAAAATTTACGAACAAACTAGACTCATATTCCAAACTCTCAAAATTTGCGGATTTGGATTTAGAGCTGTGATGATTTTTCTATAAATTTTCTAAGAACGGTAACAGAAACTGTTTTTAACGAAAAGTTGCTGTTAATTTCATTTCACCTTGTAACATGTTGAGCAAGGTGTATATCTTTATGTGACTATATGTTACTGCAATATATGACATTTTATCTTAATATTTAGACACACATCAGTTTACAACTGGATTTGGTCATATAAAATATAAAGAATAACAAGTGATTATAATCAAAGTACAATCGATACATTCAAACATAAAATAAACTATTTTGAATATAGTTTGCATACATTACCACGTACTACCCTTGGTTGATAAACTATAATAGGTATAGTTTATGATAGATTACATAACACATACATTTAAAAAGGGTACATTTATACAAAGGATATTTTCATTAAGCAAGGTACGACCATACGGTACCAAGTTTTCATAACACGTAATTCCGTTAATGACTTTGTGAGACATTTACTTCAAATTACCATTAAGTCCTGTATTGTAACCAGAGTCTCCTTAAGGGAGAGCGTGATACTTGTGTATAGATCTATATTGGGTTTGACAAACCCACACCTAAACTGCATGCAACAGTTAGACCGATAGGTCTGGGGTGACAAATGTCATAACATTTCCGACGCTTGAAGAACGTCGTTTTAGGCAACCTTGGTCATAGTATGGTTATAATAAACTCACATAAAGTATTAACAAACATTGGAATTTACGGGAACTTCATTAAAAATTTAACGAGTTTATGTCGATTTAAACTTGCATTGTTTTACTATAAATATGACAAATTACTTGTACATTTCGGTCTTTGGGTTTTAAGACTACATTTACACATTAAGGAAAATATTGGATTTTTCTAACACAATTACTACTTTTACAAACGAAAGGCTTTTAATAATACCAAACAGAAGCTTATGAACTCACCAACCTTTGTGTTGACACTTTTTCAAACAACTTGTATTCTCAGGAAATCATTAAACAGGTAATCAAGTGCATTTGAGGATGGGACGCTAAGGCGTCTACTATTTCATATTTTATCAACATATTGTGATTGATTCGTAAACATGTAATTCATACAATGATGTAATTTTTTTCAATTATATATATATGTTGGTTGTGTTTGCTTGAATTACTATTACAATTGTTGTTATGATACTATACATGAAGTCCTCCACCCCCGGACGTTTCCGCCATCCTTGGTTTGGGGGTGTGACAGGACAATATGTGTATTCTCTCCTTTTTTGTAACATCCCAAAAATCAAAGCAAAATTTTCATTTTAAAAACCATTTCAAAATCCATAAATTACACAAAAGCGTAGTTTCCAAAAACCAAAATCATGAATCAGAGTATCTCAAAATCAAAAGTCTTGTAAAAATCCAGCATGATGTGCACAATCAAGCCTTCACCTTGCCCCCGCACTCTAAAATACCTGAAACCATAAAATCAAGTTGTATTTCACACCCTAGCCGAGGTGTCACACCCCAAAACCATGAACGGCGGAAACGTTCTGGGGCAGAGGACGTCATGTACAGTATCACAACAATGAATAGTAGTAAACAAGCAACAACATCATCCATTGCATTAATAATATAATTTTAATACAAGTGTGTTCTTGTAAAGTTATATAGACACCAAAATATAAATCAAAATGAAAGACGAGTCTTGAACGAGCTCCATCTTCTCTAAACCTTGCACCGGTACCTGTCTACTGGTGACCTGAGGATACAAGTTAATTTGAAAGAGAGTATCAGCTTTAAAGCTGGTGAGATCATAAGTATTTTAGTGTCTGTATTTGTAAGAAAGTATTTGTAAGTAAGGATTTGTAAGTATGTGAAGTATAAGTATGTAAAAGTTTTGAAACTTCTAGAAAACCCTATGTTTCCTACTAAAAGTAGCCTTCTACCAAGGCATCTAGTATCTGTGCGTGACTCTTGTAAGAGCATGTATTTTTCCTGATCTGGCTATCATTATCCAAAATATAGCTTTTACATTACTGTGCATTGTGTGAATGTTCACAAAGTGAATGTAATGGGAAAATGAAATAGTACTATAGTGTAGTATTAAATAACTACAACCGTACTAACTACCTTAAATCTATTGGAATTTAAAGTACCATGTGATCGGCCTGTATCCTGCTACCGACTCAATAGTAAAACGACGATGTAAGACGTCGTAAGAAATGACATTTGGCACCCGCAGACTTGCAAGTCCCACTGTAGCGAGCAGCAAGGTGTAGGATAGTCAATCCAGTATAGATCTATACACAAACTCATACGCTCCCCAATTAAGGAGATTCTGGATACAAAAACAGTCATGGCAGGTAGTGCCATGCCCCGTTTAGTGGCTCACATAACTGTAATAATGTATATGTAATGAATGTGCTAGCTGTATTGTATGTTCTCCCTCTGTCTAGCCTGTATGTATTGTAATGTTCTGCGTGTAATAGCTGTACTGTGCGTTCTCTCTCTATCTAGCAAGTATTGAAATGTACTGTGTGTACTAGCTGTATTGTGTGTTCTCTCTTTCTAGCAAGTATTGAAATGTACTATGTGTACTAGATGTATTGTGTGTTCTCTCTATCTAGCAAGTATTGACTCATGAATGAACTGACTCATTGTATGATTCTTTGTTCTAGTAATAGTATTAGTAACTTCCTAAACTACGCCTATCGTAGTTTACTAGAAATATGACTTGTACGTATGAACATGAAAGTATACCCTTACTACCCAAGGGTATTGAATTGACTGATAGAACTTTTATGACTATATATGTACACATGATATATAACTAATATTTAAACGACCTTCGGACGGATAACCGATACCCTAAAGCCACATCCAAACAAGGAAAAGGAGATAAAGCGAGCTAGCCTTCCTAAGTCCTTTAAACATTACTTATATAACTATACATACATAGGCATGCATTTGACAATATAAAAGTATAAAAGAAGTTTTGTAAAACCATTGAAAAGTTTAGTAACTAAGAAAGGATGACTTGATGTCAGTTTGTAAAATGATTTGAAAACAGTTTGTTTGATAAGAACAGTTTAAAGTATAAGGAAACCTTTATTTGAAACACAATTGTAACAGAGTTTGAAAAGAAACATTCAGTATGTAAGAGAGTTTGATAAAGAGTTTTAACCAAGTAAAAACGTTTTGGAAAACCATTTGAAGAAATCTGTTTGATAAAACAGCTAAAAGTGTAGTAAATCCATTTGTATGCTAGTTATTAATCACATGTGATTGATATAATAACTAGTATGATCCAACTTGTATCCCCCCGTAAAAGCATTTAAAAACATTTAAAAGATTGATTAAGGGGGTATGAACTCACCTGTAGTGAGTGGTTGGGATGAACGGACTGTATAGGATGCTAAGTGCCAAGTGAAGACTTGTACACACTCTATGATCCTAGATAACATATAATATCACATATATGTATCCAATTAGTCTTTAAACAACTAATTTACAAAGTTAAAACATCATAGGACATGTTAAACACCTTATATAAGTGTTATAAGTCCTAAGGATTTCATCTAAGTGCTTGTGGGAGATTGCTATTGAGTTTAGGGTTCAAGGGAACCCCTTACATGAGTTTACGGTTTTGTGACCATAACTCATTGAGTTTACGGTCGTAAACGCATGATTTTATGGCCGTAAACTCATGCTTCTTTGACCATTTTGTGTTTTGAAGCTCTATTAGTCCTTAGAAGCATTTCCACTTTGAAGTATAAGCCTATGGAAGAGATTTGGGCACTATTTCACTCCTAAATGGAGTTTACGGTCCTAAGACCATTTCCCTTTGGGTTTACGGCCGTAAACCTCTATGGTTTTGGTCTTTTGGTGTTTGCAGGTCCTAAACATATCAAGGAAGGGATCCATGCTAGTTTCCAAGGCTTAGGAAGGAATAGGGCACACATTGGCACCCTTTATAGGGTTTACGGTCCAAGAACATCTTGGACCGTAAACACCTTGATCTTGGTGTTTCATGGTTGATTTCTTGATATATGGAAGTGTAACAAGCCTTAACATACTCTAGGATAGAAGTACATACAAGATAGAGGCTTGAAATGAGCTAAAAGTCCAAGAACACTAGTGTGTGTTCTTGGTGTTCTTGGTGAAACTTGAATATCTAACCTTTTGGAATGATTTCACGAATGGAAGTGTGTTAAAACACTAGATTAAGTAATATCTCAACTTAAAAGGGTTAGAAACACTTACAATGTTGAAGATCAAGAAGAAAAGTCGAAGATACTTGAGAGAGAAATGGATTTTGGATCTTGAAATGTTGAAAAAGTGTACATAATGACTAAGTGTCAAATATATACACCCTTTTAGGGTTTACGGCCGTAAACACCCTTGTTTAGGCCGTAAACTCTAACTCTTGAAGCTTTGGGGTATTATTGTTGCACAATAAACCTTAGAGCATCCCCTCTCCAGATATCTCCTAAAGTGCTAATCCTTAAATACTCAAACTTATTCCAAAAAGCTTGAAAATTAGTAGCAACAGTTCTGGCTTCTATTGAATTTGGAAAGTTGTACAGAATAGAAATTTCGGGTTGTCACATCATCCCCCCCTCAGAGGGATTTTCGTCCCGAAATTAGAGTTTAAGCAAATGAGTAGTTACAAACAACTAAGTAAAAAGACGAGGATATTTCAGTTTCATCTGATCCTCTCGCTCCCAAGTGAATTCAGGTCCTCGCTTGGCATTCCAGCGAACCTTCACTATCGGGATACGGCTTTGTTTCGTTTGCTTGACCTCCCGGTCCATGATCTCTACTGGTTCTTCCACGAAGTTGAGGGTCTCGTTGATCTCGATCTCGTCGAGTGGGATTACAAGAGTCTCGTCGGACAGACACTTTTTCAAGTTTGAGACGTGGAAGGTAGAATGTACGTTACTGAGTTCGCGCGGTAAGTTAAGTTTGTAAGCTACAGGGCCGATTCTTGTGAGAATCTCGAAAGGCCCTATGTACCTTGGATTTAGCTTTCCACGCTTTCCGAAGCGTATCAAGCCCTTCCAGGGTGAGACCTTTAATAGAACACGGTCGCCCACCTGGAATTCCAACGGTTTCCTTCGTTTGTCTGCGTAGCTTTTCTGTCGGTCTCTAGAGGCTTTCAATCGTTCACGAATTTGAACGATCTTCTCTATCGTTTCCCGTATGATCTCCGGGCCCGTGAGAGTGCTTTCAGGAACTCGTCCTTTAGCTAACTGAGTATCATGTGACATCCCCAATTTCATGGCCAGAAAAGACCGATTTGTTTATGCTTTGTTTTAAAATCAGAGTAATCCTTTTTAAAGAAAACAGTTGTGGAATTTGTCCCAAAAACAAAATATGATAACCATTTATCAAAACATTTCTCAAAGAGAATGTATTTTCATTAAATAATAAAACCTCGGGATGTCATGTTCCGATACAGATGAAAAGCATAAACAATATAAAATAGACCTTACAACAGTTATTTACAACTACTGATCTATAATCCAAAATCTCTCGTCAAGTCCACCAACTTATACTCTTGTGCCATTACCTGTAATGCAAAGAAAACTGAGTGGGTCAGGCTTGGGAGCCTGGTGAGCATATAGGGTTTTCAACCCACAATAATATAATTATTATATTTAACCATCAAACAATCAACCCAATTACCCATCCCCATTATCTTCTTTATTTCTTAAGGTTTTACCCTAAGAATCAACTATTCTTTATTCATTCGTTCCTAAGGATTAACCTAAGGAATTGGCACGAAGTCCATTGCTGCCAAAGTTTATCTATTAGGTACTAAATCCATAGCTATCAGGCGCTAACTCCATAGTCACCAGGGTTCACTTAACAAGCGCTAACTCCATAGTCGCCAAGGTTTATACAATAGGCACGAAGTCACATCGTCACCAAGGTTTATCAATAGGCGCTAACTCCATAGTCACCAAGGTTTACTTAACAGTAGGCGCTAACTCCATAGTCACCAAGGTTTATCTAATAGGCATGAAGTCACATCGTCACCAAGGCTTACTTAATAGGCACGAAGTCGCATCGTCACTAAGGTTTACTTAATAGGCATGAAGTCGCATCGTCGCCAAGGTTTATATAATAGGCACGAAGTCGCATCGTCACCAAGGCTTACTTAACAGGCACGAAGTCGCATCGTCACCAACGCTTACTTAATAGGCACTACGTCTCATAGTCGCCACTATTTCATCTACCCATGTTCTACCCAACATATTTGTAGATATAAAATACATATACAGTTTAAATCATTTAACACCCGTATAAAAGCATCAATTCCAAGCCCATCTCAAATAGACAAATAATATATAACACATAGCACGTATTTCATAGCTAATACTTTATATTTATGTGTTAGAAGAAAGTAACTACACAGTCACACATATAAACAACAATATATATACACATAGCACGTATTTTATAAAATACTTCATATCTATGTGTAAGATGAAAGTGACTATACACTCACTTGATCAGAAGATGATCGGACAGCACTACGACTTGTAGAAGTAGTATTCTTCAGTAGATCTGGAAGATCTTCACAAAAACCGGGCTTCTCGCGAGCAGAGCCTCGGCTCGGGAAATGCACTCCTCGGGATCTCGGGAGCGTAAAACTTCTTTCCAAACTTGGATATAAAATCCGGGGTGTCGGGATGGCTTCGGGGGTTTAAACGCAGAGCTTCGGCACGAAAAAGAGAAGAAATGAGCAATTATGCCCGGAACCCTCGCATCCCTTTTATAGGAGGCTGAAGCCTCGCATTACGCTGGGCGTACGAGGTTACGCGGGGCGTACTGCCTCGGGTCGTCATGGCTTACGTATCCGAAGTCACTCGAGTGCGAGGTGCGTCATGCTTCGCTGTATGCGGGGCGTACAGCCTTACGCTGGGCGTAACCCGGATAAGTCCGGTGACTCCCCTTCGGATAATATCGGATTTATTAATTAAATTTAAATATTAATTATTTAATAAACTTCGAAAATTCATATCTTCTTCATACGAACTCCGTTTTCGACGTTCTTTATATCCACGCGTAGGTGAGACTACGTTCTACAACTTTCGTTTAGACTCCGTCGGCTAATTTTGAATTTTATTTTTATTATATTATTTTAGTAGGCCAGGACAGGAAAGCTTCGTTATAAATTCATAACTCCTTCATCCGACGTCCGTTTTCGTCTGTCTTTTCACCAAAGCACAACTATCAACGAGATCTTCGATTCTCATTTAGATTGTTTCAACCAACAATCACTCGATCTCGAATTGAGTATTCGGGCTGCATACTGCTAAGCTGAAACTTAGAAAAATCATAACTTCTTCATGCGAAGTCAGATTTGGGCATTCTTTTTATGCACGCTCTTGATTTAACGAATTCTACGACTTTCGTTTAGATCACTAAGGCTAAATATCGCTCTAACGTAAATTCACTATTTACGTCGCGCTGTGTTGTGTCGGTTCTGTCGCGAAACTTCGACAAGTCATAACTTCTTCGTTATAACTCGGATTTCGGCGTTCTTTATATGCACGGAAACCTTGTGACATATACTACAAGTTAGTTAAGATTATTCATTCTAAATAACCTTCCATCAAAAAGTCGTTTTCGATGCTTATCGTCTCTAAATTGACTAGCCCTGATCTACATGCGTTACATATCACCCACCTCAGCCCAGCACAGAGGGGATCTGCACTTTCGGCCATAGAAGGCCTCAAATGGAGCAGCCTTTATGCTTGTGTGATAACTGTTGTTGTAGGAAAATTCGACAAGGGGTAAATGAGTATCCCATGCTTTCCTAAAGTCTATCACGCAGGCTCGCAACATATCCTCTAAGGTTTGGATAGTCCTCTCACTTTGCCCGTCTGTCTGCGGATGGTAGGCTGTACTCATGTCCAGCCTAGTTCCTAGGGAACTTTGTAGCGACTGCCAGAACCTCGAAGTGAACCTACTATCTCTGTCCGAGATAATGGATATGGGAACACCGTGCAGTCGTACAATCTCCCTAATGTAAGTTTTTGTAAGTTTCTCCATCTTGTTTGTTTCTTTGATAGGTAGAAAGTGCGTGGACTTGGTCAATCTGTCGACGATGACCCATATGGTATCAAGTCCACCCGTTGTCTTGGGCAACTTGGTAATGAAATCCATAGTGATCCGCTCCCACTTCCATTCTGGGATCTCAGGCTGTTGTAGAAGACCTGAGGGTTTCTGGTATTCGACCTTGACCTTTACGCAAGTAAGGCATTTACTTACGAAGGTAGCAATTTCTGCTTTCATGTTAGGCCACCAGTGTAACTTTTTAAGATCCAGATACATCTTATCTGAACCTGGGTGGACGGAATAACGAGTGTTGTGCGCCTCGTTCATGACTAAGTCTCTGAAACCACCAAGTTTCGGGGTCCAGATCTGATCCATGAGATAATAAGCTCCGCCACCCTTAACCTCCAAGTTCTTATCCATCCCTCTCAGGGATTCACCCGCCACATTTTCAGGTTTCAAAGCGTTGAGCTGAGCCTCCTAAATTTGTGTGGACAAGTGTGAATGGATAGTCATAGTCAAGGATTTGACTCTACGACCAGAATATTCTTTCCAACTTAGGGCGTCAGCTACTACATTGGCTTTACCCGGATGATAACGAGTTTCACATTCGTAATCACTGAGTAGCTCGACCCACCGTCGTTGTCTCATGTTGAGCTCCTTCTGGTCGAATATATGTTGTAGGCTTTTGTGGTCTGTAAAGATGGTGCTTTTTGTACCGTACAGGTAGTGTCTCCAGATCTTCAGAGCAAACACAACTGCTCCTAGTTCAAGATCGTGTGTAGTGTAGTTGACCTCATGTGTCTTCAGCTGTCTCGAGGCATAGGCGATGACCTTACCTCGCTGCATCAGAACACATCCGAGTCCTTGATTTGACGCATCGCAGTAGACAACGAAGTCTTCTATCCCTTCGGGGAGGGATAGTATGGGTGCGGTGCACAAGGCTCGCTTGAGCGTTTGGAACGCTCGCTCCTGTTTCTCTTCCCAGTCGAAGGCCACGCCTTTCTGGGTCAGTGTTGTAAGAGGTTTCGCAATGCGGGAGAAGTTCTGAATGAACCTGCGATAGTAGCCAGCGAGGCCTAGAAATTGATGAATTTCTGTAGGCGTCTTCGGTGCTGACCAGCTCTCAATGGCTTTAATTTTGGAAGGTTCCACGTGTATTCCCTCCTCGCTAACCACGTGCCCTAAGAATTCGACTCGTCGGATCCAAAATTCGCATTTCGAGAACTTCGCATAGAGTTTCTCCGAACGAAGTGTTTCTAAGACTAATCGCAGATGTTGACTATGTTCCTCCTTACTACGAGAGTAGATAAGTATGTCATCGATGAAGACGATGACGAACTGATCCAAGTAAGGACGACACAGCCTATTCATTAAGTCCATGAATACTGCGGGCGTGTTTGTTAATCCGAACGGCATCACTACGAATTCGTAGTGCCCATAACGAGTTCGGAAGGCTGTCTTCGGAACATCTTCCCCTAGCACTCGTAGTTGGTGATATCCGGACCTTAAGTCGATTTTTAAAAAGAAATTCGCCCCTTGAAGTTGATCGAATAAATCGTCAATACGAGGCAATGGATAACGATTTTTGACGGTCAGTTTGTTGAGCTCCCTGTAGTCGATGCACATACGAAACGATCCGTCTTTCTTCTTGACGAACAAGACTGGAGCTCCCCAGGGTGAGAAGCTTGGTCTTATAAAGCCCTTGTTGAGCAGTTCGTTAAGTTGACAGGACAGTTCTTGCATTTCTGCAGGTGCTAGTCGATTTGGCGACTGGGGTAGCCCCTGGGATTAAGTTGATTCTGAACTCGACTTGACGTTGTGGAGGTAATCCTGGGAGTTCTTCTGGAAAGATGTCGGGAAAGTCGCGTACCACTGGAATGTTCTGAATAGGTTTCGTTTCTTGGCTCACATCGACCACATGAGCAAGGAATGCGCAACATTCCTTTCGCAAGAATTTCTGAGCTTGAATGCCCGAGATGATACGAAGGTTTGTGCCGGGTTTGTCGCCATAAACTACTAGAGTTTCATCAGACGACAGATTAAGGCGAACAACCTTTTCATAACACATGATGTCAGCACGATGAAGAATCAACCAATCCATGCCTATGATGACGTCGAAACTTTTAATTGAGACTGGCATGAGATCAATCGAAAATGAATGGCTATCTAAAGTTAAGGTACACCCTATGAATATACTGCTAGTGCACTCCGTCTTTCCATTAGCCATTTCTACAGTGAACGGTTCTTTAAGTGCTCATGATTTATGCTTAAGTAAATGAGCAAATTTTTGGTTCACGAAGCTCCTCTCCGCTCCACTATCAAATAGTATACAAGCATAAGAGTTGTCGAGGAGAAACGTACCAGTGACCATTCTGGGGTCGGCAACCGCCTCCTCACGGCCTATGGCCATAACTCTTCCCACCCTACCAGAATTCCCTGCCTTTGGGCAGTCCCTCTTGTAGTGGCCCACCTCGCCACAGTTGTAGCAAGCCTGGCCCACACCAGCACCGGGGACTTGGGTGATTGGCTTCACCGGAGCTTTGCAGAAACGGGCAGTGTGCCCCTTCCTGTTGCAGTTCAAACACTGCATTTCCCGGCAGGCTTCTACGTGGTGGAAGTTGCACTTGTTGCACTTGGGCAAACTTCCAGCGTACTGCTTTTTGGCAGCCTTTACCTTCTTTTTGTCATCCCAAAACTTCCGCTTGGAATCAGCGGTTCTTGCGGGTTCTGAGATGGCCAGGGTTGTTGTTGCGGCCGGGGTACGAACCCCATGGTCTATGAGCCGCTGTGCTAATCGCTTGGCACTATCAAATTTAGTGGGGTGGGATGCCAAAACATTTCCCTGGTATGGTGGCATCAGCCCCCATATATATCCCTCGATCTTCTTTCCTTCAGTATGAACCATGTTGGGACAGAGGGCCACCAGTTCACAGAATCTGGCGGTGTAGGCGACTACGTTGGAGCCCTTCATGGTTAGGCTCCACAGTTCTTCCTCCAGTTTCTGGATCTCGCCCCTCGGGCAGTACTCCTCAATCGTGAGGTCTTTCAAAGTTTCCCAGCCCATAGCATTTTCCACTATAAGAGATAGCGACTTAACGTGGCTATTCCACCATGTTAGGGCTTTTGTTTCAAAGGTGCAAGGAGCAAACTTGACCTTGCTCTCCTCTGGACAGGAGCAGATTTCGAAAACCGATTCGGTTTCTCGAACCATTGCGTGAGGGCAATGACTCCGCCAGTCCCTTTGAAGGACAATGGCTTGCAGTTGGTGAAGTCCTTGAAGGAGCACTCTCTCGAGCGCACAAGAGCTTCAACCTGAATAGACTGAACAGGGGTTCCTCCTCCAGTGGAACCTGAAGAATGATATTGGGCCATGGCTGTAGCCACAGCCGCAGCTACAGCGGCATTCAGGGCCGCCGTATCGAATTGAGGAGTAGGTGGTGTGGGTGCGGGAGGATCGCATCTTGTTGATCGACGTGGGGGCATCTTTTAACTATAAGTTTAGAAAGATGAAGGTATTGATAAGAATTTAATAGTAAAATTTATGAGAATGACTCATGGACTAACTCTCCATAGTCCAATAGCACAAATGAATAACACGATTGATTGTAAATGAAAGCATTTGGATATAATTTCCATGAGATTAAACATCTGTCAAAAATACTGGAATTACAGATGTAATGAGTTTGGAAAAACGACCTAGAAGTAGGTCTTACATCAACCAAGATGGGAAAATTTTGACAGATTACAACCTAATCAAGACCTAACAGGTCTAAGATTTACAAGGATAGGAAATTAGACTAGAGTTTTTAACCTAACTATGTTATATCCAAAAGAGAAGTTGATGAGAAACTATCGGCGACGAGAACTACCAGAGTGAGTTCTTGATTCCGACAGAAGGCATTCAATATCCCTCACGCGCCTATCGGATCTTGCTTGCTGTGCTCGAAGTTCCCTGACTTCAGCTTGGGTTTCAGTGAGTTCCCTCTGAAGAGCTGCATTGTGGACCAGAGTCCTTTCATGAGCAGACTCTAGTTGGCGAATGCGGACCGTGTTAATGCCAGAGTTGGCGTCAATCTCCAACACTCGGTCTATAGCTGCTCGACCTTGTTCCGTGTTACGAGAAATCCTACGAACCATGATGGGTAGGACCCTGTCAGCTGAACCTCCCTCAGTGAGGTTGTAGAAGCTTCTGTCTCCATTGTAGGGCATGGGTTGACCCTGTTCCTGGCTCCATCTGTTCAAGTTTGTGGCCCATAGAGGTGTGGGTCCTTGAAATGTTGGACGAGGGTTCAGGTTTGGGTCTTGAGCAGCTGGGGGTTGGTTGTTGACTTCTGGCTCCGAGTCAGAATCATCATAAAAGCCTTTAGCTTCGTGATCATCCAAAGGGATTGGGTGATCATCTTCTGGTTCATCACCTAACCATCCTGCATTTCCGTTGTTGGGGTAGTACGGGTCTCCGGGGATATGGAATGCAGCCATATTATCTACGTGAGAAAAGAAATATAAGAATCTAGCACATAAATAGCTTATAGTAACTCAAAATACTCCTATAGTATTTTAGGTTTAGGTTCTATTGTTCTCATTGTGGTATTGTGGGTAAGTTTTTAGACTCGTTGCAACCTCACAACCACACTTAGGCACATGCTAGTCAACCCTCGGATAATATAGTTGATCAGGCTATATCTTCCCAGTTTTGACTATATGTCTCTAAGTCTACTTGTGCTGCCCAACAATCATAATACTTTTGTTCTGTCCTAGCGACACTGATTTTAGTATGAATGCAGGCACGTATACTTATTTAAATATTTTATTATTTAAAAGTATTCCTCTTTATCAGAGTATTTTAATCCCATTGTATTTATAGTCTGTATATCTTTTATGGTTTGATATACTCAATTCACTATAAACAATGCTCTGATACCAATCTGTCACACCCCAAAACCATGAACGGCGGAAACGTTCTGGGGCGGAGGACGTCATGTACAGTATCACAACAATGAATAGTAGTAAACAAGCAACAACATCATCCGTTGCATTAATAATATAATTTTAATACAAGTGTGTTCTTGTAAAGTTATATAGACACCAAAATATAAATCAAAATGAAAGACGAGTCTTGAACGAGCTCCATCTTCTCTAAACCTTGCACCGGTACGTGTCTACTGGTGACCTGAGGATACAAGTTAATTTGAAAGAGAGTATCAGCTTTAAAGCTGGTGAGATCATAAGTATTTTAGTGTCTGTATTTGTAAGAAAGTATTTGTAAGTAAGGATTTGTAAGTATGTAAAAGTTTTGAAACTCCTAGAAAAACCTATGTTTCCTACTAAAAGTAGCCTTCTACCAAGGCATCTAGTATCTGTGTGCGACTCTTGTAAGAGGATGTATTTTCCCTTATCTGGCTATCATTATCCAAAATATAGCTTTTACATTACTGTGCATTGTGTGAATGTTCACAAAGTGAATGTAATGGGAAAATGAAATAGTACTATAGTGTAGTATTAAATAACTACAACCGTACTAACTACCTTAAATCTATTGGAATTTAAAGTACCATGTGATCGGCCTGTATCCTGCTACCGACTCAATAGTAAAACGACGATGTAAGACGTCGTAAGAAATGACATTTGGCACCCGCAGACTTGCAAGTCACACTGTAGCGAGCAGCAAGGTGTAGGATAGTCAATCCAGTATAGATCTATACACAAACTCATACGCTCCCCAATTAAGGAGATTCTGGATACAAAAACAGTCATGGCAGGTAGTGCCATGCCCCGTTTAGTGGCTCACATAACTGTAATAATGTATATGTAATGAATGTGCTAGCTGTATTGTATGTTCTCCCTCTGTCTAGCCTGTATGTATTGTAATGTTCTGCGTGTACTAGCTGTACTGTGCGTTCTCTCTCTATCTAGCAAGTATTGAAATGTACTGTGTGTACTAGTTGTATTGTGTGTTCTCTCTATCTAGCAAGTATTGAAATGTACTATGTGTACTAGATATATTGTGTGTTCTCTCTATCTAGCAAGTATTGACTCATGAATGAACTGACTCATTGTATGATTCTTTGTTCTAGTAATAGTATTAGTAACTTCCTAAACTACGCCTATCGTAGTTTACTAGTAATATGACTTGTACGTATGAACATGAAAGTATACCCTTACTACCCAAGGGTATTGAATTGACTGATAGAACTTTTATGACTATATATGTACACATGATATATAACTAATATTTAAACGACCTTCAGACGGATAACCGATACCCTAAAGCCACATCCAAACAAGGAAAAGGAGATAAAGCGAGCTAGCCTTCCTAAGTCCTTTAAACATTACTTATATAACTATACATACATAGGCATGCATTTGACAATATAAAAGTATAAAAGAAGTTTTGTAAAACCATTGAAAAGTTTAGTAACTAAGAAAGGATGACTTGATGTCAGTTTGTAAAATGATTTGATAATAGTTTGTTTGATAAGAACAGTTTAAAGTATAAGGAACCCTTTATTTGAAACACAATTGTAACAGAGTTTGAAAAGAAACATTCAGTATGTAAGACAGTTTGATAACGAGTTTTAACCAAGTAAAAACGTTTTGGAAAACCATTTGAAGAAATCTGTTTGATAAAACAGCTAAAAGTGTAGTAAATCCATTTGTATGCTAGTTATTAATCACATGTGAATGATATAATAACTAGTCTGATCCAACTTGTATACCCCCGTAAAAGCATTTAAAAACATTTAAAAGATTGATTAAGGGGGTATGAACTCACCTGTAGTGAGTGGTTGTGATGAACGGACTGTATAGGATGCTAAGTGCCAAGTGAAGACTTGTACACACTCTATGATCCTAGATGACATATAATATCACATATATGTATCCAATTAGTCTTTAAACAACTAATTTACAAAGTTAAAACATCCTAGGACATGTTAAACACCTTATATAAGTGTTATAAGTCCTAAGGATTTCATCTAAGTGCTTGTGGGACATTGCTATTGAGTTTAGGGTTCAAGGGAACCCCTTACATGAGTTTACGGTTTTGTGACCATAACTCATTGAGTTTACGGTCGTAAACCCATGAGTTTTCAAGCTCTATTAGTCCTTAGAAGCATTTCCACTTTGAAGTATAAGCCTATGGAAGAGATTAGGGCACTATTTCACTCCTAAATGGAGTTTACGGTCCTAAGACCATTTCCCTTTGGGTTTACGGCCGCAAACCCCCTATGGTTTTGGTCTTTTGGTGTTTTCAAGTCCTAAACATATCAACGAAGGGATCCATGCTAGTTTCCAAGGCTTAGGAAGGAATATGGCACACATTGGCACCCTTTATAGGGTTTACGGTCCAAGAACATCTTGGACCGTAAACACCTTGATCTTGGTGTTTCATGGTTGATTTCTTGATATATGGTAGTGTAACAAGCCTTAACATACTCTAGGATAGAAGTACTTACAAGATAGAGGCTTGAAATGAGCTAAAAGTCCAAGAACACTAGTGTGTGTTCTTGGTGTTCTTGGTGAAACTTGAAGATCTAACCTTTTGGAATGATTTCACGGATGGAAGTGTGTTAAAACACTAGATTAAGTAATATCTCAACTTAAAAGGGTTAGAAACACTTACAATGTTGAAGATCAAGAAGAAAAGTCGAAGATACTTGAGAGAGAAATGGATTTTGGATCTTGAAATGTTGAAAAAGTGTAAATAATGACTAAGTGTCAAATATATACACCCTTTTTGGGTTTACGGCCATAAACACCCTTGTTTAGGCCGTAAACTCTAACTCTTGAAGCTTTGGGGTATTATTGTTGCACAATAAACCCTAGAGCATCCCCTCTCCAGATATCTCCTAAAGTGCTAATCCTTAAATACTCAAACTTATTCCAAAAAGCTTGAAAATTAGCAGCAACAGTTCTGGCTTCTATTGAATTTGGAAAGTTGTACATAATAGAAATTTCGGGTTGTCACACGAGGCGACGGAATACGTCGAGTTGTGCAATTTAGTTCATGGATCACAAGCAATTTGAATATACATCATAAGTTACAAAAATAACAACACAACAGTTATATTCCACTTTAAGGTTTAAATACATGGTTGATACAAATAATAATAGTAATAAGTTCATAAATTGCCTTAACAAATATGTCGATATAAAAAATGCTAGATAAAACTAGGTCGCCTGACATCCCCAAATTCACGGCCAGAAAAGACCGGTTTAATTTATGTTTTTTAAAATAATTTTAGAGTAATCCTTTGATTAAAAGAGTTGCTGCATTTGTTCCCAAAACAAAATATGATAAAATAAGATTTACCAAAGCATTTCTTGAAGAAATGTATTTTCATTATATAACAAAACTCAGGATGTCATGTTCCGATACAGACCAAAAGCATAAACGGCACATTATAAGCCTTACAACAGTTATTTACAACTACATGCCTACAATCAAAATATCTTGATAAGTCATCCAACTTATGCTCTCGCGCCACTACATGTAATACAAAGAAAAACTGAGTGGGTCAGGCTTGGGAGCCTGGTGAGCATATAGGGTTTTCCACCCACAATAAATAATTATATTAATTTCATCAACCAACAATAACCCAATTACCCATTCCCGTTATCCTCACTATACGTCCCTAAAACAACTATCACAAGGGACCTAGCCTAAGGATTTTCATCGGGGCGACAACACATGCTTCGGGGTTTTCTCAGCAATATATGTCAAATAAGGCAACCATGTGGGGGATGGAGTACAGCAAATGAACACTCAAGTTCATTAACATCTACAGGTGGCGAGCCTGCCAGCGTTCCAGTAGATTGTCTAGAAAAGTCCGTGGTCGTCATCTAAACTCCGCTATATGACTAAATCAGCAACAACATCGAGGCCTCTCATCATTTTGTCACACGTCAACTATCTACCAATGTTTTACCCAACATTTTAGTAGATAACAATATACTTATACATTCATATACAGCTTAAAACATGTATAAAATATTCATTCAATACTCTCTCCAAATACACAGATAATATATATATATATATATATATATATATATATATATATATAGATATATATATATATATATATATATATATAGATATATATATATATATATATATATATATATATATATATATATATATATATATACATAGCACGTATTCTATAGAAGATACTTCATACCTATGTGTTAGAAGAGAGGGATTATACACTCTCTCAAAACGTATACTTAATACATTCAAACAATACTTGTATTAAAATCGTGTTTATGAAAGAGACTATGCACTCACTTGTTAAGACGATTGTCGGACAGCACTACGGCTCTTCAAGTAGTAATTCTTCGATGAATCCGGGATATCTTCACACACCGGGCTTCTTGCGGGCAGAGCTTCGGCTCGAAAACTCTTTTCTTCTCGGGAACTTCGGAGCGTCGGGACTTGCTTCCGATGTCGGGATGATAACGGGGCTTCGGGGGTGCTTCAAGAGTGCTATAGAGGGTATCGGGAGTGAGAGAATGAAGGAATTAGCAATCATGGCCGGCTGCCCTTCGGTTTCTATTTATAGGGCCATTTTTCTGGATTCACGTCGTGAATCTCAAATATTCACGTCGTGAGTTCAATCGTCATCAGGTGTGTCATCGCAAATTGGGTCTATCAGGCTCCAGGAGACGTCATCTCTGAGTTCACGTCGTGAACCCTATGTTCACGTCGTGAACTTTGACACAGTGTCGGGGTTCGTGCCCCGAACTTCCGAAATCCATATCTTTTGCATACGAGCTCTGTTTTCGACGTTCTTTATATCCACGCGTAGGTGAGATTATGCTCTACAACTCTCGTTTAGACTCCTTCAGCTAATTTTGATTTTATTTTTATTATATTATTTTTAGTAGGCCAGGACAGGAAAACTCCGTTAGAAATTCATAACTTCTTCATCTGACATCCGTTTTCGTCTGTCTTTTTACCGTTGCATTACTATCGAAAAGATCTTCGATTCTCGTTTAGATTATTTCGGCTAGAAATCACTCGATCTCATATTCGAACTTTGGGTTGCATACTACTAAGTTGAAACTTCGAAAAATCATAACTTCCTCATACGAAGTCAGATTTAGACGTTCTTTTTATGCACACTCTCGGTTTAACGTATTCTACGACTTTCTATTAGATCACTAAGACTAAATATCGCTCTATCGTAAATTCACTATTTACGTCACGCAGTGTCGTATCGGTTCTGTCGCGAAACTTCGACAAGTCATAACTTCTTCGTTATAACTCGGATTTCGGCATTCTTTATATATCCAGAACCCTTGTCACGACCACTACAACTTCCTTCATAGATATTGGGTTTATCTAATATTTTATTTTAACGCTTATTTTATCCTTAATTCAATTAAGTCACAATAATTAAGCATAAAACACATCATACTTAAATAACACATTTCTATTACTTCAAAACAAGTTACAAAGGTTAACCTAGACTATTACATCAATATTAATGCCTAGCCTAGAAACACGGTCGTTACACCTGAAATCCATGAATAATCTTTTGACTGAAAGCTCGTAGGTGATATCTTGAGAATATATGTAGTTTTGAGGGTCAACACAAGGTTGGTGAGAGTTTACAGGTTTTCTGCGGACCGCAGTATGATATTATTTTTATTAATGTCCGATTGTAGGTAAAACCATGTTCGAAGATGTTTGATAAAAAGAGAAACTATAAGTGAATACATAATTAAAGTGTTTGATAAAGAGAGAAATCATCAGTAAATCCATACTTAAAATGTTTGATAAACAGAGAAATCATAAATAAATATGTGCTTAAAATGTTTGTTAAGCAGATAAATCATAAGTAAATCCACACTTAAAAAGTTTTATAACTAAGAAATCATGAGTTATCCATACTCAAAATGTTTGATAAACAGAAAAAACGAATCGTGATTTCTAGAGAAATCATAAGTAAATCCATACTCAAAACGTTTGATAAATAGAGAAACCGAATATGTGGTATCTAAATAATGAGATCTAGTTAATGCTTATAGTGAGTCCTATAACCGAACTATGTGACCGAAGTACCCCCTACAACGCTTCATTGGACATTATAGAAAATAATAAGATATTTATCACCCGCTTTGATTGATCGGTGCAAGGTTGTAGCTAGCAACAACAAGTGGGGTCATCAACCCGTATAGATCTATACATACGTATGTCAGCTC
The DNA here is from genome assembly GCF_052849685.1 of Lactuca virosa. Taxonomy (NCBI): domain Eukaryota; kingdom Viridiplantae; phylum Streptophyta; class Magnoliopsida; order Asterales; family Asteraceae; genus Lactuca; species Lactuca virosa. Next base: position 361,411,870 of record NC_136433.1, on the reverse strand, counting down.
CGAAGATTAACGGTTTTAGTGGTGTGGATCTTCTAAGTATTTTTGCACTTAGGTAATGAATAATATCTCACTCATAAGCCCCTTAGCTAAGGTTTATTATGGAAAGTCGAGTATGCTCGATAAGAAAATTCATTAAAGTGTATAATACTCGCTCAAATAGGTGGGAAATTTCATGGTAGTGTACGCAAGTACATAAATGATTTCAAGTTGTAAGTTTGATAGCTTCTGTGTGTGTGTCAGTGTGTCTATATATATATATATATATATATATATATATATATATATATATATATATATATATATATATATATATATGTATATATATATATATATATATATATATATATATATATATATATATATATACATATATATATATATATACATATATATATATATATATATATATATATATATATATATATATATATATATATATATATATATATATATATATATATATTGTAACATTGCGTTTAAAATAGAGTAATTAAATAATAAACCCGGAACCTCAAGAAGTAATTTTATTATTATTTTATATTATTATAGCCCAAAATCAAATAATAATTAGCGGGGTGTTGGTTTCGGGAAGCCAAATGGCAAGATTTGAATCTCCGGGGGTTAAAGTGTAATTTCAGGACTTATTTTGTAAAGATTTCAGTAGACGGGGGGTGTTTGGTAACATTTGGACTTAATATGAAAGGGTTTTGATTGGATGGGGCTAAAAGGGTAAATTATGTACCTAAGTTGAAAATAATTTGTCAACCAGGGGCTGCTTAGTAAATATTTCGGACTTGATTTGCATGGATTTTCAGATGGAGGGGTTTAAATGGTAAATTAAGGATTTAAATTGAAAGAAAAGGTGAATGAAGGACTAAAGGTGTCATTATGGGGAGAAGTTTGAATGAGCCGGGTATTTAACTGTTCCATAGCCTCCTCAAACCCTAACCCTAATATTCTATGCAGCCGCCACCCTCTCTCTCCTCCATCGTCAGGCCGCCACCATCCTTCACACCTGACTCGCTTGTTGTTCCGACCAACCAAGACCGCCGACGACATCTACCATGACCGGAGATACCGAAGACTGACGGGGGAATAATGGGCGAAACGGGAATCATAGCCGTTGTGGTCGTTTTTCCGGTGGAGGCGCAACCACCGCAATCGAAGACGAAGAGTCGTTGTTATGTTGATGTAGTTGTTGGACTATCCCGATCAGACCGTGACAGTTTTACTCGCTCTCCTCTGTTATTTTGTACTGAGTCCGTTCGTCGCCGCTACCGTCGGTTGCTCGCGTATTGCTGCCATTACTCCGACTGCCAAAAGTCGCAACGAGAGTGGCTGAGATCGGAGTGCATTATAGTTTCGAGCTCGCGACGATTTGGTGTTCTGTGGACGTGTATTGCTTGACGGGGATTCCAGAAAACTCGGTGGTGGCTGTCATCACAATCGCCGATGCTGCCGCCTCGAGATGTCCGATGGGGTGTGTTTTACGTGTCCAGCTAATGTTTATATGTGTTGTAGGTGGTGTTTGATGGCCGGAAAACGGAGAAGATAACCACCATGGCCACCAGCCATGGTGGCTGCCACCATGTACCACCACCAGCCACCACAAGGGTGGCTGTGTGTGTATGTTTATATTAGTGTCTATGTGTTATTTGGATTATGTTGTAAATTGTAATCGGTGCTAGTATAATCAAAAGATAACTCATAACCATCACCGTGAGGTGGTGGCTGCCGCCTCCTGCCACCACCAGCCGCCGTGTTAGGTGGCGGTGTGTTTTGCTTGCGTTAGACTACTTTTGGGATGTTGGACACAATTGGACTAGAACCATAACCACCACCGTGAGGTGGTGGCCACCGCCGTTAACCACCACTACCCGAGGTGGTAGTGGGTGGTGCCCGACTTGTTTAACCCTAATATGCCCAATGAAGCCCAAATTGACCTAAAAGCCTAACCATTTGACTAATGGGCTAGTATTGTGTGACATTCCCACTTTTACGGCCATAAAAGACCGATTTTGTTTATACTTCATAAAAATCAGAGTACCTCTTTTAATAAAAATGTTGCGGAATTTGTTCCCAGAAAAACAAGATTAATACGTTATCAATGCATTTCCGAACAAATATATTTTTATTCATTTTAAAACATTTGGGATGTCATCGTCAATACAGAAACATAAGCATAAACATAACTTACATTCATTTACACTAGTGATCTACATCTCTTTAATCTCTCAGTGTAATGTAACTTCATATCAACACTTGTGATATAAATAAGCTTGAGTACATAGGGTTTTCAACCCACAATAATACAATTATTATGTTTAAACATCAAACAATCAACCAAATTACCCATCCCCATTATATATTTACTCTTAAGGATCTACCCTAAGAATCAGCTATTCCTCGTTCATTTATTCCTAAGGATTATCCTAAAGAATAGGCACGAAGTCCATTGTTGCCAATGGCACAGCTGTCAAGCACATCTGCTAATATTATCACTTAGGCGCAGCTGCCAGAATTGTGATATTCTCTATGAGGCACAGCTGCCGATATTGTTCTTTAGGCGCAGCTGCCAGAGTTTATCTCGTTTATCGACAATATCGTTTTCGAGAATCCTCTCGCAATACATGTCAATGGGTTTTTAGAGTACAGTGAGTGAACATCTCATTCACAACACCTACATGTTGCGAGCCTGCTAGTGTTCCACTGGACTGTCTAGAATAGTCCGTGGTTGTCATCCATACTCTGCTAGATGACGGGGCAAACACTTGGGTAAAAGGCTTCTCTCATGGTTCACCTCTCAACCTTATCTCATGGTCTATATCACCTCTCATCTCATCATCCAACTCATATTTCATTTACCCATGTTTTACCCAACATATTTTGTAGATATAAAATATATATATAGTTTAAATCATTTAAATCATGTATAAAATCGTTCATCCAGCATAGATAGCAAGTATACAGATAATATACACACATAGCACGTAATTTATATAAAATACTTCATATCTATGTGTAAGATTAAAGTAACTATGCACTCACCTAATAAGGTGGTGATTCCGGACTCGGACAGTGATTCACTTCTTAAAACAATTGTCCTTTGACAAAACCTAGTATTATTACCACTAGAGTTTAGTCTAATATTCACCGAGACTAATTAATAGTCTTAGCATTATTACTATTATATAAGCGCTAAACAATACTTCTCAACTACTATGTAAAGACAGGGGCCAGACATCGGTTAGCATTCTAAGTTTAAGTCTAGAAATAAATCCTTATTCCTAGTTCTCTTAAACTAATGCTCTGATACCAATTGTGACATCCCCATTTTCACGGCCAGAAAAGACCGATTCTGTTTATGCTTTATAAAAATCAGAGTACCTCTTTTAATAAAAATGTTGCAGAGTTTGTTCCCAGAAAAACATGATAAATACGTTATCAACGCATTTCCGAAGAAATATATTTTTATTCATTTTTAAAACATTTGGCATCTCATCGCCAATACAGAAACATAAGCATAAATAGAACTTACATTCATTTACACTAGTGATCTACATCTCTTTAATCTCTCAGTGTAATGTAACTTCATATCGACACCTGTGATATAAATAAGCTTGAGTGGGTCAGGTTGGGAAACCTGGTGAGTACATAGGGTTTTCAACACACAATAATATAATTATTATGTTTAAACATCAAACAATCAACCCAATTACCCATCCCTATTATCTCTTTACTCTTAAGTGTGACATCCCCATTTTCATGGCCAGAAAAGACCGATTTTGTTTATGCTTTATAAAAATCAGAGTAGCTCTTTTAATAAAAATGTTGTGAAATTTGTTCCCAGAAATAACATGATAAATGTGTTATCAAATCATTTCCGAAGAAATGTATTTTATTCCTTTTAAAACTTTGGGATGTCATCGTCAATACAGAAACATAAGCATAAACAGAACTTACATTCATTTACACTAGTGATCTACATCTCTTTTAAATCTCTCAGTGTAAAGTAGCTTCGTATCGACACCTGTGATACAAATAAGCTTGAGTGGGTAAGGTTGGGAAACCTGGTGAGTACGTAGGGTTTTCAACCCACAATAATATAATTATTATGTTTAAACATCAAACAATCAACCCAATTACCCATCCCCATTATCTTCTTTCCTCTTAAGAGTATACCGTAAGAATATGTTATTCCTCGTTCACTCATTCCTAAGGATTATCCTAAGGAATAGGCACAAAGTCCATCATTGCCAATGACACAGCTGTCAAGCACAACTGCTAATATTATCATTTAGGCGCAACTGCCAGAATTGTGACATTCTCTATTAGGCGCAGCTGCCGATATTGTCCTTTAGGCGTAGTTGTCAGGGTTATGATGTTCTCTATTAGGTGCAAATGCCGATACTATCCTTAGAGCGCAGCTGCTAGGATGTTTAGAGTACATCGTAGATCAAAACATCTACAGGTTGTGGCGTAGCTGCCAATGCTCATCTATAGGGTACTAAGTCCATTTCTGCCAATGTTCACCTATAGGGCACTATGTCCATATTGCTAATGTTCCTCTATATCATCTTTCATCCCTCATCATTCATCTACCCATGTTTTACCCAACATATTTTGTAGATATAAATACATATACAGTTTAAATCATTTAAAACATGTATAAAATCGTTCATCCAGCATAGATAGCAAGTATACAGATAATATGCACACATAGTACGTAATTTATATAAAATACTTCATATCTATGTGTAAGATGAAAGTAACTACGCACTCACCTGATAAGGTGGTGATTATGTACTCGGACAACGCTTCGTTTACTTAAAACAATTTCCTTCGACAAAACCTAGTATCATTACCACTAGAGTTTAGTCTAATATTCACCGAGACTAATTAATAGTCTTGCTATTATTAATATTATATAAGCATTAACACAATAATTTTCACCCACTATGTACAGACAGAGGCCAGACATGAAACACCGGAGGGTAGGACCATTTTGGCATATAGCACTTCTGAAATCCAATAACCCAAGCGGCCCTTCAAACCGGATTCCCCGTACCGCGAGTGGTTAAAAAGATATTATAACGACACTTATATAACTCATAATAATAGCCCAAATACTCATTATAAGGTCCTAATAATATTACTACATTTAAACATAAGCTATACTTAAGGTAGGGTAAGGATATCTCACTTACAGCGGGTTTTTTCTCAAAACCGGGCTCCGCTGAAGCAGCGTTTCTGAGCCGAAAGCTCTTCTTCTCGGAGCCGTCGGGCGCTCCGGGGCTTCTGCCTCGTGCTAGGGAGTTACCCTAAGGTTTTTTTTGGGGGGGGCGGGGGTTAGGGGGGTTATAGAGAGAGAGAGTATAGATAGAGAAAGAGAGGGTAAAAGGTGTGAGGAATGAGCTTCCCCCGGTCCTCTATTTATAGGCTGCATGGGGCAAATTCGTGTCGTGAAACTTGAATTCACGTCGTGGACTTGTGTAGGCTCCAAGGCTTCGCCTGGTGCTGACACATGGCGCCGAACACAGCAGGTAAAACATCCAATCTTTAAAAATTCATAACTTTCGCATACGAACTCCGGTCGGCAACAGACCATAGATCCGGTCGGCACATAGAGTTTCCTGATCCGGTAGGCAACATAAAGTTACATGCCAAGATCTACCCTAAGAATCAGATATTCCTCGTTCATTTATTCCTAAGGATTATCCTAAGGAATAGGCACGAAGTCCATCGTTGCCAATGACACAGCTGTCAAGCACAGCTGCTAATATTATCACCTAGGCGCAGCTGCCAAAATTGTGACATTCTCTATGAGGCACAGCTGCCTATATTGTCCTTTAGGCGCAGGTGTCAGGGTTTATCTCATTTATCGACAATATCGTTTTCGAGACTCCTCTCTCAATACATGTCAAAGGGTTTTTAGAGTACATCGAGTGAACATCTCATTCACAACACCTACAGGTTGCGAGCTTGCTAGTGTTCCACTGGACTGTCTAGAATAGTATGTGGTTTTCATCCATAATCTGCTAGATGATGGGGCCAACACTTGGGTAAAAGGCTTCTCTCATGGTTCACCTCTCACCCTAATCTCATGGTCTATATCACCTCTCATCTCATCATCCAACTCATATTTCATCTACCCATGTTTTACACAACATATTTTGTAGATATAAAATATATATAATGTTTAAATCATTTAAATCATGTATAAAATCGTTCATCCAGCATAGATAGCAAGTATACATATAATATACATACATAACACGTAATTTATATAAAATACTTCATATCTATGTGTAAGATGAAAGTAACTATGCACTCACCTGATAAGGTGGTGATTCCGGACTCGGACAACGATTCCCTTCTTAAAACAATTTCCCTTTGACAAAATCTAGTATTATTACCACTAAAGTTTAGTCTAATATTCACCAAGACTATTTAATAGTCTTAGCATTATTAGTATTATATAAGCGCTAAACAATACTTCTCAACTACTATGTACAGACAGGGGCCAGACGTGAAACACCCGAGTGCAGGATCATTTTGGCATATAGTACTTCTGAATCCAGCAACCCAAGCGGCCCTTCAAACCAGATTCCCTATACCGCGAGTGGTTAAAAAGATATTATAACGACACTGATATAACTCATAATAATAGCCCAAATATTTATTATAAGTTCATAATAACAATACTATATTTAACTATAAACTATACTTAAAGTAGGGTAAGCATATCTTACCTACGAGGGGGTTTGGCTAGGAGCCAGGCTCTGCAGGGGAAGAACTTCCGAGCCGAAATACCTTCTTCTCGGAGCCTTCTGGCGCTCCGAGACTCACCTCTAGCACCTAGGAGGTACTAGGGAAGGAGGGAGAGGGTTTGGGGGTAATGTGACAGAAAAGGTATGAAAGGTATGAGTTTTGGGGGTGATTTACACCTCTATTTATAGGCTGTCTGGGCCTTCTCACGTCATGAGACAAGGTGTTCACGTCGCGATCTTTGCGTAGGCACCAAGGCGAAGCCTGGTGCTGACACGTGGCGCCGGATGCAGGAAAAATAGCCAATCTTTAAAAAATCACAACTTTCGCATACGAACTCCGTTTTTGACGTTCTTTATATCCACACGTAGGTAAAGACAAAATCTACAACTTACATTTGGACTCCATCGGTTAATTCTCGACCGATTTTAAATTTAACAGTATGAGAAGATTATACTGTGAAATGACTGCGTAAAATTCATAACTTCTACATACGGACTCCGTTTTCGTCTGTCTTTTTATTGTTGAGCTCCTATTAATGAGATCTTCAATTCTAATTTAGGTTGCATTGGCCAAAAATCGATCCATCTTAAATTCGAATTCCGGGTTGTGCACTACAATGCCAAATCTTAGAAAAATCATAACTTCCTAATACGAAGTCAGATTTTGGCGTTCTTTTTATGCACGCTCTCGGTTTAACGTATACTACAACTTTCATTTAGATTGCTAAGGCTAAAAAGCACTCTATCATAAATTCACTATTTACGTCACGTAGTGTCGTGCCGGTTTAGCAGTAAAACTTCGGCAAGTCATAACTTATTCGTTATAACTCGGATTTCGACATTCTTTATATCTACGGAACCCTTGTGACATATACTATAACTTGGATAAGATTACTCCTTCTAAATAATATTCCATCAAAAACTCACTTTTGATGCTCATTGTCTCTAAATTGACTAGCCCGAATCTGCGGGCTTTACATATTGGGTTGGAAACCCTAATTAGGGTTTGCAAAACCCTAATGTCTTGAAACCCTAATTTTGGGGATTGATCGTGACCTGCACTGGCATTATTGAATAAATATAAAATATTAATAATCATTTGTAAATTAACCTAAGCCAATATTAGACTTAATGGATTAAGTAGGAACACTTAACCGTAATCATCATTTCATGTGAAAACGCTAATTTCACTTGGGCCTTGAGTTGGGCCTTTCTATTGGGTTTTGGTGATTGGTCTATTGATGGGTCATCCAAGAACAATCATATGGATTAAAATATTTTGATGGGCTTGAGGATAAGGCCCATTGGAAAGGCTTGGGCCCAATTTGGAAAATGGGGCCATAGATGGGCCATAACTGGGCCTTAAGGATTATGAGAGGTTGGACCAAGTGAAATGCCAAATGTTTGGACTGGACTAATTTGTTGGGCCTTGGGGTAAGACCATGTAGAGGTCTAGGCCCAATTTGGAAAATTGGGCCATATATTGGGCTTTGGCCCATTACTTGACTTTTGGGCCTTTGGAGTGTGAGTTGGACCTTGGGCTTGGAACCAAATTATTAATTGGGTATTGTTTGATGTTGACAGTTCGGGAATCTGTCAACCAGCAACTGGAGTTTTATCCGTAGGACTTCTGCAGTGCCAGGTGAGTTATCCTCAATATATCAACAGGGTCTAAGGCAGTTAGGATGGTGATTGCATGATATGCTTATTGATTTACATCCTGGTAGTTAGGATGGTGATATACTTAGTGACCTGGTTAGGTCGGTATCCTGGTATATGGGATGATACTATGCTTAGTGACCTGGTTAGGTCGGTATCTTGGTATATAGGATGATACTATGTTAGTGACCGGTTAGGTTTGTATCCTGGTTATAGGATGTTGCTATGATTGGTGATCTGTTAGATCGGTGTGACTGTTATATATGATAGGGTATGATATTTATGTGCACATGTTTGTTTGATTGGGGGTTGGGTTGAGGGGCTCCTGCTTTGTGCTGAAGGCCAACATACCCAGGGCAGTCCGGATAGACTACAAGCCTAGGAGGGCATGTTAGTCAGACCGAAGGCCCGACGAGCGGTCCGGATAGGCCGTGGGGATGGGTTTTGAGCACTAAAACATTCCTATGGTGTACATGCAAACCCTAAAGCTTTGGATCTAGTTTGTCTAATGAACATGCAATAATCATCCAAAGCCATAAACCCTAGATCTTGCATGTGATAATCGATATTAACATAAGAATGGGGTTTAGATCTTACCTTTGATTGTTATGTAGTAATAACAATCTATTCCTTCTTGTAATTGACTTCTGAAAGCTTAGAGTCACAAGTGTCACTCCTCTAATGGCTCACAAACACCATGAGCAAGAGGATGAAGAAGGAGAAGAGAGGAGGCACCCAAAAACGTCTAGAAACCCTAATGAAACTCTTAGCCACGTTTTTGGTGCCCTAGGGGTCCTTAAATAGTGAGGCTATGAAAGAACCCCTTTCTATACTTTCATATTTCTGAAGGACCCAAACTTTCATACTTGACAATATAGTTACTCCAAAACATGCTAGATGCATATTTATAAAATAATATCTTACATTGATAAAGTGATTACAAAGGATTGGATACATACCGACTATGTTTTAATATTTTACATAACTACCCATGATATTGTATAGTTTTATACATACATAAACCGAAGTACAAAAGTAATAGCAAAAATCTATTCTACATCTTCCGATAGTATATAACCATACTGGTTACTTATCTCCTGCAAATTTGTTAAACATTGAGAGGGGTAAGCGGTGACGCTTAGTGAGTTCAATAATAGATACAATATAACATTATGCCATATATATACTTCAGTATGGCAGAAGCAAAGAGGAACAAGGAACAACAAAGGCATATGTGAATCATGTGACCAACTTTCCATATCAATCAATGATTTGATTCAAAGATATACAATCACCGAGACATAACAATTTCCATACTTGATATACATCAATAACACCTTGGCCCAAATGGCACATAAAATACTCAAGAATATCATTTTGCTAGAATATACAGGCTTTCAGCCCTACATAGCCCTATGCCAGTATTAGAAGTTATACGAGTCATGCTCTACATGGCCAAAGGCACAAAGCCAATACTAAAAGTGATACGAGACATGCTTTACATGGCCAAAGGCATAAACCCGATACCAGAATAATACGAGACATGCTCTACATGGCCAGAGGCTCAAAGCCAATACCAGAAGTGATACGAGACATGCTCTACATGATCAAGAGTATAAAAACCAAAATAACTCAGGAAAGCATTTAGCACATATAACACATAACATACAATTGTTCCTATATATTAAACTCACCGTGAAATAACCTGGGGTTAAAATAGTAATTTGGGCAGCACTTCGGCTCTAAATATGACTTTCTTCGTTGAAAACCGGGAGTTTTATTGAAAACCGGGCTCTGCGAAGGTAGAGCTTCGAAACTGAAAAGATAAATTTTTTCGGGCTTCTCGGGAATCTCGGGGCGTGTTTCGGGCTTTGGAATTAGTACCGGGGCTTCGGGGGAAGTCGGAATGTAAGAAAATATGGAAAAAGGGTGAAAAAGGGCAAATTTCAAACACTTACCCGGGAGGTCTCGCACCCCTTATATAGGTGCGAGCCTCGGATCCGAAGCGAGGGGGTGAGGGCAGGTGGCTGCGAGGCTCGGACCAGGTGGCAGCAGGGCGAGGCTCGGACGTACAGGTGCTCGCTTCGCATTGGTCGGATGACGCGGCTTCTGGTTTCAGATCGGGTCGGCTGCCTCGGTCGAATCAGGAGTCTACACGTGGGTCGGGCACGAGGGCGCATGCGAGATCACGTGACTTCGGACAGATGCCAGCTCCTAAGTGGACCAAGCTTCGGTCCAATGGGGAAAGAGGTGACGACTTCGGACCAATCAGCGGGTGCCACGCGAGGCTGCGGTCCAATCAGAAGACGCCACGTGCATCGAACATTATTCATGCGAAAATTATCGAAAAATGTGCCCAATCTTGTAAAATCCATAACTATCTCATATGGGCTCCGTTTTTGACGTTCTTTTTATCAAAATTCTCGGTTTAACGAATACTACGACTTTCATTTAGATCACTAAGGCTAAAAAGTAGTTTATCAAAAACTCACTTTTTACGTCATTCGGCACCGTGCCGGTTTTATCGCGGATCTTCGATTGGTCATAACTTCTTCGTTATAACTCGGATTTCGACGAGGTTTTCGCCTACGTGTTTCTAACGAGATTATCTACAAGTTTCAATAATAAAATTTTAATTATTTCAAATATTATATTTTCGCTAAATTTCACTATTTAGCTTTTAATTGGAATCTCATAAGACTTCCAATAGTTTATGAGTGATTCTAAACATAATTTTACCTTATTTCTAGTAAAAACTATCTGTTAGAACTCAATACTCAATATCACATAATATTTCATAATATTATTTACTTAAAACACGATTTCAAAACGTGTATGTTACAGGCTATTAGGGTTATCTAACAAGGAAACCCTAATTTGACTGCTTAGGCCCTAAGCAGCCCATGGACTCCCTCCTTAGAGGCCTTGGACGATTTCTAATGGGTTTCCCCATAGAATTCGTCCACCCCTCTAATATGGAGTCCATTAGCCCAATATTGAACTATCACAAAATTGATAGTTCTAGTCCCCTAAGTTTAATTAATCTCTTTTAGCCACAAAATTAATTCTTAATTAATTATTGACTAATATTAATTAAACAATATGATTTCTCCTTTAATATATTATTCTCATAATATATTAATAAATCATAATTAATCCTCTCTCTCTATAATTCATCCTATCAAGTTGCTTTGGTGAAGGCTACCCAAAAGGACCATGCACCATCGGGTCAAGTACATACCAAAATAGTTATGGACTTAGACACTAATCCAACAGTCTCCCACTTGGATAAGTCTAATAATTATTCTGCGTATGACTTCAGATCCTGATCCGCAATCGTAGCTTTCAAAAGTCGTTGTCAACTCTGATCATATCAGAAGCGTGTCCTTTAGATAAGGGATCATATATTCCTCCATTCTTGATATCGTATAGACTGAGACATCGATTTGAATCATTCTCTATGTCTATATATTGTTTCCCGACTTCCGATTTATGACGACTGACAACATACTACAATTGAACACATCAACTTAGTCCCGGCTTGGCCAAGCGCTTAGGGTGTCATCACTAAATCATCGAGGGGCCCACATATATCGCTTTTATCCCACTTTGGGTAAAAGGAATGGATAAACTTCGACTCAATGCTCGCTTGCACTCACTCACCGAATCACACACAACAATACATTTTATAACACCAAGTTACTGGTGCGTTTACATATTATCAATGTGTAACCGAATCGCAAGATACAACTCACACATCTCGGTTTAAGAATATAAGATATTATCGTCTCACCAATCACTTATGATAAAATCCATGAAGCGATCCAAGTGAGCGTGGGTTTAATCCAATGCTCAAATCATATTCGTAAGCACTCATGAACATTGTAGCAAACTTTTGCTATGTCTAATACACTTTAGACAATCTACACACCAATTCATGACAATCTTCTTTCATACCTACTCCCAAAGTATGAGAGACTGTGGAACGTTCGAATAATCTTATTACTCAGGAAGTCAAAACATGCAAATTTAAACACAAGAATAATACTAATATTATATGGCCCCAAACTTTTGAGTATAAATGAAACACTTTTATTTAATCACCATATTGATTACTCATTATTTGTTGTTTCGGGTAATCAACTTCTTACTTGAATTATAACGACAATTGTCCCATGCTCTTAGCATGCACACTATGTTTACTTATGGTCCTTACTCTGTGAAATAGTATAATTGAATAACATTTTTAATCACACTCATTTTACAATTCCCAATCCTTACCACAAGTGTAAGAATACCAAATTCTTGCCACTTATAGAATATGTTAGATTCTAACATTTTATGCAACGGTCCTTTCGTAATGTCACGACACAAAAGTCACCAAGACTCGGCCAATGAAATTAGAAAATGCTCTATTGGAGATTGTTACAAGACAATTCCATAGATGTGAAGTCTCACATTCAATGTACATTCCTTTGAACATCCTTCTTGCATAAAAGTTTCTAATATAGACATAAATTCTTAACGTCCAACTCCCAATATGGAAACATTTCCATCTTTTCCATATGACAACACATTTTAAATAGAATCTTATATATTCGTAATAATGTCAATATGGTCCATCCATGATTATACTTCTAACTTTCCACAAATGACTAATCCTTGGCGAACCTTAGATTATCCTGACAGTTGTTTAACTAATTCAGTCAAATCCGGTTCTAGTCCTTTTTCCCTCTTAATGCCCTAGGCATTTGGAAAATTTAGAATGTCTGAATATTACAACGACATGATACTTTACCAGTCTTTTGCTATAATATTTCTATTTCTATTTGCCATGTTCTCACAATTCGAACTATGAAGAGGGATGCCTTAATCATATTCGAGTGTGAGAACGCAACAAATATTTCCATATATAGAATTCTCTTCCGTTGAATCCTTTCAACATAACATTCATATATCTTTTTGACTAAATTTTATTAATATTTCTCGATCTAAACCTTTAGATTTGAAACGAAGTATAATATTCTCTCCCTTAATTATAGCAAAACAACTTTTCAACCTATGCAACTTTGCAAAGTGAAACTTTTGTTTTCTATAATTAATATTGCTAACTTGCAATAATTATCATGCTCCCACTAACATGATGATTATATCCATACCAGCATAACATTTATGCTCCCACTAGCTTTGACACATATTCAGAAAACAGTTGGACTTCTAAAAGTCAATACTTATTGACTTTCCAAAGTTCATATTTCCAATACGATGTGCTTCGATAAACCTTTATCTAAGATTCTCAAATTCACACACTTTTCCTTAGATAGCTCACATGTGTGTCTAAACTAATTCAGAACTTATATTACTAAGCCCCAAATGTTCAGACTAATTGCCAAATCTCACAATTCGAACTATGAAGAGGGATGTCGTAATCATAATCGAATTTGAGAATGCAATTTACATAATCGCTATCTCCTTAAAATCTCTCTTAGTGAAAGCGTTTCCTCACAATCATTTTCATGAAGGAGAGAAACCTTATGACACTTAGATTTTATGGTGCATTTGTTCATATCCATGCAAATTTGTAATAAGCATAATCGTAAGATAATGTTTGTGACAAATTCAAACTCTTATGGACAGAACTTGTTCATTCTTAATTTCTTGCCATCAAGGGTCCCACCATTGCTTCCAAGTTATTTAGCAGCTCAACCATGCCAGTCAATGTACTTTCATTGATCAAGGTGTTTTGCCCTTATGCATTCAATTGAGAACTCGTAGAACTCATATGCATAATCACTCAACTGGATTGGCACAAAAATAAAATTTTGTCAACACGATAGGTTACAATCCTCAAGTCGTGTGCTAGTGTTTAATAGGTTTACTTCGTGATTTGTTCTTGAAACTTTTCAAGTTCTTTAGACTCCCACTAACCTCTCGACATATAAGATTCTCTTGTCAAGAAACATTTCTTGACAAACAAATACTCAAGAGTTAGTGAGTGTCTTTATCAAGACAAACCTACACACAATTTGGTACTAGCTGGTCTTTGTCTTATCCAAGACATCACATCTTACCAAAATGTGCTAGTGTAAGAACATTCCTACTTAAGTTTATGTCACTCAATTCACAATCTTGGAGTATGACTCTAAGAATTGATTTTTGGAACGAAGTATGATTCATCTTATTGACTTAACCCATTTTGACAATTCTTGACTCCTCTTCTTAGCCTTACTAGTGCACTAAGTTGTCCTTAGAGGATGAATTGTAATATGGTTCTTAAGATAATCATAAACATGATACAAAAGTACTCTCCCTTCTTCTTAGATTGGAGAAACTTTTATCTTTCTTGCCTAATTTATTCTTCTTATTCGTTCTGCCATTCATTGAAACTTTTCAATGATTCAGAATCATACTTAATCTTTTAAGTATAATCATATTTATTAATCTTTTAGCAAATCATGACGAATATTTTATCGTTCTTTGTGCTGGACTTGACTAGTGCACAACATTGTGTACCAGATCTCATTATCCTTCACTTGACTCACTTACTTATGTGAACAAGGAATTAGTCCCATTTCTCCAAATACAAAGGTTCTCATTCGTCACACAATACCAGTTGCATGATTCCAAGTTTCTGTCCAATTGAAACTTGGGCGATGAGAATCTTTCCTCATTTGGTAAATTTCTGACATTACCACAAATAACATAACTAAGAATCAAATCCATTCACAATATTGCTAACAATAGAACCATTCAAACACCAATTTTTCATAAAATCCATCGTAAGGAAACATAAATAAGATAAATCAAAATTTATTTTATTGCGGAAAAATATTGTCCTTACAATGCGATTACAAATGAAAACTATGTAAATACTACTTAGCAATTTATCCTAACTCTAAAGTAGTAGCTTAAATATCTGATCCTTGAATCATGCGATCAAAATCCATTTCTTCGCGATCAGACTCAGCTTGCTCCTTCCTTTAAGCTTCCTTTCCTTTCTTTGATCCTTCAAAACATCGAAATGTAATCTTATCACATCATGTATTAAGAATCCCCAAATAAGAACTTAATGGAGTTAGATAGTGGATATTTCCTAAAGCAGAGTCATACATCTTGACTCTCCCATCTCTTAGATCTCTCAGGTAGTCAGGGCAACTTCGTAACCAATGCCCCTTCTTTTGGCAGTAGAAACACATGGATTCTTATGGAATGGTACACGAGACTATCTCAGACTCAGCCTTTCTCTTGCATAGAGAAAACTTTTCTGGACTTCCAATGTTACCATTGCCCATAAAGGGTTGGGATATTGATTTACCAGACAAATTTGCTGACCAGTGCGCCAAATCATTTTTGATTCAACAGCAATAAGCAAATAGACAAATCAATAAGGGTCATGTCGTGGTCCATCATATAGTACTCTCTAACGAACTTACCATATGATTCAGGAAGTGACTGAAGAACCAAGTCAACAGCCAACTTCGTTATCGACACCTAACAATCCCAATCTATCAATATGTAACCTTTTATCCAAGACATGACCACATATATACTTTCCATTTTCATGTCTTTTGCCAATAGGGCTTGAGTGACCTTGAACTTTTCAAGTCTTCGAACACGTGGGTCAGGGAGAATTATTGGAGGAGGTGGAGGAAATGAAGCATGATTTCCATTTCCACAATACAATCGTGGAACATCATCTTCACGTGGAAAACCTTTTCCAATGGATTTAGGAAGACCATAGTTGTCAGACTTTGACATCTATGAAACGGGAGAAAAATCAAGTTAGTTGATTGATTGAGTCCTTAATAAATCACCCAAATGAGATATTAAGGCTAGGACCTAACACAATAGTCTACAACTTAGGAGAAGGATGCCGTAACCCAAATTGCAGAACATTTGAAGGTAAGTGAATGATGATTCACTAATTTTCCACCATGAAAAACGAAAAAGAGATTAGGTTTTAAATGTATTGAAAAACTCCTAGATCATTTGTGTGACAACCCGAAATTTTCTATTCAGTACAAACCATTCACTTCAATAGAAGTCAAAACTCTTTCTGCTAACTTTCTAGTTTTTAGGAATAAGTTTGAGGGTTTATAGATTAGTACTTCAGGAGATAATAGGAGAGAGGATGTATTAAGGTTTATTGTGCAACAATAAAGTCCCCAAACTTCAAAAGTTTGGAGTTTACGGCCTAAACTTGGTGTTTACGGTCGTAAACCCCAAGAATATATATATGGCACTTAGCCATTTAAATCACTTTTTCACTTTTCAAGATCCAAAATCAAATTCTCTCTCAAGTATCATCCAAAAATTCTTAAAGATCTTCAACTTGTAAGTGTTTCTAGCCCTAATCTAGTGATTTAACACACTTCCATCCATGAAATCATTCCAAAAGGTTAGATCTTCAAGTTTCACCAAGAACACCAAGAACACACACTAGTGTTCTTGGACTTTTAGCACCTTTTCGAGCTTCCTATAAGTAAGTACACTTGCCCTAGCTTCTTGTGTGCTTAATATGAACTTGTTTACACTTCAAAATCATCAAAATCCCCATCATCATATGTGTTTAAGGTTCAAAGAAGATCTTCAAGAACCGTAAACACCTTCAAAGGGTGTTTAAGTGCCATTAGCACCTTATATGACTAGTATAAGTGACTAGAACCTTGCTTACATAAGATAGAAACACCAAAACACGAAAAGGATGGATAAACATGAGTTTACGGCCGTAAACCCATGTGTTTACGACCGTAAACTCCCAAGGAGTGGTCCAAGGACCGTAAACTCCAAAGAAGGGTCATTTCGAGCCCTAGTCACTTCCTAAGCCCTTGATTCGAGTCTAGCTTACCTCTTTGAGTAGTATAAGACCTTAAAACACCCAATGGCACCATTCCCATGAGTTTACGGCCGTAAACTCATGGGGTAAGTGGTCCAGAAACCGTAAACACACATAAGGGTGACCATTTGAAGAGTAAACTCCAATGTGAGGCCATACTCTCCTTAGATGCAACCCTTAGCACTCCTAGCACTTGAAGCAAAGTGTTTTCATGTATTAGGATGCCCTTACTTGCTTAATTAGTGATTAAATAACTAATTAGATACATTTATGTATCACTGCATGTTTGTCACACCCCAAAACCTATGAACGGCGGAGTCATTCCGGGGTGGAGGACGTCATGTCCAGTATCACAACAATGCAAAGTAGTAAACAAGCAACAACATCATCCTATGCATTAATAATATAATTTCATACAAGTGTGTTCTGTCAAGTTATATAGACACCAGAAGTAATATACATCAAAACAAAAGAGGAGTCTTGAATGAGCTCCGTCTTCTCAAAACCTGGCACATGTACCTGTCTACTGATGACCTGAGAATACAAGTTATTTTGAAAGAGTTTATCAGCTTTAAAGCTGGTGAGATCATAAGTATATTAGTGTCTGTTTGTATGAAAGCATTTGTAAGATGCTTTGTAATGTATAAGTTTTGTAAAGTTTGTATTTGTTTGAACTCTCCTAGAAAACCCTATGTTTTCTACTAAAGTAGCCTTCTACCAAGGCATCTAGTATCTGTGTGTGTATCTCTTGTAAAAGTGTGCATTTTCCCAAATCTGACCATCATTAACCAAAAATATAGTTTTTACATTACCGTGCATCGTGTGAATGTTCATGAAGTGAATGTAATGGGAATAATATTATAGTACTGTAGTGTTGTATTAAGTAACTACTGCTATACTAACTACCTTAAGCCAAGTGTTATTTTAAGGTACCATGTGATCGGCCTGTATCTTGCTACCGACTCAATAGTAAAACGACGATGTAAGACGCCGTAAGAAATGACGTTTGGCACCCATAGACTTGCAAGTCCCACTGTAGCTAGCAACAAGGTGTAGGATAGTCAATCCAGTATAGATCTATACACAAACTCATACGCTCCCCAATTAAGGAGATTCTGATACAAAAACAGTCATGGCAGGTAGTGCCATGCCCCGTTTAATGGCTCACATAAATGTATAAATGTATATGTAATGTATTTGTGTGCTAGCTGTATTGTGTGTTCTTTCTCTGTCTAGCCTGTATGTTTGTTTCTCATCATAATGTCTATTGTTTGTTTCTCATCATAGTATCATATGTTGTTTCTCATTATAGTATTATGTTTGTTTCTCATCATAGTATCATATGTTGTTTCTCATTATAGTATTATGTTTGTTTCTCATCACTCTATATCTATTGACTCATGTATGAACTGACTCATTGTATGTTTCATTGTTCTAGTAATAGCATTAGTATCTTCCTAAACTACTCCTATAGTAGTTTACTAGCAATGTATGAACGTGTTTGTATACCTTTGCTACCCAAAGGTATGGATCTAAATAAAAGAACTTTTATGACTACATATGTATACAAGATATACAATTAATATTTAAACAACCTTCGGACGGATCACCGATGCCCTAAAGCCACATCCAAACAAGGAAAAAGAATTAAATCGAGCTAGCCTTCCTAAGTCTTTTAAACATTACTTATATAACTATACATATATAAGCATGCATTTGACAATTTATAAGTATGAAAAGTTTAAGTGAAAGTATTTGACAAGTAAAAGAGTTTGTAAAACAGTTTGAAAGGTAAGAAATCCAATGGTTTGGTAGTTATTAATCACATGTGATTGATATAATAACTATGATTGTTCAACTTGTATCCTCCCCCATAAAAGCATTTAAAAACATTTAAAGGTTAATTAAGGGGGTATGAACTCACCTGTAGTGAGTGGTTTGGATGAACTGAAGATGTAGGATTGCTAGGTGTCAAGTGAAGACTTGAACACACTCTATGATCCTATTTAACATATAGTATCACACATATGTATTCAATTAGTCTTTAAACAAATAATTAACAAAGTTAAGACATCCTAAGACATGTTAAACACTTTATATAAGTTTTATAAGTCCCAAGGAATGCATCTAAGTGTTGTAGGACAAAGCTATTGGGTTTAGGGTTCAAGGGAACCCTTTTCTTGAGTTTACGCTTTCTTGACCATAACTCATTGAGTTTACGGTCGTAAACCCATGAGTTTACGGCCGTAAACTCCTACTCTTTTGACCATTTGTTGATTTGAAGGTTTATGAGTCCCTAGAAGCATTTCTACTTGATTGGTTAAGCCTTTGGAAGAGATTAGGGCACCATTACCCTCCTTTGAGGAGTTTACGGTCCCAAGACCATTTCCCTTTGGGTTTACGGTCGTAAACCCTTATGGATGTGGGTATTTTGATGTTTTCAAGTCCTAAACATATTAAGGTACAAGTCTAGACTAGTTTCCAAAGCTAAGGAAGGGACTAGGGTCACTTTGGCCCCTTAAGAAGGGTTTACGGTCCAAGGTGTTCTTGGACCATAAACACCTTTGATCTTGGTGTTTCTTTGTGTTTTCTTGATGTACAGATGTGTATCAAGCCTTAACATACTCTAGGATAGAAGTACTTACAATATAGAAGCTTGAAATGAGCCAAAAGTCCAAGAACACTAGTGTATGTTCTTGGTGTTCTTGGTGAAACTTGAAGATTCACCCTTTTGGAAAGATCTAACGGATAGAAGTGTGTTAAATCACTAGATTAAGTGATATACTAACTTGAAAGGGTTAGAAACACTTACTAGATGAAGATTTGGAAGAAATCTTTGGATGATACTTGAGAGAGTTTGAGATTTGATCTTGAAATGGAGGAAAAATGCTAAAAATGGCTAAGTGCCACTTTTATACCTCTCCCCTTTAGGGTTTACGGCCGTAAACACCAAGTTTAGGCCGTAAACTCTAAAGTTTCGATGCGTCGGGACTTTATTGTTGCACAATAAACCCTAGGGCATCCTCTCTCCTGATATCTCCTATAGTGTAAATCCTAAAATACTCAAACTTATTCCAAAAAGTCTGAAAATTAGCAGTAACTGTTTTGACTTCTATTGACTTGAAATGTTATACATAATAGAAATTTCGGGTTGTCACATCATCCCCTCCTTAGAAGGAATTTCGTCCCGAAATTAGAATTTAAGCAAATAAGTAGTTACAAATAACTAAGTAAAAAGACGAGGATATTTCAGTTTCATCTGATCCTCTCGCTCCCAAGTGAATTCCGGTCCTCGCTTGGCGTTCCAGCGAACCTTCACTATCGGGATACGGCTCTGTTTCGTTTGCTTGACCTCCCGGTCCATGATCTCTACTGGTTCTTCCACGAAGTTGAGGCTCTCGTTGATCTCGATCTCGTCGAGTGGGATTACAAGAGTCTCGTCGGACAGACACTTTTTCAAGTTTGAGACGTGGAATGTAGAATGTATGTTACTGAGTTCGCTCGGTAAGTTAAGTTTGTAAGCTACATGGCCGATTTTTGCGAGAATCTCAAAAGGCCCAATGTACCTTGGATTTAGCTTTCCACGCTTTCCAAAGCGTATCAAGCCCTTCCAGGGTGAGACCTTCAATAGAACACGGTCTCCCACCTGGAATTCCAACGGTTTTCTTCGTTTATCAGCGTAGCTTTTCTGTCGGTCTCTGGAGGCTTTCAATCGTTCACGAATCTGAACGATCTTCTCCGTCGTTTCCCGTATGATCTCCGGACCTGTGAGAGTGCTTTCAGGAACTCGCCCTTTAGCGAACTGCGTATCACCCACCTCAGCCCAACACAGAGGGGATCTGCACTTTCGGCCATAGAGGGCCTCGAATGGAGCAGCCTTTATGCTTGTGTGATAACTGTTGTTGTAGGAAAATTCTACAAGGGGTATATGAGTATCCCATGCTTTCCCAAAGTCAATCACACATGCTCGCAGCATATCTTCCAAGGTTTGGATAGTCCTCTCACTTTGCCCGTCTGTCTGCGGATGGTAGGCTGTACTCATGTCCAACCTAGTTCCTAGGGAACTTTGTAGCGACTGCCAGAACCTCGAAGTGAACCTACTATCTCTGTCTGAGATAATGGATATGGGAACACCGTGCAGTCGTACAATTTCCCTAATGTAAGTTCTTGTAAGTTTCTCCATCTTGTCTGTTTCTTTGATAGGTAGGAAGTGCGCGGACTTGGTCAATCTGTCGACGATGACCCATATGGTATCAAGTCCGCCCGTTGTCTTGGGCAACTTGGTTATGAAATCCATAGTGATCCGCT
The DNA here is from genome assembly GCF_052849685.1 of Lactuca virosa. Taxonomy (NCBI): domain Eukaryota; kingdom Viridiplantae; phylum Streptophyta; class Magnoliopsida; order Asterales; family Asteraceae; genus Lactuca; species Lactuca virosa. Next base: position 361,390,297 of record NC_136433.1, on the reverse strand, counting down.
CCCACTTCCATTCCGGGATCTCAGGCTGTTGTAGAAGACCTGAGGGTTTCTGGTACTCGACCTTGACCTTCGCGCAAGTAAGGCATTTACTTACGAAGGTAGCAATCTTTGCTTTCATGTTAGGCCACCAGTATAACTTTTTAAGATCCATATACATCTTATCTGAACCTGGGTGGACGGAATAACGAGTGTTATGTGCCTCGTTCATGACCAAGTCTCTGAAACCACCAAGTTTCGGGGTCCAGATCCGGTCCATGAGATAATAAGCTCCGCCACTTTTGACTTCCAAGTTCTTATCCATCCCTCGCAGGGATTCACTGGTCACATTTTCAGGTTTCAAAGCGTCGAGCTGAGCCGCCTGTATTTGTGTGGATAAGTGTGAATGGATAGTCATAGTGATTGATTTGACTCTACGACCAGAATATTCCTTCCGACTCAGGGCGTCAGCTACTACATTGGCCTTGCTGGGATGATAACGAATTTCGCATTCGTAATCACTGAGTAGCTTGACCCACCGTCGTTGTCTCATGTTGAGCTCCTTCTGTTCGAATATATGTTGTAGGCTCTTGTGGTCTGTAAAGATTGTGCTTTTTGTACCGTACAGGTAGTGTCTCCAGATCTTCAGAGCGAATACTACTGCTCCTAGTTCAAGATCGTGGGTAGTGTAGTTGACCTCATGTGTCTTCAGCTGTCTCGAGGCATAGGCGATGACCTTACCTCGCTACATCAGAACACATCCGAGTCCTTGATTTGACGCATCACAATAGACAACGAAGTCTTCTATCCCTTCGGGGAGGGATAGTATTGCTGCGGTGCACAAGGCTCGTTTGAGCGTTTGGAATGCTCTCTCCTGCTTCTCTTCCCAATCAAAGGCCACGCCCTTCTGGGTCAGTGTTGTAAGAGGCTTCGCAATGCGGGAGAAGTTCTGAATGAACCTGCGATAGTAGCCAGCGAGGCCTAGAAATTGACAAATTTCCGTGGGCGTCTTCGGGGCTGACCAGCTCTCAATGGCTTTAATTTTGGAAGGGTCCACGTGAATTCCCTCCTCTCTAACCACGTGCCCTAAGAATTCGACTCGTCGGATCCAAAATTCGCACTTCGAGAACTTCGCATAAAGCTTCTCTGCGCGCAAGGTTTCTAAGACTTGTCGCAGATGTTGACTATGATCCTCCTTACTACGAGAGTAGATAAGTATGTCATCGATGAAGACGATGACGAACTGATCCAAGTAAGGACGACACACCCTATTCATTAAATCCATGAATACAGCGGGTGCGTTTGTTAATCCAAACGGCATCACTACGAATTCGTAGTGCCCATAACGAGTTCGGGAGGCTGTCTTCGGAACATCCTCCCCTAGCAATCGTAGTTGGTGATAACCGGATCTTAAGTCGATTTTGGAAAAGAAATTCGCCCCTTGAAGTTGATCGAATAAATCGTCTATCCGCGGCAAAGGATAACAATTCTTGACGGTTAGTTTGTTGAGCTCCCTGTAGTCGATGCACATACGAAACGATCCGTCGTTCTTCTTAACGAACAAGACTGGAGCTCCCCAGGGTGAGAAGCTTGGTCTTATAAAGCCCTTGCTGAGCAGTTCGTTAAGTTGACGCGACAGTTCTTGCATCTCTGCAGGCGCTAGTCGGTAGGGCGATTTGGCTACGGGGGTAGCCCCTGGAACTAAGTCGATTCGAAACTCGACTTGGCGTTGCAGGTAATCATGGAAGTTCTTCTGGAAAGATGTCGGGAAAGTCGCGTACTACTGGAATGTTCTGGATGTCTTTCGTTTCTTGGCTCACATCGACTATATGAGCAAGGAATGCGCGACATTCCTTTCGTAAGAATTTCTGAGCTTGAATGCTCTAGATTATACGAAGGTTCGTGTCGGGTTTGTCGCCATAAACTACAAGAGTTTCGCCAGACGACAGATTAAGGCGAACAGCCTTTTCGTAACACAAGATGTCGGCACGATGAAGACTCAACCAATCCATGCCGATGATGACGTCGAAACTTTTAATTGAGACCGGCATGAGATCGATTGCAAATGAATGGCTATCTAGAGTTAAGGTACACCCTATGTATATGCAGCTAGTGCTCTCTATCTTTCCATTAGCCATTTCTACGGTGAACGGTTCTTTAAGTGCTCGTGATTTATGCTTAAGTAAATGAGCAAATTTTTGGTTCACGAAGCTCCTCTCCGCTCCACTATCAAACAGAATGCATGCATAAGAGTTGTCGAGGAGAAACATACCAGTGACCACTGTGGGGTCGGCAACCGCCTCCTCATGGCCTATGGCCAGAACTCTTCCTACTCCACCGGCATTTCCTGCCTTCAGACAGTTTCTCTTGTAGTGGCCCACCTCACCACAGTTGTAGCAAGTTTGGCCCACTCCAAAACCGGAGACTTGGGTGATTGGCTTCGCCGGAGCTTTGCAGAAACGGGCAGTGTGCCTCTTCCTGTTGCAGTTCAAACACTGCATTTCCCGGCAGGCTCCCACGTGATGGAAGTTGCACTTGTTGCACTTGGGTAAACTTCCAACATACTGTTTTACCGGAGCAGCAGCGGCAGGTGCTATCGCAGCATGTACTGCCACGACCTGCTGCTTTTCGGCAGCCTTTGCCTTCTTTTTGTCATCCTAAAACTTCCGCTTGGAATCAGCGGTTTGTGCGGGTTCTGCGATGGCCAGGGTGGTTGTTGTTGATGCGGCCGGGGTACGAACCCCGTGGTCTATGAGCCGCTGTGCCAATCGCTTGGCACTATCAAATGTCGTGGGGTGGGATGCCAAGACATTTCCCTGGTATGGTGGCATCAGCCCCCATATGTACCTCTCGATCTTTTTCCCCTCTGTATGCACCATGTCGGGACAGAGGGCCACCAGTTCACAAAACCTGGCGGTGTAGGCGACTACGTTGGAGCCCTTCATGGTTAGGCTCCATAGTTCTTCCTCAAGCTTTTGAATCTCGCCCCTCGGGCAGTACTCCTCAATCATGAGGTCTTTCAAAGTATCTCAGCCCATAGCATTAGCCAATATGAGAGATAGTGACTTAACATGGCTATTCCACCATGTTAGGGCTTTTGTTTCAAAGGTGCAAGCAGCAAACTTGACCTTAATCTCCTCAGGGCAGGAGCAGATTTCGAAAACCGATTCGGTTTTCTCGAACCATTGCGAGAGGGCAATGACTCCGCCAGTCCCTTTCAAGGACAATGGCTTACAGGTGGTGAAGTCCTTGAAGGAGCACTCTGTCGAGCGCACAGGAGCTTCGACCTGAATAGACCGAATATGGGTTTCTCCTCCTCCTCCTGTGGAACCTGATGCATGATATTGAGCCATGGCTGTAGCCACAGCTGCAGCTACAGCAACATTGAGGGCTGTTGTATCAAATTGAGGAGCTGGTGGTGTTGGAGTTATCGGGGGATCGCGTCTTGTTGATCGACGTGGAGGCATCCTTAAACTGAAAGTTTAGAAAGATGAAAATATTGATAAGAATAAGTTAGAGAGAATTGATGAGAATGACTCATGGACTAACTCCCCATAGCCCAACAGCACAGATGAATAGTATGATTGATTGAAGGATGAAAGCATTTGGATATAAATTCCGTGAGATTGGATATTTGTCAAAGATATTGGAATTACAGATGTAACAAGTTTGGGAAAAATGACCTAGAAGTAGGTCGTACATCAACCAAAATGGGAAAAGTTTGACATAACTACGACCTAATCAAGACCTAACAGGTCCATGATTTACAAGATAGGAAATTAGGCTAGAGTTTTTACATAACTACTATATATCCAAAAGAGATGTTGGTGGGAATCTATCGGCGACGAGAACTTCCAGAGTGAGTTCTCAATTCCGATAGAAGACGTTCTATGTCCCTCACACGCCTGTCAGATCTCATTTGCTGAGCTCGAAGTTCTCTGACTTCAGCTTGGGTTACAGTGAGCTGTTGCTGTAGATTCCCATTGGTTATCCTAGCCCTTTCCATGGCTACTTCTAGTTGGCGAATGCGGACAGTGTTAATGCCAGTGTTGGCATCAACCTCCATTACTCGGTCGATAGCTGCTCGACCTTGCTCGGTGTTCCGAGCAATCCTTCGAACCATGATGGGTAGGACCCTGTCAGCTGAACCTCCCTCAGTGAGGTTGTAGAAGCTTCTGTCCCCATTGTAGGGAATGGGTTGACCCTGTTCCTGACTCCATCTATTCAAGTTTGTGGCCCACAGAGGTGTGGGTCCTTGAAATGCTGGACGAGGGTTTGAGTTATGAATAGTTGGGGGTTGATTGTTGACTTCTGGCTCCGAGTCGGAACCATCAGAAAAGCCTTCAGCTTCATGATCATCCAAAGGGATTGGGTGATCATCCTCTGGTTCTTCTTCCAGCCATCCTGCATTGCCGTGGTTGGGAAAGTACGGGTCTCCGGGAATATGGAATCCAGCCATTTAATCTACGCGAGAAAAGAGGTAAAGAAATAATTAATAGACGAGTTAACTAGATAATTATAATATGATCTTTATCAGTTACTCTAATACTTGTTTAGTGCATACTAGTTATATGTATTCCAAAACAGAATAGCCCTTCGAATAAGTGAATCCTAACTTTAAGCCCACAACCAAACAAGGACAGGAAATAAAGCAAAGATTACAGATTCTAAGGCTATGACATCCTAGGCACATATAACCCTAATGTATCCACTCAACAACAATTGGTATACTAATAAAGACCTTTAGTTCTCAGATAAGTAATTATAGTAACACAAAATACTCCTATACTATTTTAAGTTTAATGTTCTGTTCTAGTGTTCTTGTTGTAGAAGTGTTGGTAAGTTTTTAGACTTGTTGCAACTTCACAACCATACTTAGGCACATGCTAATCACTCCTCGGATAATGTAGTTGATCAGGCTACATCTTCCCAGGGTTGACCATATGTCTCTAAGTCTACTTGTGCTGTCCAACAATCGTAATACTTTTGTTCTGTCCTAGTGACACTGATTTTAGTATGAATGCAGGTATGTATACTTGGTTAAATATTTTATTATTTAAACAGTGCTCTGATACGAATCTGTCACACCCCACAACCTATGAACGGCGGAATCGTTCCGGGGTGGAGGACGTCATGTGCAGTATCACAACAACGCAAAGTAGTAAACAAGCAACAACATCATCCATTGCATTAATAATATAATTTCATACAAGTGTGTTCTGTCAAGTTATATAGACACCAAAAGTAGTATACATCAAAACAAAAGAGGAGTCTTGAATGAGCTCCGTCTTCTCAAAACCTGGCACCTGTACCTGTCTACTGATGACCTAAGAATACAAGTTATTTTGAAAGAGTTTATCAGCTTTAAAGATGGTGAGATCATAAGTATATTAGTGTCTGTTTGTATGAAAGCATTTGTAAGATGTTTTGTAATGTATAAGTTTTGTAAAGTTTGTATTTGTTTGAACACTCCTAGAAAACCCTATGTTTTCTACTAAAGTAGCCTTCTACCAAGGCATCTAGTATCTGCGTGTGTATCTCTTATAAAAGTGTGCATTTTCCTAAATCTGACTATCATTAACCAAAAATATAGTTTTTACATTACCGTGCATCGTGTGAATGTTCATGAAGTGAATGTAATGGGAATAATATTATAGTACTGTAGTGTTGTATTAAGTAACTACTGCTGTACTAACTACCTTAAGCCAAGTGTTATTTTAAGGTACCATGTGATCGGCCTGTATCTTGCTACCGACTCAATAGTAAAACGACGATGTAAGACGCCGTAAGAAATGACGTTTGCCACCCGTAGACTTGCAAGTCCCACTGTAGCTAGCAGCAAGGTGTAGGATAGTCAATCCATTATAGATCTATACACAAACTCATACGCTCCCCAATTAAGGAGATTCTGATACAAAAACAGTCATGACAGGTAGTGCCATGCCCCGTTTAATGGCTCACATAAATGTATAAATGTATATGTAATGTATTTGTGTCCTAGCTGTATTGTGTGTTCTTTCTCTGTCTAGCCTGTATGTTTGTTTCTCATCATAATGTCTATTGTTTGTTTCTCATCATAGTATCATATGTTGTTTCTCATTATAGTATTATGTTTGTTTCTCATCATAGTATCATATGTTGTTTCTCATTATAGTATTATGTTTGTTTCTTATCACTCTATATCTATTGACTCATATATGAACTGACTCATTGTATGTTTCATTGTTCTAGTAATAGCATTAGTATCTTCCTAAACTACTCCTATAGTAGTTTACTAGCAATGTATGAACGTGTTTGTATACCTTTGCTACCCAAATGTATGGATCTAAATAAAAGAACTTTTATGACTATATATGTATACAGGATATACAATTAATATTTAAACAACCTTCGGACGGATCACCGATGCCCTAAAGCCACATCCAAACAAGGAAAAGGAATTAAAGCTAGCTAGCCTTCCTAAGTCTTTTAAACATTACTTATATAACTATACATATATAAGCATGCATTTGACAATTTATAAGTATGAAAAGTTTAAGTGAAAGTATTTGACAAGTAAAAGAGTTTGTAAAACAGTTTGAAAGGTAAGAAATCCAATGGTTTGGTAGTTATTAATCACATGTGATTGATATAATAACTATGATTGTTCAACTTGTATCCTCCCCCATAAAAGCATTTAAAAACATTTAAAGGTTAATTAAGGGGGTATGAACTCACCTGTAGTGAGTGGTTTGGATGAACTGAAGATGTAGGATTGTTAGGTGTCAAGTGAAGACTTGAACACACTCTATGATCCTATTTAACATATAGTATCACACATATGTATTCAATTAGTCTTTAAACCACTAATTAACAAAGTTAAGACATCCTAAGACATATTAAACACTTTATATAAGTGTTATAAGTCCCAAGGAATGCATCTAAGTGTTGTAGGACAAAGCTATTGGGTTTAGGGTTCAAGGGAACCCCTTTCTTGAGTTTACGCTTTCTTGACCATAACTCATTGAGTTTACGGTTGTAAACCCATGAGTTTACGGCCGTAAACTGCTACTCTTTTGACCATTTGTTGATTTGAAGGTTTATGAGTCCCTAGAAGCATTTCTACTTGATTGGTTAAGCCTTTGGAAGAGATTAGGGCACCATTACCCTCCTTTGAGGAGTTTACGGCCCCAAGACCATTTCCCTTTGGGTTTACGGTCGTAAACCCTTATGGATGTTGGTATTTTGATGTTTTCAAGTCCTAAACACATTAAGGTACGAGTCTAGACTAGTTTCCAAAGCTAAGGAAAGGACTAGGGTCACTTTGGCCCCTTAAGAACGGTTTACGGTCCAAGGTGTTCTTGGACCGTAAACACCTTTGATCTTGGTGTTTCTTTGTGTTTTCTTGATGTACAGATGTGTATCAAGCCTTAACATACTCTAGGATAGAAGTACTTACAATATAGAAGCTTGAAATGAGCCAAAAGTCCAAGAACACTAGTGTGTGTTCTTGGTGTTCTTGGTGAAACATGAAGATTCACCCTTTTGGAAAGATCTAACGGATAGAAGTGTGTTAAATCACTAGATTAAGTGATATACTAACTTGAAAGGGTTAGAAACACTTACTAGATGAAGATTTGGAAGAAATCTTTGGATGATACTTGAGAGAGTTTGAGATTTGATCTTGAAATGGAGGAAAAATGCTAAAAATGGCTAAGTGCCACTTTTATACCCCTCCCCTTTAGGGTTTACGGCTGTAAACACCAAGTTTAGGCCGTAAACTCTAAACTTTCGATGCGTTGGGACTTTATTGTTGCACAATAAACCCTAGGGCATCCTCTCTCCTGATATCTCCTAAAGTGTAAATCCTAAAATACTCAAACTTATTCCAAAAAATCTGAAAATTAGCAGTAACTGTTTTGACTTCTATTGACTTGAAATGTTATACAGAATAGAAATTTCGGGTTGTCACAATGTTACATAGGATCCGTATGTGTGTTCAAGCCCTCACTTGACACTTAGCATCCTACATTATCCGTTCATCCAAACCACCCACTATAGGTGAGTTCATACCCCTTAATCAATCTTTTAAATGATTTTAAATGCTTTAATGGGGGGGGGGGAATACATGTAGATAACAGCATGTTATAGAATCAATCACATGTGATTTATAACTGTGTTTTCAACCAACTGATTTCACATACTTCAAAATGTGATACACGAAATGGTTTTTAGTTATGTTATACTTAGTTATCAAATGATTTACTTTTAAAATGTTTTATAAAATGACATCAAGACATTATTATTTATTGTTCAAAACTCTTAAATGTTTTACAAAACCTCTTTCAACTTATTGTTCAAAACCATATCTATACACTTATGTTTCATGTATATATGTATTGATATAAAAGCTTTCATTCTTCATTCAGTTCTAATACTCTTGGGTAGCAAGGGTGTATAAACCTACTTGGACACCCAATTTACATTCTAGTAAACTATTATAGGTATAGTTTAGGGGATACAAAACGTTATTCCTATTACAAGGAATTACACCAGAGTCAGTTCATTCATGAGTCTATACTAATACATCAATATGAAGAGATACTAATACATCAATATGAAGAGATACTAACACATCAATATGAAGAGATACTTTTTACATGGATATTGTTACATAGATACTATATGATGAGATAATATTACATATTATATGTGTAGATACTATTATATATATACAGGACTAACCATTCTACACCCAGCTGTTAGCTACAGAGGGAAAATGCACATCGACGGATGTCTACGGTTAATACTTTTCGACGAGTTTCCACGCCGTGTTTATCCTAGTACCAAAGGATAATACTTATATAATTTCCCTTTTATAATTTCCCTTTTGTCACACCCCAAAACCGAGAACGGCGGAATACGTTCTGGGGTGGAGGACGTTATGTACAATATCATAACAATGCATAATAGTAAAGGCAAGCAACAACATCCATTGCATTAATATAATAATTGTAATACAAGCGTGTTCTGTACAGTTTGTTAGACACCAAAAGTATAATCAAAATAAAGAGGAGTCTTGTGTGTGTTCCATCTTCTCAAAAGCTGCATCTATACCTGTCTACTGATGACCTGAGAATACAAGTTATTTTGAAAGCGAGTATCAGCATAAAGCTGGTGAGTTCATAAGTATTTAGTGTCATTGCTTGTATAAAAATAGTTACAATCATGTAGCATAATAGTTGATACCAATGTTTGAAAATAGTGTGTTCCCTAGAAAATCCTATATTTTCCAGTAAAAGTAGTCTTCTACCAAGACCCGATTAATCGCATGGTTGATCCTTTGAAAATGTAAAAGTTTTCCCATTAAAACTATTAGTAATGAAATATAGTTTTAGACTTCATAAGTATTCGGGAAAATAATGTTTTATCCCAGCCGCGACACTACCGGCTTAATGAAATAAAATGCAGACTCCAGGTAGTATTAAATGTACAATACACCTCTGGGAGTCCGTTTTGCCTTTAATTCTTAATGTATTAATTAAAGGTCTGAATGTGAACTCGTATATAACCATGCTGATCGACGATCGAATACTGATGACCCTCCGAGTCGAGTGTAGTGATGTGACATTTTGTCACCCCTTGGCCTTTCGGCTCGGACTATAGCTAGCAGGCGGGATGTGGGAGTGTCTGTCCCGTATAGATCTATACACATAATGCCCGCTCTCCCTCCAGGAGACTCTGGTTACATGGTGATAGCACAATGAAGTGTTGTATCGAGAAATAGTATGTCACATTTTGTTTTAGTATGTTCTCTTGTATTATGTATAAGGTACTTTCTTAGTATAATGTATAGAAGGTTCTCCAGTATAGCATATAGTATTCTCCTTGTATAGTATATAGTGTTCCCCTTGTATAGTATATAGTGTTCTCTTTGTATAGTATATAGTAAGTGTTGACTCATAACTGTACTAACCATAGTAGGTGTCATGATAACATTAGTAATGAGCAGTGATCCTTAACTATACCTATTATAGTTAACTAGTAATATTGGTTGCATACCTATGATGCACAAAAGTATTGAACTGAATTGAAGACTTTTATATCCAACACAAATATATATAATATATAACTAAGAATTCAACGACAGTCGGACAGATAACCAATATACCCTAAGCCCACAATCAAACAAGAACAGGAAGTAAGGTGAGATATCAGTCCTAAGTCCTTCAAGTCTTACTTATATAAATATATTGGGGCAGATATGGGTTGGAAGCTAAAAGTAGTTTTAAAAGAGTTTGGAAATAGTTTTACAACAATATAACATGAAAATGAGTTTGATAAATGTTTAAAGCAGTTTTGTTGGCAAAAACAGTTGAAAGTATGGAAAGTCCTTTTGGTTGCAAGTTATAAATCACATGTGATTGATACTATAACTTGATTGATTCAACTTGTATTCCCCCCCCCCATAAAAGCATTTAAAAACATTTAAAAGGTTGATTAAGGGATATGAACTCACCGTTTATCGTAGAATCCGAAAGCACAATTGGTTGCGAGTGTTGAGAGTCAACCGATGTTTCGTACGCAAGTGGATCCTATTAACATGTGATAACACATATATGATTACACTTAGGGTATATAGTCACTTTTAGACACATGGGAACATCTTAGGGACATGAAAACACTTAGGATTAGGTGTTATAAACACCTATTGAAGTCCCCAAATGAGTGTAATGCTTTAGATTCGAGTGTAAGGTCACCAAACTCGACTTTTATGTGTGTGTGGTCAGGTGTGCGGTCAGGGTGTGCGGCCAGACTGTGTGTGCGGCTGCACACAGGAGTGTGCGGCCGTACAGAGGGTGTGTGCGGCCGTACACAGGAGTGTGCGGCCGTACACTCCTCGTTTGTGTCCGAAGATGAAGGAATGCGGCCTTATGAAGGTGTGCGGTCACCTCATGAAGGTGTGCGGCCGTACACCTTCAAACGATGAAGAACACGAAGAACATTTCGAGTTTTAGGCTTAGATTCATGTGTCTTACCACTAAAACAAGTTGGATGATGGAGGAATTTACGTTCTTGAGGCCCTTGGAGTGTTCTTAGATGATGTTTCTAGAGAGAGGAAGTAGAGAGAGAAAGTAAAGAGAGAAAGTAAAGGAATGGAGTGAATGAAGGGGGGGGGGGGTCTTCTCTAATATATAGGGTCGGGTGTGAGGCTGGAGGGTGTGTTCGGCTGGGTGTGCGGCTGGCTGGCCGCACACACGGGTGTGCGGCCGCACACACCTTCTTTGGTGTGTTTGGCCCGGTTTTGCAATGCTACACACCTTCAAACCCCTCCCAAGACTCATATCTTGGTTATATTAAGTCTAAAGACACTTATATAAACCCAAAAACTTCATTACAAATTAGCAAAACGAGGCTAACTTTGATAAAATGAAGAATGTACAAGTTAGAAATTTCGGGTTGTCACACCTTTTACTTTTATTTTGTGACACATTCACATAAACGATGAGGTAGACCATATATTTATAATAATAGTCACACATGGGAAAAACATTCAATTACACAGAAATGCAAACTTCAAAGCATTCTAGTCTTGGTAGAAGACTACCTTTTATACTAGTAGGAAATATGGGATTTTCTAGGGTTTTCACACTAATACTAAATGTTTCATTTTATATTTACTAGTCTTTCATAACAGGTTTATAAAACAATGACATTAAAATACTTATGAATTCACCAGCTTTATGCTAATCTACTCTCTTTCAAAATAACTTGTATTCTCAAATCACCAGTAGACATGTACGATGACCAGGTTTTGAGAAGACGGAGCACAGACAAGACTCGTCTTTTATTTTGATTACATATTTTGGTGTCTTATTACTATGAAAGAACACTCATGTATTAAAACTTTACTTTTAATGCAATGGATGATGTTGTTGCTTGTTTACTACTTTGCACTGTTATGATACTCTACATTACGTCCTCCACCCCTGAATGGTTCCGCCATTCTTGGTTTTCGGGTGTGACAGATTGGTATCAGAGCATTGTTTATAGTGAATTAAGTATATCAACCCATAAAAGATATACTAACTATAAATACATTGGGATTAAAACACTCTGACCAAGAGTTTATACTTTTAAATAGTAAAATATTTAAGTAAGTATACTTGCCTGCATTCATACTAAAATCAGTGTCACAAGGACAAGAACAAAAGTACTACGATTGTTGAATATCACAAGTAAGCTCGGGGATGTATGGTCAGTCCTGGGAGTGGCATAGCCTGATCAACGATGCTGGTCCGAGGAGTGATTAGCATATGCCCAAGAATGGTTGTGATGTAGCAACAAGTCTAAAAACTTACCAACACTACCACAATGAAATACCATAGGGGTATTTGGTGTTACTACAATTACTTATCTGAGAACTAAATAGATCTTTATCAATAGGTCAATAGTTGCTTAGTGGATACACTATGGTTATATGTACTAGGATGTCATAGACTTAGAATCTGTGCATCTTTGCTTTACTTCCTATCCTTGTTTGGTTGTGGGCTTAGAGTTAGGGTCACTTATTCGAAGGTCTATCCTATCCTAAATACATATAATTGGTATGCACTAAACAAGTATTGAAGTAACTGATAAAGATCATCATATAATTAACTTAGTTAGTACGTCTATTGAATTATTTCTTACATCCCTTTTCTCGCATAGATATCATGGCTGGATTCCATCCCCACGGCGACCCGTACTACCCTAACCACGACAATGCTGGATGGCTCGGAGAGGAGCCAGGGAATGATCACCCAATCCCTATGGATGGTCACCAAGCTGAAGGCTTTGCTGATGGTTCTGACTCAGAACCTGAAGTGGAGAACCTACCCCCGGTGGCTCTTGTTCCAAATCCTAACCCTCGTCCGACTTATCAAGGCCCAACGCCTCAGTGGGTGGAAAGCTTGGATACATGGAGCGAAGGGCAGGATCAGCCCATGCCATTTAATGGAGACCGAAGCTTTTATGACCTAAGCGAAGGGGGCTCAGCAGACAGAGTCTTGCCAATCCTGGTCCGCATGGTGGCCCGAAATGAGATTCAAGGCAGGACAGCCCTCCACCAAATCACGGAAGTTGTCACCAATGCGAGAATGCATACGATCCGCACCATTCGCCTGGAAGATGCTCGTGAGAGATTTGAGAGAGACCATGAAACCCTGCTGCAAGCACTGGCTGAAACACGAGCCGAAGTCATTGAACTCCGCGTACGCCAGAGGGTGTACGAAAGGCACCTGCTTGATATGGAACGTCAACTGGCTGAACTAAGGGTTCACCAGAGGGATGACCGTCACCAGTAGTAGATGCCTTACTTTCTTTCCATGATAAAAGGAATCGTTTTCCTGTCTATGTCCTATGTGGCATTTTTCTATGTAACTATCTTGTACTGTAGGTACTTTTAGTTAGGCCTTTATGCGGCCAAAACATTCCTACTCCGGATATGATGTAAGACCTTCTACAAGGTCAATTTTCCCCAAGCTTATTACATTTTAAACATCAATGATATGGACAGTCGGCTAAATTCTGTGTCACTCTTTGTTCAAATACTTTCATCATACTATCGTTGGAGTCTATCTGAAACCCACTCTAGTCAAGCAATTGGACTAGGGTAATTTAGCTCCGGGATCATTCCCAATTCTCTTTCAAAGGTTGGATCATGTTATTCACCAACCAATGGTACCCTGGTTTGAACAACAAACGTCATGAGACCATTCTACGAACTTACTTCTACTCTGTACTAGGACTGCATCATAGGGATGTAGGTCAAACTGTGACAACCCGAAATTTCTATTCTGTACAACCCTTCACTTCAATAGAAGTCAGAACAGTTTCTGCAAACTTTCAAGCTTTTTGGGAATAAGTTTGAGTAATTTAGGATTTACACTTCGGGAGATATCAGGAGAGAGGATACCCAGGGTTTATTGTGCAACATTGTTATTCCAAGACTCCGAGAAATTAGAGTTTACTGCCTGAATAAAATATTTTACAGCCAAAAACCCTAAATTTGGGAGTATATATATAACACTTGTCATTATTTACACTTTTTCCAAATCTCAAGATCCAAACTAGCTTTTCTCTCAAGTATCATCCAAAAGCTTTTCTAGATCTTCAGTCTAGTAAGTGTTTCTAGCCTTCTTAAGTTGTTATATGACTTAATCTAGTGTTTTAACACACTTCTAACCGTGAAATCATTCCAAAAGGGTCAATCTTCAAGTTTCACCAAGAACACCAAGAACACACACTAGTGTTCTTGGCCTTTTGGTACCATTTCAAGCCTCAATCTTGTAAGTACTTCTATCCTAGAGTATCTTAAGGCTTCTTACACTTCCATACATCAAGAAAACACCCAAGAATGTGAAGATCAAAGGTGTTTACGGTCCAAGATGTTCTTGGACCGTAAACCCTAAAAAGCATGCCAAAGTGACCCTAGTCCTTTCACAAGCTTAGGAAACTTGCTTAGATCCTTTCCTTGATGTGTTTAGGACTTGAAAACGTCAAATGTCCATAAATGATATGTGTTTACGGCCGTAAACACATGGAATAGTGGTCCATGGGCCGTAAACTACATATAGGGGTGTTTTGATGCCACAAACACTTCCATAGGCTTATCCTTCAATGTAGAATTGCTTCAAGGGACTTTCAAGGCTTCAATACAACTCATGGTCAAGAAGACATGAGTTTACGGCCGTAAACCCATGAGTTTACGACTGTAAACTCAATGGGTTATGGTCCAAAAAGCGTAAACTCATATTAGGGGTTCTCTTGAACCCTAAGCTCAATAGCTTTGTCCTACAACACTTAGATGCAATCCTTAGCACTTATAACACTTATATTAAGTGTTTAACATGTCTTAGGATGTCTTAACTTGGTCATTTAGTTGTTTAAAGGCTAATTGGTTACATATATGTGATATTATATGTTATCTAGGATCATAGAGTGTGTTCAAGTCTTCACTTGACACCTAGCATCCTTTACAGTCCGTTCAATCCCAACCACTTGCTACAGGTGAGTTCATACCCCTTAATCAATATTTTAAATGTTTTTAAATGCTTTTATGGGGAGGGGGGATAGAAGTTGAATCATGCTAGTTATTACATCAATCACATGTGATTAATAAGTAGCATACAAATGGATTTACTACTCTTTTAGCTGCTTTACCAAACAGTTTACTTCAAATGGCTTTCCAAAACATTTTTACTAGTTTAAAACTCTTTATTAAACTGTCTTACATACTGAATGTTTCTTTTCAAACCCTGTTACAATTGTGTTTCAAACAAAGGTTTTCCTTATACTTAAAACTGTTCTTATCAAATATACTGCTTTCAAACCATTTTACAAACTGACATCAAGCCATCTTTTCTTAGTTCTTAAACTTTCCAAAGGTTTTACAAAACTTCTTTTATGCTTTTATATTGTCAATTGCATGCCTATATATGTATAATTATATAAGTAATGTTTAAAGGACTTAGGAAGGCTAGCTCGCTTTATCTCATTTTCCTCGTTGGGATGTGGCTTTAGGGCATCGGTTATCCGTCCGAAGGTCGTCTAAATATTAGTTATGTATTATGTATACATATATAGACATAAAAGGTTCTATCGGTCAGTTCAATACCTTGGGTAGCAAGGGTATACTTCCATGTTCATACGTACAAGTCATATTACTAGTAAGCTATTATAGGGGTAGTTTAGGGTATTACTAATACGATTACTAGAACAAAGAATCATACAATGAGTCAGTTCATTCATGAGTCAATACTTGCTAGATAGAGAGAACACACAATGCAGCTAGTACACACAGTACATTCCAATACTTGCAAGATAGAGAGAACACACAATACAGCTAGCATACATTACATATACATTACAATACTATACAGAGGGTACATACATGCTAGACAGAGGGAGAACATACAATACAACTAGCATACATTACAAATACATTACAATACTATACAGAGGGTACATACAGGCTAGACAGAAGGAGAACATACAATACAGCTAGCATACATTACATATACATTACTACAGTTATGTGAGCCATTAAACGGGGCATGGCACCACCTGCCATGACCGTTTTTGTATCCAAAATCTCCTTAATTAGGGAGCGTATGAGTTTGTGTATAGATCTATACTGGATTGACTATCCTACACCTTGCTGCTCGCTACAGTGGGACTTGCAAGTCTACGGGTGCCAAATGTCATTTCTTACGACGTCTTACATCGTCGTTTTACTATTGAGTCGGTAGCAGGATACAGGCCGATCACATGGTACTTTAAATTCCAATAGGTTTAAGGTAGTTAGTACGGTGGTAGTTATTTATTACTACACCATAGTACTATTTCATTTTTCCCATTACATTCACTTCGTGAACATTCACACGATGCACGGTAATGTAAATACTATATTTTAGGTTAATGATAGCCGGATTTGGGGAAAATGCACACTCTTACAAGAGACACAGTCAGATACTAGATGCCTTGGTAGAAGGCTACGGTTAGTAGGAAACATAGGGTTTTCTAGGAGGTTCAAAACAAATACATTCTTACAAATACAGACACTAAAATACTTATGATCTCACCAGCTTTAAAGCTGATACTCTCTTTCAAAATAACTTGTATCCTCAGGTCATCAGTAGACAGGTACCGGTGCAAGGTTTAGAGAAGATGGAGCTCGTTCAAGACTCATCTTTCATTTTGTTATATATTTTGGTGTCTACATAATTTCACAGAACACACTTGTATTAAAATTATATTATTAATGCAATGGATGATGTTGTTGCTTGTTTACTACTATTCATTGTTGTGATACTGTACATGACGTCCTCCGCCCCAGAACGTTTTCCGCCGTTCTTGGTTTTGGGGTCTGACACAAACCTTCGAGAGCATACTTCTATTCTTTACATAAACGATCGAAATACATCTAGGTTCAACCATAATCGCTCATGAATTCATTTTCTTCCCGTGTAACAGAATCATGTCGCCAAAGAAAAGTAATCAACCCATCAACCAAACACCGACTCTTCAGATTGATGCAGCTACCTTTCAAGCTGCAGTCTCAGCTGTCGTGACAGCTGTTCTGACTCACATTAATGCTAACAACGCAAATGTTAGCGGAATGGTTATCAATAATTCCAATCAAGGTAATGACCAAGTACATCATCGAGTAACGAACTACCACAACACTACAAATCTCAAGCCCAAGAATAACAAACGAAAGTTCAGGGATAAAACTAAAGGCAAATCACCCCAAAGGGCGAGCAAAAGACAACAACCTATGGCAGCCTTCGCGGCCACGACATCTGCACCTCCTACTGCCATTCCTTCTAGTATCCCAGTTATCCCTAACCCAGCCAGACAGTATGCTGGCAATCTCCCAAAGTGCAACAAGTGCAACTATCACCATCATGGACCTTGTCGGGAAATGCATTGCTTAAACTGCAACAAAAAGGGACACACCATTCGTTACTGCAAGACTCGGATCCAACACATTACTTCAACCACCAATGTCAAAATTTCTCGAATATGCCATCTATGTGGTGTAATGGGACATTTCAAAAGGGACTGCCCAACAGAGAAGGGTGACGGGGGAACAGGAGGAGTTTGACCCCAGAACAACAAAAGACAGCAAAGGACCCTACTATAGTATATGAACGCTTCTAATCGGTAGTATTTTGTATGATTTCAAACTGTTTAAAACTAGTGCAACTCGAGTCTTATCTTTTGCGAGCTCTCGTCATTCAAAGGGACCCTCGTGCTGCGTATACTTGCCTCTTGTAGTATACCTTGTTCGCAGCGGTAGTCTTGTAGCTAATCTAAAGTACTGTAACTCTGTTACAAGTTGCACTGTTATGTTTTGTCTGTAACGCCTTTTGGATCTAATCTAATGCCTTTGTTATTCCGAGTAGTCCGATACTATCAGATAACTTGAGTCATTTCGACCCTCGCAATACCAGCTTCGTACGTAAATCTCTTTCTCCAAAATCGTCTTTCTAGCGAAACCGTCATTTCAGAACTCCGAAGTACTCATGCGTAGATTACCTCATGTTTCTTATCCTTTCCAAAGAAACCTCATCAAACCTCCCCAGAATACCACTCGTACAGTACGCCAAGTTCAATCCAAAGACCCTTACGGTTGATCTATCGCTGAAGAATGTATACACAAAAAGGGTGGTATATAATCAAGGTTCTACAGGTTTAGAATTGATGATTCCACTTTAACTTCTTTTCCTCGTTGGGATGTGAGCTTAAGGAAGAATCATTTATTCAACTACCTTTTCAATCTTAATTATATACGACTCGTATACACGAGACTGTGATTGATGAACCACGTATGAATTCTAATATGAACTTTAGGACGGAGACTGCCCAAGACTACGAGTAATCGCATCGTCATGCGAACAAACTTAGAACCCAGTATGACTCCAGTAACCAGATCGCCCTACAGTCTAACACCCACCGAGCTGCAAGAACTGTCAGGTCAAACCTAACGAATTACTCAGCAATGGAATTGAAAGACCAAGCTCCTCACCATGGAGAGCTCCGGTCTTGTTCTTCAAGGAGAAAGACGAATTGTTTCGTAGGTCCATCGACTTCAGAGACCTCGAGACCTCGACAATGTCTCCAGTAGAAATCATTACTATCTGCCTCGCATAGATGAATTGGCCGACCAACCGCAAGGAACGATGTACCTTTCAGAAATGGACCTGAGATCCAAATATCACCAGTTGCGAGTATTAGAGAAGGATGTCTCGGGGGCAATCTTCCAAACTCGATGTGGACGCTACGAGTCTGTAGTGATACCCCTCGGATAGGACCAATACGCCCGTAGTATTCATGAACTTAATGAATAGGATACGCCATTCTTACTTGGATCAGTTCCTTGTAAATAACTTACTTATCTACTCTCGTAGTAAGAAAGAAATCATTAAGAGCATCTGCAACAAACCATAGAAACAATACGATCAGAGAAGCTTTACATGAAGTTCTCTAAATATGAGTTTTGGAATTGAAGAGTCAAATTCCTAAGACACACTATTAGTGATGTGGGAATTCTTGAGGACCCTTTCAATTAATCAAAACCGTTGAGAATTTGTCAGCACCGGAGACGCCGACGGGAATTCGCCAATTATAGAAACTCTTATGACTTTGACCCAGAAGAGAGCTGCCGTTGACTGGGAAGAGAAGCAAGAGGGAGAAACCTTTAGAACTCCAGGTGAGAGACCCAATTTCTTTTGGAAGCCTCACTCTGGGAAGGCTTAATACGCTTCGGAAAGCGTGGAAAGCAAAAATCCAATATAGTTAGGACCTCCGAGATTCTTGCCAGAATCGGCCCTGTAACTCACAAATCCAACCTACCCCGCGAACTCCGTAACGTACATTTTACCCTCCACGTCTCGAACTTGCAAAAGTATCTATCCGACGAGACTCTTGTAATCCCACTCGACGAGATCGATTTCCACAAGAGCCTCACCTTCGTAGAAGAACCGTAGTGACCATGGACCGAGAAGTCAGGCGAACGAATCAAAGCCACTTCCCATTTGTGAAGGTTCGCTGGAATGCCAACCGAGGACCTAAATTCACTTGGGAACGCGAGAATCAATTGATTAGGAAGTATCACCAATTCTTGTCTCGATTATTCATGCCTGCTCCTTTACCTAAATTCTATTTTCGGGACGAAATTCCTTCTAACGGGGGGATGATGTGACAACCCGAAATTTCTATTCAGTACAAACCATTCACTTCAGTAGAAGTCAAACCTGTTTCTGCTAACTTTCTAGTTTTTAGGAATAAGTTTCAGGGTTTATAGATTAGTACTTCAGGAGATAACAGGAGAGAGGATGCATTAGGGTTTATTATGCAACAATAAAGTCCCAAAACTTCAAAAGTTTGGAGTTTACGGCCTAAACTTGGTGTTTACGGCCGTAAACCCCAAGAGTATATATATGGCACTTAGCCATTTAAATCACTTTTTCACTTTTCAAGATCCAAAATCAAATTCTCTCTCAAGTATCATCCAACAATTCTTAAAGATCTTCAACTTGTAAGTGTTTCTAGCCCTAATAAGTTGATATCTAGCTTAATCTAGTGATTTAACACACTTCTATCCGTGAAGTCATTCCAAAAGGTTAGATCTTCAAGTTTCACCAAGAACACCAAGAACACACACTAGTGTTCTTGGACTTTTAGCACCTTTTCGAGCTTCCTATAAGTAAGTACACTTGCCCTAGCTTCTTGTGTGCTTAATATGAACTTGTTTACACTTGAAAATCATCAAAATCCACATCATCATATGTGTTTACAGTTCAAAGAAGATCTTCAAGAACCGTAAACACCTTCAAAGGGTGTTTAAGTGCCATTAGCACCTTCTATGACTAGTATAAGTGACTAGAACCTTGCTTACATAAGATAGAAACACCAAAACACGAAAAGGATGGACAAACATGAGTTTACGGCTGTAAACCCATGTGTTTACCACCGTAAACTCCCAAGGAGTGGTCCAAGGACCGTAAACTCCAAAGAAGGGTCATTTCGAGCCCTAGTCACTTCCTAAGCCCTTGATTCGAGTCTAGCTTACCTCTTTGAGTAGTATAAGACCTTAAAACACCCAATGGCACCATTCCCATGAGTTTACGGCTGTAAACTCATTGGGGAAGTGGTCCAGAAACCGTAAACACACATAAGGGTGACCATTTGAAGAGTAAACTCCAATGTGAGGCCATACTCTCCTTAGATGCAACCCTTAGCACTCCTAGCACTTGAAGCAAAGTATTTTCATGTATTAGGATGCCCTTACTTGCTTAATTAGTGATTAAATAACTAATTAGATACATTTATGTATCACTGCATGTTACATAGGATCCGTATGTGTGTTCAAGTCCTCACTTGACACTTAGCATCCTACATTATCCGTTCATCCAAACCACCCACTACAGGTGAGTTCATACGCCTTAATCAATCTTTTAAATGATTTTAAATGCTTTAAGGGGGGGGGGAATACAAGTAGATAACAACATGTTATAGAATCAATCACATGTGATTTATAACTGTGTTTTCAACCAACTGATTTCACATACTTCAAAATGTGATACACGAAATGGTTTTTAGTTATGTTATACTTAGTTATCAAATGATTTACTTTTGAAATGTTTTATAAAATGACATCAAGTCATTATTATTTATTGTTCAAAACTCTTAAATGTTTTACAAAACCTCTTTCAACTTATTGTTCAAAACCATATCTATACACTTATGTTTCATGTATATATGTATTGATATAAAAGCTTTCATTCTTCATTCAGTTCTAATACTCTTGGGTAGCAAGGGTGTATAAACCTACTTGGACACCCAATTTACATTCTAGTAAACTATTATAGGTATAGTTTATGGGATACAAAACGTGATTCCTATTACAAGGAATTATACCAGAGTCAGTTCATTCATGAGTCTATACTAATACATCAATATGAAGAGATACTAATACATCAATATGAAGAGCTACTAACACATCAATATGAAGAGATACTTTTTACATGGATACTGTTACATAGATACTATATGATGAGATACTATTACATATTATATGTGTAGATACTATTATATATATACGGGATTAACCATTCTACACCCAGCTGTTAGCTATAGAGGGAAAATGCACATCGACGGATGTCTACGGTTAATACTTTTCGGCGAGTTTCCACGCCGTGTTTATCCTATTACCAAAGGATAATACTTATATAATTTCCCTTTTACTTTTATTTTGTGACACATTCACATAAACGATGAGGCAGACCATATATTTATAATAATAGTCACACATGGGAAAAACATTCAATTACACAGAAATGCAAACTTCAAAGCATTCTAGTCTTGGTAGAAGACTACCTTTTATACTAGTAGGAAATATGGGATTTTCTAGGGTTTTCACACTAATACTAAATGTTTCATTTTATATTTACTAGTCTTTCATAACAGGTTTATAAAACAATGACATTAGAATACTTATGAATTCACCAGCTTTATGCTGATCTACTCTCTTTCAAAATAACTTGTATTCTCAGGTCACCAGTAGACAGGTACGATGACCAGGTTTTGAGAAGACGGAGCACAGACAAGACTCGTCTTTTATTTTGATTACATATTTTGGTGTCTTATTACTATGAAAGAACACTCATGTATTAAAACTTTACTTTTAATGCAATGGATGATGTTATTGCTTGTTTACTACTTTGCACTGTTATGATACTTTACATGACGTCCTCCACCCCTGAATGTTTCCGCCATTCTTGGTTTTGGGGTGTGACAATTTGAGATTCATTAAACTTTTCAATGGCATGCTTAAATCTCGATATGCCCCTCGATTTGTGACTGGGAGGCCGAGGATCGCAAAACAGGGTGTGAATAACCATGCAAATATACATGGTGCCCCCAATGTTACAGTCACCTATCCGATGTGCCGGTTAACCACACACGCTCCACCGAACCATGACAAACATTGAGTCACCCATTGCTACCTTTGCTTAGAACCATTTAGTGTGTCGGTTAACCACACACGCTCCACTAACATCTTCACAAGGGTACAAAGTGTATTTTCATGGAATTGCATCAATTCACTTTTACCTAAAGTCACTAGGATTGGGAATTTTTGTAAAAACATTTAGTTACTTTATACTTCATTATACTTTTAATGGAAAGGGTTTCCCCTATCCTACCCGTTCGGCTAACGACCCTCCACCAATCAAGGAAGCGGTGGGTGAGAGTGGACACCCATTAAACGGCCATTTTATAGGCCATAACCTTACACCCCCCTTATAGATCGACTTCGTGAATGAGGCCTACTAACGGTAAGACTAGCAGTTCAAGTTATACATATATAATATTAGACTTTTAATGTTATATATAGTATAAGGGTGTATTTTACACTTTTAAAATACTAGGTGGTCTAATTTAAGAAATTATACTTTTAATTTAATAAAATGTAAACCATATCACTATGGATTTATTAACTCTCTTTTAATTATACACTTAATTAATTTAATAAAACCATAAGGGTGCAATTTGAACTTTTCAAAAAATTAGGGTTTTAGAATTTAAAATTTCAAAAATTAAACTTTTAATCAAACAATTTTAAATTCCAAAACTTGAGGGAAAGTCTTGAAACATTTCAAAACAATTAGGTTTAACTATTTAAATTTCAAAAACTAAAACTATTAGGTTCAAATTTAAACTATAAAACTAAAGGGTGTAAATTGAAACTTTTCAAACTTACTAGGTCAAATATTTACTTATAATGATCCTATATTATCCATATTTAACCAAATCCAACAATTTTGATGAGGATAATCATTCCAAACTTAAAAAATTTGGATTTTGGCAAGAAAAACGAGTTTTGGCAATTATCCTCAACAAAATCTGGCATAAAATTCGAAAAATCTGGCAACTGACCCTTGGACTCGTCGAGTCCACAATGGAACTCGTCGAGTCCATTCATGGACTCGACGAGTCTGCCAGTTAGAAACCCAAAAAATTGATTTTATGCAAGCAAAGAATAATTAAACATCAAATACATTAAACAAACAGCCTAGGCTCTGATACCACTGATGGGTTTTGAGCACTACAACATTCCTATGGTGTACATGCAAACCCTAAAGCTTTGGATCTAGTTTGTCTAATGAACATGGAATAATCATCCAAAGCCATAAACCCTAGATCTAGTATGTGATAATCGATATTAACATAAGAATAGGGTTTAGATCTTACCTTTGATTGTTATGTAGTAATAACAATATGTTCCTTCTTGTAATTGACTTTTGAAAGCTTAGAGTCACAAGTGTCACTCCTCTAATGGCTCACAAACACCAGGAGCAAGAGGATGAAGAAGGAGAAGAGAGGAGGCACCCAAAAACGTCTAGAAACCCTAAGGAAACTCTTAGCCACGTTTTTGGTGCCCTAGGGGTCCTTAAATAGTGAGGCTATTAGGGTTATCTAACAAGGAAACCCTAATTTGACTGCTTAGGCCCTAAGCAGCCCATGGACTCCCTCCTTAGAGGCCTTGGACGATTTCTAATGGGTTTCCCCATGGAATTCGTCCACCCCTCTAATATGGAGTCCATTAGCCCAATATTGAACTATCACACAATTGATAGTTCTTGTCCCCTAAGTTTAATTAATCTCTTTTAGCCACAAAATTAATTCTTAATTAATTATTGACTAATATTAATTAAACAATATGATTTCTCCTTTAATATATTATTCTTATAATATATTAATAAATCATAATTAATCCTCTCTCTCTATAATTCATCCTATCAAGTTGCTTTGGTGAAGGCAACCCAAAAGGACCATGTACCATTGGGTCAAGTACATACCAAAATAGTTATGGACTTAAACACTAATCCAACACGTAGGCCCTGTGAGGCGATCCAGACATGGGCTTGGAGAGCGGTCCAGATAGGCTGAAAGCCTGCGAGGCGGTCCAGTCAGGCTGAAGGCTCATTATGCATGTTGTTTGTCTGTTTATATGATATGGTTATATCTGTATCGTGTTGGTATTTTGGGGGTAATTCAGTAAGCCTTCGAGCTTACATTTATCAATTATTGTTTCTGGTACTTCAGATGATCGCGGGAAGGCGAAGGCATGATCGTACAGCTCCTCATATTTAATGATTTTAAGATTTGATTCTGGGATACTCTGACATTATACCATTTTGAAAGCAAGTTTTGTAATAATCATTGGTTTTGAAATGTTTTAAAAAGTTTAAATTTGGCATGATTTTTATGGATGTTACATATATATAGGGCTTAGGGAATATGTGGTTGTTATGTACCTAATATTAGGTATAGAACCATCAAAAACTACATAGTTTTAAGAAAATACAATCAAATCTCTCTACCATCTTTCTTGTATCCTCTATTAGACTAGATGATAGGCTTTGTATATATTTTTATGGAGTTTTAAATATTTAATTTTGCACCACAAACCATATATAAGAATACATTATCAACTACCGATAAGTCTTCATATTCAAATTTAATATAGAAAACTATAGTGAAAGATTGAAATTGTTCATTAAAAACCCAATAAACTTCTTCCCATAACACATCAAAAAGAACCATGCAAGTATACATATGGTAGGTGTCAAAGAAAGTTATGAAGCCCACTTGAGGTCTAATATAAACAACACATTCGAAATACATAGATGTTGGGGATAAATTATGAAATCAATAATTTATATGAGCTCAAAGGCAATAGGAAAAAGCTAACAATGAAAAAAATTGTGTTTTTTTTTAAATAAAAAATGAAGTCAATTTTGATGGTTCTATACCTAATATTACATGCATGACAACCACATATTCACTTTTCTCATATATATATATATATATATATATATATATATATATATATATATATATATATATATAAGGTAACATTTTATGACATAAGTTTTATAATATATTTTGTCCTAAAATCATAATATATTTGTAGTAGAATAATGTGTTGTCTTGACTAGTTGCATTATTTAAAAAAAAAAACAACTATAACATATATACATAGAACATACATATCACTAGTTTATTTGTAAATGAAGTATTATTTAACAAAATAATATTTATAAACCAGTTTTGAAATCGGTAAGTGTTTGTCATGAACAATAAATATATATAGCACATGTATTCTCACCTAAAGCGTAAAAATATTAAAAATGGGTCGTAAATACTCACATTTGTAGCGTGAACAAGGCTCGTGGTGTGAAACTTGTCGTGAAAGTTGTTATGTGACATTCCTTGTTTTAAAATGAACCAACTGGTACATTTAAATTACTTAATAAAACCAAGAGGATAGTTTTGGTATTAATCATTAAGTATAGGGTGGTTTTTGTTAATACAAATAATTTGTAGGGATTGATTTTTGCTAAAATCATCCTTTAGGGGCTGATCTTGTAATACATTTCCAAAAGAGGGGCTAAACATGTACGTCTGAAACTAATTTGGGTTTTAGGATTTAATTTGTTAGGGTTCTGGTGGAGGGGCCAATCCTGATTAATATAAAAGTAAGTTTCGCCTTTATTGCTGACTTATTTTACAGGAGGGGCTAAAGTCGTAATAGTTGGCAACTCATGGGTTAAAGTTAAATAAAACGAATCCACTTTGGAACAGTTACGTCCCTTTCGTTCATAACACGAGTTGTAGGTATGGGCAGTGGCAGATCCAGAACCAAATCTAACCGGGGTCCAAAAAATACAAAAAATTATAAAATTCTGAAAATGTAATGTATTTTTGGGTTTTTGAAGTAAAAAAAATGTCAATGAGGGTATTTAATGTAAAAGTGAGTGCCAAAGAGGGGATTTTTTGTAAAACTTGGATTTTTGGAGGGCTATTTAGTAGTAAAAATTATGGGGCCCACCTCCAAGTGGGGTCCATGCACCTCACTTAAAGGGGCTAGATCCGCTACTGGGTATGGGAAGAAAAAAAAACCGAGATTCACTATTTTGGGTCTCTTGGCCTTGGCTGGAGTCGATGGTGGAATTAAAGAGAGAGAGGCGGCGAAAACTTACCAACAACGGCAGCAGTAGGTGGTGGTGACCAGAGATTCTCAACAGCAACAATGGTGGTCGATGGGCGGTGCTGCGATAGCAGCTTGCTGCCCTTTTCTTTTCTCGTCCGGCGGTGATCAATGAAGAGAAGGGACAACGGAGGGAAGGGAAGGTTGGCACCGGTGATGGAGGGGACTACCAATCACAGTAGCGGTGGTAGCGAGGTGGTCGGCGACGATGGGTGGTTGGCGATAGCAGCTCCGTTGCCTCGTTTCCTTTGCGTCTGGTAGTACACGACGGGGAAGGAAAGGGAGGGCAGCAACAATGTCAGAACAGTGCGGAGAGGGGCTGCTAGTCGTCGGAGATCAGGGACAACAGGGGTGAAGGGCTGGTGGTTCCCGGTGGCCTCGCTGTCGGCGGTTCTTAGCCACCCTCGGTGGTGGGGTTACTCGGTTGGGAGAGAAAAGGAGGAATTGCAGCTCCTTCTTCCTTTGTTGCAACAAGGAGAGAGAGAGAGAGAGAGAGAGAGAGAGAGAGAGAGAGAGAGAGAGATTTGTGAGAGAAGAGAAAGTGACGCGAGACAGGAGAATGGGGAACCAATAAGAAAGAAGCTATGTTGACTTATCCTAAGTCAATGTCAAAAGGGTTGACTCTCTTTTCCTTTCTTTCTTTTTCTCTTTTTTTGCCTCGATGTACATGTCATTAGCTTCAGAGCCTGTAAAAATATTTCGAAAATGCCTAGCGAATGTCACGGTCGCGGTGATTTCAAATATTTAAACGAAATTCTAATCCGATATATGGATCTCCGTGAAACGACATTCGAAGTTTCGCGTCAACTGCTAGGGTTTTGCGATTAATTGCAAATGTTTCGATTTCAACTTCAAACAAGAAGAGCCGAAACTTTGCTCCCCTTTCTTCTCTCCTCAAGTATTACAATTCCTAGGGTTTGGGTACAAACCATTAGAGGCACTAAGCTTTTGGCGCTTCCCTTCCAAGGCATTTAAAGAATGATTTTATTTGGTTATTTGCTATAATAATCAAATGTATGTAAACCCTAATCCCTTGTATATTTCGATTATTATAGGGTTCCTTTAGGGTCCTTGATGTCCAATGTTTTATTAGTATCAATTAGAGAAAAAATAGATCATTTATAGGTTGTATGTGCACTTAAGAGTTAAGATCTTCTGCTTCCCATGCTTTTTATAACCTATAAAACCTATCACTTTATACTCACAATAGTTTAAAAATAAATTACGATTATTGGATCTACACTTGAAACCACCATCCATGTAACTAACAATTAGGAACTTAACAGAGTTAGATAGTGAACTTACCTGAAGCAGAGTCAAACTTTTTGATTCTTCCTTCTCTCAGATCTTTCAGGTAGTCATGGCAGCTTCGCAACCAATGCCCATTCTCTTGACAATAGAAACATATAGACTCTTTGGGAATGGTACACGGGACTATCATAGACTTAGTCTTTCCCTTTACATTTTGGTCAACCGGGTTGACTAAGGCCGATCCCTTTCCATTGGGAAGAGAAAGTTTTTCTGGACTTCCAATGTTACCATTGTCAATGTCCATGGAAGTTTGAGAAATAGATCTTTCAATCAAATTTGCTTTTCCAGTACGCCAAATCATTGCTCATTCAGCAGCAACAAGCAAATAGGTAAGATCATTGAGGGTCATGTCGTGGTCTGTCACATAGTAGTCCTTAATGAACTCACTATATGACTCGGGAAGTGACTGAAGAACCCAGTCAACAACCAACTTCTTGAGAAAACGACACCCAACATCCTCAGCCTGTTAATGTGTGACTTCATCTTCAAGACATGAGTACACACAGGAGTTCCATCTTTATGTTTCATTGCAAGTAGGGCTTGAGTGATCTTGAACTTTTCAAGTCTTCGAGCTTGTGGGTCAGGGAGAATAATTGGAGGAGGTGGAGAAAGTGAAGTATTATTTATAGTCCCATTAATGCATAACAAAGGGATTGATCTTTCACCTTGATTTCCATTTGGGATATCATCTTCATTAGGAAAGCTTGTTCCAAGAGATTTGGGTTAGGGGTGTAAGTGAGCCGAGCTACTCCTGAGCTACTCGGGATAGACTCGTTAAACGAGCCTGAGCTGAGCTCGAGTCTAAATATGAGGATCGTTTATTAAACGAACTCGAGCCGAGCTTCAATTAGTGAGCTCGCGAGCCTAAACGAGCCTATATATATACATACATACATACACACATACATATATACATACATACATACATACATACATACATACATACATACATACATATACATATATATATATATATATATATATATATATACATACACACACACACATATACATAGAGGCTCGTTTAGGCTCGATTAGGCTCGCGAGCTCATTAAATTGTTCACGAGCCGAGCTCGAGCTTCATTTTAAGGCTCGAATCGAGCTCGAGCTCGAGCTCGAGCTTCCTCAAAATTAGACTAGCCGAGCTCGAGCTTGGTCAGGATCGGGCTCGGCTCGGCTCGTTTACACCCCTAATTTGGGTAGACCATAATTGTCTGAACTAGACATCTACAAGGGAGAAATTCAAGTTTGTTGATTTAAGTCCTTAATATAACACCCAATTTGAAATATTAAGGCTAGGACCCAACACAATATTTTATAACTTGGAAGAGGGATGTCGTAATCCAAGCTACAAAATATTTGAAGGTAGGTAAATGACGATTTACCAATTTCCACCATGAAAAATGAAAAAGAATTTTAAGTTTTAATTGGATTGAAACTCCTAGATCTTTTGAGATTCATTGAACTATTCAATGGCATGTTTAAATCTCGATTGTGCGATTCAAGTTTGTGACTGGGATGCCGAGGATCACAAACAAGGAGTGAATAACCATACAAATCAGCTTGGTACACCCAATGTTACAACCACCTAATCAATGTGTCGGTTAACCATACACGCTCCATGGATCTATAATTAACATTAAGCTACCCTTTGCCACACATTGTCAGTTCCATGTTAGTGTGCCGGTTAACCACACACGCTCCACTAACGACTTAACAAAGGTACAAAGTGAAATTTCATGGGTTAGCACCAAATTCACATTTTCCTAAAGTAAATAAGATTGGGAATTTAATAAAAGTTTAGTTAGTTTATATTTATCATTATACTTTTAATGAAGGGATAATTATAGTCCTATCCTACCCGTTCGGCTAACGACACTCCACCAGTCAAGGAAGCGGTGGGTGAGAGTGGACACCCATTAAACTGCCATTTTATAGGCAGTAACCTTATACCCCCTTATAGACTGGCTTCGTGAATGAGGCCTACTAACGGTAAGATTGACTTTACTCTTATACATATATATAAATATTAAACCTATACTATTATAATAGTATAAGGGTTGAATTTTAAACTTTTAAAATTCTAGGGTTTGATTTGGAATTAAAGCATTTATAAGCAAAACTTTACAAATTCCAAAACTTGAGGGCAAGTTTTGAAACTTTTCAAAACTCTTGGATTGTCACAACTTATGAGTTTAATTAAGGTTTAATGAAAACTTTTCAAGTTCCATAACTTGAGGACAAGTTATGGAATACTTTAAAACCATTAAAAGAAAGATTTTTCATTCTTTTATAACCTATGAGTTTCAATGAACCTTTTAAAGAAAAACCTTTCATTTTCCATAACTTGAGGACAAGTTATGGAGTCCATTAAGACATTTAAGTCATTATTTCAATTAACACAATAATCAAATAATTCATGCATAATCAAATTAAACTCATAAGAACAAGACAATTCATATTATACAATTTTCATGTAACTAGCCTAACCATTAAACTAATACAAAACATGAAACTTTTGACAATTATCTTTTGAACTGGATTAGTATGATCATTACCACATCAAAACAGATTTATAAGTTCAAAAACAGTTTAGGGTAATGATTCTAGTCCATTTCCAACTTAAAAACTCGAAAATCTACACTCAGGAGCACCAACTCGTCGAGTTCATGATCTGACTCGGCGAGTTGGTCAGTTTAAAGGGTGGACTCGGCGAGTCACCTAGTCAACTAGGCGAGTCCAAGGCCAAAAGCATCCTACTCGGCGAGTTACTTGGTGAACTCGACGAGTTCACTGTCCAGACAACATAAATTTGATTTTTTCAGCCTTTTTCAACAAGTAGCATCAAGTATAACTGAAAACAACCCTAGTCTCTGATACCATCGTTGGGTTTTGAGCATTCTAACACTCCTATGGTGTACATGCAACCCTATAAACCTTGGATCTATGTTTTCTCTATTATACATGCAAATATTCAATATTCCAAGGTTTCATCCTAATTAGCATATTATGGACTACATGTAATATAAAACTATTAGAATGACATACCTATTTGTTGTAGCTTGATTCCATGGAGCTTAAGAGGCTAGTGCCCCAAGTGTGACACCTCAAATGGTTCACACAACACAACCAACAATTGGAATAACTTGAGAGAAGATTCTTTTGGCTCAAAATCGGCTAGCCCTCATGTATGTAACACTAGTGCCAATTTCTTGAGCTAGAGGGGTCCTTATATAATGTGTGTCACACCCCCAAACCAGAATGGCGGAATCGTTCGAGGGTGGATGACTTCATGTAGTATCGTAACAGTTGAATACATAGTAAAGAAAGTAAACACAACCAACATATATATAATTGAAAAAGTTACATCATTTGTAGGTGTTACATGTTTCAAAATATCAATTACAATATGTTGTCAAAAGATTTGTTATGACGCCTAAGCATCACTTCTCCAGAAGCTGAAGTTTACCTGTATTACTGAATCCCTGAGAAATACAAGTAGATTTGAAAGAGTAGATCAGCATTTAAGCTGGTGAATTCATAAGTATTTAACGTCATGTTTGAAAACTCCTAGAAAATCCCATATTTCCTACTAGTGTAAAAGTAAGTCTTCTGCCAAGACTCGACTGTTTTGAATGTTTGTGTTTAGAAATCCAATATTTATCCATAAGATTATGGTAGTTTAACAGTTCCAAAACTGAAATGCAATAGTGTTTTTCCTGCCCAAAATAGTAGATTTGTGTATGTATTAAATCTCTAAGGCATTTGATAACCCCGTAAATCAATGTGTTCTTAATACACCATGTGAGTTTTATAACCATGCTATTGACCCAGACTGCCTATAACAACGTTCTTCAGGCGTTGGAATGTTATGACGTTTGTCACCCCAGACCTGCTGGTCCAACTGTAACTAACAGTTTAGGTGCGGGATTGTCAATCCCGTATAGATCTATACACAAGTATCATGCTCCCCCTACAAGGGATTTTGGTATATAATACAGGACTTAAAATGCATACTCGAAAGTACGTGAAATGTCTCACAAAACTTAGTATAAAACAGATTTACGTACGAAAATGTCCATTTGTTCTTGTGTATGAAAAATATCTCTTTGATATAGTGTTTCGAGTATGTAAATGTTCATGATTTTCTTGTAAACTATACCTATTATAGTTTTTCAAAATGTGTGTTTCGTTCGTATAGTAAACCCTAGTGTAATGCTCACTTGTTATGTAAAGTATAACATTTATAGTGACTTAAACGATCACATATACTTAAAGTATAAATAAAGTGTTTGATTCGTGTATATATATAAACATGCTTTATTTCCAAAAGATAAGATGTTATCGATAATATATATTGCATACGAAAGTTCCCATGTAGTAGTTATGAATCACATATGATTTATTTGATAAAAAGAGTATATAGTGAAACTTTATGTTACACACGATAATAACCGTGTGTTTACTTGTATTCCCCCCCCCCCCTTAAAAGTGTATAAAAAGCATTGATAAAAACATTTAAAAGTGTAGTTTATAGGGGTATGAACTCACTTGATTGATTGAAGAAAGCGAGGCGAAAACCGAGCAGAACTCTGACCGGTAAAGTTGATTTTTCTCGGGATTCTCGGGAATCTCGGGAGCGTAAAACTTCCTTCCGAACTTGGATATGAAAACCGGGGCTTCGGGATATTTCTTTCACGCAAAACGGAGTAAAAACGCAAGAAAAGGAGAGAAAATGAGCAATTCTACCCGGAACCCTCGCATCCCTTTTATAGGGGCTGGGAACCGCCTCGGTACGCTGGGCGTACGGGGTTACGCGGAGCGTACTCGTGCGTCATGCGTGACCGCATCCTCGTCTGCCGGAACTTCGGACGGGACGTCGTAGAGGCGTAGGGGCGACGTGGACGATCCGAGGCCTAGCACCCGAGTACGCTGGGCGTACGAGGGTACGCTGGGCGTAAATCCACTCGGTGTGTGTGCCTCAATCTTGTAACATCCGTAACTTTTGCATACGAGCTCCGATTTTTACATTCTTTATATGCACGCGTAGGTAAAAATATACTCTACAACTTTCATTTAGACTTCGTTGGCTAGTTTTGATTTATTTTTAATTATATATTTTTAACAGGCCGGGACACGATAAGTCCGTTAAAAATACGTAACTTCTTCATCCAGCGTCCGTTTTCGTCAGACTTTTTACCGTTGCACTACTATTGTTGAGATCTTCGATTCTCATTTAGGTTGTTTCGGCTAGAAAACACTCGATCTCTATTTTGAGTTTTTAGTTGTCTACTGCTAATTCGAAACTTCGAAAAATCATAACTTCTTCATACGAAGTCAGATTTGGGTGTTCTTTTTATGTATGATCATGGTTTGATGGTATCTACGATATTTATTTAGACACCTAAGGCTAAAAATCATTTCATTGAAATATATCGTTTTACTTTAAACCGTGCCGGCGGTTTTTGCTGAAATCTTAGTTTGGTCATAACTTCCTCGTTATAACTCGAATTTTAGTGTTCTTTATATTTCTGAAACC
Source organism: Lactuca virosa (assembly GCF_052849685.1). Taxonomy (NCBI): domain Eukaryota; kingdom Viridiplantae; phylum Streptophyta; class Magnoliopsida; order Asterales; family Asteraceae; genus Lactuca; species Lactuca virosa. The sequence continues at coordinate 361,356,887 of NC_136433.1, read as the reverse complement.
CTGGACACAATATCTATCGTTTTATGAAATCCAGAAGATGACTTTCTAACATTTTATTTTTGACAAAAATTTCATTACATTAAAAGAGGTTACAATTCTTGACTTTTTAGGTCATTACACTGATTTGAAAATATCGGGTTGTCACAGTGTGGCTATTAGGGTTACACCATGTAACTCATTACTTTCCATATTCCTCATGATCCATGGGTTTTAACCTCCATGGAGTATCCATGGGTCACCACATGGGTTTTGCCCATCATAAAGAACCATTGATCATAAGCCCACATTATAAGAATGAATGATTTACACAATCAATCCCCATATATTTAATTAATCTCTTTTGATCACAAAATTAATTCCAAATTAATTCTTGATCAATACTAATTAAATAATATGATTTCATATTAATATATTAGAACTTATAATATATTAATAAATCATAAATATCCTCTTCTCACAAAAGTCTATCCAAATTGTTCCGATGCCATGCAACCTAAATGAACCATGCCAAATCAGGTCAAGTACATACCAATTATAGTTATGGACTTAGACACTAATTCAACAAATCTGAGTCCCACTTTTGAGTGTTCAACACTATACCGAACTGACATTCAGGAGATCTGAATATACCCAAGAATCTGTTGGATTAGTGTCTAAGTCCATAACTATTTTGGTATGTACTTGACCCGATTATGAGCATGGTCCTTTTGGGTTGCCTTCACCATAGCAATATGTAGGATGAATTAAGGAGAGAGAAAGGTTTAATTATGATTTATTAATATATTATAAGAATAATATATTAAAAGAGAAATCATATTGTTTAATTAATATTAGTCAAGAATTAATTAAGAATTAATTTTGTGACTAAAAGAGATTAATTAAATTAAGGGGACTAATATTGTAATTATAAGATAGTTACAAAGTTGGGCTAAGGATCCATTAGATGGCAATGGACGAATTCTATATGGAGGACCATAAAGAAATCGTCCAAGGGCCTTATGGAATGGTCCATTGGACTGCTTAGGGCTTAAGCAGTCAGATTAGGGTTTCCTAGTTGCAAACCCTAATAGCCTACATGTATATATAGGACCCCTATGCCCCAAAAACGTGGACAAGTAATCCTTTAGGGTTTCCAGCCGTTTTTGGTGCCTCCTCTCTCCTCCATCTTCATCCAAGTTGCTTAGTGGTGTTTGTGACTCCATTAGAGGTGCAACACTTGAGGCACTAAGCTTTCTGAAGCCAATCAAAGCAAGGATTGATTGTTATTGCTATATAACAATCAAAAGTAATTACTAAACCCTTATTTCAGTTCTTATTTGATAGATCTAGGGTTTGTAAGTCTTGGATTCATTGCATGTACAATAGAGAAACCTAGATCCAAGCATTAGGGTTTGTATGAGCACATAGGATTGTTCTTATGCTTAAAACCCATCAGAATCCTTATCCCACAGGCTTCCTGGATTCTCCAAGACTCCCCCCGATTCGAGTATGGATCCTGTGCTTTCAATAGTATGGGCCCAATACTACCTTTCACACCTATCCATACTTTCCTCAAGAATCATCCCGAATTCTCCAAGTCACCCTCTCAAACTGATACCCTGAATGCTCGCTAACAGCACAACCAAATCCACTAAAACATTTCCTAGGATTTCCTAGGTTCCCGAACCCACCCAGTCCTCAGCTGCTGAAGGATTCCCAGTATTGTCAATTAGCTACCTCATGAATATAGCCACATGTGGCAGGGTTCAGATAATCCTTCAAGTTAAAGACTCATCCCTAGAACGGTTAGACTCAAACGAGAGTTACAGAATAGGGTCAAGTCCATCACTCTAAGATTATCCAGCCTGTGCCACATGTGCCTTTTCATATTCACTTAGTAGCTAACTCACATTACTAAGAGTCCCACAAAGAACAAAGCAAGCAACATTCAGACAATGGAAGAAGCTAACCAACATACAACAATCAAACCATTTTATCCTCTTATCAAGAATCTGTACTAGCATGAAATTTGAAGGCTCGTACAATTAGGCATAACCTAAACATGCTATGCTATCACTGACTGATCAGTACTCGCATACATATCTACAAGCACATACAGTAGGCATATAAGACATCTTCCTAGATCCTTAGCCCTAATCTAACATGTAGTTCTCATACACATACTTTAGGCATATAAGGAATCCTTCCTAGATCCTTAGCCCTAACCTGGCATGCAGTTCTCATAATCATATCATATCATAACATAACATGTACGAGTATCTTGGGGAAAACTTACTTGAGCTCGGCTGATTACACGCATCACACACCTTGTTCTTTTTAAAGTTCTTTTTCTCTTTGCAAATTCTTTTCAAAGTTCTTTTTATAAAATGATTTTTCTTTTGAATTTTTTTTTCATACCAAGTCCTCAGTTTGAGTCCAGACACACCCGAGAGTGTGCCCGAATCCATCAAACCAAGGCTCTGATACCAGTTTGTAACATCCCAAAATTCAAGACCAAAAATTTCATTTTTAATTAAGATATTATAAAACCAACAGTATAAAAACTTCCGTAATAATATCCCCTGCCAAACCCAAAGTGTCGATAATCAAAACATGTTATCCTAAAACAATGTCAGAGTGAAATCCCCAAGATCTCATCTGTGGAAAACATAGTGTGATGCGCTGCGATCGAGCCGACTCCTTTCCTTTGAAAACAAAGTACCTGAAACCAAAACTGTAAACCGTAAGCACGAAGATTAGTGAGTTCCCCCATCATACATACCATACAAATAACATACTGTCAGGCAATTTTGGGGTGCTCGACCTACCCTCCGGTTTATCTCAACTGGCTACGGGGACTATTTCACCCCTACCACTACCATATAATAACATAACATAAACATACTGCTAGGCATGCATGGGTACTAACTACCACTTCGGTATATTTCAACCGGTATCCGGGGACTATTTCACCCATACTACTACAAACACATATAACAAAGCATCCTAGCACATAAAACATATCAGATAGTGGTAAACCAGACAATTATCACAAAGACAATAATCTCGTACATAATCACTTACTGGTGGGCCTGCATTGGTGCCTTAGACCCACCTCTACTGAAAGGTAACTCACCTCGCACTGCTGAAGTCCCACAGACAAAACCCTGGCTGCTGGATGACAGATTTCCGAACTGTCAACATCAAAACAATACCCAATTAATAATTGGGTTCCATCACATACCATAAGCCCATGTTTGGGGTAGAGATGCACACTCAAACCAGATTCGGGTATAGGATCCGATCCGATCCGGAAACCAGATTTGGTCAAAATCGGTTTTGACCGAACCGGTTCGGATTAAACCGGTGACCGGATTCAATCCAGATTCGGAATTCGGACCTCATTTCGGATTAGACCCCGGATCGCAAACCGGTTTCGGAGCAAACCGGATTCAAACCGGATTTTTTTGACCGTTAGACAACGAGAATTTTCAATTTTTTTTTGTAGCCGTTGGAAACCTAAAAAAACGGCTACTTTGACTTTTCCTGACTTTTTGGACCTTCTAAACACATATAAATACATGCCATTTGCTCCATTTCCATTTTACACAAATTTCTATTATTTTATACTTCTATTTTCATAATCCTCAAAAAATGAGCTCGAGAAATTCTACTGCGGGTAAAGATTCGGATGCAACGGTGGTTAAAATCTTACCAACCACTCAGAGTAAAGATGTGTAGGAACATTATGATTTGTGTTTGTTGTAGAACGGGAAGGAAAAAGCATGGTGCAAGCAATGCGATATGTTTTTGGGAAAAGATGGCAATAGTACGTTGAGGAGTCATACAACAAAAATGTGTCTGGTTGTAAAAGGTCATGTAACACCCGAAATCAGAAAGGCCAAGAAAGGAAATGTAACATCCCAAGTCAGAATCAAGAGTTCAGGGGGTAAAGTGTAAATAAAGAAGGGGACTCGACGAGTAGGTATCCCGACTCGCCGAGTCAGAGCGGGATTTTGGTCGCGAGTTAAGTGACCAACTCGTCGAGTCGGTAGTTGGACTCGACGAGTTGGTGCTGAAGAGAGAAAAACCCTTATCCCAGGGTTGTGCCCTATATAAAGAATGTTATGTTCCTCCTTCAGCCTCTTTACCTTCCCTTTGAGTTCTAGAAACCCCAAAATTCTTGTGAGGCTTCATTGTTGAGGAGATTGGGGGCTTAGAAGTGGAAATTGGTGGAAGGCGCTTGAGAAATTGGAAGTTGCATCAAGGGATTCTATAGATCTGTTATCTACATCAGTTTTGGGCACATCTCTGAGGTAAGGAGCCTTATCTTAAGCTATTTCCTTTTGGTTTATCCTTGGTGGTTGTTTTGGGAGTCCCTTAGCTTGTTTTGAGACCTATCTCGGATTTGGGAGTTAGATCTGGGGTTGCTGCTCCAGATCTAGACTCATGATGGCTTAGAATGTCATAAATCTCCAGTTCTTGGATTGTTGGTAAAGCCCCTTTGTCTAAAACCCAAGCCCTAGTGTGTTTTGGGCTTATATCTCCTTGGTATCACGTAAAGTTTGCAACTTTACGTGAGGGATAACTTGTAGAAGGGTAGATCTATGGATTGGAGCCCCTGCATGGCTTGAAAAGCCTCTGAATGGATTGAGAACTGAAGATACTCGGCGAGTCACATGAGTGTACTCGGCGAGTTGGATGAAGATAGGCAGGAACTCGACGAGTTGGAAGAACAACTCGGCGAGTCTGTTGAATATTACCTTGGACTCGACGAGTCTGTTATTGGACTCGGCGAGTCTGTTCATGGAACCCTAACCTTTTCTGGCTAAGTTGTGAATCGGTGAGTCGAGGGACGACTCGGTGAGTTGAGCAGGATGGAACTCGAAGATTCTTAGACTCGACGAGTCAGCGGGTTGACTCGGCGAGTAGAGTCAGTCAGGAAGTTTGACTTTGACTAAGGACTTTGACTTTGATCAAGAGTTGACCAGTTGACTTCTATGGGTATTTATTGAGTTCAGTTATTTGGTATTGACCAGTGGAGGAGTTCGTGTCGGTGGTTGGAGCAGCGTGATCTTATTTCTTCAGCTGACAGTTGCAGGTGAGTCTTCTCACCATACTAATGGGTCTAAGGCACCAAGGGCGGCCCATCTTATGTTGTGTGATATGATGGTTAGCTTTATGCTAGGTGCTATGCTGGTAATTATGTGATATGCTAGTTGTCTCTGTGATACTTGCATGGAAGACCATGTGGGGTAGCCCATGGCATTGGATGTAAGACCATGTGGGGTAGCCCATGGCAGTCCTAGGTAAAGACCATCTGGGGTAGCCCATGGCACAATAGTATAAGACCCTGGGAGTAGCCACTGCATCGTTACAGGTTTATGTACGTGTTATGTGTAGATATTTGTGTGATGCATGATATGCTATTCGGTTATTTATGGTATTTGCAGGGAAGACCCGGGTGAAGCCCGTGGCATTAGATGTAAGACCATGTGGGGTAGCCCATGGCAGTCCTAGGTAAAGACCATGTGGGGTAGCCCATGGCATTGGATGTAAGACCATGTGGGGGAGCCCATGGCAGTCCTAGGTAAAGACCATGTGGGATAGCCCATGGCACTATTACATGTTTTATGTATGCAGGGCTTATGTGATATATGGTAGCTTTTATAGCTAACTGTATATATGATATGTGTGTAGCTTTTATAGCTAACAGGATATGTGATATGTGGTTTGTGTGAATGGTATGCTCTGGGAAACTCACTAAGCTTCGTGCTTACATGTTTGTTTATGGTTTCAGGTATCATCGTTTTGGAAAGGAAGAGCTCGGATTGATCGCAGTGCACACACCTATGATTTCCGCAATGAATGATTTTGGGATAAACTCTGATAAACGATTTGATTGACTATGATTTGATTGTTTGTATTAAATGGTATCAATGTTTTAGTTATATTAAAAATGAAATTTTTACCCCTGATTTTTGGGACGTTACAGGTCAAGGCGATCCGGATCAACCAAATATTACTCCCGACGGGTCGATCTTTATTTAAAACAATGATGACATTTGTGAAAGCTTTTGCAAGTTCGTGATTCAAGAGGGCTTGCCTTTCAACCACTTCGACAACCCACGATTAACAAGGATTTTGCGGGAAAAAATGCAACCACAATACCGGCAAGTAAGTCGCACTTCTCTTAGACGTGATGCTTTAAAGTATTGGGATATAGCCAATAAAGATATGGAATTGGGATTTTTAAAAATAAAAACCGGTGTTTCTTTAACTTGTCATGTTTGGTCATCCACCGGAAGTTGTCCTAAAAGCTATCTTGCTGTCACGACACATTGTATAAATCTCTCTACTTGGGTAATGAACAAACGAGTTATTGGTTTTGAACTTTTTGCACATCCTCACACGGTGGCACGATTATTTGCAGTTTTAGTAAGTGTTATAGAGACTTATAATTTACGCGACAAAATCTTCTCTATTTCGTTTGACAATGCAAGTAACAATACCGCCGCCGCAAAAAGATTAATTGCAAAATATAAACCTATTTTGGATGGCTCGTTTTTTCATACTAGATGTGTTTGTCACATTATTAATCTTGCGGTACAAGATGGTTTAAAAATGATAGATTCGACGATTGAAAATTTTAAAACGTAACTCCATATAGTCCTTATTAGGATGTTGACACTAGATGGAGTTCGACATGCATGATGTTTGAAAGTTTAACACGTCAAAGAATCGCTTTGCAATTATTTTACGACACAATTTCAAACGGAAAAAACCCGGTTTCGGATTTTGATTGGGATTTGATGGAAGAGTTTGTGGAAATGTTAAAAGTTTTTAAACAATCAACCACTTTTTTATCGGGCGTGTATTACCCTACAAGTCCGTTGTTACTAAATGAATTATGGTTGATGTCCTCATAATTGGAGCGTTTTGAACAAAGAAGTGAAATATTTGTTTTGGTTACGAGACCAATAAGACAAAAATTAGTCAAATATTTCAAAGAAATGCCACCACTTTTTACTTGCGCCGCGACATTAAACCCATGTATCAATGTTACCGGTGTAGAGGCTTTGATTACCAAAATTTCTATGTCTTTAAATTTGCACAAAGATGACTCAAACTACATCCGTAACCAGATAAACACTTTTAATAATACTTTTACTAATTTGTTTGACATTTACGCTATAAAATATGGCAATATGTCAAACACTTTTCCAAGTGTAACCGAATCTACTAGTGGTGCATCGGGTAGTGGTGGGGGTCGAACGGATTTTCATATCGACCTCTATAACTACCTTTTGGAGGAACAAAACAAAAGAGCACGCACATTAACCCGTAGTAGCGAACTTGGAATTTATATGGGGTGAAACTTTTTAAAATTCATGAGTGCACCACAATTTAAAATTTTGGATCTTTTGGCTTGGTGGAGAGAAAAGGAAGCACAATTTCCTATTCTCTCCATCATGGCCCGCGATTTACTAACCGTCCAAGCTTTCACGGTAGCTTCGGAATCCGCTTTTTCTTTTAGTGGGAGAGTTTTATCAAAGTTGAGGACGAATATTACCCCGGTTGCGGTAGAGGTTTGCGTTTTCTTGAAGGATTACTTGGATTCGGTGGAACGTATACAACACTTGGTATCACTAGAAGGCCCACTAGCACAAATTGTGGAACTGTAGATCATGGATGAAGAATATGCACAAGGCTTATCAACACCTCCGAAAGACGAAGACGATGACAATGAAGGCGAAGACGAAGATGAAGAATATGGTATTGATGATACCCCTAATTATTTGCGTGGCGATTGAAGAATATTTTAGTGCAGGCGACACAAAGTGGAAGACAACAAAAAACTATTTCTATTTGGCTAAATGTTATAACACCACATTATTATTATTATTCTTAGTTAACTAGTTTGAAAACTCTTTCTAATTCAACGTTTGATGTATGTTTTAACTATTTTAATGAACCTATGTTGCATTTTGTGTTATATATGAGGTCCAAAAAATGTTTTTTTTTTAAAAAAAATGGCATAATCGGATCAGATTTCGGATCGGATCCTAAACGGATCGGATTAAACCGATTTGGATTCAGGGGAGGAAAAACCGGTTTCAAACCGGATCGGATTTTGGCTTAATTCAGATCCCATTTGACGTCATCAAACCAGATCGGATTCGGATCGGGATCGGATCGGATCGGATCCGAGGTTTGTGCATCTTTAGCTTGGGGTAAAAGACTACTTTACCCCCATCTTAGCTTAATTCAAGCTCAAGGCCCAATCCAAAGGCCCAAAGGTCAAACTATGAATCAAAGCTCAACATATGGCCCAATTTTCCAAATTGGGCACAAACCTCTACATGGTCTTACCCTAAGGCCCAACCCTTTCTTCCAGTCCAAACATTTGGCATTTGAATGGTCCAACCTCTCATTATCCTTAAGGCCCAGTTATGGCCCTCCTATGGCCTAACTTTCCAAATTGGGCCCAAACCCTCACATGGGCCTTACCCTAAAGGCCATCCAAATATTCTAATCTATATGCTTGTTCTTGGATGGCCCATCAATAGCCTAATAACCAAAGCCTAATAAAAGGCCCAACTCAAGGCCCAAGCTAAATTAGGGTTTCTCACATGAAATGATGATTAGGGTTAAGTGTTTCTTACTTAACCCATTAAGGACTTAATCCATTAATTCCATCAATCTACTAGGTTAATCATATAGTGTGATCGGGTGTAATTCATAATTCAATTCCATTAGCCTAAAACGTGGGTCCCGATAAGTCCAAATTAAAATCTCCAACATTAGGGTTTTCTAAACCCTAATTAGGGTTTCCAACCTAAAACACGCCAATTAGGCCCAAAAGCTAAGTCTTTAGATCAATTAGGGTTTCATTAGGTCAACTAGGGTTAAATAAGCCGGACACCACCAAGTACCACCTCGGGTAGTGGTGGTCAACGGTGGCTCACGGCGGCGTCCACCACCTTACGGTGGTGGTTATGGTTCTTGTCCATTTTTGTCCAAGTGTAACATTTCGTTTAAAATAGAATAATTAAATAATAAACCCGGAACCCCGAGAAGTAATTTGTATTATCATTTTATATTGTTATAGTCCAAAAATCAAAATAATAATTTGATTGGGTGTTGGTTTCGGGAAGCCAAATGACAAGAATTGAATCTCCGGGGGTTAAAGTGTAATTTCAGGATCTATTTTGAAAAGGATTTCAGAACTCGGGGTGTGTTTGGTATCATTTGGACTTAATATGAAAGGATTTTGGATGGTTGGGGCTAAAAGAGTAAATTATGTACCTAAGTTGAAAAGAATTTGTCAAGCAGGGGCTGCTTGGTAAAAATTTGGACTTGATTTGTAAGGGTTTTTAGAAGGACAGGTTTAAATGGTAAATTAAGGACTTAATTTGAAAGAAGAAGGGAAGGAGGGACTGGAAGCGTAATTATGGAAAAAAGGTTTGAATGTGGACGGGGTTTATAACCGTTTCATTCCCTAACCCTAACCTTAAAGGTGGCACTCACCTCAGCCGCCACCCTACACCTTCACTCCCTACAGCCGCCACTCTTGTCACCGCCGAAGAACACTAGAGTGCCCATCGTCAACCCTACTGCCTGAGTGATGTCGTGAACGGCAAGGATCTTCATGTGGGTCGCCGGAAAACCATGAAGCGAGGTTGCTGCTGCTGTACTCGGTGGGTTTCGCACCACCGTCTTCATTCTCCATTCTTTCCGGCGCCGCTACCCGCTACTGTCGAAGTCGCATCCACATCCGCTGAAGCTCCTGCTGCCGGCGACAACGAGGTCTACCGGGAAGCGAAGTTCCGCGTGTTCCTGCCACCCATTGCTCGTTAGACTGCCCTACAGTCGTCGCCTCCACCATCCCGTTGTACTCTCCTTCTTCTGCTCCGTTGTCTCGCGCTGCCTCCGCTTCGAGTGTCGGACCATTTTACTCCAGCTGGCGTATGCCACCAAGTGTGAGTGACTGCGTGATGTATGCTTCATGTACGTATGTAGCTTGATGCGTGCAAATAGGTACACCTAATTTTATATTTATAACCTAACTACTTAACTAACTAAACTGCACCTAGTCAGTGTACCTAGTCAAATTATAGAATAGTTTCGGTAAGTCGGGTGTCGATCACAGGGAACAGTTTTGACTAATTAATCTACCTACTATTAAATTAACCTAATTTTCTAGCAAAGTGGGGATTTTATCTAATTTTGCAATTTTAGATGAACTTAATTCTTAACACAAGTTCAATCAATAAACAAAACACTTCTGTTAGTTCGAATCCACCTTCCCTCAATGGTTTATAAACTAATTATGACAATTCCTGTTGGTTACCAATTAATAATAGTTTTAGCAATTTAGTTCTAAATTTACTAATATTAATTAATTCATGTAGATCTATGTATGTTCACACATAAGTTAACACATAATCAACTATTAAATAGAATTGGAGCTATGAAAGATTGATTTGACAAACACAATTATATTCATAATTTGAGTTCTCTAGCACAGCCAAATTTAATAATTCAATTACTTATCTAAGATTGGTTTGATCTTAGCTCTAATAATGTAATGTTCACTAAATTACCAGGTATTCAAATTCATGCAGATTAATGTTCACTAACTACACAAAATAAGAAGTTTAAGCAATCAAATATCAAATCAAGCATGTTTGGTATAATCAATCAAACACTAGTCATAACCAACAAGCAAAGTCTAAACTATCATAGTAAAACCATGAGTTCCAGCTTCATCTAACTAACAGAAGCAGCTAGATTTAGCTGGACATCCTAACAATTAAGCTAACACAAATCATATTCAAAAGCATGTTTGAAAAGTATCAAATCTAGAATCAAATTATGAACTACTCTTATCCCTTGATGCTAAACCTAATTTCCAGGCCTTCAATCTCTGTAAATTTCGACTTCTGAAACTCTCCAAGTCAGCCAAAAGTCTGCCAAAAGTCGTAATGATCAAGAGAATATATAGTTTTTGATTTTCCCGCGCTCACGTCGTGAACATATATGTCTCACGACGTGAATACAGTAGATATTCGTATTTGACAAGGAGTCTTCTTCGTGATGTCTATCTTCTGGAATATTCCCACTCACGTCGTGAATCTTAAAGCCCCACGTCATGAATTGAGCTGTTTACATGGGTTTCTCTTTCTTTTATTCTCTAAGCCTCCAAAGTTCCATGCTTTGTCGTTTTTAGTCCTTTTCCTTCAAGAATGCTTCTATTTGGCTACAAAGTACTATTAAAGCTTATAAGTATCATTGTTCCATGAAAATAACCAAAATATGTATAAAAATGTAAGTAAATATTGCCAAAAAACATGTATAAATATGGCAATATCAAATACCCCACACTTATTCTTTGCTTGCCCTAAAGCAAATCTAATTATTTTAAACTCAAACCTTCATCACCAACATCAAATAGAACAATCCAACTCAAGCTCAGCCATTATGCCTAGACCGCAACGGATGCATTTGTGTCTAAATTTTTTCCTAAGGAACCCCCTAATTCTAAATAATCACAATCCTCATAAACACTCGCCCACTTCTTTTGAACAACGCTCATTTTATGCATCCCTCCGAATCCATCCGCAGAAAACTTTCTAACCTCAAGGTATTTTTGCAAAGCTACCCATGCATACATAATCTAGAAATTACAACTTTTAGATACCACAATGGACCTTTTGAATTCTTCACTTCTTTGATAATTTGATCTTTGATTTCTTTGAATTCACCATCTTTTTGTGTGATTTTTGGTATCTTCAACTTTTTGGATTTCTTCATAATTTTTGATCTTCGATCTTTAAACTTTATACTTTGATTGCTCCAAAAATTCTCTACAATTCACATTTTGGTAATTCCTCTCTTTTTTACATGTAACTCACTTTTTTCACTCAAAAACCTAAATGCTTAAGCAAGGGCGCTTAACTTCAACCTTTATTTGTTAAGGCATTAGTCTAAGTGTAATGACTACATAAGCTTTCCTCGATACATTTCTGGTACATGATGCTAAACATATTGCGATCCTCAAACTAAGCGAGGTTGTGTTTTTATCCCATGATTTCACTAGAATAAAGGGGGACACAAATGCGTTATAACGTATATTGGCTCAACTAAACATTTGAGCTCTCATCAAATCATCCCATATAACACTAGAAACTTAAGTTCAAATTATTATTACTAGATTAAATTATTAGATTATTATTTCAAACCTATTAAAAATTTTAAATATACCTAATTCTAGCAATTTACTTTTTCGACCCCCTACCCCACACTTATTACATACAATGCCCTCATTGTATGCATAAATTAAATTAAAAGCAATAAAAGGGAGAAAAAGGAACATACTCCCCTGGGATAGTAGTGGCGTGATCGTACTTCAATCGTGTGGATGAATTGTGCATCTTGAATATGAACTTCTTCAAATAAGGAACTTGGATTTTGAACTCGCGAGATATGTAGATGTGCCAACAAAATATGGAATCGAAACTTCAATCTTCAATAAAGGTGGTGCAAATCTCCTGTTGGGTCAAAAATATGGTTTATACTTTGCTTTTCTAGGAAAATGTATTTTTGTGTCTTGGACCGTAAACAGCTTGGTGTTTACGGTCGTATACATGTTTACGGTTGTGTTTACGGCCGTAAACAGGTTTACGACCATAAACCCATTTACGGCCCATGTTCACCAAGCCCATGTTTCTTATGTATAAATATAGGTGTAAGGGGTGAGGAGTAGAGAGATGAACACTAGAGGAGCTTAAGTGTGTGCATTTGAAGGTGTTCTAGAGAGAGAGAGAGAAAAGAGAGTGTGTGTTAGTGTGTGTGAATCTTGTATCCAGATCTTCATTCATATAAATACATACAAGATTCATCATCTTCTTCTTCTCCTTCTCTTCTATTTGATCTGACAACATCCGTTTGATTGGGATTCCGCACCATCAAACGGATCTGATTGATACGCAGGCACATTTGGGGACTTACAATTGGTATCAGAGCTTGGATTGTATCACTTATCTTTGTCAGATCTGGAGCCGATTTGATCTTATTTTGGAAAGATTCTTGCGTTTTTGGATAGATCTCTGAAAATTAGGGGGGGAGGTTAAACCTCGTTTACGGCCGTAAACCCCGTTTACGACCGTAAACCCCGTTTACGACCGTAAACCCCGTTTTCGACCCTTAAACCCCGTTTTCGGCCAAAAACCCCGTTTTCGATCAAATTTCTTTTAAAAAAAAATTATTATTAATTGGCAAGTGGGACATATATCATCTTGCTACTCAACAGATTAAGGTGGTTGAAGTTATCTTTGAGCCCGCTGCAAAAGAATACACTGCGATGGTGGCTGAAATTATAGAGAAGAAAATGTGGAACAGAGCGATGGGAAAGTCCGATGTAATGGTGGTCGACAAGAACTGAGTCCAAGCTAGCACCAAACCAAGGGGGAGATTGAAGGGTCCAGTAAATGGTTTGGTCTAGGCTTTTAGAGTATTTTGTTTAGAATGAGTCTGTAATAGTGTTTAATGGGTTGTTTGTGCTTTTAGATCATTTTGTGTGTTTACGACCGTAAACTGTGTTTACGGCCGTAAACACGTTTACGACCGTAAACCCTGTTTACGGTCGCAAACCCAGTTTACGGTCTTGTCAAGTATATATAGAGGAGGTGTTGGTCTTTTCGTGGTTGTTGATGCCATTGCGTTTACACAGAGTCCTATCGAGTTGTACCAGACGGTTTATTGAATATAATCGTGTGCAAGCTTGATTTCTTTTCATCTTATTCTTCTTGTGTGATTGATTGTTGCTTGACTACTGGTAAAGATCCATATTTGGGACTTACAATTGGTATCAGAGCTTGGATTGTATCACTCATCTTTGTCAGATCTGGAGCCGATTTGATCTTATTTTGGAAAGATTCTTGTGTTTTTGGATAGATCTCTGAAAATTAGGGGGGGTTTGTTCTTCGTGTTTTTTGATAAAAACGAGTTTTTGATCGAGTTTTGGAGCAAAAAAGGTGAAAAATCGCGTTTTTCCGTCGTAAACAGTAAACCCCGTTTCCGACCGTAAACCCCGTTTCCGGCCGTAAACCCCGTTTTCGACCATTAAACCCCGTTTTCGGCCAAAAACCCTGTTTTCGATCAAATTTCTTTTAAAAAAAAATTATTATTAATTAGCTTTTAATTTTTTTTTTAATTTCTAAATTGACTTTGACTTTTCAAGTTTAACCTTTGTCTTTAAACTTTGATTTTTAAATTTTCAAATTTAGGTTTTCGGTTTGTTTTTTTTTTAAGTTTGACTTTTAAGTTTGATTTTAGCTTCTAGTTGTGTTTTAATGACTTTTGAGGTCTACGAAGACATGAAAGAGAGCCAGGATATGTTAAGACAAAAATTCAACATGTTCAAGTATATCCCTGGGGAAACCCTGGAAGCTCAGTTGCAGCGATTTACTACACTTACTTCTCAGATCAGTATAGCTGGGATTTTCTTGACTAAATCTGAGATAAACAAAAAGTTGCTGAATGCACTTCCGAAATCGTGGGATATGAACGTGGCTGACATCAAGAAGACAAAAGATCTCAATCGTCTTAGTCTTGCTGATATAATTGAAGAAATTGACGCTTTGAATTGTCGAAAAACAATGAGTTTCGCAAACTTTCCGGTCAATGAAGTTTCATGTTCTCAATCACGTGAAGTTTCATGCTCTCAATCATGTGAAGCCACGATTAAACTTCTTCGTGAACATAATGATTTATTAAAAAGAGAAGTTGAGGACCTGAGATATGAAGGATATCAACTCAGGAAAGGACAGAAACCCCTAAAGGCCCAGTTAGAAACAAAAATAAAGGACTTTAGGAAGCTTCAGGAAGATTTCAGCAACAAGTGTGAAAATTATGACTATATTAAGAGACAACTTGATTCTGTAACCGAAGAACTTGACGCTTTGAAAATCAAGTGTGGAAAAACAGATGTTAGTTTCAAAAATTATACTGCGTCAAGTAAGAAAGTCGAGTCCTTATTTGAAACCCAATTAAAATTTAAAGATAATCAAAACAAGGGTCTAGGGTATGATAGTGTTCCTCCACCTTTCAATCATAACTACACATCCATCCCTACGACACAGGAAGAAATTGACAGGGAGGCATATATTCAATATGGCAAACCAGCTGGATTTGTGTCAGGAGGTATTCAGGTTGAAAATACTAATGTTTCTGCTTCATGTGCAGGTAAAGTAGCGGAAGATGAGAACAAGGAGAAAACCATTGAACAAACCAACATCTCCTTGAACTCTGAATCTGTTGCTTCGAACTCAGTTGCTTCTCATCAACCTGCTGTTGAGAAATACAGGCCACCAATTCCATTGAAACAGAGTGCCTGTTGTAATTGTGCATGTGGGAACAACCAACGACAAGGAAAAGATACGCCACCAGGGGCAGGAAGAAACAACTTCACAGTGAAGAAAAAGACATGTTTTCACTGTGGAACACCTGGACACATTGCCCGAAACTGTCCAAATCGCGCATACGTTCCCTACTACGCACAAGGATGGAAAAACGCGCCAAGAGGGAGATACTCCAAAAGAAACCACTCAAGGTCACGTTCAGACAATGGTGACTGGAACGCGCAGAAGGCCAAGAATCAAATCCAAAAGGCCAAGAATCCGAATCCCAAGGGCAAGAAGGGAATGTCAGCCAAGAAGTCAAATCCAAGAGATGCTCTCGTGAATTCAAAATCAAAGTCATCTCGGCGATCGGCTTCGAGTTCAAAAGCAAGTACTGAGCCACCCATCAGATCGAAAAAGAAATGGGTTAAACCCAACTACAAATGGGTTCCAAAGGCTCACTCTCCCAAATCTTCTAACGATTCTAATATTTCTTCATCTTCTATTTCTGATAAGCAGGACATGTCATGGGAGAGAGTACCGTGCAAGGATGACAAAGGTCAACCCAGTTTCAAAATGGACTGGGTTCCAAAGACCAACTGATCCCGCTCTGTGTCGGAGCAGCTATGGAGGCATATCATCAGACTTCGGTTTGTTGGTAGTAGTTGTTCCTGGCACATGATAGGAGGCATCTCTCAACTGTACAACACTCAGAACTTTGTTTGGGAGTATGTGTCCTTTGCGGGAAAGGAAGAAAGGAAGAGATCGCAAACGGGGTTAGTGCTTAACGATGTGAAGAAGTTTTGGATCTGTTCTGAGATTACGCGTGCTGTTCTCAGACCTTCTGGATGCAAATTCAATCGGTGAATTACGGTTTGCGTTTTCTTCTCTATACTCCTGAGTTTTTCTTAAGCTGATTCGCTTTAAAGACTAATTTTTTTTTAGGATAGTTTAAATTTGCGCATTTACTTTCGTTTCTCTCCTATGCACAAATTTAGGGGGAGAAATAAAAACAAAACAAAAAAATTAGAAAGTCTTAAAAAAATCCAAAAACATTAGAAAATCAGAAAATAAAAAATATGTTGCTGATAGTTTTTGTTTGTAGATGATGTTTTGGGAAGTGATATAATCATGTGATAACAGGCAATCTGAATCTGTGTAAGGGACTGAATCTGAATTGTCTAGGCTCTGTGTTCGATGCGCTGGTAGGCACGAAAGATTAAAATGGACTTGACTAGGCATTAATGAACTTAAGGAATCTAGAGACTTGAAAAATCTTGACCAAGATAGATCCATTTAGCCTGACAATACGACGCTCAGATAGGTTGAGCAGGGAGATATACATGATAATCCATCGGTCACACTAAAGTAATCCGTATCTAGAACTGTGGATTCACTTTTCCTCGATGTGCGGATTCTGTCCTTAATTCCGGTATTGATGGGGTGACTGGGGAATTCCGGTAAATTAGGTATGTAGAAGGTTATTTTCTTTCTTTCTGTCTGTTAGCCATATGTTGCCTCCTCTGCGTGATCGAGAGATCCGACCTGGACTGTGACATATGCAACTCTATCTCTCTGCATCTTCTATCTATGCAATTCTTTCTATCTGTTAGTCACATACTGTCTCCTTTGCGTGACTCACAATCCGACCTGGTACACAGTATATGCATCATTCTTTTTCTCAATCCCTCTAAAACTTCAGTTAGTCATATGTTTCACCCTCTGCGTGATTGGAAGAGATCCGACCTGGGTGTATAGCATATGCATTCTAAATCTATCTTCTCTCTTAATAATTGTCTGCTCACCCGATGTAAGGAGTATTCTGGAAGTCCTTGATTACTGGAGCATATCAGGAAGCGGGAAACATGTTCTGATACAACTAAAACTGAACACTTAGAGATTGTCTGTAGATCTCGCTGCTCAATCTAGGTAGACAACAATATCTTTGGTCGTCGTCAGCTGAATGGTCCTTAAGGAATATTATCTAGGAACTTAGGATCACATTGTCTTGTCACTTATAGTATGTCCTAATTTTGTCACAATTTCTCATGTTTAAGTGGACCACAATATCAGCGATTGACCAGATCTAATCATGAAGGGAGAGGTACTGATAAACGGATAAAGGCTGTCTAAAAACTTTGATCCCAAATCACTCTTAAAGTTAGATATCATTTTATTTTTCTTAAATTTGTTCATAGTTTCTTCTAATTTAAATATTAGGGGAGAATTAAAAATTTTAAAAACCAAACAAAAATCAGAAAATAAAAAATCCAAAAAATAGTGTTATTTCTGTTTTATTTCTTTTTCAGAAAATATGAAAAATCCAAAAATATTTTTGTTTCTGTTTTAATTTGTGTGCTAAGTTTTCTTTTAGTTTTGTTTTGTCTTGAAAAGTGAATTCAGGTGAAGATGAAACTCATGGAGTGTGTCGAAGATTTCTAAGCCAAGGATCCGTGATCATCGAAGAATTCTCATTCGAAGGAGCAAGAAATGAAGATTATTCTTTCGACATTCAATCTTTCAACCCCAGAAGCAAGGTGAAGCTGACTTCAAGATTATATGACAGATTGCATTGAAGCCTCCTCAATCAGTATGCTGCTATTTTAAACCTGCTGCTATCTTTCAAGAATCAGTACAAGATGCCTCCTCATCCAATGTGCGTTCAATGTCAAATCTTGAAGAAATGCCCAATTGCTCAAGATGAAGTCAATTATTGAAGATTCATCATGTTTATCTTGAAGTCGTGAAGAATTTGAAGATTAAAGCTGAAGCCAAGCTCCCAATGAAGATTATCAAGAAAAGTCAGCTACTTTTTAGGGGGAGCTTGTTGGGTCATTTAAGAAAAAGAAAAGAAAGCTATAAACCAAGGGGGAGATTGTTGGGTCAAAAATATGGTTTATACTTTGCTTTTCTAGGAAAATGTATTTTTGTATCTTGGACCGTAAACAGCTTGGTGTTTACGGTCGTATATGTGTTTACGGTTGTGTTTACGGCCGTAAACAGGTTTACGACCGTAAACCCATTTACGGCCCATGTTCACCAAGCCCATGTTTCTTATGTATAAATATAGGTGTAAGGTGTGAGGAGTAGAGAGATGAACACTAGAGGAGCTTAAGTGTGTGCATTTGAAGGTGTTCTAGAGAGAGAGAAAAGAGAGTGTGTGTTAGCGTGTGTGAATCTTGTATCCGGATCTTCATTCATATAAATACATACAAGATTCATCATCTTCTTCTTCTCCTTCTCTTCTATTTGATCTGACATCATCCGTTTGATTGGGATTCTGCACCATCAAACGGATCTGATTGATACACAGGCACATTTGGGGACTTACATCTCCACAGAGTAAAGACAAATGTGGGAAAACATACACCACATTGTATGGTAGAGGAAACGAGCCATAATAATCATCGTAATAATCCCAAGAAGAAAAGTGGTGACCCACGTAGTAAAATGCGTCAATGGTCTTCAATTTTGCGTAAATGCAAGATTCACGACGTGAATGCCAAAGGCCACGAGGTGAAGTCGCTAAAATGCGAATTCTGGGAACCATTGGGTACTCGAATCACGACGTGAATATTTACGATTCACGACGTGAGAACTGGGCAACAGAAAATAATTCTGCCTTCAACTCTTGATTTCAACCAATTGTCTTAATGGATTAAAACCCTTCTAATGCATCATTTTATGACTCTTCTCTAACTCTATTCTCTCTCTTGAATCACCCCACACTTATTTTAAATCGTGGGTCTTCGACTCTCAACTCTAATCGACGCGTGGCTAGACATGAACGCTCTCATCTCGACATTCCTCTCCCGTGACTCCTAGGAAATCTGGAATAACAACCAAAGGAAATAGAAAAGTAACATAATAACTTTAATAGTCTTACAATCCAAACAAATTTAAAAACAAAATAAGACAAAACCAAACTAAATCAAACTAAACTAAAAAATAAACAAAATGATCAATCGTCCTCATCGTCCTCGTGTGCTCCACTCGTGCCTGCTCCATCTTCCCACGGGTTTTTATAAGAACTCCATGTTGGGAAAATTGGGTAGTGACTCCCCAAATGTGGTGGTTGCTCAATATTGAAATGTCGCACCATCTTCTCCATCGTTCCACCAATCCAATTAACACTCAACGACAACTAATCAAAATAACCCGACATGTCTCTTCCAAAATGGGCTCCTTCCATAGGAGCATTTTGTTGCACCGGTTACCCTCTCTCTCCTCTTCCTCTAACATTCCTTCGTCGAGGCCGTGGCTGCGGTTTTTGCTTGGGTTGCTCGCTTGGTTGTTCATCACCATCATCATCGGAGTGCACGATTCCCCAATGTGTCCTATAGTTCCTCACCACCCTCATTGTCTCCAAATAACCCAAGGAAACTCATTCCCTTCCATGCAAGTCAACGACTTCGTGATGTCGGGAATTATCACATTGTAGGACCGGGCCAAACGGGTGATGAAATGTCCTCCACAAATAGGGCTCCCAGCGCGGGACTTCACAGCATACTCCGCCAAGTAGCAGCCCAAAAAGTATGGGATGTTGCAACATACTTCCAGCTACAAAATAGACCATAAAAAGAACAAATTTGACTTAGTAACTTTATCCCCATGGTGCTTGTGGTGGATGGAAAATGTGATGAGTCACTGGATAAGACGGTGAATTGGTGACTTGATACTACTTTCCGGTGACACCCCGGAATTGAACACTCCAGACGCAATGTTACTCCAAAACTCCATCCCCGATGCTCCACCCTCATAACCACGTGTAGCCTCTCGTAAAAACATCGTGAACTCTAGAGTCATGGCCTCATGGGCCTCCTACAACCCCATCCTCCATGAGAACTCAACCAAGATACACTCTCGATACTCTCCACCTAAACGGAAAACCAAGGCTTACGGATAAGTTGGATCTTGTACATTCTCATGAAATGCCACAGTAGAGAAAAATTCCACATAAATCTCCTTATAAACTCGTTCCTGGATAGAAAAAAGATTGTTTCACCCCTTGCATGTGAAAGATGTGACATCCCCATTTTTACGGCCAGAAAAGACCGATTTTGTTTATGCTTTATAAAAATCAGAGTACTTCTTTTAGTAAAAACGTTGAGAAATTTGTTCCCAGTAAAACATGATAAATACGTTATCAAAGCATTTCCGACGAAATGTATTTTTATGCATTTTAAAACATTTGCGATGTCTTCGTCAATATAGAAACATAAGCATAAGCAGAACTTACATTCATTTACACTAGTGATCTACATCTCTTTAAACTATCTGTGTAATGTGACTTTGTATCGACACCTATGATACAAATAAACTTGAGTGGGTCAGGTTGGGAAACCCGGTGAGTACATAGGGTTTTCAACCCACAATAATATAATTATTATGTTTAAACATCAAACAATCAACCCAATTACCCATCCCCATTACCTTACTATTAAGGGTCTACCCTAAGAGTCATCTATCTGCATTCGTTCATTCCGAAGTCCCTTGCTTCCAGAGTTTATAAGACAGGCACTAAGTCCATAGCTGCCGATGCTCATTCGTAAAGCTCTAATTCCATAGCTGCTAGCATTCATTCCTCGTGTACTAAATCCATAGCTACCAGTGTTTATCTAATAGGTACTAAGTCCATAGCTACCAATGTTTATCTATCAGGTACTAAGTCCATAGCTACAAACGTTTATTTAATAGGCACTAAGTCCATAGCTACCGATGTTATTTATTAGGCACTAAGTCTATAGCTGCCTATGTTCACTTGTATCATCTTTCATCTCTCATCATTCATCTACCCATGTTTTACCCAACATATTCGTAGATATAAAATACATATAAAGTTTAAATCATTTAAGACATGTATAAAATCGTTCATCCAACATAGATAGCAAGTATATAGGTTATATGCTCACATAGCACGTAATTTATATAAAATACTTCATATCTATGTGTAAGATGAAAGTAACTATGCACTCACCTGATAAGGTGGTGATTCTGAACTCGGACAACACTTCGTTTACTTTAAAATAATTTCCTTCAACAAAACCTAGTATCATTACCACTAGAGTTTAGTCTAATGTTCAACGAGACTAATTATTAGTCTTGGTATTATTATTATTATTATTATTATTATTATTATTATTATTATTATTATTATTATTATTATTATTAATATTATTATATTATATAAGCGTTAAAACAATACTCTTCACCTACTATATACAGACAGGGGTCAGACATGAAACACCGGAGGGCAGGATCATTTTGGTATATAACACTTCTGAATCCAGCAACCCAAGTGGCCCTTCAAGCTGGATTCCCCGTACCGCGAGTGGTTAAAAAGATATTATAACGACACTTATATAAGTAATAATAATAGCCCAAATATTTATTATAAGTTCATAATAACAATACTAATTTTAAATATAAGTTATACTTAAAGTAGGGTAAGCATAACTTACTTACAAGGGGGTTTTAGCTGGGAGCCGGGCTCCGCAGGGGCAGAACTTCGTCGCTGAATCTTTCTAAGAAAGATTCTTGTAGCGCTTCAGCGCTCACCTTACTATACTAAAACTACAGAAAGAGAAGTCGAATCACGAGGGACCGAAATGCTCGAGGGATAAGAAGAGAAAGACTCTTGAATCAAGAGAATGGTGCAAGAAATATGAGAGCCTAATGCTCTTATTTATAGTAATTGAATTTTCAAAAACTACCCTCATAGTTACTTAATGACCTTATAGTTATATAAACAACTAAACACCCATTTATAATACTATTTTAAATAGATTTAACGATATTTGTACTAAAGTCATGTCGAAAGAGCTCAACATTAGTCTTATAATGATCGCATCGTCGATACCTTTCTAATGATATATACATATGTATATATATATGTTTACGTATATATGATTTATACTTTGTTTTAATACGTAAATATGCTATTATAATTTGTAACTCGTTCATACGAACTCCGTTTGTGACGCTCTTTATATCAACGCGTAGGTGGAGACGTACTCTACAACTTTGGTTTAGACTCCGTCGGGTAATTTTGACTTTATTTTTAAAGTTATATTTTGAACAAGCTGGGATAGGAAAAGTCCGTTAAAAATTCATAACTTCTTCATCCAACGTCCGTTTTCGTCTGTCTTTTTACCGTTGTGTTACTATTAATAGGATCTTCAATTCTTATTTAGGTTGCGTTGGCCAAAAATCGATCGATCTAAAATTCGAATTTCGGGTTGTACACTACTATGCCAAATCTTAGAAAAAGCATAACGTCCTCATACGAAATCAGATTTTGGCGTTCTTTTTATGCATTCTCTCGGTTTAATGTATTCTATGACTTTCGTTTAGATCGCTAAGGCTAAAAATCACTTTATCGTAAACTCACTTTTTACGTCACGTAGTGTCGTGTCGGTTTAGCCGTTAAACTTCGACGGGTCATAACTTCTTCGTTATAACTCGGATTTCAGCGTTCTTTATATGTAAGGAACCCTTGTGACATATTCGTTGGGAAGACATAAAATGTCACACCGGTCAACAATTCCAACCCAGCTGGAAGACATATTCGTTGGGAAGACATAAAATGTCACACCCCAAAACCGGAACAGCGGAATCGTTCAGGGGTGGAGGACGTCATGTTTAGTATCACGAGATATGTATATGGTAAGCAAGTAATGAACAACCATTTCATTTTGAAAGAAAGTGTTTACAATGTGTGTGTTCACAAAACATAGAATTCATAAACAAATAACAAAACAAGACTTGAAGCTATAATGCTCCATCTTCTGAATTCCCAGCACGAGCACCTGTCTAATAGTCTCCTGAGAATACAAGTTATTTGAAAGAGTTGATCAGCAATTAAGCTGGTGAGTTCATAAGATTTTAGTGACGTGAGTAAGCTGTAAAGTGTTGTTAAAAATGTAGATGTAAAATGATGTAAGTTGTGAGTTCTGTTTTGAAAAGATCGCCTGTTCCTCTAGAAAATCCTATATTTCCTACTTTGATGGAAGTTTAAGTAAAATAACACTACAATCCTTTCTATGGGTACTAAGCGGATACGAGTTATATAAGTCTCAGAGTAAACAAACAATCGGTTGTGCGCATCTGCCCTAAGTTCACAACCAAACGAGGAACATAAATTAAGGCGGATAGCACACATCCTATTGGTTGTTAGATCATCGTCGTATATATCCCTAGTGTAAACACTTGTTACTCATGGAGTTAATTGTAATGGTTCCTTTGTATCTAATGAAAAGTTCTTTAAGAAAACCCTTATTTCTTATAATAAAATAGTGACCACAGTGACTACTTTTATAATTGCTTAGTTTATACTGCTATATATAATCTAATATCAGAGAGAAAGTTAATTGAGTGAATCTGCCCTAAGCCCACAACCAAACGAGGAACAGGAAGTAAGGCGGAAAACACACATCCAACTACCTATTGGGTATTAGTTTTATATATAAACATGATGTATAAACTAAGGTATTATAGAGTTACTCACCTAAGGTCTTTTAATTTGTACTGGTTTAATAAAATGGATTAAACCCTTTACTGGGAAGTTTCTAGTTTTGTACACCAAAAATACTGAAAGTATGTTTTGTACTAGAAAAACTGTGCTTTGACTATGTGTCCTATAACCTGACCCATACCTGGTACCCTTATGATGTCTTAATGTATACTAAGCATACATATATATAGAATTGGGTAGAAAATAGATTGGGTGAATTCGTTCCAAGCCCACAACCAAACGAGGAACAGGAAATGAAGCGGAGAGCACACATCCTATTACCTGTCGGACTGTATTAGTATATATATATCCTGTGGTGTATACATTAAGGAATCATAAGACTAGCATTATGGTCCTTTCTCTTAATCGTAGCCTTCTACCAAGGCATGTTCTGTGATGTGCTACACTCGACTGTTCCGTTTGGCGTTTGTAAAAATGTAAATTTTCCCTAGTTTATAACTATCTTAACTAGAAAATAGTTCGACTTTCAAGTGGTACTGTCACTTTATGAAAGTAATGGGCAATGTAAGTACACAGTTGTCGTTTATAATGACATGCGGATGTACTAATAACCTAAAAACATATTTGTTTTATTACGGTTATAATGTGAAGGCTAGAACCCCTACTAAACGCTCTCCCTGTCAAGAGATTAAGGGAACCAAACGCGACCTCTGCAATTTCTTGCAAGCCGTGTAATTCACATTAAAGTATATGATCATGTATACCCAATATAACTATCACATTTTGTTTAAAACAATGAGTTAGTGATGCATTGGTATAATTAGATCTTGTATGTGTTCTCATAATTGTGTGTTCTCTCTATATGGTATTGTTTGATTCTCTTCACTATATGTTCTGTATGGCATTGTTTGATTCTCTTCACTGTGTGTTTGACTCATGTATGAACTGGCTCTTTGTGTGCTTCGTTGTACTAGAAGTAATGAATAGCATTCTCCTAAACTATACCTATTATAGTTTACTAATGTTCTACTTGAACTATTATTGAAAAGACTCATTTATCTACTAAGTTATGCTTGTACTTTAAAAACGGAGTTTTGTATAACTATAAAGTAACATAACTTTAAAAGAGTTTTTGAAATATTTTGACAACTTATAAATGACATAAGTAACATTTTGAAAGATGCTTAATAACAAACATTTACACAATTATCATTGTGTTCAACTTGTATCCCCCCTTTAAAACAGATAAAACAGTTAAATGATTCATTACGGGGTATGAACTCACCTGATGTGGGTGATTCAATCGGGTATGTGTGTAAGGATGAGAAGTTCCACGAATGAAGTCCCGAGACACAATAAGTCCTAAAGGACATATAAGGACACGTATTGACATGAATATAGTGTTTATAAACAACTATATGAAGGGAAACACCTTCCGGGACTAGGAAAACACCTTGATCAAGTGTTGTAAGTACTAAGGATTGCATCTAAGGTTTGTATGGCATGGCATTGGAGTTTATGGCCCAAGGACCACTCCTTATGGAGTTTACGGCCTAAGGTCAATTCCCCCATGAGTTTACGGCCGTAAACTCATGGTACTAAGTGTCATTGGGTGTTTTGAGGTCTTATAAGCCAAGATTGAGCATCCAATGATCAAGTCCAAGCCTTAGGAAGCATTAGGGGCACAATATCACCCCTTTATAGAGGTTACGGCCTAAGGACCATTTCCTTATGAGTTTACGGTTGTAAACTCTATGTGGACATGTTTTCTTTGATGTTTAAGGTCTTTAACACTTCAAGGATGTGATCTAGGCTAGGTTCCAGGCATAAGGAAGGAAATTAGGGCAACATTGCACTCTTATAGGGAGTTTACGGCCTTGGGAGATCCTTGGCCGTAAACTCTCTCCCGACCCTTGATTCTTGATGTTTCTAAGACCTAAACCTGTTAAATCTAGAACATAACAAGTTAGAATAAGAGTACTTACGATATATGGGCTTGAATGGTCGGTTTTGGCCAAAAACACTAGTGTGTGTTCTTGGTGTTTCTTGAAGATCTAAACAAACATGATTTCCATGGATGAAATCAATGTATGTAGCTAGTTAATAAGATGTATCAACAAATCAAGGGATAGAACACTTACTCTTTTGAAGATTTAGGAAGGAAATCTTGATGATACTTGAGAGGATTTGAAGAAATTGGCCAAGGAATGAAAGAAATGACTAGAAATGACCAAATGCCTTATATATGCTCTTGAGTTTACGGCCACATGAGTTTACGGCCGTAAACTCATGGTCTTGTGGCCGTGAACTCATTTTGATGAGGTTAAGGTTTGCTTTGCTACATTGTGGATCTAGCAGGTACTTTCTAACACTTATTCCTTAAGTGTATTAGGCTCAAAACTCCTTAGAATGACCTTTAACCGGGCTAGAACTCAGTACTAATGAGTTTGACATTCATTTGAGTTGATTGACTGGGCTTTAAAAGTAAAAAAATTTCGGGTTGTCACATCATCCCCCTGATAGATGGAATTTCGTCCCGAAATTAGCTTTCTTAGACGTACTACTGGGGTTGCGCTCCTCGGATTGGCAGAATACCAAATCGTAGACCTGGCAACTTTGCCCTGGTGTTCCTGATAGGATTCGTACTTGGTCCATCTATCATTACCTCGTGTATACAAGTCGTCTATAATTATGGTTAGTAAGACGGTCGGATGTGCGACTCTGCCCCAGGTCCACAACCAAACAACGAAAAGGAGATAGGGCGGAAACACACATACTAAATCTGCGTAATCATAATCATATACCACCCTCGCGTATACACTGAATAGTAATAGGTGGGCGGTATTCGTCCTTAGCCTCTGTGCTCAAACTTGGTCTGCTGGACGAGTGGTATTTCGTGACGGTCTGCGGACATCTGACGGTAAGGCTTCGGAGGACAAAGTACTCCTCGCACGAGTACTTCGGGGGTTTAGAATACGAAAGATAAAGCTGCGATTTAGGTCAGACTTTCGATACGAATGACGAAAGTTTCGAGAACTTGCCGATCAAGGCGATATAAACATATGAACTCGGTATGGCGAGGACCACGCCAACTCATGACGAATGAAAGTAACGGACTTTTTACTAAACAAAGTTTTGGTCAAATGAAAGAAACGTCAGCTATTCGATGATGTATCCCTTGTATGATCGATACCGTACTCCTAGTATGTTAGAAAATGTACTCTTTGTAAATGTTCCCGTGTTTCCTGTTTTCTCTTTGAAGTTAACACTCCTACGTATCGTACCGCTATGTGCGCATACATACAAACAAAAGTGCTCTACCAACTGATGCAGATACTTTATATCATAATCCTCCTTGGTACCACTACCATCGCCTGCCATATACAAGTTATGAATATTCAAGACGAAACAGGCAGTCGTCTGAGTAACTCTGCCTCAAATCCTCAACCAATTAAGGAATGGGGACCTAAGCAGAGTCACTCACTCTTAGTTTGCAACATCTTAGTTATGCACAACCCTGATGTATATGGTAAGCCATAATAGCTTCTCTAAACGGATCTTTTAGTTCTCTTGAATACTGTGACCTATTTCAACATGTGAGTTATTATAATTACTTTTAGGTGTTATCCTCAAATTTTAATCTTATATTAATATAAATTAATTTTAAAAGTAATTACTATTTCGGAAACGTACCGCTACTCGTCGACGACTCCGGGGTAGATTCTCCTGCGGTGATCATTAGAATGCGTCCATCCACGCCTGAGTTCCTTATTATCGGGCAGCCCCTCTGATTGTGTCCAGTCTCACCACAGCCATAACAGGCTTGGTTTTCTTTAGCTCCGGGAACTTGGGAGATAGGTTGAGCCGGTGCCCTGCAGAAACGGACCGTATGTCCCTTTCTGCGGTAGTTCAGACATTGCATTTCCCGGCATACTCCGGTGTGGTGAAAGTTGCACTTTCCACACTTCAGGAGGTTTCCAGCATATTGACTGGCAGATGCTGAAGCAGTAGGTGTCGTAGCGGCGTGCATAGTACTCGCTCGTTGCCCTTGCGGGGTGTCCTGTGTCGTTCGCTTCTTCTTCCTCTTGTTCCCCGACTTCTGATTATAGTCCTCTTCCCTCGGTGGCTCGGGAATAGGGACTTTTACCCCATGGCGGACTCCGTGGTCGATGAGTCGCTGTGTCAGGCATTTAGCACTATCGAACGTGGCTGGGTTAGAAGACAACACATTTCCTTGGGTCGGAGCAGTCAGACCCCAAATGTATCTTTCTATCTTCTTTCTCTCCGAGGTAATCATCCTGGGGCATAGAGCTGCTAGTTCGCTGAACCGGTCAGTGTAGGTCACTATGTCTGAGCCGACCATAGTGAGATCCCACAGTTCTTGTTCCAGTTTTTGAATTTCACCTAACGGGCAGTATTCCTCCCGCATTAACTCTTTTAGGTTTTCCCAACCTAAAGAGTTAGCCATTGATAGGGTCAGTGACTTAACATGGCTGTTCCACCATGTTAGGGCCTTGCTAGAGAAGGTGCAGGCAGCAAACTTCACTTTGCTTCCTTCTGGGCATAAACAGATTTCGAAGATCGATTATGTTTTCTCGAACCATTGCGTGAGGGCAATGACTCCTTCAGTCCCATTAAAGGACAATGGCTGGCAATTGGTGAAGTCCTTGTAGGAGAACTCTCTCGAGCGCCCAGGGACCTCACCTTGAGTAGAATTCGTAGGCGTTTCACCTCCGCTGGTACTGATGGAGTGATATTGAGCCAAGGCTGTTGCCACAGCCGCAACCACTGCAGCGTTTATAGCTGCCATATCAATTTGCGAAGGAGGCGGCGTTGGAGTTATCAGAGTAGCGCGTCTGTTAGATCTGCGAGGAGGCATCTTTGCTAAAAGAATACAAAGATGAGACAGAATAAGTCTAAAGCAATGGATACAAGCCGAAAGCTGAAAAGACCTGGTTATCCTAATTCTGGATGTATCGGGTCCTTACTTCCACATGGTTCTAGAAACAATTCATAAAAGAGTCTATACCTAATAAACTCTATGAATTTGAAATAACTATCCTCAAATGAGTATCTGTTGCCTGAATAACTGTTACCAGCTGCATGTAAGAAAATAATCGTAACATATATAATGTGAGCAGTGTTTCCACTCGCTCATTAAATTAACCAGATTATTATTTATTAGTGTGACGTGTAAGACGTTTTGGTTACTTCGGCTGATCCCTGTTTGTAAACTTCTCATGAACTTGTTCTTGTTCCTCCTGGACTCTTCTGTTGTCTATTATGAGGAAGTGGTTACATCTATCTGGGCTTGCCGTGAGAGAATGAAAGTGACTAAAGAATCTATGAGCTTTAAGGTAACTTTATGGGGTGATCCTTACGGAGTCCTCCTATAATTGTACAAGGTACACAAGTTGG
Source organism: Lactuca virosa (assembly GCF_052849685.1). Classification (NCBI taxonomy): domain Eukaryota; kingdom Viridiplantae; phylum Streptophyta; class Magnoliopsida; order Asterales; family Asteraceae; genus Lactuca; species Lactuca virosa. Next base: position 361,327,613 of record NC_136433.1, on the reverse strand, counting down.
TATATATTTGAAGATTAAATAGACCTTCGAATAAGTGACCCTACCCCAACACTATACCCTTAAGAGGAATGGATAGCGAAGCGTAGACCACAGATTCTAAGTCTATAAGATCTTGGTTATATATAAAACTTTAGGAATATACTTTGCAAGATTATAGACCTATCTGCAAGGGTCTTTTAAGTTCTCACATAAGTTATTTATCTGGACTAAAATACTCCTATAGTATTCTAACTCTGAATGTACTTGTTCTGGAGTTCTCTTGACTGGTGTTCTGGTAAGTTTTAACACCGTTGCAACACCACATCATTCCCAAACACATGTCGGTCACATCTCGAATGAATATAGTTGATCATGCTATATTGATCATAGCTATGATTACATAACTGTTCAGGTTGACGACAGTGCCCAACCTTTAAATACTTTTAGTTCTGTTCTCCTCGTGACACTAGTTCTATTATGTACATGTATAAGCAAGTAGGTATATTTTTATAACTTGTAGTTATATTCTAATAATATATCATTATCCAGAGCACTTAAGCCCCAATGTATTTATAGCTGTATATCTTTTATCGGTTGATATACTTAGTTCACTATAAACAATGCTCTGATACCAATCTGTCACACCCCAAAACCAAACCGGCGGAATCGTTCGGGGGTGGAGGACGTCATGTTTAGTATCACGAGATATGTATATGGTAAGCAAGTAATGAACAACCATTTCATTTCGAAAGAAAGTGTTTACAATGTGTGTGTTCACAGCACGAGCACCTGTCTAATAGTCTCCTGAGAATACAAGTTATTTGAAAGAGTTGATCAGCAATTAAGCTGGTGAGTTCATAAGATTTTAGTGATATGAGTAAGCTGTAAAGTGTTGTTAAAAATGTAGATGTAAAATGATGTAAGTTGTGAGTTTTGTTTTGAAAAGATCGCCTGTTCCTCTAGAAAATCCTATATTTCCTACTTTGATGGAAGTTTAAGTAAAATAACACTACAATCCTTTCTATGGGTACTAAGCGGATACGAGTTATATAAGTCTCAGAGTAAACAAACAATCGGTTGTGCGCATCTGCCCTAAGTTCACAACCAAACGAGGAACATAAATTAAGGCGGATAGCACACATCCTATTGGTTGTTAGATCATCGTCGTATATATCCCTAGTGTAAACACTTGTTACTCATGGAGTTAATTGTAATGGTTCCTTTGTATCTAATGAAAAGTTCTTTAAGAAAACCCTTATTTCTTATAATAAAATAGTGACCACAGTGACTACTTTTATAATTGCTTAGTTTATACTGCTATATATAATCTAATATCGGAGAGAAAGTTAATTGAGTGAGTCTGCCTTAAGCCCACAACCAAACGAGGAACAGGAAGTAAGGCGGAAAACACACATCCAACTACCTATTGGGTATTAGTTTTATATATAAACATGATGTATAAACTAAGGTATTATAGAGTTACTCACCTAAGGTCTTTTAATTTGTACTGGTTTAATAAAATGGATTAAACCCTTTACTGGGAAGTTTCTAGTTTTGTACACCAAAAATACTGAAAGTATGTTTTGTACTAGAAAAACTGTGCTTTGACTATGTGTCCTATAACCTGACCCATACCTGGTACCCTTATGATGTCTTAATGTATACTAAGCATACATATATATAGAATTGGGTAGAAAATAGATTGGGTGAATTCGTTCCAAGCCCACAACCAAACGAGGAACAGGAAATGAAGCGGAGAGCACACATCCTGTTACCTGTCGGACTGTATTAGTATATATATATATATATATATATATATATATATATATATATATATATATATATATATATATATCCTGTGGTGTATACATTAAGGAATCATAAGACTAGCACTATGGTCCTTTCTCTTAATCGTAGCCTTCTACCAAGGCATCTTCTGTGATGTGCTACACTCGAGTGTTCCGTTTGGCGTTTGTAAAAATGTAAATTTTCCCTTGTTTATAACTATCTTAACTAGAAAATAGTTCGACTTTCAAGTGGTACTGTCACTTTATGAAAGTAATGGGCAATGTAAGTACACAGTTGTCGTTTATAATGACATGCGGATGTACTAATAACCTAAAAACATATTTGTTTTATTATGGTTATAATGTGAAGGCTAGAACCCCTACTAAACGCTCTCCCTGTCAAGAGATTAAGGGAACCAAACGCGACCTCTGCAAATTCTTGCAAGCTGTGTAATTCACATTAAAGTATATGATCATGTATACCCAATATAACTATCACCTTTTGTTTAAAACAATGAGTTAGCGATTCATTGGTATAATTAGATCCTGTATGTGTTTTCCTAATTGTGTGTTCTCTCTGTATGGTATTGTTTGATTCTCTTCACTATATGTTCTGTATGGTATTGTTTGATTCTCTTCACTGTGTGTTTGACTCATGTATGAACTGGCTCTTTGTGTGCTTCATTGTACTAGAAGTAATGAATAGCATTCTCCTAAACTATACCTATTATAGTTTACTAATGTTCTACTTGGACTGTTATTGAAAAGACTTATTTATCTACTAAGTTATGCTTGTACTTTAAAAACGGAGTTTTGTATAACTATAAAGTAACATAACTTTAAAAGAGTTTTTGAAATATTTTGACAACTTATAAATGACATAAGTAACATTTTGAAAGATGCTTAATAACAAACATTTACACAATTATCATTGTGTTCAACTTGTATCCCCCCTTTAAAACAGTTAAAACAGTTAAATGATTCATTACGGGGTATGAACTCACCTGATGTGGGTGATTCAATCGGGTATGTGTGTAAGGATGAGAAGTTCCACGAATGAAGTCCCGAGACACAATAAGTCCTAAAGGACATATAAGGACACGTATTGACATGAATATAGTGTTTATAAACAACTATATGAAGGGAAACACCTTCCGGGACTAGGAAAACACCTTGATCAAGTGTTGTAAGTACTAAGGATTGCATCTAAGGGTTGTATGGCATGGCATTGGAGTTTATGGCCCAAGGACCACTCCTTATGGAGTTTACGGCCTAAGGTCAATTACCCCATGAGTTTACGGCCGTAAACGCATGGTACTAAGTGCCATTGGGTGTTTTGAGGTCTTATAAGTCAAGATTGAGCATCCAATGATCAAGTCCAGGCCTTAGGAAGCATTAGGGGCACAATATCACCCCTTTATAGAGTTTACGGCCTAAGGACCATTTCCTTATGAGTTTATGGCCGTAAACTTTATGTGGACATGTTTTCTTTGATGTTTAAGGTCTTTAACAATGCAAGGATGTGATCTAGGCTAGGTTCTAGGCATAAGGAAGGAAATTAGGGCAACATTGCACTCTTATAGGGAGTTTACGGCCTTGGGAGATCCTTGGCCGTAAACTCTCTCCCAACCCTTGATTCTTGATGTTTCTAAGACCTAAACCTGTTAAATCTAGAACATAACAAGTTAGAATAAGAGTACTTACGATATATGGGCTTGAATGGTCGGTTTTGGCCAAAAACACTAGTGTGTGTTCTTGGTGTTTCTTGAAGATCTAAACAAACATGATTTCCATGGATGAAATCAATGTATGTAGCTAGTTAATAAGATGTATCAACAAATCAAGGGATAGAACACTTACTCTTTTGAAGATTTAGGAAGGAAATCTTGATGATACTTGAGATGATTTGAATAAATTGGCCAAGGAATGAAAGAAATGACTAGAAATGACCAAATGCCTTATATATGCTCTTGAGTTTACGGCCACATGAGTTTACGGCCGTAAACTCATGGTCTTGTGGCCGTGAACTCATTTTGATGAGGTTAAGGTTTGCTTTGCTACATTGTGGATCTAGCAGGTACTTTCTAACACTTATTCCTTAAGTGTATTAGGCTCAAAACTCCTTAGAATGACCTTTAACCGGGCTAGAACTCAGTACTAATGAGTTTGACACTCATTTGAGTTGATTGACTGGGCTTTAAAAGTAAAAAAATTTCGGGTTGTCACATAAAATGGGTGCAAGTTAGCCACCCTAGCTGGAATTTCACATCTTGGAGCCATTTCCTGCAAAACAAGAAACAAAACAAACAAAACAGAGAATATCCAGCAGAGTAGAATTAAACAGCATAAGGTCTCATCATGCCCAAAATTCACATCGTGAATTCCTAGGAATTCACGCCGTGAGTTCGACAATCCCAGTTGAATCTGTCACGGCAGCAAATAAAATCGATCCAATTATATGTTTGGGGTTTACTCCTAGAACAATCCTAAGCACAATCCAGTCACATGCAATGGTTATAACACGAAATTTAGGGCAACATTTCATCAATTAAACCAAACACAAACCCTAGCCCTATATTTAACAATTAAAGAAAAATTAACCTTTAGAATAAAGAAATCGATACCTTAAAGTGTATATTACATAAGAAAAAATGGAATATTGAGTTTTATGTAGCCGTAATCGGAATGGGGGGGACCAGCACAAAACAGCTTCACTTCGTGGGAATGGAGAAGTGAGTTAGGTCAAATGGGATCTGGTCTTTATCTGTGGTCCCGTGTCTTTTTCAGAGTTCACGTCATGAATGTTTAATGACTCACGTCATGAGGCGTTATGGGCTAGTCAGATGGGTCATCTAATTAATCAGCAAATGAGCCAGAGTATCTATTGGACTAACAGAAATAGTGGTCCATATACCTTCTGGACTCACGTCATGAGGCATATGCACTCACTTCGTGAATTCTGTCTGGGAAAATAATTTCTTAATAAATCCAATTTTTTTTATTAACTACAAATCTTAATTAATTACCACTTAATTCAGGGACCCTACACTTAATGTTTTTACCATGCATAAGATTACTTAGATGATGAGATGATCAATTCCCTAAAAACTAAAAATTGAAAAACTAAAACGAAAAGAAATTCAAACCAGGCTTGGGTTGCCTCCCGAGAAGCACTTCTTTTTGATGGAGTCGTGAGCCGGACTCCGGGACTCCTCACGTTGAGCTTTCAGAAGAGTCCATCACCAACTGTCCTTTTTGCTCCTTCCATCGCCTTTTGTAAGGTTCAAATCGTCTAATATACGCTTTTTTCGAATTCTCCTTCTTAGCTTTTTTTCTCGCCTTCATCAAGCTTGCGTTTTGTCCCTTTATTTCCTTGCAATTTTTCTTCATTCTTCTTGAGCTCCATAGGAATCTTCTCTTCTTTTACCACTGGACTCGTCTCCTTAGAAGTAACCACGTCTTCATCACTCGACCCCAAGTCTTCACTTTCCTCACTCACCAAAGATGTTGGAGTCTTATAAGCAAATACCTCAAAAACAAGTGGAACAGGTGCTCTTGGTTTGGTGCGTTTAACTTGCCAAATCTCTTCTTCCATAAGCTTTTCTAATTCTTCAAGTTCATCTTCTTCATCAATGTTGAAGACCTCACCTTGAACACCACTTCCTTGGAATCTATCTTGTACTCCAAAAGTTTCCTCTTCATCTCCAACTCTCAAAGTAAGCTTGGACTCGTGAATATCAACCAAGGCTCTAGCAGTATTAAGTAATGGGCGACCAAGAATGATTGGGACATTGACATCTTCCTTCATGTCCATAACCACAAAATCAACTAGGAAAACGAATTTCCCAATTTTCACCAGGATGTCTTCTACAATGCCCCTAGGATGAGTCACTGAACGATTGGCCATGTGAATGGTCATTCTTGTAGCCTTCATCTTCTGAATATCCAACTTCTGATAAAATGAATAAGGCATCAAATTTATGCTAGCCCCAGAATCAGCTAAACAATAAGTCTTCAAATTGTTCCCAAACTCACATGGAAGAGTGAGACGTCCAGGATCTCCCATCTTCTTAGGTAACTCTCCCAACGACTTTTGAGATTTGCTCACTTAGAATCACCGTGGAATTCTTCTTCAACTGCTGACGAGTATCTATCAAGTCTTGTAGGAACTTTGCATACTCGGGAATTTTAGATAATGACTCGATAAAAGGAGTATTTATCGGAATACCCTTTACTTGCTTTATAAACTCCAAATGCTCCCTTTCTAGTGGACTAAGATTAGCACGAGACGGAAAAGGTAAAGGCGGACGATAAGCCGAAACAATTTCTGAATTTTTCTGTTCAGACTGGTCCCACATCGTGAGCATAGAAGGCTTACGTCGTGAGTTCGGTGTTTCAGCAACATTTTTATTTTCGAGCCTTGGCTTTTTCGGTTTCGGATCGACTAGTTTTGGCTCCACTTCTAAAGCTTCTAAGAACTCAAAGATTGCCTCTTCTTCAGTATCAATCACCATGACATGAGATTGAGTCTTCTTTTCTGGAAATTGTGGGGATAACTTCTCGTTCAGCAAAGTTGTTAGTTGACCAAGTTGGGCTTTGAGGTTATGGATCGATGCTTGCTGATTTCTTAATGATGCTTGCTGGTCAATCATCATTGCCTGATGATTTTTCATCATAGATTGTTGTTCCTTCATCATTATTCTTTGATCCTTCAATGTTGCATCTGTATCATCATGCATTTTCTCTGAAGCCTCCATAAAACGAGCTAACATATTCTCTAAATCAACTTTCTTCTTAGCTGGTGGTTGCTCTTTTTGGTAGAAGCCTCGACCAGTCTGCCTGTATTTCTCCTCCTTCGGCTTCTTGTATTCATCATATGGCATGTAACAACATAATTTTTCAAACCAATTTTTTTCATTTTAAAATCACATAAAACTCATATATTATATATCATAAAAACCATAATTATCTCAAGTCAACATAAATCCATAAAAAAAGTCAAATCCCAGAATCCCCGATGTAATCTCGAACAGATGTGTACAATCATGTCGGTGCCTTCCCGCGATCCTCTGCGGTACCTGAAACACATAACACATAACACGGTAAGCACGAAGCTTAGTGAGTTCCCCAAAATACCACATACAACAATTAGCCACTCGAGGCTATAACTATATTTGACCCTCTGGTCAGTGTGTCTCAGTGGGACCCTCCAGTCCGACAACTCTGGTGGACCCTACAGTCCTAACTCTGTAGACCCTCTGGTCCTAACCCTGTGGACCCTCTGGTCCTAACTCTATAAACTCTGAATAATACATAGCAATAATCACATAGAAATAATGCAATATATAGTGAGAAGACTCACCTTGAAGTGAGCAAGCTAATACACCTCATACACGAATCACCGATCTAGCCTCCGCCTAATACATGCGATGATTATATCTAATTAAACCATAATACTAATAAACTCATTCTAACCCCTCTCTAACTCTTAGTAAGGTAAAAAGACCCTTCTACCTCTCCATGGTCCCCATTGCTCATATTTGGTCAAAGCTCCAAAAGTCAACAAAAAGTCAGACTTGAGTCAACAATCCATGTTGATTCAACTCGTCGAGTGCACCGGGAAGACTCGTCGAGTTCCCTAGTTCCCTCAGGGACCTTATGAAGACCAACTCTACACGTCGAGTAGGCCCGCCTACTCGTCGAGTCACAACGTGCTCACACTTATCGGTACAAACCCCAAGCAACTCGTCGAGTCAGCTCATGGACTCGGCGAGTGCATCCAGTCTATATTCCCATTCAGACGTTTTAGGGCAGATCTATCACTCCAAACTCTAGATCTAGGCTCCTTAGGCTAGAATGTCACATAAAGCTTCGATCTTTACGTTCATGCATGGCATATTTGCTCCAATATGCCATTACAAGCTCCAAAGAAGGTTGAAAGCACATGAGTGCCTCTAGCTCAATAAAGCTTGACTCTTTGGGCTCTCAAGGCCTCCTATAGTCCAGATCTGAGGTCCTAACCTCAAACCATGCTCAAATAACTCAAGGACACAAGATGATTGGAAGAAAACCCTAAAAGCTCCCAAAATGGGATCTAACAAACGGGAGGTCAAGATGAGAGCTTTATACCTCTGAATAGCAGCAAATGACCGAAGAATGCAAGATCCACAACCTCTTCTTGATTAGATTCACCAAATCTTCCAATCTTTCCTCCAAAAAGCTGAAGAATGCTCAAGATGGCCTCTCTCTCTCTATGCATGAAAAGGGCAGGTTAGGGTTTCTCTTTGGGGAAGGTGGCCGCAAAGGAGGCTATAAGTGCCTTTAAATAGGTCTCAAACCTGGGGATCTAGGGTTTTCACTCCCAACGCTTACTCGGCGAGTCTACTCCCGGACTCGTCGAGTAGATCATTAAATCCACGTGGCCATCCCGTCTCTACTCGGCGAGTTATAGCACCAACTCGTCGAGTAGGTCAATGATCCTCAAAAATAAATACTTACAATAATATACCTGGGAATCTGGATGTTACAATTCTCCCCCACTAGAATCAGACTTCGCCCTCGAAGTCATGCTCCCGCATCTCTGACTCCGGCTCCCAAGTCAAATCGGACCCTCTCCGATGCTGCCACTGGACCTGAACCAGGGGCACCTCCTTCTTCCTCAGAACTTTCACCTTTCGATCCATGATCACGATCGGCCTCTTAATATAATTCAGGCTCGCATCTACCTGAATGTCCACCAGCGGTACCACTGTCGTTTCGTCGGTTACACACTTCCTCAACTGGGATACGTGGAAGGTGTTATGGATCCGACTCAACTCTGCAGGTTGCTCTAAACGATACGCTACCCTACCCACTCTGGCGGTCACCCTAAAAGGACCGATGTATAGGGGCCCAAGCTTACCCCGTTTCCTAAATCGGATCACCCCTTTCCAAGGGGATACCTTCAGAAGGAAAAAGTATCCAACCTGAAACTCGAGCTCGGATCGTCACCTGTCTGCATAACTCTTCTGGCGACTCTGGGCCGTCAGTAACCTCTGCCTAACATGCTGAATCTGTTCGATCGTCTTGAGCACTATCTCAGTGCTACCCATCACTCGCTGTCCCACCTCTCCCAAACAGATGGGAGTCCGACACCTCCTACCATAAAAGAGCTCGAATGGAGGCATACCAATGCTGGAATGGTGACTGTTATTGTAAGAAAACTCAGCCAAGGGTAAGTAGGTGTCCCAACTTCCTCCAAAATCCATAACACATGCACGCAGCATGTCCTCCAGCGTCTGAATCGTTCGCTCGCTCTTCTCGTCTGTTTGCGGATGATACGCGGTACTGAAGTGTAACTGGGTACCCAACTCCTCATGGAACTTCTTCCGGAACCTGGAAGTAAAACGCACGTCTCGAACTGACAATATCGAGGTCGGAACTCTGTGCCAAGCTATCACCTCCCTCACATAAATCTCAACCAATTTCTCCGCAGAAGAGCTCTTACTAATAGCAAGGAAGTGATCACTTTTCGTCAGTCGATCCACAATCACCCAGATCGCGTCAACTCCACGTGCAGTCCTTGGTAACTTGGTGATAAAGTCCATTGAGATCTGCTCCCACTTCCACTGGGGGATCTTTAAAGGCTGTAATGGTCCATGTGGCCGTTGATGCTCTGCCTTGACCCGACGGCAGGTCAAGCACCTCTCAACTAACCAAGCAACATCCCGCTTCATACAGGGCCACCAATAGTCTCTCTTCAGGTCTAAATACATCTTAGTGGCCCCGGGGTGGATAGAGAACCTCGATCTATACGCCTCCTCCATCAGTATATGCCAAGCTCCGCCCATATAGGGCACCCAAATTCGCCCTCGAAAAGTCATAAGTCCTCGGATGTCCGTCATAAACTCGGACACTTGTCCAATCACCCGCTCCCTCTTGCGGTTCTCTGGTTTCACGCCTCCGCTTGGGCCTCTCGGATGGTATCTAAGACTGGAGTCATCACCATCATCCTCATACATACATCTCGGATCAGAGCACTCTCGGTCTTGCGGCTTAGGGCGTCGGCTACCACATTAGCCTTGCCCGGATGATACAGGATCTCGCAGTCATAGTCTTTCATCACATCCAACCATCTCCTCTGTCTCATATTTAGGTTGGGCTGATCCATGAGATACTTCAGGCTCTTGTGGTCCGTGTATATGATACACCGAACCCCATACAAGTAGTGGCGCCAGATCTTGAGGGCGAAAACCACCGCCTTTAACTCTAGGCTGTGGGTGGGATATCTCGTCTCATGAGGCTTCAACTGCCTCGATGCGTATGCTATCACGTGTCCCCTCTGCATTAGCACCGCACCCATCCTGGATATAGATGCATCACAATAAACCACGAAGTCCTCCATTCCCTTGGGAAGAGCTAACACTGGGGCTTCGCACAACCTCTGGCTAAGAGTCTCAAATGAGGTCTGCTGCTCGGGACCCCAAGTAAAAGTAACGCCCTTCCGGTTCAACCTGGTGAGGGGGACGGCAATCTTAGAGAAATCTCTGATAAACCTCCGGTAGTAGCCGGCCAATACCAGAAAGCTCCTAATCTCTGTGGGGGATCTCGGCACCTCCCACCTCATAACTGCCTCAATCTTGGCCGGATCGACCAAAATCCCATTCTGATTAACGAGGTGTCCTAGGAACTGGACCTCTCGTAACCAGAAATCACTCTTGGAGAATTTGGCGTATAGCCTCTCCGATCTCAGAACTCCCAAAACTTCTCTAAGGTGCTCCTCATGCTGTTCCCTGGACCTCGAGTACACAAGGATATCGTCAATGAACACGATCACCGATCGATCCAACATGGGTCTGCACACCCGTTTCATGAGGTCCACGAATGCTGCCGGTGCATTGGTGAGCCCAAAAGGCATCACCACAAACTCGTAATGCCCATAACGAGTCCTAAAAGCTGTCTTCTGAATATCCTCCTCGCGTATTCTCATCTGATGATATCCTGATCTCAAATCAATCTTGGAAAACCAAGATGCACCCTGCAACTGGTCGAATAGATCGTCGATCCTCGGAAGTGGATAACGGTTCTTGATCGTCAGCTTGTTCAACTCCCGGTAATCAATGCACATCCGTTGTGAACCATCCTTTTTCCTAACAAAAAGGATCGACGCTCCCCATGGCGAGCTACTCGGTCGTATAAAACCCTTCCCCAACAGCTCCTGAAGCTGCGAGGATAACTCTTGCATCTCGGGCGGCGCAAGACGATAAGGAGCCTTGGCAATACGCGCCGCTCCCGGAACTAAATCAATTCGGAATTCCACCTGCCTCTCGGGAGGCACCCCTGGTAACTCTTCGGGAAAAACATCCGGAAACTCACTCACTATCGGAACCTCATCAGAAGAATTTGGCCTCTCAGCAGTAACCCGCGTATCCATCACATACGCCAGAAAACCCATGCAACCCTGCTGTAAACTCTGTCTTGCTCGAGTAGCAGAGCAGAAAGCTGATCCAGATCGGGTAACCTCGCCATATACTGTAAGCACTCCCCCACTAGGGTATCGTATGGTCACCAACTGACGCTTGCAGTCGATTACCACTCCGTACCGGCTCAACCAGTCCATACCCACAATGACATAAACGTCACCCATCGCTATCGGTACCAAATCTGTCAGAAATTCAACACCAAAAATCTCGAGTACACATCCCCGGATCACATCAGTGGCAAACACCGTACGCTCATCAGCTATAGAAACTCTCAGAGGCCGACTCAACGGCTCACGTCTGATACTGATGTGGTAACTACACGCTAATGATACGAACGATCGACTCGCACCCGAGTCAAATAACACTAAGGCAGGTATAGAACTCACCAGAAAAGTACCTACGTATATCACAATATAAGCACATATAACTCCAAATAGAGTAACAAAAGAATACATACCGGCCACGACGTCGGGTGCTGCGTGGACCTCCTCTGCTGTCAGCTAAAAGGCTCTCTTGCGAGCCTTTGGTGCCTCGGCCTTAGCTGGCCGACTCTCTTTAGCTCGAATAGTAGCAGGTGCAACTATCTGCGCTGATCCCTGAAGCAGCTACAGGCACTCGATCTTCCGATGGCCAGTCTGGTTGTAGTGAAAGCAAACTGCAAATCCCTTAGGGCAGTCCTTCGCTATGTGCCCCTCCTTGCCACACTTGTAGCAAGACCCTGCTCGACATATCCCCTCATGACCCTTGCCGCACTTTCCACAAGTGCGACCCTTCTGACCTCCTGACCTCAAATCAACGGACTTTGCCCGCTTGGCTTCCGGCTGAGACTGTGCCGACCGCCGATCCCTCCCCTGAGACTCCGCCTCCTCCCTGGCCTGAGTCTCTAGCTCAATCTCCCTTTTCCGGGTATTTGCCTGAAGCTCAGCAAATGACCGATAAGATGAGTTTGCCACGAACTCACAAATATCCCTCCTCAGAATGCTCAAATACCGACTCACACGTGCCTGCTCGGTAGACACGTGCTCAGGGCAGAACAACACCCTCTCATGGAACATCCTCGTAATCACTGTCACAGACTCTGTCCTCTACTTGAGGGACAGAACTCCTGGGCCAACTGTTCCCTCTCCACTGGGGGAACGTACTCATCTCTGAACATCGTAGTGAACCTCTCCCAAGTCATGGCAGTGTGCTCTGCATGAGTAAAATGAGTTGTCACAAACTTCAACCAATCCTTCGCTCCCAAGCGAAGCTGGTTCAGCGCGAACCGTACCCTCAAGTGCTCTGGACAAGAACAAGTGTAGAAACACCCCTCGATATCAGAAATCCATCTCATAGCAGTAATCGGGTCCTGCGTCCCATCAAACTCTGGTGGCTTCGTGTTGCTGAACTCCCGGAACAACAACGAGTCACCCCCCTATGGGCTAGCAGCAGCGACAGCTGCAGTGGCGGCAGCAACAGCAGCCTGAGTGACAGCTGCGTATCGCTCATCAAATGTCTCAATTAGGGTGGTCTTGATAGACCCAAACATCTCGGGAATATCTGCTCGGATGGCTGCGGCTACCTCCTCATGAATCATCCTCCGAATCTCACCGTCACTGGTACCACTGCCCCGTGCGTTGTGGCGCGTACTCACCATGACGTCTATGAAATACAACACAAAATTATCAGAGACTTGCTCGAGTATACTCACACTTGATCACTCCCCTACTTGTTCCCTGGCATCCCAAAGATTCTTACTTGGATTGGTCATCGACCCGATGCTTCTAGTAGTACAGGCCCAATACTACCTTCCACACCGCATCGATAATCACCGCGAGTCCTCCTAGGATTCCAGATAGCAAGTATTCTATATCTCGCCGAACCCAGACTACTCTCATAAGCTCATTCCTGCTACATACTCGTTCTCAAAACAAATCACAAGTAGCAGAAACTCCTAGGCTAAGGCATCACAAATCAGGCCACTCTAGTCCTAAAATATTAAATACCTAACCTACTCTCTAGCATGCCTAATATATCTCATAATATCTCATAAATATCTCTTAACACAGAAAGTAAGGGTATTTTGGGAAATCACCGTTCGGGTTCTGGCTGATTGTACACATCACTCTTTCTCGTTTTTCTCTTAGAACTCTTGCTCGTTTTTAGAAAAATCGTTTCTCATGGAAATATTTTCTCAAATCCTCAGTTTGAGTCCAGACTTACCCGAAGGTGCATCCGAATCCCTCAAACCAAGGCTCTGATACCAACTTGTAACAACATAATTTTTCAAACCAATTTTTTTCATTTTCAAATCACATAAAACTCATATATTATATATCATAAAAATCATAATTATCTCAAGTCAACATAAATCCATAAAAAAAGTCAAATCCCATAATCCCCGATGTAATCTCGAACAGATGTGTACAATCATGCCGGTGCCTTCCCGCGATCCTCTGCGGTACCTGAAACACATAACACATAACACGGTAAGCACAAAGCTTAGTGAGTTCCCCAAAATACTACATACAACAATTAGCCACTCGAGGATATAACTCTATTTGACCCTCTGGTCAGTGTATCTCAGTGGGACCCTCCAGTCCTACAACTCTGGTGGACCCTACGGTCCTAACTCTATGGACCCTCTGGTCCTAACCCTATGGACCCTCTGGTCCTAACTCTGTAAACTCTGAATAATACATAGCAATAATCACATAGAAATAATGCAGTATATCACAGTAAACAAATAACATATAAGATACTCTATCACATAACTCTGGTTACCACTCTAGGCATTTATAGTGAGAAGACTCACCTTGAAGTGAGCAAGCTAATACACCTCGTACACGAATCACCGATCTAGCATCCGCCTAATACATGCGATGATTATCTCTAATTAGACCATAATACTAATAAACTCATTCTAACCCCTCTCTAACTATTGGTAAGGGAAAAAGACCCTTCTACCCCTCCATGGTCCCCATTGCTCATATTTGGTCAAAGCTCCAAAAGTCAACAAAAGTCATACTTGAGTCAACAGTCCATGTTGACTCAACTCGTCGAGTGCACCGGGAAGACTCGTCGAGTTCCCTGGTTCCCTCAGGGACCTTATGAAGACCAACTCTACACGTCGAGTAGGCCCGCCTACTCGTCGAGTCACAGCGTGCTCAGACTTATCGGGACAAACCCCAAGCGACTCGTCGAGTCAGCTCATTGACTCGGCGAGTGCATCTAGTCTATTTTCCCATTCAGACGTTTTAGGGCAGATCTATCACTCCAAACTCTAGATCTAGGCTCCCTAGGCTCGAATGTCACGTAAAGCTTCGATCTTTACGTTCATGCATGGCTTATTTGCTCCAATATGCCATTACAAGCTCCAAAGAAGGTTGAAAGCACATGAGCTTGCCTCTAGGTCAATAAAGCTTGACTCTTTGGGCTCTCAAGGCCTCCTATAGTCCAGATCTGAGGTCCTAACCTCAAACCATGCTCAAATAACTCAAGGACACAAGATGATTGGAAGAAAACCCTAAAAGTTCCCAAAATGGGATCTAACAAACAAGATGTCAAGATGAGAGCTTTATACCTCTGAATAGCAGCAAATGACAGAAGAATGCAAGATCCATAGCCTCCTCTTGATTAGATTCACCAACTCTTCCAATCTTTCCTCCAAAAAGCTCAAGAATGCTCAAGATGGCCTCTCTCTCTCTCTATGCACAAAAATGGCAGGTTAGGGTTTCTCTCTGGGGAAGGTGGCCGCAAAGGTGGCTATAAGTGCCTTTAACTATGTCTCAAACCCGAGGATCTAGGGTTTTCACTCCCAGCGCCTACTCGGCGAGTCTACTCCCGGACTCGTTGAGTATATCATTAAATCCACGTGGCCATCCCGTCTCTACTCGACGAGTTATAGCTCCAACTCGTCGAGTAGGTCAATGATCCTCAAAAATAAATACTTAAAATAATATACCTGGGAATCCGGATGTTACATGGCAGCCACTCCTTCTTTGATTTTCTCCAGTCTTCATCAAACTTATCGCCACTAGAATAGCAAACTTGAGCCTTTTTGTTCCCATATTCATCCAAGTGGCAGTCCTTAGTCAAGTGTGGACCATTGCATCTCTCACAACCAACTCTAATTGCATGAATTGATTGGTCCATTTGGGTCAACCTCGAGTCCATATTATTTAGCATTGCCATCATAGCAGCCATTTCTTCAGAATGTGCACCCCCACTTGTTGAGAGAAAAAGTTGAGAGACACACTTGAACAAACGTTAGTACAAGTTGATATTGCAGAAATTAAAGTTAATCTCAAATGATCATAAAGCTCAACAATAATATAAGTTAGAGTTAGATAGTTAGATGATTAGTTGCGGAATGATAAGGAAATATAAAAGACAAAAAGTATTATATCAAGTAAACACTTAAGTTGATTCTTAACAAGGAATGCAATCAGACCAAGTTAGTGAGTGAGATCAAGCTTAGTGATTAAGTCTAGAAAAGACTTGCTCTACAAGAGAGATTACAAGGAGTTACGATTATATTTGAGTGATAAGATAGTAGAGAGAGAAGAGTAATAAGATTAAAGATGCGTAAGAGAGGTGTATTCATTGAGAAATGGAGAACTCTATTTATAGAGTCTCGAAGATTACATACAGCCTAATCTGTTTGAGTTGCCACGCAGGGCACTACGGATAAAAGAAAGTACTTATACAAGGAACAGATAAACGACTGAATCTAAGAACTGATGACGTTGATTGCGGATGCTGATCTGACTGCGGGTAGAAATTGACTGCGGTTCCATAAGCATCTTCAGATCTCTTCTAATTTTAAGAGGGTCACTTTTAATGTTCCAATAATTTCCCCCTAAGTGACCTCTTCAACTTTTCTTTCAAGTGTTGAGCTTGAGGAACTTGATAAGGATCCACCAGAACTTCCTGACTTCTTTGAGCCATGCAACCCTTCTTGATATTTCAAACTTCACTTCAGCAGTCGTATGCTTGGATTTGTTGACTGCGGCCTGAATAATCTCCAACTGCTTCCGGGTCATATGATTCATGGTAGTCATCGGGATGAAGTATTTAGTTTCATCATTTAATCGTTTGAAGATGACTCCAAGATCCGAGAAGTTGGTTGCTCCAAGGGATCTTTCTTGAAAGCCTTCAGTCAGGACCGGGGCTGGTTCAAGAGGAGGAAGATTGAATTTTTGAGCAAGTGCAGGGTGGATATCAGCATCGATCTTTGCGAATTCGCACACAGTCTCTTTGAGGAAGGTACAGGCCCTTTTATAAGCGATCTTCATCCTTGGGTGCTTCTCAGACTTATTCTGAAATACCTTTTCACTCAGGAAGATTTCTTCCGGGTTCATGGAAGGGAAGTCAGCTTGGGTTCGGACATAGTCTGAGCTTCTTCTTGTAAGAGTGTACTGGATGAACTCTGCCTTCATGAACTTTCTAGGCTTGTAATTCTTGACTGCGGAGGGTCTGTCATTTGACCAGATTCTCTCTATAGAGGACCCATGTTTGGCATGAAAGCTGTTGAGTCTCTCAAACTCTAAGGGTAACCTCTTATCATCAGGGATACTACGGTCAAAGGGCCCAAACACAGTGAAGTATTTGGCGTTGGGAGAGATAGGAATATCCCAATAACCGTCAGTGGGAGGTTCAGCGTATGTGAGGTAGGGCTTATAATCGTCATCCTGTATTCTTCTGTGAGGATTGACCCATGAGTTGATGAGGGATTCATCCATTGTAATGTCAACTCCATTTTCCCTCCAGATCATCTCAGCAAATTTAGCTGATCTCCAGTCAGCTTTCTTCTATTTTGTTGCGGGAGAGTCGTTTGAGTGATCTGATGACATGTGGGAAGCTAGGTTTTTTAAATGAGGGGGAGTCTCGGGTCTTTCAGGAGAAGAATGAAGTTTTTGAATTGGTGAATGTGATGGAGATTGCGGTGGAGTTTTAATTGGTGGTTGTTGCGGTGGAGATTAATGAGTTGGACTCTTTTGAGGAGAAGGTTGCGGTGAAGATTGAGGAGTAGGAACTTTTTCATTTATGACTGGGGAGCTCCTATGTTGGTGCGGATGGGAATGTTGGTGAGAGAATTGATCCGAGCTTTGTCTTTGGTCTTCACTTCCCCCTCTTGAGGAAGGAGCAACCGGTACTTCCTCAAGCCATTGACGAAGACCATCAATTTTACCACAAACTTGGTTAAATTGTGCCTTAAGAGCATCCGCAAGTTGTTGGTTGTTTGGGATTGCGGGGTTGAAGAGCAAACGATGAATTTCCTTGGTGAGTTGCAGAATTTCAGGACCGTGGAAGTTGGAAGATAGTGACCTGTGGAGATTGTTGATTGTTGACAATAAGACAGAGATTGCGGATTACGCATTGTGCGTTTCGTCAACAATTTTCTGAGACTGCGCAGACTGGTCCTTAATGATGGTCTGAAGATCCTATTTGATGGAGGATACTTCAGAGATGAGTTTTTCAGAAATGGAGATGAAGTGTTGATGATCAGCCTTGCGGTTGTTGTCTAGGGCCCAGATCCCCATTTCCACTTTGAGGGAGATGCGTTCTGCAGCAAGACGTTATTTCGCTTCAAGTCTTTCGATGCGGTCAATGAGAGACTGCGGGCTAGGAGATTCGTCTGATTGTGGTTGGGAAGATTTGACTGTAGCCAGAATTTGATCTACTTTGCTTTGTAGAGACATAAATTCTTTTTGGGAGACTGCTTGCTTCTTTTTCTTCTTCTTCTCCTTGGGCTTTGACGTCGAGTGCTGAGATCCGCTAGACTCTTCTTCTTCGAAAAACATCATAACATCTTCCGACTACTCTGGTTGATTGACTTCATTTGGATCGAAGTCATCGAAGCCAAAGATTGGTGCTGAGCTGACTTCGACTGCAGTACCGTCCTCTTGAGAGTTATTATGAGCAGTGGTAGGAGGAGGCTTGGATGAACCTGCATTAGTTGGATTGGCCTGAGCTTTGCGGACAGTCTCAGCCATTTCTTCCATCCAGTCGTGGACCTTTTGAATTGTGGCAACCGTATTGGCGTTGCTAATGGCGTTGGCCCAGTATTTGGCTACAGTTTCAATCTCCTGCTGCTTCTGTTGAAGCTGCTTGGTTTGTTGGTCCTTTCTTGCTTGAAATGCCCTACGGAAAGCGGCATATTTCAGAATATCGGATTCTGAGACCGGATTGTAATGCCTCCAAGAGTCATTTGATTCATCACCGTCAAATCCTTGAAAACGCACCGAGGTGTCCCTCGGGTTCACAGATCCTTGCACATTTGTGCTCACTGTGCCTAAACCACCTGTATTAGATGTAAGTAGAGTAGGATTTCCGGAGCTTCCTCGGTCTCCTTCACCCATGGTCAAGTTTGGCCTCAGCTCCGTTCTGTCTTGGGCTGAAGAATCGCCCTGCGGTTGGGTAGGTGTTTAGAGTGTTTGGATTACAGAGCCTAAAATGGAGCGCAACTTTGATTCTTGAAAGAAGTGTAGTCTGGAAGCCCTAAAGACCTTAGGGCAAGAAGAACCAATTAGATCCTCTTGGGATCTAGGTGGGGTTGAGTCTCCACGTTGAGATGAAACGAGCACACTTTCTGTGTTTGAGTGGCTAGAAAGGGTAGTAGCAAATGGGTTTGCGGGAACCCTAAGAACTACCGGAGTCTTTTGAGAGACTACGGTATCGTTCCGATCACACATTTGGCTAGTGGATTTGGTTTTCCTTTTCTTGAGAATGGCAATGGGAGCAGAGTCAGGATCAGAATCATCAGAAGAATGATTAGATTGGGAGGCATTTTCTAATGATACAACTTGTTGGATTTTTCGTTTCTTTGAGGGTTCTACTTCCTTGGGAGTTTTGGCTTTCTTGGAAGCTTTGTGTTTCCTGTGTGTTTCACCGGTTGAATGTGTTCTTGCTTTACTGTGGGGGCCTTTCTTTGGAGAAACCAGTTGTTTGATCCTTGAGGCATTGGATAGAGTAGTAGAAGATGGAACTACGGATCGTTCTGGTTGGTTGGGTGCGGTTGAGGCTAGTATGTTTTGACTTGGAAGAGGCAGCGTAGAAAGGTATGGGGCAATACCTTTCGTAGCCTCTATGTGATCCGTGACTATTTGGGTCTCAAGTCCAACCGTAGTAAGGATGTGGATGCTTAGGCGTCTGATAGGTCCAAAAATAGATTGATCTTTAGAAGGAGTGTACCTTTTGAGATCGTGGGTGATGAAAAAGTTGATGTCGTTGCCCATACTGATCTTGGCGTCTAAATGAAGGTCTGAGATGCAGAGAGCCCAAAACCTTGCAAAGGTAAGCGCGGTAGGGTTTTCCTTTGGGTTCTCCTTAGGGATGTACTGAAGAAAATTATCCCAAAGAATCTGACCGTAGTTAACATCGTGGCCTGAGAAGATGCTCCATACGAGCTCAAGTAGATTTAGGCCCATGTTGTCGATGCCTCCAGTTCGTCCTGAAAGGCTGCGGATCACATAGTGGCACACAAATTGCCATACTGCAGGCAGTTGGTTCTTCTTGAATTCTCCTATGCCCTTGATTTGCTTCTGGTATCCCATTTGATACAGTGTGGAGGTGATGTCTGTAACACTTGGTGAGAAGAACTTTGTTGAGGGATGTACCAGTAGGTTGATTGAAGCAAGAAATTTGTCTTTGGTCAAGATGACCAAAGAATCATCAACTAAGTTAAAATGAACTTCTTGAAGGTTGTTGAGGGGACGATGTGCAGAAAAGGCGCACTTGAACAATGTAGAGATAGGAACCACATCTGTGAAAGCGTCAAAAGGTCCAAACAGAGGATGATTGGAGACGAACTTGATCATGAGGCGAATCGAGTCATTGTATGAAGAATGATCATCGAAGATTGCCCTAAAATTGCTAGATGCAATGCTAGGCGATTGGTTCCTAGTAGCAGAATCGGAACCGGTGGGTTTAACAGAGGTTGATGCTTTCGATTGCTTCTTGTAGATTCCTGATTTCACCATTTTGAAAACGATTGAAGAACTTGCAGAAAAGTTTGAGTTGCAAGGGGGAAGAAGATGAAGTTGTTCGTCTTGAGAGATCAGAGAGCGTAAAGCTTTCTTGGAGAGGGAAAAAAGGTTTTATAGTGGCGGATTCCAAAAGTTATTGTATTTACCCTAAAAAGTGATTAAGGGTAAAAAACAAAAATATTAAAAGAAAATTATCAGCCACAAAATTGTTTTAACGAAAGTTTTTTTGTTCATTTTCGAAAAAGAGCATTTAATGAAGTGTTAGACTCGACACCCCATGTCTGCTGAACGTGTGGTGAGGGGTGACAAACCGTTGAATAAAGGTGGAATTTGTAACGGATTAGACGTTTTGGGGTAAGTTGAAAAGACAGTTTAAGGAAAAGATTTTCTAAGAGGATTTCTTTTATTGGAAATGGATTTATTTTGGCATCACACCTAAAATAGGTCTGGCAAAAGGTTTATTTGAAAAGAGAAACTGAAACAATCATATGCAACAAAACAAATATTTTTTGAGAATGTTTTTCTTATTTAATGAAGGATCATTAAATAGCACACATTGTTTTCAAGAATTTATGAAGTAGTTGATAATTCAATCACTGAGATTGCGGTTTGAAACTTCATTGCGGATTGAGACCTTATTGCGGTTAAAGACTTCATTGCGGATGGGTGTTTGAAACTGCAGTAGGAGAAACTGAGAAGAAGATTTGAACACAATCAGAAATAACAATAAATAAAGACCCTTGAAATATAAGTATGATATATGGTTGTGGTGTATACGGTATATTACGGTACAAAAGATGTACTGCAGTATACAAGATATACCATAACTATGTAAGATAGATATATTTATTTAGGTGTAACACCCATAAAATTCGAGCCAATTTAAATCTTTTTAATTCATTTGAACCCATTCAATTATTACAATTTGTCTTCAAAATAGTTTATACATCAGAGTTCCCAGAAATCATAATCGTCAATCGAGGAAGTGTACGGTCACGCCTTCGCCTACCCGCGGCCATCCGCTGAACCTGAAACAATAAACTGAAACTGTAAGCCCGAAAGCTTAGTGAGTTACCCCCAAAATACCAACCACATATAACCATAATCATACCATATCAACAAATACAGAACATACATGCATCTCGAGTCTACAGTGTGACTGGTCTGCCCGCACCGGGCCTTCAGTCCACCTGGTCCACTCTCTGAGTCTACAGTATGACTGGACCGCCCGCACTGGGCCTTCAGTCTATCTGGTCCACTCACCGGGCCTTCGGCCTAACTAGGTACCCTCCTGGGCCTACAGTCTATCTGGTCCGCCCTGGGTATGTTGGCCTACAGCACGAAGCAGGTCTCGCCTCAACCCGACCCCCAAACAAACAACTATGTGCACATATAACAGATAATCACATAATAGTCCATAGACAAACAAACCGATCTAGCAGATCATTTAGTCTAGTAACATCCTAACCAGGATACCGACTTAACCGGTCACTACCATAGCATCATCCTATATACCAGGATACCGACCTAAACCAGGTCACTGACATAGCATCATCCTATATACCAGGATACCGATCTAAACCAGGCCACTGACATAGCACCATCCTATATACCAGGATACCGACCTAAACCAGGTCACTGACATAGCATCATCCTATATACCAGGATACCGACCTAAACCGGTCACTAACATAGCATCATCCTATATATCAGGATACCGACCTAAACCGGTCACTAACATAATACCGTCCTAATTTCTAGTACACCGATCTAACAGATCAATAAGCACATCAAGCAAGTACAAGTACACAATCTGAAAAAGGGCCGACCTTGGTGCCTTAGACCCTGTTGATAGAGTGAGGATAACTCACCTTGCAATGCCGAACTGAAGAGGTAAGATCAAGTCCCCCGATCACAACCACAAACTCCACCACCTAACACTTTGATGAAACCATATCTGTAAGTGCCCAAATTACCTTAATACCCTTGGAAATCAAAGTGGTCAACTTTTGGTCAAAGTCAAAGTCCTGGTCAAAGTCAGCCTTCCTGATTGAGCCTATTCGCCGAGTCATCCCATTGACTCGCCGAGTTCCCAAACTCAGAAAATCCTCATATCACGACTCAACTCGCCGAGTCACCCCATGACTCGTCGGGTTCATCAATCCCTGAGTCCTAGTCTGTCCAACTCATTGAGTCAACACTCAACTCACTGATCCTTATCATAACCAGATGGGTTAGGGTTTGCGACCCGACTCGTCGAGTCCATGAACAGACTCGCCGAGTTCACTTAAGCCATCCTCATTCAGAATATCAGTCCATTCCACTGCTTCCAACTCATAGATCTGGACTCCTAGGGCTAGTTTTACACGTGAAGTTTCCAACTTTACGTGCATGCAAGGTGATTTTGGCTCAATACAAGCTAGAGGGAAGGTTCAAGACAAGAATGCTCACAAACAAGCTAAAGGGCTGATACTTTATGCCCCCATGGACCAAGATAAGTCTAGATCTGAAGTTGCAACCCCAGATCTAGTCCCAAAACCCGAAATGGATTCCAAACATGCTAAATAGCCCCAAATCATCGTCCAAAAATAGATCTAGAAAGGAAGAGCTCAAGGCAACGACCTGTTACCTCCAAAATGTGCCCAAGATGAAATAGATTCTGGATCTACACGAATTCCTTGATGCTAGCCTCTTGATCTACAAGTTTCCTTCACTAAAATCACCTTCCAAAGCTCAAAACTCTCACCAATGGCTCACACACGATTTTAGGGTTTACTGACTCTCAAGGGGTAACAAAGAGGGTGGGGTGAGGACATAAGGTTCTTTAAATAGGGTGAAAAACCTAAAATTAGGGTTTTCTCTTCCCAGCACCGACTCGTCAAGTCCCGCCGCCGACTCGGCGAGTCGGGTCACTTTACATGTGACATCCCCAAAATCACATCCAGAAAAGACCGGTTTCATTTATGCTTTTAAAACAATTTCAGAGTAAATCCTTTGATTTAAAAAGGGTTGCGGATTTTGTTCCCAAAACAAAATATGATAAAATAAAATTTCTCAAAGCATTTCATCAAGAGATGCCTTTTCATTATAATATTTGGGATGTCATGTTCCGATAAACAGACCAAAAGCATAAACAACAAAAGATAGACCGTACAACAGTTACATATAACAACTGGTCTAAATAAACAAAACAACTTGATGATTCATCCATCTTATGCCCTCGTGCCACTACCTGTAATACAAATAAACTGAGTGGGTCAGGCTTGGGAGCCTGGTTAGCATATAGGGTTTTCAACCCGCAATAAATAGTTATATTTAATTTCACCAACAATCCAACAATAACCTGATTACCCATTCCCGTTATCCTCACTTTACGTCCCTAAAACAACATCTATCTCAAGGGACCTAATCTAGGATTTTCATCGGGACGGACATTACTGCAAAGAGGTTTCCTCAACAGTAGATGTCCTAAAGGCAACCATGAGGGGGATAGAATACACCGGTGAACACATCGTTCACAACACCTACAGGTTATGAGCCTACTAGCGTTCTACATGATTGTCTAGAAAGAGTATGTGGTCATTATCCATACTCCGCTGAATAACTAGATCAACAACAACAACATCGAGGCCTCTCATCTGTTTATCACACATCAACTATCTACCCATGTTCTACCCAACATATTAGTAGATAAAAATATATATTTTTATACATAGTTTAAAACTTGTATAGCATGTTCAATCAATACATATTCCACATAACAGATGAGGCACACACACATAACACGTATTTCATAGAGAATAAATCATATCTATGAGATAGAAGAAAGTGAATATACATTCACACACATAACAACAAAATATACACATAACACGTATTTTGTATAAAATACTTTATAATTATGCGTTAGAAGAAGGTAACTACAAACTCACTTGATCAGAAGATGATCAGACAGCACTACGACTTGTAGAAGTAGAATTCTTCGGTGAAACTGGGTTCACTTCATTCACCGGGCTTCTTACGGGCAGAGCTTCGGCTCGGAAACTCTTTTCTTTGTGGGATCTTTGAGCTTCGGGACTTGCTTCGGGTCTCGGGATGATACCGGGGCTTCGGGGGTACTTCTTTGCACGTAAATCGAGGTAATATGAGTGAGAGGAGAGAATTTGAGCAATCAAACTCGGCTGGCCCTTCAAATCTATTTATAGGGAAAAATTTGCCTTTGCCACGTCGTGGTACGGTTTACCACGTCGTGGTGGCTGGGTTGTCACTGCTTGCGTCATTGCAAGTGGTTCTGATGGACTCCATAGCTCCTGCCACGTCGTGGCACTTTTACCACGCCGTGGTGGCTGACAGTTTTGGGGTTTCGCGCCCCGAACTTCAGAAATTTATAACTTTCGAATACGAACTCCATTTTCGACGTTCTTTATATCGCGCGTAGGTGAGAATACGCTCTACAACTCTCGTTTAGACTTTGTTGGCTAATTTTGAATTTATTTTTAATATATTATAAATATATTACTTTATATTATTTTTAGTAGGCCGGGACAGGAAAACTTCGTTATAAATTCATAACTTCTTCATCTGACGTCCGTTTTCATCTATTTTTTCACCATTGCACTACTATAAATGAGATATTCGATTCTCGTTTAGATTGTTTCGGCTAAAAATCACTCAATCTCAAATCGAGGATTCGGGCTGCATACCGCTAAGTCGAAACTTCGAAAAACCATAACTTCCTCATACGAAGTCAGATTTAGACGTTCTTTTTATGCACGCTCGTGGTTTAACGAACTCTACGACTTTCGTTTTGATTACTAGGGCTAAATATCCCTCTATCTTAATTTCGTATTTTACGTCATTCAGCGTCGTGCCGGTTCTGTCGCGAAACTTCGACAGGTCATAACTTCTTCATTATAACTCGGATTTTGGCATTCTTTATATATTCGGAAACCTCGCTCCAACTACTACAACATTATCCATAGATATCGGCTTTATCTAATATTTCATTTTGACGCTTATTATTATTCTTAATTAAATTAAGACACACAACACATAATACTCAAATAATACACTTCTATTATTTCAAAACGGGTTACAAAGGTTAACCTAGACTATTATATCAATGATAATGCCTAGCCTGGAAACGCGGGCGTTACAATTCTCTCCCTTAGGATGATTTCGTCCCGGGAATCACACATCAACAAACAAATGCGGATAGCGACTCAACATGTCACTCTCTGTCTCCCAGGTGAGATTTGGCCCATTCGTGTGTTTCCATCGGACAAGCACTAACTCGACCATCTTGCGTCGCAAATTCTTAGTCTTTCGGTCAACGATTGCCTCTGGTTCTTCAATCAACCTTTTGTTCTCATCGATTCTAAACTCCAAAAGTGGAATCATGTCGGGAACTTCTCCCGTAAACTTCCTCAAATAACACACATGGAAAGTGTTATGAATTCCATTCAATTCTTCTGGTAGTTCGAGCTTGTAAGCTTGGTTCCCAATCCTCTGAAGAACTTTAAACGGTCCAATAAACCTTGGACTTAATTTTCCCCTTTTACCAAATCTTATAAGTCCCTTCCATGGCGAGACTTTAAGCAAAACCAAATCTCCAACTTCAAAAGTCATCGGTCTTCGCTTGTTGTTAGCATAGCTCTTTTGACGATCTTGAGCTGCTAACATTCTCTCCCTAATTATTTTCAACTTTTCAGTAGTCTGATGGACTATCTCCAGTCCCATAAACTGCTTTTCCCCAGCCTCAAGCCAACAAGACGGCGTACGACACTTTTGTCCTTACATAGCTTGATAAGGTGCCATCTTAATGCTCGAGTGGAAACTATTATTGTAGGAAACTTCTACCAAAGGTAAATGTTCATCCCAGTTACCCTGGAATTCCAGGGTACATGCTCTCAGCATATCTTCAAGCGTTTGTATCGTTCGTTCGCTCTGACCATCAGTCTGTGGATGGTAAGCTGTACTCAAACACAACTTGGTACCCAATTCCTCTTGTAGACTTCTCCAAAATCTTGAGGTGAAACGGCTGTCACGATCTGACATAATCGTTAACGGAACACCGTGAAGCCTCACAATTTCCTTCACGTAAGAATTCACAAGCTTCTCCATAGACCATTTCTCCTTGGCTGCTATGAAATGTGCACTCTTAGTGAATCGATCAACGACCACCCAAATCATGTCGTGACCATTCTTTGTTCTGGGTAGTTTAGTGACAAAATCCATAGTAATGTCTTCCCATTTACCCATAGGCACAGGTAAAGGTTCTAAACTCCCATATGGTTTCTGATGTTGTGCCTTAACTCTCGCACAGGTCACACACTCGGCCACATATTTTGCAACATCAAGCTTCATCGTCGGCCACCAGTAGTAGGGTTTCAGGTCCCTATACATTTTAGTGCTACCGGGATGAATCGAGTACATGGTTTTGTGAGCTTCTTCCATCAGAAGATCTCTAATTCCTCCTGTCTTAGGTATCCAAATCCGATCTTGGAACACCTTCAGTCCATGACTGTTTATACCGAACACCAACGTTTTGCCCAAACGTTCCTCCTTTCGGTCATTCTTCTCAGAAGCTTCCTCTTGAGCTTTCTGTATACTTTCCACTATTGTCGAGACAACTTCAATTCTCAACGCTCTTGGCCTTTTCCTTTCAAGATTGACTTTCCGACTGAGAGCATCAGCAACAACATTTGCTTTACCGGGGTGGTAAAGTATCTCACAGTCGTAGTCCTTAAGTAATTCTAGCCAGCGTCGTTGCCTCATATTCAATTCTTTCTGATTAAAGAGATATTGGAGACTCTTATGATCAGTGAAAAGGTTGCACTTCGTGCCATAGAGGTAATGCCTCCATATCTTTAGAGAGAAAACTACCGCCGCCAACTCCAAGTCATGAGTCGGGTAGTTCTTTTCATGCTCTTTCAACTGTCGAGACGTATATGCGATTACCTTTTCCCTTTGGGTCAAAACACAACCCAACCCAACACCTGACGCATCGCTATAAACAGCGAAGTCTTCAACTCCATCGGGTAGAGAAAGTATCGGTGCCTCGCATAGCTTCTTCTTTAGCTTCTCGAATGCTTCTTTATGCTTATCACTCCAAGCATAAGTAGCTCCTTTTTGGTTCAAAGATGTCAATGGAGTAGCGATCGAAGAAAAGCCTTGGATAAACCTTCGGTAATATCCGGCTAATCCTAAAAAGCTTCGGATCTCCGTGGGACTTTTCGGTTGTTCCCACTTCATCACAGCTTTAATTTTTGCTGGATCAACCATTATCCCTTCTTGGTTGACCACGTGACCCAAGAATTCGACTTCTCGAATCCAAAAATCACATTTGGAGAACTTAGCATACAGCTTCTCCTTCTTCAAGACTTCTAACACTTCTCGCAAGTGTCTGCCATGCTCCTCTTGGCTTTTCGAATAAATCAGAATGTCATCTATGAACACTATCACAGATTTATCTAGGAACGGATTACAAACACTGTTCATTAAATCCATGAATGCTGCTGGAGCATTAGTTAGTCCAAACGACATAACCAAAAACTCGTAGTGTCCATATCGTGTTCTAAATGCAGTCTTCTCTATATCTTGCTCTCTTACTTTCAGTTGCTGATATCCTGACCTAAGATCGATCTTCGAGAAATAGCTCGAACCTTGTAGTTGATCAAACAGGTCATCAATCCTTGGCAACGGGTATCTATTCTTTATTGTTACCTTGTTCAGCTCTCTGTAATCGATGCACATTCTCATACTTCCATCTTTCTTCTTCACGAATAACACCGGAGCTCCCCATGGTGATGAACTAGGTCTAATGAAACCTTTGTCCAATAACTCCTGAAATTGCATCATAGGCTCCTTCATCTCCGTCGGTGCTAATCGGTAAGGTGCCTTTGCTATTGGCGTCGTCCCTGGTAACAAGTCTATTCTAAACTCCACTTGTCTATCAGGCGGTAATCTGGGAAGATCTTCGGGAAATACTTCCAGATAATCACACACGACTGGAATATTCTGCATCACCTTCTTTTCCTTCTTAGCATCGATCACGAATGCTAAATATGATGTACATCCCTTGGTCAAACACTTTCTGGCTTTCATTAGGGAAATGATTCCAGAATTTACTCTGCGTTTGTCCCCATACACCATAAATGACTCTTTCCCTGGCAGGTTTACTTTTACTATCTTCTTCTTGCATAAAATCTCGGCATCGTTGGCGCTAAGCCAATCCATCCCCAACACGATATCGAAACCGTTAAGTTCGATAGGCAATAATTCCTCGTGAAACTTATTCTCATTTAGGTCGATTAAGATGTTTTTCATACGATGGCTAACAGGTACAAACTTGCCACTAGCAACTTCGACTAATAAAGCATTATCTAGTCTATCAACAGGCAAAGCTAGTTTTCTACCAAATTCATGTGAAATAAAGGAGTAGTTGGCTCCAGAATCAAATAAAATTTGGGCAGGCAATTCGTTTACGAGAAAGGTACCTGAAACGACATCAGCTTGTTCTTTAGCAGCTTCCAGTGTCATCTGGAAAGCTCTTGCTTTAGGCTTTGGGGGAATATTGGGTTTTGCTGCCTCCTTCTTTCTCGGACAGTCTTTCAAAATGTGCCCCTCTTCATTACAACCAAAACACACCCTTTTGTTGGACGGACACTCATTGGCAAAATGCCCAGTTTTTCCACACTTGTAGCAGGTTACATCCTCACTACATTTCCCAAGGTGCTTTTTCTTCCACTTCTCACACCATTTCGATTCGCCTCCCTTTCCTCCAAACTTCTTCGAATTTGACTTTGAAAATTTACTTTTCTTATTGGAACTTGAAGTTCCTTCAAATTTTCTCTTTTCGCCAACTTCAACCTTGTCGGCAGTTCTCCCTTTGATCATATTCTCAACAGACTTGGCAGCCCAGATAGCTGCCTCTAGAGTAGGTGCCTGACGCACTGGCACCGCGTACTCCCATGGGAGTCCCTTCGCATACCGGTCCACCTTTGTCAGCTCGTCTGGGACGATGCGCAAGGCAAACTCCATCTTATCGGTGAAAGCGTTTGTGTATTCATCAACTGACATGCTGCCCTTGGTCAATGTCAGAAACTTGTTCTCTAACTCCAACAAATTTTGGGCTGAACAGAACTTGCGCTTGAACTGCACCAAGAACTCTGCCCATGTCAGTTGCAGTGGCTCATTAGGGCTTAGGGTCTTCCCTAAAGTGTTCCACCAACGAACAGCTCCACCCCTGAACTGACGCACTGCGAAAGTGGTATGCAACATGCCTCTGCAGCCACATATCATGAAGGCTAGCTCCATTTCCGAGATCCAATCCATGACTCCAATCGGATCTTCCTTTCCAGTGAAGTTCGACGGTTTGCAAGTCAAGAAATCTTTGTACTTGCATCCAAGTCCATCATTTCCTTCCTCCGAATGCCCTCCATTTACTCAATTCTCTATGAGTCTTCACCATGACGTTTTATACATCCAAGCAGACGTTTGGTGTACCGGGCGAGAATTTAAGATAAGAAAGCTTTATTTACGATAGACGTATAAATCTCCTTATCACCCCGAAACGTTTACGTGCTAGTTCTAATGTCGTCGTCATACGCTTAGAATCCTACACATATAAGGTTTCCAAATCCGGTCGGCAACAGACCATAGATCCGAACAAATAATATCATATATGGCAACATATAACATTTAGCACATAAAGGCATTTTAGGCAACTTCCTAAAATATACAAGTGCTCGTGTCTATAATCTAACAGACACACATCTCCCAATCTCCACTTAGCATTCTAAGTTTAAGTCTATAAATCCTACAAATTCCTAGTTCGCTTAAACTAATGCTCTGATACCAACTGTGACATCCCCAAAATCACCGCCAGAAAAGACCGGTTTCATTTATGCTTTTAAAACAATTTCAGAGTAAATCCTTTGATTTAAAAAGGGTTGCGGAATTTGTTCCCAAAACAAAATATGATAAAATAAAATTTATCAAAGCATTTCATCAAGAGATGCCTTTTCATTATAATATTCGGGATGTCATGTTCCGATAAACAAACCAAAAGCATAAACAACAAAAGATAAACCGTACAACAGTTACATATAACAACTGGTCTAAATAAACAAAACAACTTGATGATTCATCCATCTTATGCCCTCGCGCCACTACCTGTAATACAAATAAACTGAGTGGGTCAGGCTTGGGAGCCTGGTGAGCATATAGGGTTTTCAACCCGCAATAAATAATTATATTTAATTTCACCAACAATCCAACAATAACCCGATTACCCATTCCCGTTATCCTCACTTTACGTCCCTAAAACAACATCTATCTCAAGGGACCAAATCTAGGATTTTCATCGGGACGGACATTACTGCAAAGGGGTTTCCTCAACAGTAGATGTCCTAAAGGCAACCATGAGGGGGATAGAGTACACCGGTGAACACATCGTTCACAACACCTACAGGTTATGAGCCTGCTAGCGTTCCACAGGACTGTCTAGAAAGAGTCTATGGTCGTTATCCATACTCCGCTGAATAACTAGATCAACAACAACAACATCGAGGCCTCTCATCTGTTTATCACACATCAACAATCTACCCATGTTCTACCCAACATATTAGTAGATAAAAATATATATTTTTATACATAGTTTAAAACCTGTATAGCATGTTCAATCAATACATATTCCACATAACAGATGAGGCACACACACATAACACGTATTTCATAGAGAATAAATCATATCTATGAGATAGAAGGAAGTGAATATACATTCACACACATAAGAACAAAATATACACATAACATGTATTTCGTATAAAATACATTATAATTATGTGTTAGAAGAAGGTAACTACACACTCACTTGATCAGAAGATGATCAGACAGCACTACGACTTGTAGAAGTAGTATTCTTCGGTGAAACTGGTTCACTTCACTCACCGGGCTTCTTACGGGCAGAGCTTCGGCTCGGAAACTCTTTTCTTCGCGGGATCTTCGAGCTTCGGGACTTGCTTCGGGTCTCGGGATGATACCGGGGTTTCGGGGGTACTTCTTTTCACGTAAATCGAGGTAATATGAGTGAGAGGAGAGAATTTGAGCAACCAAACTCGGCTGGCCCTTCAAATCTATTGATAGGGCAAAATTTGCCTTTGCCACGTCGTGGTGGCTGGGTCGTCACTGCATGCGTCATTGCAAGTGGGTCTGACGGACTCCAGAGCTCCTACCACGTCGTGGCACTTTTACCACGCTGTCGTGGCTGACAGTTTTGGGGTTTCGCGCCCCGAACTTTAGAAATTTATAACTTTCGCATACGAACTCCATTTTCGACGTTCTTTATATCGACGCGTAGGTGAGACTACGCTCTACAACTCTCGTTTAGACTTCGTTGGCTAATTTTGAATTTATTTTTAATATTTTATAAATATATTACTTTATATTATTTTTAGTAGGCCGGGACAGGAAAACTCCGTTATAAATTCATAACTTCTTCATCTGACGTCCGTTTTCGTCTGTCTTTTCACCATTGCACTACTATAAATGAGATCTTTGATTCTCGTTTAGATTGTTTCGGCTAAAAATCACTCGATCTCAAATCGAGGATTCGGGCTGCATACCGCTAAGTCGAAACTTTAAAAAATCATAACTTCCTCATACGAAGTCAGATTTAGACGTTCTTTTTATGTACGCTCGCGGTTTAACGAACTCTACGACTTTCGTTTAGATTACTAGGGCTAAATATCGCTCTATCTTAATTTTGTATTTTACGTCATTCAGCGTCGTGCCGGTTCTGTCGCGAAACTTCGACAGGTCATAACTTCTTCGTTATAACTCGGATTTTGGCATTCTTTATATATTCGGAAACCTCGCTCCAACTACTACAACATTATCCATAGATATCGGCTTTATCTAATATTTCATTTTGACGCTTATTATTATTCTTAATTAAATTAAGACACACAACACATAATACTCAAATAATACACTTCTATTATTTCAAAACGGGTTACAAAGGTTAACCTAGACTATTATATCAATGATAATGCCTAGCCTGGAAACGCGGGCGTTACATTACACGTGCCCAACACCCGTTCCGACTCGACGAGTTAAGACACCTACTCGTCGAGTCTACTCCTTTATTTACACATAGCACCCCAAACTTATATTCTTGAACTTGAGATGTTACAATTCTCCCCCACTTAAATTAGGCTTCGTCCTCGAAGCCTGCTGCAGCACACGATTTCGGATAACACTCCTACATTGCAGTCTCCGATCTCCCAAACTAGCCCAATTCTCTTTAGGAACTACTACCGCGTCCCTACTATAGGAAACTCCTTCCTGTACAGGATCCCTACCTATTGCTCCAAGCCTTCCACCGGCCTCTTCTCCTTAAATTTCACACACATCAATCCAAGTATCACCCGATGATACTTCCACATTCCTGCCATGCACGCACTTTCGTGACTGGCGAAAGCTGGTTACCACTATAATTCACGGGACTCTCTCTCACAGTATTAATCTATTCTCCCCTTTCCAAAACTGGCAATAACCCGGGTAACTTTTAATATTGGAAACTCATCCAGTTACCTTCCTGAATCTAGTCCCTTTCCGCGCTGACAGGATGACGCATCCTTCGGCTTCCGAGCAATTCTCATGAACAACCAGCTATATCGCATAAACACTCATACCCGGCCCAATCAGCCTCGGGCTGGAATACCAGGTATGCCTATCACGGGTCCAGTCATCCCTAGGATGGTATACCCTTGTATCCTCATGCATGTTTGGCCCGATCAACCCTCGGGTTGGAATACCAAACACACCAGGTCCAATCAATCATAGGGTCCGGTTATCCTCATGATGGAATACCCTAGATTGGAATACCACTACATACATATCCCATGTCTACAACCATACTTGGAATCCAAGGATCTATCCTTGCATCTCCTTCAAACTCCTCGGATTCGACACAACTGAGAACAACTTACCCAAATCTTATCAATACATCCAATCCGAACGCGCTCCTACAACATACATAATCACACAATCTCTATGCCCACAACCTGTGACTGGAATACCCTTACGTGGTCCTCAACATAGGTCTGGATTGCATCTGAGCCCACATCATGAGTCTGGTATGCCCTCCCCGGCCCTCAGCTCATGACTGGAATGCTCCCAATGACCGATCGACACTACTGTCGTCACTTCAGTTGCCCAACACTCCGACCCTGCAGATATTCACTTTCCTCCGCCACTCGAAGGGCCTAATTGACGCCCCTCTCATCAACGAACAACATATGATACAAAAACTACTACCACACATGAATCCCAAGACACATCACAATAACTTAAACCATCATCAACATACCTACCACTATCGGCCAACCAGTACGGCACTCATATCTAACCCATATCACCCCCTTCGGGTTAGAATACTAACATGTCTAATCAATTCAACTATTGAGTTGAAATTCTCAAGGTTTGTTGGCCTACCGCCTCAACCCTACCGCTCCCTTCGAGCCTCTGTGCCTACGACTTACAGTCGGCCCGCACCGGGTATCTTGGCCTACTGCATAGAGCAGGACCGCCTCAATCCTATCCAAATACCATAGAAGATCATGAGAAAGATCTAACCCGGTTCCCAAAACCTGAATGACAGGATATTCTAATCCCAAACCTTCCCAAAATTGACGAACAGCCATTCGGATCCACTCTCAGTCCCCAACTGGAGTACTACCCGATCCAATAAGATGAAACCTCGGAGACACTCTGAACTGATGAGATCACCAAGATCCTTTGAACTCCGTCCGACCACTAATAACAACTTCCTATCAACCAAAATACACCGGAGTCCTCAGCCTACTCCAGCAGCATGTTCAATACTTGGAACAGACCTATTGATTGCTATAGCATAGTAGCCTACTAAATACCCGAACATAGATCTACAAACATATACAGAGTCTTCAGCATGACTGGACCGCCCTACCAGGCCTTCAGTCTATCTGGACCACTCTCCAAGCATTTGGTCTGACTGGTACGCCCCACTGGCCTTCAGTCTATCCGGACCGCTCTAAATTGTTGAGCATCCCCCTGGACCACCCCTCTTGATGCTCTCTCCCATGCATCCTGTTCTCACCCACTTGGGGCTTCGAACTCCTGATCTACTCTGTGGGCTATATCCCCAGCCTAACCTTAGGCCTCATGTCGATCGTCCACCTTCTCAGAAATCCGAGGTCTGTTCCCTGGCCCGCGTGTCTACCACACACACTAAATAACCCGCACTCCCGTGTTGAATGCACTGCTGAGCCCCGGGCAGCTAACAAAACCCTCAATCTGTCAATGCAAAAACCCTCACAGTCGAGCACACCCTCGACCGAATACACAAACTGAACTCGATTCTTGACTAGAACTCCATCCTGTTTCCCCAACTCCTGCTATCAAGAACCTAGAAGACATGTTCTTATGCTGGGGAGTTTTGCCGAACCCCCAATCAACACAACCCTCAAACCAAGCAGCCACTAGGGCCTCCATTCTCCCTGTCGGGTTGTGAAACTTATCCCTGTTTCAAAACCTCTCCCACTTCTGCATCTTGGGGTACCACTATGACACTTAGATTCGACTAAGCCTTCATAATACATGAAAATTGGAGGATTCTCAATCCTTCTCACTTCCCAACAATTGATCCGATGACAACCAACTCTCTCCCACTAGTGTTCCATTGCTAGATAGTCCCAATTCATCACACACTTCTAAGAACCAGATGAACACTTCCTGAATCCTAGTGAAACCGACAGCCAGTAATGCTTGAATGACCCCACACTCACGTCCTGAAGACCACAAGATAGATGCTCCAACTAATACCTCGGCAACGAGTTACTTCTCTTGGCGCTTTAGTATGTCAATCACTAACGGTTGCTAACCACTGAATCCTGACAATGATGAATAACCCTTCTGTGGGACCCTATCCGCAGGCCTCCCACATAATACCCCTTTTCCAAAGGGGTTCCAAACAAGCTTCCCGCTCTCGGGCTCTAGAAATCATTCTTTTCAGGGTTCGCGCCCTGACTCACTTACCAGCTCAAACGCCCACAACTGAACTGTAGCAGCTGAAACAACATCTGCCCTAAACCGGGCTACAAACTACTCCCAAAACATAGTCTACAATCCAAAAAGTGCAATAGATCGCACAATCATTCCTTTCCGTGCGATACAAGAGATCCAAGGCAAACCGAACCTCATAAATACTTATGCCATGTCGACCATCCTGAGCTCACCGGCGCTGAAACAATGTTGCCTATTCCTGCAACCAACTGACCCCGAGCTAGAATACAACCTGATCCTGGGGTCACAAGCCTGCTCACTCCTTCGAGCTCGGAAAACTGAGAGGGCGCAATCCTTACCCTACAAAACGACGGTTCAATCCATCAATTAACCATTTCACTTCCTGCTGCAAAACCCCAGCTGAATATAATCATCACTCCTTTCCGGAGTTCCCGCGACCCATATTCCGGCCTCGAGCATACCCTCGAGCCTCAAATCTATAAACTTGCGTGCTAACCTCTCCCGCTCCATTTGCGGAAATATAACGAGTACCCATCATCTTCCTGATCCCAAACAACTGCAACCCTCTGCTCAACAGAATATGTCCCAGAACTAGGAAGCTCGACCAGCTCATCCCCTTGCCGTCGTTACAGCTGCTAAGGCTACCGTGGCAACCGTCTCAGCACTGGCTGCATGACGCTCGGCAAAATACTCAACCATGGCGGTCTTGAAAGACCCAATTATCTCCAGAACTTATCCCCGAACAATCTCGATCGCCTCCTCCCGGATGATCTTCCTAACACAATCCTCTGACAATACTAGCCTATCCTGGCTGCCAGTTGTTGATCCTGATCCGGATCCGGTCTCAAAACGTCTCAAATAATCCATACCATAACTGGGAACCAACCTCCAACTAAACCCCAAGGGTTGTGACTTCCTTGCTACGCGTATGGGTCCTGTGCTTTCAGTAGTACGGGCCCATACTACCTTCCACACCTACCCATATTTGTCTCAAGTATCACCACAACACCCTATCAATATACATAGACATAGCGAGCGCTTAAATGCTCGCTCCTAGGGGAATGCTAAGTATCTTATAACTGGCCTCCCGGCCTCTCACTACCCACCCATCCATGAAACATCCATCAACCCCTGCAGCACTAGTGTATGCTAGCCATACATAATGTTGGACCCTATAGACTTTCGAATATCCAATCCTACCCTAAGCCCCAATTAATAAAAACAGAACATAAGGCCAGATCAAACATTCTCAGGCTATAAGATCTTAATTATGTACAACTGTGGTGCATACACAAGCAACTACAGTAATGATGTCAATCTCATATAAGGAAAACCCTAGGCTAACATG
The DNA here is from genome assembly GCF_052849685.1 of Lactuca virosa. Taxonomy (NCBI): domain Eukaryota; kingdom Viridiplantae; phylum Streptophyta; class Magnoliopsida; order Asterales; family Asteraceae; genus Lactuca; species Lactuca virosa. The sequence goes on along the minus strand of NC_136433.1, from coordinate 361,291,000 downwards.
CACCATGAAATCAGACAATTCTATCATGCAATTCCTGAAGATCCCTAGCCTAGTACTAGCATGTTGTTCTAACATATCACAATATCAAATAACCGTATGCTATTTTGGGGTCTACTTACTGGCTCCGGCTGATCGTACACTTCATATCCTCTTTTACTTCTTTTGAAAACCATTTAAAATCATTTTGAAAATGTTTCCTTGATTTGAGACCGGAGTCACACGAATGTTCCTCCAATTCACTCAAACCAAGGCTATGATACCAACTTGTAACACCCATAAAATTAGAGCCAATTTAAAACTTTTTAATTCATTTGAAACCATTCAATTATTACAATTTGTCTTCAAAATAGTTTATACATCAGAGTTCCCAGAAATCATAATCGTCAATCGAGGAAGTGTACGGTCACGCCTTCGCCTACCCGCGGCCATCCGCTGAACCTGAAACAATAAACTGAATCTGTAAGCCCGAAAGCTTAGTGAGTTACCCCCAAAATACCAACCTCATATAACCATAATCATACCATATCAACAAATACAGAACATCCATGCATCTCGAGTCTACAGTGTGACTGGTCCGCCCGCACTGGGCCTTCAGTCCACCTGGTCCACTTTCTAAGTCTACAGTATGACTGGACCGCCCGCACCGGGCCTTCAGTCTATCTGGTCCACTCGCCGCGCCTTCGGCCTGACTAGGTAGCCTCCGGGGCCTGCAGTCTATCCGGTCCGCCCTGGGTATGTTGGCCTACAGCACGAAGCAGGTCTCACCTCAACCCGACCCCCAAACAAACAATTATGTGCACATATAACAGATAATCACATAACAGTCCATAGACAAACAAACCGATCTAGCAGATGATGTAGTATAGCAACATCCTAGCCAGGATACCGACTTAACCGATCACTAACATAGCATCATCCTATATACCAGGATACCGACCTAAACCAGGTCACTGACATAGCATCATCCTATATATCAGGATACCGACCTGAACCAGGCCACTGACATAGCATCATCCTATATACCAGGATACCGACCTAAACCAGGTCACTGACATAGCATCATCCTATATACCAGGATACTGACCTAAACCAGTCACTAACATAGCATCATCCTATATACCAGGATACCGACCTAAACCGGTCACTAACATAATACTGTCCTAATTACCAGGACGCCGATCTAACAGATCAATAAGCACATCAGGCAAGTGCAAGTAAACAATCCGAAAAAGGGCCGACCTTGGTGCCATAGACCATGTTGATAGAGTGAGGATAACTCACCTTGCAATGCCGAAATGAAGAGGTAAGATCAAGTCCCCCGATCACAGCCACGAATTCCACCACTTAACACTTTGATGAAACCATATCTGTAAGTGCCCAAATTACCAGAATACCCTTGGAAATCAAACGGGTCAACTTTTGGTCAAAGTCAATGTCCTAGTCAAAGTCAGCCTTCCTGATTGACCCTACTCGCCGAGTCATCCCATTGACTCGCCGAGTTCCCAAACTCAGAAAATCCTCATATCACGACTCAACTCGCCGAGTCACTCCATGACTCGTCGGGTTCATCAATCCCCGAGTCCTAGCCTGTCCAACTCACTGAGTCACCACTCAACTCACTGATCCTTATCATAAGCAGATGGGTTAGGGTTTGCGACCCGACTCGTCGAGTCCATGAAGAGACTCGCCGAGTTCACTTAAGTCATCCTCATTCAGACGATATCAGTCCATCCCACTGCTTCCAACTCATAGATCTGGACTCCTAGGGATAGTTTTACACGTAAAGTTTCCAACTTTACGTGCATGCAAGGTGATTGTGGCTCAATACAAGCTAGAGGGAAGGTTCAAGACAAGAATGCTCATAAACAAGCTAAAGGGCTGATACTTTATGCCCCCATGGACCAAGATAAGTCTAAATCTGAAGTTGCAACCCCAGATCTAGTCCCAAAACCCAAAATGGATTCCAAACATGCTAAATAGCCCCAAATCATCGTCCAAGAATAGATCTAGAAAGGAAGAGCTCAAGGCAACGGCTTGTTACCTCCAAAATGTGCCAAATATGAAATAGATTCTCAATCTACACGAATTCCTTGATGCTAGCCTCTTGATGTACAAGTTTCCTTCACTAGAATCACTTTCCAAAGCTCAAAACTCTCACCAATGGCTCACACATGATTTTAGGGTTTACTGACTCTCAAGGGGTAACAAAGAGGATGGGGTGAGGACATAAGGTCCTTTAAATAGGGTGAAAACCCTAAAATTAGGGTTTTCTCTTCCCAGCATCGACTCGTCGAGTCCCGCCGCCGACTCGGCGAGTCGGGTCACTTAACACGTGCCCAACACCCGTTCCGACTCGACGAGTTAAGACACCTACTCGTCGAGTCTACTCCTTTATTTACACATAGCACCCCGAACTTATATTCTTGAACTTGAGATGTTACATTAGGACCGCAATGGTGACCAAGAGTGGTCTGCGATACCTATCAATCCAAAAATAATTGTGGATCTGGATTCATCATTCCTAACATTTGTAAGGAACTGTTGAGTTTTATAGAGTCAAGTGCTTTTGTAAATACATCAGCAATCTCTTCATGAGTATGGACAAAAATTAGTTCAAGGTTACCTTTTAGGATGTGATCTTTAATGAAGTGATATCGTAGCTCAATATGCTTTATTTTGGAGTGATAAATAGGATTATGAGAAATCGCTATGGAACTCTCTGAGTCACAGTAAATCGGTATCCGCAGCATCCTGTATCCATAGTCCATAAGCTGCGTTTTCATCCACAAGACTTGTGAGCAACAACTGGCTGCTTCCACATATTCAGCTTCTGCGGTAGACAGTGAGACACAACTTTGTTTTCTTGATGACCAGCTAACGAGTCTTCCACCGAGAAATTGACATCCACCGGAAGTGCTTTTTCTGTCCAATCTACATCCAGAATGATCCGCATCAGTGAATGCTTCTAGGCTAAAGTCGTTCCCCGCGGGGTACCAGAGGCCTAGAGATTTGCTGCCTTTTAAGTATCTAAGAATCTGCTTAGCTGCGGTCATGTGAGATACTTTGGGATCGGCTTGGTATCTTGCACATACTCCTGTTACAAAGACAATGTCTGGTCGGCTTACGGTGAGGTACATCAATGAGCCAATTATACCTCTATAAGTCTTGTGATCCACTGATCCGCCGGAAGGATCACAGATATCTTATATCCGAAGGCCATGGGGACCTTGGCCGAAGAACAGTTGTCCATTGAGTATTTCTTCAGTAGTTCAATGGTGTATTTCTCCTGATGGATGAATATCCCTTGAGGGACTTGTTTCACTTGAAGTCCTAGAAAGAAGTTAATCTCTCTATTCATGCTCATTTGGAACTTATTGGTCATGAGCTTCGCAAATTCATCCACCAACCCCTGATCAGTTGATCCAAAGATGATTTCATCCACATATATTTGTACAAGCATAAGGTGATTACAATTTGCCTTTCTAAATAAGGTGGGATCAATCACTCCTCTTTTTGAATCCGGACGAGACAAGAAATTCGGAGAGAGTCTCGTACCAGGCTCTTGGGGTTTGCTTTAGATCGTAGACTGCTTTTTTAAGCTTGTAGCAGTAGTCTGGGAATTCAAGACTTTCGAAGCCCGGAGGTTGCTGAAGATAAACCTCCTCTTTCAATTCACCATTCAGGAAAGCACTTTTTACATCCATTTAATGTACCTTGATATTCTTGTGAGCAGCATACGCTAAGAAAATGTGTATGGCTTCCATTCTGGCTACTGGGGCATATGTTTCATCATAATCAACACCTTCAATTTGACTATACCCTTTTGCGACTAGTCTAGCTTTGTTTCGAACTACCGCACCGGATTCATCCAATTTGTTCTTGTACACCCATCTGGTACCAACAATAGTGTGACCTTTTGGCTTCGGAACGAGTTGCCAGACTTTGTTCCTTTTAAACTCTTCTAGTTCTTCTTGCATTGTTGCTATATAATCAGGCTCCATTAATGTTTCTTTGATGGTTCTGGGTTCGACGGAAGACATGAATGCTGCATAATGACAGTGATCAGACAAGTCTTGTGAAGATCGAGTTTGGATGCCTACTAATGGGTTTCCGATGATTTGACCTGGTGGGTGGTCCTTCGTCCATACATGTAGACGGGGTTGAAGGTGGTCAGCGGCTGCGGTGGAAGGAATATCTACAATATTTGAAGATTCTGCGGTTGGGGACGGCAGTTCCCCCTGGACATGTGAGCAGCCCGCTTAATTGTCTTGAATTGGAAAGGTGGGATTGGGGTCTTCTTGGACAAATGATGGAGGTTCCCCCTGGATTACGGACGGGAGTTCCCCTTGAACCTGAGAAGGTTCCCCCTGGATTGTTGGAAGTGTGATAATCCTTGTGTTAGTTCTTGCGTCAATGTTTTCTACATCTTCATCAGAGTCAGAAGAAACATTTGATGGTAAGGATTCTCTGCGGATAGTAACTGGAACTACATCATCAAGTACTGGAACCTCGATGGTTGTCACTTGATCCGGAGTAGAGCTTTCCCCCTCAACCGGCAAGGTGGAAGTATTGAGTGATACTACATCGGATAGAGATGGACCAGATACGTTGATATGCTGCTGTTGAGCTTCTGGGGACACAAGGACTTCGGATAACTTGGCTATTTTTATGGGGTCGAAGAGATCGTCATAATTTACTTCAACTATGTTTAGTGGACCCGAAGAGGCAGAAATATCACTTTCTAGGATTGCTTTGGTTTCAGTTGATGAAGCGGTGTTGCGGATGTAATAGTTATCGAATTTGACATCGAAGCTTTCGACTATTAGCCTTGTGCGTCTAATGACAACCCTATAAACCACTTTGTTTGTTGAGTAGCCAAGAAAGATGCCTTCATCAGATTTCGGTTCGAACTTGTTAAGATGATCTCTATTGTTGATCACAAAACATCTACATCCAAAGATGTGGAAGAATCGGACATTTGGCTTGCGGTTGTTAAGGCCCTCATAAGGAGTTTTACTGAGACGCTTGCAGATGATGCTTCGGTTTTCAACAAAGCAAGTTGTGGCCACTACTTCGGCCCAGAAGTAGAGAGGAAGGTGTGCGAAGTTAAGCATAGATCTGGCTGCTTCTACCAGAGTTCGGTTTCTTCGCTCTACTACTCCATTTTGTTGCGGGGTGTAGGGAGCTGAGAAATTATGAGTGATACCCTTGGAAACTAAGAAACTGTTTAAGAGATGGTTGGTAAACTCGGTTCCATTATCACTTCGGATGCGGCGTACTGGTAACTTGATTTGAAGTTCAATTTCTTTGATAAAATTGATCAATATCTGTGGAGTTTCGGATTTGAGTCTTAGGAAGAAGACCTAAGTGAAACGAGTGAAGTCATCAACTATAACCAGTATGTATTTCTTATAATGAAGACTGGCTACGGTAGATGGACCGCAGAGATCAATGTGCAATAGTTCCAGTGGTTCAGAAATTGAAGAATCAATCACCATTGGGTTACTTGCTTTGGATTGCTTGCCACACTCACATGCAGGACAGAGTGTGTCATTGCTGAACTTGAGAATTGGAAGACCTCGGACGAGTTCTCCGGTGACCAGATTGTTGATGTATCTGAAGTTAAGATGAGCTAGCTTGCGGTGCCATAGTCAGCTGAATTCAGATACTGCTTTTGATAGAAAGCATAGCTGCGGTTTCCCAATGATCAGAGAGACGTCCAGAGGATACATGGTCCCTTCACACTTGGATTTGATCAAACAAGTGCTTCTATCGCTGGTCATAACATAGCAGTATTCATTGTCAAATTCAACCCTGTGGCCTGCTTTACATAATTGGCCTACACTGATGAGATTGTGTTTAAGGCTTTCTACATAAGCAACCTTTTAAATTGAGAAGTTTCCTGTAGTAAGAACACCATAAGCTCGTATTATCCCATTCGCATTGTTGCCGAATGTAACGTTTCCACCGTTGCAAATTCGCCTGAAATCCTGAAGGTATTCTAACCTTCCGGTCATGTGCAAGGAGGAGGCACTGTCGATTAACCATTCTTCTTCTTGTTCCTCCTTACACAAAGCCTGAGAATTACACGGTTAGTTTAGGCATCCAAACTAGTTTGGAGCCTGGGGTAACAGATGAGTTTCTGATTGATGCATGAACTGAGGTTGCAGGGACAGGTTTCGTGTCAACTTTTAGGCCTATTCCTGGGTGTTTGTGAGTGTTTGGAGTGTTGTGAGATTTAGTAAAGTTACGATATTTTTGAAAAAAACCATATTTGACATGAGATGAACCTTTCTTGACAATTACACTGACATACACAGATTTTATCATTTACCCTGACATTTTGTTTGGTCAGCGGTCTAAATGACGAGGTAGGCTTGGGACCAGTCCGAGGGTGGTGAGATCTGACAGTGGTGGTGTTGGTATTTGAAAAAATACGTTTTGCAGATGTAAAAGTACGGAAGGATTTCTTGGAAAGTGATTTCTGAAAACTTTGATATGATTTTAAAAGTGTTGGAGTTGGTAAAATCTCCTTCTATTTTGGGCCATCTAAGGAATAGATTTGAAAACCATTGCTTCGAAAATACTGTACTCTCTTTTTGGTTGTGTCAAACGTTTTTGAGGTGGTTGTTGAGACTGTACATTCCTTTTTGTATGTTTTCTTGATCGGAGAGTTTTTTGAAAAATAATGTGAGAAAATAAACTTTTCTGGACTCTTAGATTTTTGAAATCTGACATGCTTTTTGTTTTTTGAAAAGATTTCTCGATTTTTGCCTCGGGATTGAATTTCCTCTTTGAAAGCGTTTTTAGCTAAGGTTTTTGGAAAACCGTAGTCATTGATGTTCAGCTGCGGTTTCCTGGAAACCTTTGACAATTTTTGAAAACAAGGGCTAGATTCATCCGAACTATAAGATTCAGGGCTTTGAGAGCATTGACCCACTTCAAAGTTTTTTATGGGTAATTCATGATGAATTGGCTGAAGAGTCACAGAGCTTTTGACTGAGGGCTGCGGTAAAGAGGATTTGACTACCGCAGAATAAGACTGAGTTGGTACTTCTGTATAATTTTTGTGGGACTTCTGCGATCCATGACTGCAGTGAGGGACACGGCGGTCTGAGGACAGAGATGGAAAGTCCTCAGAGACTTCGGGACCCTCTATGAAAATTTCCTCATCAACAACTGATGAAGTCTGAGAGTTGGGATAGATTGTTCCACTGATAGGAATTTGATCACTTGAGTGACCCGAAAATTCAGGAAAAATTTCCTCAATGACACAGTTGTTACTTAGATTATGAAGTCTACCGAAGTGAGCTCTGATTTCTTCGGGAAAGGTTTTGTCATTGACTGGGAAATGGAACTCTCGGTCAGGAAGGACATAAAGTCAATCTTTGTTAAACCGGGGTGAGGAATCCTTTGCGGTTGGATATCCATTAGACCAACCCCAATTATAGGTATTATCTACGGTTCCATTGTTCACCAAATTTTCAATAGCTTCACTTTCATTGAACAGTTTTTCTATTAATAGATTTAATCGTACAATCTCACTCTGAGCTAAACCTCTTTTGTTCAAAGCTATCTCTAGTTGTGTTTCACTCAACATTCTTGCATCTTTCTCTAACTCTAATTCCTTTTCTAACATAGCTACTTTGAGTCTTTTGTTATCCAGCCGTCCTCTTACATGAAACATCTCTTGGGACGCTATGTTCTTCTCATCTAGAGCTTTGTTATAGTCTGTAAGGACGGCAACACATGTGTCATTAAGATTGTCTATGAAGGGTTGACAGTCATGCATGCTATAGTTTAGAGTTTGGATCATGAGTTTTACATGTTCGACGATGCTTAGAGTTCCAACCTTTTCCATGTAGCAGTAGTTCTTTTCCAGCTTTGTAGACCCATCGTCATCCGCAGTTGCCAGCATGCAGATCTTGCCTTTTGCTTTGATGTTGCTGATGTCTTCATCTTCATCTCCGGATAACCAAACTTGATGGTCTCTTTTTACATGGGCTATGTATGCCCTTGGCTTTTCCTTTTCCTCCAATTCTTGAGCCATTCTAATATAGAATGCTCTGTCTTTCACTATATTAGCCTTGCAGTCTTTTGCAAAATGATTCTCCTTGTTGCACTTGTGACAAATTACAACATCACATTTATCTTCTGAAGAGGTACCAGAGTCAGTTAGATTGATGGGCTTCGGTGCCTCTTTGGGTTAAGTAGTCTGAGGTTGCGGTGGTGGGTGAGAACTTTTGGGATATCGAGAGAGGTTGTTCTGTGGGTTGAAGTTGCGGTTGAATGGAGGTTTGTTGAAATGCTGATTCTTACGAAAAGAAGGTGGTAGCCGGTTGAACTGTTGGCTAACAAAAGCAATAGCCTTCTGAAATTCTTCCTCATCATCATACTCTGAGTCAACTTCGTATGACTGCGGAGGATTGTCATACGGGGGAGAGTAGGATTGAGTGTGTGGGGCTTGTGCTATAAGAGCAAGTGGTCCTCCGAAGTCAGCACAATCTTTGAGTACAGTGGATTCTTGTGCTTGCAATTCCCCGTAGAGCTTGTAGAGAGACAAAGAATGAATCTTTCTATCTCCTTAGGCTATCATCTTAGTAGTAGTCCAGTGTCTTCCCAAACCATTAAGAAACTGAAGATTTGTTTCATGGTTACTGTGGATGGTTCCAGCATTAGATAACTTAGTGACTATTAGGTTGAACCTTTTGAAGGAGTCTTCCAAACTTTCGCCAATATGAGCTTTGAAGTTTTTGAACTCATTGAGTGCAGTTGTGAGCTTCTTCTCTTGAGCTTGTTCTGAGCCTTCATACAAGTTTTTTAGAACATCCCAGATCTCTTATTCTGATTTGCAGTTTATGATAATGTCGAAGTTGTCAGGACCAACTCCACAAGAGAACTCATAAAAAGCAACAACATCATTTTCCATTTTATCGAGATCGTCTTTGGTGGGACGATTCATGACTGGTTGACCTCCTCCTAGTCTGGTTGTGGCACCGTCGGTTTGAACTGATGTAAGAACAGGGACATGTGGTCCTTCTTCTACAGATCGCCATACATCTCTACCAAGTCTCCTTAAGTATATTTCCATTCTCTGAGACCAGTGATGATATTCATTTGCCACCAATATTGGGGCTCTATTAGAACCACCAACACTGTTGGAAACATAGAGAGATAATGCTTGTGCCATATTTCCTTGTTTTTTTTTTAAAAAAAACTTTTTTGTTTTTTTAAGAAGTGAGATCAAGTGGTTTAGAAGGCCTTTTGAAAATCAGAGTTTTGCTTCAAAAAGCAACCACTTTGGCTCTGATACCAATTGTTGTGTAACATCCCAAAATTCAAGGCCAAAAATTTCAATTTAATTATGTTATTACATAGGACCGTCAGTATAAAAACATTGATAATAACGTCTCATGTCAAAGCCCAAGTGTCAATAATCAAAGCATTTTATCATAAAACCATATCAGAGTGTAATCCCAAAGATCTCATGTGCGGAAAACATAGTGTGATGCGCTGCGATCAAGCCGACTCCTTTCCTTGGAAAACAAAGCACCTGAAACCAAAACTGTAAACCGTAAGCAGGAAGCTTAGTGAGTTCCCCCATCATACCACATACCACATAATACCATCGGTATCTTTCAACCGGTATCTGCCATCGATATCTTTCAACCGGTAACCGAGGACTATTTCACCCCTACCACCATCACATAATAATATATCATAAACATACTAATCACATACTAACATCATAACATAATGATCACATACTAACATCATAACATAATGATCACATACTAACATCATAACATAATGATCACATACCAACATATCATAAACAAACAGATAAACATTGCATGGGTTCTGTATACCCCTTCGGTATCTTTCAACCGGTATCCGCCATCGGTATCTTTCAACCGGTATCCGCCATCGGTATCTTTCAACCGGTAACCGGGGACTATTTCACCCCCACCACTATCATATAATAACATGTCATAAACATATTGGTTTCATGATAACATAACATAAACATACTGAATCGCATAACGGCATATCATAACCATACTGGTCACTTAATAACATATCATACATGGGTTATGTCTATCCCTTCGTTATCTTTCAACCGGTAACTGCCTTCGGTATCTTTCAACCGGTAACCGAGGACTATTTCACCCCCTACCACTATCACATAATAACATATCATGATCATACTGCTAGGCATGCATGGGTACTACCTACCCCTTCGGTATCTTTCAACCGGTAACTATGGCCTATATCACCCCTACCACTACTAACACATATGTCATACCATCCTAGCACATAAAGCATATTAGATAACAACACACCAGATAATTATCACAAAGACAATCATCTAACAAATAACTCCTACTAGTGGGTCGGCATTGTGGCCGTAGACCCACTCATACTGGAAGGTAACTCACCTCGCACTACTGAAGTCCCGAAGACTCAACCCCATACTGCTGACGTCCCGCAGACTCAACCCCAGCTACTGGATGACAGATTCCCGGTCTGTCAATATCAAAACATCACCCAATTAATAATTGGGTTCCACTACATAACCATAAGTACATGTTTTGGGTAATTACTACATTACCCCTAGCTTGGCTTATTCAAGCCCAATGCCCAATTCATAGGCCCAAAGTCGACTAGGACTCAAAGCACAACATATGGCCCAATTTTCCAAATTGGGCCCAAGCCTATACATGGTCTCATTCTAAGGCCCAACATCATATAATCATTAAGGCCCAAACTATGGCCCCTCTATGGCCCAATTTTCCAAATTGGGCCCAAACCCCTTACATGGGCCTTACCCTAGGCCCATTAAATATTCTAGTCCATTTGCTTGACTTTGGATGGCCCATTAATAACGCAATCATCAAGGCCCAATAGAAGGCCCAACAATACACCCATGTGAAATTAGGGTTTCACATAAAATGACGATTAGGGTTAAGTGTTTCTCACTTAACCCATTAAGGACTTAATCCATTAAGGACTTAATCCATTAAGTCCATCATTTTTCTAAATAAGTTATATGGTGTGATTGGGCTTAATCACACAATTCCATTATTCCAATGGCCCACAAATGGGTCTCAATAAGTCCAAGCCCATAAATCCAATATTAGGGTTTTCTAAACCCAAATTAGGGTTTCCAACCCATCTTAGCCCAATAGGCCCATTAGTTAAGTCCTTGGATCCATTAGGGTCCATTAAGCCCATTAGACACATGTTTGGGCTTTTATGCCCATTAAGCCTCATTGGGCCCATTAAGCCTCATTGGGCCCATTAGGGTTTCAAGGCCCATTAGGGTTTTAGTCCCTTGACCAAACATCCCCAAACTAGCAATCCCAACACAACTAAGCACACCGCCACCCGACACGGCGGCCGGTGGCGGCAGGAGGCGGCAGCCACCACCCTAAGGTGGTGGAATTTCCTTTCATTATTCCATTTTACAATTTACAAGGAAAATACCAAAGCAAAACACACACTAACTAAGCTAAACATACACACACATCAACACCTTGTGGTGGCCGGCGGTTGACAAGTGGCGGCAGCCACCACCCTATGGTGGTCGAGATGCCTTTTCTGAGGACTCCAGCCATACATCCACACACACATCGACTGTACATGCACTTCTTCACTCCTTTACTCGAAAAGGGAGCCCAACCACCCATTATGTGACATAAGGCGGCGGCAGTGGTGATTTCTCGTCGGCAGCCACCACCTCACGGTGGTGGCAGTGATTCCTTTTTGGCTCCAAAAATCAAAGCAACACGAAACACGATCTGGAACACACTCCCATATGTGGAACGACCCACACAGCCCCGCCATGAACAGGTGTGAGTCGGCAGCCCACACCGATCTCAGAAACGAAACTGCAACCATCTTTTCTCGGCGGCGAGCGACAGCCGGAGGCGACTGCAACATGACGACGGCGGCAACGGACTTGTGACGACGCAACAGGAATCGAGGGAAGTGGCGGCGGCGGCCTCGTCGTCATCGGCAACGGAGTAGCACTGCAACAGAACGGCAGAGAAGGAGCAGCGACAACAACGCTAGTCATTGAAGGGCAACAGCAGCGACGCTCATCATGGCGGTGGTGCAAGGTGGCGACGAGGGAATTTGAAGCGGCGGCTGGAGATCTCCGATGGTGCAACGCCGACAATAGAAGAAGAGAATTGCAGCTGCTCTTGTTTGCGCTAAGGTTAGGGTTTAGATTGAGTTATATATCCCGCAACTTTGAAACTTCACCCCATAATGGCAAGTCTGGTCCCTCTCTATACAATTCTTCTCAACTATGATCCAAAATTTACCATTTGAACCCTGCCTCCTGAATCCTTTACAATTGAAGTCCGAATTTTACCTTTTCAACCCAATCCATGGAAATCTCTTACAAATTAAGTCCCATAAACTATTAAACAGCCCCCAATATCTTAATTATGACATAATCAGCCCTTCCACCTCATTTCCTTTTAAATTAAATTCAAATAATTACCACAGAGCCCCTATCTTCATAAATAATTATAAACTGAGTCCGAAAATTACACTTTTAACCCTCGACTTCTAAAATGGTGGCAATTAGCTCTTCGAGACCATCCTTTTACACATAATTATTTATTTTAGGGCTACGAGTCATTCATCTCTTTATTTATTTATTTAATAAATAAACGGGTGTTACATGTTGAGAGAAAAACTTGAGAGGCACACTTGAAGAAACGTTAGTACAAGTTGATATTGCGGAAATTAAAGTTAATCTCAAAGGATCATAAAGCTCAACAATAATATAAGTTAGAGTTAGATAGTTAGATGATTAGTTGCGGAAAGATAAGGAAATATAAAATACAGCAAGTATTATATCAAGTAAACATTTAAGTTGATTCTTAACAAGGAATGCAATCAGACTAAGTTAGTGAGTGAAATCAAGCTTAGTGATTAAGTCTAGAAAAGACTTGCTCTACAAGAGAGATTACAAGGAGTTACGATTATATTTGAGTGATAAGATAGTAGAGAGAGAAGAGTAATAAGATTAAAGATTCATAAGAGAGGTGTATTCATTGAGAAATGGAGAACTCTATTTATAGAGTCTCGAAGATTACATACAACCTAATCTGTTTGAGTTGCCACGCAGGGCACTATGGATAAAAGAAAGTACTTATACAAGGAACATATAAAAGACTAAATCTAAGAACTGATGATGTTGATTGCGGATGCTGATCTGACTGCGGGTAGAAATTGACTGCGGTTCCATGAGCATCTTCGGATCTCTTCTAAGTTTAAGAGGGTCACTTTTAATGTTCCAACACCACTGCCTTTTACTCCATCGTGTCTTGGGTTGTGGTACTCACGAGAATGCTTCGCGAATTCTTCAATTAACACCTTAATCTTATTTGAATTTTTCTTCGTGAGAGGTCCTTGCGAATCAAGGAGTTGCCTTGTCATGACATTGACCCCGTTATAGAATATGGACACTTCTTATTGTATGTTAAGGTCATGTTGAGGATAATTCCTTAGTAACCCTTTGTAGCGCTCCCAAGCCTCGTAAAGTGATTCCCCTGGTTGTTTCTCAAAAATGGCTATCACCTTTTTGAGTTTAGCTATCTTGGAAGGTAGGCAGAATTGTTCTAGAAACTGCTCGCGCATTTGGGCCTAAGTAGTGATTGCACCAGGTGGTAGTGCCTTTAGCCAGTCTTTTGCAGCTCCTTTAAAAGTGACTGGTAACATCCACAACAAAGATGTCTCTCTAGGAACATTAGGGACATTGAAATAGTCTGCAATGTCATTGACCTCATCAAGATGCTTAAAAGCATCCTCATGATCCTTTCCATAAAAAGGAATATCCTTCAGTACAGTAAGGATGTGTCCCTTCAGCTCGAATGTGGCAGTGGCGGGAATTGCGGGTTGTACTAACACCGGACAAACATCGTCTCTAATTCGCTTCTTGTTAGCTCCCATGGACATATCTTCAATTTTTGCCATCTCATTTTCTAGCTCGTCTTCGGGTCACTATTATATAGTTCGAACTCAGGCTCAGATTCGTATTCAGACTCTTGTGGATTAGGTATTTGATCAAAACTTTCAACCTTGCTCTTGTCCTTTGAAGATATGCTTGACTCTCCCGTTTTCTTTCCTGACTTCTTTGTAAAGACAAATTTGAGATCTTTGAAGGACGACTTCTTTGGTGTTTGGTTCACTTCTGCGTTCTTATCAGTCTTCTTGTGAAGGGACGACTCTGGATCTTCAAGTGGTGGCACCAAAGGTGTGTTGGAACCTTTGGTCATTAACTTCTGCAATAAAACAAAAATAAAAACATAAAACTGAACAAAAATTAAATAAAAATCGCCTACTGACTGGCCACCACGACGTGGTAAGAGTCACCACCTCGTGTTGTCGCAGAAAAATTAACAGAAAAGAAAAACAAAGAAAAACGTAAAACTGCTGAACTCACGTCGTGAGCTTAAGGCTAACGTTGTGAGTTGAGTACAAAAACCTAAGCAGAAAAAGTAACTTTTTGCTGGTTTTACCCCACGAAAAGGATCGATCAACCTAAAGCAAATAAGTCAACAATCAAATAAGTCGTTCCCCGACAACGGCGCAAAAAACTTGATGCGTCCAAATAGCTACCTAATTTTATGTTTATAACCTAACTACTTAACTAACTAAATTGCACCTAGGCAATGTACCTAGTCAAATTATAGAATAGTTTGGGTAAGTCGGGTGTCGATCACATGGAACGGTTTTGACTAATTAATCTACCTACTATTAAATTAACTTAATTTTCTAGCTAAGTGGGGATTTTATCTAATTTTGCAAGTTTAGATGAACTTAATTCTTAACACAGATTCAATCAATAAACAAAACACTTCTGTTAGTTCGAATCCACCTTCCCTCAATGGTTTATAAACTAATTATGACAATTCCTGTTGGTTACCAATTAGTAATAGTTTTAGCAATTTAGTTCTAAATTTACTAATATTAATTAATTCATGTAGATCTATGTATGTTCACACATAAGTTAACACATAATCAATTATTAAATAGAATTGGAGCTATGAAAGATTGATTTGACAAACACAATTATATTCATAATTTGAGTTCTCTAGCATAGCCAAATTTAATAATTCAATTACTTATCTAAGATTGGTTTGATCTTAGCTCTAATAATCTAATGTTCACTAACTACACAGAATAAAAAGTTTAAGCAATCAAATATTAAATCAAGCATGCTAGGTATAATCAATCAAACACTAATCATAACCAAAAAGCAAAGTATAAACTAGCATAGTAAAACCATGAGTTCCAGCTTCATCTAGCTAACAGAAGGAGCTAGATTTAGCTGGACATCCTAACAATTAAGCTAACACAAATCATATTCAAAAGCATGTTTGAAAAGTACCAAATCTAGAATCAAATTATGAACTTCTCTTCTCCCTTGATCCTAAACCTAATTTCCAGGCTTTCAAACTCTGTAAATTTTGACTTCTGAAACTCTCCAAGTTAGCCAAAAGTCTGCCAAAAGTCGTAATGATCAAGTGAATATATAGTTTCAGATTTTTCCGCGCTCACGTCGTGAACATATATGTCTAACGACATGAATACAGTAGATATCCGTATTTGACAAGGAGTCTTCTTCGTGATGTCTATCTTCAAGAATATTCCCACTCACGTTGTAAATCTTAAAGCTTCACGTCGTGAATTGAGCTGTTTATGTGGGTTTCTCTTTCTTTTATTCTCCAAGCCTCCAAAGCTCCATGCTTTGTTGTTTTTAGTCCCTTTCCTTGAAGAATTGTTCTATTTGGCTGCAAACTACAATTAAAGCTTATAAGTATCATTGTTCAATGCAAATAACCAAAATATGTATAAAAATGTAAGTAAATATTGCCTAAAAACATGTATAAATATGGCAATATCATAGCTGCTGCAAGCACACACACACACACACACACACTCTCTCTCTCTCTCTCTCTCTCTCTCTCTCTCTCTCTCTCTCTCTCTCTTCTCCATGCTTTCTGGAAGTCAAAGTTTCCGACCGCTACCATCTGCCGCCGTTGGTCGCCGCTGGCTACTGCCCGCCATTTTATGTTACCACCGCCGCCGTACGCCACCAGGTGGGTGGCTGGGTCTATTTCACGAACATAAGCGTGTGTGTGTGGTTCTTGGCTGGAAATCACAAGAGGGCCACCACCACCTCCGTGAGGTGGTGGCTAGTACCTTCGACCACCACCTATCACCATAGAGAAGCTGTATGTGTGTGGGTGTTATTTTATGTGAGTGTTATTTTGGGTATTTTGATGTAAAATGTGATGTATTGTATGGCCGGATAATTAAAGAATTCAACCCGCCACCTCCGTGAGGTGGTGGTTTCCAAATCACGCCGCCACTCTGCCGCCACCAACGGATACCTTGGGTGGCTGTGTGCTTTGTGTGTGTGATTTTTATTTTGGGATGCTTGCAATTTTTTAGACAAAAATCATAACCACCACCGCGAGGTGGTGGCCGCCGCCGTGAGCCGCCATTGACCACCACTACCCGAGGTGGTTTTAGGTGGTGCCCGACTTGTTTAACCGTAGTGGGCCCAATGATGCCCTAATTGACCTAAAAGCCCAACCATTTGACTATTACGCTAGTATTTGGGTTGAAAACCCTAATTAGTGTTTCGAAAACCCTAATATCATGAAACCCTAATTTTATGGACTGATCGGGACCCGCACTGGAATTATTTACTAAACTTAAAATATTAATTAATAATCATTTCAAATTAACCTAAGGCAATATTGGAATTAATGGATTAAGTCCTTAATGGGCTAAGTAGGAACACTTAACCCTAATTGTCATTTTATGTGAAAACCCTAATTTCACTTGGGCCTTGAGTTGGGCATTTCTATTGGGCTTTGGCGATTGGGCTATTGATGGGCTATCCAAGAGTAAGTAAATAGACTAACATAATTGGATGGGCTTTAGGGTAAGGCCCATGTGAGGGACTTGGGCCCAATTTGGAAAGTTGGGCCATAGATGGGCCATAATTGGGCCTTTATGATTTTGAGATATTAGACCATCGGAATGCCAAGTGTTTGGACCAGAATAGGTGGTTGGGCCTTAAGGTAAGGCCCATGTGAAGGGTTGGGCCCAATTTGGAAAATTAGGCCATATGTTGGGCTTTGGTCCATTGGTTGACTATTGGGCCTTTGGAGTGTGAGTTGGGCCTTGGGCTTGGAAACCAATTATTAATTGGGTATTGTTTGATGTTTAAAGTTCGGGAAGCTGTCAACCAGCTGCTGGAGTTTTATCCGTGGGATTTCAGCAGTGCCAGGTGAGTTCTCCTCACTATACTGATAGGGTCTATGACACTAGGTCGGTCCCTTTGGATTTTTATCCTGGATTTAGTATGTTGTTATAGATTCATGATCTTCAAGATCGGTACCCTGGTAGTTAGGGTGTTGTTATGTTGTTATGATCTGTTAGATTGGTATCCTGGTAGATAGGATGATGATATGCTTAGCACTTTGTATGATTTGTGTTTATTGCTTGATTATGTGATATGCGTATGTCGACATATGTGGTTGTGGTTGGGTTGAGGCGGTCCTGCTTTGTGCTGAAGGCCAACATACCCGGGGTGGTCTGGATAGACTGTAGGCCTGCGAGGCGGTCCAGTCAAGCGCAAAGGCGCAACGAGCGGTCCGGATATGCTGGAGGCCCTGCGAGGCGGTCCAGTAATGCCGAAGGCTCGGGAGCATTCCAGATAGGCTGTAGGCCCTGCGAGGCGGTCCAGTCAGGCTAAAGGCTCATTATGCATACTGTTTGATATTATATTGTTGTGATTTGTATGAGTTGGTATTTTAGGGGTAAATCGCTAAGCCTTCGAGCTTACATTTATCGATTATTGTTTTAGGTACAGCGGATGACCGCGGGAAGGCGAAGGCGTGACTGTACACTTCCTCACATTTTGAATTGGATTTCTAGGATACTCTGATATGAAACGATTTTGAAAACAGATTTGTAATAACTAATGGTTCTTGAATGATTTAAAAAGTTTTAAATTGGCTTGTATTTTTATGGATGTTACAAGTTGGTATCAGAGCCTTGGTTTGAGTGAATTGGATAAACACTTGTGTGAATCCAGTCTCAAACTAGGATCTGAGATATTTTGCAAAATGTTTTTGAAAAAGAAATTATAATAAAAGAGTTGGGTTAAGGCTATGGGCTCGATCTATTGTTATGTTCTTGTTTGATTGTTGACTTGGGATCGGGAACATGGACCTTGACTTAACTTTGATTTTTCAAGAGGATGCGAAGTGTACGATCAGCCGGAGCCAGTAAGTAGACCCCAAAATACCAAATAGTTATCTGATATTGTGATATGATAGAACAGTATGCTAGTGATAGGCTAGGGATCTTCAGGAATTTCATGATAGAATTGCCTTATTATATGATGCCTGATAGCGTAGGGTTTTCCCTATATGAAATTGACATCATTACTGTAGTTGCTTAGTGTATACATCACGACCGTACATAATTAAGATCTTATAGCCTGAGAATGTTTGGTTTGGCCGTATTTCCTGTTCTTGTTTGATGAAGGGCTTAGGGTAGGATCAGGTATTCGAAAGTCTATAGGGTCCAACGTTATGTATGGTTAGCATACACGAGTGCTGCAGGGTTGGTGGAAGCTTCATGGGTGAGTTGTGTGAGGTCGATAGGCCAGTTATGAGATATTTAACATTCCTCTAGGAGTGAGGATTGAGCGCTTTCCATGTTTATGTATATTGTTAGGGCGCTGTGATGATACTTGAGACAAATATGGGTAGGTGTGGAAGGTAGTATGGGCCCATACTACTGAAAGCACAGGACCCATACGCGTATCAAGGAAGTCACAACCCCTAGGGTTGGGTCAGGAGTTGGTTCCCTTTCATTATATGGGTTATCAGAGATCTTTATGGTGTATTACCAGAATGGTGGTAACGAGACGTCTTGAGACAGATCCGGGTCAGGATCAGGAGCTGGCAGCAAGGATAGGCTAGTACTGCCAGAGGATCGTGTCAGGGAGATCATCCGGGAGGAGGTGATCGAGATTGTCCAGGGATGGTTTCCGGAGATGTTGGGTCTATCAATATCGCTATTGTTGAGTATTTGATGAGCGTTATGCAACCATTGACGAGACGGCAGCCACGACAGCTACAACAGCTGTAATGACGGTAGGGGGAGGAGCCAGTCGGGCTTTCCAATATCGGGACTTCGATAACGCGAAGCCCTAGACTTTCAATAGGGTTCAGGACCCGGTTATAGTCATGATGTGAACATATGACGTGGAGGGATGTTGCTTCACATGTTCATGTCCTACTGCCCAGAAGGTCAGGCGTGCTCTGAACTTGCTGAGGTCCAGGATGAAGGACTGGTGGGGACTTGTTATTGGGACATGTTCAGATGAGCATAGAGATGCAGTTACTTGGGATCAGGGAGATGTTTCATACTCGTTACATTCTGCGGGTTGAGTGGGAGAGGCTGGCATAAGAGTTTTTGGATTTGAGGCTTCGAGGGTTTTGTTCGAGACCGGGATTCGAGTCACGGGGACTCCGGAACGGAGTGATCATTATGATCAGCTGGAGTTTTGCAGGCGAATGTAGAATGGTTAATCGATGGATTGGAATATTGTTTTCTAGGGCAAGGACTATGCCCTTCTAGTTTTTCGAGATCGAAGGAGTGGGCGGGCTTGTGACCCCTAGATCAGGTTGTATTCCAGCTCAGGGTCAGTTGATTATAGGGGTTGGGGACAGTATTTCAGTGCTAGTGAGCGTAGGTGGGTCGATGAGGCATAAGTATCCAGTGAGGTCTGGTTTGCCTTGGATCTCTTGTATCGAGCGGCAAGGATTGATTGTGCGATCTATTGAACTTTTGGGAATGGAGTCTATGTCTTGGGAGAATTTTGTAGCTCGGTTTAGGGCAGGGGATTCTTCAGCTACTACGGTTCAGCTGTGGATGATTGATCTGGTAAGTGAGTCAGGGTGCGAGACCTTGGATGATAGAGCCTATCACACCCCGCTAAAGCATAAATACGGGGCGTGGCAGTACAAAGGGTTTCATAGAAAAAGATAAAGACAACACAAACCATAGTATTAAAAAGCATTACAATTTTACAATGGGTTTGAACAACTTTTAAAAGAAATTACAATGTAAATTGAAATTGAAATACAACACATGCAAATGCTCCTAAAAGTGATGTGTCCCTAAGTGCCACTTACTCGATGATTCCTGAAAAAGCATGTAAAACGAGCGTCAACTATAAAATAGTTGGTGAGTACTCACATGTTTATAACATAATATAGTTTGAAATCATGATAATCAGAATATTTATAATAGTTTCCATAAACAATGTTCATTTCTAAAATAAGTAAATAAGTTTTCATAAATAGAAGTTCGTTGCTAAAGCGAGTAATAAAGTTTCCATAGATCGAAATATATTGCAAAAATGAGTAAATAAGTTTGCATAAACAAAGTTCGTTGTCATCAAGAGAAATACAGTTTGTTGCCAAAATGAGATGCAAAGTTCATATTCTCATGGGAAATAAAGTTCAATGCTAAAACTAGTAAACAAGTTTCATTGCTAAAATGAGTATACAAGTTTCGTTGATAAAATGAGTATAAAAGTTTCATCACTAAAATGAGTATACAAGTTTCGTTGATAAAATGAGTATACAAGTTTCGTTAATAAAATGAGTATACAAGTTTCAGCGCTGAAATGAGTATACAAGTTTCGTTGATAAAATGAGTATACAAGTTTCGTTGATAAAATGAGTATACAAGTTTCGTTGATAAAATGAGTATAAAAATTTCCATGGGATTTTAATGTAAAACTTCATAAATTTAAGTTTTTAGGACTTTTAGGGTTTTGAGGAATTTTGTAAATCTTTGGATATCAAAATAAATTGAATCTTTGAGACTTCAAACTATTTTAGAGTTTCATAACTCTTATTCAAGTTAGAAATAATGTTTGTAATTTATTTTTGTCGGTTTATTGGCATTTCTATGTAGTGATTCCGAGATTCAAGCAAAATTGAGGTATCAAGTATACTAGTCCTAGTTTTCAACTTTGACTTAAGTTTCTATGAGACTTTGAAGTAATTTCTACTTCTAGGTCAAGTGTATTATGTGTTTGTATGATTCATGAGAAGGTGTTATAGTCAAGGAATGACCCGAATTTGAATATGTGTTACAGTTAAAGTAACTATAGAAGTCACGTATCAATGTGAAATCTAAGTACACTATCCATCGTTTCTAACTGTTTCCAAGTTTCTAGTAGGTTATAGTATAGCTCCTAGTTATAAGGTCTAGTATGCGTTGTGCACATATGTGCAACTAAGTTTATTCAAATCTAGAACTGTCTCAAATTTTGACGGTTGTCACAGAGCCCAAGAGCGGGAGATTTGTTTGGAGCACATTGGGAAGAGGGGTATATTATGGGAGGTCTACGGACAAGGTCCCACACGATGGTTATTCAACATTTTCAGGATTCAGTGGTTCTAGTAATCGTTATTGATTGGCGGATGAAAGTGCCAATGGGAAGTAGCTTGTTGCTGAGGTAGTAGTAGGAGCATCTATCTGTTGGTCTTCAAGATTTGAGTGGGGATCATTCAAGCATTAGGTACTGTTGGTTCACCGGGATTCAGGAAGTGTTCATCTAGTTCTTAGAATTGGGTGATCATTTGGAATTGGCTATTAATGGAGCGCAATTGGCTATTAATGGAGCGCTAGTTGGAAAGAGTTGATTCTCGTCGGATCGATCGTTGGAAAGTGAGAATGGTTGGGAATTCCCAAATTTTCATGTATTGTGAAGACTTAGTCGAATCTAATTGGGGGAGAATCTTGCCGGAATGCAGAAGGGGGAGCAGTTTTGAAACGGGGATAAGTTTCGCATCCCCGTCAAGGAGAAAGGAGGTCGAAGTGGTTGTTTGTTTTGAAGGTTGTGCGAGTTTGGGGTTCAGTAAAAACTCCCCAGCATGTGGATTGCGCCTGCTTGGTGCTTGATAGCAGAAATTGGGGAATCAACTTGGGGTTCTAGTCATGAATTGAGTTCAGCTCGGGTGTTCGGTCGAGTGTGTGCTCGACTCTGCGGTTTTTGGGTTGATAGATTGAGGTTAGGGTATCAGGTTGCGGTTGTGTTAGGGTGAAAGTGTTGTAAGACTACAGGGGTAACCATAGCATTCACGAATTCTTTCAGACGATTAGGCCAGGCTGGAGCAGTTCCTAAGATTGTGGGTAGACCACGACATGGATGGTATCAGGAAACGGTAGGTCGTTGGGGACCGGGCACGATGTAAGACTACAGTTTTCTCGTAGTGTTCACTTTTCGTATCTGATTCAATAGCGACAGGTTGTCAGACTTTTATGGTCGGATGGACCAGAAGGATTTATGGAGCCATGAGTGGCGATATAGTTAGGGCAGTTATTGCTAGTCGAAGTTTCCTTCGGGAATCGCGCGGAGCGACTGTAAGATCAGTCGTTGGTTAAGAAACTAGGCAGAAATCCGGTATTCCGGATGAGTTTTCTGTCAAGTATAAGTGTACTACAAGGAAACTTGTTCTGTGATTATGCTTTCTGGTGAGAACCTCCAGTTATTAGAAGTTGGATAGTCATTTTAAGGGATAAGTGGAATGGAAATGGCAATGGTTCAGTATGTGCGGTCTGTCAGGGAGTCAGACCATCTCAAGATTTTAGGATTCAGATTGAGTAATGTGCTTATGTTGCAAGGAATGCGTTCACCTTCAGATTGTAGAGCCCTATGAGGGTTGGTTTTGATTGCCTTGGGAAGGCTGGGATTATGCACGGGATTGTGGCCATGTAGTTCAAATTGTCTGGCGTGTAAGGTATGATAAGAAACGATTTCGAGGACGAAATCAAATTTAAGTGGGGGAGAGTTGTAACATTCCGTTTAAAATAGAATAATTAAATAATAAACCCGGAACCCCGAGAAGTAATTTTTATTATCATTTTTTATTATTATAGTCCAAAAATCAGAATAATAATTTGATTGGGTGTTGGTTTCGGGAAGCCAAATGACAAGAATTGAATCTCCGGGGGTTAAAGTGTAATTTTGGGATCTATTTTGAAAAGGATTTCAGAAGTCGGGGTGTGTTTGACATCATTTGGACTTAATATGAAAGGATTTTGGATGGCTGGGGCTAAACGGGTAAATTATGTACCTAAGTTGAAAAGAATTTGTCAAGCAGGGGCTGCTTGGTAAAAATTCGGACTTGATTTGTAAGGGTTTTCAGAAGGAGGGGTTTAAATGGTAAATTAAGGACTTAATTTGAAAGAAGAAGGGAAGGAGGGACTGGAAGCGTAATTATGGTAAAAAGGTTTGAATGTGGACGGGGTTTATAACCCTTTCATTCCCTAACCCTAACCCTAAAGGTGGCACTCACCTCAGCCGCCACCCTACACCTTCACTCCCTCCAGCCGCCACTCTTGTCACCGCCGAAGAACACCAGAACGCCCATCGTCAACCCTACTGCTGGAGTGATGTTGTCAATGACAAGGATCTTCATGTGGGTCGCCAGAAAACCATGAGGCGAGGTTGCTGCTGCTGTACTCGGTGGGTTTCGCACCACCATCTTCCTTCTCCATTCTTTCTGGTGGCGCTACCCTCTACTGTCGAAGTCGCATCCACATTCGCTGAAGCTCCTGCTGCCGGCGACAACAAGGACTACCGGGAAGCGAAGTTCCGCGTATTTATGCCACCGTTTGCTCGTTAGACTGACCTACAGGCATCGTCGCCACCATCCCGCTATACTCTTCTTCTTCTGCTCCGTTATCTCGCGTCGCATCCGCTCCGAGTGGCAGACCATTTTACTCCGGCTAGCGTATGCCACCGAGAGTGAGTGACAGCGTGATGTATGCTTCATGTGCGTGTGTAGCTGCTGCAAGCACTCTCTCTCTTTCTCTCTCTCTCTCTCTCTCTCTCCCTCTCTCTCTCTCTCTCTCTCTCTCTCTCTCTCTCTCTATTCTCCATGCTTTCTGGAAGTCACAGTTTCCGACCGCTACCGTTTGCCATCGTTGTTCGCCGCTGATTGCCTCTGCTGCCCGCCATTTTCTGTTACCACCGCCGTCGTACGCCACCAGGTGGGTGGCTGGGTCTATTTCACGAACAGAAGCGCGCGTGTGTGTGGTTCTTGGCCAGAAATCACAAGAGGGCCACCACCACCATTGTGAGGTGGTGGCGAGCACCTCCGACCACCACCTGTCTCCATAGGGCGGCTATATGTGTGTGGGTGTTATTTTATGTGTGTGTTATTTTGGGTATTTTGATGTAAAATGTAATATATTGTATGGTCGGATAATCAAAGAAATCAACCCGTCACCGCTAATGAGGTGGTGGTTGCCATCTCACGTCGCCACTCTGCCGCTATCAGCCACCACATTGGGTGATTGTGTGCTTTGTGTGTGTGATTGTTATTTTTGGATGCTTGGAATTTTTTTAGACAAAAATCATAACCACCACCGAGAGGTGGTGGCCGCTGCCGTGAGCCGCCATTGGCCACCACTACCCGAGGTGGTAGTGGATGGTGCTCAACTTGTTTAATGGGCCCAATGAATCCCTAATTGACCTAAAAGCCCAACCATTTGACTATTGGGCTAGTATTTGGGTTGGAAACCCTAATTTTGGGGATTGATCGGGACCCGCACTGGAATTATTTACTAAACTTATATTATTCATTAATAATCATTTCAAATTAACCTAAGGCAATATTGGACTTAATGGATTAAGTCCTAAATGGGTTAAGTAGGAACACTAAACCCTAATTGTCATTTCATGTGAAAACCCTAATTTCACTTGGGCCTTGAGTTGGGCGTTTCTATTGGACTTTCGCGATTGGGCTATTGATGGGCTATCCAAGAGCAAGTAAATGGACTAAATAATTAGATGGGCTTTAGGGTAAGGCCCATGTGAGGGACTTGGGCCTAATTTGAAAAGTTGGTCCATAGATGGGCCATAATTGGGCCTTTATGATTTTGAGATATTGGACCATTGGAATGCCAAGTGTTTTGACCAGAATAGGTGGTTGGGCCTTAAGGTAAGGCCCATGTGAAGGGTTGGGCCCAATTTTGAACATTGGGCCATATGTTGGGTTTGGTCCATTGGTTGACTATTGGGCCTTTGGAGTGTGAGTTGGGCCTTGGGCTTGGAACACAATTATTAATTGGGTATTGTTTGATGTTGGCAGTTCGGGAAGCTGTCAACCAGCAGCTGGAGTTTTATCCGTGGGATTTCAGCAGTGTCAGGTGAGTTCTCCTCACTATACTGATAGGGTCTACGACACTAGGTCGGTCCCTTTGGATTTTTATCTTGGATTTAGTATGTTATTATATATTCATGATCTGCTAGATCGGTACCCTGGTAGTTAGGGTGTTGTTATGATGTTATGATCTGTTAGATTTGTATCCTAGTGTAACATCCCGAATCCCAAGTATTTTATTAGGTGTATTTATTTTTCAGATTTACTGAGTGACTCGACGAGTTGTGAGCGCAACTCGTCGAGTAGAGTTGGGATGGCCACGTGGGATTAATCAATGGACTCGACGAGTCAGAGAGCCGACTCGCCGAGTTGGTGATGTGTAATGAAACCCTAATTACCCGAGATTGGGCCTATATAAGAGAACTTATGTCCTCATTTCCGCCTCACCAGCTACCTTACATCCTTGAGAAAAACCCTAATCGCCCATTTAAGCTAGAGAGTGAGAGACCAGCTAATCTTGAGGTTTTTAGTGCATCATTTGCGAAGAAGAGAAGGATATCAAGCAAAGAGCAAGAAGGGGTCTGTTGGATCCAATGATATTTCGTCCAAAGCTCCTGAGGAAAGTAAAAATTCTACACCTTTCACATTATATTGGCTAGATCTCATGTGTGTGGAGTTTAGGGCTTTTTACCACCTTTTATTTAGGATTTGAGTAGAATGAGTTATCAAGAAGTATAGACCTCATATCTGGACCTTATGAGGTCCCTAGAGTCCAAAGGTCCCAACTTTATTCATCCATATGAGGGTTATTGTGCTTAACACATCATGAAGAGCATGTATTTGCATTTTGAAGAAAAAATCACATGCATGGACGTAAAGATCGAAGCTTTACGTGACAATCGAGTCTTGGGATGCTAGATCTAGAGTTTGGAGTGGTAGCTCTGCTTTTAAATGTCTGAATGAGAAATCAGATTGCAGGGACTCGCTGAGTCCATGAACTGACTCGATGAGTCGGTTAGGGTTTGTCCTGATGAGCTTGATCATGCGATAACTCGGGGAGTTGGTGGGTCAACTCGACGAGTTGAGCTGGACTTTCATGAGACTTCTGAGGAAATGAGGGGACTCGACGAGTTGCATATATGCACTCGAAGAGTTGGGGTCAACATGGACGGTTGACTCGAGTTTGACTTCTGTTGACTTTAGGGTTTGGCCAAATATGAGTAATTAAGACCATGGAGGGGTAAAATGGTCTTTCACCCATTTCAAGAGTTAGAGAGAGAAAGAATAACCATTGGTTATTTAGAGTAGTGAATAGAGTATTAATTCGAGATAATTATCCTATGTGATAGGTGGGGGCTAATTCGAGATTTGTGTGCGAGGTTACTCATTTGCGTGCTTATAAGGTGAGTCTTCTCACTAAACTTAACTAAGTGGTAATTTCTGTGTGACCGGAGGGTCTTTACTGAGATATAGGACCGGAGGGTCCAACCTAAGTTGTTTGACCAGAGGGTCATATTACCTTATTGACCGGAGGGCCCTATTTGTTTATACTGTGATATGTGTTATTAGAATTATGTTCCATCATGTGTACTGTCTTTGTGACTTATGCTATCATCTTATTCTGTGTATATACGAGGTTATGATCATAGGGTACTATGTACCTATATTGAGTAATATGATATCTTGCATTATGTTTATGTGATTTATGTTGTGTATTATTCTGAGCTTACTGAGTTAGGACCAGAGGGTCCATACGAGTTAGGACCAGAGGGTCCATCCAAGTTGTGGGACCGGAGGGTCCCACTGAGACACATTGACCAAAGGGTCTTATTGAGTTGTAGCCTCAAGTGGCTAATGAGCTGTGTGTGGTATTTTGGGGAACTCACTAAGCTTCGTGCTTACCGTGTTATGTGATATGTATTTCAGGTACTTTTCATGATATCGGGAAGGCCCCGGCTCGATTGTACGCACGAGAGAAAGAGTTATGTTTTGAGGATCCTGGATTTTAATCAAAGAATTATAGAGAATGTGTTTGTTAAGTTAGATACTTGGGATTTTGAGAAATGTGTTTATGAGAATTATGTGATTTAAAAAAAATTTGTTTGAAAAATTACGGTGTTACAAGTTGGTATCAGAACCTTGGTTTGAGGGATTCGGATGCACCTTCGGGTATGTCTGGACTCAAACTGAGGATTTGAGAAGAGTTTTTCAAAAGAAATGATTTTTCTAAAATGAGTAAGAGTTTCTAAGAGAAAACGAGAAGGAGCAGTGTATACAATCAGCCGGAGCCCGAACGGTGATTTCCCAAATTACCCTTATTTGTTTGCTTTATGAGATATTTATAAGATACTTATCAGACTCTTATGAGATATTAGAGTTTCATGCTAGAGAATAGGCTAGGTATTTCATATTCTAGGGCTAGAGTTGCCTGATTTGTGATGCCTTAGCCTAGAAGATGTTGCTATCTGTTATTTGCCTTGAGAATGTGTTGAATGGGAGTATCTAGCAGGAATATTTTAGAGAGAGCTTTGAGTAGCTGAGTAAATCGAGGAGAGATACCTAGATGAGCATTTGAGGAGCCTACCGAGAGAGTAGTTAGATACCACGAGAGGTAGGATTGCCTGAGTTAGGTAATGCCTTCTTGAGTTGAGGATAGAGCAAGTGGAGTTGTAACCTAGAGTGGTTTAACGTGGTGGTGCAGATTATTCGATGCCCGAATGCCATTTGATTTGTGCCTTGTGGAACTCTTCATGATGGGAGTAAGCAACTAAGTGAATATGATGATATTCCGGAGGTAGATGGCTGGCATCATACAGAGTTATTCAGCAGCTGATGGAAGAGAAGTGTGAGAACGTAGGAAGAGCCTAGGGAGTGATTTTAGTCAGGAGAGTACCCTAATAAAGGAGAGTATTCGCCGAGTAGCGACCTGGTGTATCGGGATTGGTGATCGAGGAGGTTGAGCAGTTACTTAGAAAATCTGGGACGATCCGTGTGGAAAGTATGGGTAGATGTGGCAGGTAGTATGGGCCCGTACTACCGAAAGCAGAGGACCCATACTCGAAACAAGGAGAATTCCAGAGGTTCTATGTAGCAGAATGAGAGGTGATAACATGGTTCGAGTACCATGATTCGTAGCAGATTGAGAGGAGATAACATGGTTCGAGTACCATGATTCGTAGCAGATTGAGAGGTGATAACATGGTTTGAGTACCATGATTCGTGGCGGTTAGTGCTTCTAATTTTACCAGTTATCCTGTTGTGATTGATTAGATTGAGAACAAAGATGATAGAGTGTGGGGCAAGAGGGCCACGTCGAACGAGTTTCAATGGAGCATACCTTGAGAGGGAAATCGAGTTAGTTTCCGAGAGATTTTATTGGTGAGATACCAGTAGGAGTCGCAAGACTCAGGGATGAGTAGAGATGATGCTTATTGGAGGATCGCGGTCTGATTTGAGCTATTGACCGATAGATGAGACGTCACCTTCTATGACAAGAGTTGCGTACCGTCCCCGTTTCCTAGGAAAAGCAAAAGAGATAACGAGCTTCCGGTTTTAGAGTTTGGAGGTAAACCTCGTGGGGTAGCATAGGGTTGCAACCTTTTCACCAAAGTATTTGGACAGTAGGTTTGCTGCCAGGTATTTCTTATACCATGAGAGAGTCATTAGTGGGACTAAGATGGAAGAGAACAAGGAGGTGCCTTATTGAGGGAAGGATACTTTTCGCAACAGTCTCAGATGATTAATAGGAGTATATTGGGGCGGTGGCCCTCGTTGTCTACATTGTTTATCGATTGTGAGAGTAAGGTCCCTTGCTGTTATGATGATTCTCGCGATGGGAGGTTGGTCGAGGAATCAAAGACAAGGTGCGTGATAGTGCATTATTCCAGATTGGGAGTCAGGACTAATTCAGAACAGTTAGGGTATCCGGCGGTGTGTCGGTTTGAGGCTTCGAGATGACTAGAGGCAGTCACGTTGGGAGGATTCTGAGAATTTTGTCTGAGTTACGAGATATTTGAAGTTGCTTGGTTTCCATCGGGGAAGATCATTGAGCGATCGTGTGGTACGTTACAAGAGTCAAAGTGTGATGTACCTGGTGAAACAGTATATGGGTAGATTGTTGGTATGCCAATTAGTGATGGTTCGAACCCTGAGTGGGGGAGAACTAGGTGTTCTATTGAGTGGATCATCGATCTGTTCAAGTGCGGTTAGAGAACTGGTTATGGAGATCTGCGGTGCGGACAAATGAGACCTGGGTTATTGGTGCAGGAGGCGAAGTGCAAGGCGAGATGATGTATGTGTATGCGCTTAAGAAAGGATAAGTGAATCCACAACAGGTGGTTGTTGGTTAGAGAATTTATTGTGGCCAGGGATTTTTGTGGGTTTGCAAATGTTGAGTTCGAGGCGGGTGGGTTGCTGAGTTCAGGGTGCAATAGCTGAAATTTGCGGGTATAGGTATAGATTGTGATCTATACTCCAGGAGGGGCAGCAGTTGATTTGTCAACCAATTTCAGAGTCGGTATGAGTAGTTTCGTATGGGTGGTGATCAGTAGAGGACGGAGCTTCGAATTTTCGGCAACGTGTTTTCAGTCATTGACGATTCCTCCGTGTTTCAATTTGTGAGATGGGAGTATTTCGGGGTTTCGAGTTGCGTGAGTGGAAGATCAGTGGTTGAGGCAAGACGTCGTGAGATGCTGTGATGATGTATCGAGGTACCCGTGTATGATGTCCTAATTTTTTGTCATGTTAAGACTCGAGTTGTAAGATGGCGAGTAGAGTACCGAGTGACTTTTGTTCCAGTGGGAACCTATCAGTTAATTGTCGTCGGGGTGGGAATGTTTAAGGGTGTATATGTGCTGAGAAAAGTGAATTGTCTATGAGAACTTACATCAGGAGTGGTAGTGCATAAACTGGGTGAGTGTAAGTACCAATCTATGTGGAGCTGCGGAGCATGAGTTGGTGAACTCAGTGTAGTGATGATTTGATGTTGAAATTATGGGGTGATAAGAGAGCAAGTGGATCTGAGTGGGAGTAATGGCTTGGGATTATCAGAAAAGACCATGGACTGAGCCGATGGTGAGTCAGTTAGCGGGAGAATGTTGTGATATTGCGGGGAGCCGTAGTACTCACTAGCCAGCGAGAAAGTGTCGTGGTACTGTGGGGAGCCGTAGTATTCACTGGTTAGCGAGAGAGTGTTGTGATACTGCGGGGAGTCGTAGCATTCACAAGTCAGTGAGAGGGTGTCGTAAGTCTGCAGGGAGCCGTAGCATTTATGAGTTAATATTGGAGCGTCTTAAGACTACCGGGGGGGGGGGGGGGGTAACTGTAGCACTCAGTAGTAGATAAGAGTGAATATTGTTTTGTAGGGAGCTGTAGTATTCTCTAGTCAGAGTATGACGCAAAGGAATTCTTAGGCTTGGGTAGCCTTACCACTTGAGTCTTAGGGAACCTAGTTGCCGGACCAAGGGCGAGACTGGGGTCTTCGTGACAGTTGGGAATTGTTACATTCCGGGTTAAGGAGGGATTATCGTAATCGGAAGGAATTGGAGAGATGGCGTGTGCATAAATTTGCAAATCGCGGGAATGGGTTGAGTATCAAATTGGAAATGAGTGGTTCTAATTATGCTGTTGAATCAGACTCTTGAGTTGAGTTTGACTGTATCGTGTGTTGAGTAGGCAGGATGAGACTCCGGGTTTCAGATGGATTTTATTTTTTAGGTAATGGCTTCCATTTGTTGTTTTGATCTGAGTGGGTGGGTTCGTTGGTTTGGGAAGGGCCACGAGGCGCATGGATCTAGCAAGTGGAGGAAGACAGAGGTCAGAGGTGAGGCGGCTTCAGATGGGATTGTAGTGTTCGCTGGAGGTAAGGCGAACTTCGTGACTTCGTGTGTTACATGATGGGCTGAGATAGCTATCGTGAGAAGGGGATTGTAAAGTCATTTTCTTGAATGTGCAAGGTGTAGTCCTTGGAGGCTCATTTGTTGGGTTGGGAGCTGACCTGGTGCTCAGTTTTGGGCAGGGACATTTGAGAGGAAGTTGGGGCTTGCGATTAAGATGTCAGAGGATGGTATCGAGTGAGTATGATCATTTTTCGATGTCCGGGGACAGAGTATTGAGGTTCATGTGACAACCGTCAAAATTCGAGTCGGTTCTAGATTTGAATAAACTTAGTTGCACATATAGGCACGACACATAATAGACTTAGTAACTAGAAGCTAAGTTATAACCTACTAGAAACTTGGAAACAAGTAGGATCGAATGATAGTGTACTTAGATTTCACATTGATATGTGAATTCTACTACTACTTAACTGTAGTGACTATCCATATTTGGGTCACTCTTTGACTCGAACACCATTTCATGAATCATATACACACATCATGCACTTGACCTAGTAGTAGAAATTAGGTCAAAGTCTCATAGAAACTTAAGTCAAAGTTGAAGACTATGACTAGTATACTTGATTCCTCAATTTCGCTTGAATCTCGGAATCACTACATAGAATGCCAAAAACAAAAAAAAAACCGATAAAAATAAATTACAAACATTATTTATAACTATAAAAGAGTTATAATACCATAAGATAATTTAAAGTCTCAAATATTCTATTTATTTTGATATCCAAAGATTTACAAAATCTCAAGACCCTAAAAGCCATAAAAACTCATATTTATAAACTTTAACCTTAAAAATTCTATAAAAATAATTATGAAACTTATAATATGATCTTATAATAATTAAAATTATGAAAATGCATTTAAGGAAAATAAAATTTAAGTCATTAACAATTGCCCTAAATTTATAAGTCAAAAATCAAGGTTTCATGAGAAAAAAACTTGGTTAGGGTGTATATTTTATAAAAAGTTTGATATTTTTATAAAAGAATTGAAATTTTTTATAAAATTAAAAGAGAGGGAGGGCATTTTACACTCAAAACCGTCCACCCTCTTCCCAAGATGCTTCCCCTCTTCCCAAAACACATAATCACTCCTCTCTCACACTCCATCTCCTTCACTTCTCTCTCTCTCTCTCTCTCTACACTCTCTCTCACACTCCACCATTTACCACACTCAAACTCTCTCTTTCCCTCTCTAAAACCACGAAATTCTCCAGCCAAGAACATCTCTTAACCTTCAAATCTTCATCTTCTAGGGTTGTTCTTCATGGTAATCACGAAAATCCTTCAATCTCCTTCACTTTTCTTTCTAGTTTTAAAGGTTTTTCTTGCATTTCCTTGTTCTTCTACACCATTCTCTTAGAAAATTTGTGTGAATGTTCATTCACTTCAGTTTTGATGATGATGGTGGTATATTTTCACCAAAAACATCTTGCATGTTACAAAATGGTGAAGATCCATGACCTAAACCTAAGTCAAAACCATGGAAATGCACTTTTCTACACGCTTTGGTGGAAAATCACCACATGCATCCAAAGTTTTCTTTCAAAAATGAATTTTAAACATTTCAAACTCATGAATGGTCTTCAAACAAACATGCATGTGATGATCTTCAAGCTTAGATGCTAGATCATCAAAGTATGTTGTTAAAAGCTTTCAAATATGTTCATGAAGGATTTATTTCCAAATAAATATCTAAAACTCCTTTTCTGACCAAATCCGATTTTTCCCAGATTCCCATCAACAAAATGAGATGTTCAACAAATTTTCAGAAAATAATTCATTTTTCTCGAATTATTATAATTATTGAAATAAAATAGGGCAATAAATCATATAAAATACTTTCTGAGATCTATAAATCCTAGGTAAATTCGAGGATGACCCCTATGCTAAACAATGACCCCACATTAAATTTCATCGGTTTTGGTTACTGTTTAATATGGTTTTGAATTTTCTTTTTGTTTGGCTCCAATAAATCATAAAAGCACTTTAGAAAATCTTAAAATGATATATAACAATTTTCGCAGTTGCTACCAGAGGTATAAGACTCAGAAAAATATTTTCAGAATTTTTCATAATGCATTCCTATTTTTCCCCGATTTTTGTATTTATAATGGCCTAAAAATAGAACAAATCGTTCTGCTCATCCAAAATTCATGAAAATTTACCAGAACACCTTGTAGTACATTAGGATGCTACATAAAAATTTTGATGATTTTTCTCTTCTGTATACTATTTTCTCCTATTTTCTAAGATTAAATACACTTAAATACACAAAATCGGATTTCATTATATAAAAACCACATTTGGTATTTTTCGCAGATTATTTACTCTGTAAATGAAGTGTACAAAATTTTTGGTAATTTACTTTAACTGTTTAATAATTATTATTCAATGAATGATTATTTAAGAGGATTAAACAAGGAAAAATAGCAACACTAATTGAAAAATATCTTTTATATTTTTCACAGCTTCTATATATGTAATAACAGTGTTACAAAAATTTTGGACAATTTTGGAAACTGTTTTCTATTTATTTCAATTTTTATTAGAATAAATGCTCAAAAATCATAAAATTGGGTTAAACTGTTTAGAAATCAATTTTTATATTTTTCCCAACTTAAGAATGTTTAATAACAATATCACAAAAAGCTTGGGTAATTTTGGAAACTGTTTTCTATTTATCCCCATTTTTATTAGAATAAATACATAAAAATCATAAAATTGGGTTAAACAGTTTAGAAACCCCTTTTTATATTTTTCTCAGCTTAAGTATGTGTAATGACATTGTTATAAAAAGTTTGGGGTATTTTCATAACTGATTTCTATTTTTCATGAATTTGTATCTATTTAGAGAATTAAATATGTGAAAAATGGTTATACATATTCATAATCCCTGAAAATTTATCTAGAAGTCTTTTAGTACATTTAGAACCAAAATCTGAAGTTTGGTAATTTTTATTAACTGTTTAGTATTTTTCATGATTTTATTGTTATTCAAGAAACTAAAATCGTGAAAAATAGTCAGACAAATCAAAAATTCAAGAAAATTTATCTTAAGGTCTTTGACTTCAATTAAAACTTAAATGCAAAGTTTGGGAAAGTTTAGAACTAAATTGATTTAGTTTTGAATATTTAATCATTGGAACACCTCTAAAATGTTAAATATTAACATTTCAATAATGGAACTTTTCCACTTAAATTGTTATATAACAATTGATTCTTTGAAACTTAATTTCCACAGAAAAATGTTTGTAACTTATCAATATTAAATTTTGACACATTATTGGCATAATTCTATTGTAGTAGTAAGTATACTAGTGTTAGATTTCGATTAGAGACTCACTAGCGAATACCATTATTGTAGGAATCGGTAGTGGTACACGTGGAACGTAGTTCAAGGCACCATTTGCATCATCTAAATGCATTGTGAGTATTCACGCACTCCCCTATTTTCAGTTTTTATGTTTTGGGGTGGAAAAGCATGTCCCGAAAAACTATTATTTGAATGTTGTATTTAAATTGATTTGTATCAAACATGATTGCTATTTTATTGCTATGTCTCTCTATGTATGTCTATGCAACACGGAACATGAGAACTTATCGTACTAAGGCCCTTCCCTTATCTCTAACCATTAACTCTTTGAGCCAATGGTCATTATGGATAGCGCTATTAGGAATTGACAACTCCTCACTCGCCCTATTGCTGGAGTGCATGATACCATATTCATCTATGGAACGATAAGCATAGATCTTGATAGGGCTTCAGTCATAGGTTTGGTTGAGACTCATTATTTGCTCATACACATACAAACTCGTTTCTCGTTATAGCAATAAATTTGTTATTAATTATAGCAATGAACTTTGTTTCTCATTACAACAACGAACTTTTATTACTGAAAACTTATATACATGTTTTAGCAATGAAATTGTTTGCTCCTTGTAGCAACGAAATTGATTGCTCATTTTAGCAATGAAACTTGTTTACTCATTTGAGTAACGAACTTTATCTTCCATGAGAATATGAATGTTGCATCTTATTTGGGCAACATACTTTATCTCTCATGATGACAAAGAACTTTGTTTTTACAAACTTATTTACTCATTTTAACAATATACTTTTATTATTGGAAACTTTTATCAAAACTTTGATTTCAATTCATGAACCAATATTATTTTGTTAAACTTGTGAGTACTTACCAACTATTTTTATAGTTGACGCTCGTTTTACATGCTTTTTCAGGAATCATCGAGTAAGTGGCACTTAGGGACACATCACTTTTAGGAGCATTCGCATGTGTTGTATTTCAATTTACATTGTAATTTCTTTTAAAAGTTGTTCAAACCCATTGTAAATTTGTAATGATTTTTAATACTATGGTTGGTGTTGTCTTTTAACTTTTGCTATGAAACCCTTTATACTGCCACGCCTTGTGTTTCCGCTTTAGCGGGGTGTGACAGTTCATGTTTGGATGGGTTATGACAACAGTGTATGTGGTGAATATTGGTGAGAATGTGACCCTTCCGTTCCGTTTGGGTTACGATTTGAATTGATTAGTATGTCTGACAAGAGTGACCAGCAACCAATTATTGGTCTATCGGCGTGTTCCCATCAGTCGGAACAAGGTAATTCGGGTTGGAAGTATGTTTCCAGGTATGCTATTCGATGAGCGAATGACATGATGATAGTTTGCATGGGCGGTCTGATAGGGAGATAGACCACTAAAGTTTCCGAACTCGGGAGATTCAAAGCTGACTCGAAAAGGGGGTCCGTCCTTCTTCAGAATTGGGAGTTCTTGTTGGGTTTTGGGTGTTTTGGGAGGGAGATTGTTGTGCGATATGAGATATTCGGTGGTGTGTCTTGGGTTGTCGGTGTCGACTTATGTTCTGTTGGGAAGCGATTTCGAGGACAAAATCTAATTCAAGTGGGGGAGAATTGTAACATCCCGAATCCGAAGTATTTTATTGGGTGTATTTATTTTTGAGATTTACTGAGTGACTCGACGAGTTGTGAGCCCAACTCATCGAGTAGAGTCGGGATGGCCACGTGGGATTAATGAATGGACTCGACGAGTCTGAGAGTCGACTCGCTGAGTCAGTGCTGTGTAATGAAACCCTAATTTCCCGAGATTGGGGCCTATATAAGAGAACTTATGTCCTCATTTCCGCCTCACCGACTACCTTACATCCTTGAGAGAAACCCTAATCGCCCATTTGAGCTAGAGAGTGAGAGAGAAGCTAATCTTGAGGTTTTTAGTGCATCATTTGAGAAGAAGAGAAGGATATCAAGCAAAGAGGAAGAAGGGGGCTGTTGGATCCAGTGATATTTCGTCCACAGCTCCCGAGGAAGGTAAAAAGTCTACACCTTTCTCATTATATTGGCTAGATCTCATGTGTGTGGAGTTTAGGGCTTTTTACCACCTTTTATTTAGGACTTAATTAGAATGAGTTATCAAGAAATCTAGACCTCAGATCTGGACCTTGTGAGGTCCCTAGAGTCCAAATGTCCCAACTTATTCATCCATATGAGGGTTATTGTGCTTAACACATCATGAAGAGCATGTATTGGCATTTTGGAGAAAAATGTCATGCATGGACGTAAAGATCGAAGCTTTACGTGACAATCGAGTCTTGGGGTGCTAGATCTAGAGTTTGGAGTAGTAGATCTGCTTTTAAACGTCTGAATGAGAAATCAGATTGCAGGGACTCGTCGAGTTCATGAACTGACTCGACGAGTCGGTTAGGGTTTGTCCCGATGAGCTTGATCATGCGATAACTCGGCGAGTTGGTGGGTCAACTCAACGAGTTGAGCTGGACTTTCATGAGACTTCTGAGGAAACGAGGGGACTCGACGAGTTGGGGTCAACATGGACTGTTGAATCGTGTTTGACTTCTGTTGACTTTAGGGTTTGGTCAAATATGGGTAATTAAGACCATGGAGGGGTGAAATGGTCTTTCACCCATTTCAAGAGTTTTAGAGAGAAAGAATAACCTTTGGTTATTTAGAGTCGTGAATAGAGTATTAATTCAAGATATTTATCCTATGTGATAGGCGGGGGCTAATTCGAGATTCGTGTGCGAGGTTACTCATTTGCGTGCTTACAAGGTGAGTCTTCTCACTATACTTACCTGAGTGATAATTTCTGTGTGACCGGAGGGTCTTTACTGAGATACACGACCGGAGGGTCCAACCTGATTTGTTTGACCAGTGGGTCTTATTACCTTATTGACCGGAGGGTCCTATTTGTTTATACTGTGATATGTGTTATTAGTGATATGTGCCATCATGCATACTATCTTTGTGACGTAATGCTATCATCTTATTCTATGTATATACTGGGTTATGGTCAGAGGGTCCTATGTGCTTATATTGAGTATTGTGATATCCTGTGTAACGACCCGAAAATCCTACCGTAAACGACGTTAGCTTCCGTTACTTGAATAGTAATTATTGTAAATGATTTTTAGTTTTTATTATAATAAGTTAAAATAAAATGAGTAAAAATGATGTTGATTAATATCTAAGAGAATTAGTTAATATTTTAAATATATATATATAAATAAATTATTTTATATAAGCCAAATGTTTAATATAATTCAGGGTTAAAACTAATTCAAACAAAAATAGAAGGCTGGATATGAACAAAGGAGCATACATAGAGGGTTAATGTTATAACTTGAAAATTAAAACAATTTCAATGCTACGTAAATGTTTCGTCCGTTTCTTTCTTGGGTTAAGCCTTTATGTTATTAATTAGGGTAACGTTAGGAAAAACTAATCGTGCGTTCTTTTCCCTTCTCCTTATACGAACGCATAAAAAAAACGAATCTCCCTTGTGTGTTTGTGCGCCATCGACAGCAAGAAGAAGAAGAAAAAAAAAACAAACCGCACGATTTGTGGAGGAAGGAAGGATCGGCGAGCAAAGAGGAAGGAGGGAGGAAGAGAGGCCTTGCTTGATCGATTCTAGGGGGAAGAAGGAGGCTGCGATTTTGGACCAAGGATTGGTAAATAAAACAATCTTCTAATCTCTTTGTGTGTTTACATGTAAAATTTCTTGTCAATTGAAGATTTTTGTTGTCAATTCTCTTCCTAATTGATGATCATAATCTCATATTTTTCTTCCTAGAAACCTTGAAGGTTCATATAGTTCAATTTCACTTTTATTGGGTGTTTATGATGGCTCAATTGCTGTCAAAATTGCTTATGAACACCTTCATTAAGTTTATTGCTCAAGTTTATGTTTTGATCAAAGTTTTGGAGTCACAATTCTTCTTGTTGATTTCTAAAACTTATGTTAAATTCCACCATGAATCAAATGGATATGTTTCTGTGATTAAATCATGCTATTTCTGTTAAGAAGTTAATTTTTACCCTTATAGGTGTTTTTAGTGATGACTTAATGTGTTAAGTGGTCAAAAAGCCCTTGAAACCCAAAGCTGGAAAATTCAGCAAAAATTACCAATCTGTCCTTGTATTGGAAAAAATTATAGAAAAATCACCAGGAATCAAATTAATGATCTGTAAACTCTCAAAGTTTCCATTTTGAGTCTAGTTTATCCATGAATTTTTCCAGAACCTGTTGTTGCTTCTAACTTACGTAAAAATCGCCTTTTTCACCAGTTGGTCAGAATTTAGCTGCATTGATAGGCAGTTTTGTAAAAATCATATAAAATTGTAGAAAAATAGTTTGGACCTTCAAAAGTACATTCTGAATAGATAAAAGTCTGAACTTCTGGAATATGAAATAAAAACGGAAGTTATACAGGTTTCAAGTGTGCTAAATTAGCTCTAAACAGGTGGCTGTTTTGGGTCCAAAACTGAGAATTTTAATTGTTAGTTGATTTATGTGTTTGGGTTATAAATTTGTCATCTTTGGCATTATAGAACAACAATAACCTTTTTATTTGAAATGTAATAGGGGCAAGGGTGATATTTCAACCAATACAAGATTTGAACTGTGAGTTGGTCACATCTTTGGCAAAGGTGAGTCAACTTTGTGGTTTGAAAAGTATATTGTTAGGAGTATCCCATATCTTAGATGGATTGGGATGAACCTAGTTATCAAGGATGCATGTACCCCTCTTGATGATTGAATGTTATGTCATTATTGTTGAAATGTTTTATGTGTAATGATATCTAGGGTGTTGCATGCTAGACTCTTCCTTGTTTGGTGTGAGATGTGAGTTAAGGTCATGCTAGACTGAGTGAAGTGTATGAACATTATGTGATGTGAGCATGTTAATTCTTGTTTGAAAATATTTGTTTAAAATGTTTTAGGACAAGCATGCTAGTGTTGTATCAACTTCATTGATGTGTTGTATATGGAAGTAGTGTATGATGTAAAATGTAATAACTTCATGAAATTACATGTTTGCATGAAAATAACCCTTAAAGAGGTAATATGTTAATAAAAGAATATTCATAATAATTACATGATTACTTGAAAGGGTAAAATTGTAACTCCTTATTTAATTAATCATTATTATTTATAAAAAGGGGAACACACTAGCGGGACGAAAGGTAGAAACCTAGACATAGGTATATACCCAATCCGGATATGATGATGACCTAGTGGGTTGAAAGATACCTATAGGAAAAAGAGCTTAAGCCAACTTTGACACCGACTAGTTTTTCTAGACAACCACTCGGGACATGGTCTTGGTACACCTTGGTATACCGAGGCTGGAATGATGTTGGTCAAGCGGTGGGACCAGCACAAACATCACGTGGGATTTGGGAGGTGTATCTGTTGGTATTGGCACCGCTCGTACCAATCCTGAACGACAACGCATGTATACATATGTGCACAGTCGGAGTAGCGAACGCAGCGCACCGGGAGCAATGATTACGGGTGAGAGTCGCGCCTCACTTAGTACATTGGGTCGTGCCGGTCATGTTAGTAGCGAACGGGGTCTTGCTTTGTGGGTTTTGCGGTGAATAAATAGACCCTAACTAAGAGGTAATACTTTAATAATTATAGCAGCGAGTGGTGAGTAATTATTAATGTAAAGCGGAGAAACATAATATTACATAATAATATTTAAGCGGTGAATCGATAAGATTAAATTAGTTACAACGGCGTTGAGGAGAGTAACTAATAAAACAAGCTCTAACTGAAGAACTAAAGTAAATTGAGCTAAACCTATGTTTGTTATGTGGTGTGATGTTGCATGTCTTCCTAGTGAGTCATTGACTGTGTGTGGATGTTTTGTGTGATTCTGTCTATGATATGTGTGTTCTCTTGATATTGTACTATATTGACTCACTTAGCTTATGATAACACTTGTTCTTTGCTTGTTGGCTTTCCTTATGTGTTGGAACAGGTAGCTTGAGATGATGCTTTGTTGAGGATGGGAGCTTTTGGGTAGTCTTAGTTAGTATCTTTAGTTATGATACCATTTGGACATGTGGAGTTTCATCATTATGTTTTTGTGAACTTTAAATTTTGATGGGTGTGTTTTGACACGGAAATAACTTTGGTGATGTTTTTGAAATAAACCTAATAAGTCTTCCGCAACGTATTTTGATAAATAAATGTTTTTAAAAATAAAAAAAATTGGGTGAAAAATCACGATGTTACATCCTGCATTATGTTTACGTGATTTATGATGTGCATTATTCTGAGCTTACTGAGTTAGGACCAGAGAGTCCATCCGAGTTAGGACCAGAGGGTCCATCCGAGTTGTGGGACCGGAGGGTCCCACTGAGACACAATCTCCCCCAGTTGAAAGAATTTCATCCTGAAAGAATTTATATGTGCAACTAAGGTTATTCAAATCTAGAACTGTCTCAAATTTTGATGGTTGTCACAGTCTCCCCCGGTTGAAAGAATTTCCTCCCGAAATTCAATTTGTGATGTATTCTATTAGAAATCAGCCGAATACAATTGTATAGTCTCTTTGATTATTTTGGGTTTATTTCCTCAAAGGAAGAGCCCAATTCTTTAGCTATAATCAAATTAGTGTTTCTCAAATTCGAGCTCTACAATCTAGATTGTGAGAAATTTGGTTCATGGAAACAGGATCCAACCATGGCGACCTAGTTGAAAAGATTATCTAGTTAGATATTATCTAACTTAAAAGAGCGTTATGAGTTTTTCTGAAACACCAACTATATTGAGTGCTAGGTCCTTATTAATCCGTAGGTCGCATTCTAAATCAACACTAAGTGTAAATTTGCCGCCCAATAAAGAAGATATTGGAAATAATTTGTTCACTTCCGGGTTGGCATGAATGAAAGGGAAGCGATCAAGGATAAGTTCCTAAAGATACGTACTAAGGGTAGGGAACGAAGTTTTGGTACATCTCAAATGTAAAGGCGATTTAAGTCCCGTCTACCAAAGAAATTACAAAATGGCCAAATATTTCTGAAGCTATATTTACTACTACTGTTACTCTTGCTACAATAAAACATTATTCGAAGAATAAATATATTTAGAGAGTCATTGTTGCAAATGGAGGCGATGAAAGTTTATGATAAATTAAATCACATTGTGTAGATAGCATTTGAGTGTTTAGAAACGATAATTAATCTCACTATTATCAAAATGTCTTATAATTCCAAGAAAATGAAGATACATGTGTGACGATCAAACGAAGTAGTAAAATAATATAAAGACTAATTAAGGTTAAATGTTTAAGTCATCAATAAGGGAATTTATACATAAATATTTTAATTACTCTTTTGAAAAATTGTCTAATTGTCTAAGTCAAGACAAATACAGTTTAAGAGGAGTCAGGGTATTTATGAAAACAAGTTTGAGAGCTTAGGAATTCACTGGAGATTGCAAAGTAGAATGCTATTTTAAGAAATGAGTAGCTATATACCGATCATTGTAAATAGTGCTTTCTTAATTTAGTGATACTACAAAAACAATCATTTGAATGATAGATAATCGTAACATTTAAAACTTCTTATGTTTTTAAAGAAAAGAAGAAACATAAGAAAATGTATATTTTTTTCACATATATTTTCTAGATTTAGAAAACCGAAAAGAACAAGGTTAGACACCTTGTGTATTAATTGTAAGGAAAATACAATGAAAATTACATTTTAAATCGAGTTTCCGAATATAGAACGAAAGAGCAAATGTAAATAAGGATCACTTGTTTATAGTAGATTTCAAAATAAAAACAAAATTTATATGATAAAAGGCGTAATTGAATATATCAAAGTTGACTAATTCAAAATTATGCCTCACGACGATACACGTATTAATCGCTTAAAACGAAAGGGAAGACTTCTAGTCTGTATGTATACAAACATGGTACTAAGGGAAGTAAAATAAATAAATACAAAGTTAGACCATGTATTATGTTATTTTTATGGGTGTGCAAGATCTCAAATCAGATAAAGAGCATTAAATAAAGTGCGGGGGAAAGGAATGGAAGGTTGCAGCAACAATGATTGCTATTGTTAAAATTTTAAGAACAATACATATAGGTAGATTTAAAACCAGGTTGTGGTATAATTCAAACTCCAATCTTTAATGTATGTTGATGATTAAATAGACATGTGGAAGTTTAAAATGTTTAATTGCTAAGGTTTGTTAAAAAAATCATGAGTTATCTATTAACTTAAACTCCATTTGTGAAAAAGAAGAAGCACTACAACTGGTAATTGAAAATCTGACAGTTTTGACCTTTTTGACTGGAGCCCAACAATGGTTAAAGTAGATAAGATAATGACTCAATATATTTAGATAAATAATTGTGCATTGTCGAAAGTGTGTCACTGGAAGTTTAAAAGTGAACACTAAGTTTTGCAATACTGTAAATTTTAGAAACTTTATAGATTATAAAACTAATTTGAAATTAAAATAAACAAATTAGTGTGTTGGAAATTTAGGAATTATAGATATCTTATAAGCATGTGTGAAGTAGAAAGTTGTAGAAATATCATATTGGATTTCAAGAAAACACATTTAAGTAAAGTATAATGCCTAAATGAGAAAGTGGTAAAAAAAGTCAAAACAAAAGTGGTTTGAAGATCCGATGAAGCTTTTACCCATGTCATGAACATCAATGTCATATATTTAAGTTTTATAGAATAAAGTTTCAACACTTTTATAAAAACAAATGTTTCTAAGTTTTTCGAAAACATGACAAAATGGTAAGAAAGGTTGAAAATGGTTTATATGCCCTTAAAAGCACATATATCCATTGAAATGGATTTGAAATGAAATTGAAATAGCAAGGTTAAAACCAATATTGGTTAAATTGAGTTTTGAAGAAAAGTGTTAAGTTAAAGTAAGTTGTCAAAAGATTTTAGCGAGATAAATAAAACTAATGAAGTGAAATATCTTTTTGATGGAAGATTAAGAAGGAACATGTAGATTAGTGTAGCTAATCGTACCTAAATACTAAGGCGAGTATAAGGCGAGTACCGATGTCTTTTCCCAAGATAAAGGACAACAAAATTGTTTGTAAAATGGTTTAGGTCTAGATACAATTTCGTGCTTTTTTTAGGGGCCTCGAGCTAAGACTCGTAAGTTTTTGTCATAAGGGTAATGGTTTGTGCTTGAATTAGGATATTCGAAGTAAAGATTGTAACATCCCAATTTTCAAGACCAAAAATTTCATTTTTTGACATAACAATTTATAGAAACAGTTTAATAGAAGATATCATTGAGTTACTTAAATTCATAAACCATAGCCACATGTCTCAAAAACCATATCATCAAAGTGTTGGGTTTTGATCATTCTAACACTCCTAAGGTGTTCATGCAACCCTAAATACCTTGGATCTATGTTTTCTCTATTATACATGCAAACTTGAAGTTTCCAAGGTATTACCCTAACTAGCATATAATCATATGTATTTGCATAACAAAAAACTAGATATAATACATACCTTTTCTTGTAGTTGATTACTTGGAGCTTTAAGAGCCTAGCACCAATAATGTGAATGCCTCAAGTGGAATCACAAACCACCATCAACAACTTGGAAGACTTGAGAGAGAGCGAGAATTGCTTCACAAAATCGGCCAAGCTTCTTACACACACACTAGTGCCAATTTTATGAGCCAAGGACTGCTTTATATAGTATGCATGATTAGGGTAAACCCTAATACCCATGACTTTCCACATTACTTAGTATCCATGGGTTAAAAGCTCCATGGACTATCAATGGACTTCCATGTAGGCTTAGCCCATCCTAAATAACATTAGCCCATACTATATGAGTCCATATTTAACTAGTTTCTTTTGAGCACTAAATTAATTCCAAATTAATTCTTGATCAATACTAATTAAATAATATGATTTCATATTCATATATTAGAACTTATAATATATTAATAAATCATAAATATCCTTTTCTCATAAGTCTATCCATACAAATTGTTCCGGTGAAGTGTAACCCAAATGGACGATGTCGGGTCGGGTCAAGTACATACCAATTATAGTTTTGGACTTAGACACTAATCCAACAGTCTCCTACTTGGATAAGTCTAATAACTATTATTGAAAGTACAACTTCACAACCCGACTAGCCATCGTAGCTCTTCAAGCCGCTGTCGAACTCTGAACAAATCAATGACACGTCCATTAGATAAGGGATCATATATTCCTCCATTCTACAAGATATCATATGGAATGAGACATGGATTATAATCATTCTCTATATCCATCTGTTGTTTCCCGATTTCCGATTTATGACGACCGA
Source organism: Lactuca virosa (assembly GCF_052849685.1). NCBI lineage: Eukaryota > Viridiplantae > Streptophyta > Magnoliopsida > Asterales > Asteraceae > Lactuca > Lactuca virosa. Next base: position 361,246,203 of record NC_136433.1, on the reverse strand, counting down.
CTAATTGAACAAATCAAATCAGTCCAGGCTTGGCCAAGCACTTAGGGGTATCATCACTAAATCATCGAGGGGCCCACATATATTGCTTTTATCCCTCCAAGGGTAAAAGGAATGGATAAACTTTGACTCATATTCTTGCTCTATTTACTCATCAAATCACACACAAAAATGCGTTTTATAACTCCAACTTACTGGTGCGTTTTCACATAATCAATGTGTAACCGACTTGTAGACTGCAACTCATATCTCTCAGTTTGAAGAATATAAGATATTATCGTCTCACTAATCACTCGTGATAAAATCCATGAAGTGATTAGATGAGTGTGGGTTTAATCCAATACTCGAATCTTATTCCAGGAGCACTCATGAACACTGCAGCTATGTCTAAATGTATAAAACACCCAGACAAACTACAGACCCATTCATGACAGTCTTGCCTCAATACCTATTTCCAAAGTATGATCGACTGTGGATGGTTTGAAGAACGTAGTTATTCGGGAAGTCAATACATGCAAAGTGAAACACAAGAATAATACTAATCCTATATGGCCCCAAAACTTTTGAGTGTAAATAAAACACCTTTTTATCTAAGCACCATATTGATTACTCATTATTCATGTAATGTTTCGATTAATCAGCTTAATACTTGAATTAAAACAATAGTTATGTCATTCTCCAAGCATGCACACTATGTTTACCTATGGTCCCCTCTTTGTGAAATAGATCAGTTGACAACATTACAATGATGCTCATTTCACAATTCCAAATCCTTATTGTAAATGTAAGAATACCAAATTCTTGTCATTTACTATAATCTGTTAGATTCTAAACTTATGTGCAATTATCCTATTGTAATGACTATGCACAAAAGTCACAGAGACTTGGCAACAGACATTAGAAAGTATTCTAACGGAAAACAATTCCATGGAAACGAAGTATCAAATTCAAAGTATAATCCTTTGAACATCCTTCTTGCATTAAGTTTACTAATCTTACACAGATTTCAAGAATAACTTCCACTTATGGTCCTTCCAAAATTTTACACTATACTTCCAATTGTCCATGAGCAAACAATCTTTGGTAAACCTCAGATTGTCCTCGACAATTGCTTAATCATTTTAGTCATATCCAGTTCTAGTCCTTTTTCCCTCTTAATGCCCTAGGCATTTGGAAAATTTAGAACGGATAAATATTATAGCACATGTAATCGATCCTATACCCGAAGCATGTGGGGCACAATTCATGATGTCTTAAATAAAAACATGATACTTTACCAGTCTTTTGCTATAAAATTTGCCATGTTCTCACAATTCGAACTATGAAGAGGGATGTCGTAAATCATAAGCGAATTTTGAGAACGCAACATATATATAATTTCCTTATGTTGACACATTCCAACATAACATTTATATATATCCTTGACTGAAGTTGATTAAAAATCTCAATCTAAGCTTGTAGAATTGGAATGAAGTATAAAATCCTCTTCCTTAATTATAGCAAAACAACTTTTCAAACCCTACAACTTTGCAAATTTGAAACTTTTGTTTTCTATAATTAATATTGCTAACTTGCAACACTTAACATAATAATCATGCTCCCACTAACATGATAATTATTAGCATAACACTTATGCTCCCACTAGCTTTGACATGTATCCAGAAATCAGCTGGACTTCTAGAAATCAATACTTTATTGACTTTCTTACCAAAGTTCAGATTTCTGATACGAGATGGTTTGATAAGACTTTATCAAAATCATACACCTTTCCTTAAATAGCTTAAATGTATGTCTAAACAATTATGAAGAGGGATGTCGTAATCATAATGTTTAGACCTATTTCCATTCTCACTAGTCCATGTTAGTGTGTTGGTTAGCCACACACGCTCCACTAACGACTTTGCGAATGCAAATATCACAATTGCTATCTACTTAAAATCTACTTAGTGAAAGCGTTTCCTCACCATCATTTTCATGAATAAGAAAGAAAACTTATGACACTTATATTTTTATGGTGTATGTGTTCCTATCCATGTGAATTTGTCAAAACCATAATCACAAGACAAGGTTAGTGACAAATCCAAACTCATATGGACTGAACTTGTTTAATCTTAATTTCTTGCCTCCTGGCAGCTCAAAGGCCTACCGTTGCTTCCAGGTTGTTATGCGAACAACTGAGAACTCATAGAACTCACAAGCATAGTTAACTTTTAACTGGAATAGGCACATAAATAAGAATAAGTCAACACGATAGGTTACAAACCTCAAGTCGTGGGCTAGTGATCAACAATACTCTTGATTAGTTCTTGAAACTATCTCAAGATCCTTTTAAGACTCACACTGATCTCTTGACATAGAAGATTCTCTTTGTCAAGAACCATTCCTTGACAAAACAAATATTCAAGAGTTAGTGCGGATTCTTATCAAGTTAAACACTTCACACAATTGGTCTTAGTTGGTCACTGTCTTATCCAAGACATCACGTCTTACCAATTTCAAATGTACAAGAGTAGGAAACATTTTACTCTATATTTGAGAAGTGTTACAAACCTTCTAAACATTATGTCACTCAAATTACATTCTTGGAGTATGACTCTAAGACTTGTTTTTGGAACGAAGTATGATTCACCTTTTGATTTAACCATTTCAACAATTCAAGATTCTTCTTCTTAGCCAGACAAATGCACTAAGATGTCCTTAGAGGATCAATTGTGATATAGTTTCATAATCACTAAGATAATCATAAAACATGATACTAAAGTACTCTCCCATCTTTTCAGATTGGAGAAACTTTTAATCTTTCTGCCTAATTTGATTCTTCTTATCCGTTCTGCCATACATTGAAACTTTTCCAATGTTTCAGAATTACACTTAAACTTGTAAGTATAACCATATTTACTAAACTTTAGTAAATCATGACGAATAATCTTATCATTCCTTGCGGTGGACCTGACCAGCACACAACCAAGTGTACCCGATCCCCTTGTCCTTCACTTGACTCACATATACATGTGAACAAGGACTTAGTCTTAATTTCCCAAAGATGAAAATTCTTATTCATCATACAATACACGTTGCATGATTCCAAGTTTCTATCCAATTGAAACTTGGGTGAAGAGAATCTTTCCTTATTTGGTAAATTCTGACACTACCACAAATAAAAGAATCAAATCTATTTTTTCAATATTGCTATCAATGGAAACATATAAACAACAATTTTCCACTAATGCCATTGTCAGGATACTTAAAATAAATAAAATAAAAAATTTTCTTTTATTTTAAAACTTTGCGGAAAACTTATCCTTACAATGCAAATACATATGAAAAACTTGTTGTTATCTATTCCTAAGAAATATATCATAACTCTTAAGCAGCAGCTCAAAATTCTGATGACTGAACCATACGATCGAAATCCATCTCTTTGTGATCAGAATGAGCTTACTCTTTCCTTAAGCTTCCTTACTTTTCCTTGATTCTTCAAAACATCAAAATGTAATTACATTACATCATGTATTAAGAATCTCTAAACAAGAACTTAATAGAGTTAGATAGTGGACTTTACCTAAAGTAGAGTCAAACATTTTGACTTTACCATCCTTGTGAACTTTCAGGTAAATTGGGCAGCTTCGCAACCAATGCCCATTCTCTTGTTAAAAGAAACATATGGACTCTTTGGAAATGGTACATGAGACCATCTCAGAATTAGCATTTATCTTTACCATTGGGTCAAACGACTTGACCATGGCCGATCTTTCCATTGGGAAGAGAAAGCTTTTCTGTACCACTAATGTTACCATTGTCAATGTCCATGGAAGTTTGGGAAGTAGATCTTCCAATCAAATTTGCTTTACCAGTGCTCCAAATCATTGTTGATTTAGCAGCAACAAGCAAATAACTAAGATCGATAAGGGTCACGTCGTTATCTGTCATCAGGGAGTGACTAAAGAACCCAATCAATAGCCAACTTCCTCAAGACTTCGACACCCTACTCTCCCGGCTTGTCAATATGTGACTTCATCTCCAAGACATGAGCACATATAGACTTTGCTTGCCAATAGGTTGTAGCACCTGGTTCTTGGTACGCATTCTTTATTTAACTCCTTAAAGGTTTTACAATTTTAGCCTCGGACTCGGCGAGTCAAAGGACCGACTCGCCAAGTAGAAGCGGGAAGGGACACGGGGCTTAAGTTGTGGACTCGCCGAGTCGGGTCCCGGACTTGGCGAGTAGCCGCTGTCTGGACAAAAACCCTAAACCGGGTGTTTGCACCCTATTTAAACACTCTAACTCGGCCTCCCTTGTCCCTAACACTTCCAGAGAGCTGTAGAGCGAAACCCTAGCCCCCATATTGTCCTTGTGAGTGATTTTTGGCTTGGTGAAGGAAGTTTGGAGCTACAAAGAAGAAGGAGTAGGTTGAAGAGTGCAAGGAGGGGAAGTAGATCTGAAATCTACACTGTGATAAGCATGCCCTAGGAGCTTAGATCTATGGTTTGGAACCATTGCATGTCTCAGATTTGGTCTGTATGGGAGGAGGGTTGAAGGGACTCGGCGAGTTCCAAAGTGCACTCGGCGAGTTCTATGAAGATGGTCTTAGACTCGGCGAGTCTAGTCAACTGGAAGTTGACTTTGACCAAGGAGTTGACCTTGGACCAGGGGTAGGTCAGTCATTTGACCTAAGGGTATTTATGAGTGTCTAATCTATGTTTATGGATTTATAGCCGGAGGGTTACCGGTGCAGCAGCCAGACGTCTAGCAAGCAGACTTTCGGCAGCTACTTTTCGAGGTGAGTTACCTTCCAGTAGGGGTGGGTCTAAGGCCACAATGCCGGCCCACCAATGAGGAGTATTTAGAAGATGATTGTCTTTGTGATAATTATCTTGGTCTGGTATGTGTTTTGTTATGAGTTATATCTGTATGATATGTTACGTGCATGATAGGGATAGTTTCCCTGATAGTGGTCCTTAGGGCCAGGGGTAGGTCAGTACCCGGATATGCCTGGCTGTATGCTTATATCTTGTTATTGTATGCTAGTGGTAAGGGGTGGAATAGTCCCCAGTTACCGGTTGAAAGATACCGATGATGATTACCGGTTGAAAGATACCGATGACGATTACCGGTTGAAAGATACTGATGGTATTGTATGGTATGTGGTATGATGGGGGAACTCACTAAGCTTTGTGCTTATGGTTTCAGTTTTTGGTTTCAGGTACCTCTTCGTCTAAGGGGAAAGAGCCGGCGGCGTAGCATGGCATCACACACACATCTGATTTTCTGCACGGTGTTTTCTGGGATTGTACTCTGATATGATATTTGTTTATGTTGTGGGTTTCAATCATGATACTTGATTTTATGAGAGGACGTGTTTATACAATATTTTCCAGTGAATGTTTTATGAGTTAATTAATTAAAAATGAAATTTTTGGACTTGAAAATTTGGGATGTTACAAGTTGGAATCAGAGCCCTGGTTTGAGGGATTCGGACACACCCTCGGGGGTGTCTGGACTCAAACTGAGGGGCTAAAAGATTTTTACAATAAAATGGTTTCTAAAAATCTAAACGGAAGGATTTTAAGAAAGACAAGGTGTGTGATGCATGCGACCGGCCGGGCTCAAGTAAGTTTTCCCCAAAATACCCATACTTGTTATGTTATGCTATATGGCTTTGATTCAGAATTGCATGCTAGTTAGGGCTAAGGATCTAGGAGGATGCCTTATATGCCTGTTGTATGAACTGTATGCTAGGGCTGTTTAGTCAGCAGTAGGATGGCCTGTATTGGTTATGCCTGATTTGGTTACTTGATGCACGAATGCTGCTTGCTTTGTGCTATGGGGGTTCTAGCTATTTCCAACTAACTAAGGAGCGGATATGTAACAGTACCTGCAAGTTAGTTAGGGGGAAGTAGTAGGGGCTCCTAGTGTAGCTGATGGCGGAAGGTAGGTCGGAGAGCGCCCTAGGGAAGCCTAGGATGAGGTCAGTGGAAAGGGGTATCGGTAAAAGGGATTTGGTGAAGTCGAAGCAATCCTTGAGGAAAGTACGGGTAGATGTGGAAGGTAGTATGGGCCCGTACTACTGAAAGCAGAGGACCCGTACTCGAATCAAGGAGGGCCTAGATGGAACCGGGAACCTTGGAGAGTGTGTTAGATCTCTCGAGTATATGCATGATCCTGACATTTATGCGCGTATTTTCAGCATGGTGACCAAACGACATGGAGCGGGAGGTTCCGGATCAGGATCAGGATCAGGCTCGGGTGCAGGATCCGAGCAGGTTGATGACGGGTTACGCGAGTTCATCGCGTCTAAGATCACGAGAGGCATCCTTGAGTCGACCCCTATCATCTTCGGGTCGATCAAGGAGGGGATTGTTGAGTTGATGGAGGATCGCCTCCGAGCATTCAGGAGTGATATGGCATCTAGCCAGGTGGGTACGCGCACACTGTCCTTCAAGGACTTTCGTGGGAGTGGTGTGTCAGATTTCCATGGGGTGAAAGACCCCATTGCTGCTAGGAGATGGATCGCAGACATTGATTCTGCGCAGCTGACGAGCTTCTGCCCAGAGGGGTCGAAGGTGAGATATGCATCAGGATGCTTGCGAGACAGGGCTAGAGATTGGTGGGAGTCTGTTGGTGACTCATTGGGAGCCTCGGATGTTGAGGCTATGACATGGTCAGACTTTGTGACCAGATTCAGGGCGGAGTTTGCGCCAGCTGTGCAGCTTCAGTTGTTAGCAAGGGAGTTCTTGGATATGAGGCAGACTACGGAGACTGTGGCGGAGATCACCGCCAAGTTTCGGGAGATGGCATTGCTGGTGCCCCAGTATGCGGGTGATGAGGTTATGAGGAGGACCCGCTACCACGACATGCTGCGAGATGACATTCGGGAGCATGTTAGTTTTTCAGCTTGCCCTACCTTGGATTCCATGATTGCCAGGGTTAGGGAGAGGGAGATTGATCTGGAGCACGTCCAGAAGAGGAAGGCAGTGGAGGGGCTGACGACTGGGGCTTCGGGGAAGAAACCCAAGGGATCTGATGGTAGGCCGAAAGGCCAGGCAGGGCGGGACCACTGTGGGAAATACGGTCGGTCACATGAGGGAGTTTGTCACACTGGGCCTGGTTCGGGCTGCTATAAGTGCGGCAAGGTGGGGCATTTTGGCAGAGATTGTACTGCCCCCGCCCCCACGGTACAAATGACAGACCTGATTTGCTTCCATTGCAATCAGAGGGGCCACAAAAGGGCCATTTGCCCGAGATTGACAACAGCGACGCCGGCCTCAGCGACGGCGCGGGTTACAGATGGCCGGAAGGTCAAGGCAGAGGCTCCGGTGGTGCGGAGCCGAGCATTTCAGCTGACAGTCGAGGAGGCACGCGCTGCACCCGATGTAGTGGCGGGTATGATCTCTTATTTTCATGCTTTTATGTTATGTCGCTGTGGTTTTGATATATTATGTGCTTTGCTTAGGATCGTTCCATGTGAACGGTATCCCTGTTCAGGTGTTGTTTGATTCGGGTGCCACCCGATCATTTGTCTCTCTTGCGCTCAGCAAGAAGTTTTCGGAGTCTTCGGGCATGTTGGATTTCCCTCTAGAGGTCGAGATTGCGGACGACCGGTCGGTACGAGCGTCAGAGGTCTACCGGGATTGTGTTTTAAGGCTGTTCGAGGAACGTTACCTGGTGGACTTGGTTCCCATACCTTTGTGGGGGAACAAGGTTATTATTGGCATGGATTGGCTGAGCCCCAATGGGGCAGTGATCGACTGCGCGCAGCAGTTGGTGCGGGTTAGGACCCCAAGTGGGGGAGAGCTAGTAATTTCGGGCGAGAGGCCGCAGCGAGGACCAGCTTTATGTTCAGCAGCGAGAGCTAGACGTTATCTGCAGTAGGGTTGTACAGGTTATGTCGCCTATGTTACGGATACCCGGGAGGTGGGTAGGGCGAAGGTGGGCAATGTGCCCGTGGTACGAGAGTTTGCGGACGTATTCCCCAAGGAGTTGCCTGGGATACCTCCGGAGCGACAGGTGGAGTTCAGGATCGACTTGGTCCCTAGTGCGGCTCCGATAGCCAAGGCACCGTATCAGTTGGCTCCTCCTGAGATGCAGGAGTTGTCTACACAGCTGCAGGAGCTGTTAGACAAGGGTTTCATTAGACCGAGCAGTTCACCCTAGGGAGTCCCGATTCTGTTTGTGAGGAAGAAGGACGGGTCGCATCGGATGTGTATAGATTATCGGGAGCTGAATAAGGTAACGGTGAAGAACCGCTACCCACTCCTGAGGATTGATGACCTCTTTGACCAGCTACAGGGAGCATCTTGGTTCTCCAAGATTGATTTGCGTTCAGGGTATCACCAGATGAGGGTCAGAGAGGAGGATGTGCAGAAGACTGCATTTCGGACGCGTTATGGCCACTATGAGCTTGTGGTGATGCCTTTCGGGCTCACCAATGCTCCTGCCGCGTTCATGGACCTCATGAATCGCGTATGTAGACCGATGTTAGACCGGTCTGTGATAGTGTTTATCGACGATATCTTGGTTTACTCCAAGACGCGAGAGCAGCATGAGGAGCATCTGCGGGAGGTTCTAGAGACTTTGAGGAGGGAGAACTTGTATGCTAAGTTCTCCAAGTGTGAGTTCTGGTTGCGCGAGGTGCAGTTTCTTGGTCACCTAGTCAACTAGAATGGGATTTCGGTAGATCCGGCCAAAGTGGAGGCCATGATGAGTTGGGAGGTTCCGAGGTCTCCATCTGAGATTCGGAGCTTTCTGGGATTGGCAGGCTACTATCGGAGATTCATTCAGGACTTCTCCAAGATAGCAGTTCTGCTCACCCGACTGACTAAGAAGTCGGTGGTGTATCGATGGGGGCCTGAGCAGCAGGCCGTGTTCGAGGCACTGAGACAGAGATTGTGCGAGGCGCCAATCTTAGCCCTGCCAGAGGGCATGGAGGATTTTGTTGTGTACTGCGATGCATCCATCGCAGGTTTGGGCGCGGTATTGATACAAAGAGGGCATGTCATCTCCTATGCGTCGAGGCAGCTGAAGCCTCACGAGGCGAATTACCCGACGCATGATTTGGAGTTGGGGGCTGTTGTATTCGCCCTCAAGATTTGGCGTCATTACCTCTATGGGGTTCGTTGTACGATTTACACGGACCACAAGAGTTTGAGGTATCTTATGGACCAGCCAAATCTGAATATGAGGCAGCGTCGGTGGCTTGATGTGGTAAAGGATTATGATTGTGAGATCCTCTACCACCCGGGGAAGGCTAATGTCGTGGCCGATGCGCTTAGCCGCAAGGCAGCGCCGATCAGGGATACCTGTCTGAGGATGACAGTGGTGACTCCGCTTTTGGAGCGGGTCCGGGAGGCTCAGCAGGAGGCTATGAAGGAGGAACATCGGAAGAGTGAGCGGATTGTAGGGCAGGTTTCCTCCTTCGACTATGATAGCCGAGGGTTATTGACTCTTCACTGTAGGGTGTGGGTCTCTTATCTTGGAGGCGTGCGCCAGATCATGATGGAGGAGGCACACAAATCTCGATTCTCCATTCATCCCGGGGCGACGAAGATGTATAGGGATCTTCGTCTGGACTATTGGTGGCCCTGCATGAAACGGGATGTAGCATGGTACGTGGAAAGGTGCTTGACCTGCAGGAAGGTCAAGGCTGAGCACCAGAGACCACACGACAAGATGCAGCCGTTGGATATCCCGCTGTGGAAGTGGGAAGACATTACGATGGATTTTATCACAAAACTTCCCAGGACCACTCGGGGAGTGGATTCGATTTGGGTAATCGTCGATCGATTGACCAAGAGCGCCCATTTTATCCCGATTCAGGAGAGTATTTCAGCCGAAAGGTTGGCTGATATCTATATTCGGGAGGTAGTGGCGCGGCACGGAGTGCCAGTCTCGGTGATTTCGGATAGGGATGTGCGGTTCACTTCCAGATTTTGGAAGAAATTCCACGACGAGTTGGGTACTCGTCTGCATTTCAGCACCGCCTTTCACCCGCAGACGGATGGCCAGAGCGAGCGGACCATCCAGACTCTGGAGGACATGCTGCGGGCATGTGTTTTAGACTTCGGAGGTAGCTGGGATACCTACCTTCCGTTGGCATAGTTCTCGTATAATAATAGCTATCATGCGAGTATCGACCGTCCTCCCTTCGAGATGTTGTATGGGAGGAGGTGCAGGACCCCGATATGTTAGGGCGAGGTTGGCCAGAGGGTCATGGGGAGCACCGAAGTAGTGCTCAAGACGACAGAGAAGATTCAGCAGGTCCGGAGCAGACTTCAAACTGCTCAGAATCGGCAGAAAAGTTATGCTGATAGACGTCGATCAGACTTGGAGTTCCAGGTCGGGGATATGGTTCTCCTGAAGGTGTCGCCTTGGAAGGGCGTCATCCGATTCAGGAAACGGGGCAAGTTGGGTCCCAGGTATATTGGACCGTTTAGGGTTGTGGCCCGGGTGGGCAAGGTGGCATACCGGCTGGATCTGCCAGCCGAACTCAGTCAGATCCACAGCACTTTCCACGTCTCCCAGCTGCGAAAGTGTCTGGTGGACGACTCGACAGTGGTGCCTTTGGAGGATATTCAGGTCGATGACAGCCTGAATTACATCGAGCGGCCTGTAGCGATCCTCGACCGGAAGTCGAAGGATCTGAGGAACAAGAAAGTGGAACTCGTGAAGGTGCAATGGCAGCACCGGAAGGGGTCGGAATGGACATGGGAACCGATGGATGAGATGATGGAGCATTACCTAGAGCTGTTCCAGGATCGAGCAGCAGACTTCGAGGACGAAGTCTAAAATAAGTGGGGGAGATTTGTAGCACCTGGTTCTTGGTACGCATTCTTTATTTAACTCCTTAAAGGTTTTACAATTTTGGCCTCGGACTCGGCGAGTCAAAGTACCGACTCGCCGAGTAGAAGCGGGAAGGGACACGGGGCTTAAGTCGTGGACTCGCCGAGTCGGGTCCCGGACTCGGCGAGTAGCCGTTGTCTGGACAAAAACCCTAAACCGGGTGTTTGCACCCTATTTAAACACTCTAACTCGGCCTCCCTTGTCCCTAACACTTCCAGGGAGCTGTAGAGCGAAACCCTAGCCCCCATATTGTCCTTGTGAGTGATTTTTGGCTTGGTGAAGGAAGTTTGGAGCTACAAAGAAGAAGGAGGAGGTTGAAGAGTGCAAGGAGGGGAAGTAGATCCGAAATCTACAATGTGATAAGCATGCCCTAGGAGCTTAGATCTATGGTTTGGAACCGTTGCATGTCTCAGATTTGGTCTGTATGGGAGGAGGGTTGAAGGGACTCGGCGAGTTCCAAAGTGCACTCGGCGAGTTCTATGAAGATGGTCTTAGACTCGACGAGTTGGATGAACAACTCGGCGAGTCCTATGAAGATTGCCTGGAACTCGACGAGTTGTTCTTCAACTCGGCGAGTCATATAAACTGTTACTGAGTTAAGAGGGATTTAAGTGTAGAAGGTCCAACCCTTCGTAGCTGCACACGAAATTAGCAATTTATCGAGCAGCAATAGTCCCAGAAACCCAAATCCTCAAGATGGATGCTCTGGTGAGGATTTGGAAGCGAGTAGAAGATCTGCTCGTGGGACTCGGCGAGTTGTTCTCGGATTCGGCGAGTCGGATCGCAGAACGGTCTATTCGTCCCAAGTAGTGTGTTATGGATGACTCAGTGAGTGGTAAGAGGGACTTGATGAGTTAGTACTGGGATAGTAGGAGAGGGACTCGGCGAGTCTGTGCCATGACTCGGCGAGTCTAGTCAACTGGAAGTTGACTTTGACCAAGGAGTTGACCTTGGACCAGGGTTAGGTCAGTCATTTGACCTAAGGGTATTTATGAGTGTCTAATCTATTTTTATGGATTTATAGCCGGAGGGTTACCGGTGCAGCAGCCAGACGTCTAGCAAGCAGACTTTCGGCAGCTACTTTTCGAGGTGAGTTACCTTCCAGTAGGGGTGGGTCTAAGGCCACAATGCCGACCCACCAATGAGGAGTATTTAGAAGATGATTGTCTTTGTGATAATTATCTTGGTCTGGTATGTGTTTGGTTATGAGTTATATGTGACAACTATCAATTCAGGTCATTCTCGGACTCATGCATCTTTATAATAACCATTCATGCACATCATGCCATGGCCTAGTAGTATAAATTAGGTCAAAATCTTGCATAAACTAGGATCCATCTAAGACCTAGGGCTAATATACTTGACACTTACGATTCTAGTAAGTTGCTTAACTACAATAGAAAATGCCAATGCTATAATTTGAATGAAACTTTCAAGCTTTGTTATAATTGAAAAAGGGTATAAAACCCTAAAAATAAATTAAAATATTCTAATTATACTTCATTATGATGATGAATATCAAACAATATTCCAAAAACCCTAAGAGAGCTAAAAATCCAAATTTATAAATCATAAAGCTTAAAAACTTTATAAAATTTGGCTATAAACTTTCTAATATCAAATTTTTATTAATCAAATTATGGATTATAATCGTTGAAATAGAAATTAAATTATCATGCAATAATCATAATTTATTAGTTAAAAACAAGATTTTTTACAAATAAATCAAGAATTGCTTAATAAATGCTTTTATAAAAATTGGGGTTTTTATAAAAATAATGGAGGGAATTTTATAAAATTTGAAATTAGGAGAGAGGAGGCCTAATGCATGATAGAGCCAGCCATTCTCCCCTCCCCATGCACTCTCTCTTCCCAAAACTCAATCATTAGACTTAAACCCTCACTCTACCTCTTCTCTCTTCACTCTCTCACACTCCACCCTCCTAACACATAAACTCTCTTCCTCTCTCTCTCTAACCCACGAAATTTCTCTCATTCCTCTGCCAAATTTCGAGATTTTGAAGACCTTGAAGTGTTCTTACTTCCCTCAAGATCAAAACCAAGGTAAACAACAACATCTTCTCCCATAGTTTCATGATTCTACTTCCTCTTCTTCTTAGTTTTCTCTTCTTTTCGGATTCTATGCCTTTCCATGGCTAGAAATCTTTATTTTTCCCTTGTGGTTTGTAGATTCTCACCATAACACAATGCATGTGTTTGAAATGGTGAAAATCCGGGATCAAACCCATGCAAGGAGTGAAAATGATGCACATATGTTCATGTGACTTCAAAAACAAGTATTACATCTTCTTCTCCATTTCTTTTGTGTTCTTGCATGATCAAAAGCATTTAAACCATTTCTAGTACATCTTGGATGCTCATTCACTCCATGCATGTGCTAGAAATCGGACCTTATCAAAGGCATGCATGATGTTCTTGTCAAAATGTCCTAAGGATGCACTCAAAGCAAACATGCAATCTGCCAGATTACTTTATTCAGCTTTGAACAACCATATCTCGGTCATTGCTTAACCAAATCATGATATTCTTTTTGTATTGGATAGTTCCATGAGTTAACTTTCAAACCCAACTGGTCTCACTGTAAAATATTAAATATCCGATTTTTGGCAATTTTTACAAAATGGTTGCGCAAACAGCTCTTTTTCTATGATCACCATTTTTGCCTTGCATGATCAATGGCCTTAAACCCAACCATAAATCTGGGGAAAAATACTTTAGAAACTTAACATATCCAGTGAATGATGGTTTAAATTTCGTGGCTTAAAACCCCACAGAATGTGCTTCATAAATTCATGAACTTCAGCCACATTTACATCTCATGCACCATTGCATGCAACATTTCTTATCTTGTTTGGGTTCAATACCCCTATTTTCCTTCTGAATAAATTTCGAACATTTTTCCTTTTGAAAGCCCTCACATGCATGTGATAATCTGTAAAATACCAAAAGCTTTTATTATTTCTTTGATTTATTTAAATTATTACTAGAAACCAAGGGCATAAATCACATAATATACTTCCAGAGGTCAATAAATCCGGAACAAATTCATGGATGACCCTTATGATGGATAATGACCCCTCACTAAATTTCATTAATTTTTGTTGCTGTTTGGTATGATTTCTGATTTTCTTTTTGTTAGGATATAATAAATCACAAAACCACTTTAGAGAGTGTGAAAATTTTATCTAACAATTTTCGCATACCTTACCTGTGATGGATGACTCAGAAAAATAATTTCAACATTTTTCATCATGCCTTGCTATTTTTCCCAATTTTTGGTAATTATAATGGTTTAAAAATAGGAAAAATAGTTATGATTATCCAAAATTCATGAAAATTTACCAGAACATCATGTTGTACAGTAGGAGGTTACATAAAAATTTTGATGATTTTTCTCCACTGTAAACTATTTTTCTCTTAATTTCTAAAGATAATTACACTTAAATTCACATAAATACCCAAAACCGGATTATACAACATAAAAACCACTTTTGGCATTTTTCTCAGGTTATTTATACTGTAAATGATGTTACAAAAATTTTTGGTAAATTATTTTAAGTGTTTAATATTATTTCTTCAATTAATGATTATTTAAAGGAATAAAACAAGGAAAACTAGAAATACCCACTGAAAAATATCTTTTATATTTTTCCCAGCCTATTTATGTACAATAACAGTTAATTAAAAAGTTTGCGTAATTTTGGAAACTATTTTCTATTTATTTCAATTTTTATTGGAATAAATGCTCAAAAATCATAAAATATAATTAAACAGCTTGGAAATCCATTTTTATAATTTTCCCAGCTTAGTATTGTGTAATAACAGTTAAATAAAAAGTTTGGGAATTTTTATCCTTTGAATACTATTTTCGTGAATTTATGTTGTAATAAGGACTTAAAATTTTGGAAAATTTATATTCCAATGTTGTAATTAATCGCACGATTTGTAGAATTTCATTATTTCAGAAAAAGTGTAACCAATTAATATAAAATCAAATACTAAAACATAAATTGGCATTTCACTATATGTAGAATTTAGTATATTAGCAGTAGATTTCGACATGGAAACTCACTAGTGTGTGTTTGATGTCGTAGGATCCCGGTAGTAAGACGTTGGTGCATTCCGAAGTACCCCTTGTACCTACTCGAAACGTTGTGAGTATTCACCACTCCCCTTTTTTTTAGTTTTTACGTTTTGGGGTGGAAAAGCATGTCCTAAACTATTTATGTTCGTTGTAATTATTTGACTCGTATAAACTTGGTTGCTATATTTTTCATATTGTGAGTATTCACGCACTCCCCTATTTTCAGTTTTTATGTTTTGGGGTGGAAAAGCATGTCCCGAAAAACTATTATTTGAATGTTGTATTTAAATTGATTTGTATCAAACATGATTGCTATTTTATTGCTATGTCTCTCTATGTATGCCTATGCAACACGGAACATGAGAACTTATCGTACTAAGGCCCTTCCCTTATCTCTAACCATTAACTCTTTGAGCCAATGGTCATTATGGATAGCGCTATTAGGAATTGACAACTCCTCACTCGCCCGAATCGCTGGAGTGCATGATACCATATTCATCTATGGAACGATAAGCATAGATCTCGATAGGGCTTCAGTCATAGGTTTGGTTGAGACTCATTGTTTGCTCATACACATACAAAACTCGTTCTCGTTATAGCAATAAACTTGTATTCATTAATAGCAATCAACTCTGTTATCATTAAAGCAATGTACTTGTATTTACGAAAAGCCTTATTTCAAGCTCGATTTTATAAACTTGTGAACTCACCAACTATTTTCATAGTTGACGCTCGTTTTACATGCTTTTTCAGGAAATAATTAGTAAGTGGATATAAAGATTCATCATCATAGAGCATGTTGCATGGTGTTGAAGTTATTTGTGGAGTTTTCTTTGAACAATGTTATTTTGGAAAAACTTGTATTTTGTTTCTTTTGAAGCTATGGGTTGTAAACTTTTAAATACTGCTATGGTGATGTATCATTATCTTTTGCAATGAAACCGTTATCGCTGTCATACCTTGCGTTTCCGCTTTAGCGGGGTGTGACATTATATCTGTATGATATGTTACGTGCATGATAGGGATAGTTTCCCTGATAGTGGTCCTTAGGACGAGGGGTAGGTCAGTACCCGGATATGCCTGACTGTATGCTTATATCTTGTTATTGTATGCTAGTGGTAAGGGGTGGAATAGTCCCTAGTTACCGGTTGAAAGATACCGATGATGATTACCGGTTGAAAGATACCGATGGTATTGTGTGGTATGTGGTATGATGGGGGAACTCACTAAGCTTTGTGCTTACGGTTTCAGTTTTTGGTTTCAGGTACCTCTTCGTCTAAGGGGAAAGAGCCGGTGGCGTAGCATGGCATCACACACACATCTGATTTTCCGCACGGTGTTTTCTGGGATTGTACTCTGATATGATATTTGTTTATGTTGTGGGTTTCAATCATGATACTTGATTTTATGAGAGGACGTGTTTATACAATATTTTCCAGTGAATGTTTTATGAGTTAATTAATTAAAAATGAAATTTTTGGACTTGAAAATTTGGGATGTTACATAGGTATAGAGTGACTTTGAACTTTTCAAGTCTTTGAATTTGTGGGTTAGGGAGAATTATTAGAGGGGGTGGAAGAAGTGAAGTATGAAGTCCCATTGATGCATGACAAAGTGTCACACCCCGCTAAAGCGGAAACGCAAGGTATGACAGCGACAAAGGTTTCATTGCAAAAGATAAAGATACATCAGCATAGCAATATTTAAAAGTTTACAACCCATAGCTTAAACAAAACAAAGTACAAGTTTTCCAAAATGACATTGTTCAAAATATAACTTCATAAAATAACTTCCACACGATGCAGCATGCTCTATGATAATGAATCTCTATATCCACTTACTAATTATTTCCTGAAAAAGCATGTAAAACGAGCGTCAACTATGAAAATAGTTGGTGAGTTCACAGGTTTATAAAATCAAGATTTGGTATAAGACTTTTCATAAATACAAGTACATTGCTTTAATGAGAACAAAGTTCATTGCTATAATGAGAAACAAAGTTGATTGCTAAAATTGATAAACGAGTTTATTGCCATAATAGATAACAAGTTTATTGCTATAATGTGTAACGAGTTTGTATGTGTATGAGCAAACAATGAGTCTCAACCAAACCTATGACTGAAGCCCTATCAAGATCTTTGCTTATCGTTCCATAGATGAATATGGTATCATGCACTCCAGCAATAGGGCGAGTGAGGAGTTGTCAATTCCTAATAGCGCTATCCATAATGACCATTGGCTCAAAGAGTTAATGGTTAGAGATAAGGGAAGGGCCTTAGTACGATAAGTTCTCATGTTCCGTGTTGCATAGACATACATAGAGAGACATAGCAATAAAATAGCAATCATGTTTGATACAAATCAGTTTAAATACAACATTCAAATAATAGTTTTTCGGGACATGCTTTTCCACCCCAAAACATAAAAACTGAAAATAGGGGAGTGCGTGAATACTCACAACGTTTCGAGTAGGTACAAGTGGTACTTCGGAATGCACCAACGTCTTACTACCGGGATCCTACGACATCAAACACACACTAGTGAGTTTCTATGTCGAAATCTAATGCTAATATACTAAATTCTACATATAGTGAAATGCCAATTTATGTTTTAGTATTTGATTTTATATTAATTGGTTACACTTTTTCTGAAATAATGAAATTCTACAAATCGTGCGATTAATTACAACATTGGAATATAAATTTTCCAAATTTTTAAGTCCTTATTACAACATAAATTCACGGAAATAGCATTCAAAGGATAAAAATTCTCAAACTTTTCATTTAACTGTTATTACACAATACTAAGCTGGGAAAATTATAAAAATGGATTTCCAAGCTGTTTAATTATATTTTATGATTTTTGAGCATTTATTCTAATAAAAATTGAAATAAATAGAAAACAGTTTCCAAACTTACCCAAACTTTTTATTTAACTGTTATTATACATAAATAGGCTGGGAAAAATATAAAAGATATTTTTCAGTGGGTATTTCTATTTTTCCTTGTTTTATTCCTTTAAATAATCTTTAATTGAAGAAATAATATTAAACAGTTAAAATAAATTACCAAAAATTTTTGTAACATCACTTACAGTATAAATAACCTGAGAAAAATATCAAAAGTGGTCTTCATATATATAATCCGGTTTTGGGTATTTATGTGTATTTAAGTGTAATTAACTTTAGAAATTAAGAGAAAAATAGTTTACAGTGGAGAAAAATCCTTAAAATTTTTATGTAACCTCCTACTGTAAAACATGATGTTCTGGTAAATTTTCATGAATTTTGGATAATCATAACTATTTTTCCTATTTTTAAACCATTATAATTACCAAAAACTAGGAAAAATAGCAAGGCATGATGAAAAATGTTGAAATTATTTTTCTGAGTCATCCATCACAGGTAAGGTATACGAAAATTGTTAGATAAAATTTTCACACTCTCCAAAGTGGTTTTGTGATTTATTATATCCTAACCAAAAAGAAAATTGGAAATCATACCAAACAGCAACAAAAATTGATGAAATTTAGTGAGGGGTCATTATCCATCATAAGGGTCATTCATGAATTTGTTCCGGATTTATTGACCTCTGGAAGTATTTTATGTGATTTATGCCCTTGGTTTCAAGCAATAATTTTAATAAATCAAAGAAATAATAAAAGCTTTTGGTATTTTACAGATTATCACATGCATGTGAGGGCTTTCAAAAGGAAAAATGTTCGAAATTTATTCAGAAGGGAAATAGGGGTATTGAACCCAAACAAGATAAGAAATGTTGCATGCAATGGTGCATGAGATGTAAATGTGGCTGAAGTTCATGAATTTGTGAAGCACATTCTGTGGGGTTTTAAGCCACGAAATTTCAGCCATCATTCACTGGATATGTTAAGTTTCTAAAGTATTTTTCCCCAGATTTATGGTTGGGTTTAAGGCCATTGATCATGCAAGGGAAAAATGGTGATCATAGAAAAAGAGCTGTTTGCGCAACCATTTTGTAAAAATTGCCAAAAATCGGATATTTAATATTTGACAGTGAGACCAGTTGGGTTTGAAATTTAACTCATGAAATTATCCAATACAAAAAGAATATCATTATTTGGTTAAGAAATGACCGAGTTATGGTCGTTCAAAGTTGAACAAAGTAATCTGGCAGATTGCATGTTTAC
Organism: Lactuca virosa; assembly: GCF_052849685.1. Classification (NCBI taxonomy): domain Eukaryota; kingdom Viridiplantae; phylum Streptophyta; class Magnoliopsida; order Asterales; family Asteraceae; genus Lactuca; species Lactuca virosa. Next base: position 361,227,094 of record NC_136433.1, on the reverse strand, counting down.
TTTGAGTGCATCCTTAGGACATTTTGACAAGAACATCATGCATGCCTTTGATAAGGTCCGATTTCTAGCACATGCATGGAGTGAATGAGCATCCAAGATGTACTAGAAATGGTTTAAATGCTTTTGACCATGCAAGAACACAAAAGAAATGGAGAAGAAGATGTAATACTTGTTTTTGAAGTCACATGAACATATGTGCATCATTTTCACTCCTTGGATGGGTTTGATCCCGGATTTTCACCATTTCAAACACATGCATTGTGTTATGGTGAGAATCTACAAACCACAAGGGGAAAATAAAGATTTCTAGCCATGGAAAGGCATAGAATCCGAAAAGAAGAGAAAACTAAGAAGAAAAGGAAGTAGAATCATGAAACTATGGAAGAAGATGTTGTTGTTTACCTTGGTTTTGATCTTGAGGGAAGTAAGAACACTTCAAGGTCTTCTAAATCTCGAAATTTGGTAGAGGAATGGGGAGAATTTCGTGAGTTAGAGAGAGAGAGGAAGAGAGTTTGTGTGTGTTAGGAGGGTGGAGTGTGAGAGAGTGAAGAGAGAAGAGGTAGAGTGAGGGAGAAGTTCTAATGATTGAGTTTTTGGGAAGAGGGAGCATGGGGAGAGGGAGAATGGCTGGCTCTATCATGCATTAGGCCTCCTCTCTCCTAATTTCAAATTTTATAAAATTCCCTCCAATAATTTTATAAAAACCCTAATTTTTATAAAAATATTTATTAAGCAATTCTTGATTTATTTGTAAAAAATCTTGTTTTTAACTAATAAATTATGATTATTGCATGATAATTTAATTTCTATTTCAATGATTATAATCCATAATTTGATTAATAAAAATTTGATATTAGAAAGTTTATAGCCAAATTTTATAAAGTTTTTAAGCTTTATGATTTATAAATTTGGAGTTTTAGCTCTCTTAGGGTTTTTGGAATATTGTTTGATATTCATCATCATAATGAAGTATAATTAGAATATTTTAATTTATTTTTAGGGTTTTATACCCTTTTTCAATTGTAACAAAGTTTGAAGTTTCATTCTAATTATAGCATTGGCATTTCCTATTGTAGTTAAGCAACTTACTAGAATCGTAAGTGTCAAGTATATTAGTCCTAGATCTTAGTTGGGTCCTAGTTTATGCAAGATTTTGACCTAATTTATACTACTAGGCCATGGCATGTTGTGCATGAATGGTTTTTATAAAGATGCATGAGTCCGAGAATGACCTGAATTGACAGTTGTCACAGTATCCCCCACTTAAAAAGAATTTCGTCCCGAAATTCATTCTATGTCATCGTTTGTCATCGCATGGAAAAAGTTGTGGATACTTTTCCTTCATGAAGTCCTCACGCTCCCAGGTGTACTCCGGCCCGCGTTTTGAGTCCCATCGAACTTTCACAATCGGAATCTTACTCCGCTTGAGTCGTTTTACCTCCCTGTCAAGGATTTTTATCGGTTCCTCAACAAAGTTTAGCTTATCATTGATCTTGATTTCCTCGAGGGGTACTATTAATGCTTCGTCGACTAAACATTTCTTACGATTGGAGATGTGGAATGTGTCGTGAATGGCGCTTAACTCTTGGGGTAATTGGAGTTTTCACACTTCTTGATTGCCTCAATCTTAACCGGATCTACATGGATTCCTTTTTCGCCGACTACATGGCCAAGGAAATGTACTTCTCGAATCCAGAATTCACACTTAGTGAACTTAGCATACAATTTCTGCTCCTTCAATAGCTCCAACACTAGCTTCATATGTCTCTCATGATCTTCTTTGGTTTGCGAGTAAACAAGTATGTCATCGATAAATACAATTACAAACTTGTCTAGGTATGGTCTACAGACCCTATTCATCAAATCCATGAAAACAGCGGGTGCGTTCGTTAGTCCAAAAGGCATGACTAAGAACTCATAATGTCCATAACGGGTTCTGAATGCTGTTTTGTGAATGTCTCCTTCGTGAACTCTTAGTTGATGGTATCCTGATCGAAGGTCGATTTTTGAGAAGTATGAAGCGCCCTGTAATTGATCGAACAAGTCATCAATTCGAGGGAGAGGATATCGATTCTTGATTGTCAACTTGTTCAGTTCTCTATAATCAATACACATTCGGAATGACCCGTCTTTCTTTTTGACGAATAACACTGGAGCTCCCCAAGGTGAAGAACGTGGTCGTATGAACCCTTTGTCTAGAAGTTCTTGAAGTTGTCCGGACAATTCTTGCATCTCGGATGGCGCGAGGCGATATGGTGCTTTTGCTACCGGTGCCGCTCCGGGAATTAAGTCTATCCGAAATTCGACCTGTCTGTGAGGGGGTAGACCGGGTAATTCCTCCGGAAACACTTCGGGATAGTTTTGAACCACCGGGATCTCCTTGAGTTGCTTAGCTTCAGGTTCTCTTTCTATCACGTGGGCCATGAATGCAATACAATCCTTTTTCAGGTACTTATGAATCTTTATGCTCGATACAATGTTTAAACTTCTTCCTGGCTTCTCACCGTGTATGATAAGGGTTTCTCCATTAGGGAGAGGTATCCTAATGACTTTCTCGTAACAACCAATGTTCGCTCTATTCTTGGATAACCAATCCATTCCTACTATTACATCAAAACTACCTAGCTCGATAGGAATTAGGTCAATGCTAAAGAGTTTATCAGCTAAATTCAGAGTACAGCCAGGAATTATTTCATTAGCCCTAATTTCATACCCATCAGCAAGTTCAATAGTATGAGTATTCATCATCTTTCTTGATTTCAAGTCGAGTACCGGTCTAAATGTTAAAGAAACGAAACTCCTATCTGCTCCCGCATCGAATATTACTGATGCAAAATGATTGTTCAGGAGAAACGTACCTGTTATCACTTCAGGGTTCTGACGAGCTTCTTCTGCACCAATCACAAAGGCTACACCTCTTGGCCGCCCACCTTGATTTCCTTGGAAATTTTGCCTAGCTTAGCCTTGTCCATTGTTACCAGGCCCCTTGTTCAGTTTGGGACAAGCACTACGCAGATGATCAGTACTCCCGCACTCGTAACATGCCCTTTTTCCATCCTTATTCAGCTTACAATACTTCGGGTAATGGCCTGTTTGCTTACAGTTTCGGCACACTGGGCAAGCTCCCTTGTGATGGAAGTTACACTTATTGCACTTCGGAAGCGGCCCTGAGTACTGCTTTTGTTCCTGCACTTCCATGACTTTCTGTTCCTGAGTTTTCACTGGTTCTTGCTCCTGGGCTCTTACCATAAAGTTTCTTGAGACTTTCTGCTTCCTCCCTGACTTGCCTCCATACTTCTTCTCTCCCTGATCTGCTGGCTTCCTCTTGCTACTAGAGCTTTCCTTTGTTGATGCTCCCATCCTTATCACATCATTGGTTAGTCGATTTGCTAGGCTTACTGCACTTTGAATAGTAGTTGGGTTTGCTGAGGTAACCATTCCCCGAATCTCTGGTGCCAGACCCCAGATGTAACGATCTATCCGTTTCTCCTCAGGAGTAACCATGTGAGGTACCAGTTTTGCTAGTTCATGAAATCGGACTGAGTACTTCTCTATTTGTGTTCCAACCATAGAATGGTTCCAGAACTCAGATTCAAGCTTTTGAATTTCATCCTTGGGACAATACTCCTCTATCAGCAGCTTCTTTAGGTCTTCCCAAGTTAGCTGATATGCCGCTGCACGACCTCGGGTTTGCACTAAAGTATTCCACCAGGTCAATGCCCTATCTTGGAATAGGCAAGATGCATACTCAACTTTGTTGCGCTCGAGGCATTTGCTAATGTGAAGGACCGACTCCATGCTGTCAATCCATTTCAGCAACCCGACCGCACCTTCCTTTCCATGGAACTCCTTAGGTTTACAGGCCATAAAGGACTTGTAGTTGCATTCTCTTTCATTGTTTCCCCGATTTCCTCCACTACTTCCTTGGTTAGCATTAAGTCCCGCAGTTACTTGAGTAACAATGTTTGGGATTGCTTCGATGAGTTGTTGTGCTACAGTTTGAGCAACATCGGGTGTTTCGTTCTGTGGGCGCCCACGATTAGGCCTTCCTGACATGGTTCTAAGACACAAGAGTAGAAATACGTATAAATACATAAAATAATGTATAATATTTAGTTCACTACTATTTTGAAAACCGTAAGTGTTGTCAAATTAATGGTTTGCATTAATACTAGGCATATAGATTTGAAAAAAAAAAAATCTTTTTATTCGACCATTGACTAAGAAAATTCTAGGGTTTGACCTCATAGTAAAAGTTTTCAAGCATAAAATAAACTTCTCATCACCATTTGAAATAGTCTTAAAACCAAAGCAATACATCAATTCCTAAAATAAAGTTTTAAATGTTTTTCCCCAAAAGACACCCAACATGGGTTTTCGTTTCATGACAAAATAAAATAAAATATTGAAATCAGAACCAAATACTAATCGCTATCCCAACAAGAAACATCAACACCACAATCAGTAACAGCCCTCCAAACACATAACATGCGGTCATCGCACGACCTGCCACTCGTCTAGCAGCACTAGCAGTGTCAGCAGTCTCCATCGAATGCTGAAACATGATTTCCATCCTTGTTAACACTTCATCCAAAACTTCCCGATGCTCAGCTATCACAGCAAGACTGTGACGTAGGCCCGCTGCCATCAACTGCAATCTTCGGGACTCCTCCGGGGTCATACCTGGCTGCCTGACAGGTATCCCTATGACTTGCTATGGTGAGGGTGCTCTCGGTCCTGCAACGCTGGGTCCTACCCCGCTAGGTCCTGCCGTGCCAAGTCCTGCTGTGCTGCTGGCTATCCTTCCTGGAATAGGAACACTCTTCCTCACTGTCCTCCGAATACGAAGCCCATAAAGTGGTGGCTGTGGCAACACCGATGTAGGTGATGCCTCGCGTCGTTGACTCGGGGCATTGTCATTGCTGATCTCCACCGAGTTCCCTGTATCTTCCGTATCCTCTGATGGGTCTTCTTCTACCGAGGCGGGGGGATTACGTCGAGGGATAATAGTGACGTAGCCGGACTCATCGGCTGAGGCGGTAGCGTGAGAAGATGACGATGTCGACATAGTGGACTGAGACATAGATTCAATGAGATATGAAATAAATGACAATGCATGCCTATAATATGCAATGCTTACACACACCAAAATTAACCTTTTTGAATTTTTGAAATAAAGTTTTCTCAAAAATTTTGTTGAACATATTCCCATTATAATTAGCTCAAGCTTTGTATAAATCTTTCCTTAATTAAACATAGGTGATCAGGCTATGTTTAATCGAGGTCCAATAATACAACTCCCGACCTAATTATACTAGTAATATGTTTGATGTAAAAAGAATTTCTTTGTAAGTTTTAGTTATAGGTTGTGTTTTCTTAAAAAAAAAACCGATGTTCTCTATAACTTTAGCTCTGATACCATTTCTGTCACACCCCGCTAAAGCGGAAACGCAAGGTATGACAGCGACAAAGGTTTCATTGCAAAAGATAAAGATACATCACCATAACAATATTTAAAAGTTTACAACCCATAGCTTAAACAAAACAAAGTACAAGTTTTCCAAAATGACATTGTTCAAAATATAACTTCATAAAATAACTTCCACACGATGCAGCATGCTCTATGATGATGAATCTCTATATCCACTTACTAATTATTTCCTGAAAAAGCATGTAAAACGAGCGTCAACTATGAAAATAGTTGGTGAGTTCACAGGTTTATAAAATCAAGATTTGGTATAAGACTTTTCATAAATACAAGTACATTGCTTTAATGAGAACAAAGTTCATTGCTATAATGAGAAACAAAGTTGATTGCTAAAATTGATAAACGAGTTTATTGCCATAATAGATAACAAGTTTATTGCTATAATGTGTAACGAGTTTGTATGTGTATGAGCAAACAATGAGTCTCAACCAAACCTATGACTGAAGCCCTATCAAGATCTTTGCTTATCGTTCCATAGATGAATATGGTATCATGCACTCCAGCAATAGGGCGAGTGAGGAGTTGTCAATTCCTAATAGCGCTATCCATAATGACCATTGGCTCAAAGAGTTAATGGTTAGAGATAAGGGAAGGGCCTTAGTACGATAAGTTCTCATGTTCCGTGTTGCATAGACATACATAGAGAGACATAGCAATAAAATAGCAATCATGTTTGATACAAATCAGTTTAAATACAACATTCAAATAATAGTTTTTCGGGACATGCTTTTCCACCCCAAAACATAAAAACTGAAAATAGGGGAGTGCGTGAATACTCACAACGTTTCGAGTAGGTACAAGTGGTACTTCGGAATGCACCAACGTCTTACTACCGGGATCCTACGACATCAAACACACACTAGTGAGTTTCTATGTCGAAATCTAATGCTAATATACTAAATTCTACATACAGTGAAATGCCAATTTATGTTTTAGTATTTGATTTTATATTAATTGGTTACACTTTTTCTGAAATAATGAAATTCTACAAATCGTGCGATTAATTACAACATTGGAATATAAATTTTCCAAATTTTTAAGTCCTTATTACAACATAAATTCACGGAAATAGCATTCAAAGGATAAAAATTCTCAAACTTTTTATTTAACTGTTATTACACAATACTAAGCTGGGAAAATTATAAAAATGGATTTCCAAGCTGTTTAATTATATTTTATGATTTTTGAGCATTTATTCTAATAAAAATTGAAATAAATAGAAAACAGTTTCCAAACTTACCCAAACTTTTTATTTAACTGTTATTATACATAAATAGGCTGGGAAAAATATAAAAGATATTTTTCAGTGGGTATTTCTATTTTTCCTTGTTTTATTCCTTTAAATAATCTTTAATTGAAGAAATAATATTAAACAGTTAAAATAAATTATCAAAAATTTTTGTAACATCACTTACAGTATAAATAACCTGAGAAAAATATCAAAAGTGGTCTTCATATTATATAATCCGGTTTTGGGTATTTATGTGTATTTAAGTGTAATTAACTTTAGAAATTAAGAGAAAAATAGTTTACAGTGGAGAAAAATCCTTAAAATTTTTATGTAACCTCCTACTGTAAAACATGATGTTCTGGTAAATTTTCATGAATTTTGGATAATCATAACTATTTTTCCTATTTTTAAACCATTATAATTACCAAAAACTAGGAAAAATAGCAAGGCATGATGAAAAATGTTGAAATTATTTTTCTGAGTCATCCATCACAGGTAAGGTATACGAAAATTGTTAGATAAAATTTTCACACTCTCCAAAGTGGTTTTGTGATTTATTATATCCTAACCAAAAAGAAAATTGGAAATCATACCAAACAGCAACAAAAATTGATGAAATTTAGTGAGGGGTCATTATCCATCATAAGGGTCATTCATGAATTTGTTCCGGATTTATTGACCTCTGGAAGTATTTTATGTGATTTATGCCCTTGGTTTCTAGCAATAATTTTAATAAATCAAAGAACTAATAAAAGCTTTTGGTATTTTACAGATTATCACATGCATGTGAGGGCTTTCAAAAGGAAAAATGTTCGAAATTTATTCAGAAGGGAAATAGGGGTATTGAACCCAAACAAGATAAGAAATGTTGCATGCAATGGTGCATGAGATGTAAATGTGGCTGAAGTTCATGAATTTGTGAAGCACATTCTGTGGGGTTTTAAGCCACGAAATTTCAGCCATCATTCACTGGATATGTTAAGTTTCTAAAGTATTTTTCCCCAGATTTATGGTTGGGTTTAAGGCCATTGATCATGAAAGGCAAAAATGGTGATCATAGAAAAAGAGCTGTTTGCGCAACCATTTTGTAAAAATTGCCAAAAATCGGATATTTAATATTTTACTGTGAGACCAGTTGGGTTTGAAAGTTAACTCATGAAATTATCCAATACAAAAAGAATATCATGATTTGGTTAAGAAATGACCGAGTTATGGTCGTTCAAAGTTGAACAAAGTAATCTGGCATATTGCATGTTTGCTTTGAGTGCATCCTTAGGACATTTTGACAAGAACATCATGCATGCCTTTGATAAGGTCCGATTTCTAGCACATTCATGGAGTGAATGAGCATCCAAGATGTACTAGAAATGGTTTAAATGCTTTTGACCATGCAAGAACACAAAAGAAATGGAGAAGAAGATGTAATACTTGTTTTTGAAGTCACATGAACATATGTGCATCATTTTCACTCCTTGCATGGGTTTGATCCCGGATTTTCACCATTTCAAACACATGCATTGTGTTATGGTGAGAATCTACAAACCACAAGGGGAAAATAAATATTTCTAGCCATGGAAAGGCATAGAATCCGAAAAGAAGAGAAAACTAAGAAGAAAAGGAAGTAGAATCATGAAACTATGGAAGAAGATGTTGTTGTTTACCTTGGTTTTGATCTTGAGGGAAGTAAGAACACTTCAAGGTCTTCTAAATCTCGAAATTTGGCAGAGGAATTGGGAGAATTTCGTGAGTTAGAGAGAGAGAGGAAGAGAGTTTGTGTGTGTTAGGAGGGTGGAGTGTGAGAGAGTGAAGAGAGAAGAGGTAGAGTGAGGGAGAAGTTCTAATGATTGAGTTTTTGGGAAGAGGGAGCATGGGGAGAGGGAGAATGGCTGGCTCTATCATGCATTAGGCCTCCTCTCTCCTAATTTCAAATTTTATAAAATTCCCTCCAATAATTTTATAAAAACCCTAATTTTTATAAAAATATTTATTAAGCAATTCTTGATTTATTTGTAAAAAATCTTGTTTTTAACTAATAAATTATGATTATTGCATGATAATTTAATTTCTATTTCAATGATTATAATCCATAATTTGATTAATAAAAATTTGATATTAGAAAGTTTATAGCCAAATTTTATAAAGTTTTTAAGCTTTATGATTTATAAATTTGGATTTTTAGCTCTCTTAGGGTTTTTGGAATATTGTTTGATATTCATCATCATAATGAAGTATAATTAGAATATTTTAATTTATTTTTAGGGTTTTATACCCTTTTTCAATTGTAACAAAGTTTGAAGTTTCATTCTAATTATAGCATTGGCATTTCCTATTGTAGTTAAGCAACTTACTAGAATCGTAAGTGTCAAGTATATTAGTCCTAGATCTTAGTTGGGTCCTAATTTATGCAAGATTTTGACCTAATTTATACTACTAGGCCATGGCATGTTGTGCATGAATGGTTTTTATAAAGATGCATGAGTCCGAGAATGACCTGAATTGACAGTTGTCACACAAAGGGATTAATCTTTCACTTAGATCATCATGTGGGATATCATCTTCATTAGGAATTCTTTATCCAAAAGGATAAGGAAGACCATAGTTGTCTGAACTAGACATCAATGAGGGAGAAATTCAAGTTTAGTTGATTTAAGTCCTTAATATAACACCCAATTTGAAATATTAAGGCTAGGACCCAACACAATATTTTATAACTTGGAAGAGGGATGCTGTAATCCAAGCTACAAAATATTTAAAGGTAGGTAAATGACGATTTACCAATTTCCACCATGAAAAACGAAATTGAAAATTAAGTTTTAATTGGATTGAAATTCCTAGATCCTTTGAGATTCATTGAACTTTTCAATGGCATGTTTAAATCTTGATTGTGCCCTTCAATTTTGTGACTGGGATGCCGAGGATCACAAACAAGGAGTGAATAACCATGCAAATTAGCTTGGTACACCCAATGTTACAACCACCTAATCAATGTGCCGGTTAACCACACACGCTCCATTGATCTATGATTAACATCAAGCTACCATTTGCCACACATTGTCAGTCCCAAATTAGTGTGCCGGTTAACCACGCACGCTCCACTAACGACTTAACAAGGTGCAAAGTGCAATTTCATGGGTTAGCACCAAATTCACATTTTCCTAAGTAGCTAAGATTGGGAATTTATAATTGTTTAGTTACTTAGTGTTTATCATTATACTTTTAATGAAGGGAGAATTATAGTCCTGTCCTACCCGTTCGGCTAACGACCCTCCACCAGTCAAGAAAATGGTGGGTGAGAGTGGACACCCATTAAACTGCCATTTTATAGGCAGTAACCTTATACCCCTTATAGACTGGCTTCGTGAATAAGGTCTACTAACGGTAAGACTGACTTTGTTCTTATATATAAGTATTAACTTTTAATATTATAATAGTATAAGGTTGTATTTTACACATTTAAAATACTTGGTGGTTTAATCTTATTAATTAAACTATACTATTAATTTAATTAAACTTAAACCATGTCATTATGGAACTATTAACTCTTTTAATTAAACACTTTAATTAATTTAATGAAGTCCATAAAGTTTGAATTTTAACTTTTAAAAATTCTAGGGGGTTTTTGGAATTAAAGTATTAATGTGTGTGAGACTTTACAAATTCCAAAACTTGAGGGCAAGTTTTGAAATTATTCAAAACCTTTCATATTCATAACATATGAGTTTAATGTTTCTTTAATGGCAAGACACTTGAAAATCCATAACTTGAGGACAAGTTATGGAGATCATAAAACAATTTATGGAAAAGAGACTCTTCAAGTTTTATAACTTATGACTTTTAATCATCCATTTAAAAGAAAAACTTTTGGAATTCCATAACTTGAGGACAAGTTATGGAGTTCATTAAAATCATCAAAAACAACAATTCAACCAAGAATATTACAAGTTCTAGATTAAACTCATATGAAATAGGTAATTCAAGTCAAACAAATTCCATGCAATTAGACTTAATCATATAAACTAATAGAAAAAATGAAATTTTGACAATCACCTTTCAAATGGATTAGCATGATCATTATCATATCTTAAAAAAAAATATTTTTATGATTCAAAACTGTTTGGAATAATGATCCTATCCATTTGGGGGCCAAAAAAACATTTTTCTGCACTCTGTCCAGCCAACTCGTCGAGTCCATCAGTGGACTCGGCGAGTTCATCACCCAGAACGCAGAAAAATCGATTTTTTCAACTTTAAACAGCAAGTAGCATCAAGTATACTAAAAACAAGTCTAGGCTCTGATACCACTGTTGGGTTTTGAGCATTCTAACACTCCTAAGGTGTTCATGCAACCCTAAATACCTTGGATCTATGTTTTCTCTATTATACATGCAAACTTGAAGTTTCCAAGGTATTACCCTAACTAGCATATTGTAACACTAGTCAAAATAGGTCGATAGACAATCACATGTGATTATGCCAATCATGAAATGTGATTTTGTTAAACTAGTAATGTGATAAGAGTGTTATGTAGTTCATGATAAATTCTAATACAAATATGAACCTTCTTTATGATACAACTCAAAGTATACGTCCATACGATTCCAAAAATATAGAGAATGTCTGAATCTAACTTCGCATGAAGAAGTTATGATAAACCGAATACTATAAATCTCTATAATAAGAGAAATTTAAAATAGACTTAGAATTAGCTATTGGAGTCTAAAAGAGAGTTGTAGTACTTATAATTACCTACGCGTGCATATAAAGAACGTCAAAAACAGAGTTCGTATGTGAAAGTTACGACCTTCCGAAGATTCAGCTGTCAGAAACCCTAATCTGACTGAGTTCACGACGTGAGCACAGAACTCACGACGTGAGGAGTCATTTATCCACATCTCGGAATCTAGAAGGTGTGTGACGAGGCTGCGAGGGGATAAGATCCAAACTCACGACGTGAGCAAGGATATCTCACGACGTGATGAGTCACATGGCCACCTTCCGAAGCTAGGGACGTAAATGGCAAGTCTACGAGGATAAGATCCTAAGTCACGACGTGGGGGTCCAAAACCCACGACGTGGGGGTCCAAAATCCCTACTATAAATAGCAGGTCCGACTTCAGCCATTCTTACACCTAAACTTCTTTCTCCTCTCTCCTTTGCTGAAGCCATCTTGCATCCCGAGCCCCGACGACCTTGTACGCTGACCGTTTCTGCTTCGATTACATAAAATCACGCTACTAGGGTGAGTTTCACGGCCCCACTTTATAATATTTCGGGGGAAAACGCATGCTAAATATTATATATATGTTATTATTATGTTTATATGATAGTATATAGTTATAATAGCCGGGGTATAATTGTTCTAAATATAATATTTTGAATATATACCACTATTATCAACTTGTCAGCATGTTAATTTACTAATGTAGATCTTAAGTTATACTTAGGATTCTATATATATGTTGTGTGCGATATAGTTCCGAAGTTATATTCGGAAGTTCTATATGTTAAGTTATAAAGTATGTTGCTATTATTAGTTTTATGTCAAGATAAAACTTGGTATGTTATATGTTGTTATTGTTAGTTTTATGTCAAGATAAAACTTAGTATTGTTATTGATAGTTTTATGTCAAGATAAAACTAGGAACGTTATATGTTGTTATTATTGGTTTTAGGTCAAGATAAAACCTGGTTTAACTTCAAGATATAGCTGTTATACTGCCTAAATGTTATGAAGTTAGGAGTAATGTTTAAAAGCATAGTCTAGTGACTTAGAGCTTTAGACATGAAAATGCTTTGTTGTTAGAGCTATAGGAAGTCGTCGAAGTCTACATGAGTAATTGTATTCATCAACTAAGATTGGGGATCTTAGCGGAAATCCTCTGAACTGTAACCGTTAATCCCGTGTGAGCGAGGAAGTCGTGTATAATTAGTATACGGGTTGACCACCCCACTTGTGACTGTTAGCTACAGTCAACCAAAAGCGATTGATGAACTATCCTTTTATTTGTTATTGTTCCGGCGTCGTTGAAGCGTACGGTGTTGTTTCTCATGGTAAATCATGAGTGTGTTTGTTTCTCATGGTAAATCATGAGTGTGTTCTATCAGAGGTATTATGTCATAGCAGCGGTTACAGGCTCATGGTAGCAAATTGTTAGAAACATTATACTTTGTCGTATACAAGTATTAATGTTAAGTATAAGTTTCCCCCTACTTATACCTTAGGTTTAAGGAATGTTTAGGTATAACACTTAATTGATAAGTAAATTATTATACCTAATATACATACTAAATGTTGGAAAGTTAAAATGATACTTTCAAAACTATACTTTTGAACATGGAAAATGTATTATTTTATGGAGTCAAAACCTATGGACTCACCAACTTTATGTTGACGTATTTTAAAATGCATGTGTTTTCAGGAACATGAAAAGCTGGTATGTATTCGAACAGAAGAAGTTTTACTATTACCTTTCTGTTCATTAAGAAGTATGCCATAGTCGGATATTATGTAATAGGTCCTAGAAATAAAACAGTTATGTAACTTTCAATTATCAATAAAGGTATGTATTTCTTAGTACTGTTCAATGTATGTTATATAATTGTGATACAAAGAATGACGTTACACTACCCGGTGTTTCCGCCGATGGCTGGGGGTGTGACACATATAATCATATGTATTTGCATAACAAAAAACTAGATAGAATACATACCTTTTCTTGTAGTTGATTACTTGGAGCTTTAAGATCCTAGCACCAATAATGTGAATGCCTCAAGTGGAATCACAAATCACCATCAACAACTTGGAAGACTTAGCGAGATAAATAAAACCAATGAAGTGAAATATCTTTTTGATGGAAGATTAAGAAGGAACATGTAGATTAGTGTAGCTGATCGTACCTAAATACTAAGGCGAGTATAAGGCGAGTACCGATGTCTTTTCCCCAAGATAAAGGACAACAAAATTGTTTGTAAAACGTTTTAGGTCTAGATACAGTTTCATGCTTTTTTTAGGGGCCTTGAGCTAAGACTCGTAAGTTTTTGTCATAAGGGTAATGGTTTGTGCTTGAATTAGGATATTCGAAGTAAAGATTGTAACATCCCAATTTTCAAGACCAAAAATTTCATTTTTTGACATAACCATTTATAGAAACAGTTTAATAGAAGACATCATTGACTTACTTAAATTCATAAACCATAGCCACATGTCTCAAAAACCATATCATCAAAGTGTTGGGTTTTGAGCATTCTAACACTCCTAAGGTGTTCATGAAACCCTAAATACCTTGGATCTATACTTTCTCTATTACACATGAAAACTTGAAGTTTCCAAGGTATTACCCAAACTAGCATATAATCATATGTATTTGCATAACAAAAAACTAGATAGAATACATACATTTTCTTGTAGTTGATTACTTGGAGCTTTAAGAGCCTAGCACCAATAATGTGAATGCCTCAAGTGGAATCACAAATCACCATCAAAAACTTGGAAGACTTGAGAGAGAGAGAGAGAGAGAGAGAGAGAGAATTGCTTCACAAAATCGGCCAAGCTTCATACACACACACTAGTGCCAATTTTATGAGCCAAGGACTCCTTTATATAGTATGCATGATTAGGGTAAACCCTAATACCCATGACTTTCCACATTACTTAGGATCCATGGGTTAAAAGCTCCATGGACTATCCATGGACTTCCATGTAGGCTTAGCCCATCCTAAATAACATTAGCCCATACTATATGAGTCCATATTTAACTAGTTTCTTTTTATCACTAAATTAATTCCAAATTAATTCTTGATCAATACTAATTAAATAATATGATTTCATATTAATATATTAGAACTTATAATATATTAATAAATCATAAATATCATTTTCTCATAAGTCTATCCATACAAATTGTTCCGGTGAAGTGCAACCCAAATGGACCATGCCGAGTCGGGTCAAGTACATACCAATTATAGTTTTGGACTTAGACACTAATCCAACACAAAGTAGTAAAAATGTCAGAGTACAATCCCATGGACCTCAAAATGCGGAAATCATGTGTGTGCGATGCGCTGCTACCGTGCCCGCTCCTTCCCCTTCGATGAAGAGGTACCTGAAACCAAAACTGTAAAACGTAAGCATGAAGCTTAGTGAGTTCCCTCATCATACCACATATCATACTAATACATACTGTCAGGCATACTGGGGTGCCCGACCTACCCCTGCCAGGCATGTCTGGGTGCCCGACCTACCCTGCTGAGCATACCGGGGTGCTCAACCTACCCCTTTTGTCAGACATACCGGGGTGTCCGACCTACCCCTTCCGGTTTATCTCAGCTGGTTTCGGGGACTATTTCACCCCTACCACTACCATATAATAATATAACATAATATAACATAACATATTGATAGGCATTCATGGGTATAGACTACCCCTTCGGTATCTTTCAACCGGTATCCGGGGACTACTTCACCCCTCCTACTACTAGCACATAGAACAAAGCAACCTAGCATGTAAACATATCAGATAGTGGCAACCAGACAATTATCACAGAGACAATTATCTAACACTCTTCTCCTATTAGTGGGTCGACATTGTGGCCTTAGACCCACTTCTACTGGCGGGTAACTCACCTCGTAAAGATGAGTGTCGAATATCCCAGAAAGTATTCTCTAACAGTTGATCCGATGATTTCCGGCTATCATAATCATAACAACACTCAATCAAGATCTGTAATATTACTTAGGGTAAAATGACCATTTACCCCCCCCCCCCCCGGCCCAATTTGAAACATTCCTAAGGCCCAGTCTTACTTATTATTCCCAGCCCATCTATGGCCCATCAAAGGCTTCCTAAGGGCCCACTAATAACCTAAATTTTCTGAATTGGGTCGTACTCCTCAAATGGGCTCAATTTAATTCCAAAAGTCCTTAGCCCAAATAGTAATTTCAAAAGGCCCAACATGGCCCAATAGGCCCAATACTCTAATTCCAAATTCACAGGCCTAGAATTATACTCTAGAGTGGGTCGCGGTGCCCAATAGTCCATGCCCACCCTTCTAAGGCCCAACAGCCCAATGTAGCCACTCTGTATGTGTACGCGCGGCGTACTTGGCACGTACGCCCAGCGTATGTTGGCCTTGACAGAAAACGGGAAGTTGACCCAGTACGCGCAGCGTACCAGGGTGTACGCTTAGCGTACTGGCCAACTTTCTTGGGACTTCATTTGTGACTTAATACATTAAGTCTTCACGTCCGGAACGTAGATCTAGGTCCTTCAAGACCTCCTAATCCATAAAGTCACAAACTTTATGTGATAGCATGCATGGTTGGGGGTCAAAACATGATTTTGTTCCTTTAATAAGCTTTAAGACCATCAAACACTTGCATGGTTGTGGCTTAACCATCAAGGTCCATTTTTTATGTCTCTTAGTGCCTCTAAGAGCCCAAAAGGACAGCTCTTATGATCTGAAATCATCAGGATGCAAGAAGCCTCAACAATGGAGTCCAAATGTGGCATAAACACCCCAACATCAAATCCAAACATGAGATGATCAAGTTTGAAGCTCGATACCTCAAATGAGTCAGAAATGATGCTACTCTCCTGGATCTACAAGCTCCTTTTGAACCCTTGCTCCTTCTTCAAGCTCCTTTCTCTTCCAAACACCAAAGCTACACCAAGATACACTCAAATGGCTTCCAAATCACGAGAATACACAAGTATGGGTTAGGGTTTTCGGGATAGCTGCTTAAGGGTGATAGGGAGGCTGGTCCAAGGACATAAGGTCCTTAAATAGGGATCAAACCCTAAAAATTAGGGTTTAGGATCTGCGCGCGTACGCTGGGCGTACCCTTTGGTACGATGGGTGTACGTGCATGGCCTCCCCACCCAATTCTCTTGAGCACGCTGAGCGTACCTGGCATGGTACGCCCCGCGTACTGCCCTTCTCAGCCCAATTCTTGAAGCCCAACTATCCTGGCCCAAACCAAAACAACCCATTATTCAACAATATAATTAATATTAATACCTGGTAAATCCCGGATGTTACAAATCTCCCTCACTTGAATTAGACTTAGTCCTTGAAGTCCGCTGCTGCTGCAGAAAATAACTCGGGGTAGGGCTCCCACATCCATTCCAAACCCTTGTGGTGCTGCCACTGCACCTTCACCAGTTCTACTTCCTTGTTTCTCAATGCCTTCGTCTTCCTATCTAGAATGGCTATCGGTCGCTCGATGTAGTTCAGGCTGTCATCCACCTAAATATCCTCAAGGGCACCACTGCCGAGTCATCTACCAGGAACTTCCACAGCTGGGAGACGTGAAAAGTACTGTGAATCTGACTAATCTCGGCTGGCAAATCCAACCTATACGCCACCTTGCAAACCCAAGAAGCAACTCTGAAAGGACCAATGTACCTGGGGCCCAACTTGCCCCGTTTCCTGAATCGGATGACACCCTTCCAAGGTGACACCTTCAGGAGAACCATATCCCCGATATAGAACTCCAGGTCCGAACGACGCTTGTCGGTATAACTTTTCTGCCGACTCTGAGCAATCTGAAGCCTGCTCCGGGCCTGCTAGATCCTCTTCGTCGTCTTGAGTACCACTTCGGTACTCCCCATCACCCTCTGCCCAACTTCAGCCCAGCATATCGGGGTCCTGCACTTCCTCCCGTACAACATCTTGAAAGGAGGGCAATCGATACTCGTGTGGTAACTGTTGTCGTAGGAGAACTCAGCCAATGGAAGATAGGTATCTGTGACAACCGTCAAAACTCGAGTCAGTTCTAGATTTGACTAGACTTAGTTGCACATATAGGCACTACACATACTAGACTTAGTAACTAGAAGCTAAGTTATAACCTACTAGAAACTTGGAAACAATTAGAATCAATGGATAGTGTACTTAGATTTCACATTGATATGTGAATTCTACATCTACTGAGCTATAGTGACTATCCATATTTGGGTCACTCCTTGACTCGAACAACATTTCATGAATCATATACACACATCATGCAATTGACCTCGAAGTAGAAGTTAGTTCAAAGTCTCATAGAAACTTAAGTCAAAGTTGAAGAGTAGGACTAGTATACTTGATTCCTCAATTTCGCTTGAATCTCGGAATCACTACATAGAATGCCCATAAACCGATAAAAATAAATTACAAACATTATTTATAACTATAAAAGAGTTATAATACCATAAGACAATTTGAAATCTCAAAGATTCAATTTATTTTTATATTCAAAGTTTATTAAACTCCAAAACCCTAAAAGTCATAAAAACTCAAATTTATGAAGTTTTATATTAAAATCTTATAAAATTTTTATTATAAACACTATAATATCAAATTAATATATTTAAAATGTTGAAATATAATCAAAGAAATTAATTTAATTCATTAATATTGACATTACATTTATAAGTTAAACATCCAAGAGTTATGAACAAATTTTATATAAAATGCATATTTTATATAAATTAAAAGAAAATTTATAAAAATTTAGGAATTAATATAAAATAAATAAGCAAAACAAGATAAAATCTCATCTCTCCACTCAAAGGTCGGCCTCATCCCTCCCAAGACCACTCTTCCCCAAAACTCAATCAATTCACTCACTTATTCACTCTACCACTCCATCTTCTCTCTCACTCTACCCCTCATTCTCTCTCACACTCTTCATCACCACCACTCCATTTCTCTCTTCATTTCTCTATACCCACGATATTTTCCAGTGAATAAGTCCAAGAACACACCTCAAACTCAAAATCTTCATCATCTAGTGGTGTTCATTAAGGTAGAACACGATTTTTCCCAGAATCCCATCAACAAAATGAGATGTTCAACAAATTTTCAGAAAATAATTCATTTTTCTAGAATTATTATGATTATTGAAATAAAATAGGGCAATAAATCATTTAAAATACTTTCTGAGGTCTATAAATCCTAGGTAAATTCTTGGAAGACCCCTATGCTAAATAATGACCCCGCATTAAATTTCATCGGTTTTTGTTACTGTTTAATATTGTTTTGAATTTTCTTTTTGTTTAGCCCAATAAATCATAAAACCGCTTTAGATAATTTGAAAAGGGTATATAATAATTTTCGCAGCTTATAATCTCTGTGGAAGACTTACAAAAATATTTTCAGAATTTTTCATAATGTATTCCGATGTTTCTCCGATTTTTGTATTTATAATGGACTAAAAACAGCAAAAATAGTTTTACTCATCCAAAAATTATGCAAATTTACCACAACACCTTGTAGTACATTAGGAGGCTACATAAAAATTTTGATGATTTTTCTCTTCTGTATACTATTTTTCTCCTATTTTCTAAGATTAAATACACTTAAATACACAAAATCGGATTCCAGTAGAAAAAAACCACCTTTGGGATTTTTCCCAGATTATTTACACTGTAAATGAACTTTACAAAAATTTTGGTAATTTACTTTAACTGTTTAATAATTATTCTCCAATTAATGATTATTTAAGAGGATAAAACAAAGAAAAATAGAAAGACTAACTGAAAAATATCTTTTATATTTTTCATAACTTCTACATATATAATAAAAGTGTTATTTTGGGCAATTTTGGAACTGTTTACTATTTATTTCAATTTTTATTAGAATAAATGCTCAAAAATCATAACATTTGGTTAAACAGTTTAGAAATCAATTTTTATATTTTTCCCAGCTTAATAATGTTTAATAACAGTAATACAAAAATTTTGGGTAATTTTGGAAACTGATTTCTATTTTTCATGAATTTGTATCTATTTAGAGAATTAAATATATGAAAAATGGTTATACATATTCATAATCCATGAAAATTTATCTAGAAGTCTTTTAGTACATTTAGAACCAAAATCTAAAGTTTGGTAATTTTTATTAACTGTTTAGTATTTTTCATGATTTTATGGTTATTCAAGAAACTAAAATCGTGAAAAATAGTCAGACAAATCAAAAATTCAAGAAAATTTATCTTGAGGTCTTTGACTTCAATTAAAACTAAAATGCAAACTTTGGGAAATTTTAGAACTAAATTAATTTAGTTTTTGAATATTTAATCATTGGAACACCTCTTAAAATGTTAAATATTAGCATTTCAATAATGGGAAATTTCCACTTAAATTGTTATATAACAATTGATTCATTGAAATTAAATTTTCACAGAAAAATGTTTGTAACTTATCAATATTAAATTTTGACACACTATTGGCATAATTCTATTGTAGTAGTAAGTATACTAGTGTTAGATTTCGATTACAGACTCACTAGCGAATACCATTATTGTAGGAATCGATAGTGGTACGAGTGGAGCGTAGTCAAGGCACCATTTGCATCATCTCAATGCATATTGTGAGTATTCACGCACTCCCCTATTTCAGTTTTTTTGTTTTGGGGTGGAAAAGCATGTCACAGAAAACTATTATTTGTTCCTTGTATTTAAACTGATTTGTATCAAACATGATTGCTATTTTATTGCTATATCTCTCTATGTATGTCTATGCAACACGGAACATGAGAACTTATCGTCTTAAGGCCCTTCCCTTACACTTTTCTCTAACCATTAACTCTTTGAGCCAATGGTCATTGTGGATAGCCCTATTAGGAATTGACAACTCCTCACTCGCCCAATTGCTGGAGTGCATGATACCATATTAATCTATGGAACGATAAGCATAGATCTTGATAGGGCTTCAGTCATAGGCTTGGTTGAGAACTCATTGTTTGCTCATACACATACAAACTCGTTACTTATTATAGCAATAAACGTGTTTATTAATTATAGCAATGAACTTTGTTTCTCATTACAACAACGAACTTTTATTACTGAAAACTTATATACATGTTTTAGCAATGAAATTGTTTGCTCCTTGTAGCAACGAAATTGATTGCTCATTTTAGCAATGAAACTTGCTTACTAGTTTGAGTAACGAACTTTATCTTCCATGAGAATATGAATGTTGCATCTTATTTGGGCAACATACTTTATCTCTCATGATGACAAAGAACTCTGTTTTTTTTTACAAACTTATTTACTCATTTTAACAATATACTTTTATTATTGGAAACTTTTATCAAAACTTTGATTTCAATTCATGGAACCAATATTATTTTGTTTATTTGTGAGTACTCACCAACTATTTTTATAGTTGACGCTCGTTTTACATGCTTTTTCAGGAATCATCGAGTAAGTGGCACTTAGGGACACTTCACTGTTAGGAGCATTCGCATGTGTTGTATTCCAATTTTCATTGTAATTTCTTTTAAAAGTTGTTCAAACCCATTGTAAATTTGTAATGATTTTTAATACTATGGTTGGTGTTGTCTTTTAACTTTTGCTATGAAACCCTTTATACTGCCACGCCTCGTGTTTCCGCTTTAGCGGGGTGTGACAGAAAATGGTATCAGAGCCGAAGGTTACAGAGAATACCGGTTTTCCTTTGGAAAACCACAACTATAGCCAAAAAATTTCTAAACGTTTTTAAAATACTGAACATACTACTGGTATAACTAATTCGAGTACGCATTATTGGACTTTAATTAAGTATAGCCTGGCCAACTATGCTTAATTAAGGAAAGTTAATGTGAGGCTGGAAACGGTTATTGTAGAATTATGTTCAAAACAATTTTCAACTTAAACTTTTGAAAAACAAAATTTTTTGGTGTGTGAACGGGCATTGCATATTATAGGCATTCATCTAGATACACTTAGAAACTAAGTGCACTTTTATAAAAATGCCTTTATTTAGAAATATTCATGTCCCTTATCAAGTGCTAGATTAACCACTTAGGTTATATCACTAGCCACTCTAGGAGCAATACACATAGTACTACGAATGGGTATTCCTCAGTAGCTATTGACTTTAGATGTAAGGTTAGTAGCTAGATATACACTAGTAATAATCATAAGTCGAAACCTATACCAATTATTCCTCAATACCTCTTCATCGTCTTCGTACTAGAGTTACAACTATGAAAAAGTGTTTCGATATCGACACGAATGATAATTGGAGCATCGCGTAAGGAGGTAGATGAGTCGCCACTAAGTAATCACTTGTATACCATTGGTGGGCATTCCGGATTCGACTCACGAGGAGACACGAAAGTTTAACCCATACGTGAGACCTTATTACTACGCTACGATTTAGCTCTACGTTGTTTTCACCTTGAGCTTAAAACTTAACATAGGATGTCCCTTTGACCTCTATAAAAGGTCATAAACTGTATTGAGACCATAAAACGTTTTTCAAACAATTTTTCTTGTCTTTATCTTGGGGGAAAAGACATCGGCACTCGCCTTAGACTCGCCTTAGTATTTAGGTACGATCAGCTACACTAACATACTTATTCCTTACTTCTTAATCTTCCATCGAAAAATTATTTCGCTTCATCGGTTTTATTTATCATCGATAAAATATTTTATATCCACTTCATTCAACCTAGTAGACATTTCCTAACAATTTAAGCCATATTCTCGCTAAAACTCTTTTGACAACTTGCTTTAACTTAACGCTTTTCTTCAAAACTCAACTTAACCAATATTGGTTTTTACCTTGCTATTTCAATTTCATTTCAAATCCATTTCAATGGATAAATGTGCTTTTAAAGGGCATAGAAACCATTTTAAACCTTGATTACCATTTTGGCACGTTTTCGAAAAACTTAGAAACATTTTCTTTTATAAAAGTGTTTAAATTCTATGCTATAAAACATAGACATATGACATTGAAGTTCATATTACGTGTAAAAGCTTCATCGGATCTTTCAAACCACTTTTGTTTTGACTCTTTTGACCACTTTCTCATTTAGGCATTGTACCTTACTTAAATGTGTTTTCTTGAATCCCAACATGATATTTTCACAACTTTCTACTTCACACATGTTTCTAAGATATCTCTAATTCCTAAATTTCTAACACACATCCTTTGTTTATTTTATTTCAAATTAGTTTTATAATCCGTGTTTATAAAACTTACAGCATTGCAAAACTTAGTGTTCACTTTTAAACTTCCAGCGACGTACTTTTGACAATGCACAATTATTCATCTAAATATGTTAAGTCTTTACCTTATCCGTTTTAACCATGGTTGGACCCCAGTGAAAAAGGTCAAACCTGTCAGATTTTCAATTACAAGTTTTAGTGTTTCTTCTTTTTCACAAATGGAGTTTAACTTAATAGATAACTCGTGGATTTTTAGCAAAACTTAGAAAACACTTTAGAACTTCTACATTTCTATTTAGTCATAAATATACATCAAATATTGAAGTTTGAAATATATCTCAACATGGTTTTAAATCTACTTATAGGTATTGTTCTTATAATTTTAACAATAATAATCATTGTCGCTGCTATCTTCCTTTTTCTTTCCCCCAAACTTTATTTCTCGCTCTCCTTCTGTTTTTAGATCTCGCACGCCATAATATTAACATAATACATTGTCTAACTTTGTTTCTATCTATTTTGCTTCTCTTGGTACCATGTTCGTACACATATAGACTAGAAGTCTACCCTTTCGTTTTGAGCGATTAATACGTGTATAGTTGTGAGTCATAATTTTGATTTAGTCAACTTTGATATATTCAATTATGCCTTTTTCCATATACATCTTGTTTTTATTTTGAAATCTACAATAAAAAAGTAATCCTTATTTTACATTTGCTCTTTCGTTCTAAATTTGGAAACTTGATTTAAAATGAAAGTTTCATTGTATTTTTCGTTATAAGTAATACACAAGATGAATACCTTTATGCTTATAATTTTTCTATATCCGAAAAATATATATGGAGGATATGTATCCTTATGTTTCTTCTTTTCTTTAAATACATCAAAAGTTTTGAATTTTACGATTATCTATTCTCTAAATGATTGTTTTTTTAGAAACACTAAACTATGAATGCACTATTTCCAAAGATTGACATTTTTTTACACCTTTCTTAAAATAGTATTCTACTTTGCAATTTTCAGTGAGTTCCTAACTCTTAAACTTTTTTTTCATAAGTATTTCGACTCCTCTTAAACTTGTATTTGTCCTGACTTAGACAATTAGTCAATTTTTACAAAAAGCATAATATCAATATTTCTATAAAAAAAATTCCCTTAATGACGACTTAAACATTTAACTTTAAATTATCTTTTTTTTACTACTTCGTTTGATCGCCACACATATATCTTCATTATCTTGGAATTATTACACATTTTGATAATAATGAGATTAGTTATCATTTCTAAACACACATTTTGATAACATTGAGATTTCTATCACTTCTAAACACTTAAAATGCTATCTACACAATGTGATTTAAAATATGATAAACTTTCACCGCCTTCATTAGAAACAATGACTCTCTAATTATATATATTCTTCGAATATAGTTCTATTATTGTAAGAGTAACCGTAGTAGTAATTATATCCTCGGAGATCCTCAATCATTTCGTAACTTATTTTGTAGACGACACTTAAAAAGCCTTTACATTCGAGAGGTACCAAAACTTCGTTGCCTACCCTTAGTACGTATCTTTAGGAACTTACCCTTGATCATTTATTTTCATTCGTACTACCCCTTCTTATTTCAAAATATATCTTTTCCAGATGTAGTAGCCAACCCGGAAGTGAACAAATTGTTCCTAATCTCTTCTTTTTTTAAGCGGCGAAGTTACACTTAGTGCTAATTTAGAATGCAACTTAAAGATCAATGCGAATTTAACGCTCAGTGCAGTTGGTGCATCATCGAAACTTATACCGCTCTCTTAATTCAGATAATATCTAACTAGATAATCTTTTCAACTAGGTCGCCATGGTTGGATCATGATTTCCATGATCCTAATTTCTCGCAATCTAGGTTGTAGAACTCGAATTAAGGAAACACTAAATTGTTGATAGCAAAAAGAATTGGTCTTTCCCTTGAGGAATTAACCCAAAATAATCAAAGAGCTCTTCAAGTCACCACCTCTCCAACTATACAATTGTATTCGGCTGAGTTCTAATAGAATACGTCACGAATTGAATTTCGGGACGAAATTCTTTCAACCGGGGGAGACTGTGACAACCGTCAAAATTCGAGTCAGTTCTAGATTTGACTAGACTTAGTTGCACATATAGGCACTACACATACTAGACTTAGTAACTAGAAGCTAAGTTATAACCTACTAGAAACTTGGAAACAATTAGAATCAATGGATAGTGTACTTAGATTTCACATTGATATGTGAATTCTACATCTACTGAGCTGTAGTGACTATCCATATTTGGGTCACTCTTTGACTCGAACAACATTTCATGAATCATATACACACATCATGCACTTGACCTAGAAGTAGAAGTTAGTTCAAAGTCTCATAGAAACTTAAGTCAAAGTTGAAGAGTAGGACTAGTATACTTGATTCCTCAATTTCGCTTGAATCTCGGAATCACTACATAGAATGCCAATAAACCGATAAAAATAAATTACAAATATTATTTATAACTATAAAAGAGTTATAATACCATAAGACAATTTGAAATCTCAAAGATTCAATTTATTTTTATATTCAAAGTTTATTAAACTCCAAAACCCTAAAAGTCATAAAAACTCAAATTTATGAAGTTTTATATTAAAATCTTATAAAATTTTTATTATAAACAATATAATATCAAATTAATATATTTAAAATGTTGAAATATAATCAAGGAAATTAATTTAATTCATTAATATTGACATTACATTTATAAGTTAAACATCCAAGAGTTATGAACAAATTTTATATAAAATGCATATTTTATATAAATTAAAAGAAAATTTATAAAAATTTAGGAATTAATATAAAATAAATAAGAAAAACAAGATAAAATTTCATCTCTCCACTCAAAGGTCGGCCTCATCCCTCCCAAGACCACTCTTCCCCAAAACTCAATCAATTCACTCACTTATTCACTCTACCACTCCATCTTCTATCTCACTCTACCCCTCATTCTCTCTCACACTCTTCATCACCACCACTCCATTTCTCTCTTCATTTCTCTATACCCACAAAATTTTCCAGAGAATAAGTCCAAGAACACACCTCAAACTCAAAATCTTCATCATCTAGTGGTGTTCATTAAGGTAGAACACGATTTCCTTTCATTTTCCTCCATGTTTTTAAGGTTTTTCTTGCATTTCCTTCTTCTTCTACACCTTTCTCTTAGAAAATATGTGAGCATGTTCATTCACTTCAGTTTTGATGATGATGGTGGTAGGATTTCACCCAAAAACAACATGCAAGTTGTAAATGGTGAAATCCAAGGACCTAAACCTAAGTCAAGATCATGAAAATGCACTTTTCTACAAGTTTTGGTGGAAAATCACCACATGCACTCTAAGTTTTCTTTCAAAAACGATTTTTGAACATTTCAAACTCATGAATGGTCTTCAAACAAACATGCATGTGATGATCTTCAAGCTTAGATGCTAGACCATCAAAGTATGTTGTTAAAAGCTTTCAAATATGTTCATGAAGGATTTATTTCCAAATAAATATCTAAAACTCCTTTTCTGACCAAATCCGATTTTTCCCAGATTCCCATCAACAAAATGAGATGTTCAACAAATTTTTAGAAAATAATTCATTTTTCTCGAATTATTATAATTATTGAAATAAAATAGGGCAATAAATCATATAAAATACTTTCTGAGGTCCATAAATCCTAGGTAAATTCGTGGAAGACCCCTATGCTAAATAATGACCCCACATTAAATTTCATCGGTTTTTGTTCCTATTTTTCTCCGATTTTTGTATTTATAATGGACTAAAAACAGGAAAAATAGTTTTACTCATACAAAAATTATGAAAATTTACCAGAACACCTTGTAGTACATTAGGAGGCTACGTAAAACTTTTGATGATTTTTCTCTTCTATATACTATTTTTCTCCTATTTTCTAAGATTAAATAGACTTAAATACACAAAATCGGATTCCAGTAGATAAAAACCACCTTTGGGATTTTTCCCAGATTATTTACACTGTAAACGAACTTTATAAAAATTTTGGTAATTTACTTTAACTGTTTAATAATTATTCTCCAATTAATGATTATTTAAGAGGATAAAACAAAGAAAAATATAAAGACTAACTGAAAAATATCTTTTATATTTTTCACAGCTTCTACATGTATAATAAAAGGGTTACAAAAATTTTGGACAATTTTGGAAACTGTTTCCTATTTATTTCAATTTTTATTAGAATAAATGCTCAAAAATCATAAAATTTGGTTAAACAGTTTAGAAATCAATTTTTATATTTTTCTCAGCTTAATAATGTTTAATAACAGTAATACAAAAAGTTTGGATAATTTTGGAAACTGATTTCTATTTTTCATGAATTTGTATCTATTTAGAGAATTAAATATATGAAAAATGGTTATACATATTCATAATCCATGAAAATTTATCTAGAAGTCTTTTAGTACATTTAGAACCAAAATCCGAAGTTTGGTCATTTTTATTAACTGTTTAGTATTTTTCATGATTTTATGGTTATTCAAGAAACTAAAATCGTGAAAAATAGTCACACAAATCAAAAATTAAAGAAAATTTATCTTGAGGTCTTTGACTTCAATTAAAACTAAAATGAAAACTTTGGGAAATTTTAGAACTAAATTAATTTAGTTTTTGAATATTTAATCATTGGAACACCTCTTAAAATGTTAAATATTAGCATTTCAATAATGGGAAATTTCCACTTAAATTGTTATATAACAATTGATTCATTGAAATTAAATTTTCACAGAAAAATGTTTGTAACTTATCAATATTAAATTTTGACACACTATTGGCATAATTCTATTGTAGTAGTAAGTATACTAGTGTTAGATTTCGATTACAGACTCACTAGCGAATACCATTATTGTAGGAATCGATAGTGGTACGAGTGGAGCGTAGTCAAGGCACCATTTGCATCATCTCAATGCATATTGTGAGTATTCACGCACTCCCCTATTTTCAGTTTTTATGTTTTGGGGTGGAAAAGCATGTCCCGGAAATCTATTATTTGTTCGTTGTATTTAAATTGATTTGTATCAAACATGATTGCTATTTTATTGCTATATCTCTCTATGTATGTCTATGCAACACGGAACATGAGAACTTATCGTCTTAAGGCCCTTCCCTTACACTTTTCTCTAACCATTAACTCTTTGAGCCAATGGTCATTGTGGATAGCGCTATTAGGAATTGACAACTCCTCACTCGCCCGATTGCTGGAGTGCATGATACCATATTAATCTATGGAACGATAAGCATAGATCTTGATAGGGCTTCAGTCATAGGCTTGGTTGAGAACTCATTGTTTTCTCATACACATACAAACTCGTTACTTATTATAGCAATAAACTTGTTTATTAATTATAGCAATGCACTTTGTTTCTCATTACAACAACGAACTTTTATTACTGAAAACTTATATACATGTTTTAGCAATGAAATTGTTTGCTCCTTGTAGCAACGAAATTGATTGCTCATTTTAGCAATGAAACTTGTTTACTCGTTTGACTAATGAACTTTATCTTCCATGAGAATATGAATGTTGCATCTTATTTGGGCAACATACTTTATCTCTCATGATGACAAAGAACTCTGTTTTTTTACAAACTTATTTACTCATTTTAACAATATACTTTTATTATTGGAAACTTTTATCAAAACGTTGATTTCAATTCATGGAACCAATATTATTTTGTTTATTTGTGAGTACTCACCAACTATTTTTATAGTTGACGCTCGTTTTACATGCTTTTTCAGAAATCATCGAGTAAATGGCACTTAGGGACACTTCACTGTTAGGAGCATTCGCATGTGTTGTATTCCAATTTTCATTGTAATTTCTTTTAAAAGTTGTTCAAACCCATTGTAAATTTGTAATGATTTTTAATACTATGGTTGGTGTTGTCTTTTAACTTTTGCTATGAAACCCTTTATACTGCCACGCCTCGTGTTTCCGCTTTAGCGGGGTGTGACAGTATCCCAGCTACCACCAAAGTCTAAAACGCATTGCCCGCAGCATATCCTCCAAAGTCTGGATGGTCCGCTTGCTCTGACCATCGGTCTGCGGGTGAAAAGCGGTGCTAAAATGTAGACGAGTACCCAACTTTTCATGGAATCTCTTCCAGAATCTGGAAGTGAATCCCACGTCTCGATCTGAAATCACAGAAATTATCACTCTATGTCGAGCTACTACCTCTCGGATGTAGATATCAGCTAGCTTCTCGGTCGAGATGCTCTCCTGACTCGGTATGAAGTGCGCACTCTTGGTTAATAGATCCACGATGACCCAAATCGAATCCACCCCTCATGCGGTCCTGGGAAGCTTTGTGATGAAATCCATAGTAATATCTTCCCATTTCCACGTAGGGATATCTAACGGTTGCGTCTTGCCGTGAGGCCTCTGGTGCTCGACCTTGACCTTCCTGCAGGTCAGGCACCTCTCGACGGACTAGGCTACATCCTGCTTCATGCAGGGCCACCAGTAATCAGGATGAAGATGTCGGTACATCTTCGTCGCCCCAGGATGAATATAAAACCTGGATTTGTGCGCCTCCTCCATCAGAACCTGGTGCACACCTCTATGATATGGGACCCACACCCTACGGTGTAGCATCAATAACCCACGGCTATCATAGTCGAAGGAGGAAATATGACCCACAATACGCTCACTCTTACAATGTTCCTCCTTCATAGCCTCCTGATGTGCCTCTCAGATTCGATCCAAAAGTGGAGTCACTACAGTCATCCGCAGAAAATTGTCTCTGATCAGGGCCGCCTTGCGGCTAAGAGCATCGGCCACCACATTGGCCTTCCCTGGTTGGTAGAGGATCTCACAGTCATAATCCTTCACCACATCTAGCCACCGGTGCTATCTCATGTTCAGCTTTGGCTGATCCATGAGGTACCTCAAACTCTTGTGGTCCGTGTAAATGGTACATCGGACCCCATAGAGGTAGTGTCACCAAATATTGAGGGCAAAAACAACCGCCCCCAGCTCCAATTCATGTGTAGGGTAATTCGCCTCATGAGGCTTCAACTGCCTCGACGCGTAGGCGATGACGCGCCCTTTCCGCATCAGCACTGCGCCCATACCCGAGATGGACGCATCGCAATATACTACGAAATCCTCCACGCCCTCTGGCAGGGCTAAGATCGGCGCCTCGCATAATATCTGTCTCAATGTCTCGAACGCTGCCTGCTGCTCAGGCCTCCAGCGGAAGGCAACGACCATCTTCGTCAGTCGGGTCCAGGGTACTGCTATCTTGGAGAAGTCCTGAATGAATCTCCTGTAATAGCCTCCTAACCCAAGGAAACTCCGAATCTCGGATGGAGACTTGGAACCTCCCATCTCATCACAGCCTCTACTTTGGTCGGGTCGACTAAAATCCCATTCTGGTTGACAAGGTGCCCGAGAAACTACACCTCATGCAACCAGAACTCGCACTTGGAGAACTTGGCGTACAAGCTCTCCCTCCTCAGGTTGTCCAGTACCTCTCGCAAGTGCTCCTCGTGTTGCTCCTGCGTCTTGGAGTAAACCAAGATGTCGTCGATGAAGACTATCACAGAATGATCCAACATCGATCTGCATACGCGGTTCATGAGATCCATGAACGCGGAAGGAGCATTGGTGAGACCGAAGGGCATCACCACGAACTCGTAGTGGCCATAGCGAGTCCGAAAAGCAGTCTTTTGTATATCTTCATCCCTAACCCTCATCTGATGGTAGCCTGAATGGAAATCTATCTTGGAAAACCAAGATGCTCCCTGTAGCTGGTCGAATAAATCATCAATCCTTGGGAGTGGTGTTGGATTAGTGTGTAAGCCCATAACTATTATTGGTATGTACTTGACCCGATTTGGCATGGTCCATTTGGGTTGCACTTCACCGGAACAATTTATATGGATAGTCTTTTGAGAATAGTATGTTTATGATTTATATTAATATATTATAAGTTCTAATATATTAATATGGAATCATATTATTTAATTAGTAGTGATCAAGAATTAATTTAGAATTAATTTAGTGATCAAAAGGAACTAATTAAATATGGACTCTTATATATATAGTATGGGCCAAGTTCATTTAGGTTGGGCTAAGCTTGCATGGATAGTCCATGGAGTTTTTAACCCATGGATCCTATGGAAATGAAAGGGCATGGGTATTAGGGTTTACATGGATGAAACCCTAATCCTCCATACTATATAAAGAGGTCTTTGGCATAAAAAATTGCACTAGTGTGTGGGGATACAAGAGTGGGTCAATTCTAGTGTGCTTACTATTCTCTCAAATTTTTCCAATGTGTTCTTGGTGATTTGTGATTCCACTTGAGGCTTCCACACTATTGGGGCTAAGCTCTTAAAGATCAAGAATTTAAGCTTCATCAAAAGGTATGTCTTATAACTTGTTCATATTACCCAAGTATCAAAGATTGTATGCTAGTTAGGGTAATACCTTGGAAAGTTCAAGTTTGCATGTATAATAGAGAAAACATAGATCCAAGGTATTTAGGGTTGCATGTACACCATAGGAGTGTTAGAATGCTCAAAACCCTTCAGTAGTATCAGTGCCTAGGCTTGTTTTCAATTATACTTTATGCAAATTGCTGAAAAATGCTGAAAAATCGATTTTTTGTTGTTCTGGACAGTGGACTCGCTGAGTCCACTGATGGACTCGCCGAGTCCATGCACAAATTCATCCAACTCGTTGAGTTGGTTCATGCACTCGACGAGTTGGACCCCAGACAACATATTTTCGAGTTTTTTGGCTGGAATTGGAGTAGGAACATTACCCTAAGTTGTTTTTTGAACTTGTAAACCTGTTTTTGATGTGGTAATGTTCATGCTAATCCAATTTCATAGATAATTGTCAATAGATTCATGTTTTCTATTAGTTTATTGGTTAGGCTAATTACATGAAAATTGTTTGATTTGAATTATCGTGTTCTTATGAGTTGATTTAGATTAATAGAAAAATTATGTGATAATATGTTTTCAATCCATATTAATCTAAAAGTTGCTCATAATATGTGTTTTTGTAACTTGTCCTCAAGTTATATGAAAAGTCACATTTATGATTATTAAAACTCATAAGATTTCCATAAGTTATGAAAAATGGAGAGTCTCATTTTTAAATGTTTTAAAGTCTTCAATAACTTGTCCTCGAGTTATGGAACTTGAAGAGTTTTTCATTAAAACTACTTTAAACACATAAGTTATGGAATTGAAAAGTTTTTGAATAGTTCAAAACTTTCCCTCAAGTTTTGGAATTTGTAAAGTCTCACACACACTTTAATTCCAAACCCTAGAGTTTTAAAAGTTAAAATTCAACCCTTATACTTTATAGTATTATAAGTTAATAATATATATATATATATATATATATATATATATATATATATATATATATATATATATATATATATATATATATATATATATATATATGTATAAGATCAATTCAGTCTTACCGTTAGTAGGCCTCATTCACGAAGCCGGTCTATAAGGGGGGTATAAGGTTATTGCCTATAAAATGGCAGTTTAATGGGTGTCCACTCTCACCCACCGCTTCCTTGACTGGTGGAGGGTCGTTAGCCGAACGGGTAGGACAAGGACTATAATTCTCCCTTCATTAAAAGTATTAATGATAAATACTGAGTAACTAAACCTTTTATAAATTCTCAATCTTAGTTACTTAGGAAAATGTGAATTTGGTGCTAACCCATGAAATTATACTTTGCACTTTGCTTAAGTCGTTAGTGGAGCGTGTGTGGTTAACCGGCATACTAACCTGGATTTAACAAGGTAGGCAAAGGATAACTTAATGTTTATCATAGTATCGGTGGAGTGCATGTGGTTAACGGACACATCGATTGAGTGGTAAATATTAAGGGTTCCAAGTATATTTGCATGGTTATTCACACCTTGTTTTGTGATCCTCGGCATCCTAGTCACAAAATTTGATAGGGCATAATCGAGTTTGAAATATGCCATTGAAAATTTCAATGAATCTCAAAAGATCTAGGAGTTCAAATCCAATTAAAACCTAATAAATTATTTCGTTTTTCATGGTGGAAATTGGTGAATCGTCATTCGCCTACCTTCAAATATTCTATAGCTTGGATTACGGCATCCCTCTTCCATGTTATAAAATATTGTGTTGGGTCCTAGCCTTAATATTTCATATTGGGTGTTATATTAAGGACTCTAAATCAACTATCTTGAATATCTCCTAAAAGATGTCTGGTTCAGACAACTATGATCTTCCCAAATCTCTTGGAACAAGCTTTCCTAATGAAGATGATGTCCCGGAAATCATACTTCACTTCCTCCACCTCCTCCAATTATTCTCCCTAACCCACAAGTTCAAGGTCACTCAAGCCCTATTGGCAAGCAAGGTTTATGTGTGCTCACATCTTGGAGATGAAGTCACATATTGACAAGCCGGGAGAGTTGGGTGTCAAAGTCTTGAGGAAGTTGGATGTTGACTAATCACTTTCTAAGTCACACAGTGAGTTCCTTTGGGACTACTATGTAACAGACTATGACATAACCCTAATGATCTTATCTATTTGCTTGGTGCTGCTGAATCAGCAATGATTTGGAGATCTGGTAAAGCAAATTTGATTAGTAGATCAACTTCCCAAACTACCATGGACATTGTCAATGGTAACATTGGATATCCAGAAAAGCTTTTTCTTCCCAATGGAAAGGGATCGGCCATAGTCTAGTCGGATGACCAAATAGTAAAGAGAAAGGCTAAGTCTGAGATAGTCTTGTGTACCATTCCCAAAGGTTCCATATGTTTCTGTTGCCAAAGGAAGGGGCATTGGTTGCGAAGCTGCCTTTACTACCTGAAAGATCTGAGAGAAGGTCTAGTCAAAAAGTTTGACTCTGCTTCAGGTAAGTCCACTATCTAACTCAATTAAGTTCCTATTTGAAGATTCTGAATACATTTTGATGTATGGTAGGATCAAGCAAAGGGAAGGGAACTTAAAGAAAGAGTATGTTGAATCTGATCGCGAAGATGGATTTCAATCGCATGGTTCGAAGATCGAATTCTTGAGCTACTACTTAGAGAGTTATGGTAGATTGCTAGACTTTGTAAGTGTTTGTCTTGATAAAGAATCTGCACTATCTCTTGAATATTTGGCAAGAGAGTCTTATATGTCAAGAGGATAGTGGGAGTCTAAAAGATCTTGAAAGAGTCTAATCAAGAATAAAAACTTGTAGTTTATCACTAGCACACGACGTGAGGTTTATAACCTATCATGTTGACATATTCCTATGTATGTGCCCATTCCAGTTAAAGTTGACTTTGCATATGAGTTCTGAGAGTTCTCAATTGGTTGCATAACAACATGGAACCAATGGCAGGCCCTTGTGCTACCAGGTGGCAAGAAGTTAAGACTGCACAAGATCAATCCATATGAGTTTGGATTTGTCACTAACCTTGTCTTGTGATTACGGTTTTGATAAATTCACTTGGATAGGAACACATACACCATAAAATCTAAGTATCATAAGGTTTCTCTCCGATTCATGAAAATGATGGTGAGGAAACGCTTTCACTAAGTAGATTTTAGGTAGATAGCAATTGTGATATTTGCATCCTCAAAGTCGTTAGTGGAGCGTGTGTGGTTAACCGGCACACTAACATGGACTTGTGAGGAATGGCAAAGGTCTAAACAAATGAGACTATGATTACGGCATCCCTTTTCATAGTTCTGAAATTGTTTAGACACACATGTGTGCTATCTAAGGAAAGGTGTATGATTTTGATAAAGTTTTATCAAAGCATCTCGTATCAGAAATTTGAACTTTGGTAAGAGAGTCAATAAAGTCTTGATTTCTATAAGTTCAGCTGATTTCTGAGTACATGTCAAAGCTAGTGGGAGCATAAGTGTTATGCTAATAATCATCATGTTGGTGGGAGCATGATAATTATGATAAGTATTGCAAGTTAGCAATGTTAATTATAGAAAAACAAAAGTTCAATTGGGAAAAGTTTTTTTTGCTATAATTAAGGGAGAGGAAATAATACTTCATTTCAATTCTAAAAGCTTATATTTGAGGTTTTAATCATCTTTAGTCAAGGATATATATATATATATGAATTTTATGCTGGAATGGCTCAACATAAGGAAATTCTATATATGAGTCCATTATTTGCGTTCTAAAATTCGATTATGATTACGACATCCCTTTTCATAATCTGAATTATGAGAACTTGGCAAATAGAAATAGAAATATTATAGCAGAAACACTAGTCTAGTATCATGTCTTTATTGAGACATCATGAATCGTGTCCTATATGCTTCGGATATAGGATCGATTGCATGTGCTATAATATTCATCATTTCTAAATTTTCCAAATGCTCAGGGCATTAAGAGGGGAAAAGTCTAGAATTGTGTGACAACCCGAAATTTCTATTCTGTACAACCATCCACTTCAATAGAAGTCAAAACTGTTTCTGCTAACTTTCAAGTTTTTTGGAATAAGTTTGAGTGTTTTAAAGTTAGTACTTTAGGAGATATCAGGAGAGAGGATGCCCTAGGGTTTATTGTGCAACAATAATGTCCCAAAACTCCAAGAGTTTGGAGTTTACGGCCTAAACAAAGGTTTTTACCGCCGTAAACCCTAAAAGGGGGTATAAATATGACACTTAGTCATTATTTATCACTTTTCACATTTTCAAGATCCAAAATCTCAAATCCTCTCAAGTATCATCCGAATTTTCCTTCTTGATCTTCAACTTGTAAGTGTTTCTTACCCTATTAAGTTGATATCTACCTTAATCTAGTGATCTTACACACTTCCATCCGTGAAATCACTCCAAAAGTGTAGATCTTCAAGTTTCACCAAGAACACACACTAGTGTTCTTGGACTTTTAGCACCTTTTCAAGCTTCTACCTAGTAAGTACTTCTATCCTAGAGTATTATAAAGCTTGTTACACTTCTAAACATCAAGAAAACACCCAAGAAACAAAGGATCAAAGGTGTTTACGGTCCAAGAACACCTTGGACCGTAAACCCTAAAAAGGGTGCCAAAGTGTGCCCTAGTCCTTTCTAAGCCTTGGAAACTAGCCTAGACCCCTTCCTTGATGTGCTTAGTACTTGAAAACATCAAAAGACTACAAACCATTTGGGATTACGGCCATAAACCCAAGAAGAAGTGGTCCAAGGACCGTAAACTCCACAAAGGAGTGAAATGGTGCCCTAATCTGTTCCTAAGGCTTATACTTCAAGTAGGAATGCTTCTAAGGACTTGTAAAGCTTCAAAACTCAAAATGGTCAAAGAAACATGAGTTTACGGCCGTAAACCCATGTGTTTATGACCGTAAACTCAATGAGTCATGGTCACAAAACCGTAAACTCGATGAGTTATGGTCACAAAACCGTAAACTCCAATAAAGGGTCCCCTTGAACCCTAAACTCAATAGCAATGTCCTACTACACTTAAATGCAATCCTTTGGACTTATAACACTTATATAAGGTGTTTTACATGTCTTAGGATGTCTTAACTTTGTAAATTAGTTGTTTAAAGACTAATTGGATACATATATGTGTTATTATATGTTAACTAGGATCCTTGTGTGTGTTCAAGTCTTCACTTGACACTTAGCATCCTATACATTCAGTTCATCCAAACCACTCACTACAGGTGAGTTCATACCCCTTAATTAACCTTTTAAATGTTTTTAAATGCTTTTATGGGGGGGGGGGGATACAAGTTGGTCTATTTTGGTTATTATATCAATAAAATGTGATTAATAACTACCAAACAAGTGGATTTCTTACTTTCCAAACTGTGTTATCAAACAAACTACTTTTCAAACTCTTTTACACGTCAATTACTTTTAGTAAACTCTTTTACATATCAAATACTTTTATCAAACTCTTTTTCATGTCAATTACTTTTATTTAAACTCTTTTACACTTATATTCTGTTAAATGTATATCTTTATAGATATAGTTATATAAGTAGGATTGAAAGGACTTAGTACTGATAACTCACCTTACCTCCTGTTCCTCGTTGGGTTGTGGACTTAGGGTATCGGTTATTTGTCCGAAGGTCGTTTGAATCCTAGTTATATATTATGTATACGTATATAGATATAAAAGTTCCTTCTTTCTATTCAAAACCTTTGGTTAGCAAAGGCATACATACATGTTTATACATTCAAATCATATTACTAGTAAGCTACTATAGGTGTAGTTTAGGGTATTACTAATACTATTACTAGAACAGTGAAACATACAATGAGTCAGTTCATACATGAGTCATTACAATACATGCTAGACAGAGAGAGAACACACAATACAGCTAGTACATACTATACATTACAATACATGCTAGACAGAGATAGATAACAAACAATACCATACAGAGAGAACATACATACAGGCTAGACAGAGGGAGAACATACAATACAGCTAGCACATTCATTACATATACATTATTACAGTTATGTGAGCCACCTAACGGGGCATGACACTACCTGTCATGACCGTTTTTGTACCCAGAATCTCCTTAAGTCGGGAGCGTATGAGTTTGTGTATAGATCTATACTGGATTGACTATCCTACACCTTGCTGCTCGCAACAGTGGGACTTGAAAGTCTACGAGTGCCAAATGTCATTTCTTACGACGTCTTACATCGTCGTTTTTCTATAGTCGGTAGCAGGGTACAGGCCGATCACATGGTACTTTAAATTACATTTGGTTTAAGGTAGTTAGTACAGCAGTAGTTACTTAATACAACACTACAGTACTATTTCATTTTCCCGTTGCATTCACTTTGTGATCTTCACACAGTATACAGTAATGTAAAAACTATATTTTTGGTTAATGATAGTCAGATTTGGGAAAATACATACTCTTACAAGAGACACACACACAGATACTAGATGCCTTGGTAGAAGGATATTTTTAGTAGGAAACATAGGGTTTTCTAGGAGAGTTCAAAACATCTTACAAAACATCTTACAAATACTTTCTTACAAATACAGACACTAATATACTTATGATCTCACCAGCTTTAAAGCTGATAAACTCTTTTAAAATAACTTGTATTCTCAGGTCACCAGTAGACAGGTACCGGTGCCAGGTTTTGAGAAGATGGAGCTCTTTCAAGACTCGTCTTTTATTTTGATTCATGTTTTTGGTGTCTATATAACCTGACAGAACACACTTGTATGAAATTATATTATTAATGCAATGGATGATGTTGTTGCTTGTTTACTACTTTGCATTGTTGTGATACTGAACATGACGTCCTCCACCCCCGTACGATTCCGCCGTTCCGATTTTGGGGTGTGACAGATTGGTATCAGAGCATTGTTTATTGTGAATTGAGTATATCAACCCATAAAGATATACAGACTATAAATACAATGGGATTAAAATACTCTGACAAAGGGTTTATACTTATAAATAATAAAATATTTAATTAAGTATACGTGCCTGCATTTATACTAAAATCAGTGTCACTAGGACAGAACAAAAGTATTACGATTGTTGGGCAGCACAAGTAGACTTAGAGACATATGGCCAACCCTGGGAAGATATAGCCTGATCAACTATATTATCCGAGAAGTGACTAGCATGTGCCTAAGTGTGGTTGTGAGGTTGCAACAAATCTAAAAACTTACCAACAATACCACAATGAGAACAATAGAACATAAACCTAAAATACTATAGGAGTATTTTGTGTTACTATAAACTACTTATGTGCTAGATTCTTATATCCCTTTTTCTCGCGTAGATTTAATGGTTGGATTCCATCTTCCCGGAGACCCGTACTATCCCAACCATGCCAATGGAGGATGGCTTGGTGAAGAGCCAGAAGATGATCACCCAATCCCATTGGATAATCACGAAGTTGAAGGCTTTTCTGATGGTTCTGACTCAGAGCCAGAAGTCAACAACCAACCCCCAGCTGCTCAAGACCCAAACCCTCGTCCAACATTTCAAGGACCCACACCTCTGTGGGCCACAAACTTGAATAAATGGAGTCAGGAACAGGGTCAGCCCATTCCCTATAATGGAGACAGAAGCTTCTACAACCTCACTGAGGGAGGTTCAGCTGACAGGGTCCTACCCATCATGGTTCGTAGGATTTCTCGTAACACGGAACAAGGTCGAGCAGCTATCAACCGAGTGTTGGAGATTGACGCCAACCCTGGCGTTAACACAGTCCGCATTCGCCAACTAGAGCCTGCTCATGAAAGGACTCTGGTCCACAATGCCGCGCTGCAGAGAGAACTTGCTTAAACCCAAGCTGAAGTCAGGGAACTTCGAGCTCAGCAAGCAAGATCTGATAGGCGTGTGAGGGACATAGAACGCCTTCTGTCGGAATCAAGGACTCAC
This sequence comes from Lactuca virosa, assembly GCF_052849685.1. Lineage (NCBI taxonomy): Eukaryota > Viridiplantae > Streptophyta > Magnoliopsida > Asterales > Asteraceae > Lactuca > Lactuca virosa. The sequence continues at coordinate 361,188,003 of NC_136433.1, read as the reverse complement.
TCTAGTAGTTCTCGTCGCTGATAGAATCTCATCAAATTCTCTTTTGGATATATCGTAGTTTGTGTAAAATCTTTAGTCTAATTTCCTATCTTTGTAAAACGTAGACCTGTTAGGTCTTGATTAGGTCGTAGTTCTGTCAAAGTTTTCCCATCTTGGTTGATGTAAGACCTACTTCTAGGTCTTTTTCCGAACTTGTTACATCTGTAATTCCAGTATTTTTGACAGATATCTAATCTCATGGAAATTATATCCAAATGCTTCCATCTACATTCAATCGTGCTATTCAATTGTGCTATTGGGCTATGGAGAGTTAGTCCATGAGCCATTCTTATCAATTTCCTATTAAATTCTTATCAATATCTTCATATTTCTAAACTTATAGTTGAAAGATGCCTCGACGCCGATCAACGAGACGCGATCCCCCGATAACTGCAACACCACCTACTCCTCAATTCGATACGGCAGCTCTAAATGCTGCTGTAGCTGCGGCTGTGGCTACAGCCATGGCACAATATCATTCTTCTGGTTCCACTGGAGGAGGAACCCATGTGCGCTTGAGGGAGTGCTCCTACAAGGACTTCACTAACTGCAAGCCATTGTCCTTCAAAGGGACAGGCGGAGTCATTTCCCTCTCGCAATGGTTCGAGAAGACCGATTCGGTTTTCGAAATCTGCTCCTGTCTAGAGGAGAGCAAGGTCAAGTTTGCTGCTTGCACCTTTGAGGCAAAAGCCCTGACATGGTGGAATAGCCATGTCAAGTCACTATCTCTTATAGTGGCTAATGTTATGGGCTGGGAAACTCTGAGGGATCTGATGATTGAAGAGTACTGCCCGAGGGGTGAAATCCAAAAGCTAGAGGAGGAACTGTGGAGCCTAACCATGAAGGGCTCCGACATAGTCTCTTATACCGCCAGGTTCTGTGAACTGGTGGCCCTCTGTCCCAACATGGTACATACAGAGGGGAAGAAGATAGAGAGATACATATGGGGGCTGATGCCACCATTCCAGGGAAATGTTTTGGCTTAACACCCCACTACATTTGATAGTGCCAAGCGATTGGCACAGTGGCTCATAGACCATGGGGTTCGTACCCCGGCCGCAACAACAACCCTGGCCATCTCAGAACCCGTCAGAACCGCTGATTCCAACCGGAAGTTCTGGGGTGACAAGAAGAAGAAGAAGAAGGCTGCCAAGAAGCAGCAGGCCGTGGCAGTTCATGCTGCGATAGCACCTGCCACTGCTGCTGCTGGTCCGGTAAAGCAGTACGCTGGGAGTTTGCCTAGGTGCAACCAGTGCAACTTCCACCACGTTGGAGTCTGTCGTGAAATGCAGTGCTCTAACTGCAGCAGGAAGGGGTACACTGCCCGCTTCTGCAAGGCCCCAGCAAAACCAATCACCCAAGTCCCCGGCGCTGGTGTGGGCCAGGCTTGCTACAATTGTGGCGAAGCCGGCCACTACAAGAGGGACTGCCCTAAGGCAGGGAAAGCTGGTGGAGTGGGGAGAGTTCTGGCCATAAGCCAACGAGGAAGCGGTTGCCGACCCTACAGTGCTCACTGGTACGTTTCTCCTCGATAACTCTTATGCATGCATACTGTTTGATAGTGGAGCGGAGAGGAGTTTCGTGAACCAAATATTTGCTCATTTACTTAAGCAAAAATCACGAGCACTTAAAGAACCGTTCACTGTTGAAATGGCTAATGGAAACACGGAGAGCACTAGCAGTATATTCATAGGGTGTACCCTAACACTAGATACTCATTCATTCTCGATCGACCTCATGCCGGTCTCAATTAAAAGTTTCGACGTCATTATCGGCATGGATTGGTTGAGTCTTCATCGTGCCGACATCATGTGTTACGAAAAGGTTGTACGCCTTAATCTGCCGTCTGGCGAAAGCCTAGTGGTTTATGGCGACAAACCCGGCACGAACCTTCGTATCATCCCGAGCATTCAAGCTCAGAAATTCTTACAAAAGGAATGTCACGCATTCCTTCCTCATGTGGTCGATGTGAGCCAAGAAACGAAAGACATTCAGAACATTCCAGTAGTACGCGATTTTCCCGACATCTTTCCAGAAGAACTCCCAGGATTACCTCCATAATGTCAAGTCGAGTTCCGAATCGACTTAGTTCCAGGGGCTACCCCCGTAGCCAAATCGCCCTATCGGCTAGCACCTGCAGAGATGCAAGAACTGTCCGGTCAACTTAACGAACTGCTCAGCAAGGGCTTTATAAGACCAAGCTTCTCATCCTGGGGAGCTCCAGTCGTGTTCGTCAAGAACAAAGACGGATCGTTTCGTATGTGCATCGACTACAGGGAGCTCAACAAACTGACCGTCAAAAATCGTTATCCGTTGCCTCGTATCGACGATTTATTTGACCAACTTCAAGGGGCGAACTTCTTTTCAAAAATCGACTTAAGGTCCGGATATCACCAGTTGCGAGTGCTAGGGGAGGATGTTCCGAAGACAGCCTTCCGAACTCGTTATGGACACTACGAATTCATAGTAATGCCGTTCGGATTAACAAACGCGCCCGCAGTATTCATGGATTTAATGAATAGGGTGTGTCGTCCTTACTTGGATCAGTTCGTCATCATCTTCATCGATGACATACTTATCTATTCTCGTACTAAGGAGGAACATAGTCAACATCTGCGACTAGTATTAGAAACACTGCGTTCGGAGAAGCTCTATGCGAAGTTCTCGAAATGCGAATTTTGGATCCGAAGGGTTGAATTCTTAGGTCACGTGGTGAGCGAAGAGGGAATACACGTGGACCCTTCCAAAATCAAAGCCATTGAGAGCTGGTCAGCACCGAAGACGCCTACAGAAATTCGTCAATTTCTAGGCCTCGCTGGCTACTATCGCAGGTTCATTCAGAACTTCTCCCGCATTATGAAACCTCTTACAACACTGACCCAGAAGGGCGTGGCCTTTGACTGGGAAGAGAAGCAAGAAAGAGTGTTCCAAACGCTCAAGCGAGCCTTGTGCACCGCACCAATACTATCCCTCCCCGAAGGGATAGAAGACTTCCTTGTCTATTGCGATGCGTCGAATCAAGGACTCGGATGTGTTCTGATGCAGCGAGGTAAGGTCATCGCCTACGCCTCGAGACAGCTGAAGACACATGAGGTCAACTACACCACCCACGATCTTGAGTTAGGAGCAGTTGTGTTTGCTCTGAAGATCTGGAGACATTACCTGTATGGTACAAAAAGCACTATCTTTACAGACCACAAAAGCCTACAGCACATATTCGACCAGAAAGAGCACAACATGAGACAACGACGGTGGGTCGAGCTACTCAGTGATTACGAATGTGAAATTCGCTATCATCCCGGCAAAGCCAACGTAGTAGCTGACGCCTTAAGTCGGAAAGAATACTCTGGTCGTAGAGTCAAGTCATTGACTCTAACTATCCATTCGTACTTGTCCACACAAATTAAGGAGGCTCAGCTCGACGCTTTGAAACCTGAAAATGTGGCGGGTGAATCCCTGAGAGGGATGGATAAGAAATTAGAAGTCAAGGGTGGCGGAGCCTTATATCTCATGGATCGGATCTGGACCCTGAAACACGGTGGTTTCAGAGACTTGGTCATGAACGAGGCGCACAACACTCGTTATTCCGTGCACCCGGGTTCAGATAAGATGTATCTGGATCTTAAAAAGTTATACTGGTGGCCTAACATGAAAGCAGAGATTGCTACCTTCGTAAGTAAATGTCTTACTTGCGCCAAGGTCAAGGTCGAATACCAGAAACCCTCCGGTCTCCTACAACAACCGGAGATACCGAAATGGAAGTGGGAGCGGATCACTATGGACTTCATAACCAAGTTGCCCAAGACAACGGGTGGACTTGATACCATATGGGTCATCGTCGATAGATTGACCAAGTCCGCACACTTCCTGCCCATCAAAGAAACAGACAAGATGGAGAAGCTTACAAGAACTTACATTAGGGAGATTGTAAGACTGCATGGTGTTCCAATATCCATTATCTCGGATAGAGATAGTAGGTTCACTTCGAGGTTCTGGCAGTCGCTACAAAGTTCCCTAGGAACTAGGCTGGACATGAGTACAGCCTACCATCCACAGACAGACGGGCAAAGTGAGAGGACTATCCAAACCTTGGAAGATATGTTGCGAGCCTATGTGATCGACTTTGGGAAAGCTTGGGATGCTCATTTACCCCTTGTAGAATTTTCCTACAACAACAGTTATCACACAAGCATAAAGGCTGCTCCATTCGAGGCCCTCTATGGCCGGAAGTGCAGATCCCCTCTGTGCTGGGCTGAGGTGGGTGATACCCAATTAGCTAAAGGACGAGTTCCTGAAAGCACTCTCACGGGTCTGGAGATCATTCGGGAAACGACAGAGAAGATCGTTCAGATTCGTGAACGATTGAAAGCCTCTAGAGACCGACAGAAAAGCTACGCTGATAAACGAAGGAAACCGTTGGAATTCCAGGTGGGCGAACGTGTTCTATTGAAGGTCTCACCCTGGAAGGGCTTGATACGCTTTGGAAAGCGTGGAAAGCTAAATCCAAGGTACATAGGGCCTTTCCTGATTCTCGCAAGAATCGGCCCTGTAGCTTACAAACTTAACTTACCGCGCGAACTCAGTAACGTACATTCTACTTTCCACGTCTCGAACTTGAAAAAGTGTCTGTCCGACGAGACTCTTGTAATCCCACTCGACGAGATCGAGATCAACGAGAGCCTCAACTTCATGGAAGAACCAGTAGAGATCATGGACCGAGAGGTCAAGCAAACGAAACAAAGCTGTATCCCGATAGTGAAGGTTCGCTGGAACGCCAAGCGAGGGCCGAAATTCACTTCGGAGCGAGAGGATCAGATGAAACTGAAATATCCTCGTCTTTTTACTTAGTTATTTGTAACTACTTACTTCCTTAAACTCTAATTTTGGGACAAAATTCCTTCTAACGGGGGGATGATGTGACAACCTGAAATTTCTATTATGTACAACCATTCACTTCAATAGAAGTAAAAACTGTTTCTGCTAACTTTCAAGCTTTTTGGAATAAGTTTGAGTGTTTTAAAGTTAGTACTTTCGGAGATATCAGGAGAGAGGATGCCCTAGGGTTTATTGTGCAACAATAATGTCCCAAAACTCCAAGATTTTGGAGTTTACGGCGTAAACAAAGGTGTTTATGGCCGTAAACCCTAAAAGGCGGTATAAATATGACACTTGGTCATTATTTACCACTTTTCACATTTTCAAGATCCAAAATCTCAAATCCTCTCAAGTATCATCCGAATTTTCCTTCTTGATCTTCAACTTGTAAGTGTTTCTTACCCTATTAAGTTGATATCTACCTTAATCTAGTGATCTTACACACTTCCATCCGTGAAATCATTCCAAAAGTGTAGATCTTCAAGTTTCACCAAGAACACACACTAGTGTTCTTGGACTTTTAGCACCTTTTCAAGCTTCTACCTAGTAAGTACTTCTATCCTAGAGTATTATAAAGCTTGTTACACTTCTAAACATCAAGAAAACACCCAAGAAACAAAGGATCAAAGGTGTTTACGGTCCAAGAACACCTTGAACCGTAAACCCTAAAAAGGGTGCCAAAGTGTGCCCTAGTCCATTCTAAGCCTTGGAAAGTAGCCTAGACCCCTTCCTTGATGTACTTAGTACTTGAAAACATCAAAAGACCACAAACCATTTGGGTTTACGGCCGTAAACCCAAGAAGAAGTGGTCCAAGGACCGTAAACTCCACAAAGGAGTGAAATGGTGCCCTAATCTCTTCCTAAGGCTTATACTTCAAGTAGGAATGCTTCTAAGGACTTGTAAAGCTTCAAAACTCAAAATGGTCAAAGAAACATGAGTTTACGGCCGTAAACCCACGTGTTTACGGCCGTAAACCCATGTGTTTACGACCGTAAAATCAATACGTTATGGTCACAAAACCATAAACTCAATGAGTTATGGTCACAAAACCGTAAACTCCAATAAAGGGTCCCCTTGAACCCTAAACTCAATAGCAATGTCCTACTACACTTAGATGCAATCCTTTGGACTTATAACACTTATATAAGGTGTTTTACATGTCTTAGGATGTCTTAACTTTGTAAATTAGTTGTTTAAAGACTAATTGGATACATATATGTGTTATTATATGTTAACTAGGATCCTTGTGTGTGTTCAAGTCTTCACTTGACACTTAGCATCCTATACATTCAGTTCATCCAAACCACTCACTACAGGTGAGTTCATACCCCTTAATTAACCTGTTAAATGTTTTTAAATGCTTTTATGGGGGGAATACAAGTTGGTCTATTTTAGTTATTATATCAATCACATGTTATTAATAACTACCAAACAAGTGGATTTCTTACTTTCCAAACTGTGTTATCAAACAAACTACTTTTCAAACTCTTTTACACGTCAATTACTTTTAGTAAACTCTTTTACATATCAAATACTTTTATCAAACTCTTTTTCATGTCAATTACTTTTACTTAAACTCTTTTACACTTATATTCTGTTAAATGTATATCTTTATAGATATAGTTATATAAGTAGGATTGAAAGGACTTAGTACTGATAACTCACCTTACCTCCTGTTCCTCGTTGGGTTGTGGACTTAGGGTATCGGTTATTTGTCCGAAGGTCGTTTGAATCCTAGTTATATATTATGTATATGTATATAGATATAAAAGTTCCTTCTTTCTATTCAAAACCTTTGGGTAGCAAAGGCATACATACATGTTTATACATTCAAATCATATTACTAGTAAGCTACTATAGATGTAGTTTAGGGTATTACTAATACTATTACTAGAACAATGAAACATACAATGAGTCAGTTCATACATGAGTCATTACAATACATGCTAGACAGAGAGAGAACACACAATACAGCTAGTACATACTATACATTACAATACATGCTAGACAGAGATAGATAACAAACAATACCATACAGAGAGAACATACATACAGGCTAGACAGAGGGAGAACATACAATACAGCTAGCACATTCATTACATATACATTATTATAGTTATGTGAGCCACCTAACGGGGCATGGCACTACCTGTCATGACCGTTTTTGTACCCAGAATCTCCTTAAGTGGGGAGCGTATGAGTTTGTGTATAGATCTATACTGGATTGACTATCCTACACCTTGCTGCTCGCAACAGTGGGACTTGAAAGTCTACGGGTGCCAAATGTCATTTCTTACGACGTCTTACATCGTCGTTTTTCTATAGTCGATAGCAGGGTACAGGCCGATCACATGGTACTTTAAATTACATTTGGTTTAAGGTAGTTAGTACAGCAGTAGTTACTTAATACAACACTACAGTACTATTTCATTTTCCCATTGCATTCACATTGTGATCTTCACACAGTATACAGTAATGTAAAAACTATATTTTTGGTTAATGATAGTCAGATTTGGGAAAATACATACTCTTACAAGAGACACACGCACAGATACTAGATGCCTTGGTAGAAGGCTATTTTTAGTAGGAAACATAGGGTTTTCTAGGAGAGTTCAAAACATCTTACAAAACATCTTACAAATACTTTCTTACAAATACAGACACTAATATACTTATGATCTCACCAGCTTTAAAGCTGATAAACTCTTTCAAAATAACTTGTATTCTCAGGTCACCAGTAGACAGGTACCTGTGCCAGGTTTTGAGAAGATGGAGCTCTTTCAAGACTCATCTTTTATTTTGATTCATGTTTTTGGTGTCTATATAACCTGACAGAACACACTTGTATGAAATTATATTATTAATGCAATGGATGATGTTGTTGCTTGTTTACTACTTTGCATTGTTGTGATACTGAACATGACGTCCTCCACCCCCGAACGATTCCGCCGTTCCGGTTTTGGGGTGTGACAAATTGGATATGACTAAAATGATTAAGCAATTGTCGAGGACAATCTAAGGTTTACCAAAGATTGGTTGCTCAGGGACAGTTGGAAGTATGGTATAAATTGTTGGAGAGGACCATTTTGACATATTCTGAAAAGAGGCAACTCTTGTTCAGAAGTGATAGTCAAAATGAGAATATGGAAATATTCCCATAGGTGGAAGTTATTAATTAAACCTGTGTAAGATTAGTAAACTTAATGTAAGAAGGATGTTCAAAGCAATGTACTTTGAATTTGAGACTTTGTTTTCATGGAATGATCTCCATTGGAATACTCTGTAATATCTGTTGACATGTCTTTGTGACTTTGTGCATAATCATTACAAGAGGATCAATGCATATAAGTTTAGAATCCAACAGATTTAGGTAAATTGCAGGAATTTGGAATTCTTGCATTTGCGGTAAGGATTTGGGATTGTGAAATGAAAATCATTGGAATTATGTTAAATCGATCTATTTCATAGAGTAAAGATCATAGACAAACTTAGTATGCATACTTGGTGTATGGCATAACTAATGTTTAGACAAACATAGTGTGCATACTTGGTGTATGGCATGACTAGTGTTTAGAAAACATAGTGTACATGCTTGGAGCATGGGACAATTATTGTTTTTAATTCAAGTATAAAGTTGATAGTTTGAAACAGTATGCAATGAATAATGTGTGATCAATATGGTGATAAATAAAAGGTGTTCTATTAATATTCATAAGTTCTGAAACCATATTGGGTTCGATTATTCTTGTGTTTCACTTTGCATGTTTTGACTTCCAGAATAGCTAGTTCGTTCTTCCCGAATGACTAAGTTATTCAAACCATCCACAGTCAGTCATATGTTGGAAGTAGATATGAATCAAGACTGTCATGAAGCTGGTTTGTAGATGTCCAAGGTAGTGGACATAGCAAGAGTTGCTGCAACATTCATGAGTGCTCATAAGTTCTGAGTATTGGATTAAACCCACGCTCATTTGAATCACTTCATGGATTTTATCATGAGTGATCATGACACGATAATATCTTATATTCTTCAAACCTAGATATATGAGTTGTTGCCTATGAGTTGGTTATGCATCGATTGTACGTAAACGCATTGGTAACTCGATGTTATAAAACGTGCCTTTGTGTATGATTCAACAAGTAGTAGAACAAGCATATGAGTCAAAGTTTATCCATTCCTTTTACCCTTGAAGGGATAAAAGCGATATCTATGGGCCCCTCGATGATCTAGTGATGACACCCCGAAGTGTTTGGCCAAGCCTGGACTGATTTGATTTGTTCAATTAGTCGGTCGTCATAAATCGGAAATCGGGAAACAACAAATGGACAGAGAGAATGATTATAATCCATGTCTCAGTCCATATGATATCCAGAATGGAGGAATATATGATACCTTATCTAATGGACAAGTCATTGACTAAGGTCAGAGTTCGACAGCGGCTTTAAGAGTTACGATTGCTAGTCAGGTTTTGAAGTCATACGCAATAATAGTTTTAGACTTATCCAAGTGGGAGACTGTTGGATTAGTGTCTAAGACTATAACTATTATTGGTATGTACTTGACCCGATTTGGCATGGTCCATTTGGGTTGCACTTCACCGGAACAATTTATATGGATAGTCTTTTGAGAATAGTATGTTTATGATTTATATTAATATATTATAAGTTCTAATATATTAATATGGAATCATATTATTTAATTAGTAGTGATCAAGAATTAATTTAGAATTAATTTAGTGATCAAAAGGAACTAATTAAATATGGACTCTTATATATATAGTATGGGCCAAGTTCATTTAGGTTAGGCTAAGCTTGCATGGATAGTTCATGGAGTTTTTAACCCATGGATCCTATGGAAATGAAAGGGCATGGGTATTAGGGTTGACATTGATGAAACCCTAATCCTCCATACTATATAAAGAGGTCTTTGGCACAAGAAATTGCACTAGTGTGTGAGGATACAAGAGTGGGTCATTTCTAGTGTGCTTACTATTCTCTCAAGTTTTTCCAAGGTGTTCTTGGTGATTTGTGATTCCACTTGAGGCTTACACACTATTGGGGCTAATCTCTTAAAGATCAAGACTTTAAGCTTCACTAAAAGGTATGTCTTATAACTTGTTCATATTACCCAAGTATCAAAGATTGTATGCTAGTTAGGGTAATACCTTGGAAAGTTCAAGTTTGCATGTATAATAGAGAAAACATAGATCCAAGGTATTTAGGGTTGCATGTACACCATAGGAGTGTTAGAATGCTCAAAACCCTTCAAACGGTTCTTCAAAGTTACCTTGTTCAACTCCCGATAATCTATACACATCCGATGTGACCCGTCCTTCTTCTTCAAGAACAGAATTGGGGCTCCCCAGGGCAAACTGCTCGGCCTGATAAATCCCTTGTCTAACGGCTCCTGCAGCTGTGTAGATAACTCCTGCATCTCATGAGGAGCCAACCGATATGGTGTCTTGGCTATCGGAGCTGCACCAGGGACCAGGTCAATCCTAAACTCCACCTGCCTCTCCAGAGGTATCCCTTGCAACTCCTCTGGAAACACATTCGGGTACTCTCGCACCACTGGCACATCTCTTACAGTCGCCTTGCCCATATCCTGGGTATCCATGACGTGGGCGATATATCCGGCGCAACCCTGCTATAGGTAGCGCCTAGCCCTCGCTGCTGAGCATAAAGCTGGTCCACGTTGTGTCCTCTCGCCCTGAATCACCAGCTCTCCCCCACTTGGGGTCCTAACATGCACCAACTGCGGTGCGCAGTCGATCACAACCCCATTAGGGCTCAACCAGTCCATACCGATGATGAACTTGTTCCGAATCAAAGGTATGCAGACCAAGTCTACCAGATAGCGCTCCTCGAACAACCTCAAAACACAGTCTCTAAAAATCTATGATGCTCAAACTGATCGGTTGTCAGCAATCTCGACCGCTAGAGGGCAATCCAACATGCCCGAAGACTCAGGGAACCTATTGCTAAGTGCAAGAGAGACAAATAATCAGCACCCGAATCGAACAACACCTGAACTGGAATACCGTTCACATGGAACAATCCTAAACAAAACACATAACATGGCACATAAATATCATAAACAATGCATAATAAAATCTAGGGAGAAGAAATCATACCCGTTACCACATCGGGTGCGGCGCGTGCCTCCTCGGTAGTCAGCTGGAAGGCTGGGATCCTCACCACTATAGCCTCCGTCTTGGCCTATCGGCCATCCGTGATCCGTAGAGTCGCTGGAGCGGGCTCCGCCACTGGCATTGTTGTTGCTGCTGTCAACCTCAGGCAATTGGCCTTTTTATGGCCTCACTGGTTGCAGTGGAAACACAGCAACTCTGATGTCTGAATAGTGGGGATGGGGGTTGTATAATCCTTGCTGAAGTGCCCCGTCTTGCCACACTTGTAGCATCCCGATCCCCCAGCTCTGCATACTCCCTCATGTGGCTTGCCGCACTTTCCGCAGTGGCTCCGACCCTGATGGCCCTTTGACCTCGAGTCAAATCCCTTGGGTTTCTTCACAAAAACCCCTGTAACCTACTCAGTCTCCGCCTTCCTCTTCCTGAGGTGCTCTATATCAATCTCTCTCCCCTCGCCCTGGCAATCATGGAATCCAGGGTTGGGCATGTTGAGAAGCTGACATGCTCCCGAATATCAGCTCTCAACATGTCATGATAGCGGTTATTCTGCATCTCCTCATCCCATGCATACTAAGGTACCAATAAGGCCCTCTCCTGAAACTTGGAAGTAATCTCTGCCACTGTCTCAGTAGTCTGTATCATGTTAAGAAACTCCCTGGACAGCTGCTGAAGCTCCACAGCCGGCGCAAACTCATCCCTAAACCTGGTAACAAAGTTGGACCAGGTCATAGCATCAATGGTGGAGGCTCCTAAAGAATAACCAACCGACTCCCACCAGTCCTTATTCCTATCCCTCAAGCAACCTGCAGCGTACCGGACATTCCACCCGTCAAGGCAGAAGCTCGTCAACTGGGCAGACTCCATGTCTGCAATCGATCTCCTGGCAGCAATGGGGTCCTTCACCCCGTGGAAGTCTGGCGCACCGCATCCCCTGAAGTCCTTAAAGGACAGTGTGTGCGCCCCTGAGTGGCTAAATGCCCAGTCACTCCTAAACTCCCTGAGGCGATCCTCCATCAACTCGATAATCCCTTCCTTAATCGACCCGAAGATCACTGGAGTCAACTTAAGAATGCCCCTTGTGATCTCAGAAGCAACGAACTCTCGTAGTCCCTCATCAACTGGTTTGGCACCTGATGTCGAACCTGATCCTAAACCTGATCCCGATCCTGAACCTCCCCCTCTGTGTCGCGTAATCATCACCATTCTCAAATAGGTCATACATAACCTCGGGGGGGGGGGGGGGTCTCACACATTCTAATAGTTCCCTGGTTCTGTCTCGGCCTTCCTTGACTTAAGTATGGATCCTCTGCTTTCAGTAGTACGGGCCCATACTACCTTCCACATCTATCAGTACTTTCTTCAAGGATTGCCTTGACTTCACCAAGTCCCCTATACCACTACTGCTCACTGCACTAATCTCATCCTAGACTTACCCTAAGGTAACCCTCCGACCTACTCTCCGCCATTAGCTACATAAGGAATCCCTGCTACCTTTACCTAACTAGCTCACGAATACCATTACATATTACTAAGACGAGATAATTATTCGAATGAAAGGTCCAACCCTACAACGGTTGGACTCAAACGAGAGCTGCGAAATAGGGCTAGACCTGACCTTCTGAAATTATTTAGTCCTCGCAACATGTAACTTAACGTATTCGTTTACTAGTTAGCCAAAGATAACTGGAATTCCTAGAAGCACAAAGCAAGCAGCAATCGGGCATTGAGTAACCCAAACCAAGCATACTCTAATCAGGCCATCATATCACTGACTATTTAGTTCTAGCATGAATCTCAATAAGCACATATAGCAGGCATATCAGGCATCTTCCTAGATCCTTAGCCCTAATCTAGCATGCAGTACTCATATTCATATCATATATCAAAACAAACATGTATGGGTATCTTGGGGAAAACTTACTCGAGCTCAGCCGATTGCACGCATCACACACCTTGTTCTTTTCAATTTCTTTTTCTTTTCAAACTCTTTTTTAGATTCCTATAAAAATGATTTTTCTTTTGAAAATTTCCATACCAAGTCCTTAGTTTGAGTTCAGACACACCCAAGAGTGTGTCCGAATCCCTCAAACCGAGGCTCTGATACCAACTTGTAACATCCCAATTTTCAAGACCAAAAATTTTATTTTTGACATAACCATTTATAGAAACAGTTTAATAAAAGACATCATTGAGTTACTTAAATTCATAAACCATAGCCACATGTCTCAAAAACCATATCATCAAAGTTGTAACAATGTCAGAGTACAATCCCATGGATCTCAAAATGAGGAAATCATGTGTGTGCGATGCGCTGCTACCGTATCGGCTCCTTCCCCTTCGATGAAGAGGTACCTGAAACCAAAACTGTAAACCGTAAGCATGAAGCTTAGTGAGTTCCCCCATCATACCACATATCATACTAATACATACTGTCAGGCATTCCGGGGTGCCCGACCTACCCCTGCCAGGCATATCTGGGTGCCCGACCTACCCTGCTGAGCATACCGGGGTGCTCAACCTACCCCTTTTGTCAGACATACCGGGGTGTCCGACCTACCCCTTCCGGTTTATCTCAACCGGTTTCGGGGACTATTTCACCCCCTACCACTACCATATACTAATATAACATAATATAACATAACATACTGCTAGGCATGCATGGTTACTGACTACCCCTTCAGTATCTTTCAACCGGTATCTGGGGACTACTTCACCCCTCCTACTACTAGCACATATAACAGAGCATCCTAACATGTACACATATCAGATAGTGGCAACGAGACAATTATCACAGAGACAATTATCTAAGACTCTTCTCCTACTAGTGGGTCGACATTACGGCCTTAGACCCACTTCTACTATAGGTTAACTCACCTCATAAAGCTGAGTGTCGAATCTCCCGGAAAGTAATCTCTAACAGTTGCTCCGATGATTCATGTCTATCATAATCATAACAACACTCAATCAAGATCTATAATATTACTTAGGGTAAAATGACCATTTTACCTCCCCACCCTTGGCCCAATTTGAAACATTCCTAAGGCCCAGTCTTACTTATTATTCCCAGCCCAGCTATGGCCCATCAAAGGCTTCCTAAAAGCCCACTAATAGCCCAAATTTTCTAAATTGCGCCGTACTCCTCAAATGGGCTCAATTTAATTCCAAAATTCCATAACCCAAATAGTAATTTCAAAAGGCCCAACATGGCCCAATAGGCCTAATACTCTGATTCCAAATTCCCAGGCCCATAATTATACTCTACAGTGGGCCGTGGGGCCCAAGAGTCCAGGCCCATCCTTCTAAGGCCCAACAGCCCAATCTAGCCACTCTGTATGCGTACGCGCGGCGTTCCTGGCACGTACGCCCAGCATACACTGGCCTTGACCGAAAACGGGAAGTTGACCTAGTACGCACACCGTACCTTGCTGTACGCTTAGTGTACTTGCTAGCTTTCTTGGGACTTCATTTGTGACTTAATCCATTAAGTCTTCACGTCCATAACGTAGATCCAGGTCCTTCAAGACCTCCAATTTCATAAAGTCACAAACTTTATGTGCTTGCATGCATGGTTGGGGGTCAAAACATGATTTTGGTCCTTTAACAAGCTTTAAGACCATCAAACACTTGCATGGTTGTCGCTTAACCATCAAGGTCAAATTTTTATGACTCTTAGTGCCTCTCAGAGCCCAAAAGGACAGCTCTTATGGTCTGAAATCATCAAGATGCAAGAAGCCTCAACAATGGAGTCCAAATGTGGCATAAACACCCCAACATCAAATCTAAACATGAGATGATCAAGTTTGAAGCTAGATACCTCAAATGGGTCAGAAATGATGCTACTCTCCTGGATCTACAAGCTTCTTTTGAACCCTTGCTCCTTCTTCAAGCTCCTTTCTCTTCCAAACACCAAAGCTACACCAAGATGCACTCAAATGGCTTCCAAATCACGAGAATACAGAAATATGGGTTAGGGTTTTCGGGATAGCTGCTTAAGGGTGATAGAGAGGCTGGTCCAAGGACATAAGGTCCTTTAAATAGGGATCAAACCCTAAAATTTAGGGTTTAGGATCAGCGCGCGTACGCTGGGCGTACCCTTTGGTACGATGGGCGTACATGCATGGCCTCCCCGCCCAATTCTCTTGAGTACGTTGAGCGTACCTGGCATGGTACGCCCCGTGTACTGCCCTTCTCAGCCCAATTCTTGAATCCCAACTATCCTGGCCCAAACCAAAACAACCCATTATTCAACAAGATAATTAATATTAATGTCTGGTAAATCCCGGATGTTATAAAGATGGTAGGGTAAGAACTACCTATTGAAAAGTTTTTGGGTCAAGAAGATATCCTATGTTAGGTTTTAAGCTTAAGGTGGAGACAACCTAAAGCTAAATTTGTAGCGTACAAGAGAAGTCTCACGTATCAATAGTAATTGGTTAAACCTCCGCGTCTCCTCGTGAGCCGAATCGAGAATGTTCGACAATGGTATCCAAGTGACTACTCGTGGCGACTCACCTACTTTCTAATGCGATGCCCCAATTCTTATCCGTGTTGGTATCGGATTCCTTTTCCTATTTGTAGCTCTAGTACAAAGACGATGAAGAGGTATTGAGGTATAGTTGTTATTGGTTTCGACATAAGATTATTACCAGTGTCTTTCTAGCTACTAACCTTATGTCTAAAGTCAATAGCTACCGAGGAATACTCATTCTCAGTACTAAGTGGATTGCTCCTAGAGTGGCTAGTGATATAACCTAAGTGGTTAACCTAGCACTTGATAAGTATAAAAAATATTTCTAAATAAATACATTGTGATAAAAGTGCACTTAGTTTCTAAGTGTACCTAGATGAATGCCTATAATATGCAATGCCCATACGCACACCGAAAAATTTTGTTTTTCAAAAGTTCAAGTTGAAAATCATTTTGAACATAATTCTACTATAACTGTTTCCAGCCTCGCATTAACTTTCCTTAATTAAGCATAGTTGGCCAGACTATACTTAATTAGAGTCCAATAATGCGTACTCGACTTAGTTATACCAGTAGTATGTTCAATATTTTGAAAATCATTTTGAATTTTTTGGCTATAGTTGTGGTTCTCCAAAGGAAAACCAGTATTCTCTATAACCTTCGACTCTAATACCATTTATGTCACACCCCGCTAAAGCGGAAATACGGGGCGTGGCAGTACAAAGGGTTTCATAGCAAAAGATAAAGACAACACCAACCATAGTATTAAAAAGCATTAGAATTTTACAATGGGTTTGAACAAATTTTAAAAGAAATTACAATGTAAATTGAAATACGACACATGCAAATGCTCCTAAAAGTGATGTGTCCCTAAGTGCCACTTACTCGATGATTCCTGAAAAAGCATGTAAAACGAGCGTCAACTATAAAATAGTTGGTGAGTACTCACATGTTTATAACAGAATATGGTTTGAAATCATGATAATCAGAATATTGATAACAGTTTCCATAAACAACGTTCATTTCTAAAATAAGTAAATAAGTTTTCATGAATAGAAGTTCGTTGCTAAAGCGAGTAATAAAGTTTCCATAGATAGAAATATATTGCAAAAATGAGTAAATAAGTTTGCATAAACAAAGTTCGTTGTCATCATGAGAAATACAGTATGTTGCCAAAATGAGATGCAAAGTTCATATTCTCATGGGAAACAAAGTTCGTTGCTAAAACGAGTAAACAAGTTTCGTTGCTAAAATAAGTATACAAGTTTCGTTGATAAAATGAGTATAAAAGTTTCATCGCTAAAATAAGTATACAAGTTTCGTTGATAAAATGAGTATACAAGTTTCATCGCTAAAATGAGTATACAAGTTTCGTTGATAAAATGAGTATACAGGTTTCGTTGATAAAATGAGTATACAAGTTTCGTTGCTAAAATGCGATGTAAGATTCGTTTGTGCATCAAGTTTCCCTTCATGAGTTCACAAACCAAGCCTAATGACTGAATCATGCCCTATTGACTACTATGTGTATCGCAAACATAGAGAATAAAATGGTAAAATGCACTCAAGAGAATAGTGCGAGTGAGTAGTTGTCTACCTCCTGATATCGCTATCCATAATAACCATAGGCTCAAAAGAGTTAATGAGTTGTGTCGAATGATTCCACGGACTTAACCATGATACAGTCTGTATGAATTAAAGTAACATACACATACATACAAAATATAGCAACCAAGTTTCATACGAGTCAAAATAAATACAACGAACATAAATAGTTTAGGACATGCTTTTCCACCCCAAAAAACCAAAAATAGGGGGATTCGTAAATACTCATAATGCATTGAATTCCTGAGAAGTTTTGAATATGTGGTGAGTTTCTAGGTTAACTTCCCGCCATAATTACCCCCAAACACATGTCGGTCATATTTTGAATAAATATAGTTGATCAGGCTATATTTACCCCCAATATGACTACATAACTGCCCGGGTTTAATCACAGTGTTCCATTTCCCTTAGAGACTTTTAATGTTAAAGTTTTAATGTATGCACTTTATTCAGAGTGTTTTAGTCCCATTATACTTATAGTTGCATATCATGTATGGTTAGATATGCTAGTTCACTATAAAACCTGGATCCGATACCAATATATGACACCCTCGAACCAGACGGCGGAAACGTCCGGGGGCTCGTGTGACTATAAATTGAAATAGCATCACAATGAATATACATGAAACATAACACAATCGTCACCAACATTACATATTACAATTGGCATCGTTCACATCAAGTACATTGTTTTACATTACATAATTCGGAAATATAAATTGTACGATAATTGACACGTGCATACAAGAAATCCCAAAATACTCCTGATGGTTCTTCAGCTTAATGATTACCTGAGAATACAAGTTATTTTGAAAACGGTCAACATATATAACGTTGGTGAGTTCATAAGCATGTTTGATTGAAAATCTTTGTATTGGTTGCATAACTCAGAAAATCCGATATTTTCTGTAAAATTCTTTGAAAAAGAGGTAATGACTAAGTATAAATGTATGTGTGATTTTTATTGTAAAATCATGATTAAATGAAAAATCCAAATTCCTTGTATTATATCTTGTAACACCCATAATCAGAAAGACCAAGAAAGGAAAGGAAAACCATAAGTCAAAGGGTCAACTCGTCGAGTCCAGGGAGGACTCGGCGAGTCGGAGCGGGATCCGGGGGATCGATTAAGTAGTCGACTCGGCGAGTTGGCAAAGAGGACTCGGCGAGTCCGGTCTGAAGAGGGAAACCCTAAGTTCGGGACTTGGTGCCCTATTTAAACGTCTCATTCTCTTCCCTAGGGTTCCTTTACAGTCTCTCTCACCCAGAATACCGAACCCTAGCCACCATATCCATTTTTGAGCAAGATCTAGCCTTGGTGAAGTGATTGGAAGCTTGGAAGAGAAGGAGGTTCATAGTGGTGCAAGAGGAAGACTTGGATACACAGTTGGTGTGGCTTTTCAGATCCTTTGAGGTAATAAACTGACCCTATTGCTTTTAGATCTATCTTATGGTTGAGATTTGGGGCATTTTGGGTATGGAGGAGATCTATTTCGAGTGTGGAGTAGATCTTAGGTTGCTACCTCAGATGTAGGCTATTAAGGATCCAGAAAGCCATAAAGTTTATGCCAATAAGTTGTTGGTGAAGCCCCATGGTCTCAAGCCCTAGCCCTAGAGTGTTTTAAGCTTATATCTCTTTGGTTTCACGTAAAGTTTGCAACTTTACGTGAGGAATAGACTTGGGAAGAGTGGATCTATAGTTTGGAGCCTCAGCATGGCTCGAAAAGCCACTGTATGGATTAAGAACTGAAGCGACTCGGCGAGTCACATAGGTGGACTCGGCGAGTTGGATGAAGATAGGCAGGAACTCGATGAGTTGGAAGAACAACTCGGCGAGTCTGTTGAAGATTGCCTTGGACTCGGCGAGTCTGTTCTTGGACTCGGCGAGTCAAGTCGCGAAACCCCAAACCCTTCGAGTTAAGACTCGGATCAGTGAGTTGAGTGGGGACTCAGTGAGTTGGACAGGTCAGGACTCGGAAATCGGTAGACTCGGCGAGTCAGGGGCTGACTCGGCGAGTCGAGTCGCGAATGAAAGGATTCTGAGCTAGTGAACTCGGCGAGTTAGTAGGCAGACTCGGCGAGTAGGGTTGACCTAGAAGGTTGACTTTGACCAGAGTTGACTTAGTTGACTTTTGGAAGAATAGTTAAGCTAAGTGATACATGTTTTGGTTATTGGTAGCTCGGGGAGCTAGTGGAGCAGCGGTTCAGGGAATTGTCGGTCAGCATCCAGAGGGGTTGTCAGCAAGTTCAGCAGTACGAGGTGAGTTTCCCTTTGTGTGAATGGGTCTACGGCCACAATGCCGGCCCATGTAGTTATGAGTAGGAAGACCCGGGGGTTAGCCCTAGGCGCAGTATGCTAGAATATTATTCAGGACCAACGTCCCATGATAGCGGGCGGGTGCCCAAGGAATGGTTCATATGATAGTTTATACTTGTTGTCTGTGTGATACATGTATGTGCCTGGTAGGGAGGTGAGTGTGGGCGAGGTCCCGTATCTCACCAATAGCAGAGTGTGGACGGTGTTCCACATCTCATGAGCAGTAGAACATGGGCGAAGCCCAAGTTAGGGAAGGAGTGAGTGTGGGTTGGGCCCGTATCTCACCATCAGTAGGAGCGTGGACGGGGTTCCATGACTCATCAGTAGCAGGACGAGGGCGAGGCCCAAGATAGGCGAGGCCTTAGGACAGGGTCCATTAGTATGTGTTTAGCTTATGTGTTGTGATATGCTTATATGTTGTGACATGCTTATGTGTTAGTATATGTTAGCGGGCGAGGCCCAGTGACAGGCGAGGCCTATGTGAAACAGGCCTATGTATAACGTTATATGTATTTAGTTTACAAACACTAGTTGATAGATGGATGTGAAATGATAAAGCCCAACAAAACATGCAAAAGGACACTTGTGGCCCATTAGACGTGTAAATTGTTTCAAGGCTTGTTAGGCATGCAGAAGGACACTTGAGGCCCATTAAGCATACAATGAATGGTTCATGCCCAATTATCATGTAAATGGGCCACTAAGGCCCAATAAACATGTAAAGGATAATTTAGGCCCATTAAGCATGTAATTGGGTCACTAAGGCCCAATAAACATGAAATGAATATATTGGGCCTATTTATCATGCAAACGGATCACAAAGGCCCAATAAGCATGTATAGGAAGCAGTAGGCCCAATATTCGCACTCTTATTGTATTTCGTTTGTTTATTATAGTATGGTTCATTTAGTCGGAAAATTTTACTCATACAGTTATAAAAATCTAGTGTATTGTTATGATATTATTTATAGCGTGATACGTCAAAATTTTGTAATTTGAACTTGTGTTTAATAAAATCACACTTTAGGTCCCTAAAGAACTAAATTAACATTTAGAGGCTTATTTTTACATAAAATGTCATTTTTGGCCCATTTTAATTAAAAATAACATTTTAGTCCATCAATTTATAAAAATTTACATTTTCGCCCCAAATGTTTAGTAATTTACATTTTCAGCCCCTTATTTACGTAAAATGACATTTCCGACCCATTTTTGCAAAGTTAACATTTTTGGCCCAAATTTGAGATAAGTGTCATTTTCAGCCCCTAATCTCGTTTATTCTCATTTTTGGCTCAAGTTTTATTTAAATAACATTTCAATCCCCAAAGATTTATATTTTTACAATTTTGGGCCTAATAAACCGTGAGGCCCACATTAAGGCCCAATATGCCAAATTTTACACTTTTGACCCTTAGGAAAATATGGTTGTTATAAAAGCTCATTTTTAAGCTAATAATACCCAATTAGCCCCTATAAAACCGTGGGTGTCACTCTTGACCCCAAACTTTTGTTTATTTGCCAAAAATGATTCTTACACACGATTTTGTTTTGTTTTTCACAACTTAGGCATTTATGTTACTTTTGACTTTGTAGTATGATGTCTAGGGTGTTTTTGTTTAAGAATATCACTTGTTTTTGTTAGAGTTTTATAGATCCATCGAGTTTAGCACACAAACACAACAAAAAGTCAAGAAAAATCACACATAGCATGCATAAATGTATAGATCTACACATAAATATTTGTATTCTCCCCCAAAAACATGTAAAACCCGAAAACAAGGGGGTATAAACTCACCTTTGCTTGATGTTTCGGTTTTGAAGAAGAGATGGAGAGGTTTTCGGCCCTTAACAAACTTCCTTGAGTGGTTTTTGAACTTAGGAGGGTTCTAAGAGTATGATTTACAAACACTTGTTTAGAAGGAGTGTCTTGAAATAAAATGAAGCTA
Organism: Lactuca virosa; assembly: GCF_052849685.1. Taxonomy (NCBI): domain Eukaryota; kingdom Viridiplantae; phylum Streptophyta; class Magnoliopsida; order Asterales; family Asteraceae; genus Lactuca; species Lactuca virosa. Next base: position 361,166,603 of record NC_136433.1, on the reverse strand, counting down.
TAGCACTTGGATATGTGAGAACTTACCAAGAAATGATGATTTTTGGTGGTGAAACCTTCTTGAAAATGCTCAAAATCTCGAAAATTTGAGAGGAAAGGAAGAGTTGTTTTTGAAATTGTGTGTGTGTGTTCTTGATCTTGCTCTCGGCCGAGAATAAAAGAAGAGAGGGGGTGAGAAGAGTGTGTATGGATACATGAGACTTGTCTAGATGCATGTGGTGTATTAAACTTCGTTATCCTCCAAATAATAATGATTTGTCATAGTTTGATTAGTTTAACCTTCATTGTTATTATTATTAATATTTTTTTACACACTTGGCCCGAAATGGGGCAATTATGGGGAAGCTTGGGCCTTATCTTGGTCCTTGCTCGAAATTATGAAGCCCTTAAGGAAGGTTTTCGGCCCATTGGGCCCTTAAGTGTATTCACGGTCCAATTTGACATAAAAGAATGGATTTATGGCCTATTAGGGTTAATTGGATTAGTTATGGCCCAATAAGGCCCATTAGGGTTAGAATGAATCATTTTAGGCCCAAATGGTCCAAAATGTTATAGATTTATGAATTGGGTCCATTTAGAATCCAAATAGGGTTTCCAAGCCCAATATAGTTGAATTGAATGTTTTTTTGTCTATTAGGCCCAATAAGGAAATCCTAGTCCATAATGAACTTGAACCTGGATCTCTAGGGTTTTCAACCCTTAACTGAACATAAGAGATGTATTTAAATGGGCATTGATTGATATTCACTTAGAGTACATGCTTTACAATAGTTGAATGATTACATGAGAATAGCGTTTTCCTAGCTAAAATGCTAGTTGTGACAGAGATGATGCAAATGATGCCTTGATCTAAGTTCCACTTGTACACTACTGATTCCTACAATAATGGTATACACTAGTGAGTCTCTAATCGAAATCTAACACTAGTATACTTACTACTACAATAGAATTATGCCAATATTGTGTCAAAATTTATTATTGGTAAGTTACAAACATTTTTCTATGAAATTTAGATTTCTATGAATCAATTGTTACATTTAATATTTTAAGAGGTGTTCCAATGAATAACTATTCAAAAACTAAATCAATTTTAGTTCTAAAATTTCCCAAACTTTTTATTTCAGTTTCAACTGAAGTCAAAGATGTTAAGATAAATTTTCTTGAATTTTTGATTTGTCAAACTATTTTTCACCATTTTAATTCATTGAATAATCATAAAATCATGAAAAATATTAAACAGCTAATAAAAATTACCAAACTTCTGATTTTGGTTCTAACTGTATTAAAAGGCTTCCAGATAGATGTTCATGGGTTTTAGATATGTATAGCATTTTTCTTATATTTAATTCTCTAAATAGATAAAAATTCATGAAAAATAGCAATCATTTAAGAAAATTCTCCATACTTTGTGCACGACTGTTATATAACATATTCAATCTGGGAAAAATATACAAAGTGATTTTCAAACAGTTTAACATGATTTTTCAGATTTTTGTGTATTTGTTCTAACAAAAATGGAGATAAATAGAAAACAGTTTCCAAAATTCCTCAAACTTTTTGTACTAGTGTTATTAAACATATATAAGCTTTGAAAAATATAAAAGTTATTTTTTTCAATCAGTGTGACTATTTTTCTTTTTCTTTTTTCACTTAAATAATCATTAATTCATGAATAATTATTAAACAGTTAAGGTAAATTACAAAATGTTTTGTAAAATTCATACACAGTGTGCATAATCTGGAAAAAATACTAAAGGTGATTTTTATGTACTGGAGTCCAATTTTGTTGATTTATTTGTATTTAATCTTAGGAAAATAGAATAAAAATATCTTACAGACAAGAAAAACCATCCAAATTTTTATATAGTATCCTATTATAATATAAGATGTTCTGGTAAAGTTTCATAATTTTTGGTTAAGTGTAGCTATTTTTCATCAATTTCATTCGTTAAACATTCGGTAAATCAGGAAAAATATGAAATTGTCTTGGAAAAATCTGGGAAGTTTTTCATGGAGTCTTTATAATGTCTAGAAGATGAGAAAATTATAAAATATGTTTTGGAAATTATAACTGTATTTTTCTATTTATTTCTCTTCAACAAAAATAAATTAGAAATCAACAGATTACAGCCGTAGAAACTCATGCAACTTCATGTAAAATCTTTACTCAGTGCATAGGTGATATTCAAAATTTACCAGAATTTATTGACCGGCAAAAGTATTTTATATGAATTATTGCTCTATTTTATTGCAAAAATAACAATAAATCGAGAAAAATGATTTATTTTCTGAAAATTTCCAGATCATCTTTTTTTGTTGTCTGGGTTCTGGGAAAAAGTTGGATTTGAGCAGAAAAGAAGGTTTAGATATTTATTTGTGAATAAATCTTTTATGACATATTTGAAAGATTTTTAACAACATACTTTGATCATCAAGCATCTAAGCTTGAAGATCATCACATGCATGTTGGTTTTTGGTTGAAAAGTGTTTATGGAGAAGAAAAATGCAAGAGAACTTGATATTTTTGAAAGAAAAGTGAACAAATGTAAGAAAATGATTTTACCTTGAAGATCAACTTCAAATGATGAATATTCTTGAGTAAAATGAGGGATATTTGCTGGAAATTTCGTGGGTTTTGGAGCTAATTAATAGAGGTAAAGAGTGGGGGTTTTAGAGAGAAGAAAATATAGAAAAGAGAGATTCTATCTCTCTGGATAGCTCATCTCTCTCGTCATCTCTTTGGGGTTATACTCCACCAAAATCGTGCATTAAATTACTGAGATTCTTACAAGCTCATGAAGAATTTACTGTAATAATCTCTCCCACAGATTTGGCTTCTATGTTCGTTATTTTGAGAGAAAATGAAGAGGGAGGTTTTTAGAGAGAGAAAGAGATAGGTAGAGTGAATGATTGATCAAAATGATGGATATTGGGAAGGATAAATGAGGGAGATAGAGGGATTCCGATTTTGAGGGAGTGAGAGGAGATTTATTTTTATTTTATTTATTTATTTTGTATTAATCCCTAAATTTTTATATAATTTCTTTCAATTTATATAAAATGTTTATTTTATATAAATTTTGTTCATAACTCTTAGATCTTTAGCTTATAAAGTTAAGGTTAATGTTAATGAAATAAATTAATTTCCTTGATTATATTTTCACATTTTAAGTATTTTAATTTGACATTATAGAGTTTATAAAAATTTCCATGGGATTTTAATATAAAACTTCATAAATTTAAGTTTTTAGGACTTTTAGAGTTTTGAGGAATTTTGTAAATCTTTGGATATCAAAATAAATTGAATCTTTGAGACTTCAAACAATTTTAGAATTTCATAACTCTAATTCAAGTTAGAAATAATGTTTGTAATTTATTTTTGTCGGTTTATTGGCATTTCTATGTAGTGATTCCGAGATTCAAGCGAAATTGAGGTATCAAGTATACTTGTCCTAGTTTTCAACTTTGGCTTAAGTTTCTATGAGACTTTGAACTAATTTCTACTTCTAGGTCAAGTGCATTATGTGTGTGTATGATTCATGAAAGGTGTTCAAGTCAAGGAATGGCCCGAATTTGAATAGGTGTTACAGTTAAAGTAACTATAGAAGTCACGTATCAATGTGAAATCTAAGTACACTATCCATCGTTTCTAACTGTTTCCAAGTTTCTAGTAGTTTATAGCATAGCTCCTAGTTAAAAAGTCTAGTATGTGTTGTGCCTATATGTGCAACTAAGTTTATTCAAATCTAGAAGTGTCCCAAATTTTGACGCTTGTCACAGAGCCCGAGAGCAGGAGATTTGTTTGGAGCACATTGGGAAGAGGGGTATTATGTGGGAGGTCTACGGACAAGGTCCCACAGGATGGTTATTCAGCATTGTCAGGATTTAATGGTTCTAGTAACCGTTATTGATTAGCGGATGAAAGCGCCAAGGGGAAGTAGCTTGTTGCTGAGGTAGTAGTTGGAGCATCTATCTTTTGGTCTTCAAGATTTGAGTGGGGATCATTCAAGCATTAGGTATTGTCGGTTCACCGGGATTCAGGAAGTGTTCATCTAGTTCTTAGAATTGGGTGATCATTTGGGATTGGCTATTAATGGAGCGCTAGTTGGAAAGAGTTGGTTGTTGTCGGATCGATTGTTGGAAAGTGATAATGGTTAGGAATTCCCAAATTTTCATGTATTGTGAAGACTTAGTCGAATCTAAGTGGGGGAGAATCTTCCCGGAATGTAGAAGCGGGAGCGGTTTTGAAACGGGGATAAGTTTCGCATCCCCGTCAGGGAGAAAGGAGGTCCAAATGGTCGTTTGGTTTGAAGGTTGTGTGAGTTTGGAGTTCAGTAAAAACTCCCTAGCATGTGGAGTGCGCCATCTTGGTGCTTGATAGCAGAAATTGGGGAATCGGGTTGGGGTTCTAGTCATGAATTGAGTTCAGCTCGGGTGTTCGGTCGAGTGTGTGCTCAACTCTGCGGTTTTTGGGTTGATAGATTAAGGTTAGGGTATCAGGTTACGGTTGTGTTAGGGCGAAAGTGTTGTAAGACTACGGGGGTAACCGTAACATTCACGAATTCTTTCAGATGATTAGGTCAGGGTGGAGCAGTTCCTAAGATTGTGGGTAGGCCACGGCATGGATGGAATCAGGAAACGGAAGGTCGTTGGGGGCCGGCCACGATGTAAGACTATAGTTTTCTGGTAGTGTTCACTTTTCGTATCTGATTCAATGGCGACAGGTTGTCAGACTATTATGGTCGGATGGACCAGAAGGATTGATGGAGCCATAAGTGGCGATATAGCTAGGGCAGTTATTGCTAGTCGAAGTTTCCTTCGGGAATCGCGCGGAGCGACTGTAAGATCGCTCGTTGGTTCAGCAACTGGGCAGAAATCCAGTATTCCAGATGAGTTTTCTATCAAGTATAAGTGTACTGCAAGGAAACTTGGTCTATGATTATGCTTTCTGGTGAGAACCTCTAGTTATCATAAATTGGATAGTCATTTTAAGGGATAAGTGGAATGGAAATGGCAATGGTTCAGTATGTGCGGTCTGTCAGGGAGTCAGACCATCTCAAGATTTTAGGATTCAGATTGAGTAATGTGCTTATGTTGCAAGGAATGTGTTCACCTTTAGATTGTAGAGCCCTATGAGGGTTGCTTTTGATTGCCTAGGAAAGGTTGGGAGTATGCACGGGATTGTGGCCTCGTAGTTCAAGTTGTCTGGCGTGTAAGGTATGATAAGAAACGATTTTGAGGACAAAATCAAATTTAAGTTGGGGAGAGTTGTAACATTCCGAATAAAATAGAATAATTAAATAATAAACCCAGAACCCCGAGAAATAATTTTTATTATCCTTTTATATTATTATAGTCCAAAAATCAAAATAACAATTTGATTGGGTGTTGGTTTCGGGAAGCCAAATGACAAGAATTAAATCTCTGGGGGTTAAAGTGTAATTTCGGGATCTATTTTGAAAAGGATTTCAGAAGTCGGGGTGTGTTTGGTATCATTTGGACTTAATATGAAAGGATTTTGGATGGCTGGGGCTAAAAGGGTAAATTATGTACCTAAGTTGAAAAGAATTTTTCAAGCAGGGGCTGCTTGGTAAAAATTCGGACTTTATTTGTAAGGGTTTTCAGAAGGAGGGGTTTAAATGGTAAATTAACGACTCAATTTGAAAGAAGAAGGGAAGGAGGGACTGGAAGCGTAATTATGGGAAAAAGGTTTGAATGTGGACGGGGTTTATAACCCTTTCATTCCCTAACCCTAACCCTAAAAGTGGCACTCACCTCAGTCGCCACCCTACACCTTCACTCCCTCCAGTCGCCACTCTTGTCACCGTCGAAGAACACTAGAACGCCCATCGTCAACCCTACTGCCGGAGTGATGTTGTGAACGGCAAGGATCTTCATGTGGGTCGCCGGAAAACCATGAGGCGAGGTTGATGTTGCTGTACTCGGTAGCTTTCGCACTACCATCTTCCTTCTCCATTCTTTCCGGCGCCGCTACCCGCTACTGTTGAAGTCGCATCCACATCCGCTGAAGCTCCTGCTGCCAGCAACAACGAGGACTACCGGGAAGCGAAGTTCCGCGTGTTGCTGCCACCCTTTGCTCGTTAGACTGCCTTACAATCGTCGCCGCCACCACCCCGCTGTACTCTCCTTTTTCTGTTTTGTTGTCTCGCGTCGCATCCGCTCTGAGTAGCGGACAATTTTACTCCGGCTAGCATATGCCACCGAGAGTGAGTGACTGCGTGATGTATGCTTCATGTGCGTGCGTAGCTACTGTAAGCACTCTCTCTCTCTCTCTCTCTCTCTCTCTCTCTCTCTCTCTCTCTCTCTTTCTCTCTCTCTCTCTCTCTCTCTCTCTCTCTTTCTCTCTCTCTTCTCCATGCTTTCTGGAAGTCACAGTTTCCGACCGCTACCGTCTGCTGTCGTTAGTCGCCGCTGATTGTCGCTGCTACCCGCCATTTTATGTTACCAGCGCCGTCGTACGCCACCAGGTGGGTGGCTGGGTCTATTTCACGAACAGAAGCACGTGTGTGTGTGGTTCTTGGCCGGAAATCACAAGAGGGCCACCACCACCACCGACCACCACCTGCCTCCATAGGGCGGCTGTATGTGTGTGGGTGTTATTTTATGTGGTGGTTGCCACCTCACGCCGCCACTCTGCCGCCACCTTGGGTGGCTGTGTGCTTTGTGTGTTTGATTGTTATTTTGGTATGCTTGGAATTTTTTTTAGACAAAAATCATAACCACCACCGCGAGGTGGTCGCCGCCACCGTGAGCCGTCATTGACCACCACTACCCGAGGTGGTAGTGGGTGGTGCTCGACTTGTTTAATGGGCCCAATGAAGCCCTAATTGACCTAAAAGCCCAACCATTTGACTATTGAGCTAGTATTTGGGTTGGAAACCCTAATGTGATGAAACCCTGATTTTGGGGATTGATCGGGACCCGCACTGGAATTATTTACTAATCATAAAATATTAATTAATAATCATTTAAATTAACCTAAGGCAATATTGGACTTAATTGATTAAGTCCTTAATGGGTTAAGTAGGAACACTTAACCCTAATTGGCATTTCATGTGAAAATGCTGATTTCACTTAGGCCTTGAGTTGGGCGTTTCTATTGGGCTTTGGCGATTGGGCTATTGATGGGCTATCCAAGAGCAAGTAAATGGACTAAAATAATTGGATGTGCTTTAGGGTAAGGCCCATCTGAGGGACTTGGGCCCACTTTGGAAAGTTGGGCCATATGTGGGCCATAATTGAGCCTTTATGATTTTAAGATATTGGACCATTGGAATGCCAAGTGTTTAGACCAGAATAGGTGGTTGGGCCTTAAGGTAAGGCCCATGTGAAGGGTTGGGCCCAATTTCGAAAATTGGGTCATATGTTGGGCTTTGGTCCATTGGTTGACTATTGGGCCTTTGGAGTGTGAGTTCGGCCTTGGGCTTGGAACACAATTATTAATTGGGTATTGTTTGATGTTGACAGTTCGGGAAGTTGTCAACCAGCAGCTGGAGTTTTATCCGTGGGATTTCAGCAGTGCCAGGTGAGTTCTCCTCACTATACTGATAGTGTCTACGACACTAGGTCGGTGCCTTTGGATTTTTATCCTGGATTTAGTATGTTGTTATACATTCATGATCTACTAGATCGGTACCCTGGTAATTAGGGTGTTGTTATGCTGTTATGATCTGTTAGATTGGTATCTTGGTGTAACATCCCGAATCCTAAGTGATTTATTGGGTGTATTTATTTTTGAGATTTACTGAGTGACTCGACGAGTTATGAGCCCAACTTGTCGAGTAGAGTTGGGATGGCCACGTGGGATTAATGAATGGACTCGACGAGTCAGAGAGCCGACTCGCCGAGTTGGTGTTGTGTAATGAAACCCTAATTCCCGAGATTGGGGCCTATATAAGAGAACTTATGTCCTCATTTCCGCCTCACCAGCTACCTTACATCCTTGAGAGAAACCCTAATCCTCTATTTGAGATAGATATTGAGAGAGAATCTAATCTTGAGGTTTTTAGTGCATCATTTGATAAGAAGAGAAGGATATCAAGCAAAGAGCAAGAAGGGGGCTGTTGGATCCAATGATATTTCGTCCAGATCTCCTGAGGAAGGTAAAAATTCTACACCTTTCTCATTATATTAGCTAGATCTCATGTGTGTGGAGGTTAGGGCTTTTTACCACCTTTTATTAAGGACTTGACTAGAATGAGTTATCAAGAAGTCTAGATCTCAGATCTGGACCTTGTGAGGTCCCTAGAGTCCAAAGGTCCCAACTTTATTCATCCATATGAGGGTTATTGTGCTTAACACATCATGAAGAGCATGTATTCGCATTTTGGAGAAAAAATACCATGCATGGACGTAAAGATCAAAGTTTTACGTGAAAATCGAGTCTTGGGATGCTAGATCTAGAGTTTGGAGTGGTAGATCTGTTTTTAAACGTCAGAATGAGAACTCAGATTGCAGGGACGCACCGAGTTCATGAACTGACTCGACGAGTCGGTTAGGGTTTGTCCCGATGAGCTTGATCATGCGATAACTCGGCGAGTTGGTGGGTCAACTCGACGAGTTGAGCTGGACTTTCATGAGACTTCTGAGGAAACGAGGGGACTCGACGAGTTCCATATATACACTCGATGAGTTGGGGTCAACATGGACTGTTGACTCGAGTTTGACTTCTGTTGACTTTAGGGTTTGGTCAAATATGAGTAACTAAGACCATGGTGGGGTAAAATGGTCTTTCACCCATTTCAAGAGCCAGAGAGAGAAAGAATAATCTTTGGCTATTTAGAGTCGTGAATAGATTATTAATTCGAGATATTTATCCTATGTGATAGGTGGGGGCTAATTCGAGATTCGTGTGCGAGGTTACTCATTTGCGTGCTTACAAGGTGAGTCTTCTCACTATACTTACCTGAGTGGTAATTTCTGTGTGACCGGAGGGTCTTTACTGAGATACAGGACCGGAGGGTCCAACCTGAGTTGTTTGACCAGAGGGTCTTATTACCTTATTGACCAGAGGGTCCTATTTGTTTATACTGTGATATATGTTAGTAGTAATATGTGACATCATGCATACTGTCTTTGTGACTTATGCTATCATCTTATTCTGTGTATATACTGGGTTATGATTTGAGGGCCCTATGTGCTTATATTGAGTAATGTGATATCCTGCATTATGTTTATGTGATTTATGTTGTGTATTATTCTGAGCTTACCGAGTTAGTGTTGGGTTTTGGTATAAACAACATCCTATGGTGCACATACAACCCTAAATACCTTGGATCTATGTTTTCACTAATTATACATGCAAAGGTGTTTTCAAGGTATTAAGACTATAACTAGCATACAAAGATGTAAACTACACAAGATACTAGTCAGTGTAACATACCTTTTCATATGGCTGGAAGTCTTGATGCATTTGGCCTTAAGAGCTTAGCCCCAATAGTGTGGAAGACTCAAATGAAGTCACAACACATCAACGATAAAGGTAGGACTTGAGAGAGAATCTTCATGCACTCTAAAACCTTCATGAACTCCAAGAACATGCACACACTAGGGTTTTCGGTTTTAGGTCATCATATATGTATTTATATGTGTTGAATTCTAAGAGTCATGGGTATAACCCAAACCCATACCCATGGGTTTTATGATCCATGGTTCATATGGTCCAACTCTTTATGTATCCATACATAAACTTGGTCCAATTATGGATCATGAGCCCAACACATATAAATATAACTAATTACCATAATTAGTCCCCATAGATTTAATTAGTATCTTTTGATCACTAAATTAATTCCAAATTAATTCTTGATCAACACTAATTAAAACATATGATTTCCTATTAATATATTAGAACTTATAATATATTAATAAATCATATATAACCTCTTCTCTCAAAAGTCCATCCTAACAAATTATCCTGATGATATGCAACCCAAATGGACCATGCTACTCTCGGGTCGAATACATACCGATAATAGTTATGGGCTTAGACATCTAATCCAACAGTCTCCCACTTGGATAAGTCTAAAATTATTATTGCGTATGACTCCAAGATCCCGACTAGCAATCGTAGCTCTTAAAAGCCGTTGTCGAACTCTAACCAAGTCAATGACATGTCCATTAGATAATGGATCATATATTCCTCCATTCTAGATATCATATGGACTGAGACATGGATTATAATCATTCTCTCTGTCCTTTTGTTGTTTCCCGATTTCCGATTTATGACGACCGACTAATTGAACAAATCAAATCAGTCCAGGCCAGGCCGAGCACTTACGTTTGTCATCACTAAATCATCGAGGGGCCCACAGATATCGCTTTTATCCCTCCAAGGGTAAAAGGAATGGATAAACTTAGACTCATATGCTTGTACTAACTACTTGTTGAATCATACACAAAGACACGTTTTATAACATCAAGTTACTGCGTACAATCAATGTACAACCAACTCATATCTCTAGTTAAATTTCACGGGTTTGACTTGTTAACTTTAACTTTGACTTGGTGACTTTGACTTTGATTTGAATTTGACGGTTGTCACAAATACCCAACTATCACCAAAATCGACATCAAGAGTAATCAATTATCCATCACCATTCGATTTCCAAACTTTATAGCTTTCGCTCCTCAAATCCTTCGAATTCACTTCAACATTCAAAGTCCCATTCCACTTCGAATTATCGATTCCAACCATCAAACTCAACAAGATGTCGACACCAAAAACATCCTTGGCCACTGAAAGTTCTGATTTTGACTTTTCATTTTAACAGTCTACAAACACCAAATTCTTTGACCTCAAACATTTTTTAGATCAAACAGACCGATTCAACATCATCATTCATCGTGCTCTTGAAACATTCAATAACATCAGTACTTTTTCAAACCATTCCATTTATCCGAAAATCCTCCAAGTATTATGAAGAACACTTGAATCAAACAATTCACGAAGAATAGTTGAATCAGAATGAATATCGGTGAAAGCCAACAAAACTCAAACTCAGTCGTTTACACGATTAGAACAATCAAGTTATATCAAACCAGTTTAGAAGAATAATCATGACTGAATCGATTTGATAAAACAAAAAAAAAATACGACTTTGATCTTGAACCAAAATCGAGATGAGTTCTTGAATCGATTTGATTTGTGGATAACGTAAAGTGAAATTCAAGTTGTAGATGTGATCGATTAACAATCTCGACTCCTCAGACAAAACCAATAGACGAAATAATGAAATCAGATACATCTATGGATTTGCTAGAACGAAAAAATAGATGTCGGATTTTGTGAAAGAATCGACAACACTACTTGATTCATGTATTTGGGCTAAGATGAAATAGCCATATGTGCGAATTGGGCTCATCCAATTCCTTCCATGAATAGTAAAATGATATTGTTTGGATTTCCAAGTCGGATGAACAAATCAATATGTTGGTTTGGGCTCAAAATTTAATCAAAACAAATTTAATGTTTGTTTTGGGCTTGATCTTAAAAAAAGTTATTGGATCAACAATGGGGTTGAAACAAATTTGATCCAATGAGGCAAATCGATCAATAATGAAAAATGCAAAATATGAATGAAAATCATGGACGTTTTGGAATCTATTTGAGAATTTGTGATACCTTTTTGACGAATCGAGTTCCATTTTCAACGAACGAATCAAATTTAGAAGATCTTGGTTCTTTTGTTGGAACGAGAAAATCTCCAATTTGAACATTGTACCATCCACTATGCATGATGTACAACTCGTTCTTCGTGTTCTTCATCAAACCAAGAACATCTTCAAAAGAACTATCAACACTTTTGGGTTTTGACTTCAAATTCAATGCAACCTTTGGAGATTGTTGCTTTGGAACCCAAATTTGTTTCCCAGATTTCGGCTTCATAACAACATTTGAATAAACCCGCTTATTTTTCTGTTTAATCTTCTTCTTCTTTTTCTTTCTCATCTTTTTGTATCTTGAAGACTTGATTTCATGAACAACCCCACTTTCCACAACTTCAACTTTGTGAGTTTGAATCGAATCTTTTGGAGTTTGATACTTGTGAATTTCTTGGATCACCGGCTTTCAATAAGGAATCATTCCTTCAAACGAATCACAAGAACACAAAATATCATCGGTTTGAACTCCAATCGAGCAAAAAACTTTTCATAATGAGAATCAACTTGAACTCCCTTTTCTTGAACATCAAGAACATCACATTGAACTCCATTGTCAAGAACTTCAACAAACTTAAGAGCAAGAAGATCGTTCGGGTTTTCAATAAGAGAAATGTATTTCTTATTAAACAAATCTCTTTCTTCTCCTTCCTTTTGATTTCTACTTTGAACTAATATGGAAAATGCAATTTTATTCAACCATACAATCTTACAAAGTGGTTGAAAAAGCAAGCTTCCATTATCATCCTTCAAATCTCCATAACCATATTACCCCATGAAATCAATTTGCTTAACACCAACCCATAAAATTGATCTTCATTGGCTTTGTATTTGATATCTTCAACAATCACAATCCAAGAATCATACGACAAATCCACCGTGATCACAAGAACTTGAAATTTTCTAGAGAGAGAAAATGATTTTGAATGGGTTTTCTAGAGAGAGAAAGTAAAATCACTTGAATTCTAGTGAAGAAAATCGAATTATGAATAGAATCAAAGATGAATTCGACTTCTAGAATCCAAAAACTCTAAAACATGAAGATAAAAGATCAAAACAAAGAATCACCAAATCTAGATTGCCACCATGGATCAATTCTTGATCAAATCAAGAACACCCGCTCTGATACCAATTGTAGTGGTGTTGATTATGATGGCATGTGCGGAATAACAAAAGATTTAGTGAATCATCATACAAACTCAAGAACACAAGGAGTAAATAATTCTTTTAAGCTCATATTAGATCTAGAAAGGATATACAAATGGGTTTGTATAAATTTCTCTCTCTAGTCTAATGCTCTCAAAGTGTTCATTACATAAAATGAGAGTCACTCACTTCCTTATAAAGGAAAGACAACCCATTACACACATACAAAGGAGTAGGCCCTCACGACATTCAAGAGTGACTTTGCACCCTAACAGATACCAGTGGGAGTCGCAAGACTCAGGGATGAGTAGAGATGATGCTTATTGGCGGATCACGGTCTGAGTTGAGCAATCGACCGATAGATGAGACGTCACCTTCTGTGACAAGAGTTGCGTCATCCCCGTATCCTGGGAAAAGCAAAAGAGATAACGAGCTTCCGGTTTTAGAGTTTGGAGGTAAACCCCGTGGGGTAGCATAGGGTTGTAACCTTTTCACAAAAGTATTTAGGCAGTAGGTTTGTTGGGAGGTATTTCTTATACCATGAGAGAGTCATTAGTGGGACTAAGATGGAAGAGAACAAGGAGGTGCCTTATTGAGGGAGGCATAGTCTTAGCAGCAGTCTCAGGTAATTAAGAGGAGTATATTGGGGCGGTGGTCGTCGTTGTCTACATTGTGTATCGACTGTGAGAGTAAGGTCCCTTGCTGTTATGATGATTCCCGCGATGTGAGGTTGGTAGAGGAATCAGAGACATGGTGTGTGATAGTGCATTATTCCAGATTAGGAGTCAGGACTAATTCGGAACAGTTGGGGTATCCAGCGGTGTGTCGGTTTGAGGCTTCGAGATGACTAGAGGCAGTCACGTTGGGAGGATTCTGAGATTTTTATCTGAGTTACGGGATATTTGGAGTTTCTTGGTTTCAACCGAGAAGATCATTGAGTGATCGTGTGGTACGTTACAAGAGTCAAAGTGTGATGTACCTAGTGAAACAGTCTATGGTTAGATTGTTGGTATACCAATTAGTGATGGTTCGAACCCTGAGTGGGGGAGAATTGGGTGTTATATTGAGAGGATCAGCGATCCGTTCAAGTGCGGTTAGAGAACTGGTTATGGAGATCTACAGTGCGGACACATAAGACCTGGGTTATTGGTGGAGGAGGCGAAGTGCAAGGCGAGATGATGTATGTGTATGCGCTTAAGAAAGGATAAGTGAATCCACGATAGGTGGCTGTTGATTAGAGAATTTATTGTGGCCAGGGATTTTTGCGGGTTTGCAAATGTTGAGTTCGAGGCGGGTGGGTTGCTGAGTTCAGGGTGCAATAGCTGAAATTTGCGGGTATAGGTATAGATTGTGATCTATACTCTAGGAGGGGCAGCAGTTGATTTGTCAACCAATTTCAGAGTCGGTATGAGTAGTTTCGTATGGGTGGTGAGCAGTAGAGGATGGAGCTTCGGATTTTCGGCAACGTGTTTTCAGTCGTTGACGATTCCTCCGTGTTTCAATTTGTGACATGGGAGTATTTCGGGGTTTCGATTTGCGTGAGTGGAAGATCACTGGTTGAGGCAAGACGTCGTGAGATACTGTGATGATGTACGGAGGTACCCGTGTATGATGTCCTAATTTTTGGTCATGTTAAGACTCGAATTGTAAGATGGCGAGTGGAGTACCGAGTGACTTTTGTTCCAGTGGGAATCCATCAATTAAATGTCTCTGGGGTAGGACTCTTTAAGGTTGTATCTGTGTTGATAAAAGTGCATTGTCTCTAAGAACTTACATCAGGAGTGGTGGTGCATAAGTTGGGTGAGTGTAAGCACCAATCTATGTGGAGCTGCAGAGCATGAGTTGGTAAACTCAGTGTAGTGATGATTTGATGATGAGATTATGGGGTGATAAGAGAGCAAGTGGATCCGAGTGGGAGTAATCACTTGGGATTATCAGAAAAGACCATGGAGTGAGCCCATGGAGAGTCAGTTAGCGGGAGAATGTTGTGATACTGCGGGGAGCCGTAGTACTCACTAGCCAGCGAGAGAGTGTCGTGCTACGGCGGGGAGCCGTAGTATTCACTGGTTAGCGAGAGAGTGTTGTGATACTGCGGGGAGCCATAGCATTCACGAGTCAGTGAGAGGGTGTCGTAAGTCTGCGGGGAGTCGTAGTATTTATGAGTCAATATAGGAGCGTCTTAAGACTACGGGGGGAACCGTAGCACTCAGTAGTAGATAATAGTGAATACTGTTCTGCGGGGAGTTGTAGTATTCACTAGTCAGAGTATGACGCAGAGGAGTTCTTAGGCTTGGGTAGCCTTACCACTTGAGTCTTCGGGAACCTGGTTGCCAGAACAGGGGCGAGACTAGGGTCTCCGTGATGGTCGGGAATTGTTACATTCCGGGTTGAGGAGGGATTATCGTAATCGGAAGGAATTGGAGAGATGGTGTGTGCATAAATTTGCAAATCGCAGGAATGGGTTGAGTATCAAATTAGAAATGAGTGGTTCCAGTTCTGCTGTTGAATCAGACTCTTGAGTTGAGTTTGACTGTATTATGTATTGAATAGGCAGGATGAGACTCCGTTTCAGATGAATTTCATTTTTGAGGTAATGGCTTCCATCTGTCGTTTTGATCTGAGTGGGTGGGTTCGTTGGTTTGGGAAGGGCTACTAGGCGCATTGATCTAGCAAGTGGAGGACGACAAAGGTCGGAGGTGAGGCAGCATCAGATGGGATTGTAGTGTTCGCTGGAGGTAAGGCGAACTTTGTGACTTCGTGTGTCACATGATGGGCTGAGATAACTATCATGAGAATTGGGATTGTAAAGTCGTTCTCTTGAATGTGCAAGGTGTAGTCCTTGGAGGCTCATCTCTTGGGTCGGGAGCTGACCTGGTGCTCAGTTTTGGGCAGGGACATTTGAGAGGAAGCTGGGGCTTGCGATTAAGATGTCAGAGGATGGTACCGAGTGAGTATGATCATTTTTCGATGTCCGAGGACAGAGTATTGAGGTTCATGTTTGGATGGGTTATGATAACAATGCAGGTGGTGAATCTTGGTGAGAATATGACCCTTCCATTCCGTTTGGGTTACGATTTGAATCGATTAGTATGTCTGACAAGAGTGGCCAGCAACCAATTATTGGTCTATCGGCATGTTCCCATCATTCGGAACAAGGTAATTCGGGTTGGAAGTGTGTTTCCGGATATGTTATTCGATGATCGAATGACATGATGATATTTTGCATGGGCGGTCTGACAAGGAGACAGACCACTATAGTTTCCGAACTCGGGAGAGTCAGAGCTGACTCGACAAAGGGGGCCCGTCCTTCTTCGGAAATGGGAGTTCTTGTTAGGTTTTGGGTGTTTTGGGAGGGAGATTGTTGTGCGATATGAAATATTCGATGGTGTATCTTGGGTTGTCGGTGTCGACTTATGTGCTGTTGCGAAGCGATTCGAGGGAGAAATCTAATTCAAGTGGGGGAGAATTGTAACATCCCGAATCCAAAGTATTTTATTGGGTGTGTTTATTTTTGAGATTTATTGAGTGATTCAACGAGTTTTGAGCCCAACTCGTCGAGTAGAGTCGGGATGGCCACGTGGGATTAATGAATGGACTTGACGAGTCAGAGAGCCGACTCGCTGAGTTGGTGCTGTGTAATGATACCCTAATTTCCCAAGATTGGGGCCTATATAAGAGAACTTATGTGCTCATTTCCGCCTCACCAGCTACCTTACATCCTTGAGAGAAATCCTGATCGCCCATTTGAGCTAGAGAGTGAGAGAGAAGCTGTGACAACCCAAAACTTCTTTCGTCCAAAACGTTAAAAATAAATCAATTTGGAAATTATTACTGCTCTTGCCGTCATTATTTTGAGCTTAATTAAATATTCTAAGCTCGATCCAATCGAAGTTTGGGTCCAAGAATGAGTTTTTCCAAGTCAAAGCGTAGCATCCGGGCCAAACACCCCTTCGAGAGGAGTTTACGGCCGCAAACTCGAGTTTACGGCCGTAAACCCCCCACTCCACCCCTTGGCCGAAAACCCACCCCTATATAAAGGATGAGTGGCCTTCATTTCAAGCTTTAAGCACTCAAAGGACTTTCTCTCTCTACTCTCTCTCTCTCTCTACAATTTTTGAGTTTTGCTCAAGGATCTTCAAAATGTAAGTGATTCTTCACTTCTACGGTGTTTCAATCCCTTTTCTAGTGATGAATCCATGTTTCATCTCATAAATTTCATCTTTTTCTAGATCTTCTCTCTCACCAAGAACACACACTAGTTCTTGGTGGCTAAAAACCTCATTCCAAGCCTCTTGCAGTAAGTAACTACTCCCTACGCTTGTTATCTACTAGGAATCATTTGTTTTCACTTAGAAATCGACCCGAAAAACATGAACACGAAATGGGTTTATGGCCGTAATCCCTTCAATGGCCGTAAACTCCATTTTTGATCGATTATTGGCCTTTAAGCTCTTCCTTGAGTTGGGCACAAGGCTTAGAACACTTTCAAGAGACTAGAAAGGACCTTGAAACACCGAAAATGGCACCTTTCACCAAGTGTTTACGGCCGTAAAGACATGGGCCGTAAACCCACAGGTCGTAAACCCATGGGCCGTAAACCCATGGACCGCAAACACTTGGGCCGCAAACTCGTGGGCCGTAAACCCTATTGGGCCGCAAACCCCTGACTGTACACTCCTGATTACGGCCGCAAACTCCCCATCTTCAATCTCGTGTGATTATAACACTTAGTTTCAAGTGTTTCCTAGTCACTAAGGTGGTTTCCTTCCATAACAAATAGTGTTATGTCCTCATCTAATACATATATGTGTTACCATATGTTAATAGGATCCACTTGCGTACAAAACATCAGTTGACACTCAGCATCCACACCGACCTTACGCTCGGGTCTTACGTCAAACAGTGAGTTCATACCCCTACATTTTCCATGTTTTTAATGTTTTCAGGGGGGAATACAAGCTAAACACAAATGTTTTGAATAGTATAAAACTTATGCAATTCTCATACTTTAACCTTTTTGTACTGTGTTGAGCATAAGGGGCGTTTTTACTAAAATTGCATTAGTTTTCCGGACACGCTATTCACTACGTTATACATGCAAACTATAATCGGTATAGTTTAGGATTTTATAAACATAACAAGTACAGGAACTTTCACTACTAAACATATGCACTTAGACAGAAATAGTTTATAGTTTACATCATTACTTTATCATGGTATTCACAACTGTAATTATCACTACATACGGTATACATACGGATTTTCACTATGGGAGAACGCTACTACATTACATGTAAACTAGATTGTACGATACTGTGAGGCGCTACTTCAATACTGTACCCTTAGGTGTACAGGGATAAATCCTATCATAGTATAACCAGAGTCTACTGGAGGGAGAGCGTGAGATTTGTGAATAGATCTATTCGGGACTGACAATCCCACACCTGAACTGCTAGCTACAGTTAGGTGGGCACGCCTGGGGTGTACAAATGTCATTTAACTCGACGCCTGAAGAACGTTGGAAAGGTCTCTAGTCATATCAAGCATGGTTATACGACTCACATTATGTATAAATCACCTTTAGTTTACAACCTGGCACTCTTCGACGGTTTTATTTATACTAAATAGAACTAATACACACTACAACTGGAGAACTTTCAGGGTTTTCAAACAGAACTGAACATATAATGATTTCACGTACGAAATACTTATACATCATGATTAGCATTAGCTAGTCACATGAAGTATTATTTTCGCACATCACTACAGTTTTCAGTAACAAACATTCACGGTTTCATACAGAATTGAGAACACTACATTTTCATTAAAGAAAATATCGGATTTTCTTGAAACTATACAAACACTTTTACAAGCTCATAAATAAGTTTTCAATACAAACTACCGCTTATGAACTCACCAGCTTTATGCTGATATTCTTTCAAACTGCTTGTATTCTCAGGAAATCAGTAGACAGGTACCTGCTGGATTTTTGAGGAGTTGGAGCAATAAGAGTTTTATGCTTATATTCATACAAATTATTTGATGTAATTCAAATAAGTTTCAGACAAACTCCAAATTGATGTAAACATTTTTACTTTGGTATTCACTGTAATGGTTGTGTTG
Source organism: Lactuca virosa (assembly GCF_052849685.1). NCBI lineage: Eukaryota > Viridiplantae > Streptophyta > Magnoliopsida > Asterales > Asteraceae > Lactuca > Lactuca virosa. The sequence continues at coordinate 361,147,653 of NC_136433.1, read as the reverse complement.
CTATGATTGCTATTATATACTGGTTGTGATGCTATACATGATGTCCTCCACCCCAGAACGTTTCCGCCATTTTGGTTTTGGGGTGTGACAGATTGGTATCAGATCCCTTATTTATAGCAAACTAGATACCGAACCTTACGTGGTATACAACTATAAACACTAAGGGGCCTAAGTGCTCTAAACTAAAAGTATATTTTCAAAATATAAAGTATTTTGTAACAAGTATACTAGTATGCATACATAATAGAACCAGAGTCATAGATAGAACGAAACAAAAGTATTCGGATGTTGGGACGCTGCGGTTAAGCCTGGGCAGTTATGTAATCATGTCTAGGGTCAATATAGCCTGATCAACTATATTCATTCGAGACGTGACCAACATGTGCTTGGAAGTGACTGTGGTGTTACAGCAAGCCTAAAACTTACCAAGAACAAAAACATCTGACATAAAATACTATAGGAGTATTTTAGCTAGAGCCAAATTCAGTATACAGATTCATTCCAAGTGTTGATACCACTTTCTTCTTAAGCGATAACTTACTTGCGTTAGTAACCTTTCTGTGCTTATCGCTCCGTAGTATACTTTTATTATCAGGATGAGATATATCTTGTTTTATATATATCTCGAGGACTTACCATCCTCTTCTTCCTGATTGTTTCTAGAACAAGATGCCTCCCCGACCAAGACCCATCAGAAGAAACGACGACACTCCACCACCACCACCACCCCCTCAGTTCGATCCCGTCATGTTCCAGGCAGCAGTTACCGCCGTTGTAACCGCAGCAATGGCACAAGTGAACTCTGGTGGGGCTGGAGGTGGAACCAACCCCCAGCAGCAAGACGGAATCCAGGGACATCAAAAGGAGTGTTCCTACAAGGACTTCATGACCGCAAAACCCAAGCCCTTCGACAGAAATGGAGGTGTTATCGCTCTAACTCGATGGTTCGAGAAGATTGAATCCATCTTCAAAATTTTCGCCTGTTCCGAAGCCAACAAGGTGAAGTTCGCCGCCTGCACCTTCACCGACAGAGCCTTGACCTAGTGGAATGGTCGAGTCAAAACCCTAACCCTGCCAGTGGCTAATGCCATGGGTTGGGAAAGACTGAAGGAGCTCATGCTTGCGGAGTACTACCCGAGGGGCGATGTGCAGAAGTTGGAACACGAACTCTGGAACTTGAAGATGAAGGGTTCCGACATCGTTGCCTACACCGCTAGATTCTGTGATCTGGCTCTCCTCTGTCCGGGAATGGTCACCCCGAAAAGCAAGAAAATCGAGAGGTACATCTGGGGACTGACACAACCAACCAAAGGGAATGCCTTGGCTGCTAGACCGATTACATTTGAAAGCGCCAAGGATCTGGCACAGACTCTGATCGATCATGGAATCGATCTGGATGAGGTGGCAGCTGTCTCCGAGCCACAAAATGAGAGTGGTGGGAAGAAGAAGAAGTTTGGTAACAAACGGAAGGGTCGGTCTTCGCAGGAGCCCTCCAAGAAGCAACAAACAGTGGTTGTTCATGCTGCTACTACTCCTACTGCTGCTCCCACTGATGTTCAAACCACCTAAGCTCCTACCGGTGGCTATGCTGGAAACCTACCTCTGTGAAACAAGTGTAACTTCCATCATCACGGACCCTGCCGTGAATTGAAATGCAAAAAATGTGGAAATAAAGGACACACAGCTCGATACTGCAAGACACCGGCTCAACCAACCAACCAGGCTCCGGGAGCGGGCACTGGTCAAGCTTGTTATGGATGTGGAGAGGCTGGGCATTTCAGGAGAAACTGCCCCAAGGCAACAACTGGTGGCAATATAATAAGAGTTCTGGTGATGGGCCAGGAGGAAGCAGTCGCTGATCCTACCGTTGTTACGGGTACGTTCCTCCTTGACAACTCTTATGCATGCATTCTCTTCGATTCTGGTGTGGAGAGGAGGTTTGTTAGTCATGCATTCAAACATCTAATCAAATGTAAATCCCAACCTCTAACCGAAACATTTACCGTCGAGATGGCTAACGGAAAGAAGGAGAGCACTAACGACATATTCATAGGCTGTACTCTTACCCTAGACAATTATTCCTTTCCCATCGATCTTATGCCGGTATCCATCAAGAATTTCGATGTCATTATCGGCATGGACTGGTTGAGCTCCAATCATGCTGATATTCTTTGTTTCGAGAAAGCTATCAGTCTCAATCTTCCCTCCGGTGAAGCCCTCATGATTTACGGAGATAAGTCTAGCTCGAACCTTCGTATTATTTCATGCATCAAGGCCCAAAAGCATCTGCGGAAGGAATGCCATGCATTCTTAGCTCACGTTGTTGATGAGACGCAAAAAGTTAAAGACCTCGAGAGTCTCCCCGAAGTGTACAACTTTCCTGACATCTTCCCCGAAGACCTCCCAGGAATCCCTCCCGAGTGCCAAGTCGAGTTTCGTATCGACTTAATCCCCGGAGCTACTCCTGTAGCTAAATCTCCTTATCGTTTAGCACCGGCAAAAATGCAAGAGCTATACAGCCAGCTCAATGAGTTAATCAGCAAGGGATTTATAAGACCGAGTTCCTCACCTTGGGGAGCTCCGATCTTATTCGTGAAAAAGAAAGATGGATCCTTTCAGATGTGTATTGATTACCGAGAGTTGAATAAGCTGACCATCAAGAACCGTTATCCCCTAAGATCAGGGTATCATCAGTTGCGGGTTCACGAGAGTGATGTGCCCAAGACAGCATTCCGAACTCGCTATGGACACTACGAGTTTGTAGTAATGCCCTTTGGTCTGACCAACGCACCGACAGTATTCATGGACCTGATGAATCGGGTGTGCCGCCCTTTCTTAGACAAGTTCGTGATTGTGTTCATCGACGATATACTTGTCTGTTCGCGGAGTGAGGATGATCATAAACAGCACTTAAGGCAGGCGTTGGAAACATTAAGGGCAGAAAAGCTATACGTGAAATTTTCGAAGTGCTAATTCTGGATCAGGAGGGTAAATTTCCTTGGACACGTGATTAGCAAGGAAGGAATACACGTGGACCCTTCCAAGATCAAAGCAATTGAGAACTGGTCTGCACCAAAGACACCCACAGAAATCTAGCAATTCTTGGGTCTCGCGGGCTATTATCACAGGTTCATCCAAAACTTCTCCAGAATCGCTAAGCCTTTAACTACCCTGACACAGAAAGGTGTAACCTTCAGTTGGGGAGCCAAGCAAGACACTGCATTTCAAACATTGAAGCAGGCCCTATGCAACGCACCTATCTTGTCCCTGCCCGAAGGGACGGAGGACTTGGTTGTCTAGTGTGATGCATCCAATCAGGGCCTAGGCTGTGTGCTCATGCAAAGAGGAAAGGTTATCGCCTACGCCTCGAGGCAGTTGAAAACACACGAGGTCAATTACACAACTCACTATCTAGAGTTGGGAGCAGTGGTCTTTGCGTTAAAGATCTGGAGACACTATCTCTATGGAACCAAGTGCACTATTTTCACCGACCATAAGAGTTTGCAGCACATCTTCGATCAGAAGGAGCTAAACATGAGGCAACGGCGATGGGTAGAGTTACTCAATGACTACGAGTGCGAAATTCGCTACCATCCCGGCAAGGCCAACGTGGTAGCAGATGCCCTCAGTCGGAAGGAGCATTTCGGGTGAAAGGTGAAAGCATTAACGATGACTATTCATTCCCATTTATCCGCGCAAATCAGAGAGGCTCAGCTGCAAGCCTTGAAACCAAAGAAAGTGGTGGATGAAGCCTTGCGGGGAATGGACAAGAACTTGGAGATCAAGGGAGACGGAGTGTACTATTTTATGAACCAGATCTGGACCCCAAAGTTCAGCGGGTACAGAGAGGTTATCATGAATGAAGCTCACAAGACTAAATACTCCGTTCACCCAGGTTCAGATAAGATGTATCTGGATCTCAAACAACTATATTGATGGCCGAACATGAAAGCAGAAATTGCTACCTTCGTGGGCAAGTGCCTGACTTGTGCCAAGGTAAAAGTAGAATATCAAAGGCCTTCAGGTTTGCTTCAGCAGCCGGAAATACCTGAGTGGAAGTGGGAAATGATCACCATGGATTTTATCACCAAGTTACCCAGATCTCCGAGTGGGCACGACACCATCTGGGTGATTGTCGATCGGTTGACTAAATCCGCCCACTTCCTGCTAATCAAGGAAAAATTCAAAATGGAGAGACTCACGCAGATCTACATCTGAGAAATAGTTCGCCTTAATGGGGTACCTATATCCATTATCTCTGATCGAGATAGCAGGTTCACCTAAAGATTTTGGCAATCGCTACACAAGGCTCTTGGAACTAAGCTGGATATGAGCACGGCTTATCATCCACAGACGGATGGACAGAGTGAGAGAACAATTCAGACATTGGAAGATATGTTGAGAGCCTGTGTCATTGACTTTGGCACGTTATGGGACGCTCACCTTCCTCTAGTCGAGTTTTCCTACAACAACAGCTACCATACCAGCATCAAGGCTGCGCCGTTTGAAGCCCTCTATGGCCGTAAGTGCAGATCCCCTCTGTGCTGGGCTGAGGTGGGTGACACGCAGCTAGCCAGGGGTCAAGTCCCCGACAGTACTCTCACTGATCCTGAGATCATCTGAGAGACAACTGAAAAGATTGTACAAATCCGGGAACGACTGAAAGCCACCCGAGATAGACAAAAGAGCTACGCCGATAAGAGACGAAAACCCTTGGAATTCCAGGTTGGTGATCGCGTCCTTTTGAAGGTCTCACCCTGGAAAGGCATGATACGCTTTGGAAAGCATGGAAAGCTAAACCCAAGGTACATTGGACCGTTTGAGATCCTTGCTAGGATCGGTCCCGTAGCATACAAACTCCAGTTACCATAGGAACTCAGCAACATCCATACTGTCTTCCATGTATCGCACCTAAAGAAGTGTCTGTCCGATGAGACACTTGTAATTCCTCTTGACGAGATTGAAATCAACGAGAACCTCAACTTCATGGAAGAACCGGTCGAAATCATGGACAGAGAGATCAAACGAATGAAACAAAGTCGCATCCCGATAGTGAAGGTTCGCTGGAGTGCCAAGCGGGGACCTGAATTCACTTGGGAGCGCGAGGATCAAATGAAACAGAAGTATTCGCATCTCTTTCCTAATTCATGATTTGTATTCAATATTCGAATTTCGGGACGAAATTCCCTCTAACGGGGGGATGATGTGACAACCCGAAACTTCTTTCGTCCAAAACGTTAAAAATAAATCAATTTGGAAATTATTACTGCTCTTGCCGTCATTATTTTGAGCATAATTAAATATTCTAAGCTCGATCCAATCGAAGTTTGGGTCCAAGAATGAGTTTTTCCAAGTCAAAGCGTAGCATCCGGGCCAAACACCCCTTCGAGAGGAGTTTACGGCCGCAAACTCGAGTTTACGGCCGTAAACCCCCACTCCACCCCTTGGCCGAAAACTCACCCCTATATAAAGGATGAGTGACCTTCATTTCAAGCTTTAAGCACTCAAAGGACTTTCTCTCTCTACTCTCTCTCTCTACAATTTTTGAGTTTTGCTCAAGGATCTTCAAAATGTAAGTGATTCTTCACTTCTACGGTGTTTCAATCCCTTTTCTAGTGATGAATCCATGTTTCATCTCATAAATTTCATCTTTTTCTAGATCTTCTCTCTCACCAAGAACACACACTAGTTCTTGGTGGCTAAAACCTCATTCCAAGCCTCTTGCAGTAAGTAACTACTCCCTATGCTTGTTATCTACTAGGAATCACTTGTTTTCACTTAGAAATCGACCTGAAAAACATGAACACGAAATGGGTTTACGGCCGTAATCCCTTCAATGGCCGTAAACTCCATTTTTGATCGATTATTGGCCTTTAAGCTCTTCCTTGAGCTGGGCACAAGGCTTAGAACACTTTCAAGAGACTAGAAAGGACCTTGAAACACCGAAAATGGCACCTTTCACCAAGTGTTTACGGCCGTAAAGACATGGGCCGTAAACCCGCAGGCCGTAAACCCATGGGCCGTAAACCCATGGACCGCAAACACTTGGGCCGCAAACTCGTGGGCCGTAAACCCTGTTGGGCCGCAAACCCCTGACTGTACACTCCTGATTACGGCCGGAAACTCCCTATCTTCAATCTCGTGTGATTCTAACACTTAGTTTCAAGTGTTTCCTAGTCACTAAGGTGGTTTCCTTCCATAACAAATAGTGTTATGTCCTCATCTAATACATATATGTGTTACCATATGTTAATAGGATCCGCTTGCGTACGAAACATCAGTTGACACTCAGCATCCACACCGACCTTACGCTCGGGTCTTACGTCAAACAGTGAGTTCATACCCCTACATTTTCCATGTTTTTAATGTTTTCAGGGGGGAATACAAGCTAAACACAAATGTTTTCAATAATATAAAACTTATGCAATTCTCATACTTTAACCCTTTTGTACTGTGTTGAGCATAAGGGACGTTTTCACTAAAATTGCATTAGTTTTCCGGACACGCTATTCACTACGTTATACATGCAAACTATAATCGTATAGTTTGGGATTTTATAAACATAACAAGTACAGAAACTTTCACTACTAAACATATGCACTAAAACATAAATAGTTTACAGTTTACATCATTACTTTATCATGGTATTCATAACTGTAATTATCACTACATACGGTATACATATGGATTTTCACTATGGGAGAACGCTACTACATTACATGTAAACTAGATTGTACGATACTGTGAGGCGCTAATTCAATACTGTACCCTTAGGTGTACAGGGATAAATCCTATCATAGTATAACCTAAGTCTCCTGGAGGGAGAGCGTGAGATTTGTGAATAGATCTATTCGGGACTGACAATCTCACACCTGAACTGCTAGCTACAGTTAGGCGGGCACGCCTGGGGTGTACAAATGTCATTTAACTCGACGCCTGAAGAACGTTGGAAAGGTCTCTAGTCATATCAAGCATGGTTATACGACTCACATTATGTATAAATCACCTTTAGTTTACAACCTGGCACTCTTCAACAGTTTTATTTATACTAAATAGAACTAATACACACTACAACTGGAGAACTTTCAGGGTTTTCAAACAGAACTGAACATACAATGATTTCACGTACGAAATACTTATACATCATGATTAGCATTAGCTAGTCACATGGAGTATTATTTTCGCACATCACTACAGTTTTCAGTAACAAACATTCACGGTTTCATACAGAATTAAGAACACTACATTTTCATTAAAGAAAATATCGGATTTTCTTGAAACTATACAAACACTTTTACAAGCTCATCAATAAGTTTTCATTACAAACTACCGCTTATGAACTCACCAGCTTTATGCTGATATTCTTTCAAACTGCTTGTATTCTCAGGAAATCAGTAGACAGGTACCTGCTGGATTTTAGAGGAGTTGGAGCAATAAGAGTTTTATGCTTATATTCATACAAATTATTTGATGTAATTCAAACAAGTTTCAGACAAACTCCAAATTGATGTAAACATTTTTACTTTGGTATTCACTGTAATGGTTGTGTTGCTATGATTGCTATTATACACTGGTTGTGATGCTATACATGACGTCCTCCACCCCAGAACGTTTCTGCCATTTTGGTTTTGGGGTGTGACAGAAGCTAATCTTGAGGTTTTTAGTGCATCATTTGAGAAGAAGAGAAGGATATCAAGCAAAGAGCAAGAAGGGGGTTGTTGGATCCAGTGATATTTCGTCCAGAGCTCCTGAGGAAGGTAAAAAGTCTACACCTTTCTCATTATATTGGCTAGATCTCATGTGTGTGGACTTAAGGGCTTTTTACCACCTTTTATTTCGGACTTGAGTAGACTGAGTTATCAAGAAGTCTAGACCTCAGATCTGGACCTTGTGAGGTCCCTAGAGTCTGAATGTCCCAACTTTATTCATCCATAAGAGGGTGATTGTGCTTAACACATCATGAAGAGCATGTATTGGAATTTTGGAGAAAAAATGACATGCATGGACGTAAAGATTGAAGCTTTACGTGACAATCAAGTCTTGGGATGCAAGATCTAGAGTTTGGAGTGTTAGATTTGCTTTTAAACGTCTAAGTGAGAAATCGGATCGCAGGGACTCGCCGAGTCCATGAACTGACTCGACGAGTTGGTTAGGGTTTGTCCCGATGAGCTTGACTTCTGTTGACTTTAGGGTTTGGTCAAACATGAGTAATTAAGACCATGGAGGGGTAAAATGGTCTTTCATCCATTTCAAGAGTTAGAAAGAGAAAGAATAACCTTTGGTTATTTAGAATCGTGAATAGAGTATTAATTCGAGATATTTATCCTATGTGATAGGTGGGGGCTAATTCGAGATTCGTGTGCGAGGTTACTCATTTGTGTGCTTACAAGGTGAGTCTTCTCACTATGCTTACATGAGTGGTAATTTCTGTGTGACCGGAGGGTCTTTACTGAGATACAGGACCGGAGGGTCCAACATGAGTTGTTTGACTAGAGGGACTTATTACCTTATTGACCGGAGGGTCCTATTTGTTTATATTGTGATATGTGCCATCATGCATACTGTCTTTGTGACTTATGTTATGATGTTATTATGTGTATATATTGGGTTATGATCAGAGGATCCTATGTGCTTATATTGAGTAATGTGATATCCTGCATTATGTTTATGTGATTTATGTTGTGTATTATTTTGAGCTTACTGAGTTAGGATCAGAGGGTCCATCCGAGTTAGGACCAGAGGGTCCATCCGAGTTGTGGGACCGGAGGGTCCCACTGAGACACAATCTCCCCGGGTTGAAAGAATTTCATCCTGAAAGAATTTATATGTGCAACTAAGTTTATTCAAATCTAGAACTGTCTCAAATTTTGACGGTTGTCACAGTCTCCCCCGGTTGAAATAATTTCCTCCCGAAATTCAATTTATGACGTATTGTATTAGAAATCAACTGAATACAATTGCATAGTCTCTTTGATTATTTTGGGTTTATTTCCTCAAAGGAAGATCCCAATTCTTTAGCTATAATCAAATTAGTGTTTCTCAAATTCGAGCTCTACAATCTAGATCGTGAGAAATTTGGTTCATGGAAACATGATCCAACCATGGCGACCTAGTTGAAAAGATTATCTACTTAGATATTATCTAACTTAAAAGAGTGTTATGAGTTTTTCTGAAGCACCAACTATATTGAGTGCTAGGTCCTTATTAATTCGTAGGTCGCATTCTAAATCAACACTAAGTGTAACTTTGCCGCCCAATAAAGAAGATATTGGGAACAATTTGTTCACTTCCGGGTTGGCTACTAAATTTGGAAAATATATATTCCGAAATAAGAAGGGGTAGCACGAATGAAAGGGAAGCGATCAAGGATAAGTTCCTAAAGATACGTACTAAGGGTAGGCAACGAAGTTTTGGTACATCTCAAATGTAAAGGCTATTTAAGTCCTGTCTACCAAAGAAATTACAAAATGGCCAAATATTTCTGAAGCTATATTTACTACTACTGTTACTCTTGTTACAATAAAACCTTATTCGAAGAATAAATATATTTAGAGAGTCATTGTTGCAAATGGAGGCTATGAAAGTTTATGATAAATTAAATCACATTGTGTAGATAACATTTGAGTGTTTAGAAACGATAAGTAATCTCACTATTATCAAAATGTCTTATAATTCCAAGAAAATGAAGATACATGTGTGACAATCAAACGAAGTAGTAAAATAATATAAAGACTAATTAAGGTTAAATGTTTAAGTCATCAATAAGGGAATTTATACATAAATATTGTGATTACTCTTTTGAAAAATTGTCTAATTGTCTAAGTCAAGACAAATACAGTTTAAGAGGAGTCAGGGTATTTATGAAAACAAGTTTGAGAGTTTAGGAATTCACTGGAGATTGCAAAGTAGAATGCTATTTTAAGAAATGAGTAAAAATATACCGATCATTGTAAATAGTGCTTTCTTAATTTAGTGATCCTACAAAAACAATCATTTGAATGATAGATAACCGTAACATTTAAAACTTCTTATGTTTTTAAAGAAAAGAAGAAACATAAGAAAATGTATATTTTTTTTTTCACATATATTTTATGGATTTAGAAAACCGAAAAGAACAAGGTTAGTCACCTTGTGTATTAATTGTAAGGAAAATACAATGAAAATTACATTTTAACTCGAGTTTCCGAATTTAGAACGAAAGAGCAAATGTAAATAAGGATCACTTGTTTATAGTAGATTTCAAAATAAAAACAAAATGTATATGATAAAAGGCGTAATTGAATATATCAAAGTTGACTAATTCAAAATTATGCCTCACAGCGATACACGTATTAATCGCTTAAAACGAAAGGGTAGACTTCTAGTCTGTATGTGTACAAACATGGTACTAAGGGAAGTAAAATAAATAAATACAAAGTTAGACCATGTATTATGTTATTTTTATGGGTGTGCAAGATCTCAAATCAGATAAAGAGCATTAAATAAAGTGCGGGGGAAAGGAATGGAAGGTTGCAGCAATAATGATTGCTATTGTTAAAATTTTAAGAACAATACATATAGGTAGATTTAAAACCAGGTCGTGGTATATTTCAAACCTCAATCTTTAATGTATGTTGATGATTAAATAGACATGTGGAAGTTTAAAGTGTTTAATTGCTAAGTTTTGTTAAAAAAAATCATGAGTTATCTATTAACTTAAACTCCATTTGTGAAAAAGAAAAAACACTACAACTGGTAATTGAAAATCTGACATTTTTGACCTTTTTGAAAGGAGCCCAACAATGGCTAAAGTAGATAAGATAAAGACTCAATATATTTAGATAAATAATTATGCATTGTCGAAAGTGCGTCACTAGAAGTTTAAAAGTGAACACTAAGTTTTGCAATACTGTAAATTTTAGAAACTTTATAGATTATAAAACTAATTTGAAATTAAAATAAACAAATTAGGTTTGTTGGAAATTTAGGAATTAGAGATATCTTATAAGCATGTGTGAAGTAGAAAGTTGTATAAATATCATATTGGATTTCAAGAAAACACATTTAAGTAAAGTATAATGCCTAAATGAGAAAGAGGTCAAAAAAGTCAAAACAAAAGTGGTTTGAAGATTCGATGAAGCTTTTACCCATGTCATGAACATTGATGTCATATATTTAAGTTTTATAGAATAAAGTTTCAACACTTTTATGAAAGCAAATATTTTTAAGTTTTTCGAAAACATGACAAAATGGTAAGCAATGTTGAAAATGGTTTATATGCCCTTAAAAGCACATCTATCCATTGAAATGGATTTGAAATGAAAATGAAATAGCAAGGTTAAAACCAATATTGGTTAAATTGAGTTTTGAAGAAAACTGTTAAGTTAAAGTAACTTGTCAAAAGATTTTAGCGAGATAAATAAAACCAATGAAGTGAAATATCTTTTTGATGGAAGGAAGATTAAGAAGGAACAGGTAGATTAGTGTAGCTGATCGTACCTAAATACTAAGGCGAGTACCGATGTCTTTTATCCAAGATAAAGGACAACAAAATTGTTTGTAAAACGTTTTAGGTCTATATACAGTTCCGTGCTTTTTTTAGGGGCCTCGAGCTAAGTCTCGTAAGTTTTTGTCATAAGGGTAATGGTTTGTGCTTGAATTAGGATATTCGAAGTAAAGATTGTAACATCCTAATTTTCAAGACCAAAAATTTCATTTTTTGACATAACCATTTATAGAAACAGTTTAATACTCCCTCCGTCCCAAAATTATAGTCCATCTTTCCTTTTTGGTTTGTCCCAAAATAATAGTCCATTTCTAAAAATAAATAACATTTTTACCAAAATACCCCCTCATTATTACTTAACCAACTAAGCATTTAATGGAACATTAAATGCAAAATAAGGACAAAACTGTAATTTTATTAAATAAAGTTAGTGGTAATTAATGTTTTTCTTAATATGTGTGTTTTTTGTCTGTGGATAATAATATTAGGACGGAGGGAGTAGAAGACATCATTGAGTTACTTAAATCATAAACCATAGCCCCATGTCTCAAAAACCATATCATCAAAGTGTTGGGTTTTGAGCATTCTAACACTCCTAAGGTGTTCATGCAACCATAAATACCTTGGATCTATGTTTTCTCTATTATACATGCAAACTTGAAGTTTCCAAGGTATTACCCTAACTAGCATATAATCATATGTATTTGCATAACAAAAAACTAGATAGAATATATACCTTTTCTTGTAGTTGATTACTTGGAGCTTTAAGAGCCTAGCACCAATAATGTGAATGCCTCAATTGGAATCACAAATCACCATCAACAACTTGGAAGACTTGAGAGAGAGAGAAGAGAGAGAGAGAAAGATAGAGAGAGAGATATAATTGCTTCATAAAATCGGCCAAGCTTCATACACACACACTAGTGCCAATTTTATGTGCTAAGGACTCCTTTATATAGTATGCATGATTAGGGTAAACCCTAATACCCATGACTTTCCACATTACTTAGGATCCATGGGTTAAAAGCTCCATCGACTATCCATGGACTTCCATGTAGGCTTAACCCATCCTAAATAACATTAGCCCATACTATATGAGTCCATATTTAACTAGTTTCTTTTGATCACTAAATTAATTCCAAATTAATTCTTGATCAATACTAATTAAATAATATGATTTCATATTAATATATTAGAACTTATAATATATTAATAAATCATAAATATCCTTTTCTCATAAGTCTATCCATACAAATTGTTCTGGTGAAGTGCAACCCAAATGGACCATGTCGGGTCGGGTAAAGTACATACCAATTATAGTTTTGGACTTAGACACTAATCCAACAGTCTCCCACTTGGATAAGTCTAATAACTATTATTGAAAGTACGACTTCACAACCCAACTAGCAATCGTAGCTCTTAAAAGCCGCTGTCGAACTCTGAACAAATCAATGACACGTCCATTAGATAAGGGATCATATATTCCTCCATTCTACAAGATATTATATGGACTGAGACATGGATTATAATCATTCCCTCTATCCATTTGTTGTTTCCCGATTTCCGATTTATGACGACCAACTAATTGAAGAAAAAAAATTAGTCCAAGGTTGGCCAAGCACTTAGGGGTGTCATCACTAAATCATCGTGGGGCCCATAGATATCGCTTTTATCCCTCCAAGGGTAAAAGGAATGGATAAACTTCGACTCATATGCTTGCTGTATTTACTCATCAAATCACACACAAACATGTGTTTTATAACACCAACTTACCGGTGCGTTTTCACATAATCAATATGTAACCGACTTGTAGACTGCAACTCATATCTCTCAGTTTGAAGAATATAAGATATTATCGTCATTTCCGCCTCACCAGCTACCTTACATCCTTGAGAGAAACCCTAATCGCCCATTTGAGCTAGAGAGTGAGAGAGAAGCTAATCTTGAGGTTTTTAGTGCATCATTTTAGAAGAAGAGAAGGATATCAAGCAAAGAGCAAGAAGGGGGTTGTTGGATCCAATGATATTTCGTCCAGAGCTCCTGAGGAAGGTAAAAAGTCTACACCTTTATCATTATATTGGCTAGATCTCATGTGTGTGGAGTTTAGGGCTTTTTACCACCTTTTATTTAGGACTTGAGTAGAATGAGTTATCAAGAAGTCTACACCTCAGATCTGGACCTTGTGAGGTCCCTGGAGTCCAAAGGTCCCAACTTTATTCATCCATATGAGGGTTATTGTGCGTGACAAATCATGAAGATCATGTATTGGCATTTTGGAGAAAAAATATCATGCATGGACGTAAAGATCGAAGCTTTACGTGACAATCGAGTCTTGGGATGCTAGATCTAGAGTTTGGAGTGGTAGATTTGCTTTTAAACGTCTGAATGAGAAATTAGATTGCAGGGACTCGCCGAGTCCATGAACTGACTCGACGAGTCGGTTAGGGTTTGTCCCGATGAGCTTGATCATGCGATAACTCGGCGAGTTGGTGGATTAACTCGACGAGTTGAGCTGGACTTTCATGAGACTTCTAAGGAAACGAGGCGACTCGACGAGTTGCATATATGCACTCGACGAGTTGGGGTCAACATGGACTGTTGACTCGAGTTTGACTTCTGTTGACTTTAGGGTTTGGTCAAATATGAGTAATTAAGACCATGGAGGGGTAAAATGGTCTTTCAGCCATTTCAAGAGTTAGAAAGAGAAAGATTAACATTTGGTTATTTATAGTCGTGAATAGAGTATTAATTCGAGATATTTATCCTATGTGATAGGCGGGGTTAATTCGAGATTCGTGTGCGAGGTTACTCATTTGCGTGCTTACAAGGTGAGTCTTCTCACTATACTTACCTGAGTGGTAATTTCTGTGTGACTGGAGGGTCTTTACTGAGATACAGGACCGGAGGGTCCAACCTGAGTTGTTTGACCAGAGGGTCTTATTACCTTATTGACCGGAGGGTCCTATTTGTTTATACTATGATATGTGCCATCATGCATACTGTCTTTGTGACTTATGCTATCATCTCATTATGTGTATATATTGGGTTATGATCAGAGGGTCTTATGTGCTTATATTGAGTAATGTGATATCCTGCATTATGTTTATGTGATTTATGTTGTGTATTATTCTGAGCTTACTGAGTTAGCACCGGAGGGTCCATCCGAGTTAGGACCAGAGGGTCCATCCGAGTTGTGGGACCGGAGGGTCCCACTGAGACACATTGACCAGTGGGTCTTATTGAGTTGTAGCCTCGAGTGGCTAATGAGCTGTGTGTGGTATTTTGGGGAACTCGCTAAGCTTCGCTCTTACCGTGTTATGTGATATGTGTTTCAGGTACTTTTCATGATATCGGGAAGGCGCCGGCTCGATTGTACACACGAGAGAAAGAGTTATGTTTTGAGGATCCTGGATTTTAATCAAACAATTATGGAGAATGTGTTTGTTAAGTTAGATACTTGGGATTTTGAGAAATGTGTTTATGAAAATTATGTGATTTAAAAAAAAATTGTTTGAAAATTTATGGTGTTACACCTGGTAGATAGGATGATGCTATGCTTAGCAGTCTGTATGATTTGTGTTTATTGCTTGATTATGTTCTATGTGTATGTCGACATATGTGGTTGTGGTTGGGTTGAGGCGGTCCTGCTTTGTGTTGAAGGCCAACATACCCGGGGCAGTCCGAATAGACTGTAGGCCTGCGAGGCGCTCCAGTTAGGCCGAAGGCACAACGAGCGGTTTGGATAGGCTATAGGCCCTGCGAGGCGGTCCAGTCATGCTGAAGGCTCGGGAGCGGTTCAGATAGGTTGTAGGCCCTGCGAGGCGGTCCAGTCAGGCTGAAGGCTCATTATACATATTGTTTGATATTATATTGTTGTGGTTTGTATGAGTTGGTATATTGGGGGTAACTCACTAAGCCTTCGAGCTTACATTTATCGATTATTGTTTCAGGTACAGCGGATGACCGCAGGAAGGCGAAGGCGTGACCGTACACTTCCTCACATTTTAAATTGGATTTCTAGGATACTCTGATATGAAACGATTTTTAAAACAAATTTTTAATAACTAATCGTTTTTGAATGATTTAAAAAGTTTTAAATTGGCTTGAATTTTTATGGGTGTTACACCAAGCATTCCAAAAGCAACTAAACACAAGCAAAAGTACACCGCCACCCAACACGGCGGCTGGTGGCGGCAGCCACCACCTCACGGTGGTGGTTATGAGTTTTCTTTTGATTATTCCAACACCGATTACAATTTTACAATGAAAAATCCAAATAACACACACACACTAAGATAAACACACACACAGCCACCCTTGTGGTGGTCGGCGGTGGTACATGGTGGCAGCCACCACCTCACGGTGGTGGTGGTGGTGGCTTTTCTCGTGATTTACGGCCAAACAACCCACACACAACACCCACTCACAGCAGAAACACACACACACACATTTTTGCTTGCAAAGTGGACCCAACCACCTACCAGGTGGCGTTTGACGACGGCATAAGCAACACAAGCAGCAACAGCGGCGGCTGACGGCGGTGGTTATTGCTAGAACGTATCACCGGCGGAAGGGGAAGAATGGTTGAACCGTAAGTGATAGAAACAATGGCAGAAAAGGTTCAGTCTTTCACTGAAGCGAAAAGGAGAAGTCGACGTTGCTGAGGACGGCAGTCGGACATCCGGCGGTGGTTTCCGTCTTCACTGAAGCGATACAACGACCACAGTTCTCCCGTCGTTCTCAAACCATGCGTCCGCGTTCATAGCTCTGACTCCGGTCTCCAGCGGTTCTCTCTCTCTCTCTCACTCACTTGGTTGTTCACAACGTCCGGTGGTGTTTCAATGGCGATTCGGTGGTGCAAGGTGGCGACGAGGAAGCTGGAGGTGGCGGCCAGATAGAGGGGATATAAGGTGGGTTGGCGGCTGACTAAAGGTTCCTAGGGTTAGGGTTTCGGGAGGGTTATATACTCGGTCCCCATGAAACATCACCCCATAATGACAACATTAGCCCCTCCTTCTCCCTTTTCTTTTAAAATGAATCCATAACTTGCCATTTAAACCCTGCCTTCCGAAATCCTTTACAAATCCAGTCCGAAATTTTACCAAGCAGCCCCTCCCTCTACAAATTATTTTCAACTTAGGTCCAGAATTTACTCTTTAGCCCCTGCTTCTATAAATCCTTTCATATTAAGTCTCATACTTACCAAACACCCCTTATCTTCTAAAAATCTTTACAAGATAAATCCCGGAACTTACACTTTTAACCCCAACTTCTAAAATTGTGGCAGTTAACTCCTCGAGACCCACACATTGCTATATTATTATTGATTTTTAGGGTTACTATTCATTTATTAATTGTTTATTGAAAGCCATGGTTAATATTTGTGAAACATGCCACATTGTTACTCTCTCGACGACGATGTGAATGTTGATCAGGTCATGAAAGGTGTTGATCTCGAATACACAAAAACTTGGTGTAAGGTTTATAACATGGACTTGTCAAGCGATATACTTGTTGGAGACATATTGGTCGAGCTAACTCTAGCTAACTGCACTTTCCAAGTTGGTGGGTCTCAAGTTGGTGGGTCTTAATTTGTCTAATAATCATCTGAGACAACAATGGAAACATGACGAATTTATTTTCTCTTGATTTATCTAGAAACGAACTGATTGGGATGATCCCTCCAAGCATTGCAGCTTTGACCTTTTTGACTCATTTGAATTTGTCACACAACAACTTGTCGGGACGAATACCAACAGGAAGGCAACTACAGATCCTGATTGATCAATCAATATATGAAGGGAACAAAGATCTATGTGGACCTCCGTCGCTTAATAATGGTACAAATTGGGAAGACACAACAACAACAACAACATGCAAGAAGAAATTCAAAGAAGCTGAAGAGTCTTATGTAGACATAACATGTGGTTTTGCAACATGGTTTTGTGGTATTATTGGAGTTTTGTTGTTCAAGAAGCAGTGGAGACAGAAGCTTTTCATGTTTTCTGAGGAAACCATGGAAAAGATATATGTATTCGACTAGGAAACATTTGTAACAGTTATGTATATTATCTATTAGTCAGGGTAGTCATCTGTTAATATTTGTATCCACTATTTAACTATTTATAGTGATGATTAATGAGATTACGGGATTCTTTTGGCCAATTCTATTAATGTATCAGAGCACGATCTCTGACCCTCACAACCCTAGCAACCGACGTCCCCTCCCCCCTTCTTCTTCTTCAATCAATCAGCGACACTCTTTCTCCCCTGTATTACATTATCATGATTTCTCTCTCCCCTACTTACTTCTTTAACAATCTCAATGGCCTCTCTTCATCCATCGCTAACAGTAACCAATATCAAGAATTTCATCCCCATTGTCTTGGAGATGGAAAACGGACACTATACCTCCTGGGTGGAATTATTCAAAATCAATTGCCGCGCTTATGATGTTATCGACCACATCATTCCTTCTGAAGCAACTCCATCAAAACCTACAGAGAAAGACAAAGGTGTAGCAGCAGATACAACACTATGGAAGAGACTTCATTCAATCGTTTTACAGTGGATGTACAGTACAATTTCCAATGATCTACTAATTACAATTCTCACCCCAAATACTATTGCAGAAAAAGCTTGGCAAGCTTTGGAAACTATCTTCATTGATAGCAAACCCACAAGGGATCTTTATCTAGAACAAAAACTTTCAACTATCAAGTTGGATTCCTTTCCAAATATGTCAGCATACTGTCAAGAACTCAAAAATCTCTCAGATCAACTTGCAAATGTTGATGCTCCTGTCACTAATGATCGATTGGTTCTACAACTCATAGCCGGTTTGAATGACATTTATGAAAATATTGCAACTCTCCTACAACAATCTACACCACTCCTTGAATTCTATACTGCAAGGTCCAAATCAATTCTGGAAGAGACAAGAAAAGCCAACCAGCACTCGGCGGCCACAGCTCTTACCGCCAACAGCACTGGTGCCACTCCACCTCCGGTCACCACTACTGTTCCTGTCCAGGTACAATCACGCGGTGGCGAACGAAGAGATCCTGATCAGCAAAATCGGACAGGGAACCGTGGCTATTCTGATCACTATGGTCGTGGACGCAACGCTAGCAGGGGTGGTTGGGGGCGTGGTCGGGGACGTGGTCACAGATGTAATTTCTCTAGCTACAATTACGGGTACAACAACTTTCATCCACAACCTTGGTTGAATTGGACTTCACCACATGTTCCATATCCAACGTTACCCACAAACCGCCCCCCACACCGTAGCACACCAGCAGGGATCCTCGTTGCATCGCCTTCTCCAGCATATGTCGCATCAGACTATTCATATACGCCTACCAACATTGAATAGGAAATGCACACAATGACTCTAAATCCGGACCAGCAATGGTATCTTGACTCAGGAGCCACAAATCACATGTCCAACACTACAGGTAACATCTCAAATTATGTTAATAATAGCATACAAAACCATATAGTTGTTGGTAACGGTTTCCAAATACCAATCCATG
The DNA here is from genome assembly GCF_052849685.1 of Lactuca virosa. Classification (NCBI taxonomy): domain Eukaryota; kingdom Viridiplantae; phylum Streptophyta; class Magnoliopsida; order Asterales; family Asteraceae; genus Lactuca; species Lactuca virosa. Next base: position 361,128,633 of record NC_136433.1, on the reverse strand, counting down.
GCAGTGGTCATACAACCCTTAAATCACCGTATCCACCTTTAAAACTTAACAATATTCTTCATGCACCAAAACTTATCAAAAACCTACTATCTGTCCGTCGTCTTACCACAGATAACCTGATTTCTATTGAATTTGATTCTTTTAGTTTTCTTGTGAAGGATTACCAGACACAGATTCCTATCCTCCGATGTGACAGCACCGGAGAGCTTTATCCACTTTCCTTGCCATCCACCAGAGTTACTAGTCCTTCTACCTTCACTTCTTTATCCCAAGATCTATGGCATCATCGTTTGGGTCACCCGGGATCTTCATTATTGCGTGTTTTAAATAAACAGAAGTCTATTTTTATTTCCAAGTTTTCTAATAAACGTTTATGCCAGTCTTGTGTGTTTGGAAAACATATTAAACTTCCTTTTTATGATTCCATGTCTTCTACTTCTTTACCTTTTGATATCTTGCATAGTGATTTATGGACCTCCCCGATTCATAGTTCGGGAGGCCACCGTTATTATGTCCTATTTTTAGACGACTACACAAACTATTTGTGGACATTTCCATTAACCAATAAATCACATGTATTCTCTGTGTTTCTTAATTTTCACAAGCTCATACAAACACAGTTTGAATGACAGATAAAATCAATTCAGTGTGATAATGGAATGGAATATAATAATCATTCGTTTCGCAATTTTTGTAATCAACATGGAATGATCTTTCGATTCTCTTGCCCACATACCTCCTCTCAAAATGGAAAGGCTGAACGAAAAATACGATCAATCAACAACATCATCCGCACATTACTCACCCATGCTTCTTTACCACCCACTTTCTGGCATCATGCCTTACAAATGGCCACCTACCTTATTAACATTCTCCCTTCTAAAACCAAAAATAACACCACACCCACCTTCCTCCTCTATCATAAACACCCATCTTATACACATCTTCATACTTTTGGATGTCTTTGCTATCCTCTTATCCGATCTACTACCATTCACAAACTAGATAATCGCTCCTCACCGTGTGTTTTCCTTGGATACCCCTCAAATCATAGGGGGTATAAATGCTATGAGCTATCTACCCGCAAAATCATTATCTCTCGTGGTGTTGTGTTTGATGAAACCAAGTTCCCATTTTCCAAAACATACTCCTTACCTCCCTCATATCAGTTTCTTCATACAAATCTTTCATCAGACCTACATACATCCTTTTGGGACTCGGTAACTCCTACTACATCTTTATCACCCTCAACCAAAAATAGAACACCCATACCCCCCTCCTTCTCCACCATCTGATGTCATAACCCAACCAGTTGCTCAACAAACACCTGCAACTCAACTTAGAACCTATATTCGTAGACCAAAAACCAACACCAACACCCCTCATCACCCTCCAATCAACACCTCCACACCTCTTTCTACACATAATATCAAACCCACACAACAACCCCATTCCCAACCTGTTCGAACAATCTAAACACACAGCATGACTGATAATTCAAAGCCAAAACAACTCTTTAACCTACATACCACCACCTCCATTGAACCACTTCCACGGAACCCAATTGAAGCCTTAGCCCAACCTGTTTGGAAACGTGCCATGACTGATGAGTTTAATGTTCTTATTGATAATAATACTTAGGATTTAGTACCTCGTACTTCGACTATCAATATTACTAGGTGCGTATGGATTTTTAAACATAAAACTAAAGCTAACGGTTCCCTTGAAAGATACAAAGCACGTTTGGTTTGTGATGGTAGGTCTCAACAGGTTGGAGTGGATTGTGATGAAACGTTCAGCCCAGTTGTTTAGTCGGCTACTATACGAGCAGTTTTAAGCTTGGCTCTATCCAACGGATGGGACATCAGCCAACTAGACGTTAAAAATGTGTTCTTACATGGTCATCTATCAGAAACAGTTTACATGCACCAACCTATGGGTTTCAGAGACCCGTCACTTCCCTATGATGTTTGCAGATTGAAAAAGTCTTTATATGGTCTAAAACAGGCTCCTCGGTCATGGTACCAACGTTTTACAGATTATGCGGCCACCTTGGGATTTCGACATAGTGCATGTGACCATTCTCTTTTCATCTACCATCATGGTTAGGATACTGCTTATCTTTTACTATATGTTGACGACATCATCCTCACTACCTCGTCACTGACTTTAAAACAGTCTTTTCTCACTTGTTTGTCATCTGAGTTTGCTATGAAGGACCTCGGCCCTCTCACTTACCTCTTAGGTGTATCAGTCAAACGTGATGCAAATGGCTTATTTTTATCGCAACATAAATATGCTCTTAATATCCTTTCACGTGCAAATATGACTCAATGAAATCCGGTCCAAACTCCGGTCGACACAACAGGAAAACTCAGTAACCTGGACGGCGACCTACTTGACGATCCCACCATATATCGCAGCCTAGCAGGAGGTTTACAATACCTAACATTCACTCGTCCAGATATCTCTTATGCAGTACAACAGATATGTATGCACATGCATGCCCCGCATACAAGTCATCTACATGCCTTTAAATGTATTCTCCGATACGTAAAAGGCACAATAACCATGGGAATCTTCATGTGAGCTTCTACTCCGACCACTCTCGTCGCCTACACTAATGCTGATTGGGCTGGTTGCCCAGATACCCGTAGATCGACATCAGGCTATTGCATTTTCCTTGATGACAACCTTCTATCTTGGTCATCAAAACGACAAACTACCATTTCTAGATCTAGCGCAGAGGCTGAATACAGAGGCGTGGCTAATGTTGTTGCAGAAGTTTGTTGGATACGAAACCTTCTCTTGGAAGTAGGACGACCACCCACTCGTACGTCCATAGTTTATTGTGATAATGTTAGTGCAATTTACATGTCCAGTAACCCGATTCAGCATCAACGCACTAAACATATCGAGATTGACATTCATTTTGTTCATGAGAAGGTTCAACAGGGTCATATACGCGTTTTGCATGTTCCATCACGCTACCAACTAGCGGACATATTCACCAAAGGACTACCACGAGTGTTATTTACCGATTTCAGATCAAGTCTAAGCATCCGTCCTCCTCGTCCTGAGACTGAGGGGGTATATTAGACTAGGAAACATCTGTTAATATTTGTATCCACTATTTAACTATTTATAGTGATGATTAATGAGATTACGGGATTCTTTTGGCAAATTATATTAATATGTTGCACTTGTGGTAAGAGATCCAAATATGAAGAGATCGAGGAAGAGAAACCACATGGAGCCTCTGGAATGCAAATACTTATTAATTGTTGTTTTGCTTAATAATACTAGTACTGTGATTTTTTATACTACTATTTGGATTTATATTTGTAATATGGATATTCGTAGATATAAATGTATTTATATTTGGTAGTTATATTTTCCCCTATTATAGGGATTTCTCGTATTGTATAAATATATACATTGTGATTAATGAGAAGGCAGGCAAATTCACTTTGTATTATGGTATCAGAGCAGATCCATACGTAACCCTATTTTTTTTAGCCGCCTTCTCTTCTCCTCTCCTCTTCGCCCCATCATGCCTGATACAGCAGAATCCTCACAAAAATCTCTCTTCCACCCTGCTTTTGGTGTTAATAACATAAAAAACTCATCCCTCTTGTTCTTAATCGTACAGATGGTCAGTATGCATCCTGGAAGGAGCTATTCAACATCCATGTATGTGCATATAACGTCATGGATCACATCAAACCCAAGTCCCCTAGACCTGCTGATATAGACGAACCAACTTGGCTTCATCTTGATGCCATTGTGAAACAATGGATCTTTTCTACTATCTCTACTGATCTTGTTCAGACTGTCATAAAGCTTAGTGCCACCGCTCAAGAACTATGGGATCGACTTGAAGAAATTTTTCAAGACAACAAGGCCACTCGCTCCATCTACCTTGAAGAAGAATTCAATTCCACTCGTCTGGAATCTTTCTCCAACATTCACAACTACTCTTCTCGTCTCAAAAGTCTTTCTGATCAACTGGAAAATATAGGTAATCCCATCTCTGAAACTAAGATGGTACTTCAACTAATTTCTGGTTTGACAAAAGGTGAATACGATATTGTGGCAACCCTCATTCAACAAATTGAACCGTTGCCTAGCTTTAACAAAGCCACTTCTCAACTGATACTTGAAGAAACCCGACACAAGAATCAATCGTCCCACATCCCTCAGGCCCTCATCACCCAGAAATCCACAGAGTCTTCCTCTGATACGAAACCTCCTACATCAGACTCCAATCTTATCGGTCCTAACACAGCTACTCGCGGTGGTCGGGGTACTTATCGGGGACGAGGTGGACGCAGCAACAATCGTGGACGTGGCAGAGGTAGAGGGCGTTTTAACAACTCTGGTCCCTCTTCCTATCAATGGCCTTACCATTGGTATTAATCATGGGCTGTACCCCCTGTCCTTATCCTACTGCAGCCCAAGGCACACAAGTAGGCCTTCTCGGTCCAACTCCACGAGCACCGGTCCACCAACAGCAGCCAGTCGGATCCCAAGCTTATTACATCGGTGAACATGGTGTACCCATGACTCCTACTCAGCTCGATTCCGTCTTCCACACTATGCATTTACGTCCACCGGAGAATTCTTGGTATATGGATACAGGATCTACGTCCCACCTCACCAATGATGCAGGTACTTTATATCCCTTTTCTCCCTTGAGTAAACAACATTCTATCTTGGTTGGAAATGGCACTAATATTCCTATTCTTGGTCAAGGCTCCACCAAACTCTCTTTTCCTAATCATTCTTATTATCTTCGTAACGTTTTCCATGTTCCCAAAATCATCAAAAATCTTGTCTCGGTAAGACAATTTACTCGTGATAACCTTGTTTCAGTCGAATTTGATCCTTTCGGTTTTTTTGTGAACGATTTTATCACGAAGAAAATTCTAACGAGGCACAACAGTACCGGTGATCTTTACCCCTTCTCCTCCAATCATACCAAGTCTTCTTCCTTTTCTCTTCATCTTGTGTCTCCCTCCACCTGGCATAATCGTTTTGGTCATCCCGGCATATCCATTTTTAATTTGCTTAAACCTTATGTTTCTAGTTCTAGTTCTAAGGTTGATCATCACTGTAATGCATGTTCTTTAGGGAAACATTGTCGTTTACCATTCTCGTTATCTCACACTATTACTTTAGCTCCATTTGATATAATTCATGCTGATTTATGGACCTCTCCAATTGAATCTAAACTTGGTCATAAATATTATTTAGTTTTACTTGATGATTTTTCACACTTCATCTGGACATTCCCATTACAAACTAAATCTCAAGTATTCACTATCTACCAACAATTCCATACAAAAATCCAAACCCAATTCAATCGGAACATCCAAACTTTACAATGTGATAACGGTAGAGAGTTTAATAACTCCCCGCTCCAACAATTTTTCCTTAAAACCGGTACAAAGTTTCATTTTACATGCCCTTATACTTCACCACAAAATAGCAAAGCTGAAAGAATAATTCGCACTATTAACAATATGATTCGTACTAGCCTTCTCCAAGCATCTCTACCCCCATTTTTTTGGCATCACGCCCTATCAGTAGCCACATATCTTATTAATATATTACCTTCCACTGCCATTAAAAACAAAACACCAACCAAAATTCTATACCTACGCAAACCCACCTACACTCATTTACGCGCCTTTGGGTGTCTATGTTACCCGAATATTTCCGCCACCACTCAAAATAAACTAACTCCTACATCCATTCCTTCCATCTTTCTTGGTTACCCCGACAATCACTGTGGTTATCTATGCCACACTCTCTCAAATGACAAACCCATCATATCCCGTCACGTTACTTTTGACGAGAATACATTTCCTTACCAAAATCGTTTCTCATATCCCTCATCTTCTTATGACTTTCTCGATAATTCACCACCCTCCCCTTTTCTAAATCCTCTTTATCACATGTCAAATAATACCACTCCACCTTCACAATCGAGTCCCACTTCATCTCATGTTACTCCGTCAAAAAGTTCAACCAACACTCCTGTTGGTTCATCCAATTCATCACCCCCACCAACTAACTCCACGGTTGTTCCTCCTGTCCATTCTCTAATTGCTCCTACATATCCCCTATTGCCAACAGCCCCACGAAATACTATCCACACCCGCTCCCATAGTGGTATTACCAAACCCAATCCTAAATATGCTTTATCCTCTCAATCTATTTCTCCTCTTCCTACCAGTCTTAAGTCCGCTCTCCTTGACCATAATTGGAATTGTGCTATGAAAACTGAGTTTAATGCTTTACTTCACCAAAACACATGGGATTTAGTACCTCGCCCACCTAATGCTAATGTCATTAGTTGTCACTGGATTTGTCGTCATAAGTTCAAATTCGACGGTTCTCTTGAAAGATATAAGGCCAGACTAGTTGTTAATGGTAAGTCTCAGGAGGTTGGTGTTGATTGTGGTGAAACCTTCAGTCTCGTAGTCAAACCTTCCACTATTAGAACAGTTCTCAGTTTGGCCTTGAGCAAAACTTGGTCAATTAATCAACTTGATGTCAAAAACGCTTTTCTTCATGGCACTCTCCAAGAAACAATCTACATGCATCAACCACATGGCTTTGCTGATCCCTCCTATCCGAGTCATGTTTGCAAACTACGTAAGTCTTTGTATGGTTTAAAATAGGCACCACGCGCCTGGTACCAACGGTTCGCCCATTACCTCCCTAGCCTTGGTTTTGTGTGTAGCAAAAGTGATAACTCTCTATTCATCTTACGAAGAAACAATGAGTATGCATATTTATTGGTTTATGTGGACGATATCAATCTTACAACCTCCTCCCTCGCACTCAAAGATGCCATTATCTCTTCTCTTAAGTCGGAGTTTGACATGAATGATTTGGGAAAACTAACATATTTTTTAGGTGTTTCAGTTACTTACTCCAAAGGTGGTATGTTCCTTTCTCAACATAAATATGCTACTGAAATCATCAAACAAGCCAAAATGGAGAATTGTAAACCTGTTGCTACCCCTGCTGACACGAATTCTAAACTCAATGCTTCTATGGGTGAACAGGTCGCTGACCCCTCTGCCTATCATCAACTTACTGGTGCTTTGCAATATTTAACCTTCACGAGAGCTGACATAGCTTATGCGGTTCAACAAATCTGCCTCTTCATGCATGCCCCTAGAGAGCCACATCTTAATGCCTTAAAACGCATTATATGTTATTTGCAGGGAACTAAAGCTCTCGGATTACACTTATACTCATCCAAACCATCTCAAGTCGTTGCTTATACTGATGCAGATTGGGGTGGTTGCCCCGACACTAGACGTTCTACTTCTGGTTATTGTGTGTTCCTCGGTGACAATCTGGTATCTTGGTCTGCTAAACGTCAACCCACATTATCTCGTTCCAGTGCCGAGGCGGAATATAGAGGTGTTGTTAATGTCGTTGCCGAAGCTTGCTGGTTGCGCAATCTTCTTCTTGAACTTCAAACCCCTTTCAAGACGGCTACCTTAGTTTATTGTGATAACGTCTCTGCCGTTTATCTTTCTGGTAACCCGGTGCAGCATCAACGGACAAAGCACATTGAAATGGATATACACTTTGTTCGTGATAAAGTAGCTCTTGGTCATATTAGAGTTCTTCATGTCCCTTCTTCTTACCAATATGCTGATATCTTCACCAAGGGATTACCACGACAATTATTCTTGGATTTTAGATCCAGTTTGAGCATTCGTTCTCCTCCCGCTCCAACTGAGGGAGGCTATTCGTAAATATAATTGTATTTATATTTGGTAGTTATATTTTCCCCTATTATAGGGATTTCTTGTATTGTATAAATATATACATTGTGATTAATGAGAAGGCGGGCAAATTAACTTTGTATCAATGGATATTATAAAATGGTATTGAATTCTTTTGGAATTAAAAAAATAATAATCCATTATCCATGGGTGATAGGATTTCAACTTGAAATGCTCTCTCTCCCCACCTTACATGCTTCTGCTTTCACAACAACGTGCTGCTGCATTTTTCACTTTTCCTCTACATGGCTCCAAGTAAGAGAATCGTTATCGATTTCTTGGTTGAAGATTTTGTGGTTGTGCTTAGAACGCTTGATCCCATGATTATGGGCTCATTATGTTCATCTCATCTTTTGCTTCTTTTGCTTGAAAAGGTTCCAAATCCTCAATTTTGTTTGAAAATTTATTTTTAATTAATGTTGAGTTTTTCTTGTATTTTCGGTTCGAAAAATTAAATATCCTCCTATTTTTTCTTCCTACTCATCCTCCTACGACTTTTAGAAGATAACAATTGTAATCAAAATTTATTAATTTTATTAAATATGACAAGTTAAGTGTGTAGTAAGATGGTAGAAGAAAAAGTATGAGGATATTTGATTTTTCTTTCGGTTCATGTTTGGAGTTAATTATACTTGAAGCACAGTGAGTCTCTAATTTACTGATGTACAGAGCTCTGATATTTTTTTAGGGCTGTAAAATACTTCAATTGAGCTTACATGGAAGTTCATGTATGTATTTTAATTTTTCTGATAGCAGAAAATTATCGTATGTATAATAAAAAGTAAACTAATTAAAAGGAGAATTGACCTAAAATACAATATGAAAATTTAGGCTTAAAGTAAATTCAAGCAGTGGCGGACGCAGACTGTTTTAGTAGGGGTGTCCCTCGTACTTCAAGCGGGTGCACCTAATAGAAAAAAAAAAAAAAAAAAAAAAAAAAAAAAAAAAAAAAAAAATTTACACTGCGTGCCGGAAATTGAGCAGTGGCCCGGGACCCCAAATGCCCCACTAAGGTCCGCCACTGAATTCAATTACGTTGTAATTTGTGTGTCTGTGTGAGTCGCTCACAGTATCCTTGTGTAATGTGTAGTATAACACATGCTAATACGTGAATGCATGTATGTTAATACAGTGCATAAAATACAATATGAAAATTTAGGCTTAACGTTATAAAACCTGTCTTTTATTTGGTTGGAAACATCAACCTTGTTAAAGTCAAATAATAAAAAAAAAATCTTTTTTGCTGCAAGTTAGTTTTGTAAGCCTTTAAAAATCAAAATCAAGTGTGTAGTTTTGTGTTGACTTCAAAGTCTTTGAATGAAAAATTGAGGCCCAAGACATCTACATGTGCTGCGGGGACTACAGGAATATAACTTCATTGACTTCCAAGTCTTCTCTTCAAACCAACCAATAAGTTATAAAATTAATGTTTTAAGCTTTAGTAGGGATAAATAAACGAATGGAACATATTACAAAGATATTTACAAAAGTAAAATATTAGTTCTTTTTTTTTTTAATAAAACAGTTAACAAGGTTCAATGCATTAATATATATATATATATATATATATATATATATATATATATATATATATATATATATATATATATTAAAAGTGGAAAGAAAAAGGAACAGTAATGTTTCCTCTATGTTAGTATTTGGCTGTTTTTTTTCCTAAATGTCAGTATTTGTCCACTTTTTTTTTCTTTTTTGCAGTTTCGTTTCTTTAACATTATTTTATTTACAGTTTCGTCCCTCTGACTTATTATAATTATAACATCAACAAAAGAAAAAATGAAGATTTCAATAGAAAGTGCCATTTAGGAACACCGATGTAGCAAAACCAAACTAGAAACTTCTTACGCTCCAAAGAAAACAAATGTAACAACAATGTTTTGCATGGATTTCAATATTACAAATGTTTACGTTCAAAAACAATTTACATCCAATTAAAATACAATGACCCATGCGGAGCATGGGCTATTACGCTAGTTTAAATAAAATTTGGACAACTTTTAACCATGCTGAGCTATTTGATCCATTAGAAGTAAAGAGTAACCCAAATCAATTCATTTACTCATAAGTTGGTTGGAATTGTCACCTCTAAACAGACTCCATATAATTGCATGAAGAAGTAACTTAGAGGACCAAATGAGGATTAGTTTGTAAAATCTATTCTAACTATATTTTGTTAAGACAATGATGTGGCCGACCAAATCAAATGGAAGGTAAGATGCTAAATAAAAAGCTCATAATTATCTCCTCAGTTGTGATGCTTTTCCCTGTTTTCTACATTGTTTTTTTCTTGATTCACCCCTTTAATAGTTATGATTTTAAGTTTTTCTATAGGCCAAATTTAGTGCATAAAATATAAATTATCTTTGATTTCTCAAAAATGTGAATGCTTGTTTGTCCAATAGTGTGTTTTATTCGATTCACATTTTTTTTTAAATTGTGAGAAATTACAATTGTGTATGCAACGGGGAATAGAGTAGGCCATCATGAACTTATTTTGATCAAGAAAAAAAGAAAATAGCCTAGGACCACAAGAATATTGTGTTTTATTTTGTCATTAATGACTTCCAAGCCTTGAATGGAAATCAGTTGCTCTTCATTTATTGCTTTATATATCAACTATTTTTTCCTCCTAACAACGCATTAATTCCTCTTTAACAACCCACCTTTCTACTTCAGCTCTTCTTTTCCAATCTCTAAATTAACTAACTGAGTTAGGGTTGATAATGGGGAATCCGAGGGGTTTGGGGCTCCATTTCATTTTCATATGTGCTTTTCTGTTTGCAGGAGCTACATATACTACTTGTTTGGGTGATGGAAGTACGAGTCTCGCTGTTTGCTCTGAGAAAGAGCGACTTGCTCTTTTCAAGTTCAAACAGAGCGTCAAAGATTTTTCCGGAATGTTGTCATCATGGGTTGGCAATGATTGTTGCCTGTGGGAAGGAGTCCACTGTGAAGATGCAACTGTTGAGAGACTTCATCTCAGAGGATGTTGGAGATATAAAGAGAGTGAGGATGACTGCTACTTAAGTGGTGAGGAGGTGAATCCTTCTTTAGCAGAGTTGAGCCATCTCAAATCATTGGACTTAAGTGGGAATGATTTTGAAGGAAGTCAGATCCCAAAGTTCTTTAGATCCTTGAAACAACTGACATACCTCAATCTCTCTCATGCTGGTTTTGAAGGTATTATTTCTCCTTATATTGGAAATCTTTCTAATTTAAAGGTTCTTGATCTCAGTTCAAATGGAGGTCTGAAGGCAGATGACATGGCATGGACCTCTGGCCTTTCGTCACTTGAGCATCTCGACTTGAGTGAAGTAGATCTTGGAAGAGCAAAAAACAGGGACATGGTGTTTTACATGATTCCTTCGTTAGAAGTGTTAAGTTTGTCATGGTGTAGTCTTTCCAATGCTGACTTTGGTCCTTTTCTTAATTCGAGTAGAATACTTCCCAACATCAAACACTTGGATCTTAGTGAAAATTCTTTCCAAGGTCCACTCCCTGACTTTTTTCAAAACCTGTCATCCCTAACATTCCTTGATCTTTCATACTTCGATCTTAGCTTGGCATGGAACTTTGCAAACTTGCTAAGCATGATACCTTCTTTATCTGAGCTGCATTTGTCAGGTTGTGGGCTCGATAAGATACATCTATCTTCTCCTCATTTTAATTTCAGTAGACTTTCAAACATCCAACACTTGGTTCTTAGCGAAAATTCAGTTGAAGGTGTATTTCCAACTGTTTTCACAAACATGAGCTCCCTCCTTGTTCTTGACCTCTCAGGAAACTTGTTGAATTCATCGGTTCCTGTTATGCCCAACCTTCTTGATCTTGATCTTTCTGATAACCGGTTTAAGCAGATTAGGGATGTTGGGATCTGGAGACAGTGTCACCTAAAACAATTGCATGCATCGTTCAATCATTTTGAAATAACAATGAAGGACTCACCAAAAAACTTATCAGAGTGCTCCCAATATGCTTTGGAATGGTTGGATTTACGTTCGTGTTCAAATGTTACAATTCCAGAGCCACTTGGAAGACTGCCTAATTTAAGAGGGATAGATCTATCGAGCAGCGGATTGGTTGGCTCAATCCCCGAATCTTTAGGAAGATTAAGATATTTACAAGTGTTGAATCTATCGTGCAACAGATTGACAGGCCCAATCCCTGAATCTCTTGGAAGATTAAGATATTTAGATGTATTAGATCTCTCTGATAACAAGTTAACCGGTCAAATTCCTTCATTCCTTGGGAATCTTTCTAAACTTGACCTTTCTTCTAATCAATTGAATGGGACTATTCCAGCTGCAATTGGGAAACTTGCCAAACTCCATTCTCTAGATTTCTCTAATAATTCTTTAGAAGGAGTAGTTTCTGAACCCCATTTTGCCGACCTTTCAATGTTGAAGTACTTGGATGCTTCTTTTAACACCAAGTTGACATTCAATGTTTCAATTGACTGGATGCCTCCATTTCAGTTGGTAACTCTTCGACTCCGTTCTTGTAATATCACAAACGGATTTCCACAGTGGCTTCGAAATCAAAGGAAACTTTATGAGTTGGTGTTGTCAAATGCTTCAATTTCGGGACCTCTACCCACATGGATGCGGAAGATGCCCATCATTCCTCAGTTAGATCTCTCTCACAACCAACTCAACGGACCTTTAACGAACCTTCCTAATGGGGAAACTTATGGCCTGTATGGTCCTTCTCCGGTATTATTTCTTGGAAATAACTTTTTCAATGACTTGATTCCAAGGTCATTGTGCAGAAGGACAGATTTGGATTATCTCGATCTTTCCAAAAATAACTTAACAGGTAAAATTCCAAAGTGTCTTGAGAAGCTGGAAAGGCTGTATGCCATGATACTTAGCTCAAATCAATTTTCCGGTGTCATTCCGAGTTTTGTAGGTTTTGGTTCATTAACTCGGTTAAGGTTAAATGACAACAAGTTTACTGGTGAAATTCCTCGAGAACTGGGGAATTTACGATATCTAAATATCTTAGATCTCGGTGATAATAAACTGTCTGGAAATATACCCGAATGGGTAGGGGAAGAACTTACATATTTGGCAGTTTTGAGGTTACGCAAAAATAATTTCACTGGAAGAATTCCTTGGTCTTTGTGCAATGTTTCAAATCTTCAAATTTTGGATGTTGCACACAACAACTTAAAGGGACGCATCCCTCGTTGTCTTGGAGAGTTGATTGCCATGGTTAATAACAGCGGATCTGGACAATCGTGCAACAGATTGACAGGCCCAATCCCTGAATCACTTGGAAGATTAAGATATTTAGATGTATTAGATCTCTCTGATAACAAGTTAACCGGTCAAATTCCTTCATTCCTTGGGAATCTTTCTAAACTTGACCTTTCTTCTAATCAATTGAATGGGACTATTCCAGCTGCAATTGGGAAACTTGCCAAACTCCATTCTCTAGATTTCTCTAATAATTCTTTAGAAGGAGTAGTTTCTGAACCCCATTTTGCCGACCTTTCAATGTTGAAGTACTTGGATGCTTCTTTTAACACCAAGTTGACATTCAATGTTTCAATTGACTGGATGCCTCCATTTCAGTTGGTAACTCTTCGACTCCGTTCTTGTAATATCACAAACGGATTTCCACAGTGGCTTCGAAATCAAAGGAAACTTTATGAGTTGGTGTTGTCAAATGCTTCAATTTCGGGACCTCTACCCACATGGATGCGGAAGATGCCCATCATTCCTCAGTTAGATCTCTCTCACAACCAACTCAACGGACCTTTAACGAACCTTCCTAATGGGGAAACTTATGGCCTGTATGGTCCTTCTCCGGTATTATTTCTTGGAAATAACTTTTTCAATGACTTGATTCCAAGGTCATTGTGCAGAAGGACAGATTTGGATTATCTCGATCTTTCCAAAAATAACTTAACAGGTAAAATTCCAAAGTGTCTTGAGAAGCTGGAAAGGCTGTATGCCATGATACTTAGCTCAAATCAATTTTCCGGTGTCATTCCGAGTTTTGTAGGTTTTGGTTCATTAACTCGGTTAAGGTTAAATGACAACAAGTTTACTGGTGAAATTCCTCGAGAACTGGGGAATTTACGATATCTAAATATCTTAGATCTCGGTGATAATAAACTGTCTGGAAATATACCCGAATGGGTAGGGGAAGAACTTACATATTTGGCAGTTTTGAGGTTACGCAAAAATAATTTCACTGGAAGAATTCCTTGGTCTTTGTGCAATGTTTCAAATCTTCAAATTTTGGATGTTGCACACAACAACTTAAAGGGACGCATCCCTCGTTGTCTTGGAGAGTTGATTGCCATGGTTAATAACAGCGGATCTGGACAAATGGGTAGCTTGTTCGACTATGATGAGATCAATGTTGATCAGGTCATGAAAGGTGTTGATCTTGAATATACAAGAACTTGGAGATTGGTTTTCAATATGGACCTTTCAAGCAATCAACTTGTTGGAGAAATACCTGTCGAGCTAACTGCACTTTCCAAGTTGGTGGGGTTCAATTTGTCTAATAATCATCTCACTGGGCATATTCCTGACAGCATTGGAAACATGACAAATTTATTTTCTCTTGATTTATCTGGAAATGAGTTGACTGGAGTGATCCCTCCAAGCATGGCAGATTTGACATTTTTGAGCCATTTGAATTTGTCACACAACAACTTGTCGGGACGAATTCCAACAGGAAGACAACTGCAGACCCTCACTGATCCATCGATATATGAAGGGAACAAAGATCTCTGTGGATCTCCATTGCCTAAGAATTGCTCAAATCCCAGAGAAGACCCAACAACAACAACAAGCAAGAAGAAACAAGGAGCAGTTGATGAGAAGACAAAATCTTGAGCTTCAAAAGTGAATAGTTAATCAAGAGAGGAAGACAAGCCACATAGATTGTCTGGAATGCAAGTAACTCACCAGCATATAGTTAATCATAAGGGTATATATCACCATATGCTAAAATCTTGAGCTTCAAAAGTGAATTTATTATTTATTTATCATTGTATAAGTTAATATACTTCAGTTTTGGGGTGTGGCAAGTTGCCCATTAAACCTGTTATTTTTCTTCTTAAACAGTGTTTTGTTAAGTTGAGTGATGAAGTAAAATAAAACAAGGTCTTATGACTTTCAACAGACTTCTTCTTGATAGCAAATATTTGTTTAAAGCCGTCATTTTCATTTTCATTTTCACAGCCCTCTTTCTGCAAAAATATTGGATAGACAACTGTATTTCTGCTTGACATTTTAACAAAAACCTTGCCAGCATTACAAAATCCAACATCAATTCAATACTGTTATATAACTTTTCTTTAACCAAAATATTTTTTTCAAAGTTAATTCTCATTAATTGATCAATACACCTTTTAATTTCAATAAGCGCTGAAACTTCAAATTGATAAGGAATAGATTGATCCTTTTGTAGAAAAACGTAACAACTTACCCTTCAGATAAGAATGCCAAAATAATAAAAGAACGCTTATAGATCTAGATCTGATCAATTGGTTTTGTAGTTTATGAAAATCGAAATAATTGCTTTGATAATACGCAAGAAATAGACTTGAACACTTCAACCCTAATGGATCAGCATCTAATTCATCATCTTTAACTTCGGTCAACAATCGTTTAATATAGTATCAGTTAATGTTATCCACGAACCATTATTAACACAACATCATCAACGGTGTTTGGCTTATCTTTTGAGAACCAAAAGTCTTTTAAGAAAAGATAAAAGATAAAATATGTTTAGTAAAAGCATTTTAAAAGCTACTTTTGGATTTTGAATATAAGGAAAACTGACTTTTTGAAAAAGTCAGAAAACCTGACTTTTTGTAATTTTTCCTAAAATGACTTTTGGCCTCTCAAAAGATAGCCAAACACCCCAGGGGGTCTTTGGGATTCCTTTTCAAGGGGAAAAGTCTTTTTTGTGAAAGGACTTTTTATAAAAGACATTTTTCCAAAAGATGTTGTTTAAAAAGTGTTTAAGATTTCTTTTTCTTTTCCAGCCTCAAAAGTTCAAAAATATACAAAAAGTCACGGATGTGTGACTTTTGCAAATGCTAGTTTTTATGTTTTGGTAAAAGTTAGTTTTAAAATTCCTTTTCCACTTGCCAAACAAATTTTGGACTTTTCTTACTTTTTGGAAAAGTTAAAAGTCAAAAAGCTGATTTAAAAGGAAAACAAACACCCCCTTAAATCTTAAGTTCTAGAGTATATTTTTAGATTAAGAAAACAGAACACAAATATTCAGAAATGAACAAAAATTCCCCAAAATATTATGGGAAAATACCATGAAAGCCGTTGAAGTTCGATTACCTTTCTAAAAAAGCAACGAGTGTAATAAGAGGGTGTTGGATTGCTTTTAAATTGACTTTTTCTTTTGACTTTTTAAAAAAGTCAAAAAAAAATCAAAAATATGTTTGGCAAATAAAAAATTCTTTTTGAAAATAACTTTTTGCTAAGAACAAAATGGTGAATTTTCAAAAGTTAGGAAATCCTATCTTTTTGTGACTTTTAGCCATTTAAAAGGTAAATTATATTTAAAAGTCAAAAAATCTAAGGCAAACACTTTTTAAAACCAACTTTTGGCTTTTGCTCCTTAAAAAGTTAAAACTAAAATAAGTTCCAATTTTGCAAACTAATAGGTTTTCCTGTACACTCCTAGTTGCAATGACCAACACATTCCTGGATGAGCAAAAGAACCGACCCGGCTAGAACCGGCTCGAACCGGCTCGAACCGAACCCGACCTGGGAACCGAAGTCGGCCGAAATTAAGAACCGGACCGTCGGTTCTACCGGTTCCCGGTTCATACCGGTTCTTGTCGTGTCTTCAATGTTGGAACCGGTCCTCGAGAAATAGCAACATACGGTTCCGGTTTTTGTCGGTTCTACCGGTTTTTTCCGGTTCCACCGGTTCCCGGTTCCAAAAATCCACAAAAATATCGTCTCGGTCCCGGCCCGATCGGTTGTATCCAGTTCCGGTTCCGGTACCGGTACCGGTTCCGGCCGGTTCCCCAGTCCAAATGCTCATCCCTGCACTTGTTTTAATTCTAAAAAACTCATGTTCACACCCGTGGGTGACATAACACACGTTAGCATACTTTCGGTCTGCCATATGAGCACCACATCATTTTATCCCCTTCCTTTATTCACCTCATAAAACTGATAGGAAATGACTTTACTACATCACGTCAGTTCTTTCATTTTTTTAATATTTAAATGTATTTAAATAATATATTACTATTATAGTCTACTTATAGGCAATAAAAACCATGATTTTTGATATATTTTTTTATAGTTTTTAAATATACGATTTAATAATGAATTAAAAGTATTCAAAAAGATAGCAAAAAGGTGGGACAAAATGGTCTCATGCACGATGGATACTGCACCGCCCGCATATCCGGTCGGTTTGGTGTGTTCACCGTAGTACCGCACTGTCATGTCACCATATCGCGGTGTAGAGTATTGGTGCTCCAACCAGTCTCATGTTGCTCATAATAATACCAAAGAACATGAAGAGCATCTTCATCTAATATTCATCAAATATAAAAATAGTAGTACGAGTGAGAAAGTAGTAATTTTGTAACAAAGAAACCATCATCGCCCGCCAAAAACTCTTACAACCGCCTCCATATAAAATAACCTTCATCACAATTTTGCAATTTTGTGAACTCCTAAATAACCATCTCATTTTAAATAATATATAAACCATGATGCATTTCACTGAACATGATTTGTGGTTTTCTTCATCTTCTGATCGCCGTTCCCCTTCCTTCCTTCTCTTTTATCCATTAGATGCAATATAGATGATTAGGGCTTCAATGATCCTCATTAACATAGTAATAAAATGCCAAGTGTCTATGAAGTTACAGGCTAGTAAACTTGAACTAAATTTACTAATTTGGCTAATCCGAACAACTAAAAAATCAAGAATGGCTTTTGAGAACTAAAATAATCATACATGTTGTTGAGTCCATTTGTGTTGCGTCATGGGCCTTACGTTTTGCATCCGGATTGGGCCTGTCCATCCGTGATTATCTAGATTAGCTAGTAGGGTTATACTATATATATGCATGCATGTATGCATTATACGATGTTGATTATTACGTTCATAACTTTTGTAACCCTAAACACCTCTACAGTAGCAGTTCTTAATCGAGCTCTTCTGAGGTGTTAAAGTTTTAATCATTCGACACATTCAAAGTCATTCTTGTATTCGTATTTACATTCTTAATTGTTTGCTTGCTCAGAATCTAACGATCCTAATAGAACTTTGTTCTAACAATTGGTATCATAGCAGGAGACTGTGTGATCAATACACATTCCTTCTGTATTCAGAATTCCTTAGGGTTTCCGCTTTTATCGTATAAATAGAAGTCGTCCTCTTTGTTTCGACGGTAACTCTGTTTCAGATAAAACCCTAATCTCAAGTTTACAGGTTTGATTCTAGCAGCTCACCATGTCTCACGAAGATTCGCAAACAAATCCCATCAACATCTCAAACAGCATTGGATCTACAACCAGGATACCCATACTCTACACTCAAGACTATGAAGTATGGGCGCATCACTTCGAAGACTACGTGGTTGGATCTGAAGACAATGGCTATCTCATCTGGGAAGCTATCACACTTGGGCCGTTTGTTCACTCAGGAACGAACACTACTGTTAAGTCCCAAAAGGAATATAACAAGCTGGTGGCGGATGTAGAGAAGATGCCACAGGACGAAAAAGACAAATTGCTATGTAATGTGAAGGCCATGAGAATGATCAGATTCGCCTTGCAATCTGACACCTTTCGGTTAGTTGGTTCATGCATGACGGCCAAAGAAATCTGGGATAGGTTGAAAGAACTTTATTCAACTGATGAAGATCTGGAACACTCCATTCAAACCCTGCTGCTGTCAGAATTTGGAGTTTTCGAACAGAAACCAGAGGAGAAACTCATACAAACTTTCGATAGGTTCAATCATCTCCTAAGTAAGATGATCAAGCATGGAATAGAAAGAAAGTTGATCGAGCAGAAGGTGACTTTCATGAACGGGCTGAGAGCGGAATGGATGGCTGTGGTTTCTACTGTGAAAGCGCATGAACAGTTTAAGTCTTACTCGCTAGCGAAACTTGTGGGAATACTTAAGTCCCATGAAAGTGTAGTAACCAAAGAAGCAAAAGTAGTTTCTGGTGTGGGATCGCTGGCACTTGTCTCAAAAGGAAAAAGTGTTGCAGAAGAAGAAGAAGAGTCTGATATGTCTGAGTGTGATCTAACAAACGAGGAGTATGCTATGATGGTATCCAATCCGAAGAAGTTTGCACGGAGAAAATTTCCTGTCAACAAGAACCGAAACTGGCAGGGAAGTTACAGCTCTGAGAAAGTGAAGGATGAAGCGAAAATCTCCTCTCAAAATGATGAAGAGAAGAAGGAGAGCAAGCTTGCAGGAGACTCTGGATACGACTGCAATTATTGTCACGGCAAGAACTATTTTGCCAAAGATTGCATGTTAAGGAAAATGGCTGAGAAAAGAGATGGTGAAGACGATGAGGCGTACTATATGCGAAAGTTGGAAGAGATCAAGAAAAAGAAGGCGACTAACAGTTCTATGAATGCCTTGATTGTACAGGAGAATGCTGATGAAGATGAGTTCGGTGGCATTGAAGTTTGGTCAACCGACTCTGAAGATGAAGAGGTGAGAAAGCCCACTCATGGAAAGGCTTATGTGGCAAAGGAAGTAGGTTCGGCTGGAAAGTGTTTAATTGTCACTGCTGGTTCATCAACCGAAAGCGCAAATGAAGAACCGAACCTGACCGAGAACAAGTGTTTTGCAGCAAAGCCTGTTAGTGAAAAGATCAACGACTGCGATCGACTGATCAAAAAGGTACAATCCATCCTTGAATCACTTAAAGTTCCAATAACAGATTATGAAGAAGAATTAAATGAATTAAAATTTAAATTTACTAACTTAAGTGGTAGTCTCATGCAAACTCGCTTAGCGAATTCTAACCTAACTGACCAACTCAGCAGGGTATCTTCAAAAAGTGAGGAGAGAAGGATGTGGATTGAGCTGAAGGAGGCGGAGTTAGTTAGGGCTAGGGATGAAAGTATTTATTTGCAAAGAGACAATTTAAAGTTTTTAAAACAAAGAAATGCTTTTTGTTTAATTGCTAAGCGTTTATATACTAATATTGCTCAATTGCATTTAAGTTGTGAGATAGGAAAGAAAATTCATAAAATGATTTTTCCCTTCCTTGAATTTAAGGAAGATGAGATCATAGCAGAATGTGAATCAGAAGTGTCATCAGAAGAGACATCCATGTCTTACAAAATTGGACTAGACAAGATAGAAACCTTCATCGATTCTAAGGAACACAAATGTATGCTAAAAGATATTTTAGATGAAAATGATAGGTTGAAAATTAAGTCAGATACTATTCAATCATTTGACTTGTCTAATGCCAAATTAACTTCAGAAAATAAAATGAACTTAGAAAACACGTCTGAATTTGATGAGGAAAGTGAGATGAGTGAAATCTCAGTAGAAGACGTTGTTGATTGCTCTGAGTTTATGAAAAGCGAAACCGAGAATGAGAAACCCCTCATTTCTGAGAATTCGGTTGAGTTCGCTCGCCTGTCAAAAGACAAGAAACAAAAACTCAAAGAAAAAGCTTTGGTTTATCAAAAGGTTCAAACTGTGCCAAATCAGGTTTATGCAGTTACAGGAGTCACTCCAAAGCAAACGGCAGAGTTAAGAATCTTGGTCGACAAAGATAATGCTGAAGGGTGCGACGACTACTTCTGGTTAGCCCCTATTGATAACGGAGACGAAACCGTAGGCTTGTCTGAGCAGACTTCTTGGAGGGTTAAAGGAAGATATGTTGCTGAACCCATCAACAAACCCTCGAGCTTTGACAAACTAAGCACAACTGGAACCAAAGAAATCCCTGAAGAACCAATGGTAGAACCGAAAGTTCCAACCAAGACTATGACAGAACCACATGTTCCAACAAAGACACCCAAAAGTCAAAAGGGGAAGCCAAAGTCTAGCTTCAATATCCACAAATCACAAAAGGAGTTAGCTGAACAGAAACGCTTAAGAAATCAGAGATATGCCAAGAATCTGAATGAGCGAAAAAGGCACTGGAATTCTCAAAATTCCAACTATGAGCCTCCCAAGAAAGAATCAACGGACAAAGGAAAGGAAAAACTAAAGGAAAATTTCAGTCCATATTCCTACTATTCCAAAACCCAGAACCGAAAGTCTAGTTTCGATTCCAACACCGTCACTAAGAATCCAAAGTCAAGTTTCGGTCCCAAGACCAGTTTCGGTCCTAAGACCAGTTTCGGTCCCAAGACCAGTTTCGGTCCTAAGACCAGTTTCGGTCCCAAGACCAGGTTCGGTACTAAGTTTGGTTTCGGTCCTTCTAATTCTCAAAGCAAAACAAATTCTGTGAAGGACATCAAAGGAAAGGGAAAGCTAACATCAGATTCTGAGTATTATAATAGGAAAAAGTCAGCTAACCCTAGGATTCATAAGAAAAATTCTAAACCGTCAAACAACACACCAATTTATACACCAAAAATTAAACAAGATAAAACTAAAATCAAGGTGTATACCATTAAAAGAAAAGATCAAACCACTCTAGTAAAACGAACATATATGGTTGATATTTCTTCTGTAATTCCTTTTTCTGTGAAAGACTCACCAGGACCCAAGAAACTTTAGGTTCCTAAATCTGCTTGAATTTGCAGGTAATAAGTGACGAGCAATTCGATGATGAATGGTATATAGACAGTGGCTGCTCACGTCACATGACAGGAAGGAAGGAAGAGCTGAGGGAGTTTCGGTCCCTGAAAGATGGTGGGTGTGTAAAGTATGGAAACAACTCCTATGGAACAATCAAGGGATACGGTATGATAACCAATGGAGACTTTACGATTCGAAAAGTGGCGTATGTGGAAGGATTGCAACATAACCTCATTAGTGTGTCACAACTAGTTGTGGGCATAGGTTTGAATGTTTCATTTGATGATGAGGGCTCTAAGATTATTGAGAAACAATCTAAGAAGGTTCTGCTGAAGTCTGAACGAAAGGGAGAGATGTATCCTTTACATCTCAACCCAATAAGAGGCAAACCAGCAATATGCCTGCTGTAAAAGGCAAACACCGATGAAAGCTGGTTATGGCATCGACGTCTGTCGCACCTGAACTTCAAAGACATTAATAAATTGGTGCTTGGTGATCACGTTCGAGGCCTCCCTCTTCTCAAGTTTGACAAGGAGCATCTGTGTGCAGCATGTGAGATGGGCAAACAAAGCAGAAAGAGCCACCCTACACGCATAAATACAAAGATCGTTGAAGCACTTGAACTATTGCACATTGACTTGTGTGGACCTTCGGCTATCGAAAGCTTCGGTGGTAGTAAGTACATTCTTGTCATTGTAGATGATTTTTCACGCTTCACCTGGGTTTTCTTTCTTAAACAGAAATCAGATGCAACTCCCAAGTTGAAGACATTTATCAAGCAAGTGGAAGTACAGCTGAGGAAAACGGTGAGAAACATCAGAAGATACAACGGTCTGGAATTCAAAAATAACGACTTTGAGGACTTTCTGGCTGACAAGGGGATAACTCACAATTTTTCGGCCCCTTATACACCACAACAGAATGGGATTGTTGAAAGACGAAACCGTTCTTTATGTGAAGCGGCCAGAACCATGCTCAGTTTCGCTTCACTTCCATTATACTTCTGGGCTGATGCAATTGCAACTGCTTGCTACACTCAGAATCGGTCCTTGCTCAACAAGAGATTCTCAATTACTCCATATGAGATCTTAAATAATCGGAAACCGAATGTCAAATTTTTCCATATATTCGGTTCAAGGTGCTTTATTTTCAATTCTAAAGAGAACCGCAATAAGTTTGACGTCAAAGCCGATGAGGGAATCTTTCTGGGTTATTCGCTATCATCAAAAGCATTCAGAGTGTTGAATAAATGCTCTAAACGAATTGAAGAAACCTATTATGTCACCTTTGACGATAATTACATGAAGAAAGTTCAAAGAAGTGAAAGTGACTTAGGTGAAATATTTCCAGAATCAGGACAAGTCTCGGTTCCAATATCCAACTTGTTTGAAGAGTACATTCGGCTGTTTGATGAACCGGAGAAAGCGACACACTTAGAGGCGAAAGCAGCAGATAACCAAATTGATAATCTCAAAAAGATCATAGATGAAGCTGCCAAAAATATGGAAACCGAACCTCCTAAAGTTGCAACAGCTCAACCCTCAACTGACTCTCCAAGCAATGGTTCACAACTCAAGGAGGAGAGTTCAACAGCACCAAAAACAACTGAAGTATCTTTCGAGGGGGAGAATCCAAATCCTTCCCCGACTCATAAAGATCCAGCCGAAAGGGATAATTCAGCTCCAAAACCACCCAATAGTAGTCCAATTGAGGGGGAGAATCCAACTCCCACAGAGGATGCAAACTCTGATGCTGCCACCGGTTACACTTCGCCAGTCGAGGGGGAGAAAGAGAAAGCAACTGACGAAGGCGAGGATGATCAATCAGAATTTGAAGAAGAAGTAAATGCTGAATTGGATCCAGCATACGATCCAAACTATCCTCCGTTAGTGAAATGGACCAAGGACCATCCCAAAGCACAGATTATTGGTGAATCTTCTGAGAAAGTTCTTACTCGTTCTCAACTAAAAGCGAAACAAACAACATTATTCCCTAAAGTTGAATTTTGTATGTTTAACTCGTTTATCTCCAAGATAGAACCGAAAACAGTTAATGTTGCTCTTGATCATTCTGATTGGGTGCAAGCAATGCAGGATGAGCTCCATGAGTTTGAACGCAACCAGGTTTGGAGGTTGATTCCTACACCAAAAGATGCTTCTGTGGTCGGCTTGAAATGGGTATTTAGAAATAAATTGGACAAAGAAGGAAACGTCATTCGCAACAAGGCTCGGTTGGTGGTGAAAGGATATTGCCAAGAGGAAGGAATAGATTATGAGGAAACCTTCGCTCCGGTAGCTAGGTTGGAATCAGTTAGAATTTTCTTGGCATATGCTGCTCATAAAAATTTCGAAGTTTTCCAGATGGATGTCAAATGCGCTTTCTTGAATGGAGAATTAGAAGAAACAGTGTATGTTGAGCAACCGCCCGGGTTTGTGAACGAGAAATACCCTGATCATTGTTATGTGCTAGATAAAGCTGTCTATGGATTAAAGTATGTAGAGTCAAACTCATCATTCTCTCCACCGAGAGTGGCACCAAAATCGGTTGAGTTGGTAGGTGAAAGAGGTTTAGTGATGAATGGAGTTGCAGTTGCAGTACTTGCCCCCATATCAGATACGTTGACTCCCACTGTTGGGTCAGGAATAGTAGTAGTGGTTGATTGTGAAATTATGGGAGGTGGTAATGGAGCTGTAGAAATAGGAATGAAAGTAGTTGGTGGTGGTGGTGGTAAAGAAGTTGTGTCTTGAGAAGTGATAGGTGGAGGAATAATAGGAACAGAGACAGGAACTGTCTGTTTCGGTGATTGAGGTGGAGTAGGCAATTTATGATGAGGAGATTTGGTTGGGGTAGGAGATCGGGGAGGAGTGTTACCTCGCGGTGAGTCATGACGAATTTCCTCTTCTTCATTTTCCTCGTCATTATCTGAGCTTGGAGGAGTAGGACTCTTTGATCTTTTTGCCATCTTTTTGATCTTCTTGGGCTTGGAAGAATCCCCAACATCAGACTTTCGCTTCTTTGACTTGATAGCCTTAGACTTATCTTCCCCTGTTGGCTCTTTTGGAACAGTGGTATGTTTCCCTCGGTTGTTAGGCTTATCCACAGCATCCAGGGCAGCCTGCTGTTCTGGAGAAAGAACTCTCGGTCCAGTAGGAGTAAGTTTTCGATAGTCAGCCATGACGTTACTCTCGGCTATGACACACCGATACATCGACTCAGGAATTGATCCATTGTGAGGGAACTTGAGTGGATCCGAAATCATGATCTTCTTCGTGTGAAAGGTAGCGATAGACGCAAGCAGAGCATCTTTCATAACCGGAATTTCCAATGAATTGATCGCCCTTCTCGTAATGAGAGTCCAAAATCTTCCACATCATACTTCAGAATGCCTCGTTGAAGTATTGAGGCTCTGCACCACCTGAGACCAGATAATCGTCCCATAATCAAGATTAATACCGTTGTAAATACCATAAAGAAGGGTCAGGAAACCCTTGCTGGTGTCATCTGATCCACCACTTCTTTCTGCCAGACCCTTAATAAGTAGAGTAAGCAAACCATTCCACTGAGATGGTAAACAGGACTTCTTAACTTTTGTAATGGTGGTGAGCACATCCGTATACCCCATCTCGTAGAGCATCGAGAATAATTGAGTCGTCGTGATAAAATCTGACGAGATGACAGAGGAATCTACGGCAAGATGCATTAACGAACAAAATCTTCCCTTGGAAATAGAATCCTTTTATTATGTATTTGAAAGTAGATGCGCTCTTTGTTCTTGTCATATGTCGCAGTAGAATAAACTTGCGATCAGAGTGACATCGGGACAGCTTCAACCTGAGTTAGGGCTAAAACCAGCGGTGAGTATTTCAAACATTCAATGACGTGCAGCATATATGAATCATACAGAAACAGGTTAAGTTCGATGATCATATTTTGATTGGGCTTGATCGAAAGCAATGTAGACGAAGCAGTCTGATCGTGAACTGAGGAAGAAGTCGCCATTGTTGATCGAAGAAGGAAGATGAATAGTTGATACTTGCCTTGTAATATTGAGAGAATTTGTTGCTGGTAAAAGACAAATAAAACAAGAAACCCTTTATATACCATTGCCAGGAGAGAGAAAAATCATGATGATAATGACGCGATCACTAAAACGTTGCCTGAAAAAGCGCGATGTGACAGTGTGGTTACTCCTAGGTATACATCAGCATGCATGGGTATAGAAACCGTTCAAATTCACGCGCCCAAATCTTATCCTCAATCGTCGTTTGAAATTCTGGGTAACCCCTCTTGACTCCAAAAGACA
This sequence comes from Lactuca virosa, assembly GCF_052849685.1. Taxonomy (NCBI): domain Eukaryota; kingdom Viridiplantae; phylum Streptophyta; class Magnoliopsida; order Asterales; family Asteraceae; genus Lactuca; species Lactuca virosa. The sequence goes on along the minus strand of NC_136433.1, from coordinate 361,102,752 downwards.
AACAAAGATCGAACCAATTAGTGACCAGAATGTGGGAAAATAAAATTTTCGTGCATTAGAGTGACAAAAGATAAAGAAATAAAGCAAATGTGTATGGGAGGTGAGTGATGTCTCATTTTAAGACAGAAAGCAGGTGATTACGGGCGAGAATCGCTTCCTTCAGAGTCAAGAGAGACTTGAAGTGCTTGTGTGGTTTCCCGGAAAATACGATCAAGTGTTTGTTAATAAACATTGAAAGGCTTCTTTTAATTATCAGGCTTAGGGTAGCTTATCTTCAACCGAATATCGAGTCTTAACATAAGACCGAACATTGGAAGAAGTACTTGTGAGACCGATGTGGTCTGTTGAACAAGTAGGTGGGATATAAGTTGGAGTGACAAATGAAGTAATAGAAATCTCAAAAACAAAATTAAACTGGATCTTTTTAGGAAGAAAAGCCTTGGTTTTAGACAATTTCATAAAAGACCACGCAAAAATAAAAAGAGATTTCATTGGGTAACCAGTAAGTTCTTGAATATAATAATTCACCATCAATTCATTATAGGTGTTGGATTTTGGGTTTCACTCAGCACGTGGTATACGTATCTAAGATCACAAACACAAATTTTGTGCAACCATAAACCTTAGTGGTAAGAACCGAGAGTCTCAAGGGTTACAATGGTGAACCGAAAGTAGATGGAGAATATAAGGAAGGTGGCTCAAGAACCGAAAGTACCTTCTGCTATATAGACGTGACAGGCAGAAAAACTCTTAACTCATATGAGAAGAGTAAGGTAGCTCTAGACCGAGTTGATGTTAACAGCCTAATTGGGAAGAAACGATAGGTATAGATCGAATCATTAAGGCCTGCTCAAAGTCGTAGAGGCTTTGGTCAACATGCAGCAGCATGCTTCTAGGGACCCGTAACTAGTTCTTAAGGAAATAATTGTACCTGCCTTAGCTCCAAATTCTGTTGTACTGGTACTCTTGTGACCTAATTAAAGTAAGAACAAACAAACACACCACACAAACAAAACAAACAAACAAAACGAAAAATAGTTTTGAAGATTTGAGTTTTTCTGAAAAATAATAAAAACAGAAAAAGAAAATATTTTTGGATTTTTGAAATTTTCTGAAAAAGAATAAAAACAGAAATAGAAAATATTTTTGGATTTTTGAAATTTTCTGAAAAAGAATAAAAACAGAAAGTTAAAATAAATAAGCATAAACCATATTAAAGACGAGAGAAAGGAATGTACATATTTTACAACCGAAACCGTATCTTAAATGAGTGAAGCGAAATAGACCGAGCGGTCGGTTCATTTCAGTTCTTAAAATATTGTTGAGTCCATTTGTGTTGCGTCATGGGCCTTACGTTTTACATCCGGATTGGGCCTGTCCATCCGTGATTATCTAGATTAGCTAGTAGGGTTATACTATATATATGCATGCATGTATGCATTATACGATGTTGATTATTAAGTTCATAACTTTTGTAACCCTAAACACCTCTACAGTAGCAGTTCTTAATCGAACTCTTCTGAGGTGTTAAAGTTTTAATCATTCGACACATTCAAAGTCATTCTTGTATTCGTATTTACATTCTTAATTGTTTGCTTGCTCAGAATCTAACGATCCTAATAGAACTTTGTTCTAACAATTGGTATCAGAGCAGGAGACTGTGTGATCAATACACATTCCTTCTGTATTCAGAATTCCTTAGGGTTTCCGCTTTTATCGTATAAATAGAAGTCGTCCTCTTTGTTTCGACAGTAACTCTGTTTCAGATAAAACCCTAATCTCAAGTTTACAGGTTTGATTCTAGCAGCTCACCATGTCTCACGAAGATTCGCAAACAAGTCCCATCAACATCTCAAACAGCATTGGATCTACAACCAGGATACCCATACTCTACACTCAAGACTATGAAGTATGGGCGCATCACTTCAAAGACTACGTGGTTGGATCTGAAGACAATGGCTATCTCATCTGGGAAGCTCTCACACTTGGGCCGTTTGTTCACTCAGGAACGAACACTACTGTTAAGTCCCAAAAGGAATATAACAAGCTGGTGGCGGATGTAGAGAATATGCCACAGGACGAAAAAGACAAATTGCTATGTAATGTGAAGGCCATGAGAATGATCAGATTCGCCTTGCAATCTGACACCTTTCGGTTAGTTGGTTCATGAACGACGGCCAAAGAAATCTGGGATAGGTTGAAAGAACTTTATTCAACTGATGAATATTTGGAACACTCCATTCAAACCCTGCTGCTGTCAGAATTTGGAGTTTTCGAACAGAAATCAGAGGAGAAACTCATACAAACTTTCGATAGGTTCAATCATCTCCTAAGTAAGATGATCAAGCATGGAATAGAAAGAAAGTTGATCGAGCAGAAGGTGACTTTCATGAACGGGCTGAGACCGGAATGGATGGATGTGGTTTCTACTGTGAAAGTGCATGAACAGTTTAAGTCTTACTCGCTAGCGAAACTTGTGGGAATACTTAAGTCCCATGAAAGTGTAGTAACCAAAGAAGCGAAAGTAGTTTCTGGTGTGGGATCGCTGGCACTTGTCTCAAAAGGAAAAAGTGTTGCAGAAGAAGAAGAAGAGTCTGATATGTCTAAGTGTGATCTAACAAACGAGGAGTATGTTACGATGGTATCCAATCCGAAGAAGTTTGCACGGAGAAAATTTCCTGTCAACAAGAACCGACACTGACAGGGAAGTTACAGCTCTGAGAAAGTGAAGGATGAAGCGAAAATCTCCTCTCAAAAGGATGAAGAGAAGAAGGAGAGTAACCTTGCAGGAGACTCTGGATACGACTGCAATTATTGTCACGGCAAGAACCATTTTGCCAAAGATTGCATGTTAAGGAAAATGGCTGAGAAAAGAGATGGTGAAGACGATGAGGCGTACTATATGCAAAAGTTGGAAGAGATCAAGAAAAAGAAGGCGACTAACAGTTCTATGAATGCCTTGATTGTACAGGAGAATGCTGATGAAGATGAGTTCGGTGGCATTGAAGTTTGGTCAACCGACTCTGAAGATGAAGAGGTGAGAAAGCCCACTCATGGAAAGGCTTATGTGGCAAAGGAAGTAGGTTTGGCTGGAAAGTGTTTAATTGTCACTGCTGGTTCATCAACCGAAAGCGCAAATGAAGAACCGAACCTGACCGAGAACAAGTGTTTTGCAGCAAAGCCTGTTAGTGAAAAGATCAACGACTGCGATCGGCTGATCAAAAAGGTACAATCCATCCTTGAATCACTTAAAGTTCCAATAACAGATTATGAAGAAGAATTAAATGAATTAAAATTTAAATTTACTAACTTAAGTGGTAGTCTCATGCAAACTCGCTCAGCGAATTCTAACCTAACTGACCAACTCAGCAGGGTATCTTCAAAAAGTAAGGAAAGAAGGATGTGGATTGAGCTGAAGGAGGCAGAGTTAGTTAGGGCTAGGGATGAAAGTATTTATTTGCAAAGAGACAATTTAAAGTTTTTAAAACAAAGAAATGCTTTTTGTTTAATTGCTAAGCGTTTATATACTAATATTGCTCAATTGCATTTAAGTTGTGAGATAGGAAAGAAACTTCATAAAATGATTTTCCCCTTCCTTGAATTTAAGGAAGATGAGATCATAGCAGAATGTGAATCAGAAGTGTCATCAGAAGAGACATCCATGTCTTACAAAATTGGACTAGACAAGATAGAAACCTTCATCGATTCTAAGGAACACAAATGTATGCTAAAAGATATTTTAGATGAAAATGATAGGTTGAAAATTAAGTCAGATACTATTCAATCATTTGACTTGTCTAATGCCAAATTAACTTCAGAAAATAAAATGAACTTAGAAAACACGTCTGAATTTGATGAGGAAAGTGAGATGAGTGAAATCTCAGTAGAAGACGTTGTTGATTGCTCTGAGTTTATGAAAAGCGAAACCGAGAATGAGAAACCCCTCATTTCTGAGAATTCGGTTGAGTTCGCTCGCCTGTCAAATGACAAGAAACAAAAACTCAAAGAAAAAGCTTTGGTTTATCAAAAGGTTCAAACTGTGCCAAATCAGGTTTATGCAGTTACAGGAGTCACTCCAAAGCAAACGGCAGAGTTAAGAATCTTGGTCGACAAAGATAATGCTGAAGGGTGCGACGACTACTTCTGGTTAGCCCCTATTGATAACGGAGACGAAACCGTAGGCTTGTCTGAGCAGACTTCTTGGAGGGTTAAAGGAAGATATGTTGTTGAACCCATCAACAAACCCTCGAGCTTTGACAAACTAAGCACAACTGGAACCAAAGAAATCCCTGAAGAACCAATGGTAGAACCGAAAGTTCCAACCAAGACTATGACAGAACCACATGTTCCAACAAAGACACCCAAAAGTCAAAAGGGGAAGCCAAAGTCTAGCTTCAATATCCACAAATCACAAAAGGAGTTAGCTGAACAGAAACGCTTAAGAAATCAGAGATATGCCAAGAATCTGAATGAGCGAAAAAGGCACTGGAATTCTCAAAATTCCAACTATGAGCCTCCCAAGAAAGAATCAACGGACAAAGGAAAGGAAAAACTAAAGGAAAATTTCAGTCCATATTCCTACTATTCCAAAACCCAGAACCGAAAGTCTAGTTTCGATTCCAACACCGTCACTAAGAATCCAAAGTCAAGTTTCGGTCCCAAGACCAGTTTCGGTCCTAAGACCAGTTTCGGTCCCAAGACCAGTTTCGGTCCTAAGACCAGTTTCGGTCCCAAGACCAGGTTCGGTCCTAAGTTTGGTTTCGGTCCTTCTAATTCTCAAAGCAAAACAAATTCTGTGAAGGACATCAAAGGAAAGGGAAAGCTAACATCAGATTCTGAGTATTATAATAGGAAAAAGTCAGCTAACCCTAGGATTCATAAGAAAAATTCTAAACCGTCAAACAACACACCAATTTATACACCAAAAATTAAACAAGATAAAACTAAAATCAAGGTGTATACCATTAAAAGAAAAGATCAAACCATTCTAGTAAAACGAACATATATGGTTGATATTTCTTCTGTAATTCCTTTTTCTGTGAAAGACTCACCAGGACCCAAGAAACTTTGGGTTCCTAAATCTGCTTGAATTTGCAGGTAATAAGTGACGAGCAGTTCGATGATGAATGGTATATAGACAGTGGCTGCTCGCGTCACATGACAGGAAGGAAGGAAGAGCTGAGGGAGTTTCGGTCCCTGAAAGATGGTGGGTGTGTAAAGTATGGAAACAACTCCTATGGAACAATCAAGGGATACGGTATGATAACCAATGGAGACTTTACGATTCGAAAAGTGGCGTATGTGGAAGGATTGCAACATAACCTCATTAGTGTGTCACAACTAGTTGTGGGCATAGGTTTGAATGTTTCATTTGATGATGAGGGCTCTAAGATTATTGAGAAACAATCTAAGAAGGTTCTGCTGAAGTCTGAACGAAAGGGAGAGATGTATCCTTTACATCTCAACCCAATAAGAGGCAAACCAGCAATATGCCTGCTGTCAAAGGCAAACACCGATGAAAGATGGTTATGGAATCGACGTCTGTCGCACCTGAACTTCAAAGACATTAATAAATTGGTGCTTGGTGATCACGTTCGAGGCCTCCCTCTTCTCAAGTTTGACAAGGAGCATCTATGTGCAGCATGTGAGATGGGCAAACAAAGCAGAAAGAGCCACCCTACACGCATAAATACAAAGATCGTTGAAGCACTTGAACTATTGCACATTGACTTGTGTGGACCTTCGGCTATCGAAAGCTTTGGTGGTAGTAAGTACATTCTTGTCATTGTAGATGATTTTTCACGCTTCACCTGGGTTTTCTTTCTTAAACAGAAATCAGATGCAACTCCCAAGTTGAAGATATTTATCAAGCGAGTGGAAGTACAGCTGAGGAAAACGGTGAGAAACATCAGAAGTGACAACGGTCTGGAATTTAAAAATAACGACTTTGAGGACTTTCTGGCTGACAAGGGGATAACTCACAATTTTTCGGCCCCTTATACACCACAACAGAATGGGATTGTTGAAAGACGAAACCGTTCTTTATGTGAAGCGGCCAGAACCATGCTTAGTTTCGCTTCACTTCCATTATACTTCTGGGCTGATGCAATTGCAACTGCTTGCTACACTCAGAATCGGTCCTTGCTCAACAAGAGATTCTCAATTACTCCATATGAGATCTTAAATAATCGGAAACCGAATGTCAAATTTTTCCATATATTCGGTTCAAGGTGCTTTATTTTCAATTCTAAAGAGAACCGCAATAAGTTTGACGTCAAAGCCGATGAGGGAATCTTTCTGGGTTATTCGCTATCATCAAAAGCATTCAGAGTGTTGAATAAACGCTCTAAACGAATTGAAGAAACCTATTATGTCACCTTTGACAATAATTACATGAAGAAAGTTCAAAGAAGTGAAAGTGACTTAGGTGAAATATTTCCAGAATCAGGACAAGTCTCGGTTCCAATATCCAACTTGTTTGAAGAGTACATTCGGCTGTTTGATGAACCGGAGAAAGCGACACACTCAGAGGCGAAAGCAGCAGATAACCAAATTGATAATCTCAAAAAGATCATAGATGAAGCTGCCAAAAATATGGAAACCGAACCTCCTAAAGCTGCAGCAGCTCAACCCTCAACTGACTCTCCAAGCAATGGTTCACAATTCAAGGGGGATAGTTCAATAGCACCAAAAACAACCGAAGTATCTTTCGAGGGGGAGAATCTAAATCCTTCCCCGACTCATAAAGATCCAGCCGAAGGGGATAATTCAGCTCCAAAACCACCCAATAGTAGTCTAATTGAGGGGGAGAATCCAACTCCCACAGAGGATGCAAACTCTGATGCTGCCACCGGTTACACTTCGCCAGTCGAGGGGGAGAAAGAGAAAGCAACTGACGAAGGCGAGGATGATCAATCAGAATTTGAAGAAGAAGTAAATGCTGAATTGGATCCAGCATACGATCCAAACTATCCTCCGTTAGTGAAATGGACCAAGGACCATCCCAAAGCATAGATTATTGGTGAATCTTCTGAGAAAGTTCTTACTCGTTCTTAACTGAAAGCGAAACAAACAGCATTATTCTCTAAAGTTGAATTTTGTATGTTTAACTCGTTTATCTCCAAGATAGAACCGAAAACAGTTAATGCTGCTCTTGATCATTCTGATTGGGTGCAAGCAATGCAGGATGAGCTCCATGAGTTTGAACGCAACCGGGTTTGGAGGTTGATTCCTACACCAAAAGATGCTTCTGTGGTCGGCTTGAAATGGGTATTTAGAAATAAATTGGACAAAGAAGGAAACGTCATTCGCAACAAGGCTCGGTTGGTGGTGAAAGGATATTGCCAAGAGGAAGGAATAGATTATGAGGAAACCTTCGCTCCGGTAACTAGGTTGGAATCAGTTAGAATTTTCTTGGCATATGCTGCTCATAAAAACTTCGAAGTTTTCCAGATGGATGTCAAATGCGCTTTCTTGAATGGAGAATTAGAAGAAACAGTGTATGTTGAGCAACCGCCCGGGTTTATGAACGAGAAATACCCTGATCATTGCTATGTGCTAGATAAAGTTGTCTATGGATTAAAGCAAGCACCGAGGGCCTGGTATGAAACTTTAACTCGCTTTTTGAAAATGTCGAAATTTAAGCAAGGTTCGGTTGACCTAACCTTCTTTCGAAAGAAAGAAGGCGAACATCTAATGATTGTTCAGATTTATGTTGATGATATCATCTTCGGCTCTACAAATCCTAGCTTAACAACTGAATTCAGGAAGTTGATGGAGACTAAATTTGAAATGAGCGCAATGGGTCCAACTAATTTTTTCCTTGGTTTGAATATTAGACAGGACCAGAAGGTATCTTTATCAACCAGGAGGCCTATACAAAGAACTTACTGACGAAATTCGGAATGCAGGGTGATTCAAAAGTGAAGGTTCCTATGGCATTTGGCACTAAGTTAACACCATCTCTGGAAAAACCTACTGTTGACATAACTCTTTATCTTCAAATGATAGGGTCCCTTATGTATCTAACAGCTAGTAGACCGGACATTATGTTTTCTGTTTGTTATTGTGCTAGATTTCAAGCTAATCCAAGAGAACCTCACATGGTAGCTGTGAAGAACATTTTTCGTTATCTGAAGCGAACCTCATCTCTCGGTCTCTGGTATCCTGCAAGATCTGGATTCTTCATTCAAGCCTTTTCTAATGCTGATCTAAGAGGATGTGGACTGGACAGAAAGAGCACTACCGGTGGATGCCAATTTCTTGACGGAAAACTTGTTAGCTGGCAGTCCAAGAAGCAAACCTGCGTGTCACTATCCACAGCCGAAGTTGAGTATATAGCTGCAGCATCTTGCACTTCTCAAGTAATTTGGATTCAAAGCCAACTGAGAGACTATGGGCTGAGTATGAAGAAGATCCCTCTCTATTGTGACTCAGAAAGTGCAATAAGGATTTGTCACAATCCGGTGCAACACTCAAAAACCAAGCACATTGCACTTAGATATCATTTCATCAAGGATCATGTAGAAGATGGGAACGTGGAAGTGCATTTTGTTCGATCTACTGATCAACTGGCCGACATATTCACTAAAGCATTACCTGAAGCACTCTTTAACAAAATCTTACTAGGCTTGGGTATGATGGAAGCAGAATCGGTATCGAATCCTCAAATCTCTCACTAAAAATTAGACAAGCGAAATGGAGCGATCGCTCGGTCTATTTCGGCTCCATAATTTTTGGGAACCGAATTGAACCGACCGCTCGGTCTATTTCGGCTCTGGAAATTTAAGGAACCGAAATGCACATTGTTTGCTTGCTCAACCGAACTGAAGGATGATGTAGCTTCAGGTTCTGGTTAACAAACTAAGCGAAAGGAGATCAATGATGACAGTGAAAGTGATGTGGAAGAAACAATTGCTGAAGCTCTCCAAAGAAAGAAGAGAGACCGAGAGCTGGATGAAAATTTGAAAGTTGCGAAGGAAGCAGAGGAGAGGGAAAGGAGAAACAAGGAAGTAGAAGAAGCCTTGAATTGTAAAAAGGCCTTGTTTCCCTTATGGACGAAAGAGACACTTATCAATCAAGCTATAGAGTTTCCATCAGTTATTGGTTGGAACCTGTTGCTTCATTTGACTTTGATAACCCTAAGGACTCGCAGTTTGACATGCCAATTACAAGGAAGGCGTTCACATTCCATTGTTTTGATTCAACTGCTGAGGTTCCTTTTCCTCATCCGAAGGTTGACCGAGAGCTGATTGACTTCTATTTGAAGTATGGGCAACCGCAGTACTTGACTTGGAGTGCACAGAAGATCATTACAGTCAAGGTACTCAAACCTTCACCTGCTAGGAGATTTATGAATGTCAATTTCAAGATCACTCGTGGTACAGCAAACACAGTGTCGACTATCTCTCTAGCAGACCTTCCTAATCTCAATCCCCATGATTGGATTTTGCTATATAACATTCTGCTCACTAATCCGAAGGAATATGAGCCCATTCTAGAACACTTGAAGAGAATGTTGGCCTCCTATATCCATGAAGTTGCAGCTATGGATCAGGAGATAGCAAAAGTTATGAACAAGAAGCCAACAGTCAAGCCTACACCAAAGCCAGGGGATGTGAACAAGATGAAGATGGGCCAAATAGATTCAAAACATCTCACTGTGATGTTTACTAAAGGTGAAGCTCACAGATTTTTGTTTGCTCTGGTTGATAAGCACTTATTTTCTACTAACTTCTTGGAGCACATCATCAACATAATACATCGGTGCAAGCAGAATTCAGAGGCTGACAAGAAGAATTTTACAGACATGCTTCGGTGGTACATTACATTTCGCTATCATCTTTTGGCCATCATACCGAAGGTGTTTAAGACTGTGAAAAAGACTTCTGTTGTTCAACAGAATTGAGGTTTCGGCTCCAAAGACGCAAAGGGGGAGATTGTTGAGTCCATTTGTGTTGCGTCATGGGCCTTACGTTTTGCATCCGGATTGGGCCTATCCATCCGTGATTATCTAGATTAGCTAGTAGGGTTATACTATATATATGCATGCATGTATGCATTATACGATGTTGATTATTACGTTCATAACTTTTGTAACCCTAAACACCTCTACAGTAGCAGTTCTTAATCGAGCTCTTCTGAGGTGTTAAAGTTTTAATCATTCGACACATTCAAAGTCATTCTTGTATTCGTATTTACATTCTTAATTGTTTGCTTGCTCAGAATCTAACGATCCTAATAGAACTTTCTTCTAACACATGTAACGCCCCGTTTATTTAAATAAATTAATAAATGTGAGTCTCGAACTAATTTGTGAAGAACTTTGATAGTTTGGGGTTGTTTAGTAAGTTACAGAGTTGTTTTGGGATGAATTATAGAAGCAAGGGTATGTTTGATAATTATTGGGTTAAATTGAGAAGATTTTATGGATTCAGGGACTAAAAAGGTTATTATGGTTGAAGTTTGATCCTTGGGCCTGAATTGAAAGGAAATTAGAATGGTAAGGGCTAAAAGGGTAAAATATGGATTAATTTTGAATGAAAAGGGGAAGGAGGGATCAAATCTGTCAATATGCGAAACTTTCTTATGGGATCGGGGTATACAAGACCCGTCACCCGGTAACCTAAACCCTAACCCTAACGTCTTGAACAGCCGCCACCCTTATACCTCCCACCCTTCCGGCCGCCACCATCCTCGACCTAGTCATCCTCCGACCACCTTGCAACATCGGCGACGTTGAAGACCGATAGGAAGGGGCAAACGATGCTTTGTCGGGTGGAGAATCGGAGGAGCAGTGTCGTCGTTTGGAGTCGCCGTCCGCCTCACCCAATTTTGACGCCGCCAGTCAGTCATCCGTCACCGTCGTGTCTTGTTGTCGGCGACAACAGGAGCTACCGGCGAAGCTGTGAGCGTCGTTGCTTGTCGCCATTCTTTTCTTCCCATTACTTGTCGCCATTCACAGTCGCACTCGGCTGTTGCTGGTGTCGTGTCGACCTCCGCCACTTCGTTTCAGCGATCTCCGCTGCCATCTCCGGCCATTAGCGTCGCTGCTATCGGTTCCGTTGAGGACGTGTTTCACTGATTCATGGGTTTTCGGCTTATTGGTGTGTGTTGCTACAAGATTAGGAGCCAAAAAGGAACCACCGCCACCACCGTGAGGTGGTGGCTGCTACTGTGAAACAATTGTCGTCGACTCCGTGTGCCACCAAGGGGGGTGATTGAGTTCGTTTTGCAAGCAGGAAGCGCTTGTGCATGTGTTACTATGTGTATAGGTGTGTATTTGGTTGTATTTTTCATTCTTAGTGTGTGTTGTGCGTGTTTTGTCTAGTCGGAAAATTTGGAAAGTCACTACCGCCACGAGCCACCGCCGGCCACCGCTAGGGTGGCTCTGTGTGTGTGTTAGTTAGTGTATGTGTTTATTTTGGATTAAAGCTCTGTAATTGTAATTAGCAAGATGAATAATAAAAAGAAACTCAAAACCACCACCGTAAGGTGGTGGTCGCTGCCGTGAGCCGCCGTTGACAACCACTACCCGAGGTGGTAGTGGGTGGTGCCCCAATAGCAAACCCTAATGGACTTAGCAAAACCCTAATGAGCTTAAAGGTTACTTTTGGGCCTATTGGGCCACGTTTGGGTGGAAACCCTAATTAGGGTTTAGAAAACCCTAATTGTAAGTAATTGGGCCTTAGACTTATTTGGACCCACCTTTGGGCCATTGGGATTGGATTGTGTATTAAGCCCAAATTATTCCATATCATTTATGTAGTAGAGTAAAGGACTTAATGGATTAAGTCCTTAATGGGTTAAGTGAGAAACACTTAACCCTAATCGTCATTTATGTGAAACCCTAATTTCACTTGGGCCTTGAGTTGGGCCTTTCCATTGGGCTTTGGTAATTGGTTTATTAATGGGCCATCCAAGAATAATCAAATGGACTAGAGTAATTAGTTGGGCTTTAGGGTAAGGCCCATATGAAGGATTGGGCCTAATTTGGAAAATTGGGTCATAGTTTGGGCCTAGATGGTTGTATGATATTGGGCCCTTAGAATGAGACATGTTGGACTGGAGTGAACAATTGGGCCTTAAAGGAAGTCCATGTAGAGGTTTGGGCCCAATTTGGAAAATTGGGCCATATGTTGGGCTTTAAGCCATAATTGGACTTTTGGGCCTTTGGATTGGGCCTTGGGCTTGAATCAAGCCAAGTTAGGGGTAGAGTAGTCTTTTACCCCAAGTATGGACTTATGGTTATGAGTTGGAACCCAATTATTAATTGGGTGTTATTTTGATATTAACAGATCGGGAATCTGTCATCAAGCAGCTATGGTTTTGTCAGCGGGACTTCAGCAGTGTGAGGTGAGTTTCCTTCCAGTAGGAACGGGTCTACGGCCACAATGTCGGCCCGTTTAGATATTAGTAGTTCCGGACTTCGGTCCGATGTCGGGGTTAGCCCGATGCAGTTTATATGTTTCTGGACTTCGGTCCGATGCCGGGGTGGTCCCGAGAAGTAGTATGTATGCTTGATGTCTTTGTGATTCATGGATGTTTATGTTATGCGCTTTGTGTTCCGGAGTTCGGTCCGATGCCAGGCAAGACCGATGCAGTAGTTATATGTTTATGTTACATGTTTATGTATATGTTATGTTCAGTCATTCCGGACTTCAGTCCGATGCAGTGGGCAAGGCCCAAGTTATTCCGGACTTCGGTCCGATGCAGTGGGCAAGGCCCAAATTATTTCGGACTTCGGTCCGATGCAGTGGGTGGGGCCCAAGTTATTCCGGACTTCGGTCTGATGCCGGCCGGGGCCCAAATTATGCCGGACTTCGGTCTGATGCTGGGCGGGGCCCGATGCAGTGGGCAAGGCCCAGTATGTGCTTTATGTGTTATTGTATGGTATGTGGTAGTTTGGGGAGACTCACTAAGCTTCGTGCTTACAGTTTCAGTTTTGGTTTCAGGTACTTCAGCTAGCAAGGGGAAGAGCTCGGGATGATGACATGACACACACCGCAGTTTTTCTTAGCCTGGGAGTTTACTCTAATATTTTATATGAGATTGTGATATGATAATAGTTTTTATGAGATTTTGAGATACATGTTCTATGATTTTATACTATGGCGATGATATTCATGTTTGCTAAATGATTTTGAAAACGAAATTTTTGGGTAGTATTTTTAGGATGTTTCAAGTTGGTATCAGAGCCTTGGTTTGAGGGATTCGGGCACACTTTCGGGTGTGTCTGAACTCAAACAAAGGAAGTAGTATGAAACTTTCAAAAGAAAATCATTTTTACAAAAAGGATTTTTAAAAAAGAAAAGAACTTTGAAAAGAGAAAAGGGTGTGGTGCATGCAATCAGTCGAGCTCAAGTAAGTACTCCCAAATTACCCATACAAGTTTATGTTATGTTATGATTGTTGGATAAGGTGTCTAAGTCCATAACTATCTGTGGTATGTACTTGACCCGACCCGACATGGTCCATTTGGGTTGCATGGCATCATGCATTTGGATAGACTTAATGAGAGAAATAACACTTGTGGTTTATTAATATATTATAAGTTCTAATATATATTAATAGTATTATTTATTTAGTACTGATCAAGAATTGATTTGGAATTAATTAAGTGATCAAAAGATGACTAATTAAATATATGGGTTGATTATGTAAATCATCCATAACTTGTATAGTGGGCTAAAAGGCTCCATGGATTATCAAGTTGGGTTACACCCATTGGATGCTCCATGGAGGCTCCATGGGAGTTACAAACCCATGGGTCATGGAAATGAAGAGTCATGTCACATTAGGGTTTACATGGTGTAACCCTAGATGTGACACACTATATAAAGACTATGTTACCCACCAAAATCAGCTACACTATGGACGAGTGAGGGCAAGCCAATTTTACAAGTGTTTTCTATTCTCTAAAGTCATTCCAAAGCATTTGGTGTTGTGTGAAGCATTTGAGGCATCACACTTGGGGTGCTAGGCTCTCAAGGTTTTTAAGGAATCATAACAATTACAAGGTATGTAATTCTAGCCATCTTTTATGATTAAAGTTCCCCATGTATGCTAGATAGGTTTATGAACCTTAGAAAAGTATTTTGCATGTATTTTAGACAAACATAGATCCAAGGTTTTCTAGGGTTGCATGTACACTTAGGAGTGTTAGAATGCTCAAAACCCATCAGTGGTATCAGAGCCTAGGCTTGTTTGTTTGATACTTGATGCAAAATAGTGAAAAAAGTCGATTTTCTTGGTGTCTGCACGATGAACTCGCCGAGTCCATGGGGGGACTCACCGAGTCCATGACCAAACTCATCCTACTCGTCGAGTAGGTTCGTGCACTCGACGAGTAGGAGCCTCAAAATGCAGATTTTCGACTTTTGCTGCTGGAAATGGACTAGAAACATTACCCTAAACTGTTTTGGTGTTATTAAACTTGTTTTAGATGGTGTAATGATTGTTCTAATCCATTTACAATGGCTAATATCAAAATTACATGATTATATGTGTTCATATGTTCTTGAAATTTTGATATGATTAATTCATGTTCTTATAAGTTCTTGATAGATCATAGGAATTACTTGTTTAATGTTGAATTCATGATCTCTATATGTTTTAATGGAGTCCATAACTTGTCCTCAAGTTATGGATAACCAAAAGTCTCTTTGTATTAATTCCATTAAAAGAACACACAAGTTACAAAAATGAAGAGTCTTCATTTTAATAACTCATAAGTTATGAATTGAAAGGTTTTGTAAAGTTACAAAACTTGCCCTCAAGTTTTGGAACATGTAAAGCCATCTTAATAAACTTTAGTTCCAACCCCTAGAATTTTAAAAGTTAAAATTCAATCCTTATACTTTATAATATTATAAGTTTAATTATATATATATATATATATATATATATATATATATATATATATATATATATATATATATATATATATATATGTATGTATAAGATCAAGTCGTTTTACCGTTAGTAGGCCTCATTCACGAAGCCGGTCTATAAGGGGGTATAAGGTTGTTGCCTATAAAATGGCAGCTTAATGGGTGTCCACTCTCACCCACGGCTTCCTTGACTGGTGGAGGGTCGTTAGCCGAACGGGTAGGACAACGACTTAAATATTCTCATTAAAAGTATAATGATTATTATAAAGTAACTAAATGTTTTATAAACTCCCAATCTTAGTTACTTTAGGAAAATGTGAATAAGGTGCTAACCCATGAAATTACACTTTGCACTTTGATTAAGTCGTTAGTGGAGCGTGTGTGGTTAACCGGCACACTAACTTGGACTTAACAAGGTAGGCAAAGGGTGACTTAAGGTTTTTCATAGGTCGGTGGAGCGCGTGTGGTTAACCGGCACATCGATTAAGTGAAAAACATTAAGGGTACCAAGTAATTTGCATGGTTACTTCACACCTTGTTTTGTGATCCTCGGTATCCCAGTCACAAAACATGAAGGGCACACTCGAGATTGAAACATGCCATTGAAAAAGTTCAATGAATCTCAAAAGAATCTAGGAGTTTCTAAAAACCAAATAAAACCTAATAATTTATATTTCATTTTCATGGTGGAAATTGGTGAATCGTCATTCACCTATCTTTCAAATATGTTTTAGCTTAGATTACGGCATCCCTCTTCTAAGTTATAATATATTGTGATTGGATCCTAGCCTTAATATTACATTTGGGTGTTTTATTAAGGACTATCTTTATATCTAAACTAAACTTGTATTTTCTTCTTTTCAGATGTCTTCCAACAATGCTGCTACTGGCTCAAACCCTACTGGCTCCTTCTCTCTCATGAACCTTTGTGGGAGACTCATCTTTGATGGATCTAACTTTACTGATTGGATCAGAAACATCAGGATGGTCACTCGATACGAGAACAAAGAATATGTTCTCAACAAGGAGCTTAAGGTACCCGAGCCGACTGCTACTCCTGAGGAGTTTGCTGAATATGAGGCACATGAAAGAGATGTTACCAAAGTGGCATGCATCATGATGGCCACTATGACAGCCGATCTCCAAAAGTCCTATGAGGACTACTATCCTTTTGAGATGCACCAGGATTTTATGGACCGCTACCATCAGAGTGCTCGTCAAGAGCGATATGAAATCATCTCCTCCATGATAACAACCTGAATGAAAGATGGTGAACCCATCACGGGCCACATGCAGAAAATGCAAAGGTTTGTGGACCGTTTGATGAAGTTGAATGTGAACTTCCTAGAGGAGTTAGCAATAGATATCATTTTGCACTCCTTACCTTCGTGTTATGATCAATTCTGCATGACATACCACATGAACAAGGAGGAAGTTACACTTAGCAAACTTCAAGGACTCCTAAAGACCGCAAAATCAGGTCTTAAAGGTAAGTCAGTTGTTACCACTCCTACTCCTACTCCAAACTCCGCACCTTTCCTGGCAATCGGGAAAGGTAGAGGGAAGAAGAGGAAGAACCCTTCGAAGGGTACCAAGGGTAAGACCCTTGATGGCTCCTCTTCAAGCGGAACCAATAAAGGTTTCGTCACTCCTTCTGCTGACCCAAAAGAGGTTGAATGCTTCTATTGCCATGAAAAGGCACACTGCAAGCGGAACTACCCAAAGTACCAGCAAGATTTGAAGGATGGGAAAGTGAAACCCAACCATGCAGGTATTTACACTATATTATCTAATAACTCACCCTATTCTAACTCTTGGGTCCTTGATACCAGCTGTGGTATTCATATTTGTTCTGATTTGCAGGGACTAAGAAGAAGTGAGAATGTGGAGCATGGAAAGATAAACTTGATCATGGGGAATAGGAAAGTTTCACCTGTCACCAAGATTGGAGTTTATACTTTGTTGCTAAGTACTGGGTTTACTTTTGATTTGAATAAATGTTGTTATTCGCCTGAAATGGCAAGAAATGTTATTTCCTTTCATGCTTTGTACAAACAAGGTTTTACCTTTTCTTTTGATAATGAAATTGGTGGAATAAATGCTTTCTTTAATAATGTGTTTTATTTAAAAGCATTACCTTGTGATGGTGTGTATGAAGCTGTGTCTGTTGTAGATAATTTAGGAAATAATGTGTTGTGTATTGATTCTACTAATGATAATAACTTGGATAAAGCATCATTATGGCATTGTCGTCTTGGACATGTAAGCAAGAAACGCATAGGCTAACTCCAAAAGGCTGGAGTCTTGGAGTCATTTGACCTAAAGTCAGATGATAGTTGTGAATCATGTTTACTTGGAAAAATGACAAAGTCACCCTTCACAGGTTCTTGTGCTAGGGGTGAAGGTTTGTTGGATCTAGTGCACACGGATGTGTGTGCACCCTTAAAAACTGCCACAAGGGATGCTAATCGTTATTATGTTACTTTTACAGATGATTATAGTAGATATGGATATGTCTACTTAATCAAGCATAAGTCAGAGACTTTCGAAAGGGTTAAAGAGTTTAAACAAGAAGTCGAGAATCAGTTGGGCAGGAACATTAAGATGCTTCGATCCGATCGTGGTGGTGAGTATCTTAGTACAGAGTTCCTCGACTATCTTAGGGAATGTGGGGTTGTCTAACAATTGACACCTCCCAGGACACCACAGTTGAATGGTGTATTTGAGAGGCGTAATCGAACCTTGTTGGACATGGTTCATTCCATGATGAGTCGAGCTTCACTACCAATCTCATTATGGGGGTATGCCTTAGAGACTGCCGCCCATATCCTTAATCTCGTCCCTACAAACAAGGTTGCCAAAACACCTCACGAGATGTGGACTGGAAAAGTTCCTAGTCTAGCCCACATCAAGATTTGGGGTTGTGAAGCTTTCGTGAGATGCGAGACTCATGACAAGCTCGAACCTAGAAGTGAGAGGTGTATTTTCATCGGCTACGCACAAAAATACTTTGGTTACCTCTTCTACAGACCCAGTGAGAATGTGGTCTTTGTAGCAAGGAGGGGTGTCTTTCGAGAAAGAGAGTTCATAAGCCAAGGAAACAGTGGGAGGCAAATTGACCTTGAAGAACTTCAAGAGTCAAGTGGTGAAGGAACCTCAAACCCTAGCAGTCAACCTGAGGAGGAAACTCCTGTTGATCCAATTGACAAGTCTGTACCTCTGAGGCGTTCCACAAGGGTTAGGAATGCACCTGAGCACTACTATGGTTACCATATTACTGCGGAAGGTGAGACACTTATCAGTGATGAGACACTGGTAAGTCTGGATGAACCTAACAGCTATGCGGAAGCCATGGCAGGCCCCGAGTCTGCTAAATGGAAAGAGGCAATGGACAGCGAGATACAGTCCATGTATGACAATCAATTTTGGAACTTGGTTGACAATGTACCAGGTCGTAAGACAGTTGGGTGCAAGTGGATCTTCAAGAAGAAGACCGACATGGATGGTAATATACACACTTATAAGGCGCGACTGGTTGCAAAGGGATTTTCTCAAACTCCAGGAGTTGATTATGATGAGACCTTTTCACCAGTAGCTAAGATTAAGTCTATTAGGGTATTGTTAGCCATTGCTGCATTTCATGACTATGAAATATGGCAAATGGACGTCAAAACTGTTTTCCTTAATGGAAAGTTGGCTGAGGATGTTTACATGTGTCAGCCAGAGGGTTTTGTCAGTACAGAATACCCTAATAGAGTGTGTAAGCTTGAGAAATCCATTTATGGATTAAAGCAAGCACCTCGCAGATGGAATCTTTGCTTTGATGAGAAAGTCAAAGAGTTTGGCTTTTCGAGGAGTGAAGATGAATCTTGTGTATATGTCAAGGCTAGTGGGAGTATAGTTAGCTTTTTGGTATTGTATGTGGATGACATACTACTCATAGGAAATGACATCCCAACCCTGCAGGAAGTGAAGTCCTGCCTTGGGAAGTGTTTCGCTATGAAAGACCTAGGAGAAGCTACCTATATTCTAGGGATAAGGATTCTGAGAGACCGGAGTAAAAGACTAATTCGACTTAGTCAAAGTACATACTTTGATAAGGTGTTGAAGAGGTTCAGCATGCAAGATTCCAAGAAAGGAGAGTTACCCATCCAGAGTAACGCTAGATTGAGTAAGACTCAGAGCCCGAGTACCGAGGTTGAGATAGCATAAATGAGTCGAGTACCTTATGCTTCTGCAGTAGGCTCGATCATGTATGCTATGACCTGCACTCGTTCTGATGTAGCCTTTGCTTTGAGCATGGTTAGAAGGTATCAGGGGAACCCTGGTAAGGCTCACTGGACTGCGGTAAAGAACATTCTCAAGTACCTGTGTAGGACTAAGGATTGGGTCCTTACCGTTGGTGGGAGTGATGACTTGAGATTTATAGGGTATAGTGATGCTAGCTTCCAGAATGATAGGGATAATATCCGCTCTCAGTCGGGCTGGGTCTTTACCTTAAACGGAGGAGCAATATCTTGGAAAAGTTCCAAGAAGGAGACATTGGCTGATTCAACTTGCGAATCAGAGTATATAGCGGCAAGTGAGGCAGCAAATGAGGCGATATGGCTAAAGAACTTCATTGGAGACCTTGGAGTTGTACCAGCTATAAAGGAGCCCATAGAGATTTTATGTGATAGTGAAAGTGTTGTTGCCTTAGCAAAGGAACCAAGGGAGCACGGGAGATCCAGACACATTGACAGAAAATACCATTTCATCAGACATCGTATAGAAGAAGGACTCCTCGTGGCAAAGACGGTATCATCGGATGAGAACCCGGCAGATCCCCTCACGAAGGGACTGGGTAGGGCTAAGCATCTCCAGCACGCAAGGAGCATAGGGCTGAAGGATGATATTAGTTTTAGTAGTTAGATAATTTTCGAAATTTGTAAAGTGTAATTGACATTTGATGATGAATAAAAGTTGTGTTTATTTATGAGTAAAGTGTTGCTATCTTTTGTCAATCGTTTACTATTATTTCTTTTGCATGTTTTGACTTCCAGAATATTTATGTTGTGTTCTACATATTATTCAAATTATCCACAGTCAGTCATATGTTGGAAGTAGATATGAATTAAGACTGTCATGAGTTGGTTGTAGAGTTCTAAGATGTTGGACATGGCCTCAACACTCATGAGTGCTCATAAGTTCTGAGTATTGGATTCAACCCACGCTCGCTGGTATCACTTCATGGAATTTATCTCGAGTGATCGCGAGATGGTAATATCATATAAGTCTTTAAACCTAGAGATATGACTTGTTGACTATGATTTGGTTATGCATTGATCGTGCGAAAACGCATTGGTAACTCGATGTTATAAAACGTGCCATTGTGTGTGATTTAAAAAGTAGTAGAACAAGCATATGAGTCGAAGTTTATCTGTTCCTTCTTGGATTAGAAGCGATATATGGGCCCCTCGATGATTTTGTTTTGACCTATGTACCGGGCCCGGTCAGAACTAAGTTGATGTGTTCAATTGAGTTCTATGTCAAACAAATCGGAAATCGGGAAACAAACTGCTGGACAAAAGTAAGACATTGTTCCATGTATTTGTCTGGCTGATATCTAGAACAGAGGATTATATGATCACTTATCTTAAATGGCGTATCATCATCTTCTCAGTTCCGAGAAACCTTGAAAAGAGCTACGATTGCTGATCGGTTCGTGAAGTCATACTTGCAGTTATATTTATTAGACTTATCCAAGTGGGAGACTGTTGGATAAGGTGTCTAAGTCCATAACTATCTTTGGTATGTACTTGACCCGACCCGACATGGTCCATTTGGGTTGCATGGCATCATGCATTTGGATAGACTTAATGAGAGAAATAACACTTGTGGTTTATTAATATATTATAAGTTCTAATATATATTAATAGTATTATTTAATTAGTATTGATCAAGAATTGATTTGGAATTAATTAAGTGATCAAAAGATGACTAATTAAATATATGGGTTGATTATGTAAATCATCCATAACTTGTATAGTGGGCTAAAAGGCTCCATGGATTATCAAGTTGGGTTACACCCATTGGATGCTCCATGGAGGCTCCATGGGAGTTACAAACCTATGAGTCATGGAAATGAAGAGTCATGTCACATTAGGGTTTACATGGTGTAACCCTAGATGTGACACACTATATAAAGACTATGTTACTCACCAAAATCGGCTACACTATGGACAAGTGAGGGCAAGCTAATTTTACAAGTGTTTTCTATTCTCTAAAGTCATTCCAAAGCATTTGGTGTTGTGTGAAGCATTTGAGGCATCACACTTGGGGTGCTAGGCTCTCAAGGTTTTCAAGGAATCATAACAACTACAAGGTATGTAATTCTAGCCATCTTTTATGATTAAAGTTCCCTATGTATGCTAGATAAGTTTATCAACCTTGGAAAAGTATTTTGCATGTATTTTAGACAAACATAGATCCATGGTTTTCTAGGGTTGCATGTACACTTAGAAGTGTTAGAATGCTTAAAACCCATCAATGATTATTATCTTTATTAGAACAGCATGCTAGATTAGGACTAAGGATCTAGGAAGGATGCCTTATGTGTCTGTTTTATGTGTTTCAACTTTATGAGAACTGCATGCTAGTACATAATTGTCAGTATGATAGCCAGAGTAGTATATGCTTGATTATGTGTAGTCAATGCTCGAATGCTGCTTGCTTTATGCTTTTAGGAGTCTTAGTTATCTTTCACTACCTAGTAAATGAATATGTTACGTTACATATTGCGAGGATTAAATAATTTCAGAAGGTTAGGTCTAGCTCTATTGTGCAGCTCTTGTTTGAGTCCAACCGTTGTAGGGTAGGATCTCTCATTCGAAGAATTATCTAGTCTTAGTGATATGTAATAGTATTCACGAGCTAGTTAAGGGACGGTAGCAGGGACTTCTTATGCAGCTGATAGCGGAGAGTAGGTTGGTGATTTCCTTAGGGCAAGCCTAGGATGAGAATAACAGAGAGCAGTAGTAGTAGAAGTGACTTGGTGGAGTCAAGGCAGTTCTTGAGGAAAGTACGGATAGATGTGGAAGGTAGTATGGGCCCGTACTACTGAAAGCAGAGGATCCGTACTCGAATCAAGGAAGGCTGAGATAAGACCAGAGAACTTGTAGTGCGTGAGATCCCTCGAGTTTTGATGAGTATTGTGATGTTAGTGATGGTATATTGCCAAGTATATTGATGCTACATGGTAGACCAGATGGTAGTTCAGGTGTCGACGAGGGATCAGGATCGGACTCTATAGCCGGGTAGCTCGATGATCAGATGAGGGAGTTCATTCCATTGATTACGCGCGGTATCATTGGCAGACTCCTATGATCCTCAGTATGATCAAGGAGGGCATTATAGAGATTTGTGATGAGAGGCCGAGTACATTCTGCACTAAGATAGCAGTCATGATAGGGACTTGTACGTTGATGTTTCGGGAATTCAGAGTTGCGAAGCTTCAGATTGTCATGGGGGTTAGGGACCCCATTCTTAGCAGCAGATGGTTGGCAGATGTCGTCAACACTTTTCGTACCAGACGTTGTCCCGAAAGGAGACAAGATCCGACTTACTTTCTGTCTCCTGAGGGACAGAGCACGAGATTGACAGGAAGAGGTTGGTAGTGAGTTGAGTGATGAAGCGGTTGATGTTATGTCTTGGTAGAATTTGGAAGCCAGCCAGGGAGCAGCATACCGCTTCGGACAGTTCAATGTCTCAAGTAGTAATGGTATTTTGGGATTTCGTGTATGGTTAGAGTCACAGATAGCTTGGGTTATGCTAAGTCACTCACAGCGGATTAGCTAAGCCTGGGCCAAGTATAAGTGATTTGCAGGGATAATTAGGTTTGTGACCCTGTTTTATAGTTGGAACCCCGAACTATTAGAAGTTGAGTAGTCATTTGAGGGTTAAGCGGACTGGATTTAACATTAACGATTCAGTAAGAGTGGTCTGTTAGGGATTCAGACCCCCTCGAGACAGCAGAATTTAGATGAAGTAGATGTGATCTTGTTGCGGGGAATAAGTTCGCATGTGGATTTTAGGGCTGTGCGAAGATTGATCACGGCCACCCTGGGAAGGCAAGGGTGTACCCAGGAGGGTGACCATGTTACTTGAGTGTTTTGGTGTAAAGAACGGTAAGAAATGATTTCGAGGACGAAATCTAATTTAAGTAGGGGAGAGTTGTAACACCCCGTTTATTTAAATAAATTAATAAATGTGAGCCCCGAACTAATTTGTGAAGAACTTTGATAGTTTGGGGTCGTTTAGTAAGTTACGGAGTTGTTTTGGGAAGAATTATAGAAGCAAGGGTATGTTTGATAATTATTGGGTTAAATTGAGAAGATTTTATGGAATCAGGGACTAAAAAGGTTATTATGGCTGAAGTTTGATCCTTAGGCCTGAATTGAAAGGAAATTAGAATGGTAAGGGCTAAAAGGGTAAAATATGGATTAATTTTGAATGAAAAGGGGAAGGAGGGATCGAATCTGTCAATATGCGAAACTTTCTTATGGGATCGGGGTATATAAGACCCGTCACCCGGTAACCTAAACCCTAACCCTAACATCTTGAACAGCCACCACCCTTATACCTCCCACCCTTCCGGCCGCCACCATCCTTGACCTAGTTATCCTCCGACCACCTTGCAACATCGGCGACGTTGAAGACCGACAGGAAGGGGCAAACGATGCTTTGTCGGGTGGAGAATCGGAGGAGCAGTGTCGTCGTTTGGAGTCGCCGTCCGCCTCACCCAATTTCGACGCCGCCAGTCAGTCAACCGTCACCGTCATGTCTTGTTGTTGGCGACAACAGGAGCTATCAGTGAAGCTGTGAGCGTCGTTGCTTGTCGCCATTCTTTTCTTCCCGTTGCTTGTAGCCATTCACAGTCGCACTCGGCTGTTGCTGGTGCCGTGTGGACCTCCGCCACTTCGTTTCAGCGATCTCCGCTCCCATCTCCGGCCATTAGCGCCGCTGCTATCGGTTCCGTTGAGGACATGTTTCACTGATTCATGGGTTTTCGGCTTATTGGTGTGTGTTGCTACGAGATTGGGAGCCAAAAAGGAACCACTGCCACCACCGTGAGGTGGTGGCTGCTACCGTGAAACAATTGTCGTCGACGCCGTGTACCACCATGGGGGGGTGGCTGAGTTCGTTTTGCAAGCAGGAAGCACTTGTGCGTGTGTTACTATGTGTATAGGTGTGTATGTGGTTGTATTTTTCATTGTTAGTGTGTGTTGTGCGTGTTTTGTCTAGTCGGAAAATTTGGAAAGTCACTGTCGCCACGAGCCACCGCCGACCACCGCTAGGGTGGATGTGTGTGTGTTAGTTAGTGTGTGTGTGTGTTTTTATTTTGGATTAAAGCCCTGTAACTGTAATTAGCAAGATGAATAATAAAAAGAAACTCAAAACCACCACCGTAAGGTGGTGGCCGCCGCCGTGAGCCGCCGTTGACCACCACGACCCGAGGTGGTAGTGGGTGGTGCCCCAATAGCAAACCCTAATGGACCTAGCAAAACCCTAATGGGGTTAAAGGTTAATTTTGGGCCTATTGGGCCATGTTTGGGTGGAAACCCTAATTAGGGTTTAGAAAACCCTAATTGTAAGTAATTGGGCCTTAGACTTATTTGGACCCACCTTTGGGCCATTGGGATTGGATTGTGTATTAAGCCCAAATTATTCCATATCATTTATCTAGTAGAGTAAAGGACTTAATGGGTTAAGTGAGAAAGACTTAACCCTAATCGTCATTTTATGTGAAACCCTAATTTCACTTGGGGCTTGAGTTGGGTCTTTCCATTGGGCTTTGGTAATTGGTTTATTAATGGGCCATCCAAGAATAATCAAATAGACTAGAGTAATTAGTTGGGCTTTAGGGTAAGGCCCATATGAAGGATTGGGCCCAATTTGGAAAATTAGGCCATAGTTTGGGGCTAGATGGTTGTATGATATTGGGCCCTTAGAATGAGACATGTTGGACTGGACTGAACAATTGGGCCTTGAAGGAAGTCCATGTAGAGGTTTGGGCCCAATTTGGAAAATTGGGCCGTATGTTGGGCTTTAAGCCATAATTGGACTTTTGGGCCTTTGGATTGGGCCTTGGGCTTGAATCAAGCCAAGTTAGGGGCAGAGTAGTCTTTTACCCCAAGTATGGACTTATGGTTATGAGTTGGAACCCAATTATTAATTGGGTGTTATTTTGATATTGACAGATCGGGAATTTATCATCGAGCAGCTATGGTTTTGTCAGCGGGACTTCAGTAGTGTGAGGTCAGTTTCCTTCCAGTAGGAACGGGTCTACGGCCACAATGCCAGCCCGTTTAGATATTAGTAGTTCCGGACTTCGGTCCGATGCCGGGGTTAGCCCGATGCAGTTTATATGTTTCCGGACTTCGGTCCGATGCCGGGGTGGTCCCGAGAAGTAGTATGTATGCTTGATGTCTTTGTGATTCATGGATGTTTATGTTATGTGCTTTGTGTTCCGGACTTCGGTCCGATGTCGGGCAAGCCCGATGCAGTAGTTATATGTTTATGTATATGTTATGTTCAGTCATTCCGGACTTCGGTCCGATGCAGTGGGCAAGGCCCAAGTTATTCCGGACTTCGGTCCGATGCAGTGGGCGGGGCCCAAGTTATTCCGGATTTCGGTCCCATGCTGAGCGGGGCCCAAATTATGCCAGACTTCGGTCTGATACCGGGCGGGGCCCGATGCAGTGGGCAAGGCCCAATATGTGCTTTATGTGTTATTGAATGGTATGTGGTAGTTTGGGGAGACTCACTAAGCTTCGTGCTTACAGTTTCAGTTTTGGTTTCAGGTACTTCAGCTAGCAAGGGGAAGAGCTCGGGATGATGGCATGACACACACCACACTTTTTCTTAGCCTGGGAGTTTACTCTGATATTTTATATGAGATTGTGATATGATAACAGTTTTTATGAGATTTTGAGATACATGTTCTATGATTTTATACTATGGCGATGATATTCATGTTTGCTAAATGATTTTGAAAACGAAATTTTTGGCTAGTATTTTTAGGATGTTTCAATACATGGTTTGTTCAAGAACATAGTTAAACTTCAATGGTTAATTTCTTTTAAAAGTACAATGGCTTAATAAAAAGAAAATTGAAAATATAATGTTGAAACAGAAATTAAAACCTTGCCTTTTCTCAAAGCTTTAGCTATAATTGGTAGAAAACTGAAAGTAATGTCTAAAGGTATTTTAACTATATCAGTAAAAAGGACAAAATACATTGTTTCCAATATCAGTGAAAAAGGCAAAGTACATTGCTATTGGCATAAATTGCCCTTAGAAGTCAGGTAGCATCATCCTCAAAAGCAAAGCATTTAGAAATCCAATACACGATGATTCATAGTGCATACATCGTCCAGATATAATTTCAAAAGTACAAAGTTCCAAGTCCCTAGCCTAAGATGAATCGGACCTGGATCTCTAATGACAAAGGCGAAGCTCAGACACTGTCATCAAGTTTTCCTTACTTAACTCGTTCACCAGCCTTTTCACCAAGAAGGGAAGACCTTCCTGCAGGAGCCACTTGCTATCATCAGCAACAGAGGCACACTTCCTCTCTGCAACATCCAAGCATTTGGCAAGTTCCTTTTTCTCCTCTTCTGCAACATTCAGTTGAACAGATGAATCACATAATTTCTTCTGCAAATCAATGACATGAGCCTCCAGTCAAACAATTTTCATTTCAGCATCTATCAGCTTCCCTTTGACTTGATTTGCTTGATTTTTCTCCGCCTCCAGCTTATCTCTCAGTCTTCTCATCCTTTTAACATCATCATCATCTTCTTCTTCTTCTTCTGTTTCATCCTCTATATAATCAGCTGTTGAATGTTAATATATTATCTGATTTACATACAATGATGCATATAAAATTGTTGACGGAATGAAGGTGAATACCTTGTCTACGCGGCTTCTCTTTCTTCGTTGGACTTCGGCTAGACATCTGCGTAGAGTTGCCTTGATTTTCTCTCCCTTATCCGGCAACTTATGACTTAGCGTCAAAATGTTCTTTTTAAACCTCAGAATCATCTCTACTAGTTCATCATCAGTTTTCATCTGATATTCGAAGTCTTCCACTTCCGTCTCAGGTTGTTGCATGACTCCGAGGCGGCCCTTTGATTTCTCGGCAGACGTGATGTCGACTGAGTCATCCGCAGGTAAGAGAATTGTCACGTCAATCGCCAACAACCCATTACGTTTGCGAGTGTTGAAATTGTTTACTTTCGCCATATCAATGCACTTGATGAAATTGAAAATGAATTTGAATTTTAGAGTGTAAGGCTAACCGGAGTGGGAGGACTAACCCACGCGTCTTGCTGATGTATCGTGCCTAAGGACGGTGAACACCGCCCCTAAGGCCGGTGGTTTGGGTGTGGCGTGGGTGGCAAGACGGACAGAGACGACCAATAAGAAAGCAGCTCACATATTCGACCCCTTTTTCCCTTTTCCTCTGTAACCATGGAAATAAAAATAAAAATAAAAATAAATAAATAAACGTAACGGACCCGTTTTTCTGAAAACGGGTGAAGAACGGGTGAAGAAGACGACCAAAACCTACACGGGTGGACATTCATATTTGTTTAAATTGAAGTTACAATTTTGGTCCCTGAAATTCTGTCAGTTAATTTTATTATACCCTCTCACTTTTATTTGAATTAAGTGAAACCCTAATAAAAAAGTAATATTTATTAATATATAAATATAATATATTAAAAATAATATTTATTAATATATAATAATCCAATAAAAAATAATACAATAAGAAAAAAGTTAAAAAGAAAAAGTAATTAAAATAACTAATATATAATAATTCAATAAAATGAAAAAGAAAAATTGCATAATTGGTCCTTGTAGTTTGGTAAAAAGATAAAACTGCAGAAATGGTCCTAGGGGTAAATCCGTCATTTGCCAAAAGTTAACAGTCCTGTTAAACTTAACGAGATTGGGACGAAAACCGCAACAAAACCATCAAATAGGGACCTTTTTTGCTAATAAACTTTTTTTTGGACCTTACCCACAAAAATTGACAAACCACAGAGACCATTTTTGCAATTTTGTCTAAATTGAAGTTACAATTTTGGTCCTTAAAATTTCGTCATTTAATCTTATTATACCCTCTCACTTTTATTTGAATTAAGTCAAACCCTAAACTATATATGTTTATTTAATTTTAAAAATTAATAATATGTTTATTTGATTTTATAATTAGTAAAATGATTACTTAAGTTTATAATTATGTTTTTTATTTAATCTAATGTTAAAAAAATTAAAAATTAAAAATTAAAAATATAAATGATATGTAGTGGTAACCATTTCCAATGTTTAGTGGGTTGGTGATGAAGCTGACGTGGCACAAAGGTGGCAGCGCTGTTTCGGTGGGTTGGGTGTGACCACTTCCCACAGCCTAATTGAAAAGACGGTGGAGGAGGGTAGAAGATAATAATTATACCCCTGTAAAGCTATTGATGACTCTCTGTCTCTATTGTCACATCAACCAAATTTGGATTATAGAAATTAATCATTATTTTAAATAGAAATTTGATCTTTACTTTTTTATATCTATTATCTTTGATTTATTTTATTGATTATATAGAGACAAAATAGCAAAATTGTTCCAGCAAAAATCGTAAGACAATTGCTATAAGTACCCCCAAATATGTGTACCCCGTCAATGTGAGGGGATTAGTGTTTTGTGTACCCCTTATTGTAAGTGGGGAGATACTTATACCACAACCCAATCGTAAATGAGGTCTAAAAAGCTTATGATTTGTATGGAATGTCCAAATTAAAAAATTTCATAATTTTAGTCTTAAAAAAATAAAAACAATTTTGTTATTTTTATTTCTTTACTATATTTTTTAATAGTTTATTAATTTAATAAAAATAAAAAATAAAAAAATTGTCACCCCAACCCTCTCTCTCTCATTATTTAATTCAAGAATTATTTCAATCATTTTTTTAAGTCTTATATTTTTTACATTTTCAAACTTCAACAATGATAACCATTTCCAAAACCATACTAGAATAGTTTATCCTGCAAACCAAACAACAACTTGTCAAACTCTCTCTCTCTCTCTCTCTCTCTCTCTCAAAAGTACAAACATAAATAACACTCATCTTTTTCATTTTATCCAACTATCCCTCCCAAAAGCCCTAAAACCCACAATAAAATGTCACTGATACAATCACAAGTTCAAATAGAATAGAGAGAATTTTATATTCGTTATAAATATGGAAACACACACACAACCAAGCACGTGCTGATCGAGTCAAGGGTGAGGACCTCAAAGACTAAAATTTGGTATTTTTTTCTTTCTATTATCTCAGTCCACACTTACTGCTAGAATCGACTATGATAGAACATGGTGGTTTGTGGTTTTCGTCACTTGCGAATAGAACCCAACGCCATTGCTTCTTGCCTGGGAAAAGGGAAAATACCATATCGGAATCCAGTTACAAATCCATATTCAAATCTTGACATTTTTCTTTAGATTTTCTGTCGATTCCTCTAGCCATTGATTTGTGTGTGTTTATGCTAATCACCAGTCCTAAAATACCCAAAAATCGATTTGTTTCTTCCTGATGCCATCGATTTGAGATATCGCAGATTTGTCTCCATGGAAATAAGTCATATATATATATATATATATATATATATATATATATATATATATATATATATATATATATATATATATATATATATATATATATTACTAAGGAGAATATACATAGGAAGTGTATGTGTGAGGTTTGATTTGTGGGTGAGAATGAGGAAGAAGAGAGTTTGATAGAGAGAGGGGAGAGGGTCACCGGTTGGGTGGGGAGGGTGAGATTTTTTTTATAGTTAATGAAATAGTAAAATAAATCGAGAAAATATAAAAAATAATAATAATAATAAGGGCAAAATCGTCCCTTCAGGTTCTCTTTGGACCAAAACCACGAGAATTTCTTAAATTTAGGACCAAAATCACAAAAAAAATCTTGATTTTGGACCGTTCATATAGGTTGGAAACTTTTTGGACCTTATCCACAGCTTTTCGAAAACCATAGGGACCAATTTCACAGTTTTGTCATATATATATATATATATATATATATATATATATATATATATATATATATATATATATATATATATATATATATATATATATATATAAATTTGAATATTATTATGAAATTATATTCATTTATAATTTGGTATTATTACCATTTTTTATTTTCATCGATGTTTTTATGTTTTCAAACCAATCTTTATTTATATATATATATATATATATATATATATATATATATATATATATATATATATAACATTGGGGATAAAATAAATGTTTATCTGGTCATTATTAATAACTTGATAAAATTATAAAAATGGTCAATGTAGTATGCATTTTTTCAGGAAAAAAGTCCAAACAAATAAACTTTTGGATTTGAGGTCCTTTTCAGCAAGTTTGTTTGAAGTTTTGGTTCCTATCCAAACTAAAAAGACTATTTTATCCTCCTTCCCTAATTTTATGGATTTTTTAAATATTTTTATAATTATTTAATAAATATTAAAAAGAAGAGGGTCCAACTATCTATGGTTCCCTCTCTCTCTCTCTCTCTCTCTCTCTCTCTCTCTCTCTCTCCAACAAAAGAACCCAGATTCATAGATATTCAAGGTCGTCAGGAGCAAACTAAATTAGATTTTCAATATTTTTAAATCCACACAAGAATCAAAACAAATATCCATAAATAATCAAAACCCGACTGAAGAAGCTAATGGTTGCTACATGGTTCAACAACAATAAGGGTTTATAAACATACTTGACTGGCTGTCGAGGTGGTCTTCGTTTCATTCACTAACATGGGTAATGGTGGTATCCGTTCCATTCTCGATGCTTCCTCCATACTAGCACGATTTGACAACTAGATTTTCGATAAACACACATAATCATTACAGGTGTGAAGATGATGAACTTGTTGGTGTGAAGATGACGGTGAATCAAAGTGTGTGTTCCCAGAATTAAGAGAGAGTGGGGAGATCGAGATCAAGATCAAAGTTCTAGTAAGCTTGATAATTAAAACTCTTTGCTTGGGTTTTCTTTGCATCAAACTCACTCACACATACATATACTTGAGTCGTAGGTTTTGGGTGTAACTAACCAAACTCAAAATCAAATAGCACCCTCTTGGGTTGTCATTTAATGTCTTTTAAGAAGAATTGCACATGCCTGAAGATTAACTAATAACCTTATTGGACCTTTGTTTCTAAAAATTTATACCTGGCGGGTACATCTCAAGAACATACTTTGCACCCTGTGAGTTTGAGAATTTTTACTTTTTTATGCATAATCTATTCACCTGGTGGGTTCATCCAAGTGACATGATAAACAGGGGCGGACGCAGGATTCTGTAGTAGGTGTTGACGGTCCGTAATAGGTGTTGCCGATCCATAGTAGGTGTTGCCGGTGGCACATTTTATAGTAGAAAAAAGAAAAAAAAATCGAAAATTTTGCACTACGTCGGGAAAAACTAGGTATTGCCGATGCCACCGTTGGCACCATACTAGATCCGTCATTGATGATAAAGTATGTGGGTTAATCCAATTTGCAGTAATCGATTGTTTGAGAATGGAGAAATTGGATTTGGAGAAATTGGATTTCCGATGCTGGGAACGATTGTTTGCTAGAAAGAAACCAGATTCGTGTTGTTTATGGACATCATTATGGAATTCTTTTTTGGTTTCAGTTTGATTGTTTCTTGGAGACTAGAAGCTAAAAGGGTTTAATGGCTTCTTACTTGATTAATAATTTCTTGTTTTATGAAGAGGACGATGGTAGAGAGAGAGAGAGAGAGAGGGAGGTGGCTCCTTTTCTTTTTAATATTTATTAGATAATTGTAAAAATATTGAAAAAAATCCATAAAAATAGGGAAAGGGGGTAAAATAGTATTTTTTTTTTAGTTTGGATAGGGACCAAAACTGCAAGCAAACTTGCTGAAAATGACCACCAATCTAAAAGTTTAGTGGTTTTGACCTTTTTATTGAAAAAATACATACCATAGGGACCATTTTTGCAGTTTTGGCTAATAACTTATAGGGAAATTGACTTATCAGGGTAATTATTATTTCATTTTTTTTCATATTTGTGTGACATGTTTTACACATCTAGGTAACAAACTTGTTGTAAGTTTACACATATGGCCATTATAACCGGTTATAAGTTATAGTCAGTCATAATGGTCATATGTGAACACTTCCAACAAGTTCGTTACTGTAATGCTCGTGTTTCTAGGTTATGCATTAATATTGATGTGATAGTCTAGGTTAACATTCGTAACTCATTTTGAAGAAATGAAAAAGGAATTATGTGAATATTATGTGTTTTATGTTTAATTACTTGGAGTTAATTAATTAAAAATAAAAATGAGCGTCGAAAATAAATATTAGATAAAGCTGATATCTATTAAGAAAGTTGTAGTGGTCGTGACAAGGAATACAGATATATAAAGAATACCAAAATCCGAGTTATAACGAAGAAGTTATGACCTGTCGAAGTTTCACGACAAAACCGGCACGGTGCCGAATGTCGTAAAAAGTGAGTTTTTTATAAACTACTTTTTAGCCTTAGTGATCTAAACGAAATTCGTAGTGCTCGTTAAACCGAGAGTATGTATAAAAAGAACGCCCAAATCTGACTTCGTATGAGGAAGTTATGATTTTTCGAAGTTTCAGCTTAGCAGTAGACAACTAAAAACTCGAATTTTAGATCGAGTGATTTTTAGCCGACACGACCTAAATGAGAAGCGAAGGTCTCGTCAATAGTAGCACAACGGTAAAAAGACAGACGAAAACGGACGTCGGATGAAGAAGTTATGAATTTTTAACGGATTTCCTGTCCCGGTCTGTAAAAAATAATAATATAAAAATTAAACTCAAAATTAGCCGACGAAGTCTAAACGGAAGTTGTAGAGCCTAACTTTACCTACGCGTGCATATAAAGAACGTCAAAAACGGAGCTCGTATGCGAAAGTTATGGATTTTAGAAGTTTTGGCGTGAAAATCGAGAAAAAAAATGTCAAAACCGAGAAATCTCGCATACGTGGACTTCGGCCACCTCACCCTCGCTTAAATCATGCCACGTGTCCGAGATTTGCTGAGTCATCCGAAGCTGTGGCGCATCCGAGGAGTGACGCGTGTGCAGCCTAGTCCGAACCTCACAAAGCCTGCCGCATGTCCGACCTTCGCACCAGTTGTCCCCTTCCCTCCTGCTTCGGACCCGACCCTCGGACCCAGACTTCGGTCCACTTAGAAGATGCCACCGATCCCCTCGCATGCGCAGCCCACGTGAACCCTTCTTGCATCTGATGCCACCTGGAGGCTTCTCAGCCCTTGGATCAGCAGCCTCGGCCTATAAATAGGAGGGTGTGAGACCTCCCGGGGAATATTTGGAAAATTGTCACTTTTAGCCCCTAAACCCATATTTCTTTCATTCCAACTTCCCCCAAAGCCCCGGTATCAATTATAACACCCGGAATACGCCACGAAGTGCCTGAGAAGCCCGAAGAATTTATCTTTTCGGTTTCGAAGCCCGACCCTTGCAGAGCCGGATTCTCAATAAAACTCCCAGTTTTAGTAGAAACGAACGTTTTAGGAAACGAATTGCTGCCCGATTATCATCAAAACATGTGAGTGTGTAGTCACTTTCATCTTACACCTAGATATGAAGTATTTTCTATAAAATACGTGCTATGTGTAATTATATTAAGTGTTTATTTGAGGTGACTGTTGAACAGATGTTTTATACAAGTTTTAAACTGTATATGTATTTTATCTACAAATATGTTGGGTAGAACACGGGTAGATGAAATAGTCGATGTGTGTTAAAATGGTGAGAGGCCTCGATGTTGTTGTTGTTGTTGTTAAAGTCGTCTAGCGGAGTATAGATGACGACCACGAACCTTTCTAGACAGTCCAGTGGCACACTAGCAGGTTCGCGACTTGTAGGTGTTGATGAACTAAATGTTCATCGGCGTACTCCATCCCCCTCATGGTTGCCTTTAGGACATGTATGGCTGAGGAGTCCCCTTGGCAGTAGTGTCCATCCCGATGATATTCCTTAGGCTAGGTCCCTTGTGACAGGTGTTTAGGGACGTAAAGTGAGGACAGCGGGAATGGGTAATCAGGGTTATTGTTGATTGGTGAACTTAATAAGTTTATTATTATTGTGGGTTGAAAACCCTATAAGCTCACCAGGCTCCCAAGCCTGACCCACTCAGCTTTTCATGTTAGAGGTAGTGGACCCCGAGCATAGTCGGAGGACGATGAGAGATTTTTTATTATAGGCCAGTAGTTGTAAATAACTGTTGTAAGGCTTATAATGTCTTGTTTATGCTTTTGATCTGTATCGGAACATGACATCCCGAGGTTTTGATATGAAATGAAACTATACATTTCTTATAGAAAGGTTTTGATAAACTTTTATCATGTTTTGTTTTGGGGACCAATTCCGCAACATCTTTTAAAAAGATTTCTCTGATTTTATATTAAAAAGCATAAATTAAATCGGTCTTTTCTGGCCGAGAAATTAGGGGATGTCACAGTTGGTATCAGAGAATTAGTTTAAGCGAACTAAGAAATTGTAGGATTTCTAGACTTAAACTTAGAATGCTAAGTGATGATTGTGAGATGAGTGTCTACCATATTTTAGACACGAGCACTAGTTTATTTTAGGAAAGGTGCCTAAAATGCTTTTATGTGCTAAATGCTATATGTTTGCCATATATGCCATTAATTGTTCGGATCTATGGTATGTTGCCGACCGGATCTGGAAACCTTATGTGTGTAGGATTCTAAGCGTATGATTACGAGATTAGAACTAACATGTAAACGTTTCGGAGTGATAAGGGAATTGAAATATCTAACAAGGATAAAGACCTAAATTCGCCTTATTCGGTATATAGATTGTAATGGCAAGAACTCGAAGTGGAGCGGGAAATGCAAACAGAAACCAACAACCTCAACCTCAAGTGGTGGAACAGGTGCCTATAGTAGGAGCTGCACCTGAACCCATCACCATGGCTGGAGTACGAACTATGATTCAGACCATGATGGCTGAACAGAGGGAGGAATTGAAGCAAATGTTGCTGAACAACAGGGATGAACCTTCAGTTCCTGTTGAACAACGTGAATTGAATGACGATCGATCTGAAGAAGGAAACAACAGTAGATCGGTTGGTCATAGTGAACCGCTTGTGGTTGGGAGAAATAACCACGAGGATAGAGTGGAGAGAAATGGGTGCAAGTATAAGGACTTTATGACTTGCAAGCCATCGACCTTCACTGGAAAAGAAGATCCTGTCGGAGTAATGGATTGGATCTCGGAAATGGAATTGGCTTTCATGACTTGTGGTTGCCAAGGCAAGTTACAAACCACATTTGCAGTACGTCAGTTCAGGGGTAGTGCTGCTCGATGGTGGAACACTTTGGGGAAAACCCTAAGCCCTAATGAGCCACTACAACTAACTTGGGCAGAGTTCTTGGTGCACTTCAAGCGCAAGTACTGCTCGGCCCAAAACATGCTTGAGTTAGAAAACCAATTTCTAACATTGAAGAAGGGGAGTATGACCGTTGATGAATATACGAATAACTTCACAGAGAAAATGGAGTTTGCTTTGCGTATTGTCCCAGATGAACTGGCAAAAATTCATAGGTACACAAAGGGACTTCCATGGGAGTATGCGGTGCCAGTACGTCAGGCACTTACTTTGGAGGGAGCTATCTGGGCTGCCAAGTCTGTTGAAGATATGATTAAGGGGAGAGCCGCCAGCAAGGCTGAAGTTGGCGAAAAGAGAAAGTTTGAAGGAACTTCAGGTTCCAATAAAAAGAACAAGTTCTCGAAGACTGGTTCGAGAAAGTTCGGAGGAGGAGCCGAAGCCAAGTGGTGTGACAAGTGCAAGAAGAAACATGCTGGGAAGTGCAGCGTGGAAGTCACTTGTTACAAGTGTGGAAAGCCAGGGCATTATGCCAATGAATGCACCTTCGATAAGAACGTTTGTTTTGGGTGCCATGAAGAAGGGCATATTTTGAAGGATTGCCCGAAGAAGAAGGACGCAGCAAAGCCCAACCTTCCACCAAAGCCGAAGGCGAGAGCCTTTCAGATGACACTTGAAGCGGCAAAAGAAGAAGCCGATGTCGCTTCAGGTACCTTTCTCGTAAACGAATTGCCTGCCCAAATTTTGTTTGATTCTGGAGCCAATTACTCCTTTATTTTGCATGAATTTGGTAGAAAACTAGCTTTGCCTGTAGATAGACTAGTTAATGCTATAATAGTCGAGATTGCTAGTGGCAAGTTTGTACCTGTTAGCCATCGTATGAAAAACATCCTCGTTGACTTGGATGGGAATAAGTTCCACGAGGAATTATTGCCTATCGAGTTAAATGGATTCGACATAGTTTTAGGAATGAATTGGCTTAGCGCCAATGATGTCGAGATATTGTGTAGGAAGAAGATAGTAAAAGTAAACCCGCTAGGGAAAGAGTCGTTTATGGTGTATGGAGACAAACGCAGAGTAAACTATGGAATCATTTCCCTAATGAAAGCCAGGAAGTGTTTGGCCAAGGGATGTACATCATACCTAGCGTTCGTGATCAATTCTAAGAAGGAAAAGAAGGAGGTGCAGAATATTCCGGTGGTGTGTGATTATCCGGAAGTCTTTCCCGAAGATCTTCCCGGATTGCCCCCTGATCGACAAATAGAATTTCGTATCGACTTGTTACCAGGAACGACGCCGATAGCAAAAGCACCGTATCGATTAGCACCAATAGAGATGAAAGAACTTATGACACAACTTCAGGAGTTATTGGACAAAGGTTTCATTCGACCTAGTTCATCGCCCTGGGGAGCCCCTGTGTTATTTGTAAAGAAGAAAGACGGGAGCATGAGAATGTGCATCAATTACAGAGAGCTGAATAAAGCAACAATAAAGAACAAGTACCCGTTGCCGAGGATCGTTGACCTGTTCGACCAGTTGCAAGGTTCGAGCTATTTCTCGAAGATCGATCTTAGGTCGGGATACCATCAACTAAAGGTGAGAGAGCAGGATATCGAAAAGACTGCGTTCAGAACAAGATATGGACACTATGAATTTTTGGTTATGTCGTTCGGACTAACCAATGCCCCAGCAGCTTTCATGGATTTGATGAACAGGGTTTGTAAACCATACCTTGATAAATCCGTGATAGTATTCATAAACGATATCTTGATCTATTCGAAAAGCAAGCAGGAGCATGAAAAGCATCTGCGTGAAGTGCTAGAAGTTCTGAAGAAGCAGAAGCTGTATGCAAAGTTCTCCACATGTGAATTTGGATTCAAGAAGTCCAATTTTTAGGTCATGTGGTTAACCAAGAAGGAATAATGGTTGACCCAGCAAAGATTGAAGCTGTAATGAAGTGGGAACAACCAAAAAGTCCTACGGAGATTCGAAGCTTTTTAGGATTAGCCGGATATTATCGCCGATTTATCCAAGGCTTTTCTTCGATTGCTACTCCATTAACAGCTTTGACCCACAAAGGAGCTACTTATGCTTGGAATGAGAACCATAAGGAAGCCTTTGAAAAGTTAAAGAAGAGATTGTGTAAAGCACCGATTCTTTTGTTACCTGAAGGAGTTGATGACTTCGCAGTCTATAGTGATGCCTCTGGAGTTGGGTTAAGATGTGTTCTGACCCAAATGGATAAAGTGATAGTGTATGCATCGATGCAATTGAAAGAGCATGAAAAGAACTACCCCACTCATGATCTGGAGTTGGCAGCGGTAGTATTCTCCTTAAAGATATGGAGGCACTATCTTTATGGTACTAAATGTAAACTTTTCACTGATCATAAGAGTCTTCAGTATCTCTTTAATCAGAAGGAATTGAACATGAGGCAACGGCGCTGGCTGGAGTTACTCAAGGACTACGACTGTGAGATACTTTACCACCCTGGTAAAGCAAATGTTGTTGCTGATGCTCTCAGTCGGAAGGTAAATCTTGAAAAGAAAAGGCCAAGAGCGTTGAGAATTGAAGTTGTCTCTACAATTGTGGAAAGTATAATGAAAGCTCAAGAGGAAGCTTTAGAGAAAAATGACCGGAAGGAGGAACGTTTGGGTAAAACGTTGGTGTTTGATACAAACGGTCAAGGACTGAAGGTATTCAAAGATAGGATTTGGGTACCTAAGACGGGAGGAGTAAGAGATCTTCTGATGGAAGAAGCTCACAAGATCATGTACTCGATACATCCCGGCAGTACGAAAATGTATAGGGATCTAAAACCCTATTACTTGTGGCCGACGTTGAAACTTGATGTTGCTAAGTATGTGGCCGAGTGTGTAACTTGCGCTAGGGTTAAGGCACAACATCAGAAACTGTATGGGAGTGTAGAACCTTTGCATGTACCCATGGGTAAATGGGAGGACATTACCATGGATTTTATGACTAAACTGCCCAGAACAAGGAACGGTCACGACATGATTTGGGTGGTCGTTGATCGCTTCACTAAGAGTGCGCATTTCATAGCAGCCAACGAGAAATGGTCTATGGATAAACTTGCGAATTCTTACGTGAAGGAAATTATGAGGCTTCACGGTGTTCCGTTAACAATTGTATCCGATCGTGACAGTCGTTTTACCTCAAGGTTTTGGAGGAGTCTACAAGAGGAATTGGGTACCAAGTTGTGTTTGAGTAAAGCTTACCATCCGCAAACCGATGGTCAGAGCGAACGAACGATTCAAACATTGGAGGATATGCTGAGAGCATGTACCCTAGAATTCCAAGGTAACTAGGATGAACACTTACCTCTAGTAGAATTTTCCTATAATAATAGTTTCCACTCAAGCATCAAGATGGCACCTTATCACGCTTTGTATGGAGAAAAGTGTCGAACGCCGTCATGTTGGCTGGAAGCTGGGGAAAAGCAGTTTATGGGACCTGAAATAGTCCATCAGATTGCTGAAAAGTTGAAAGTAATAAGGGAAAGGATGTTAGCAGCTCAAGATCGGCAAAAGAGTTATGCTGACAAGAAAAGACAACTGATATCCTTCGAAGTTGGAGATTCGGTTTTACTTAAAGTCTCGCCGTGGAAGGGACTTATAAGATTTGGTAAAAGGGGAAAGTTGAGTCCAAGGTTTATTGGACCATTTAAAGTTTTTCAGAGGATCGGGAATCAAGCTTACAAGATAGAATTACCGGAAGAACTGGAGGGTATTCATAACACCTTTCATGTGTGTTATTTGAGAAAGTTCACGGGAGATGTGCCCGACATAATTCCCATTTCTGAATTAAGGTTGGATGAAAACAAGAGGTTGATTGAAGAACCTGAGGCAATCGTTGACCGTAAGACTAAGAAGTTGCGACGTAAGATGGTCGATTTAGTGCTTGTGCGTTGGAAACATACGAATGGGCCAAATCTCACCTGGGAAACAGAGAGTGACATGATGAGTCGCTACCCGCAGTTGTTTGTTGATATGTGATTCCGGGGACGGAATCATCCTAAAGGGGAGAGAATTGTAATGCCCGTGTTTCTAGGCTAGGCGTTAATATTGATGTGATAGTCTAGGTTAACCTTTGTAACTCATTTTGAAGAAATGAAAAAGGAATTATGTGAATATTATGTGTTTTATGTGTTAGTAGGAGTTAATTAATTAAGAATAAAAATGAGCGTCGAAAATAAATATTAGATAAAGCCGAGATCTATTAAGAAAGTTGTAGTGGTCGTGACAAGGATTACGGATATATAAAGAATACCAAAATCCGAGTTATAACGAAGAAGTTATGACCTGTCGAAGTTTCACGACAAAACCGGCACGGTGCCGAATGTCGTAAAAAGTGAGTTTTTGATAAACTGCTTTTTAGTCTTAGTGATCTAAACGAAAGTCGTAGTGCTCGTTAAACCAAGAGTATGTATAAAAAGAACGCCCAAATCTGACTTCATATGAGGAAGTTATGATTTTTCGAAGTTTCAGCTTAGCAGTAGACAACTAAAAACTCGAATTTTAGATCGAGTGATTTTTAGCCGACACGACCTAAACGAGAATCGAAGGTCTCGTCAATAGTAGCACAACGGTAAAAAGACAGACGAAAACGGACGTCAGATGAAGAAGTTATGAATTTTGAACGGATTTCCTGTCCCGATCTGTTAAAAATAATAATATAAAAATTAAACTCAAAATTAGCCTACGAAGTCTAAACGAAAGTTGTAGAGCGTAAATTTACCTACACGTGCATATAAAGAACGTCAAAAACAGAGCTCGTATGCGAAAGTTATGGATTTTAGAAGTTTTAGCGCGAAAATCGAGAAAAAATGTCAAAACCGAGAAATCTCGCATACGTGGACTTCGGCCACCTCACCCTCGCTTAAATAATGCCATGTGTCCGAGATTTGCTGAGTCATCCGAAGCTGTGGCGCATCCGAGGAATGACGCGTGTGCAGCCTAGTCCGAACCTCGCAAAGCCTGCTGCGTGTCCGACCTTCACACCAGATGTCCCCTTCCCTCCTGCTTCGGACCCGACCCTCAGACCCAAACTTCGGTCCACTTAGAAGATGCCACCGAGCCCCTCGCATGCGCAGCCCACGTGAACCCTTCTCGCATCTGATGCCACCTGGAGGCTTCTCAGCCCTTGGATCAGCAGCCTCGGCCTATAAATAGGAGGGTGCGAGACCTCCCGGGGAATATTTGTAAAATTGTCACTTTTAGCCCCTAAACCCATATTTCTTTCATTCCAACTTCCCCCAAAGCCCCGGTATCAATTATAACACCCGGAATACGCCACGAAGTGCCCGAGAAGCCCGGAAAATTTATATTTTCGGTTTCGAAGCCTGACCCTTGCAGAGCCGGTTTCTCAATAAAACTCTCGGTTTTATTAGAAACGAACGTTTTAGGAAACAAATTGCTGCCCGATTATCATCAAAACATGTGAGTGTGTAGTCACTTTCATCTTACACCTAGATATGAAGTATTTTCTATAAAATACATGCTATGTGTAATTATATTAAGTGTTTATTTGAGGTGACTGTTGAACAGATGTTTTATACAAGTTTTAAACTGTATATGTATTTTATCTACAAATATGTTGGGTAGAACACGGGTAGATGAAATAGTCGATGTGTGTTAAAATGGTGAGAGGCCTCGATGTTGTTGTTGTTGTTGTTGTTGAAGTCGTCTAGCGGAGTATAGATGACGACCAATGACCTTTCTAGACAGTCCAATGGCACACTAGCAGGTTCGCAACTTGTAGGTGTTGATGAACTACATGTTCATCGGCGTACTCCATCCCCCTCACGGTTGCCTTTAGGACATGTATGGCTGAGGAGTCCCCTTAGCAGTAGTGTCCATCCCGATGATATTCCTTAGGCTAGGTCCCTTGTGATAGGTGTTTAGGGACGTAAAGTGAGGACAACGGGAATGGGTAATCAGGGTTATTGTTGATTGGTGAACTTAATAAGTTTATTATTATTGTGGGTTGAAAACCCTATATGCTCACCAGGCTCCCAAGCCTGACCCACTCAGCTTTTCATGTTACAGGTAGTGGACCCCGAGCATAGTCGGAGGACGATGAGAGATTTTTGATTATAGGCCAGTAGTTGTAAATAACTGTTGTAAGGCTTATAATGTCTTGTTTATGCTTTTGATCTGTATCGGAGAAACTATACATTTCTTATATAAATGAAACTATACATTTCTTATAGAAAGGTTTTAATAAACTTTTATCATGTTTTGTTTTGGGGACCAATTCCGCAACATCTTTTAAAAAGATTTCTCTGATTTTATTTTAAAAAGCATAAATTCAATCGGTCTTTTCTGGCCGAGAAATTAGGGGATGTCACAGTTACCTAGATGTGTAAAGTCCCATTTTCACAACCAAAAAATTTCATTTTTATTAAGGTAAAGCTTCCTAATTTATTAATTCCTTAATTAAGAAAACCATTTACTCCGAATTACATTTATTAAAAATCAGAGTATTGTAGAAATGCGGAATCTTCAATGTTGCTGATGAGTGTGTACAGTCCCGCCTTTGCCTTCCAGCAATAACTAATGATACCTGAAACCATAAACAATCGGGTAAGTATAAAGCTTAGTGACTTTCCCCCAAAATACCACCATATAAACAAATCACATATACAATCAAACATGTCGGGTCCAGTCAACCATCGGGTTTGAATACCCTAGGCCCAATCAACCTCCTTCGGGTCCAGTCATCCTCGAGATGGAATACCCCAGGTTGGAATGTCAATATACAACAGGTTCAATCAGTCATCGGGCTGGAATACCCAGGGTTTGTTGTGATGGGTTTTGAGCATAAGAACATCCTATGTGCATATGCAAAACCCTAAAGCATTTGGATTTAAGTTTCTCTATTGTACATGCAAATTATCCAAAGCTTGTAAACCCTAATCTAACATACTTTGAAAAACGAGAGCTATAACAAAACAAGTTTAGATGATACCTTTCAATAGTTACAAGAATCTTCAATCTTCAAGAAGCTTAGTGTCATAAGTGTAACACCTCTAATGGCTTACAAACACCAAAGCAAGAAGATGATCTAGAAGAGAGAAGGAGAGAGGCACAATTTTGGCTATAGTAACTCTAGGGTTTCTCAGTGTAGCCGAAACTGAAGCCCTGGGGTCCCTTAAATAGCTGAGCTGCTAGGGTTTCAGTCAAAACCCTAATTGGATGGCTTAGGCCCTAAGCAGCTTAAGAACCTTCTGGAATAAGGCCACCTTGGACGAAATTAGAGTGGGCTTCCACTCCAAATTTCGCCCCCCTTATGCCCATGAGGATTCACAGCCCAAATTCAATTATCTTATAATTGACAGTTCCAGTCCCCCTTTATTTAATTAATCTCTTTTAGCCACAGAATTAATTCTTAACTAATTCTTGACTAATATTAATTAAACTATATGATTTCTCTTTTAATATATTATTCATATAATATATTAAAAAACCATAATAACCTCTCTCTCTCTCCGTAAATCATCATGTCCAGTTGTTTTGGTGAAGGCAACCCAAAAGGACCATGCATAACCGGGTCAAGTACATACCAAATATAGTTACGGGCTTAGACACTAATCCAACAGTCTCCCACTTGGATAAGTCTAGTAACTATAAATGCAAGTAGGACTTCAGGATCCGATTAGCAATCGTAGCTCTCAAAGACACTGTCGAACTCTGATCTTATCAGTAACCTGTCCTTTAGATAAGGGATCGTATAGTCCTCCATTCTCAAGATATCGTGCGGACAATTACATGGAACACATTCATACTTATTGTCCAGCAGTTTGTTTCTCGATCTCTGATTCGTCTGACATAAAACTTAATTGAACACATCAATTCACTCCCGACCGGGCCCGACACATAAGTCAAACCAAATCATCGAAGGGCCCAGATATCGCAATTACCCTCTTAGGATAAAAGGAACATATAAACTTCGACTTATATGCATTTACCATTCACTCATCAAATCATGCACAACAATGCGTTTTATAACATCAAGTTACTGATGCGTTTACGCATTATCAATGCACAACCAACTTGCAAATAATAAACCATATATCTAGGTTTTAAGATCATATGATATTATCGTCTTGCGATCACTCGTGATAAATTCCATGAAGTGATACCAGCAAGCGTGGGTTTAATCCAATGCTCAAATCTTATTCATAAGCACTCATGAACGTGTCTAATACACTTTAGACAGTTTACAAACCAATTCATGACAATCTTCTTTCATACCTACTTCCAAAGTATGAGCGACTGTGGACTGTTCGAATAATCTTATTATTCAGGAAGTCAAAACATGCAAAAATGAAACAATAGGTAAACAATTAACATAAGACAGTAACTTTACTCATAAATATTACTCTTTTATTTAATCATCAAATGTTAATTACA
Organism: Lactuca virosa; assembly: GCF_052849685.1. NCBI lineage: Eukaryota > Viridiplantae > Streptophyta > Magnoliopsida > Asterales > Asteraceae > Lactuca > Lactuca virosa. The sequence continues at coordinate 361,058,891 of NC_136433.1, read as the reverse complement.
ATTTATCTATTACACGTTTTGAAGCTATCTAATCTAAACTAATATCGTCCTTCAGCCCAATGCTCCTAGCGTGCTGCAAGTGCTTAACCCTACTCAGTCCCTTCGTAAGGGGATCTGTTGGGTTATCCTCTAACGATACCCTCTTCACTACGAGGAGTCCCTCTTCCACCCGATGTCGAATAAAATGATATTTCCTGTCGATATGTCGAGATCTACCATGATCCCTCGGTTCCTTGGTTAAGGCAACCGCTCCTTCGTTATAACAGAAAATTTACATGGGCTCCTTTATGGCTGGCACAACTCCAAGGTCTCCAATAAAGTTCTTCAACCATATTGTAACATCCCAAATTCAGGAATATAAGTTCGGGGTGCTATGTGTAAATAAAGGAGTAGACTCGACGAGTAGGTATCTTAACTCGTCGAGTCAGAGCGGGTTTTGGCCACGTGTTAAGTGACCAACTCGCCGAGTCGGCGGTGGGACTCGACGAGTCGGTGCTGGGAAGAGAAAACCCTAATTTCAGGGTTTGCACCCTATTTAAAGGACCATATGTCATCCCTTCAGCCTCCTTATTGCCCTTGAGAGTCAGTAAACCCTAAAATCGTGTGAGCTTCCATTGTTAAAGAGATTTGAGCTTTGGAGGAGGAATATTGAGAAGGGAGCTTGAAGATCAAGAGGCTAGCATCAAGGGATTGGTGTAGATCCAGAATCTACTTCAGCTTGGACACATTTTGGAGGTAACAAGCTGTTACCTTGACTCTATTGCATTTATATCTATTCAAGAATGAGATTTGGGGCCATTTTGGCATGTTAAGGATCTAATTCGGGTTAGGGGTCTAGATCTGAGGTTGCTACTTCAGATCTAGACTTGTCTTGGTCCAGAGACTCACAAAGTATCAGCCCTTGGTTTGTTGGTGAAGCATCCTTGTCTTAAACCTTAGCCCTAGATTGATTTGGGCCTATAGCTTCTTGTTTCCACGTAAAGTTTGCAACTTTACGTGAGAGTCATGCCCTAGAAGAGTAGATCTACAGTTTGGAGCCCCTGCATGGCTCGAAAAGCCTCTGTATGAATAAAGGACTGAAGAGACTCGACGAGTCACTTGGGTGAACGCAGCGAGTCATATGAAGATAGGCATGAACTTGACGAGTTGGAGGAACAACTCGGCGAGTTTGTTGAAGATTGTCGTGGACTCAGCGAGTCAGAACGCAAAACCCCAACCTCTTCTGGTTAAGACTCAGATCAGTGAGTTGAGTGGTGACTCAATGAGTTGGACATGATAGGACTCAGAGATTGTTGAACTCGACGAGTCATGGGGTGACTCGGCGAGTCGAGTCGTGATATGGGAGTTCTCTGAGTTTAGGAACTCGGCGAGTCAGTGGGTTGACTCGGCGAGTAGGGTCAATCAGGAAGGTTGACTTTGGACAGGACTTTGACTTTGACCAGTTTGACCTTCAAGGGTATTATGGTAATTTGGATATTCATGTCAATGGATCATTGATGGCTATAGGTGTTGGAGTTTGGGGCAGTGCTTCGGGATTGTGCTTTCGTGGTTCGGTTCGGTAGTTGCTAGGTGAGTTATCCTCACTATACCCAAGGGTCTAAGGCACCAAGGCCGGCCCTTTGATTTGTTATTTGAGATAGTTACTGCTGTGATATGTTAGTTGGTATCCTGGTAGATAGGATGTGGCTATGCTTAGTGACCTGTAGTTGGTCTGACTGTTTGTATGCTGGTAGGAGATTACCTGTTATATGTGCACGTGTTGAGCAGTAGTAGAGGGTATTCCATCCCGGTAGGATGATAGGGCCCTAGTATGGTGTCTTGTAGACTGTTATATGGTTATTTTATAGGTGCACATGTTTGCTAGTATGTGGGCATTCCAACCCGATGGTTGTGGGCCAGGAGTATTCCATCCCGGTAGGATGATTGGACTCATAGTAGGTGGGCATTCCAACCTGATGGTTGAGGGCCAGGAGTATTCCATCCCGATAGGATGATTGGACTCATAGTAGGTAGGCATTCCAACCTGATGGTTGAGGGCCAGGAGTATTCCATCCCGGTAGGATGATTGGACTCATAGTAGGTGGGCATTCCAACCTGATGGTTGAGGGCCTAGGGTATTCCATCCCGAAGGATGATTGTACCCATAGTAGTTATTGTATGTATAGGTGTGTGGGCATTCCAACGCGATGGTTGTGGGCCGAGAGTATTCCATCCCGAGGATGATTGGACTAGTAGTATGTTGGCATTCCAACCCGACGGTTGAGGGCCTGGGGTATTCCAACCTGACGGTTGATTGGACCCATAGTATGCTGTTCATTGTTGTATTTGTATGGTTATGTGTGCACGGGTATTTTGGGGGAACTCACTAAGCTTTCGAGTTTACGGTTTCAGTTTATTGTTTCAGGTACATCAGGTGATCGTGGCAAGGCAAAGGCGTGATCGTACCACTCCTCATATTTCATGATTTTGTGATTTGGTTCTGGGGATACTCTGATGTTTAAACTATTTTGAAAACAAGTTGTAATAACTTAATGATTTTTAATGGTTTGAAATGTTTTTAAAAGTTTAAATTGGTTGAAAATTTATGGGTGTTACAAGTTGGTATCAGAGCCTTGGTTTGAGTGAATTGGAGGAACACTCGTGTGACTCCAGTCTCAAATCAAGGAAAAGATTTTTAAAATGATTTTAAAATGGTTTTCAAAATAAGTAAAGGAGGATGCATGGTGTACGATCAGCCGAAGCCAGTAAGTAGACCCCAAAATACCATACAGTTATTTGATTATGTGATATGTTAGAACAGCATGCTAGTACTAGGCTAGGGATCTTCAGAAATTGCATGATAGAATTGCCTGATTACATGATGCCTGCTATCCTAGGGTTTCCTTTATATGAGATTGACATCATTACTGTAGTTGCTTAGTGTATGCATCACGGTTATACATAATTAAGATCTTATAGCCTGAGAATGTTTGATTTGGCCTTATGTTTTGTTCTTGTTTGATTGGGAGCTTAGGGTAGGATTGGATATTCGAAAGTCTATAGGGTCCAGCGTCATATATGGCTAGCATACACTAGTGCTGCAGGGTTGGTGGAAGTTGTGAGAGGCCGGGAGGCCAGTTATGAGATATTTAGCATTCCTCTAGGAGTGAGGATTGAGCATTCGTTATGTTATGTATATTATTAGGGTGTTGTGGTGATACTTGAGACAAATATGGGTAGGTGTGGAAGGTAGTATGGGCCCGTACTACTGAAAGCACAGGACCCATACGCGTAGCAAGGAAGTCACAACCCCTAGGGTTTAGAAGGGAGTTGGTCACCGGTTATCTAGGCGGATTGTCTGATATCTTCCTATTCTATTTTCAGTATGGTGGTTACAAGGCGTGTCGTGACCGGATCCGGATCGGGAACGGGACAGGGTGAGCAGGAGGCCCCTGTGGCACCTGAGATTATCGGCCAGGGGAAGCCAGTGTTGACAGAGGATCAGGTCAGGGAGATCATCCGCGAGGAGGTGGTCGAGATTGTCCGGGGTCAGATCCCGGAGTTGTTTGGGACTATTAACTCCGCTATGAGGGAGTACATCGATGATCGTTATGCAGCTCTTACTAAGACTGCTGTCGCGGCAGCTACAGCGGCTGTAGCAGCGGCAGGGGGAGGAGCCGGTCGGGGCTTCCAGTACCGGGACTTCGATAATACGAAGCCCCCTACCTTCGACGGGGTTCAGGATCCGATCGTTGCTATGAGATGGTTGTCAGATGGGGAGGGATGTTTCTTCACGTGTTCGTGCCCTGCTGAGCAGAGGGTGAGGTGTGCTCTGAACCTTTTGAGGCTCGGTGTGAAGGATTGGTGGAGGTTGACTACGAGATCATACTCTGACGCGCAGCGAGCTGCGGTGACTTGGGATCAGTTTCGGGATATGTTTACTACTCGTTATGTTCCGTGGGTAGAGAGGGAGAGATTGGCTCAGGAGTTTTTGGAGCTTAGACAGGATTCATAGTCGGTAACGGAGATCACAAGGATGTTTACGGAGAGGGCGATGTTCTGCCCTGAGTTTGCTTCGGAGCAGGCTCAGATGACCCGGTATCTGAGCATGCTCAAGAGGGACATCAGACAGTTTGTGTCCACACAGAGATGTGATACTTTGTTGGAGTTGCAGGAGGCCGCCAGGCGGCGCGAGTTAGAGATTGAGCTCCAGCTGAGGGAGCAGAGGCAGGCCCCGGTGCAGTCGCAGCCTGCGCCAAAACGGATGAGGGCCGCTGATTATCGTCAGGAAAGTCAGAGGAGTCGCACTTGTGGGAAGTGCGGTAAGGTACATGATGGAGTTTGTCGATCTTCTTCTGGGTGCCACAAGTGTGGCAAGGAAGGCCACATAGCCAGGGATTGCAAGCAGCAGGCTCCAGCTTCCGGAGTCCGACTTTGTTATCGTTGTGATCAGGTGGGCCATATGAAGGCCCAGTGTCCTCTATTGGCTGTCAGGCCAGTGCAGGTCCCAGCACCAGCCACTTTGAGACTTACTGACGGGGGTCAGGGTCGAGCAGAGCCTCCAAAGGCTCCAGGACGCGCTTATCAGCTTGTGGCCGAGGAGATCGGGACAGCGCCAGAGGTGACAGCCGGTATGTCTTTTCTTCTATATGTTGTTCATGTTATTATGAGTTGTTTGTTTCCTTCATAAGTTATTAGGGCATAGTGAGAAGTTATTATTGAGAAATTATAGAGGGGTAGTATCTGGTGATGCATTCAAGAGACAGGAAGGACATGATCCAGAGATTCGGAATCATCAGCGGGAACTCAGATCCCTTGAAGTTCGTTGTCTCGGATTGGGACGATTGAGTCGCGTACCAGCTTTGCCGCCGGTAGACAGTAGTTAGTGCTCTAAGTGGGGGGAGAATTGGAAATTCTCGGATGGGGCGTGGTTTGGAAGGAAGTCGCTTGACGCAGTTTAGATGTCGGTTACGGGAAGTGGCGCGATGAGGCATTCCAGTTATGGTAAGAACCCTGTATGTATGGTGGATCTTTGAGCGAGCAGTGAGGATACTGCTACGCTATAACAATCAGTGGGGTTGTTCCCAAGTGTCGAAAATGTTGAGGGGCATGCGGAAGACTCTTTATGGATTGTAGGTTATGCAATCAGTTTCTGAGTATATATACGTGTTATGGGATAGCGACGTGCTCCACAAGTGGACGATGTAGAGTGAGGTTCCGACATTTCAGCACCGACTGATGATGCGAAGTCATGGTTCAGGTCTCCTTGGAAGAGGAGAAGGTGAGTAGCTCCAGATTGGAGATTTGGACAGAGGAGCTAGAGATAGCGGAGTTGATAGACTCGGGAGCAGTCTAGACCGGCGCTGAGAGCCGTGTGAGGATATTCCAGTCGTAGGTCGTAGACCTAGAGATCGCGAGAGTAATGTTCCCTATGATGGTACGTTTGGATTAGACGTAATGTCGAGATTTGGGTGAGTTACACTCGGTTGTGTCGAATCAGAGTAGATTGAGGGAGCTGCAAGGTTGGATCCTTGGGCTTCAAGTATGGTTGTAGGCATGGGTTATGTGAGTAGTGGTATTCCAATCTGGGGTATTCCATCATGAGGATGACCGGACCCTATGATTGATTGGACCTGGTGTGTTTGGTATTCCAACCCGAGGGTTGATTGGGCCAAACATGCATGAGAATGCGAGGGTATACCATCCTTGGGATGACTGGACCCGTTATAGGCGTACCTGATATTCCAGCCCGAGGTGGTTATGTGATATAGCTGGTTGATTCATGGGAGTTGCTAGGAGCTGAAGGATGCAGTATCCTGTCATTGTAAAAAGGGAATATATTCGGGATGGGAACAGGATTCGTTCTCTATTGCAGGTTATCCGGGTTATCGCCAATTTTGGGCGGAGGAAAGGTGGATTAGGATTATATCAGAGCTCAGTGGATTATTATGGTGTCTAACTTTTGCAAGTCTCAAAGGTGTGTTCATGTCAGGAAGGTGGCAGTATCATCGGGTGATACTTGATTGATGTGTTCTGACATTAAGTAGAAAAGGCCGGTGGTCGGCCGGGAGTATTGGCAAGGATACCACACGAGAAGAAGTTATTTTAAAAGGGGTACATTGGTAGGGTCTGGAAGGTCCTGAGTTGATTGGGAAATCGGAGACTGCAGTGCAAGAGGTATATTCAGAATCGTATACTGCAGTAGGCTTCGAGGACGAAGCCTAACTTAAGTGGGGGAGAGTTGTAACATCCCAAATTCAGTAATATAAGTTCGGGGTGCTATGTGTAAATAAAGGAGTAAACTCGACGAGTAGGTATCTTAACTCATCGATTCGGAGCGGGTTTTGGCCACGTGTTAAGTGACCAACTCGCCGAGTCGGCGGCGGGACTCGACTAGTCGGTGCTGGGAAGAGAAAACCCTAATTTCAGGGTTTGCACCCTATTTATAAGGACCATATGTCCTCCCTTCAGCCTCCTTATTGCCCTTGAGAGTCAGTAAACCCTAAAATCGTGTGAGCTTCCATTGTTAAAGAGATTTGAGCTTTGGAGGAGGAATATTGAGAATGGAGCTTGAAGATCAAGAGGCTAGCATCAAGGGATTGGTGTAGATCCAGAATCTACTTCAGCTTGGACACATTTTGGAGGTAACAAGCTGTTACCTTCTTTATATCTATTCAAGAATGAGATTTGGGGCCATTTTGGCATTTTAAGGATCTAATTCGGGTTAGGGGTCTAGATCTGAGGTTGCTACTTCAGATCTAGACTTGTCTTGGTCCAGAGATTCATAAAGTATCAGCCCTTGGTTTGTTGGTGAAACATCCTTGTCTTAAACCTTAGCCCTAGATTGATTTAGGCCTATAGCTTCTTGTTTCCACGTAAAGTTTGCAACTTTACATGAGAATCATGCCCTAGAAGAGTGGATCTACAGTTTGGAGCCCCTGCGTGGCTCGAAAAGCCTCTGTATGAATAAAGGACTGAAGAGACTCGACGAGTCACTTGGGTGGACTCGGCGAGTCATATGAAGATAGGCATTAACTCGACGAGTTGGAGGAACAACTCGGCGAGTCTGTTGAAGATTGCCGTGGACTCGGCGAGTCTGTTCTTGGACTCGGCGAGTCAGAACGCAAAACCCCAACCTCTTCTGGTTAAGACTCGGATCAGTGAGTTGAGTGGTGACTCAGTGAGTTGGACATGATAGGACTCAGAGATTGTTGAACTCGACGAGTCATGGGGTGACTCGGCGAGTGTAGTCATGATATGGGAGTTTTCTGAGTTTAGGATCTCGACGAGTCAGTGGGTTGACTCGCCGAGTAGGGTCAATCAGGAAGGTTGACTTTGGCCAGGACTTTGACTTTGACCAGTTTGACCTTCAAGGGTATTATGGTAATTTGGATATTCATGTCAATGGATCATTGATGGCTATAGGTGTTGGAGTTTGGGGCAGTGCTTCGGGATTGTGATTTCGTGGTTCGGTTCGGCAGTTGCTAGGTGAGTTATCCTCACTATACCCAAGGGTCTAAGGCACCAAGGCCGGCCCTTTGATTTGTTATTTGAGATAGTTACTGCTGTGATATGTTAGTTGGTATCCTAGTAGATAGGATGTGGCTATGCTTAGTGACCTGTAGTTGGTCTGACTGTTTGTATGCTGGTAGGAGATTACATGTTATATGTGCACGTGTTGAGCAGTAGTAGAGGGTATTCCATCCCGGTAGGATGATAGGGCCCTAGTATGGTGTCTCTTAGACTGTTATATGGTTATTTTATAGGTGCACATGTTTGCTAGTATGTGGGCATTCCAACCCGATGGTTGTGGGCCAGGAGTATTCCATCCCGGTAGGATGATTGGACTCATAGTAGGTGGGCATTCCAACCTGATGGTTGAGGGCCAGGAGTATTCCATCCCGGTAGGATGATTGGACTCATAGTAGGTAGGCATTCCAACCTGATGGTTGAGGGCCAGGAGTATTCCATCCCAGTAGGATGATTGGACTCATAGTAGGTGGGCATTCCAACCTGATGGTTGAGGGCCTAGGGTATTCCATCCCGAAGGATGATTGTACCCATAGTAGTTATTGTATGTATAGGTGTGTGGGCATTCCAACCCGATGGTTGTGGGCCGAGAGTATTCCATCCCGAGGATGATTGGACTAGTAGTATGTTGGCATTCCAACCCGACGGTTGAGGGCCTGGGGTATTCCAACCTGACGGTTGATTTGACCCATAGTATGCTGTTCATTGTTGTATTTGTATGGTTATATGTGTACGGGTATTTTGGGGGAACTCACTAAGCTTTCGAGTTTACGGTTTCAGTTTATTGTTTCAGGTACATCAGGTGATCGTGGCAAGGCAAAGGCGTGATCGTACCACTCCTCATATTTCATGATTTTGTGATTTGGTTCTGGGGATACTCTGATGTTTAAACTATTTTGAAAACAATTTGTAATAACTTAATGATTTTTAATGGTTTGAAATGTTTTTAAAAGTTTAAATTGGTTGAAAATTTATGGGTGTTACAAGTTGGTATCAGAGCCTTGGTTTGAGTGAATTGGAGGAACACTCGTGTGACTCCAGTCTCAAATCAAGGAAAAGATTTTTAAAATGATTTTCAAATGGTTTTCAAAATAAGTAAAGGAGGATGCATGGTGTACGATCAGCCGAAGCCAGTAAGTAGACCCCAAAATACCATACAGTTATTTGATTATGTGATATGTTAGAACAGCATGCTAGTACTAGGCTAGGGATCTTCAGAAATTGCATGATAGAATTGCCTGATTACATGATGCCTGCTATCCTAGGGTTTCCTTTATATGAGATTGACATCATTACTGTAGTTGCTTAGTGTATGCATCACGGTTATACATAATTAAGATCTTATAGCCTGAGAATGTTTGATTTGGCCTTATGTTTTGTTCTTGTTTGATTGGGAGCTTAGGGTAGGATTGGATATTCGAAAGTCTATAGGGTCCAGCGTCATATATGGCTAGCATACACTAGTGCTGCAGGGTTGGTGGAAGTTGTGAGAGGCCGGGAGGCCAGTTATGAGATATTTAGCATTCCTCTAGGAGTGAGGATTGAGCATTCGTTATGTTATGTATATTATTAGGGTGTTGTGGTGATACTTGAGACAAATATGGGTAGGTGTGGAAGGTAGTATGGGCCCGTACTACTGAAAGCACAGGACCCATACGCGTAGCAAGGAAGTCACAACCCCTAGGGTTTAGAAGGGAGTTGGTCCCCGGTTATCTAGGCGGAGTGTCTGATATCTTCCTATTCTATTTTCAGTATGGTGGTTACAAGGCGTGTCGTGACCGGATCCGGATCGGGAACGGGACAGGGTGAGCAGGAGGCCCCTGTGGCACCTGAGATTATCGGCCAGGGGAAGCCAGTGTTGACAGAGGATCAGGTCAGGGAGATCATCCGCGAGGAGGTGGTCGAGATTGTCCGGGGTCAGATCCCGGAGTTGTTTGGGACTATTAACTCCGCTATGAGGGAGTACATCGATGATCGTTATGCAGCTCTTACTAAGACTGCTGTCGCGGCAGCTACAGCGGCTGTAGCAGCGGCAGGGGGAGGAGCCGGTCGGGGCTTCCAGTACCGGGACTTCGATAATACGAAGCCCCCTACCTTCGACGGGGTTCAGGATCCGATCGTTGCTATGAGATGGTTGTCGGATGGGGAGGGATGTTTCTTCACGTGTTCGTGCCCTGCTGAGCAGAGGGTGAGGTGTGCTCTGAACCTTTTGAGGCTCGGGGCAAAGGATTGGTGGAGGTTGACTACGAGATCATACTCTGACGCGCAGCGAGCTGCGGTGACTTGGGATCAGTTTCGGGATATGTTTAGTACTCGTTATGTTTCGTGGGTAGAGAGGGAGAGATTGGCTCAGGAGTTTTTGGAGCTTAGACAGGATTCATAGTCGGTAACGAAGATCACAAGGATGTTTACGGAGAGGGCGATGTTCTGCCCTGAGTTTGCTTCGGAGCAGGCTCAGATGACCCGGTATCTGAGCATGCTCAAGAGGGACATCAGACAGTTTGTGTCCACACAGAGATGTGATACTTTGTTGGAGTTGCAGGAGGCCAGCAGGCGGCGCGAGTTAGAGATTGAGCTCCAGCTGAGGGAGCAGAGGCAGGCCCCGGTGCAGTCGCAGCCTGCGCCGAAACGGATGAGGGCCGCTGATTATCGTCAGGAAAGTCAGAGGAGTCGCACATGTGGGAAGTGCGGTAAGGTACATGATGGAGTTTGTCGATCTTCTTCTGGGTGCCACAAGTGTGGCAAGGAAGGCCACATAGCCAGGGATTGCAGGCAGCAGGCTCCAGCTTCCGGAGTCCGACTTTGTTATCGTTGTGATCATGTGGGCCATATGAAGGCCCAGTGTCCTCTCTTGGCTGTCAGGCCAGTGCATGTCCCAGCACCAGCCACTTTGAGACTTACTGACGGGGGTCAGGGTCGAGCAGAGCCTCCAAAGGCTCCAGGACGCGCTTATCAGCTTGTGGACGAGGAGATCGGGACAGCGCCAGAGGTGACAGCCGGTATGTCTTTTCTTCTATATCTTGTTCATGTTATTATGAGTTGTTTGTTTCCTTCATAAGTTATTAGGTCATAGTGAGAAGTTATTATTGAGAAATTATTGAGGGGTAGTATCTGGTGATGCATTCAAGAGACAGGAAGGACATGATCCAGAGATTCGGAATCATCAGCGGGAACTCAGATCCCTTGAAGTTCGTTGTCCCGGATTGGGACGATTGAGTCGCGTACCAGCTTCGCCGTCGGTAGACAGTAGTTAGTGCTCTAAGTGGGGGGAGAATTAGAAATTCTCGGATGGGGCGTGGTTTGGAAGGAAGTCGCTTGACGCAGTTTAGATGTCGGTTACGGGAAGTGGCGCGATGAGGCATTCCAGTTATGGTAAGAACCCTGTATGTATGGTGGATCTTTGAGCGAGCAGTGAGGATACTGCTACGCTATAACAATCAGTGGGGTTGTTCCCAAGTGTCGAAAATGTTGAGGGGCATGCGGAAGACTCTTTATGGATTGTAGGTTATGCAATCAGTTTCTGAGTATATATACGTGTTATGGGATAGCGACGTGCTCCACAAGTGGACGATGTAGAGTGAGGTTCCGACATTTCAGCACCGACTGATGATGCGAAGTCATGGTTCAGGTCTCCTTGGAAGAGGAGAAGGTGAGTAGCTCCAGATTGGAGATTTGGACAGAGGAGCTAGAGATAGCGGAGTTGATAGACTCGGGAGCAGTCTAGACCGGCGCTGAGAGCCGTGTGAGGATATTCCAGTCGTAGGTCGTAGACCTAGAGATCGCGAGAGTAATGTTCCCTATCATGGTACGTTTGGAGTAGACGTGATGTCGAGATTTGGGTGAGTTACACTCGGTTGTGTCGAATCAGAGTAGATTGAGGGAGCTGCAAGGTTGGATCCTTGGGCTTCAAGTATGGTTGTAGGCATGGGTTATGTGAGTAGTGGTATTCCAATCTGGGGTATTCCATCATGAGGATGACCGGACCCTATGATTGATTGGACCTGGTGTGTTTGGTATTCCAACCCGAGGGTTGATTGGGCCAAACATGCATGAGAATGCGAGGGTATACCATCCTTGGGATGACTGGACCCGTTATAGGCGTACCTGATATTCCAGCCCGAGGTGGTTATGTGATATAGCTGGTTGATTCATGGGAGTTGCTAGGAGCTGAAGGATGCAGTATCCTGTCATTGTAAAAAGGGAATATATTCGGGATGGGAACAGGATTCGTTCTCTATTGCAGGTTATCCGGGTTATCGCCAATTTTGGGCGGAGGAAAGGTGGATTAGGATTATATCAGAGCTCAGTGGATTATTATGGTGTCTAACTTTTGCAAGTCTCAAAGGTGTGCTCATGTCAGGAAGGTGGCAGTATCATCGGGTGATACTTTATTGATGTGTTCTGACATTAAGTAGAAAAGGCCGGTGGTCGGCCGGGAGTATTGGCAAGGATACCACATGAGAAGAAGTTATTTTAAAAGGGGTACATTGGTAGGGTCTGGAAGGACCTGAGTTGATTGGGAAATCGGAGACTGCAGTGCAAGAGGTATATTCAGAATCGTATACTGCAGTAGGCTTCGAGGACGAAGCCTAACTTAAGTGGGGGAGAGTTGTAACATCCCAAATTCAGTAATATAAGTTCGGGGTGCTATGTGTAAATAAAGGAGTAAACTCGACGAGTAGGTATCTTAACTCATCGATTCAGAGCAGGTTTTGGCCACGTGTTAAGTGACCAACTCGCCGAGTCGGCGGCGGGACTCGACTAGTCGGTGCTGGGAAGAGAAAACCCTAATTTCAGGGTTTGCACCCTATTTATAAGGACCATATGTCCTCCCTTCAGCCTCCTTATTGCCCTTGAGAGTCAGTAAACCCTAAAATCGTGTGAGCTTCCATTGTTAAAGAGATTTGAGCTTTGGAGGAGGAATATTGAGAATGGAGCTTGAAGATCAAGAGGCTAGCATCAAGGGATTGGTGTAGATCCAGAATCTACTTCAGCTTGGACACATTTTGGAGGTAACAAGTTGTTACCTTCTTTATATCTATTCAAGAATGAGATTTGGGGCCATTTTGGCATTTTAAGGATCTAATTCGGGTTAGGGGTCTAGATCTGAGGTTGCTACTTCAGATCTAGACTTGTCTTGGTCCAGAGATTCATAAAGTATCAGCCCTTGGTTTGTTGGTGAAACATCCTTGTCTTAAACCTTAGCCCTAGATTGATTTGGGCCTATAGCTTCTTGTTTCCACGTAAAGTTTGCAACTTTACGTGAGAATCATGCTCTAGAAGAGTGGATCTACAGTTTGGAGCCCCTGCGTGGCTCGAAAAGCGTCTGTATGAATAAAGGACTGAAGAGACTCGACGAGTCACTTGGGTGGACTCGGCGAGTCATATGAAGATAGGCATTAACTCGACGAGTTGGAGGAACAACTCGGCGAGTCTGTTGAAGATTGCCGTGGACTCGGCGAGTCTGTTCTTGGACTCGGCGAGTCAGAACGCAAAACCCCAACCTCTTCTGGTTAAGACTCGGATCAGTGAGTTGAGTGGTGACTCAGTGAGTTGGACATGATAGGACTTAGAGATTGTTGAACTTGACGAGTCATGGGGTGACTCGGCGAGTGTAGTCGTGATATGGGAGTTTTCTGAGTTTAGGAACTCGACGAGTCAGTGGGTTGACTCGCCGAGTAGGGTCAATCAGGAAGGTTGACTTTGGCCAGGACTTTGACTTTGACCAGTTTGACCTTCAAGGGTATTATGGTAATTTGGATATTCATGTCAATGGATCATTGATGGCTATAGGTGTTGGAGTTTGGGGCAGTGCTTCGGGATTGTGATTTCGTGGTTCGGTTCGGCAGTTGCTAGGTGAGTTATCCTCACTATACCCAAGGGTCTAAGGCACCAAGGCCGGCCCTTTGATTTGTTATTTGAGATAGTTACTGCTGTGATATGTTAGTTGGTATCCTAGTAGATAGGATGTGGCTATGCTTAGTGACCTGTAGTTGGTCTGACTGTTTGTATGCTGGTAGGAGATTACATGTTATATGTGCACGTGTTGAGCAGTAGTAGAGGGTATTCCATCCCGGTAGGATGATAGGGCCCTAGTATGGTGTCTTGTAGACTGTTATATGGTTATTTTATAGGTGCACATGTTTGCTAGTATGTGGGCATTCCAACCCGATGGTTGTGGGCCAGGAGTATTCCATCCCGGTAGGATGATTGGACTCATAGTAGGTGGGCATTCCAACCTGATGGTTGAGGGCCAGGAGTATTCCATCCCGGTAGGATGATTGGACTCATAGTAGGTAGGCATTCCAACCTGATGGTTGAGGGCCAGGAGTATTCCATCCCAGTAGGATGATTGGACTCATAGTAGGTGGGCATTCCAACCTGATGGTTGAGGGCCTAGGGTATTCCATCCCGAAGGATGATTGTACCCATAGTAGTTATTGTATGTATAGGTGTGTGGGCATTCCAACCCGATGGTTGTGGGCCGAGAGTATTCCATCCCGAGGATGATTGGACTAGTAGTATGTTGGCATTCCAACCCGACGGTTGAGGGCCTGGGGTATTCCAACCTGACGGTTGATTTGACCCATAGTATGCTGTTCATTGTTGTATTTGTATGGTTATGTGTGTACGGGTATTTTGGGGGAACTCACTAAGCTTTCGAGTTTACGGTTTCAGTTTATTGTTTCAGGTACATCAGGTGATCGTGGCAAGGCAAAGGCGTGATCGTACCACTCCTCATATTTCATGATTTTGTGATTTGGTTCTGGGGATACTCTGATGTTTAAACTATTTTGAAAACAATTTGTAATAACTTAATGATTTTTAATGGTTTGAAATGTTTTTAAAAGTTTAAATTGGTTGAAAATTTATGGGTGTTACAAGTTGGTATCAGAGCCTTGGTTTGAGTGAATTGGAGGAACACTCGTGTGACTCCAGTCTCAAATCAAGGAAAAGATTTTTAAAATGATTTTCAAATGGTTTTCAAAATAAGTAAAGGAGGATGCATGGTGTACGATCAGCCGAAGCCAGTAAGTAGACCCCAAAATACCATACAGTTATTTGATTATGTGATATGTTAGAACAGCATGCTAGTACTAGGCTAGGGATCTTCAGAAATTGCATGATAGAATTGCCTGATTACATGATGCCTGCTATCCTAGGGTTTCCTTTATATGAGATTGACATCATTACTGTAGTTGCTTAGTGTATGCATCACGGTTATACATAATTAAGATCTTATAGCCTGAGAATGTTTGATTTGGCCTTATGTTTTGTTCTTGTTTGATTGGGAGCTTAGGGTAGGATTGGATATTCGAAAGTCTATAGGGTCCAGCGTCATATATGGCTAGCATACACTAGTGCTGCAGGGTTGGTGGAAGTTGTGAGAGGCCGGGAGGCCAGTTATGAGATATTTAGCATTCCTCTAGGAGTGAGGATTGAGCATTCGTTATGTTATCTATATTATTAGGGTGTTGTGGTGATACTTGAGACAAATATGGGTAGGTGTGGAAGGTAGTATGGGCCCGTACTACTGAAAGCACAGGACCCATACGCGTAGCAAGGAAGTCACAACCCCTAGGGTTTAGAAGGGAGTTGGTCCCCGGTTATCGAGGCGGATTGTCTGATATCTTCCTATTCTATTTTCAGTATGGTGGTTACAAGGCGTGTCGTGACCGGATCCGGATCGGGAACGGGACAGGGTGAGCAGGAGGCCCCTGTGGCACCTGAGATTATCGGCCAGGGGAAGCCAGTGTTGACAGAGGATCAGGTCAGGGAGATCATCCGCGAGGAGGTGGTCGAGATTGTCCGGGGTCAGATCCCGGAGTTGTTTGTGACTATTAACTCCGCTATGAGGGAGTACATCGATGATCGTTATGCAGCTCTTACTAAGACTGATGTCGCGGCAGCTACAACGGCTGTAGCAGCGGCAGGGGGAGGAGCCGGTCGGGGCTTCCAGTACCGGGACTTCGATAATACGAAGCCCCCTACCTTCGACGGGGTTCAGGATCCGATCGTTGCTATGAGATGGTTGTCGGATGGGGAGGGATGTTTCTTCACGTGTTCGTGCCCTACTGAGCAGAGGGTGAGGTGTGCTCTGAACCTTTTGAGGCTCGGGGCAAAGGATTGGTGGAGGTTGACTACGAGATCATACTCTGACGCGCAGCGAGCTGCGGTGACTTGGGATCAGTTTCGGGATATGTTTAGTACTCGTTATGTTCCGTGGGTAGAGAGGGAGAGATTGGCTCAGGAGTTTTTGGAGCTTAGACAGGATTCATAGTCGGTAACGGAGATCACAAGGATGTTTACGGAGAGGGCGATGTTCTGCCCTGAGTTTGCTTCGGAGCAGGCTCAGATGACCCGGTATCTGAGCATGCTCAAGAGGGACATCAGACAGTTTGTATCCACACAGAGATGTGATACTTTGTTGGAGTTGCAGGAGGCCGCCAGGCGGCGCGAGTTAGAGATTGAGCTCCAGCTGAGGGAGCAGAGGCAGTCCCCGGTGCAGTCGCAGCCTGCGCCGAAACGGATGAGGGCCGCTGATTATCGTCAGGAAAGTCAGAGGAGTCGTACTTGTGGGAAGTGCGGTAAGGTACATGATGGAGTTTGTCGATCTTCTTCTGGGTGCCACAAGTGTGGCAAGGAAGGCCACATAGCCAGGGATTGCAGGCAGCAGGCTCCAGCTTCCGGAGTCCGACTTTGTTATCGTTGTGATAAGGTGGGCCATATAAAGGCCCAGTGTCCTCTCTTGGCTGTCAGGCCAGTGCATGTCCCAGCACCAGCCACTTTGAGACTTACTGACGGGGGTCAGGGTCGAGCAGAGCCTCCAAAGTCTCCAAGACGCGCTTATCAGCTTGTGGCCGAGGAGATCGGGACAGCGCGAGAGGTGACAGCCGGTATGTCTTTTCTTCTATATCTTGTTCATGTTATTATGAGTTGTTTG
The DNA here is from genome assembly GCF_052849685.1 of Lactuca virosa. NCBI lineage: Eukaryota > Viridiplantae > Streptophyta > Magnoliopsida > Asterales > Asteraceae > Lactuca > Lactuca virosa. The sequence continues at coordinate 361,042,438 of NC_136433.1, read as the reverse complement.
TTTCCTTCATAAGTTATTAGGTCATAGTGAGAAGTTATTATTGAGAAATTATTGAGGGGTAGTATCTGGTGATGCATTCAAGAGACAGGAAGGACATGATCCAGAGATTCGGAATCATCAGCGGGAACTCAGATCCCTTGAAGTTCGTTGTCTCGGATTGGGACGATTGAGTCGCGTACCAGCTTCGCCGCCCGTAGACAGTAGTTAGTGCTCTAAGTGGGGGGAGAATTAGAAATTCTCGGATGGGGCGTGGTTTGGAAGGAAGTCGCTTGACGCAGTTTAGATGTCGGTTACGGGAAGTGGCGCGATGAGGCATTCCAGTTATGGTAAGAACCCTGTATGTATGGTGGATCTTTGAGCGAGCAGTGAGGATACTGCTACGCTATAACAATCAGTGGGGTTGTTCCCAAGTGTCGAAAATGTTGAGGGGCATGCGGAAGACTCTTTATGGATTGTAGGTTATGCAATCAGTTTCTGAGTATATATACGTGTTATGGGATAGCGACGTGCTCCACAAGTGGACGATGTAGAGTGAGGTTCCGACATTTCAGCACCGACTGATGATGCGAAGTCATGGTTCAGGTCTCCTTGGAAGAGGAGAAGGTGAGTAGCTCCAGATTGGAGATTTGGACAGATGAGCTAGAGATAGCGGAGTTGATAGACTCGGGAGCAGTCTAGACCGGCGCTGAGAGCCGTGTGAGGATATTCCAGTCGTAGGTCGTAGACCTAGAGATCGCGAGAGTAATGTTCCCTATCATGGTACGTTTGGAGTAGACGTGATGTCGAGATTTGGGTGAGTTACACTCGGTTGTGTCGAATCAGAGTAGATTGAGGGAGCTGCAAGGTTGGATCCTTGGGCTTCAAGTATGGTTGTAGGCATGGGTTATGTGAGTAGTGGTATTCCAATCTGGGGTATTCCATCATGAGGATGACCGGACCCTATGATTGATTGGACCTGGTGTGTTTGGTATTCCAACCCGAGGGTTGATTGGGCCAAACATGCATGAGAATGCAAGGGTATACCATCCTTGGGATGACTGGACCCGTTATAGGCGTACCTGATATTCCAGCCCGAGGCTGATTGAGCTGGGTATGAATGGTTATGTGATATAGCTGGTTGATTCATGGGAGTTGCTAGGAGCTGAAGGATGCAATATCCTGTCATTGTAAAAAGGGAATAGATTCGGGATGGGAACAGGATTCGTTCCCTATTGCAGGTTATCCGGGTTATCGCCAATTTTGGGCGGAGGAAAGTGTTGGATTAATGTCTAAGTCCATAACTATAATTGGTAAGACTTGACCCGACCCGACATGGTCAATTTGGGTTGCATGGCATCATGCATTTGGATAGACTATAATGAGAGAAATAACACTTAAGGTTGGTTAATATATTATAAGTTCTAATATATTAATAAGGTTATTTAATTAGTATTGATCAAGAATTAATTTGGAATTAATTAAGTGATCAAAAGGAGACTAATTAAATATATGGGTTGATTGTGTAAATCATTCATTCTTATATATGTGGGCTTGTGATCCAAGATTCCTTATGTTGGACTAAGTCCATGGAGGTTAAAATCCATGGAGCATAAGGAATGGGTAAAGTTATGAGTTACATGGTGTAACCCTAATAGCCACCATATAAAAGAATCTCATGGCTCAAGAAATCGTGCACTAATGTGTGAGTGTGAGGGCTAGACGATTTCAAGGAGTGTTCAAGTTTCTCTCAAGTTATTCCAAGTGTATTTGGTGTTGTGTGAACCATTTGAGGTGTCACACTTGGGGCACTAGGCACTCAAGCTTCATGAAGACATTCTACATCAAAGAGGTATGTATTCTATCTTGTTATATTTATTATTTTGTATGCTAGATTAGGATAATACCTTGGATGTTCATAATTGTATGTATAATAGAGAAAACATAGATCCAATGTATTTAGGGTTGCATGTACACTTAGGAGTGTTAGAATGCTCATAACCCAACAGTGGTATCAGAGCCTAGGTTTGTTTTCTTGTTATACTTGCAAAAGTAGCTGAAAAAATAGAGTTGGATGCATATATTCGATTGTTTTGGCTGGAATTGGACTAGGAACATTACCCTAAGATGTTTTTGGACTTATAAACTTGTTTTTGATGTGGTAATGTTCATGCTAATCCAATTTCTAAGATAATTGTCATAATTTCAAGATTTGTATTAGTTTGTATGTTCATGCTAATTTCTTGAAGATTGATGATTTGAATTATCTTGTTCTTATGAGGTTCTTAGATTAATAGAAAAGTTGTGTGAAATAGTTGTTTTCAATCCATTTTAATCTAAGAGTTGATTCCAAAGTGTGTTTTTGTAACTTGTCCTCAAGTTATATGAAAAGTCACATTTAAGAATCATAAAACTCATAAAAGTTGGCAAAGGTTACAAAATGAAGAGTCTAGTTCTAATTAAATGGTTTTATGACTCCATAACTTGTCCTCAAGTTATGGAGGTTCAAGAGTCTATTAATTAAATTAAAAAAAAAAGTGTAACCTTAATTAGTTCCATAAGCTACAATAAAAAAAGTTATTTTTTTTATTAATTAGTTTAAAGTCTTCCATAACTTGTCCTCAAGTTATGGAACTTGAAGAGTTTTTTTTTTTTTTTTTTTTTTTTTTTTTTTTTTTTTATTAAAACTACTTTAAACTCATAAGTTATGGAATTAATTAGTTTTGAATAGTTTCAAAACTTGCCCTCAAGTTTTGGAATTTGAAAAGTTTTCACTTATGAATACTTTAATTCCAAGTTAGCCCTTAGAATTTTAAAAGTTAAAATTCAACCCTTATACTTTATAATATTATAAGTTAATAATATTTATATATATGTATAAGAGTAAAGTCAGTCTTACCGTTAGTAGGCCTCATTCACGAAGCCGGTCTATAAGGGGGGTATAAGGTTACTGCCTATAAAATGGCAGTTTAATGGGTGTCCACTCTCACCCACCGCTTCCTTGACTGGTGGAGGGTCGTTAGCCGAACGGGTAGGACAAGGACTATAATTTTCCTTTCATTAAAAGTATTAATGATAAATACTAAGTAACTAAACTCTTATTAATACCCAATCTTAGTTACTTAGGAAAATGTGAATTTGGTGCTAACCCATGAAATTACACTTTGCACTTTGCTTAAGTCGTTAGTGGAGCGTGTGTGGTTAACCGGCACACTAACCTGGACTTAACAAGGTAGGCAAAGGGTAACTTAATATTTATCATAGTATCGGTGGAGCGTGTGTGGTTAACCGGCACACTGATTAAGGGGTAAATATTAAGGGTACCAAGTATATTTGCATGGTTATTCACACCTTGTTTTGTGATCCTCGGCATCCCAGTCACAAAACCTGAAGGGCACACTCGAGATTGAAACATGCCTTTGAACAGTTCAATGAATCTCAAAGATCTAGGACTTTCAAATCCAATTAAAACCTAATAAATTATTTCGTTTTTCATGGTGGAAATTGGTGAATCGTCATTCACCTACCTTCAAATATTTTATATCTTGGATTACGGCATCCCTCTTCTAAGTTATAAAATAGTTTGTTGGGTCCTAGCCTTAATATTTCATATTGGGTGTCATATTAAGGACTTTAAATCAACTATCTTGAATATCTCCCAAAAAGATGTCTGGTCTAGACATTTATGATCTTCCTAAATCTCTTGAAACAAGCTTTCCTAAATGAAGATGATGTCCCATGGATATCATACTTCTTTCACCTCCTCCAATTATTCTCCCTAACCCACAAGTTCCTAAAAAGTTTAAGGTCACTCAAGCCCTATTGGCAAGGCAAGGTCTAGGTGTGATCACATCTTGGAGATGTAGTCACATATTGACAAGCCGAGAGAGTTGGGTGTCAAAGTCTTGAGAAAGTTGGTGGCTCAACTACTTTCTAAGTCACATAGTGAGTTCTTTTGGGAATCCTATGAAACAGACTAAGACAAGACCCTTAATGATCTTATCTATTTGCTAAGATCAACTTCCTAAAACGCTATGGACATTGACAATGATGACATTGGATATCCAGTAAAGCTCTCTCTTCCCAATGGAAAGGGATCGGCCATAGTCAACTCGGTTGACCCAATGGTAAAGAGAGAGGCGAAGTCTGAGATAGTCCCATTATCAAGGGTCCATAGGTAACTATTGCCAAAAGAAGGGGCATTGGTTACGAAGCTGCCAAATTTACCTAAGGATGTTAAAGTCAATAAGTTTGGCTCTACTTCAGGTAAAGTCCATTGTCTAACTCTATTAAGTACATGCTGATTCTGATCGCGAAGATGGATTTCAATCGCATGGTTCAATGATCAGAATTTTGGGCTATTACTTAAGAGTTATGATATTTATATTGCTTAGGAATAGATAACAACAAGGTTTTCATATGGATTGTAAGGATAAGTTTTTCCGCAAAGTTTTAAAATAAAAGAAAAAGGTTTTGATTTTATTTATTTTAAGTATCCTTACAATGGCCTTTGTGAAAAGTTGTTGCTTATAAGATTCCATTGATAGCAATATTGGAAAAATAGATTTGATTCTTTCGGTTGTGGTAGTGTCTAATATTACCAAATAAGGAAAGATTCTCATCACCCAAGGTTCAATTGGACCGAAACTTGGAATCATGCAAGTTGTATAGTATGATGAATGAGAACTTTCAGCTTGGAAAATTAAGACTAATTCCTTATGTGAATAAGGAAAGGACTAAGGGATCGAGTACATATTCTTGTGCACTGGTCAAGTACACCACAAAAGATCAAGAAGACTATTCGTCATGATTTACTTAAGTTCATTAAATATGGTTATACTTATAAGTTTAAGTATAAGTCTGTAGCATTGGAGAAGTTTCAATGTGAGACAGAACGAATAAGAAGAATCAAAGTATGGCAGAAAGATAACAGTTTCTCAAATCTGAAAAGATGGGAGAGTACTTTAGTATCATGTTTATGATCATCTTAATGATTAAGATACCATATCACAATTGGTCCTCTAAAGTCATCTTAGTGCATTCTTATGACTAAGAAGAGGAGTCATGAATTGTTGAAATGGTTAAATCAAAAAGATGAGTCATACTTCGTTCCAAAACAATTCTTAGAGTCATACTCCAAGATTGTAACTTGAGTGACATATCTTAAAGAGGGTTTGTTAACACTAGTCAAATGTAAGAGTAAAAGGTTATCTACTCTTGTACATTTGAAATTGGTAAGTTGTGATGTTTTGGATAAAACAGAGACCAACTTAGGCCAATTGTGTAAAGTGTTAGTCTTGATAAAGAATCTGCACTATCTCTTGAATATTTGACAAGGGAGTCTTATATGTCAAGAGGACAGTGGGAGTCTTAAAGCTCTTGAAAGTTTCAAGACTTAATCAAGAATAAAACCTAAAGTCCTTCACTAGCACACGACTTGAGGTTTATAACCTATCGTGTTGAAATTTTTGTGCCTATTCAAGTTGGCTTTGCATAGGAGTTCTGAGAGTTCTCAATTGGTTGCACAACTACTTGGAAGCAATGGCAGGCACCTGAGCTGCCAAATGGCAAGAATTTAAGATTGCACAAGTTTAATCAATATGAGTTTGGATTTGTCATTAACCTTGTCTTGTGATTATGGTTTTGACAAATTCACATGGATAAGAACACATACACTATTAAATCTAAGTGTCATAAGGTTTCTCTCCGATTCATGAAAATGATGGTGAGGAAACACTTTCACTAAGTAGATTTTAGCTAGATAGCAATTGTGATATTTGCATTCTCAAAGTCGTTAGTGGAGCGTATGTGGTTTACCGGCACACTAACATGGACTTGTGAGAAGTGGCAAAGGTCTAAACAATTGAGACTATGATTACGGCATCCCTTTTCATAGTTCTAAAATTGTTTAGACACACATGTGAGCTATCTAAGAGAGGTGTATGATTTTGATAAAGTTTTATCAAAACAATCTAGTATCAGAAATCTGAACTTTGGTAAGAAAGTCAGCTGATTTCTGAGTACATGTCAAAGCTAGTGGGAGCATAAGTGTTATGCTAATAATCATCATGTTAGTGGGAGCATGATAATTATGACAAAGGTTGTAAGTTAGCAATGTTAATTATAGAAAACAAAAGTTTCAATTCGTGAGGTTGCAGGGGTTGAAAAAGTTGTTTTGCTATAATTAAGGGAGAGGAAATTATACTTCATTTCAATTCTAAAAGCTTAGATTGAGATTTTAATCGTATTTAATCAAGGATATATATATATATATATATATATATATATATATATATATATATATATATATATATATATATATATATATATATATATATATATATATATATATATAAATTTCATTTTGGAATGGCTCAACATAAGGAAATTCTATATATGGGTCCATTATTTGCGTTCTAAAATTCGATTATGATTACGGCATCCCTTTTCATAATCTGAATTTTGAGAACTTGGCAAATTGAAATGGAAATATTATAGCAAAAGACTGGTTTAGTCTTTATGTGAGACATCATGAATCGTGTCCCATATGCTTCGGATATAGGATCGATTACATGTGCTATATTCATCCTTTCTAAAATTTTCCAAATGCCTGGGGCATTATGAAGGGAAAAGGTCTAGAATTGGATATGACTAAAATGATTAAGCAATTGTCAAGGACAATCTAAGGTTTACCAAAGATTGGTTGCTCAAGGACAGTTGGAAGTATAATGTTAATTCTGGAAGGACCATATTGACATAATCTGTAAGGAGGCAACTCTTGTTCAGAAGTGATAGTCAAAATGGAATATGGAAATGTTTCAAAGTTAGAAATTATTCAATCTGTGTAAGATTAGGAAACTTAATGAAAGAAGGATGTTTCCAAGGAGCTGATCTCCTTTGGAATGCTCTGTAATGATTGCTGTCAAGTCTTTCTGACTTTGTGCATAATCATTAAGAGGATCAATGCATATAAGTTTAGAATCTAACAGATTTCAGTAAATGGCATGAATTTGGAATTCTTGCATTTGCAGTAAGGATTTGGGACTGTGAAAAGAGGATCATTGGAGTGATGTTCAATTGATCTATTTTACAAAGTAAAGATCATAGACAAACATAGTATGCATACTTGGTGTATGGCATGACTAGTGTTTAGAAAACATAGTGTACATGCTTGGAGCATGGGACAACTATTGTTTTAAATTCAAGTATAAAGTTGATAAAACCGAAGCAATGAATAATGAGTAATTAGTATGGTGATAAATAAAAGTGTTTATTTATATTCATAGGGTTTGATACCATATTTGATTCATTTATTCTTGTGTTTCACTTTGCATGTTTTGACTTCCAGAATAACTAAGTCGCTCTTCCTGAATGATTAAGTTATTCAAACCATCCACAGTCGGTCATATGTTGGAAGTAGATATGAATCAAGACTGTCATGGGTTGGTTTGTAGAGGTCCAAGTTGGTGGACAAAGTGGTGCTACAACACTCATGAGTGCTCATAAGTTCTGAGTATTGGATTCAACCCGCGCTCATTTGAATCACTTCATGGATTTTATCACGAGTGATCATGAGACGATAATATCTTATATTCTTCAAACCTAGAGATATGAGTTGTTACTATGAGTTGGTTATACATTGATTGCACGAAAACGCATTGGTAACTCGATGTTATAAAACGTGCCTTTGTGTATGATTCAACAAGTAGTAGAACAAGCCATATGAGTCGAAGTTTATCCATTCCTTTTACCTTCCGGATAAAAGCGATATCTGTGGGCCCCTCGATGATTTAAAGATGATACATGTGAGTGCTTGGCCAAGCCAGGACTGATTTGATTTGTTCAATCAGTCAGTCATCATGAATCGGAAATCGGGAAACAACAAATGGACAGAGAGAATGATTGATAATCCATGTCTCAGTCCATATGATATCTAGAATGGAGGAATATATGATCCCTTATCTAATGGACAAGTCATTGACAAAGGTCAGAGTTCATCGACAAGGTCAGAGTTCGACAGAAGCTTTTGAGAGCTACGATTGCTGATCGGTTCCTGAAGTCATACGCAATAATAGTTTTAGACTTATCCAAGTGAGAGACTGTTGGATTAATGTCTAAGTCCATAACTATAATTGGTAAGACTTGACCCGACCCGGCATGGTCCATTTGGGTTGCATGGCATCATGCATTTGGATTGCATGGCATCATGCATTTGGATAGACTATAATGAGAGAAATAACACTTAAGGTTGGTTAATATATTATAAGTTCTAATATATTAATAAGGTTATTTAATTAGTATTGATCAAGAATTAATTTGGAATTAATTAAGTGATCAAAAGGAGACTAATTAAATATATGGGTTGATTGTGTAAATCATTCATTCTTATATATGTGGGCTTGTGATCCAAGATTCCTTATGTTGGACTAAGTCCATGGGGTGACCCATGGATACTCCATGGAGGTTAAAATCCATGGAGCATAAGGAATGGGTAAAGTTATGAGTTACATGGTGTAACCCTAATAGCCACCATATAAAAGAATCTCATGGCTCAAGAAATCGTGCACTAATGTGTGAGTGTGAGGGCTAGACGATTTCAAGGAGTGTTCAAGTTTCTCTCAAGTTATTCCAAGTGTATTTGGTGTTGTGTGAACCATTTGAGGTGTCACACTTGGGGCACTAGGCACTCAAGCTTCATGAAGACATTCTACATCAAAGAGGTATGTATTCTATCTTGTTATATTTATTATTTTGTATGCTAGATTAGGATAATACCTTGGATGTTCATAATTGTATGTATAATAGAGAAAACATAGATCCAAGGTATTTAGGGTTGAATGTACACTTAGGAGTGTTAGAATGCTCATAACCCAACACAAAGGTGGATTAGGATTATATCAGAGCTCAGTGGATTATTATGGTGTCTAACTTTTGCAAGTCTCAAAGGTGTGTTCATGTCAGGAAGGTGGCACTATCATCGGGTGATACTTGATTGATGTGTTCTGACATTAAGTAGAAAAGGCCGGTGGTCGGCCAGGAGTATTGGCAAGGATACCACACGAGAAGAAGTTATTTTAAAAAGGGTACAGTGGTAGGGTCTGGAAGGACCTGAGTTGATTGGGAAATCGGAGACTGCAGTGCAAGAGGTATATTCAGAATCGTATACTGCAGTAGGCTTCGAGGACGAAGCCTAACTTAAGTGGGGGAGAGTTGTAACATCCCAAATTCAGTAATATAAGTTCGGGGTGCTATGTGTAAATAAAGGAGTAAACTCGACGAGTAGGTATCTTAACTCATCGATTCGGAGCGGGTTTTGGCCACGTGTTAAGTGACCAACTCGCCGAGTCGGCGGCGAGACTCGACGAGTCGGTGCTGGGAAGAGAAAACCCTAATTTCAGGGTTTGCATCCTATTTATAAGGACCATATGTCCTCCCTTCAGCCTCCTTATTGCCCTTGAGAGTCAGTAAACCCTAAAATCGTGTGAGCTTCCATTGTTAAAGAGATTTGAGCTTTGGAGGAGGAATATTGAGAATGGAGCTTGAAGATCAAGAGGCTAGCATCAAGGGATTGGTGTAGATCCAGAATCTACTTCAGCTTGGACACATTTTGGAGGTAACAAGTTGTTACCTTGACTCTATTGCATTTATATCTATTCAAGAATGAGATTTGGGGCCATTTTGGCATGTTAAGGATCTAATTCGGGTTAGGGGTCTAGATCTGAGGTTGCTACTTCAGATCTAGACTTGTCTTGGTCCAGAGACTCATAAAGTATCAGCCCTTGGTTTGTTGGTGAAGCATCCTTGTCTTAAACCTTAGCCCTAGATTGATTTGGGCCTATAGCTTCTTGTTTCCACGTAAAGTTTGCAACTTTACGTGAGAATCATGCCCTAGAAGAGTGGATCTACAGTTTGGAGCCCCTGCGTGGCTCGAAAAGCCTCTGTATGAATAAAGGACTGAAGAGACTCGACGAGTCACTTGGGTGGACTCGGCGAGTCATATGAAGATAGGCATGAACTCGACGAGTTGGAGGAACAACTCGGCGAGTCTATTGAAGATTGTCGTGGACTCGGCGAGTCTGTTCTTGGACTCGGCGAGTCAGAACGCAAAACCCCAACCTCTTCTGGTTAAGACTCGGATCAGTGAGTTGAGTGGTGACTCAGTGAGTTGGACATGATAGGACTCAGAGATTGTTGAACTCGACGAGTCATGGGGTGACTCGGCGAGTGTAGTCGTGATATGGGAGTTTTCTGAGTTTAGGAACTCGACGAGTCAGTGGGTTGACTCGACGAGTAGGGTCAATCAGAAAGGTTGACTTTGGCCAGGACTTTGACTTTGACCAGTTTGACCTTCAAGGGTATTATGGTAATTTGGATATTCATGTCAATGGATCATTGATGGCTATAGGTGTTGGAGTTTAGGGCAATGCTTCGGGATTGTGATTTCGTGGTTCGGTTCGGCAGTTGCTAGGTGAGTTATCCTCACTATACCCAAGGGTCTAAGGCACCAAGGTCGGCCCTTTGATTTGTTATTTGAGATAGTTACTGCTGTGATATGTTAGTTGGTATCCTGGTAGATAGGATGTGGCTATGCTTAGTGACCTGTAGTTGGTCTGACTGTCTGTATGCTGGTAGGAGATTACCTGTTATATGTGCACGTGTTGAGCAGTAGTAGAGGGTATTCCATCCCGATAGGATGATAGGGCCCTAGTATGGTGTCTTGTAGACTGTTATATGGTTATTTTATAGGTGCACCTGTTTGCTAGTATGTGGGCATTCCAACCCGATGGTTGTGGGCCAGGAGTATTCCATCCCGGTAGGATGATTGGACTCATAGTAGGTGGGCATTCCAACCTGATGGTTGAGGGCCAGGAGTATTCCATCCTGGTAGGATGATTGGACTCATAGTAGGTGGGCATTCCAACCTGATTGTTGAGGGCCAGGAGTATTCCATCCCGGTAGGATGATTGGACTCATAGTAGGTGGGCATTCCAACCTGATGGTTGAGGGCCTAGGGTATTCCATCCCAAAGGATGATTGGACCCATAGTAGTTATTGTATGTATAGGTGTGTGGGCATTCCAACCCGATGGTTGTGGGCCGAGAGTATTCCATCCCAAGGATGATTGGACTAGTAGTATGTTGGCATTCCAACCCGACGGTTGAGGGCATGGGGTATTCCAACCTGACGGTTGATTGGACCCATAGTATGCTGTTCATTATTGTATTTGTATGGTTATTTGTGTACGGGTATTTTGAGGGAACTCACTAAGCTTTCGAGCTTACGGTTTCAGGTTATTGTTTCAGGTACATCAGGTGATCATCGAAAAGCAAAGGCGTGATCGTACCGCTCCTCATATTTCATGATTTTGTGATTTGGTTATGGGGATACTCTGATGTTTAAACTATTTTGAAAACAAGTTGTAATAACTTAATGATTTTTAATGGTTTGAAATGTTTTTAAAAGTTTAAATTGGTTGAAAATTTATGGGTGTTACACATATTGCCTCCTTTGACGCTTCGCTCACCGCTATGTACTCTGATTCGCACGTTGAATCATCTACGATCTCCTGCTTGGAACTTTTCCAAGTTAGTGCTCCTCCATTCAAGGTAAAGACCCAGCCCAACTGAGAACGGTAGTTTTCTCGGTCGGTCTGAAAACTGGCGTCACTATACCCTTGCAGCCTTAAGTCATCACTCCCACCGAGGACTAGAAACCATTCCTTAGTCATCTGAAGGTACTTAAGAGTATTCTTGATTGTGGTCCAATGTGCTCTGCCAGGGTTCCCTTGATATCTGCTGATCATGCTCAAAGCGAAGGCCATATCAGGGCGAGTACAAGTCATAGCATACATGATCGTGCCAACTGCGGAAGCGTAAGGTACTCGGCTCATCGTTGCTATCTCGACTTCGGTACTTGGGCTTTGAGTATTACTCAATTTGGCATTACTTTGGATCGGTAACTCCCCTTTCTTGGAATTCTCCATGCTAAAATGTTTTAGTACCTTGTCCAAGTAAGTATTCTGACTAAGTCCTATTAGTCTTTTTCTCCTGTTTCTCACTATCCTTACTCCCAGAATATAGGCAGCCTCTCCGAGGTCCTTCATAGCGAAACACTTCCCAAGCCAGGACTTAACTTCCTGTAGGGTCGGGATGTCGTTTCCTATGAGTAGTATGTCATCAACATACAATACGAGGAAGCTAACTATACTCTCACTGGCTTTGACATATACACATGATTCATCCTCGCTTCGCAGGAAGCCAAACTCTTTGACTTTCTCGTCGAAACAAAGATTCCATCTACGAGACGCTTATTTTAATCCATAAATGGATTTATCAAGCTTACACACTCTATTAGGATGCTTCGCATCGACAAAACCCTCTGGCTGACTCATGTAAACATCCTCAGCCAACTTCCCATTAAGGAAAGCGGTTTTGACGTCCATCTGCCATACTTCATAGTCATGAAATGCAGCAATGGATAGCATCACCCTAATAGAATTTATATTCGCAACAGGTGAGAAGGTCTCATCATAGTTGTGACAACCCGAAATTTCTATCTTGTAAAGCCAATCAATTCAATCAAAAGTCAGACTTGTTTTTGCAATCTTTAAGCATTGTTAAGGGTCTGTTTGAGTGTTTTAAGCCTTGTACACATAGGACTTAATGCTATGTATTGTAAGTAAGGAATTTATGAGTTTCAAATGGAGCCAAGATCATCCATCAAAGGATGTTTACAGCCCAAGGTAGGTTTACGGTCGTAAACCCAAGCTTGGCCGTAAACCCCTTGCTACTAGTATACTTCCTTCATTATCTCTTCATTTATCACATCTTCAAGTCAAGAAAACTCATTCTCTCTCAAGTATCATCAAGAACACTTCCATTTCTCTTCAATATTGTAAGTGATTCTTCCATTGTTTCTTGATATCCTTCTTGATCTTGTTAAACCCTTTGATTTCATCCATGAATTCAACTCTTTTGGGTTAGATCTTCAAATCATCATCCTTTTCATCAAGAATACCAAGAACACCAAGAACACATACTTGTTTTCTTGGGCCGTAAACACCCTAAGAGCTTCCAAAGTGTGAGTATCTCTTCTATCATCTTGTTATACATTAAGAACACTTGATTCCAACCTTGAAACAAACACCTTTTGCATAATCTTTCTGACCAAGAGTTTATACTTTTAAATAATAAAATATTTTACTAAAGTATACATACCTACATACTTAATATAAAACAGTGTCATACTAGAATAGAACAAAAGTAATTAGATGTTGGATATTACAGTCAAACCTGAGCAGTTATGTAATCATATCTGGGATCAATATAGCCTGATCAACTATATTTATTTGAGATGCGATGGAGATGTGTTTGGGAGTGATAGTGGTCTTGCGACGGGTCTAAAACTTACCAAACTGTACATATACAGAAGAACGCTAGAACAGAACATAAAGTAAAATACTATAGGAGTATTTTAGGCACTATTCATTCAAATAACGAACTACAATGAAAACTTTAGAACATAACATAAACTTAAAATACTATAGGAGTATTTTGTGTTACTGTAATTACTTATTTGAGAACTAAAAGTTATTTATTAGTAGGTCAATAGTTGTTGAGTGGATATGCTAAGGTTATATGTGACTAGGGTGTCGTAGACTTAGAATCTGTGATCTTTGCTTTACTTCATGTTCCTTGTTTGGTTGTGTACTTAGAGTTAGGGTCACTTATTCGAAGGTCTATTCTGTCTTGGTTACATATGACTGGTATGCACTACGTAAGTATTGAAGTAACTGGTAAGGATCATCCTACAATTATCTTAGGTAGTACGTCTATTAACTATTTCTTGTACCCCTATTATCGCGTAGATAACATGGCTGGATTTCATCTCCCCGGCGACCCGTACTTTCCCAACCAAGGAAATGGTGGATGGCTCGATGCAGAGCCAGAAGAGAATCATGAAATTCCCTTAGATGATGACTTTGCAGAAAATTTCCCAGAGAATTTTGACTCCGAGCCAGAAGTCAATGATCTACCCCTAGTGGCTCCAATCCAAAATCCTAACCCTCGTCCGGCTTTTCAAGGCCCGACGCCTATGTGGGCTGAGAACTTGGCTAGGTGGAGCCGTAAGCAATTTCAACCCTTACCCTACAACGGAGATCGAATCTTCTACAACCTAAGTGAAGGAGGATCTGCAGACAGAATTCTTCCCATCTTGGTTTGCCGAGTGGCTAGAAATGTTGAACAAGGAACGACAGCCATTCAACAAACCATGGAGCTTGATGCGGACACAAACGCCAATACTGATCGTATTCGCAATCTTGAATTTGCTCATGGGAGAGCTATGAGGGACACATCACATTATAACCTTAATTAACAAATTGGTTTTAAGGTAGTTAAAGCATAAGTAGTATAAATTATCAGTACTACTATAAGTCTTCATTTTCTCATTACATTCATATGGGGATATTCTCACATAAAAGGTAATGCAAACTATATTCTAGTAAAGATAGTCATAAACTTGGGAAAACACACATTTCATACTATTTCAAGTACAAACATACATTTTACATCATTTTTAAGGCAAAAAAATTACACAAACAGGTCGGTCTTGGAGAGTAGACTACATTTCATTTGAGATAGAAAATATAGGATTTTTTGGGAAGGATTCAAACTATTACAAACATTTTTACAGAACTTAACAAACATTTTCAAGAAACTAATGCAATCATTTGACATTTTTACAGAGCTGAAGTCATAGAGCTCTAAGCACGCCAGACAGTGTATGAAAGACACCTCCTTGAGGTGGAGCGTCAGCTGGCCGAGTTAAGGGTTCATCCGAAAGGTGCCTGTCACCAGTAGGAGATGCTCTACTCATCCTTTCTTATGGTTTAAGGAATAGCCTTCTTATCTAGGCTCTAAGTAGCACTTTTCCCAGTAAATAATCATGTACTGCAAGTACTGTTTCACTATGTAATTATGCTGTCAAAATTTTCTCATTCTGGGTTGATGTAAGATCTACTCCGAGGTCAATTTTCCCGAACTTATCACATCTTTAATGCCAATGATATTGACAGACATCTAATCTCCTGGGGAAATCTTTGTCCAAATACTTTCGTCCTTCTATTGTTAGAACTCTATCAAAATCACACTCTCATCTATGTGTTAAACTATGGCGATTTAGTTCATGGGTCACTTTCATCATACTCACTATTGAATTCTTAGAATGAACAAAACCCCCGCGATGTTTAAACCGCCATAGACATACCAGCAAACAACAAATCCTTACTGCTAAAACTAGAACCATCATACCAGTGGGGGAGACCACCCTCGTGTCGTGCGTAGCGATAGTACACCGAATGCGAAATGGTAGCTTACGCTAGCTACAATATGTGATAGGCTTATCGCCTGTTCCTTCCTAACAGCAATTCGAATCATGAGATCTCATTAGAGAGTGTTTAAGTCTTAAAAATCATAATACTGTTTTGTATAGACTCAGTTATAAATCGTTTTCAAATCTTTCGAAAGTTGGAGCATAATGCCCACCAACCAAAGATAACTTAGTTCGGATGACACTCGTCTTGTAACCATTCTAGATACTTACTTCTACTCTTTACCAGGACTGCATCATAGGGATGTAGGTCAAACCATCGAGAACAGTATAACAAAACGAAAAAGTTACATTCACGTAAATGATTAGAATACATCTAGAGCCAATCGAAAACGCTCACGACCTCATTTCCTTATCATGTAACAGAATCATGCCTCCGAAGAAACGTAACCAACCCACTGGCAACACACAAATCTTCCAGATAAATTCGGCTACTTTTCAAGTTGCGGTCACAGCCGCCGTAGCAGCTGTCATGACTCACCTTAACGCTAACAACGCAAATGGTAGTGTAATTGTTATCGACAATCCCAATCACGCCGATAACCAAGTACAACAACGAGTGCCTATTTGTAAAGACACTCCGAACCCCAAATCTAAGAACAAGAAACGGATATTATGGGATAAAAAGAAGTGCAACTCATCTAAAAGTTAGCCAAGAGACAACAACATGTGGTAGCCTCTGCGGCCACGACATCTGTTGCTCCTACTACCGTTCCTACCAGTATCCCGTTTGCCTCTATCCCAGCAAGGCAGTATGTCGGGAATCTACCCAAGTGCAAAAAGTGCAGCTTCCATCACCTGGGAGTCTGCTGAGTGATACATTGCATGAACTGCAACAAGAACGGGCACACTACCCGTTTCTGCAGAATTCCGATCCGACACATTACTTCAACCACCAATGTTGGAACCAGTTCAATATGCCACCGTTGTGGTGAAATAGGACATTTCAAGAGGGACTGCCCAACAGAGAAAAATAGCGGGGGAGTAGGAGGAGTTTGACCCCAGAATATGGGAAAGCATCAAAGAACCCTGCTATAATTTTGGTACGCTTCCAAACCCCAATAATTAATTATGACTATAATTACTCTCTCGGTCGAACCAAATCACAGCACTCGTATAAAACTCGAAACCCTGACAGGTAAAGCTATGATGGCTTAGTGTATGCATTAGGGCCATTTATAATTAAGATTTGTAGACTTAGAGTGAGTGATTTCGCCTCATTTCCTGTTCCTAGTTTGGTTGTGGATTTAGGGCAGGGTCACTGAGTCAACTGTCTTTCCAATCTTAATTATACATGACTAGTGTACACCAAACGGTTATAGAGAGACCTAGAAGGGGTCATTTCATGAAAGTTCATTATTTCAAATTATCAGAACCCTCGTTTAGTTTGTACTGGTAATTTGTGGTACAATAGGGTTCGTAGTAATAATACCAATGATAGTTCGTCATCCTAATAAAAATTTCTTCCAAACCGGCATAATATGTATTTCGTCGAGAAGTTCCGACATCATCACCCGACATTAGGGGTGCAAACGAGCCAAGCTACTCGCGAGCTACTCGGGATCGGCTCGTTAAAAGCTCGACTCGAAACCGGTTTTAAACGAGCCCGAGCCGAGCTCGATCTTAATATTAAGCTCGTTTATTAAACGAGCTCGAGCTCGAGCCTATGTCACTAAGCTCGATTAGGCTCGCGAGCCTAAACGAGCCTTTATATAATATAATTTATTATTATTTTCATATATTAAAATAAAAACATATTTGGGAAATTATGGATTTCGGATATTAGTAAACGAGCTTCTTAACGAGCTTGAGCCGAGCTTAAGCTTATTTAGGCACATCAAACAAAAAACGAGTCGAGCCCGAGCCCGAGCCGAGCTTGTATAATTCTTTACGAGCTCGAGCCGAGCTCTGTAAAAGAAAGCTCGAATCGAGCCGAGCTCGAGCCCGAGCCTCATATAACTTAAACGAGCCCGAGCCGAGCTGTAACACCCCTAATCCAGCAAACCAAGAATAGAAAGGAGTCAACTCGTTGAGTCCAAGCAAGAACTCGACGAGTAGGAGCGAGTTCCGTGTCGCGGATTAAGTGGCCGACTCGGCGAGTCGGGGGACTGACTCGGCGAGTCTGGTCTGGGTTGGGAAACCCTAATTTCGGGACTTGGTGCCCTATTTAAGCATCATATTCTCATTCCCTCAGCCTCCTTAATGCTCTCTCAAGTCCATAACGAAACCCTAGTGCCTTTCTTGTGTTTGTGAGCCACTTTTGGAGTGTGTGTGGTCTTCTTGGAAGCTTGAAGAAGGAGAAAAGCTTGGAGGAATCAAGAAGAGGATTGTAGATCCAGAAGTAGCTTCTCAATCTCATCACTTTCTGGTAATCAAGTCTTGACCTTGCTCATCAACCTCTTAGATCTCCTCATGTCCCTTTTTGATTGAGTTTGGTTAAAAAGCTAGATCTATGGGGACAAGGACGTCCCAAGCTTAGATCCATTCAGATCTAGAGCCCCTAGGTGTGGCTAAGGCATAAATGTGCAAGCTTTATGCCATTAGGATGTCCCATGCAAGCTTAAATAGATTATCATGGCCTTTTGGAGCCCTAAAGGCCATGCAAGGAAGTAAAGTCGAGGACTTTACGTGGTTATTGGATGCCTAGAGCCTAGATCTTGATTTCCCTGTTTTGGTTTGGAGTAATAAGGGTTTTTGGATCATGGAGTTATGTCTTAATGAGCTAGGGTTTTGTCTAAACCCATTAAGAAGGACTTGGGATGGGTAAAGCTGGAAACTTTACCCTTAATAAGTCATTTCCAGAGTGTTTATGAAGTTTGGAGTTTGGATCTGAAGTGTAGGGGCTTAAACTGTTAAGATGGCCCATTCAGACCGAGGGACTCGGCGAGTCCAAGGAGGGACTCAACGAGTCGAAGTGTATTGTCCCGTTTCTATTCAATCTAGAACTCGGCGAGTCTACGAGTTGACTCGACGAGTTGATTTGATGAACCACGAGTCTGTTTAGCCAGGGAACACGGCGAGTCAGGGGCTGACTCGGTGAGTGGGTTCCGGATTTCAGTGTTCTGGGTTTTGGTACTCGACGAGTTGAATGAGCCACTCGGCGAGTTGAGTCAACTTGGACTGTTGACTTTGACCATTGACCGTTGACTTTGACTTTGACTTTGACCAAGTTTGACCTGAATTGACCTCCAAGGGTGTTGTGGACTAAGTGTTATATTGGTATTGGCAGCTCGGGGAGCTAGAGGAGCAGCGGTTCGGGGAGTTGCCAGATAGCAGTCAGTAGGGTATCAGCAAGAGCTTTAGCAGTGCAAGGTCAGTTTTCCTCTAGTAGGAACGGGTCTACGGCCACAATGCCGGCCCGTTTAGATGATAGTAGTTCTGGAGTTCAATCCGATGCCGGGGTTAGCCCGATGTAGTTTATATGTTTCCGGACTTCGGTCCGATGTCGGGGTGGTCCCGAGAAGTAGTATGTATGCTTGATGTCTTTGTGATTCATGCATGTTTATGTTATGTGATTTGTGTTCCGAACTTCGGTCCGATGTCGGGCAAGCCCGATGCAGTAGTTATATGTTTATGTTACATGTTTATGTATATGTTATTTTTAGTTATTCCGGACTTCGGTCCGATGCAGTGGGCAAGGCCCAAGTTATTCCGGACTTCGGTCCGATGCAGTGGGCGGGGCCCAAGTTATTCCGGACTTCGGTCCGATGCCGGGCGGGGCCCGATGCAGTGGGCGGGGCCCAAATTATGTCGGACTTCGGTCTGATGCCGGGCGGGGCCCGATGCAGTGGGCAAGGCCCAGTATGTGCTTTATGTGTTATTGTATGGTATGTGGTAGTTTGGGGAGACTCACTAAGCTTCGTGCTTACAGTTTTCAGTTTTGGTTTCAGGTACTCAGTTTTCAAAAGAGGAGCTCGGGAAGATTGCAGTGCACACACCATTTGTTTAGCCTGAGATGTCTATACTCTGATATATTTTGACATGAGACTTGATACATGACTTATGATTTTCATATGATGAAGTTATGTATGGTTTTCATCATTAAATTAAAACGAAATTTTTGGACCTTGTTTTGGGGATGTTACAAGTTGGTATCAGAGCCTTGGTTTGAGGGATTCGGGCATACTTACGGGTGTGTCTGAACTCAAACTAAGGAATTGGTATAGAAATTTTTAAAAGGAAAATAAATTTTTGTATGAAGGATTTTGAGGAAAGAAAAGTGTTTTAGAAAAAGCGAAAACAATTTTTAGAAAGACAAGAACTTTGAAAAGAGAAAAGGGTGTGGTGCATGCAATCAGCCGAGCTCAAGTAAGTACTCCCAAATTACCCATACAAGTTTATGCTATGTTATGATTACAGCTTTATTAGAACAACATGCTAGATTAGGACTAAGGATCTAGGAAGGATGCCTTATGTGCCTGTTATATGTGTTCAGCTTTATGAGAACTGCATGCTAGTACAGATTAGTCAGTATGATAGCCAGAGTAGTAGATGCTTGATTATGTGTACTCGATGCTCGAATGATGTTTGCTTTGTGCTTTTAGGAGTCTTAGTTATCTCTTACTAAGTAGTAAACGAATATGTTATGTTGCATATTGCAAGGACTAAATAATTTCAGAAGGTTAAGTCTAGCTCTATTTCGCAGCTCTTGTCTGAGTTCAACCGTTGTAGAGTAGGATCTCTCATTCGAAGAATTATATAGTCTGAGTAATATGTAATAGTATTCGCGAGCTAGTTAGTGAAAGAAAGCAGGGACTTCTTATGCAGCTGATGGCGGAGAGTGGGTTGGTGATTACCCTAGGGCAAGCCTAGGAAGAGTTTAGTATGAGATCAGCAGTAGTAGTAGTAGAAGGGACTTGGTGGAGTCGAGGTTGTTCTTGAGGAAAGAACGGATAGATGTGGAAGGTAGTATGGGCCCGTACTATTGAAAGCAGAGGATCTGTACTCGAATCAAGAAAGGCTGAGATAAGACCAGGGAACTAGTAGTGTATGCGATCCCTCCAGTTATATTAGTATTCAGATGGTCGCTATGATATGTTTGCAGCATGGTGACACTACGTGGTAGACCAGTTGGCGGTTCAGGCGCCGGTGAAGGATCGGGCTCAGGTTCAGGAGCCAGTCAGCTCGAGGAGCAGATGAGAAAGTTTGTATCAACTGAGATTACGCGCAGTATTCTGGATCAAACTCCTTTGATCTTCGGTACAGTCAGGGAGGGAGTTTTGTAGCTTTTGGATAGCCGCCTCGAGGCCTTCCGGGCTGAGATTGCTGCGGGGAAGTTAGGGGCTCCTCTGGGGCCCGATGTGTATGGATCTCTGGGATTCCTCGGGAGGAAGGATCCGGTTATTAGCTCTGTTCGTCAGGGATCGGAGGTGGGTTATGCACCTTGTTTTCAGAAGAGTTCACTACAGGATTTGATCGTTGTGGAGGTTTCGCGAGCCGTACGCGAGGAGTTACCCGACATTATAGAGCGTGTTACTAGCAGGGTAACCGCCAGGTTTCAAGGTCAGACAGCGATTGCGCAGACAGTTGATGAAGTAGTCGGGGTAACTCTGGAGCAGGAGATTGGTTTGGATAGGCAGCTCGGAAAAAAGGAAGCGAGCACTTACCTCAGGACGATCGGAAGAGGGCGGAGAACCCAACTTGACAGATTTGGGTGTTGAGAGTCAGGGAGGCATGGAGGTGTGTGGAAAGTGTGAGGGAACCCATGGGTTTGCTTGTCACAAGTTTAGGTGTTTCAAGTGTGGAGAAAGAGGGCATGTACACCGGGGTTGTAAGAAGGATCAGCTATGTTTTTATTGTCACCAGCCAGGTCATTTCAAGTCCCGCTGTCCTATTTTGGAGGTGGAGAGAGTTCGGGATTCAGTGCCCATGGTTCCGCAGGAAGTCAAGATTGAGCCGCAATAGATCGCTGGTATGTATTCTAAATTCAGCTTTTGTTCATGAATTTATTGTTATGGTACTACATCGATATTGGTAAGGCTATTTCAGAATTTTGTGGCCTGCTTGTGATTGAGTTATATGCCATTTGCATACCATGGATGTTGGAGTAGTAGTTCGAAGATGTTTCCCTTTAGAGCAGATTCTCAGGATGCAGTCACTGTAGCAAGTGTGATTTGGGACTCGGGAAGTATTTCTCTTGTTTTCAGGGGCGGTAGCATCTCGGTATTGGTTAGTTTTGGAGCACTAGCAGCGGTAAGCATCAGTTTTTAGCAGAACGATCATGGAGTGGTAAGAAGAAATGGGAATCCTTCCCAGACAGTAAGTTGTATGGAGCTAGTTGAATCAAAGTGGGGGGGAACCCTCCAAGTATTCAGGAGCAGAAGTAAGTGGGGAGTTGGAAAACTTCCCGAAGTTGAGTTCGTGTATGCACGATTAGCTGATGACTGGTTGGGAAATCCGGCTAGAGACTTTTCCGTCAGAACGGGAGACGGTCGAGTGGTCGTCTGGATTGAGGATTGGATGAGTTGGGAGTTCATAAAACATTCCAACATTTGGTTTACGCTTTCCTTGGCATTGGGAAAAAGGTTTCAGGAACCAGGTTAGAGCCCCAGTTAAGACCCACGTGTAGTTGAGTGTTAGGTCGAGTGAGTGTTCGACATAGTGTGAGTCGGTGTTGTAAGTTTGCGGGTGTAGCCGTAGCATTCACTAGTAGCCAGACAGTATTAGAGTGTTGTAAGTCTGCGGGTGTAGCCGTAGCATTCACTAGCAGCCAGAGAGTGTTAAAGTGTTGTAAGTCTGCGGGTGTAGTTGTAGCATCCACCAATAGGTAGACAGCACGGGAAGTGTAGTGAGGCTACGGGATGACCATAGTATTCGCGTTAGTTGATAGCTAGTTTGGAAAACCAGGTTGGAGGATCGCCAACAGGATTCGATTGAGACAAGATGCAGATTGAGTGAATGTCCGGCATGGTATGCTTTTGGATTAGTAATCAGTGTATAGTCAGCATGGGGAGTGTGGTAAGACTGCGGGATAGCCGCAACATTTGTTAATAGCCAGTTAGAGGAGTATGGGCGAGGGCCCGTATCTCCTAGGCAGCCTGATAGAGATCGAGAAATAATAGTTTGGGTGAGACCTGTGGGCGATGCCCGTATGATTATAGCTGTGCAGGATCGGGGATTTTAGGATCTATAGAGCCATGAGTGTCAGTGTGGAGAAAGTAGTTTCAGTAGCTGAAGTTTTATGCGGAGGTCGCTGGGAGCGACTAAGAGAGTGATCAGTGGTTTAGTAACCGGGTGTAATCCGGTATTCCAGATAGAGGACAGATAAGTTAGGACCTGGGAGGTCCCGTTTCCTATGTAAGATAGATAAAGCAGTTTTAGATAGCGGAAGTTTCTTTGGAAGTTGCTGGGAGCGACTGAGAGATTGAGTTTGGGTTTAGTAATCGGTGGGAGTCTGGTAACCAAGAGGATGATAGTTTAGTTGGGACCAGAGTGGTCCCGGTTCATCCGGAAAGCGGATAAGAGATAGCAGGATCTTCGGACAGGGGTAGTATAAGGGAATTCTTATATGGAGCAGCTAGTTGACCGAGAGGTGCTACGCCACTCACAGCAGCGTTGAATAATCTCAGAGGGAAGGGTTGGATCCTATTGTGCAGCTCTCGTATGAGTCTAACCGTTGCAGGGATGAATCTTTTACTCGAAGGATTATCTGATCCATCCGCTGGGAGGGGCTTTCAGCATCAGTATAGAGAAAGAGAAAGCACTCAGTATGTATCAGTGAAGTGACCAGCACTGGGAGTGGCTGGAGAGGTAGGTTCAGCTAAGGGTATGTCCTTCACAGAGGAAGTAAAGGTTATTGTTTTTGGGAAGTTTGCCTTGGGAAGGCCAGTGAACGCGCAGGAGAAAGGGGTGAACCCCTAGGATGTCCAACATAAGTACTCGAGGAGTACCGAAAGGATTATCAGTTGGGAAAGAGCCGTGTTCTCAGGATTGTTGGTGAGCAGAGTGCTCGCGGGGTTCTTATCTTCAAGGATTAGTTTTGGCTGAATGACAGGGTGGAAGGTCAATGAAAGTGATCTCTCGAGATTCGGATCCAGTGGAAGATGTATTCACCAGACAGAAATGTTGTGAGCAGATTGCAGGAGTGGTGGCCGTAGCAGACTTCGAGGACGAAGTCTAGTTTAAGTGGGGGAGAGTTGTAACACCCCTAATCCAGCAGACCAAGAATGGAAAAGAAAAACCCTAAGTCAAGGAGTCAACTCGTCGAGTCCAAGGAAGAACTCGACGAGTAGGAGCGAGTTCCGTGTCGCGGATTAAGTGGCCGACTCGGCGAGTCGGGGGACTGACTCGGCGAGTCTGGTCTGGGTTGGGAAACCCTAATTTTGGGACTCGGTGCCCTATTTAAGCATCATATTCTCATTCCCTCAGCCTCCTTAATGCTCTCTCAAGTCCAGAACGAAACCCTAGTGCCTTTCTTGTGTTTGTGAGCCATTTTTGGAGTGTGTGTGGTCTTCTTGGAAGCTCGAAGAAGGAGAAAAGCTTGGAGGAATCAAGAAGAGGATTGTAGATCCAGAAGTAGCTTCTCAATCTCATCACTTTCTGGTAATCAAGTCTTGACCTTGCTCATCAACCTCTTAGATCTCCTCATGTCCCTTTTTGATTGAGTTTGGTTAAAAAGCTAGATCTATGGGGACAAGGACGTCCCAAGCTTAGATCCATTCAGATCTGGAGCCCCTAGGTGTGGCTAAGGCATAAAGGTGCAAGCTTTATGCCATTAGGATGTCCCGTGCAAGCTTAAAAAGATTATCATGGCCTTTTGGAGCCCTAAAGGCCATGCAAGGAAGTAAAGTCGAGGACTTTACGTGGTTATTGGATGCCTAGAGCCTAGATCTTGATTACCCTGTTTTGGTTTGGAGTAATAAGGGTTTTTGGATCATGGAGTTATGTCTTAAAGAGCTAGGGTTTTGTCTAAACCCATTAAGAAGGACTTGGGATGGGTAAAGCTGGAAACTTTACCCTTAATAAGTCATTTCCAGAGTGTTTATAAAATTTGGAGTTTGGATCTGAAGTGTAGGGGCTTAAACTGTTAAGATGGCCCATTCAGACCGAGGGACTCGGCGAGTCCAAGGAGGGACTCGACGAGTCGAAGTGTATTGTCCCGTTTCTATTCAATCTAGAACTCGGTGAGTCTACGAGTTGACTCGACGAGTTGATTTGATGAACCGTGAGTCTGTTTAGCCAGGGAACTCGGCGAGTCAGGGGCTGACTCGGCGAGTGGGTTCCGGATTTCAGTGTTCTGGGTTTTGGTACTCGACGAGTTGAATGAGCCACTCGGCGAGTTGAGTCAACTTGGAGTTTTGACTTTGACCATTGACCGTTGACTTTGACTTTGACCAACTTTGACCTTATATGACCTCCAAGGGTGTTGTGGACTAAGTGTTATATTGGTATTGGCAGCTCGGGGAGCTAGAGGAGCAGCGGTTCGGGAAATTGCCAGATAGCAGTCAGGACGGTATCAGCAAGAGCTTCAGCAGTGCAAGGTTAGTTTTCCTCTAGTAGGAACGGGTCTACGGCCACCATGCCTGCCCGTTTAGATGATAGTAGTTCCGGAGTTCAATCCGATGCCGGGGTTAGCCCGATGTAGTTTATATGTTTCCGGACTTCGGTCCGATGCCAGGGTGGTCCCGAAAAGTAGTATGTATGCTTGATGTCTTTGTGATTCATTCATGTTTATGTTATGTGATTTGTGTTCCGGACTTCGGTCCGATGCCGGGAAAGCCCGATACAGTAGTTATATGTTTATGTTACATGTTTATGTATATGTTATTTTCAGTTATTCCGGACTTTAGTCCGATGTAGTGGGCAAGGCCCAAGTTATTCCGGACTTCGTTCCGATGTAGTGGGCGGGGCCCAAGTTATTCCGGACTTCGGTCCGATGCCGAGCGGGGCCCGATGCAGTGGGCGGGGCCCAAATTATGCCAGACTTCTGTCTGATGCCGGGCGGGGCCCGATGTAGTGGGCAAGGCCCAGTATGTGCTTTATGTATTATTGTATGGTATGTGGTAGTTTGGGGAGACTCACTAAGCTTCATGCTTACAGTTTTCATTTTTGGTTTCAGGTACTCAGTTTTCAAAAGAGGAGCTCGGGAAGATTGCAGTGCACACACCATTTGTTTAGCCTGGGATGTCTATACTCTAATATATTTTGTCATGAGACTTGATACATGACTTATGATTTTCATATGAAGAAGTTATTTATGGTTTTCATTATTAAATTAAAACGAAATTTTTCGACCGTGTTTTGGGGATGTTACACGAGCCTAGCCAGGCTCGGGCTCGGCTCGGCTCGTTTGCACCCCTACCCGACATGGTTTGGCTTGGTCCTTATCATTCAAAATTTATGTGTTGTGTAAAAGAACTCTTCCCTCAATCAACCGTCAGATGAAATTCTTCCAATCCATAACGCAAACCCTAATATCACCTCTCACTTCGGAACTTCAGAAGTACCCATGCGAGGGGTACCACGCCTTTCTAGCCTACCCAGTAGTCAGTAGCCTTGAAGCGAAAAACACCAAAGAAGTCAGTAACCACCCGAAGTATACCTAGTAGATCTTCGAGAAAGGCCACCCGTACCGCAGGCCAAGTTCAAGAATAGAGACTAAGAACTCATTAGGTTAATCAATCGCTGCTAAGTGTATACGCAAGAATGGTATATAACTTAGTGTAATGCCCGTGTTTCTAGGCTAGGCATTAATATTGATGTGATAGTCTAGGTTAACCTTTGTGACTCATTTTGAAGAAATGAAAAGGAATTATGTGAATATTATGTGTTTTATGTGTTTTATGCTTAATTATTAAGGTTTAATTAATTAAGAATAAAAATGAGCGTCAAAATTAAATTTTATATAAAGCCGATATCTATTAAGAAACTTGTAGTGGGCATGACAAGGATTACGGATATATAAAGAATGCCGAAATCCGAGTTATAACGAAGAAGTTATGACCTATCGAAGTTTCACGACAAAACCGGCACAGTGCCGAATGTCGTAAAAAGTGAGTTTTTGATAAACCACTTTTTAGCCTTAGTAATCTAAACGAAACTCGTAGTGTTCGTTAAACCGAGAGTAGGTATAAAAAGAACGCCCAAATCTGACTTTGTATGAGGAAGTTATGATTTTTCGAAGTTTCAGCATAGCAGTAGACATCTAAAAGCTCGAATTTTAGATCGAGTGGTTTTTAGCTGACACGACCTAAACGAGAATCGAAGGTCTCGTCATTAGTAGCACAACGGTAAAAAGTCTGACGAAAACGGACGTCGGATGAAGAAGTTATGAATTTTTAACGGATTTCCTGTCCCGGTCTGTTAAAAATAAAAATATAAAAATTAAAGTCAAAATTATCCGACGAAGTCTAAACGAAAGTTCTAGAGCATAATTTTTCCTACGCGTGCAAATAAAGAACGTAAAAAACGGAGCTCGTATGTGAAAGTTATGGATTTTAGAAGTTTTGGCGTGAAAATCGAGAAAAATCCCCAAAACCGAGGAATTTCGCACACGTGGACTTCGGCCACGTGTCCTCGCTCCGGAACCTGCTAAGTCACCGAAGCCACCTGGCGAGGCGTGTCATGTTCTTCTCGAGTCCGAGGTTCGGTCCAAAAGGAGGCTGCCCCGTGTCCGATCTCGGTGTGTCATCAGCAACGTGTCCGAACCGAGGAGCTGTCTGAAGCGGTCCAATCAGAAGCCTCCAGCGAGGCCCTCGCACACGCAGCCCATGTGCGAGCACCTGCGCACCCTCGCCTGCAGACCCCACCTTCCCTAGCCGACCTTTGGACCCTATAAATAGAAGGGTATGCGAACCCTCCCGGTTACTTTTGGGATTTTGCCATATTTAACCCATTTTTCCATATTTTCTTCATCTTAACATTCCCCGAAGCCCCGGTATCGATTATAACCCCCGGAATACGCCACGAAGTGCCCGAGAAGCCCGAAAAATTTATCTATTCGGTTTCGAAGCCCGACCCTCTCAGAGCCCGGTTTCTCAATAAAACTCCCGGTTTTATTAGAAACGATCGTTTTAGGAAACGAATTGCTGCCCGATTTTCATTAAATCAGGTGAGTGTGTAGTCACTTTCATTTTACACATAGATATGAAGTATTTTATATAAAATACGTGCTATGTGTATATATGTTGTTTGTTTATTTGAGATGGATGTTGAATGAATGTATTATACATGTTTAAAATGATTTAAAATGTATAAATATTTTATCTTTAAATATGTTGGGTAAAACATGGGTAGATAAAGTAGGAGGGATAAAAGTACAGTATAGATGTACGTTGGTAGCTATGAATTTAGTACAGTATAGATGTACGTTGGTAGCTATGAATTTAGTACAGTATAGATGTACGTTGTTAGCTATGAATTTAGTACAGTATAGAAGTACGTTGGCAGCTATGGACTTAGTGTCTGTTGTATAAACCCTGGCGACTATGTGACGTAGTGCCTGTTGTGTAAACCTTGGCGACGATGTGACTTCGTGCCTATTAGATAAACCCTGGCGACTATGAGACGTAATGCTTATTGTATAAACCCTGACTTCGATGTTTGTTTGACATAAATTGCTGAGGAAAGCAATGTTGTCACCATTTTGGTTGTCTTATTTGACATAAATTGTTGAAGGAAAGCAATGTTGTCACCTTATTGGTTGTTTTATGTTAGGTTGTTTTGTTTGACATAAATTGCTGAGGGAAAGCAATGTTGTCACCCTGATGTTTGTCTTGTTTGACATAATTTGCTAAGGAAAGCAAAGTTGTCACCTTATTGGTTGTCTTGTTTGACATAAATTGTTGAGGAAAACAATGTTGTCACCCCTAATGAAAATCCTTAGGCTAGGTCCCTTGTGATAGTTGTTTTAGGGACGTAAGGTGAGGATAACGGGAACGGGTAATTAGGGTTGTTTTTGGTTGATGAAATTAATAAATTATTTGTTGATTGATAAACTTAAAGAGTTTATTATTTATTGTGGGTTGAAAACCCTATATGCTCACCAGGCTTCCAAGCCTGACCCACTCAGCTTTTTATATTACATGTAGTGGACCCCGAGCATAGTCGGATGATGATGATGAGTGATTTTTGGATTATAGGCCAGTAGTTATAAATAACTGTTGTAAGGCTTATAATGTCTTGTTTATGCTTTTGATCTGTATCGGAACATGACATCCCGAGGTTTTGATATAAAAGGAAATTATATATATCTTAAAGAAAAGTTTTGATAAACTTTTATCATGTTTTGTTTTGGGAACAAATTCCACAACATCTTTTAAAAGGATTACTCTGATTTTATTTTAAAAAGCATAAACAAAATCGGTCTTTTCTGGCCGTGAAATTGGGGATGTCACAGTTGGTATCAGAGCATTAGTTTAAGCGAACTAAGAAATTGTAGGATTTCTAGACTTCAACTTAGAATGCTAAGTGATGATTGTGAGATGAGTGTCTACCATATTTTAGACACGAGCACTAGTTTATTTTAGGAAAGATGCCTAAAATGCTTTTACGTGCTAAATGTTATATGTTTTCCATATATGTCATTATTTGTTCGGATCTATGGTCTGTTGCCGACCGGATCTGGAAACCTTATGTGTGTAGGATTCTAAACGTATGACTACGATATTAGAACTAACATATAAACATTTCGGAGTAATAACGAAGATTTAACGTCTATCGAAAATAAAGATCTAAAATCACCTACGATTGGTGTATAGATCGAAATGGCGAGTACGCAAGGTGAATTCGGAAACGATAATCCGCAGCCAGAGCCAATCACGATTGCTGGGGTGCAGGCAATGGTGTGTACGATGTTAGATGAACAGATGGAAGAAACAAAACATTTACTTCAACAAAGTAAGGATGAACTTACTGTGCCAGTATGTCAGGCATCTGTTCTTGAGGCAACTATTAGGGTTGCTAAGTCTATTGAAGAAATGATCGATGACAGAACCGCCAACAAGGTTGAAGTTGACAAAAAGAGGAAACTTGAGGGGTCTTCAAGGCCCAACAAGAGCAACATATCCTCAAAGTCTGGCAAAAGAAGAGATAAAGGAAAATGGTGCGGGAAGTGCAAAAATAAACACTCTGGGAATTGTGACGGGAAGGTGAAGTGCTTTAGGTGTGGAGAAATAGGGCATTACGCCAATCAGTGTACGATTCTCAAGGGGGTGTGTTATGTATGTAAGGAAGAAGTCCATATTTCTAAGAATTGTCCGAAGTAACAATGTAAGGAAGAAGTCCATAATTCTTGAAGTTGTCCCATCGTCTGGAATTTCCATCACCAACCAAGTTGAAGTAGAATTGATCATTGAAGATACGCATGGAAGAAGTCCTAGTAGAGTCTAGGAAAATTTTATGATTAATTGGACACATTCGTATGTGTTAAATTGTTTTGTGATTTTAGGACTTGGGGACTGCGAGACCCTACTTGGGACGAGTATGAGTAGGTGTGAATAGTAGTAGAGATCTATACTACTGGAAGCACAGGACTCACACTTGGATCAGGGAAAGTCACAAGGTTACCAAGAAACTCGTAATTGATTCCGTCTTATTCTAGTCTGTCGTTACCATCGTTTCGGTAATGACTAAGAAAATGATTGTTATTCCGACCCTAGTGGTCATATCGAATTGAGTCCGACTAAGATGAGTGTGTCACGTGGTTCCGAGAACCAAGTTCGATGTAGCATTTGACTTAAGCCAAATGATTGAAGTAAAGGAGGATCAAAGCGATCAATAGAAGTATCGCGTTCGTTGTTAAAGAAGTTGGGTTAGGTTGTGTTCTAACCCAAAGGGATAAAGTGATAGCGTATGCATCGAGGCAGTTGAAAGAGCATGAAAAGAACTACCCCACTCATGATTTGGAGTTGGCAGCGGTATTATTTGCCTTAAAGATATGGAGGCACTATCTTTACGGTACCAAATGTAAACTTTTCACTGATCATAAGAGTCTTCAATATCTCTTTAATCAGAAGGAATTGATACATGAGGCAACGGCGCTGGCTAGAATTACTCAAGGACTACGACTGTGAGATACTTTACCACCCTGGTAAAGCAAATGTTGTTGTTGATGCTCTCAGTCAGAAGGTAAATCTTGAAAAGAAAAGGCCAAGAGCGTTGGGAATTGAAGTTGTCTCGACAATTGTGGAAAGTATAAAGAAAGCTCAGGAGGAAGCTTTAGAAAAGAATGACCGAAAGGAGGAACGTTTGGGAAAAACGTTGGTGTTTGATACAAACGGTCAAGGACTGAAGGTATTCAAAGATAGGATTTGGGTACCTAAGGCGGGAGGAGTAAGAGATCTTCTGATGGAAGAAGCTCACAAAACCATGTACTCGATTCATCCCGGCAGTACGAAAATGTATAGGGATCTAAAAACCCTATTACTGGTGGCCGACGATGAAGCTCGATGTTATTAAGTATATGGTTGAGTGTGTAACTTGTGCTAGGGTTAAGGCACAACATCAGAAACCGTATGGGAGTTTAGAACCTTTACCTGTACCCATGTGTAAATGGGAGGACATTACCATGGATTTTATGACTAAACTGCCCAAAACAAGGAACGGTCACGACATAATTTGGGTGGTCGTTGATCGCTTCACTAAGAGTGCGCATTTCATAGCCGCTAACGAAAAATGGTCTATGGATAAACTTGCGAATTCTTACGTGAAGGAAATTGTGAGGCTACACGGTGTCCCGTTAACGATTGTATCCGATCGTGACAGCCGTTTTACCTCAAGGTTTTCGAGAAGTCTACAAGAGGAATTGGGTACCAAGTTGTGTTTGAATACAGCTTACCATTCACAATTCGATGGTCAGAGCAAACGAACAATTCAAACATTGGAGGATATGCTGAGAGCATGTACCCTGGAATTCCAAGGTAACTGGGGTAAACACTTACCTCTGGTAGAATTTTCCTATAATGATAGTTTCCACTCGAACATCTAGATGGCACCTTATTACGCTTTGTATGGGGAAAAGTGTCGAACGCCGTCATGTTGGCTGGAAGCTGGGGAAAAGCAGTTTATGGGACTTGAAATAGTCAATCAGACTGCTGAAAAGTTGAAAGTGATTAGGGAAAGGATGTTAGCTGCTCAAGAGAGCCATGCTGACAATAAAAGACAACCGATATCATTCGAAGTTGGAGATTCGGTTTTACTTAAAGTCTCGCCGTGGAAGGGACTTATAAGATTTGGTAAGAGGGGAAAGTTAAGTCCAAGGTTTATTGGACCATTTAAAGTTCTTATGAGGATCGGGAATCAAGCGTACAAGCTAGAATTACCGGAATAACTAAAGCGTATTCATAACACCTTTCGTGTGTGTTATTTGAGAAACTTCACGGGAGGAGTGCCCGACATAATTCCCATTTCTGAATTAAGGTTGGATGAAAACAAGAGGTTAATTGGAGAACCTGAGGCAATCGTTGACCGTAAGACTAAGAAGTTGTGATGTAAAATGGTCGAATTAGTGCTTGTACGTTAGAAACATACGAATGGGCCAAATCTCACCTAGGGAAAACGGAGAGTGACATGATGAGTCGCTACCCGTATTTGTTTACTGATGTGTGATTCCGGGGACGGAATCATTCTAAGAGGGAGAGAATTGTAATGCCCGTGTTTCTAGGCTAGGCATTAATATTGACGTGATAGTCTAGGTTAACCTTTGTGACTCGTTTTGAAGAAATGAAAAGGAATTATGTGAATATTATGTGTTTTATGTGTTTTATGCTTAATTATTAAGGTTTAATTAATTAAGAATAAAAATGAGCGTCAAAATTAAATTTTAGATAAAGCCGATATCTATTAAGAAAATTGTAGTGGGCATGACAAGGATTACGGATATATAAAGAATGCCGAAATCCGAGTTATAACGAAGAAGTTATGACCTATCGAAGTTTCACGACAAAACCGGCACGGTGCCGAATGTCGTAAAAAGTGAGTTTTTGATAAACCACTTTTTAGCCTTAGTAATCCAAACGAAACTCGTAGTGTTCGTTCAAACGAGAGTAGGAATAAAAAGAACGCCCAAATCTGACTTCGTATGAGGAAGTTATGATTTTTCGAAGTTTCAGCTTAGCAGTAGACAGCTAAAAACTCGAATTTTAGATCGAGTGATTTTTAGCCGACACGACCTAAACGAGAATCGAAGGTCTTGTCATTAGTAGCACAACGGTAAAAAGTCTGACGAAAACGGACGTCGGATGAAGAAGTTATGAATTTTTAACGGATTTCCTGTCCCGGTCTGTTAAAAATAATAATATAAAAATTAAAGTCAAAATTAGCCGACGAAGTCTAAACGAAGGTTATAGAGCGTAATTTTACCTACGAGGCCCTCGCACGCGCAGCCTATGTGCGAGCACATGCGCACCCTCGCCTGTAGACCCCACCTTCCCTAGCCAACCTTCGGACCCTATAAATAGAAGGGTATGCGAACCCTCCCGGTTACTTTTGGGATTTTGCAATATTTAGCCCATTTTTCCATATTTTCTTCATCTTAACATTCCCCGAAGCCCCTGTATCGATTATAACCCCCGGAATACGCCACGAAGTTCCCGAGAAGCCCGAAAAAATTATCTTTTCGGTTGCGAAGCCCGACCCTCGCAGAGCCCGGTTTCTCAATAAAACTCTCGGTTTTATTAGAAACGATCATTTTAGGAAACGAATTGATGCCCGATTTTCATTAAATCAGGTGAGTGTGTAGTCACTTTCATCTTACACATAGATATGAAGTATTTTATATAAAATACGTGCTATGTGTATATATGTTGTTTGTTTATTTGAGATGGATGTTGAATGAATGTACTATACATGTTTAAAATGATTTAAAATCTATAAATATTTTATCTTTAAATATGTTGGGTAAAACATGGGTAGATAAAGTAGGAGGGATAAAAGTACAGTATAGATGTACGTTGGTAGCTATGAATTTAGTACAGTATACATGTACGTTGGTGGCTATGAATTTAGTACAATATAGATGTACGTTGTTAGCTATGAATTTAGTACAGTATAGAAGTACATTGGCAGCTATGGACTTAGTGCCTGTTGTATAAACCCTGGCAACTATGTGACGTAGTGCCTGTTGTGTAAACCTTGGCGACGATGTGACTTCGTGCCTATTAGATAAACCCTGGCGACTATGAGACGTAGTGCTTATTGTATAAACCATGGCGACTATGTGACGTAGTGCCTGTTGTATAAACCTTGGCGACGATGTGACTTCGTGCCTATTTGACATAAATTGTTGAAGGAAAGCAATGTTGTCACCCCGGTGTTTATTTTATTTGACATAAATTGCTGAGGAAAAGCAATGTTGTCACCCTTTTGACATAAATTGCTGAGAGAAAAGCAATGTTGTCACCTCGATGTTTGTTTGACATAAATTGCTGAGGAAAGCAATGTTGTCACCATTTTGGTTGTCTTATTTGACATAAATTGCTGAAGGAAAGCAATGTTGTCACCTTATTGGTTGTTTTATGTTAGGTTGTTTTGTTTGACATAAATTGCTGAAGGAAAGCAATGTTGTCACCCTGATGTTTGTCTTGTTTGACATAATTTGCTGAGGAAAGCAAAGTTGTCACCTTATTGGTTGTCTTGTTTGACATAAATTGTTGAGGAAAACAATGTTGTCACCCCTAATGAAAATCCTTAGGCTAGGTCCCTTGTGATAGTTGTTTTAGGGACGTAAGGTGAGGATAACGGGAACGGGTAATTAGGGTTGTTTTTGGTTGATGAAATTAATAAATTATTTGTTGATTGATAAACTTAAAGAGTTTATTATTTATTGTGGGTTGAAAACCCTATATGCTCACCAGGCTTCCAAGCCTGACCCACTCAGCTTTTTATATTACAGGTAGTGGACCCCGAGCATAGTCGGATGATGATGATGAGTGATTTTTGGATTATAGGCCAGTAGTTATAAATAACTGTTGTAAGGCTTATAATGTCTTGTTTATGCTTTTGATCTGTATCGGAACATGACATCCCGAGGTTTTGATATAAAAGGAAATTATATATATCTTAAAGAAAAGTTTTGATAAACTTTTATCATGTTTTGTTTTGGGAACAAATTCCGCAACATTTTTTAAAAGGATTACTCTGATTTTATTTTAAAAAGCATAAACAAAATCGGTCTTTTCTGGCCGTGAAATTGGGGATGTCACACTTAGACTCAACAAGAATTAGGATGTGTTATTCCGCCCTATCTCTTGTTCCTTGTCTGGTTGTGGACTTGGGGCATAGCCACCCATCCGAATGTTTGTCAATCTAAATTATGTACGACTTGTATACATGAAGTGATGATGGATGACCTAAGTATGAGTCTTATCATGGACTTCAGAGAAAAAGCCCACATGCTTAATACAACAACCGGAGATACCTGAGTGGAAGTGGTAGCGGATTACAATGAGTTTCAAAATCAAGTTAACCAAGGCAACAGGTGGACTTGATTCCATTTGGGTAATCGTTGACAGATTTACCAAGTCTGCGCACTTCCTACCAATCAAAGAGACTGACGAGATGGAGAAACTGACCAGAACTTACTTAAGAGAAATAGTGCGACTTCATGGTGTACCCATATCTATTATCTCTGATAAAGACAGTAGATTCACCTCGAGGTTCTGGCAGTCACTACAGAAGGCACTAGGAACTAGGCTGGACATGAGTACAGCCTATCATCCACAGACAGACGGACAGAGTGAGAGGACTATTCAAACTCTGGAAGATATGTTGTGAGCCTGTGTGATAGACTTTGGAAAGGCATGGGATACTCATTTACCCCTTGTCGAGTTCTCCTACAATAACAGTTATCACACAAGCATAAAGGCTGCTCCATTTGAAGCCCTCTATGGTCGAAAGTGCAGATCCCCTCTGTGCTGGGCTGAAGTAGGTGACACCCAGTTAGCTAAAGGACGAGTTCCTGACAATACTCTCACGGGTCCGAAAATCATTCGGGAAACGACAGAGAAGATTGTTCAGATTCGTGAACGATTGAAAGCCTCTAGAGACCGACAGAAAAGCTACGCAGACAAGAGAAGGAAACCTTTGGAATTCCAGGTTGGTGACCGTGTTATATTGAAGGTCTCATCCTATAAGGGCCTGATACGCTTCGGAAAGCGTGGGAAGCTAAATCCAAGATACATTGGGACATTCGAGATTCTCGCAAGAATCGGCCCTGTAGCTTACAAACTCAAACTACCTCAAGAACTTAACAACGTACACCCTACATTCCACGTCTCGAACCTTAAAAAGTGTCTATCTGATGAGACACTTGTGATTCCGCTTGAGGAAATTGAACTAAACGAGAACTTACATTTCGTGGAAGAACCAGTAGAATCATGGATCGAGAGGTCAAGCAAACGAATCAAAGCCGTATCCGGATAGTGAAGGTTCGCTGGAATGCCAAGCGGGGACCCGAATTCACTTGGGAGCAGGAGGATCAAATGAAACTGAAATATCCTCATCTTTTCCCTTAGTTATCTGTATTTGCTTAAACTCTAATTTTGGGACGAAATTCCCTTTAACAGGGGGATGATGTGACAACCCGAAATTTCTATCTTGTAAAGCCAATCAATTCAATCAAAAGTCAGACTTGTTTCTGCTATCTTTAAGCATTGTTAAGGGTTTGTTTGAGTTTTTTAAGCCTTGTACACATAGGACTTAATGCTATGTATTGTGAGTAAGGAATTTATGAGTTTCAAATGGAGACAAGATCATCCATCAAAGGATGTTTACGGCCCAAGGTAGGTTTACGGTCGTAAACCCAAGCTTGGCCGTAAATCCCTTGCTACTAGTATACTTCCTTCATTATCTCTTCATTTATCACATATTCAAGTCAAGAAAACTCATTCTCTCTCAAGTATCATCAAGATCACTTCCATTTCTCTTTAATATTGTAAGTGATTCTTCCATTGTTTCTTGATATCCTTCTTGATCTTGTTAAACCCTTTGATTTCATCCATGAATTCAACTCTTTTGGGTTAGATCTTCAAATCATCATCCTTTTCATCAAGAACACCAAGAACACCAAGAACACATACTTGTTTTATTGGGCGGTAAACACCCTAAGAGCTTCCAAAGTGTGAGTATCTCTTCTATAATCTTGTTATACATTAAGAACACTTGATTCCAACCTTGAAACAAACACCTTTTGCATAATCTTTAAGAGTTCACGGCCGTGAACCCTTCATGTGGCCGTGAACCCTTCATAAGTTGCAAGTTGTGGTCGTAAACCCCATTAGATACAAGAATAGGACCACAAACACTTCATAGATACAAGTTAGGGCCGCAAACCCTTCCTAAGATCAAGCCCATATGGCCTTAAACACCCCTATGGTCGTAAACTCTTATGGTTTGGCCGTAAACTCCCTTAAATGAATCATATGTGATTGATACACTCCATTGTGAGTGATTCCTAGTTACTAGGGATGTTTCGAATACATGATTAGTTGTTATATACACTAATTATATACATATATGTGTTATTATATGCTTATTAGGATCTGTTTGTGCTCGGGACTTCACTTGACATACTTAGCATCATATATCGATCTTTCATTCAAATCACTCACTACAGGTGAGTTCATACCCCTTAACTTACCCTTTTATGGTTTTAAATGATTTTATAGGGGGGATACAAGTAGAAAACATTATAGTTATATAATCAATCACATGTGATTTATAACTATCAAACAAAGGATTTCTTATGTTTCAAACTGTGTTTCTAAACAAACTGTTTCAAATCGTTTTATAAACTGACATCAAGTCATCAATATTTATCAAATAGTTAAACTCTTCAAATATGTTACAAAACTCTTTTTAAACTTATATATTGTCAAAATCATGTCTATATAGATATAGTTATATAAATAATGTTTAAAGGCTTAGGACTGATAACTCGCTTTACTTCCTGTTCCTTGTTTGGTTGTGGACTTAGAGTATCGGTTGTTTGTCCGAATGTCGTTTAAATCTTAGTTATATATTATCTACATGTATGTAGATATAAAAGTTCTATCAATCAGTTCAATACCTTTGGGTAGCAAAGGTGTACATACATGATCAGTCATTCAATTACAGCACTTACTAGTAAACTATAATAGGTATAGTTTAGAAGGTTACTACTTACTATTTCTAAAAACAATGAAACTTACATGAGATAGTTCTTACAAGAGTCAGTTCATACATGAGTTAGTTCAAACATACAATAATAATAACAGAAAGGAACATACAATAAACAGAAAGGAACGTACATCCTTTTACAAGAACAAGATAACATTTATGTGAGACTACTTCATGGCATAGAAATATACTTGTTATGTCGCGTTTTGTAACCAGAGTCTTCTGGAGGGAGAGCGGGCATTGTGTGTATAGATCTATACGGGACTGACAATCCCACATCCCAACTGTTAGCTACAGTCCGGCAGACAAGCCAATGGGTGACAAATATCACATCAGTTTCGACGCCAGCAGGTCGTCGTGTTAAACGCTCGTCAATCAGTATGGTTATAACCACATCACATTTTAACCTTAATTAACAAACTGGTTTTAAGGTAGTTAAAGCATAAGTAGTATAAATTATCAGTTTACTATAAGTCTTCATTTTCCCATTACATTCATATGGTGATATTCTCATATAAAAGGTAATGCAAACTATTTTCTAGTAAAGATAGTCATAAACTTGGGAAAACACACATTTCATACTATTTCAAGTAGAAACATACATTTTACATCATTTTTAAGAGAAACAAAGTACACAAATAGGTCGGTCTTGGAGAGTAGACTACATTTCATTTGAGGTAGAAAATATAGGATTTTCTGGGAAGGATTCAAACTATTACAAACATTTTTACAGAACTTAACAAACATTTTCAAGACACTAATACAATCATTTGGCACTAAATACTTATGAACTCACCAGCTTAAATGCTGATCTACGCTTTCAAAAAAACTTGTATTCTCAGGTCACCAGTAGACAGGTATACTGGACCAGGTTTTGAGAAGACGGAGCATGTTCAAGACTCGTCTTTATTTTAATTACTTAGTTTTGGTGTCTTACAACTTTACACAGATCACACTTGTATTAATTATATTATTAATGCAATGGATGATGTTGTTGTTTGTTTTACTATTTTGCATTGTTATGATACTGTACATGACGTCCTCCGCCCCCGAACGTTTCCGCCGTTCTCGGTTTAGGGGTGTGACAATAGTCAACTCCGGGAGTTTGATTACAGCCTTTCGCAACCAATCGCGCCTTATAAGTGTGTACCTTCCCATCCATGTCGGTCTTCTTCTTGAAGATCCATTTGCACCCGACCGTCTTACGACCTGACACATTGTCAACCAAATTCCAAACTTGGTTGTCATACATGGGCTGAATCTCGCTGTCCATAGCCTCTTTCCATTTCGCAGACTCTGGGCCTGCCATGGCTTCCTTGTAGCTGTTAGGTTCGTCTAAATTTACTAGTGTACTATCACTAATAAACGTGTCCCCTTCAGTAGTAATATGGAAGCCATAAAACTGGGGTGGAACGCTAACTCTTTCGGAACGTCTAAGAGGTAAGGACTCGTCAATCAGTTCAACATGATTTTCCTCCTCATGTTGAATGCCAGTGTTAGAGGTTCCTTCGTCGTTCGATTCTTGAAGCTCTTCAAGATCGATCTGCCTCCCACTGTCCCCTTGGCTTATGAGTTCTCGTTCTCGGAAAACCCCTCTCCTCGCAATGAAGATAACATTGTTACTCGGTCTATAGAAGAGATAACCAAAGGACTTATGTGGATAGCTGATGAAAATACACCGCTCACTACGAGGTTCGAGCTTGTCGTGAGTCTCTCGTCTTACGAAATCGTCACAACCCCAAACCTTGATATGTGCCAACGAGGGAGCTTTCCCTGTCCACATCTCGTGAGGTGTTTTGGCAACCTTCTTCATAGGGACTAAGTTAAGGATATGGGCGGCAGTCTCTAAGGCATACCCCCAGAATGAGATAGGTAGCGGAGCACGACTCATCATGGAACGAACCATGTCGAGTAAGGTTCGATTACGCCTCTCAGCTACACCATTCAACTGCGGTGTCCTAGGTGGCGTCAACTGCGAAACTATTCCACATTCCTTGAGGTAGTCGTGGAATTCATGACTAAGGTACTCTCCACCTCGATCGGATCAAAGCATCTTGATTTTCCTGCCCAACTGATTCTCCACTTCCTGCTTAAACTCTTTGAAGTTTTCAAAGGTTTCTGACTTGTGCTTGATTAAGTAGATATACCCATATCTGCTATAATCATTGGTGAAAGTCACATAGAAGCGGCTCGCATCCCTTGTGGTGGATCTAAAGGGCCCACACACATCGGTGTGTATGAGATCCAATAAACCCTCACCCCTTTCACAAGTACCAGTGAAAGGTGACTTGGTCATCTTTCCAAGTAAACAATACTCGCACACGTCATCGTCCCTAAGGTCGAATGATTCCAACAATCCATCCTTTTGGAGTTGGGCTATGCGCTTCTTGTTGAAATGTCCAAGATGTCAATGCCACAAGCATGCTTTGTCCAAACTATTGAATGAATCGATATGCAACACATCATTTCCTAAGTTGTCTACAACCATCACAGTTTCATATATTCCATTACAAGACAATGCTTCAAAATAGAAAACACCATTAAGATAAGCATTAATAGAACCCTTTTCATTATCAAATGAATATCTAAATCCTTGTCTATACAAACCATGAAAATAAATGATGTTTCTTGCCATTTCTGGCGAATAGCAATAGTTATTCAAATCTAGTCCTAATCCATTACTAAGCACTAAAGAGTAAACTCCAATCTTGGTGACAGGCGACGATCTTATGTTCCCCATGATCAAGTTTATCTTCCCATGCTCCACATCCCTATTTATTCTTAGGCACTGCAAATCAGAACAAATGTGAAAACCACATGCTGTATCAAGTACCCAAGAAATAGCATGTGATGAATCATTAGATTGAATAATGTAAATACCTGTGTAGGATGGCTTGATCTTTCCATCCTTGATATCTTGCAGGTACTTCAGGCAACTTCGTTTCCAATGCCCCTTTTCGTGGCAGTAGTAGCACTCTACATCCTTTGGGTTGGAGGTGGGTGACCAACCTTGGTTCCACTAGAAGAGGAGCCATCATGGGACTTTCCCTTATGGTGGCTCTTGGAAGGAGCCTTCCTCTTCTTACCCTTCCCCTGCCCAATTTCCAAGACGGGGGCAACAGTAGGAGTCGATGCAACAGATTTATCCTTGAGGTTTCTCTCAGCAGTCCTCAACAACCTTTAAAACTTGCTCAACGTGACCTCCTTTTTGTTCATGTGGTAGGTTATGCGGAACTGGTTGTAGCAAGGAGGTAAGGAGTGAAGAATTACGTCAATCGCCAGCTCCTCATTGAAGTCTACATTTAACTTCTGCAGGCGGTCAACATATCTTTGCATCTTCTGGAGATGAGCAGTGACAGACTCTCCGTCTCTCATCTTGGCCGTGATCATCGAAGTGATGATCTCGTACCTCTCCTACCGCGTGCTTTGATGGTACCTATCCATCAAATCTTGATGCATCTCGTAGGGATAGAAGTCCTCGTAGGACTTTTGGAGTTCTGCCATCATGGTGGCGAGCATGATGCAATGGATTTTCATAACATCTCGCTCGTGGGTCTCATAAGCAGCAATCTCCTCGGGAGTAGCAGTTTCGAGGTTTACTTCCTTCAGCTCCTTGTCGAGGACATACTCATTGTCCTCGTAGCGAGTAACCATTCGTATGTTGCGGATCCAATCATTAAAATTGTTTCCATCGAAGATTACCCTCCCACACAAATTCATGAGTGAGAATGAGCCGGAAGAGTTCGAGCCTTGAGTGTTGTTTGAGTTCGACATCTGAAAAGGAAAAGAGACAAAGTTTGATTAGATAAGAATCCCCAATTAAACACCCAAATGAGAAATTAGGGCTAGGATCCAACAACATTATTTACAACTTAAAAGAGGGATGTCGTAATTTAAATTGCAAATAATTTGAAGGTAAGTGAATGACGATTCACTAATTTCCACCATGAAAAACGAGAATAATTAGGTTTTAAAAGTATTGAAACTCCTAGATCTTTTGAGATTCATTGAACTTTTCAATGGCATGTTTAAATCTCGATATGCCCTTCAAGTTTGTGACTGGGATACCGAGGATCACAAACAATGTGTAAATAACCATGCGAGTGTACTTGGTGCCCTCTATGTTACAACCACCTAATCAATGTGTCGGTTAGCCACACACGCTCCATTGATCTATGACAAACAACGAGTCACCCTTTTCCACCTTTGCTTAGAGCCAAATTAGTGTGCCGGTCAACCACACACGCTCCACTAACGTCTTAGCAAGGGTACAAAGTGTAATTCCATGGAATAACATCAAATTCATATTTTTCCTAAAGTAACTAAGATTGGGAATTTTATAAAAACATTTAGTTACTTTATTAATCATTATACTTTTAATGATGAATTAGGTTGCCTTATCCTACCCGTTCGGCTAACGACCCTCCACCAATCAAGGAAGCGGTGGGTGAGAGTTGATACCCATTAAACGGCCATTTTATAGGTCATAACCTTATACCCCCTTATAGATCGGCTTCGTGAATGAGGCCTACTAACGGTAAGACTAGCATTTATCTTATACATATATAATAATTATTCTTATAATATTATAATAGTATAGGGTGAATTTTAAACTTGTAAAATTCTAGGGTATGGAAATTAATTATTTCAAAATTAAACTTTTAATCCAAAAATTAAATTTCAAAACTTGAGGGCAAGTTTTGAAACATTTCAAAACTATCTAGATCAAAATTCAAATAATAATTAAACAATTGATTGGTGATTATCAAATTTTGACCTAATCCAATTTCATGCAAGATAATTGATCAAATAATTCAAATAATTAATGTTAATCAAATAAGGCAATAATTATCTAATTAAATGATAAAAAATCTTTTATTTTGACTAAGATAATTACATGGAATCAGTAAAATCGGATTTTATTA
The DNA here is from genome assembly GCF_052849685.1 of Lactuca virosa. Classification (NCBI taxonomy): domain Eukaryota; kingdom Viridiplantae; phylum Streptophyta; class Magnoliopsida; order Asterales; family Asteraceae; genus Lactuca; species Lactuca virosa. The sequence goes on along the minus strand of NC_136433.1, from coordinate 361,000,055 downwards.
ATTAAAAATAATTTTGGTAATTATCCCAAGTCAAAATAAGCCAAAATCCCGAGATTTGCACTCTGACCCGCCACCACGTCGTGCCAATCTATGCCACGTCGTGGTTACCAGCCAGAAGCAAAAAACGAATGCTTTGAACGATTAGTCTAGGCATCAAATACAAAAGAAAAACAGTCAAGACTTTGATACCACTGATGGGGTTTGAGCATAAGAACATCCTATGTGCACATGCAAAACCTTAAAGCATTTGGATCTAAGTTTCTCTATTGTACATGCAAATTATCCAAAGCTTGTAAACCCTAATCTAGCATACTTTGACAAACAATATATATAACAAAACAAGTTTAGATGATACCTTTCAAAAGGACCATACATAACAGGGTCAAATACATACCAAATATAGTTATGGGCTTAGACACTAATCCAACATGTTGGCCTACCGCCTCAACCCTACCGCTCTCCTCGAGCCTCCGTTCCTACGGCTTACAGTCAGCCCGCACCGGGTATCTCGGCCTACCGCACAAATCAGGACCGCCTCAACCCAAACCAAACACAATATGTCGACATATAAATAATCATGATCAAGTAGGCACATAATACAGGAAAACATCAATCATACAACTCACTACTGCCTACTAGTCTTCTCGCAACGTACAGTCCTGCTACCAGCGGACCTCCAGAGAATGCGTAACCAGAGGTGAGATAGCCACCCGAACAGATGATCCTACTCTAAAGCCACAACCAAACAAGGAACAAGCAAGTGAGCCTAGACCAAGAGTTCTCAGACTATCCTACATGACCACAGACAGTCCCTAAAGGCACTCCATAGATGATAACTAGCAAGCACAAATAACATACAGTTCTACAGGTTATTACCACAAGGAATCTACCAGCTTCAACTCGCTTCCAGACACCTACAGGAAGATACTTGAGTCAATACTCGATCACAGGTCATAGTCACTTGCAACAATGACCACCTCACATGAAATGATGATTAGGGTTTCACATAAAATGACAATTAGGGTTAAGTAAGAACACTTAACCCATTAAGGACTTAATCACCTAAGGGTAGGACTGATTAAGGTTTGACTTAGTCATTCTTGGGTGTAATAATAATACAATCAATAGCCCAAATACGCGTACGATCATTGTCTAAATAGAGCTCCTCGATTCTAGGATTTTTCACATAAAATGAAAACTAGGGTTAGTGTTCCACACTTAACCACTTAAGGACTTAATCCATTAAGTCCAATATTGCATTAAATTAATTGTAGAGAACTATTAAGTATTATTTTAAGTTTAATTAATAGTTTTAATGCGGGTCCCGACCAACTCCAAAATTAGGGTTTCTTGATATTAGGTTTTTCTAAACCCTAATTAGGGTTTCCAACTCCATAAGCTAGATGATTAGTTAATTAATTAAATATATATGTTTAATAAATCGGGCATCACCCACTGCCACCTCGGGCAATGGTGGTCGGCGGCGGTCCATGGCGGTAGGAGGCGGCAACCACCATTTCAAATTACGGGAATCATAAATTTTAGATCCAAACACCATCCAAAGCCTCTTGGTTTACACAGAATGTTAATACAACACCCAAACACGTACACAACCACCCGAAGTGGCGGCTGGTGGTGGTAGAACGGCGGCAAGAGGTGGCAGCCACCACCTGACGGTGGTGGTGGTGGGTTTTCTTCAACTTCCGACCAAGAGACGTCCAAGCAACATCAAACTACTACCACATACACATTCCCATGATATCACACACACAGCCACCTCTCACTGTGGCTGGTGACGACAGAAGAAGGTAACATGGCGGCAGCCACCATGGTTGGTTGCCATGGTGGTTATTCACGTTTTACGTCAACCTAAACACACCCAAACCCGCGACATTGACTGAAACAAGCACCCACACATTGGAAAACACACACCAAACGAAACAGCAACCTCACCGTCGGAGGAGGACGGAGGTATGAAGGAACAACGAGAAAGCAGTGGCGGTGCTAACTGTCGGCGCTAGCGGTGGAGATACAACAGCAGCAGAAATGAAGAAGAAGAAGTGAACCGGAACAGCAACAACGACAGTCACAACGTCCAACGGTGGCTTCGTCTTCAACGGAAGCAGTGCAGCGGCGGTCTCCGATGGCTCACGGTGCGACGTAGTTAACGGCGGCGGCTGGAGATGGGGGGGGGGGGGATAAGGTGGCGACTGGAGATGATGTAAGGTTAGGGTTTGGGGGTGCTCCACTCTAAAAAAGGGAGGGGTAAGGAACACAGGTTTAAGTCCCGTGTTTTACCCAACTTCTATGCATTTTAACGAGATTGGTCCCCGCCTTAACAATTCATTTACAGTTCAAATCCAATAATTACTAAACATCCCTTGCTTCACAAAATCCTTTTCTTTCAAGTCCTAATATTACAATATAGACCCCAAATTTTGGAAATTATGACATTTAACTCACATGGCTAACACTGATCAATTATTACGGATTTAAGGCTAAAATAAAATAAAATCTAAAATACATCTCCGGGTTTTAGGGCTATTAATTATTTAATTTATTTATTTATATGTTCATTTAATTTTATTTATTTAATTAATTTTATTTATTTAATTTTATTCAATTTTAAACGGAATGTTACAAGATGTGTACAAAAAAAGAAGTTACCCAGATGTGAACAAAACGAAAAGACAATTACCCTGATAACTCAATTTTCCTTTTTATTAAGGTGGTCGATTAGAATGTTTGCAATATTAATAAATTCAGTTAAATTTACTTTAAACAATATTTATGAGCATTTAAATTGGCCACAACATGATGGGAGCCGTTTTTGGTAGCATTAGTGTGGTAAATATCGGCCTAGGCGCTAGGCGATCTACAACTGATTACGATTTGAAGTGTTTGACGGAAAAATATCGGTCAAACTCGGGCTAGGCGGTCCGCGGCGCTCATAAGCGGGAAAATTTAAAAAAATTTAAACATTCAAAATTTCAAATATTACCCCAAATTTTTCAAAATTTCACATTTTTAAATATTCAAATTTTCAAATATTATACCAAATATTTCAAATTTTAAATTTTCAAATACTAATTTTCTTAGGATATATTAAATTTTAAAATAATTTTATTAGTAATTTAGAGTTCCCGATTAATCCCCGTCAAACCGATTAATCGTTTGACCTCAGTCTACCGTCAAAGGTTTTTTACAACCATGGGTAGCATAATTATCAAATAGCTCTCTCTCTCTCTCTCTCTCTCTCTCTCTCTCTCTCTATATATATATATATATATATATATATATATATATATATATATATATATATATATATATATATATAGAACATTCATTTGAAATTTGAAACTCATGTGTTTTCATATTTCTTTGTAATAATGATTTTAAATTACAATTCAAGAGTTTTTAACTTATTATATCTATTGATACTTATGACTCCACTTAATTAATATTAAGATATATATAGTTCAAGTTGGTAAAATATTTTGGTAGGATTTGAGATGGTTATGTTAGATTGGAAAGTTTAAACAAGATGTGAAGAAAACAATTATATTTTCTAGGTTAAATTTTTATAATGATGTGAAAAAAACAAATGTATTTCAAGATCATTTTTTTTATAATGCATGTTCGTTTTTTCAAACAAACATATTGTATTGGATTAGTTTTTTATTTTACTTTTTGGCTGATTCATGATCTTTTTAGGGTAATATTGTCTTATGAATGAAAAAAAAATAAACACGAGATAGTTTTCTCCATCATACGACAGTTAACCGAGGTTGAACAAATTCGAGCACCACAACTGAAGAATATTTCCTTTTGTTTTGCAAAGAGCTTAAGATAGATTCCTTATGTTTTCCTAAATTAATTTTTTTAATAATTGAAACTTTTCCAAATAAATGGTTTTTAAATGATAGCCATTAACAATACTAATAGTTAAAAATAACATAACCTTATAAATTATATTACATTACCTTAAAAAATATCAAATAAGTAATTTCTAAATTACTTAACCGTAACGTTAAAAGTAACATTAAATCGATAATTATATTTAGTTTTATTCATAAGTCAGCTCCGAGTACAGACCATTAAATAATATGATTTTAATAGACGTTATAACATGGTACAAAATCATTACAATTTTACATAACAAATTAGTGTAAGAAACTATTATTTCATAGTTAGTATTAATAACATGACTAATTTCAACATATACTTGCCAACTTTTAATTACAAAATTTTATTAAACGCGCAGATATTCGTCGTGTGTGTGTTTATATATATATATATATATATATATATATATATATATATATATATGACACAAGAGCAATGCTATCTATGTAGATTTTAATACATAGAGAAAACTTCATTGAAGATGGTGTTATTTTTTATATTATTGGTCTCCATCGTTGGTACGTTTTGTCTCTAGTAATTTTAATTTTTATATTTTATATCTTAAACAATAAATTTCTATAAAAGCCTTCGTTGGGTACAACATGAACTATATGAGAGTATGTATGTAGTCAAGATGGGATTTGTTCCTCTTATGTGTTGAGAGTTAGACATCTAAGGCACCTTCTTTTAAGTTGGATGGCAAATGAGGATGATCACGTTCCATGTCTCATATCCAACATGATGTCTGTAACAAAGAGAATATTGATACACTTACCTTATACTTCAATTGTAGCTAGTGAGATCCTGGAATTGGATGTTGATTGATGGGACCCCTTCGTGTGTTATTAGGGGCAGTAGCCCGTTGCTAGACGTCAACTACTGTCTATGTCAGTCTATAATGAATCTTGTGCAAGTGGGAGATTGTTAGATCTATATGCCTAAGAATCATTATTGAGTGACATTGCTAATGACATATGATCCTATAGGGTCACACCTTAATTAAGTTGGCACTTATTGAATATTTATTAAGTAATTTCTTATTAATAAATAAATTCAACTCTTGTATTTAATTAGAGAAAAATTATTGTTCTATGAAAAAAATATTGTAAGAAGTAGAAAATTAGTCTTTATTTGATAAGGTATCATATAATAAGTCATGTACAAAGTTTTGGACACTTTGGTTAACAATGATTAAATCAAAGGCTTACTCTACCATGGTTAAAGGACTAGTGAACATTATTTATATTATTTAGGGCACATGGCCGAAAGTTGTAAGAGTATGGAGGTTGCGTGTCAACCTCCATCATGATGTTCCCCATGCCTCTTCTTTTATAGCCCATGCTTTTGAATATTATATTCAAGAGGCCATGATTGGATGGGGTTATTGTAATATTCCAAATTTTCAAGCCAAATTTTTTTTTTATTTAAGTAATTCTCAACATAGTTGACCAAAACATTTCCCATGCCATATCATTTGCAAACAAGAATATAACAATATGTCTGAAAATCATAATGTCAAAGTAAAATCAATCAGAGTACAATCCCAGAAAACTCCATGCGGAAATCATGTGTGTGTGTGATGCGCTGCTACACCGCCGGCTCCTTCCCCTTAGACGAAGAGGTACCTGAAACCAAAACTAAAAATGTAAGCACAAAGCTTAGTAAGTTCCACCATCATACCACATACCATACATATACATCATAGACATACTGCCGGGCAATTCTGGGGTGCCCGACCTACCCAGTACGGCCATTCTGGGGTGCCGACCTACCCATGTCAAGCCATTCTGGGGTGCTGACCTACCCATGTCAAGCCATTCTGGAGTGCTGACCTACCCTTCGGTCCTAACAACCGAACCTCGGGGGCTACTCCACCCCCTACTGCTATTATCACATATATATCATAACATAAACATATTGTCAGACATATCCGGGGTGTCTGACCTACCCTTCGGTCCTAACAACCGAACTTCGGGACTATTCCCTCCCTACTACCACTATCACATATAACGAATCATGCTAGCATATAAACATATCATCACATACTGTCAGACATATCTGGGGTGTCTGACCTACCCTTCGGTCCTAACAACCGAACCCTACTACTATCACATATAACATATCATGCCAGCATATAACATATCAGGTAGTAGCAAATCCAGATGATATCACAAAGACAATCATCCAACATACAACTCCTACTGGTGGGCTGGCATTGTGACCGTAGACCCACCGCTACTGGAAGGTAACTCACCTCGAACGAGTAGTTGTTGATAATCTGTGCGGGAAATCTCTGTCTGCTGCTGCTCTGGAAATCCTCCGGCTATAATCCGCACAAAACACTTAATCAGAGTCTGATATCTATTCTTAGGGTAAAATGACCATTTACCCCTGACCAATGTCCAAGTCAAAGTCAAAGTCAAATTCCAGTTGACCCGAGTCACCGAGTTGGGCCGCCAACTCGTCGAGTCCCTATCTCTTCAACTGTCCCCCATCCACGTCTCTACTCATCGAGTTTAGCAATGACTCGACGAGTTCTCCTTCTAACACAACCTCGGATGAACCCTCATCCGACTCGCCGAGCGGTATGAACACTCGTCGAGTCCATCTTCATCCTATGAACACGTCCTGTCCTCGACTCGCCGAGTTGTATGAACAACTCGTCGAGTTCATTTTCAAGAGTTGGGAGATTGCCTTGGACTCGTCGAGTCGGCTCATGCACTCGCCGAGTCCTATGAACTCCAGGACTAATGCTTATCCCAATACGTTTGGGTCACTCCCCTGGACCCTTTAAAACCTTTCTTTCACTCAACTGGGTCTCTTGAACCATAACAGAAAAAAAGGAAGTCAAGCCTCGGACTCGCCGAGTCCCAAGAACGACTCGCCGAGTCGATACAGTCCCAAGTCTATTCCTTCGATTTCTGGTGTACAACTTTTGTCCAAATGATAGATCCAAGCCCCTAAGCTCGATCTAGCACATAAAGTTACGAACTTGACGTGCATGCATGGGACTTTTGAGCCTAAAAGGCCCTAAAATGGCTCTTATGTTGCATGGGACTTTCCTTGAGTGCAAAAGCAACCCCAATCTGCCTCGTGACTCTTCCCAAGTCCTAGATCCGAAGTTTTGACCCCCAACCATGCTTATAATCATGGTTGGTTACCAAGAATGGCTTATAAATGCCCTAAATCTCCCCAAAAAGGGATCTAGCAAATGAACAAGCAAGGTATCGACTTTATACCTTACAAGAACTGCAAATGATGTACCAAACTCGAATCCTTCAGTCTCCTCTTGATCCTTCTATGCTCTTCCTTCTTCCTTGTGGTCAAAACCCACAAAAATCACTCAAAAGCCTTAGATCTTGCACCAAAACACTTAGGGTTTGCTATGGAGGGTTTCTGGGAGCAATAGGGACGAGTGGTGGCTGAAAGAGATGATTAAATAGGGCGCAAACCCTCAGATTAGGGTTTTTGTCCAGTCAGAGCCTACTCATCGAGTCTAGGACCCGACTCGACGAGTCCCATACTTAAATCCCGCGTCTCATCCCTCTTCTACTCGGCGAGTTGGGCCTTCAACTAACCGAGTCCCAGGCCAAAAATGCAAAATTACTTAAATAAAATACATACCAGGAACCAGGTGCTACAAATCTCCCCCACTTCTTTCAGACTTCGTCCTCGAAGTCTGCTGCTCGATCCTGGAACAGCTCTGGGTAATGCTCCATCATCTCATCCACCGGCTCCCAGGTCCATTCCGAGCCCTTCCGGTGCTTCCATTGCACCTTCACGAGCTCCACCCTCTTGTTCCTCAGATCCTTCGACTTCCGGTCGAGGATTGCTACAGGTCGTTCAATGTAATTCAGGCTGTCATCGACCTGAATGTCCTCTAAGGGTACTACTGCTGAGTCGTCCACCAGGCACTTTCACAGCTGAGAGACGTGGAAAGTGTTGTGGATCTGGCTGAATTCGGCTGGCAGATCCAACCTGTACGCCACCTTGCCCACCCGGGCTAAGACCCTGAACGGTCCAATGTACCTGGGGCCCAACTTGCCGCGTTTCCTGAATCGAATGATGCCCTTCCATGGCGACACCTTCAGGAGAACAATGTCCCCGACCTGGAACTCCAGGTCTGATCGGCGTTTGTCGGCATAACTTTTATGCCGACTCTGAGCAGTCTAAAGTCTGCTCCTAACTTGCTGAATCCTCTCTGTCGTCTTGAGCACCACTTCGGTGCTCCCCATGACCCTCTGGCTGACCTCACCCCAACATATCGGGGTCCTGCACTTCCTCCCGTATAACATCTCGAAGGGAGGACGGTCAATACTCGCATGATAGCTATTATTATACGAGAACTCCGCCAACGAAAGGTAGGTATCCCAGCTACCTCTGAAGTCTAAAACACATGCCCGCAGCATGTCCTCTAGCGTTTGGATGGTCCGCTCGCTCTGACCATCCGTCTGCGGGTGAAAGGCGGTGCTAAAATGCAGACGAGTACCCAGCTCGTCATGAAACTTCTTCCAAAACCTGGAAGTGAACCGCACATCCCTGTCGGAAATCACTGAAACTGGCACTCCGTGCCGAGCTACCACCTCTCGGATATAGATGTCGGCCAACTTCTCGGCCGAGATGCTCTCCTGGATCGGTATGAAATGGGAACTCTTGGTCAACCGATCCATGATTACCCAAATCGAATCCACTCCCCGTGCAGTCTTGGGAAGCTTGGTGATGAAATCCATGGTAATATCTTCCCATTTCCACATGGGAATATCTAACGGCTGCATCTTGCCGTGTGGCCTCTGGTGCTCGGCCTTGACCTTCCTGCAGGTCAAGCACCGCTCCACATACCATGCTGCGTCCCGCTTCATGCAGGGCCACCAATAATCAAGACGAAGATCTCTATACATCTTCGTCTCTCCGGGATGGATAGAAAATATGGATTTGTGTGCCTCCTCCATTAGGATCTGGCGCACGCCTCCATGATAAGGGACCCACACCCTACGGTGAAGTGTCAATAACCCTCGGCTATCATAGTCGAAGGAGGAAACCTGACCCACTATACGATCGCTCTTCCGATGTTCCTCCTTCATACCCTCCTGCTGAGCCTCCCGGATCCGCTCCAACAATGGAGTCACCACTGTCATCCTCAGACAGATGTCCGTGATTGGCACTGCCTTGCGGCTAAGCGCATCGGCCACGACATTGGCCTTCCCCGGGTGGTAGAGGATCTCGCAATCATAATCCTTAACCACATCAAGCCACCGACGTTGCCTCATGTACAGGTTCGGCTGATCCATGAGGTACCTCAAACTCTTGTGGTCCGTGTAAATGGTACAACGAACACCATATAGGTAATGACGCCAAATTTTGAGGGCAAAAACAACAGCCCCCAGCTCCAAATCATGCGTCGGGTAATTCGCCTCGTGGGGCTTCAGCTGCCTCGAAGCGTATGCAATAACATGCCCACTCTGCATCAGTACCGCGCCCAAACCTGAGATGGACGCATCACAATATACCACAAAATCCTCTACGCCCTCTGGCAGGGCTAGGATCGGTGCCTCGCACAATCTCTGTCTCAGTGTCTCGAATGCGGCCTTCTGCTCAGGCCCCCAACGAAAGACCACGAATTTCCTCGTTAGCCTGGTCAGGGGTACGGCTATCTTGGAGAAATCCTGGATGAATCTCCGATAGTAGCCGGCTAATCCTAGGAAACTCCGAATCTCAGATGGAGACCTCGGAACCTCCCATCTCATCACGGCCTCCACTTTGGTCGGGACTACCGATATCCCGTTCTGGTTGACAAGGTGCCCGAGAAACTGCACCTCGCGCAACCAGAACTCACACTTGGAGAACTTAGCATACAAGCTCTCCCTTCTCAAGGTCTCCAGAACCTCTCGCAGATGCTCTTCGTGCTCCTCCTGCGTCTTGGAGTAAACCAAGATATCATCAATAAACACTATCACAGACCGATCTAACATCGGTCTACACACGCGGTTCATGAGGTCCATGAACACGGCAGGAGCATTGGTGAGCCCGAAGGGCATCACCACGAACTCGTAGTGGCCATAGCGCGTCCGGAACGCAGTCTTCTGTACATCCCCCTCTCTGACCCTCATCTGATGATACCCTGATCGCAAATCAATCTTGGAGAACCAAGATGCTCCCTGTAGCTAGTCAAAGAGGTCATCAATCCTCGGGAGTGGGTAACGGTTCTTCACCATTACCTTATTCAGCTCCCTATAATCTATACACATCCAATGCGACCCGTCCTTCTTCTTCACAAATAGAATCGGGGCTCCCCAGGGTGAACTGCTCGGTCTAATGAATCCCTTGTCTAGCAGCTCCTGCAGCTGCGTAGACAACTCTTGCATCTCAGGAGGAGCCAACCGATACGGTGCCTTGGCTATCGGAGCCGCACCAGGGACTAGTTCAATCCTGAACTCTACCTGCCTCTCCGGAGGTATCCCAGGCAACTCCTCGGGGAATACGTCCGCAAACTCTCTTACCACGGGCACATCGCTCACCGTTGCCTTACCCATCTCCCAGGTATCCATCACATAGGCAACAAATCCTAGGCAACCCTGCTGAAGGTAACGCCTAGCTCTCGCTGCTGAACATAAAGCTGGTCCTTGTTGTGGCCTCTCGCCCTGAATCACCAGCTCTCCCCCACTTGGGGTCCTAATCCGCACCAACTGCTGCGCACAGTCAATCACTACCCCATTGGGGCTTAGCCAATCCATACCGATAATAACCTTGTTCCCCCTCAAACAGTCGCAGGACGCAATCTCGGTAGACCTCTGATGCTCGCACTGACCGGTCGTCCGCAATCTCGACCTCTAGAGGGCAATCCAACGTGCCCGACGACTCAGGAAAATTCTTGCTAAGCGCAAGAGAGACAAACGATTGGGTAGCACCCGAATCAAACAATACCTGAACTGGGATACCGTTCACATGGAACGATCCTAAACAGAGCACATACATAACATATCAAGATCACAGCGCCATAACATAAAAGCATAAGAAAGGAATCATACCCGTCACTACATCAGGTGCAGCGCGTGCCTCCTCGGCTGTCAACTGAAATGCTCGGCTCCGCTCCACTGGAGCCTCTGTCTTGGCCTTCCGGCCATCTGCAACCCGCACTGTCGCTGAAACCGGCGCCACTGCTGTCGCTGCTGCTGACGCTGCTGTCAATCTCGGGCAGTTGGCCTTTTTGTGGCCCCTCTGATTGCAATGGAAGCAAATCAGGTCTGTCATCTGTACTGTGGGGGCGGGGGCAGTACAATCCCTGCCAAAGTGCCCCGTCTTGCTGCACTTGTAGCAGCCTGACGATCCCGCTCTACAAGCTCCCTCATGCGACCTGCCGCACTTCCTGCAGCGGCTCTGGACCGGCTGGCTCTTCGACCTAACGTCGAATCCCTTGGGTTTCTTCCCCGAAAGCCCTGTAACCTGCTCAGACTCAGCTTTCCTCTTCCTCACGTGCTCCAAATCGAGCTCACTATCCCGCGCCCTGGCAATCATGGACTCCAGGGTCGGGCAGGCAGAGTAGCTGACATGCTCCCGAATATCAGCCCTCAACATATCATGGTAGCGGGTCTTCCGCATCTCCTCATCCCCCGCATACTGGGGTACCAACAATGCTCTCTCCCGGAACTTGGCGGTGATCTCCGCCACAGTCTCCGTAGTCTGCCTCATATCCAAAAACTCTTGGGCCAGCTGCTGAAGCTCTATAGCCGGCGCAAACTCAGCCCTGAATCTGGTCACGAAATCTGACCACGTCATAGCCTCGACGACTGGGGCTCCCAATGAGTCACCAATCGACTCCCACCAGTCTCTAGCTCTATCCCTCAAACATCCCGCAGAAAAGCGGACCTTTTACCCTTCCGGGCAGAAGCTCGTCAACTGCGCAGACTCAATATCTGCGATCCATCTCCTGGCAGCGATGGGGTCTTTCACCCTGTGATAATCCGGCGCACCACTCCCACGGAAGTCCTTAAAGGACAGTGTGCGCGTACTCGTCTGGTTAGACGCCATATCACTCCTGAATGCCCGGAGGCGATCCTCCATCAGCTCAACAATCCCCTCCTTGATCGACCCGAAAATGACTGGGGTCGACTCAAGAATGCCTCTCGTGATCTCAGACGCGATGAACTCGCGCAGCCCGTCATCAACCTGCTCGGATCCTGCACCCGAGCCTGATCCTGATCCTGATCCGAAACCTCCTGCTCCATGTCGCGTGGTCACCATACTGAAAAATACACGCATAAATGGCAGGGTCATACATACTCTCGAGAGGTCTAACACACTCTCCAAGTTTCCCGGTTCTGTCTCAACCTTCCTTGATTCGAGTACGGATCCTCTGCTTCCAGTAGTACGGGCCCATACTACCTTCCACGTCTATCCGTACTTTCCTCAAGGACTGTCTCGACTTTGCCAAGTCCCTTAACCAATATCCCTTTCCAACTGGTCTCAACCCAGGCTCTCCTAGGGCACTCTCTGACCTACTCTCCACCATCAGCTGCACTAGGAGTCCCCACTTCCCTTCCCTAACTAGCTTGCAAGTATTGTTACATATCCGCCCACTAGTTAGTTAAAGTTAGCCAGGACCCCTTAAGCACAAAACAAGCAGCATTCGTGCATCGAGTGACCGCATCAGGCATAACCTAATCAGACTATCCTACTGCCGACTAAACAGTCCTAGCATACAGCTCGTACAACAGGCATATAAGGAATCCTTCCTAGATCCTTAAACCTAATCTAGCATGCAGTTCTCGGAATCATATATATCAGGCATACAAGGCATCCTCCTAGATCCTTAGCCCTAATCTAGCATGCAATTCTCAGAATCATATATATCAGGCATACAAGGCATCCTCCTAGATCCTTAGCCCTAATCTAGCATGCAGTTCTCAGTATCATGCATCATGTAACTTATTATAACAAGTATGGGTATCTTGGGGAAAACTTACTTGAGCTCGGCTGGTCGCACGCATCACACACCTTGTTCTTTCTCAAAACCCCTTTGACTCAGATTTTAGAAAACCATTTTCTTTGTAAAAATCTTTTAAATCCCTCGGTTTGAGTCCAGACACCCCCGAGGGTGTGTCCGAATCCCTCAAACCAGGGCTCTGATACCAACTTGTAACATTCCAAATTTTCAAGCCAATTTTTTTTTTAATTAAGTAATTCTCAACATAGTTTACCAAAACATTTCCCATGCCATATCATTTGCAAACAAGAATATAACAATGTGTCTGAAAATCATAATGTCAAAGTAAAATCAATCATAGTACAATCCCAGAAAACTCCATGCGGAAATCATGTGTGTGTGTGTGTGATGCGCTGCTACACCGCCGGCTCCTTCCCCTTAGACGAAGAGGTACCTGAAACCAAAACTAAAACTGTAAGCACAAAGCTTAGTGAGTTACCCCATCATACCACATACCATACATATACATCATAGACATACTGCCGGGCAATTCTGGGGTGCCCGACCTACCCAGTACGGCCATTCTGGGGTGCCGACCTACCCATGTCAAGCCATTCTGGGGTGCTGACCTACCCATGTCAAGCCATTCTGGGGTGCTGACCTACCCTTCGGTCCTAACAACCGAACATCGGGGGCTACTCCACCCCCTACTGCTATTATCACATATATCATAACATAAACATATTGTCAGACATATCTGGGGTGTCTGACCTACCCTTCGGTCCTAACAACCGAACTTCGGGACTATTCCCTCCCTACTACCACTATCACATATAACATATCATGCTAGCATATAAACATATCATCACATACTGTCAGACATATCTAGGGTGTCTGACCTACCCTTCGGTCCTAACAACCGAACCCTACTACTGTCACATATAACATATCATGCCAGCATATAACATATCAGGTAGTAGCAAATCCAGATGATATCACAAAGACAATCATCTAACATACAACTCCTACTGGTGGGCCGGCATTGTGACCGTAGACCCACCGCTACTGGAAGGTAACTCACCTCGAACGAGTAGCTGCTGATAATCTGTGTGGGAAATCTCTGTCTGCTGCTGCTCCGGAAATCCTCCGGCTATAATCCCCACAAAACACTTAATCAGAGTCTGATATCTATTCTTAGGGTAAAATGACCATTTACCCCTGACCAATGTCCAAGTCAAAGTCAAAGTCAACTTCCAGTTGACCCGACTCGCCGAGTTGGGCCGCCAACTCGTCGAGTCCCTATCTCTTCAACTGTCCCCCATCCACGTCTCTACTGGTCGAGTTTAGCAACGACTCGATGTCACACCCCGCTAAAGCGGAAACGCAAGGTATGACAGCGACAAAGGTTTCATTGCAAAAGATAAAGATACATCACCATAGCAATATTTAAAAGTTTACAACCCCTAGCTTAAACAAAACAAAGTACAAGTTTTCCAAAATGACATTGTTCAAAATATAACTTCATAAAATAACTTCCACACGATGCAGCATGCTCTATGATGATGAATCTCTATATCCACTTACTAATTATTTCCTGAAAAAGCATGTAAAACGAGCGTCAACTATGAAAATAGTTGGTGAGTTCACAGGTTTATAAAATCAAGATTTGGTATAAGACTTTTCATAAATACAAGTACATTGCTTTAATGAGAACAAAGTTCATTGCTATAATGAGAAACAAAGTTGATTGCTAAAATTGATAAACGAGTTTATTGCCATAATAGATAACAAGTTTATTGCTATAATGAGAAACAAAGTTGATTGCTAAAATTGATAAACGAGTTTATTGCCATAATAGATAACAAGTTTATTGCTATAATGTGTAACGAGTTTGTATGTGTATGAGCAAACAATGAGTCTCAACCAAACCTATGACTGAAGCCCTATCAAGATCTATGCTTATCGTTCCATAGATGAATATGGTATCATGCACTCCAGCAATAGGGCGAGTGAGGAGTTGTCAATTCCTAATAGCGCTATCCATAATGACCATTGGCTCAAAGAGTTAATGGTTAGAGATAAGGGAAGGGCCTTAGTACGATAAGTTCTCATGTTCCGTGTTGCATAGACATACATAGAGAGACATAGCAATAAAATAGCAATCATGTTTGATACAAATCAATTTAAATACAACATTAAAATAATAGTTTTTCGGGACATGCTTTTCCACCCCAAAACATAAAAACTGAAAATAGGGGAGTGCGTGAATACTCACAACGTTTCGAGTAGGTACAAGTGGTACTTCGGAATGCACCAACGTCTTACTACCGGGATCCTACGACATCAAACACACACTAGTGAGTTTCCATGTCGAAATCTGATGCTAATATACTAAATTCTACATATAGTGAAATGCCAATTTATGTTTTAGTATTTGATTTTATATTAATTGGTTACACTTTTTCTGAAATAATGAAATTCTACAAATCGTGCGATTAATTACAACATTGGAATATAAATTTTCCAAATTTTTAAGTCCTTATTACAACATAAATTCACGGAAATAGCATTCAAAGGATAAAAATTCTCAAACTTTTTATTTAACTGTTATTACACAATACTAAGCTGAGAAAATTATAAAAAAAGATTTCCAAGCTGTTTAATTATATTTTATGATTTTTGAGCATTTATTCCAATAAAATTTGAAATAAATAGAAAACAGTTTCCAAAATTACCCAAACTTTTTATTTAACTGTTATTATACATAAATAGGCTGGGAAAAATAAAAAAAGATACTTTTCAGTGGGTATTTCTATTTTTCCTTGTTTTATTCCTTTAAATAATCACTAATTGAAGAAATAATATTAAACAGTTAAAATAAATTACCAAAAATTTTTGTAACATCATTTACAGTATAAATAACCTGAGAAAAATACCAAAAGTGGTTTTTATATTGTATAATCCGGTTTTGGGTATTTATGTGTAATTAACTTTAGAAATTAAGAGAAAAATAGTTTATAGTGGACAAAAATCCTTAAAATTTTTATGTAACCTCCTACTGTAAAACATGATGTTCTGGTAAATTTTCATGAATTTTGGATAATCAGAACTATTTTTCCTATTTTTAAACCATTATAATTACCAAAAATTGGGAAAAATAGCAAGGCATGATTAAAAATGTTGAAATTATTTTTCTGAGTCATCCATCACAGGTAAGGTATGCGAAAATTGTTAGATAAAATTTTCACACTCTCCAAAGTGGTTTTGTGATTTATTATATCCTAACAAAAAGAAAATTGGAAATCATACCAAACAGCAACAAAAATTGATGAAATTTAGTGAGGGGTCATTATCCATCATAAGGGTCATTCATGAATTTGTTCCGGATTTATTGACCTCTGGAAGTATTTTATGTGATTTATGCCCTTGGTTTCTAGCAATAATTTTAATAAATCAAAGAAATAATAAAAGCTTTTGGTATTTTACAGATTATCACATGCATGTGAGGGCTTCCAAAAGGAAAAATGTTCGAAATTTATTCAGAAGGGAAATAGGGGTATTGAACCCAAACAAGTTAAGAAATGTTGCATGCAATGGTGCATGAGATATAAATGTGGCTGAAGTTTATGAATTTATGTAGCCCATTCAGTGGGGTTTTAAGCCACGAAATTTCAACCATCATTCACTGCATATGTTAAGTTTCTAAAGTATTTTTCCCCAGATTTATGGTTGGGTTTAAGGCCATTGATAATGCAAGGCAAAAATGGTGATCATAGAAAAAGAGCTGTTTGCGCAACCATTTTGTAAAAATTGCCAAAACTCGGATTGTTAATATTTTACAGTAAGACCAGTTGGGTTTGAAAGTTAACTCATGAAATTATCCAATACAAAAAGAATATCATGATTTGGTTAAGAAATGACCGAGTTATGGTCGTTCAAAGTTGAACAAAGTAATCTGGCAGATTGCATGTTTGCTTTGAGTGCATCCTTAGGACATTTTGACAAGAACATCATGCATGCCTTTGATAAGGTCCGATTTCTAGCACATGCATGGAGTGAATGAGCATCCAAGATGTACTAGAAATGGTTTAAATGCTTTTGACCATGCAAGAATACAAAAGAAATGGAGAAGAAGATGTAATACTTGTTTTTGAAGTCACATGAACATATGTGCATCATTTTCACTCCTTGCATGGGTTTGATCCCGGATTTTCACCATTTCAAACACATGCATTGTGTTATGGTGAGAATCTACAAACCACAAGGGGAAAATAAAGATTTCTAGCCATGGAAAGGCATAGAATCCGAAAAGAGGAGAAAACTAAGAAGAAAAGGAAGTAGAATCATGAAACTATGGAAGAAGATGTTGTTGTTTACCTTGGTTTTGATCTTGAGGGAAGTAAGAACACTTCAAGGTCTTCTAAATCTCGAAATTTGGCAGAGGAATGGGAGGATTTTCGTGAGTTAGAGAGAGAGAGAGGAAGAGAGTTTGTGTGTGTTAGGAGGGTGGAGTGTGAGAGAGTGAAGAGAGAAGAGGTAGAGTGAAGGTTTAAGTCTAATGATTGAGTTTTGGGAAGAGAGAGTGCATGGGGAGGGGAGAATGGCTGGCTCTATCATGCATTAGGCCTCCTCTCTCCTAATTTCAAATTTTATAAAATTCCCTCCAATAATTTTATAAAAACCCTAATTTTTATAAAAATATTTATTAAGCAATTCTTGATTTATTTGTAAAAATCTTGTTTTTAACTAATAAATTATGATTATTGCATGATAATTTAATTTCTATTTCAATGATTATAATCCATAATTTTATTAATAAAAAATTGATATTAGAAAGTTTATAGCCAAATTTTATAAAGTTTTTAAGCTTTATGATTTATAAATTTGGATTTTTAGCTCTCTTAGGGTTTTTGGAATATTGTTTGATATTCATCATCATAATGAAGTATAATTAGAATATTTTAATTTATTTTTAGGGTTTTATACCCTTTTTCAATTATAACAAAGCTTGAAAGTTTCATTGAAATTATAGCATTGGCATTTCCTATTGTAGTTAAGCAACTTACTAGAATCGTAAGTGTCAAGTATATTAGTCCTAGGTCTTAGATGGATCCTAGTTTATGTAAGATTTTGACCTAATTTATACTACTAGGCCATGGCATGATGTGCATGAATGGTTATTATAAAGATGCATGAGTCCGAGAATGACCTGAATTGACAGTTGTCACAGTATCCCCCACTTAAAAAGAATTTCGTCCCGAAATTCATTCTATGTCATCGCTTGTCATCGTATGGGAAAAGTTGTGGATACTTTTCCTTCATGAAGTCCTCACGCTCCCAGGTGTACTCCGATCCGCGTTTTGAGTTCCATCGAACTTTCACAATCGGGATCTTACTCCGCTTAAGTTGTTTTACCTCCCTGCCAAGGATTTCTATCGGTTCCTCAACGAAGTTTAGCTTATCATTGATCTTAATTTCCTCAAGGGGTACTATCAATGCTTCGTTGCCTAGACATTTCTTAAGATTGGAGACGTGGAATGTGTCATGAATGGCGCCTAACTCTTGGGGCAACTGGAGTTTATAAGCTACCGGACCAATCCTTTCAATGACTTCAAAGGGTCAAACATATCTCGGGCTTAGTTTTCCTTTCTTACCAAAACGCACAAGCCCTTTCCAAGGCGACACTTTTAAAAGTACCTTGTCTCCTACTTGGAATTCTAATGCTTTTCGACGATTATCCGCATAACTTTTCTGACGATCTCTAGCAGCTTTAAGCCTATCCTTGATGATACGCATCACAATACACTACAAAGTTCTCTGATCCCTCTGGTAAAGCCAGAATTGGTGCATTACACAACTTGTTTTTCAGGATTTGAAACGCCTCTTCGTGTTTCTCTTCCTAGAGTAATTTTCTGTCTTTTTGGGTCAAAGATGTTAATGGTTGAGCAATCCTAGAGAAATTCTCAATAAAGCGTCTGTAGCACCCAGCTAATCCTAGGAACTGTCGTATTTCTGTCGGGGTTTTGGGGGCTTCCCATTTCTTGATTGCCTCGATCTTAGCTGGATCTACATGAATTCCTCTTTCGCCGATCACATGACCAAGGAAATGTACTTCCCGAATCCAAAATTCACACTTAGTGAACTTGGCATACAATTTCTGCTCCTTCAACAGCTCCAACACTAGCTTCAGATGTCTCTCATGATCTTCTTTGGTTTGTGAGTAAACAAGTATATCATCGATAAATACAATTACAAACTTGTCTAGGTATGGTCTACAGACCCTATTCATCAAATCCATGAAAACAGCGGGTGCGTTCGTTAGTCCAAAAGGCATGACTAAGAACTCATAATGTCCATAAGGGGTTCTAAATGTTGTTTTGTGAATGTCTCCTTCGTGAACTCTTAGTTGATGGTATCCTGATCGGAGGTCGATCTTTGAGAAGTATGAAGCGCCCTGCAACTGATCGAACATGTCATCTATTCGAGGGAGAGGATATCGATTCTTGATTGTCAACTTGTTCAGTTCTCTATAATCAATACACATTCGGAATGACCCGTCTTTCTTTTTGACGAATAACACTGGAGCTCCCCAAGGTGAAGAACTTGGTCGTATGAACCCTTTGTCTAGAAGTTCTTGAAGTTGTCTGGACAGTTCTTGCATCTCGGATGGCGCAAGGCGATATGGTGCTTTTGCTACCGGTACCGCTCCGGGAATTAAGTCTATCCGAAATTCGACCTGTCTGTGAGGGGGTAGACCGGGTAATTCCTCCGGAAACACTTCGGGATAGTTTTGAACCACCGGGATCTCCTTGAGTTGCTTAGCTTCAGGTTCTCTTTCCATCACGTGGGCCATGAATGCAATACAATCCTTTTTCAGGTACTTATGAATCTTTATGCTCGATACAATGTTTAAACTTCTTCCTGGCTTCTCACCGTGTATGATAAGGGTTTCTCCATTAGGGAGAGGTATCCTAATGACTTTCTCGTAACAACCAATGTCCGCTCTATTCTTGGATAACCAATCCATTCCTACTATTACATCAAAACTACCTAGCTCGATAGGAATTAGGTCAATGCTAAAGAGTTTATCAGCTAAATTTAGAGTACAGCCAGGAATTATTTCATTAGCCCTAATTTCATACCCATCAGCAAGTTCAATAGTATGAGTATTCCTCATCTTTCTTGATTTCAAGTCGAGTACCGGTCTAAATGTTAAAGAAACGAAACTCCTATCTGCTCCCGCATCTACTGATGCAAAATGATTGTTCAGGAGAAACGTACCTGTTATCACTTCAGGGTTCTGACGAGCTTCTTCTGCACCAATCACAAAGGCTACACCTCTTGGCCGCCCACCTTGATTTCCTTGGAAATTTTGCCTAGCTTGGCCTTGTCCATTGTTACCAGGCCCCTTGTTCAGTTTGGGACAAGCACTACGCAGATGATCAGTACTCCCGCACTCGTAACATGCCCTTTTTCCATCCTTATTCAGCTTACAATACTTCGGGTAATGGCCTGTCTGTTTACAGTTTTGGCACACTGGGCAAGCTCCCTTGTGATGGAAGTTACACTTATTACACTTCGGGTGCGGTCCCGTGTACTGCTTTCGCTCCTGCACTTCCATGACTTTCTGTTCCTGAGTTTTCACTGGTTCTTGCTCCTGGGCTCTTACCATAAAGTTTCTTGAGACTTTCTGCTTCCTCCCTGACTTGCCTCCATACTTCTTCTCTCCCTGATCTGCTGGCTTCCTCTTGCTACTAGAGCTTTCCTTTGTTGATGCTCCCATCCTTATCACATCATTGGTTAGTCGATTTGCTAGGCTTACTGCACTTTGAATAGTAGTTGGGTTTGCTGAGGTAACCATTCCCTGAATCTCTGGTGCCAGACCCCAGATGTAACGATCTATCCGTTTCTCCTCAGGAGTAACCATGTGAGGTACCAGTTTTGCTAGTTCATGAAATCGGACTGTGTACTTCTCTATTTGTGTTCCAACCATAGAATGGTTCCAGAATTCAGATTCAAGCTTCTGAAGTTCATCCTTGGGACAATACTCCTCTATCAGCAGCTTCTTTAGGTCTTCCCAAGTTAGCTGATATGCCGCTGTACGGCCTCGGGTTTGCACTAGAGTATTCCACCAGGTTAATGCCCTATCTTGGAATAGGCAAGATGCATACTCAACTTTGTTGCGCTCGAGGCATTTGCTAATGTGAAGGACCGACTCCATGCTGTCAATCCATTTCAGCAACCCGACCGCACCTTCTTTTCCATGGAACTCCTTAGGTTTACAGGCCATAAAGGACTTGTAGTTGCATTCTCTTTCATTGTTTCCCCGATTTCCTCCACTACTTCCTTGGTTAGCATTAAGTCCTGCAGTTACTTGAGTAACAATGTTTGGGATTGCTTCCATGAGTTGTTGTGCTACAATTTGAGCAACATCGGGTGTTTCGTTCTGTGGGCGCCCGCGATTAGGCCTTCCTGACATGGTTCTAAGACACAAGAGAAGAAATACGTATAAATACATAAAATAATGTATAATATTTAGTTCACTACTATTTTGAAAACCGTAAGTGTTGTCAAATTAATGGTTTGCATTAATACTAGGCATATAGATTTTAGAAAGGAAAGAAAAGAAAAATCTTTTTATTCAACTATTGACTAAATAATAACTAGGGTTTGACCTCATAGTAAAAGTTTTCAAACATAAAATAAACTTCTTCATTACCATTTGAAATAGTCTTAAAACCAAAACAATACATCAATCCCAAAATAAAGTTTTAATGTCTTTCCCCAAAAGATACCCAACATGGGTTTTCATTTCATGACACAATAAAATACTAAAATCAGAACCAAGTACGAATCGCTATCCCAACAAGAAACATCCACACCACAATCAGTAACAGCCCTCCAAACACATAACATGCGGTCATCGCACGACCTGCCACTCGTCTAGCAGCACTAGCAGTGTCAGCAGTCTCCATCGAATGCTGAAACAGGATTTCCATCCTTGTTAACACTTCATCCAAAACTTCCCGATGCTCAGCTATCACAACAAGACTGTGATGTAGGCCCGCTGCCATCGAATGCATCCTCCGGGACTCCTCCGGGGTCATACCTGACTGCCTGACAAGTATCCCTATAACTCGCTGAGGTGAGGGTGCTCTCGGTCCTGCCATGTTGGGTCCTACCTGACTGGTTCCTGCCGTGCCAAGTCCTGCTGTACTGGTTGCTATCCTTCCCGGGATAGGGACACTCTTCCTTGCTGTCCTCCGAATACGAAGCCCATAAAGTGGTGGCTGTGGCAACACTGATGTAGGTGATGCCTCGCGTCGTTGACTCGGGGCGTTGTCATTGCTGATCTCCACCGAGTTCCTTGTATCTTCCGTATCCTCTGATGGGTCTTCTTCTACCGAGGCGGGGGGATTACGTCGAGGGATAATAGTGACGTAGCCGGACTCATCGGCTGAGGCGGTAGCGTGAGAAGATGACGATGTCGACATAGTGGACTGAGACATAGATTCAATGAGATATGAAATAAATGACAATGCATGGCTATAATATGCAATGCTTACACACACCAAAATTAACCTTTTTGAATTTTTGAAATAAAGTTTTCTCAAGAATTTTGTTGAACATATTCCCATTATAATTAGCTCAAGCTTTGTATAAATATTTCCTTAATTAAACATAGGTGATCAGGCTATGTTTAATCGAGGTCCAATAATACAACTCCCGACCTAATTATACTAGTAATATGTTTGATGTAAAAAGAATTTCTTTGTAAGTTTTAGTTATAGGTTGTGTTTTCTTAAAAAAAACCGATGTTCTCTATAACTTTAGCTCTGATACCATTTCTGTCACACCCCGCTAAAGCGGAAACGCAAGGTATGACAGCGACAAAGGTTTCATTGCAAAAGATAAAGATACATCACCATAGCAATATTTAAAAGTTTACAACCCCTAGCTTAAACAAAACAAAGTACAAGTTTTCCAAAATGACATTGTTCAAAATATAACTTCATAAAATAACTTCCACACGATGCAGCATGCTCTATGATGATGAATCTCTATATCCACTTACTAATTATTTCCTGAAAAAGCATGTAAAACAAGCGTCAACTATGAAAATAGTTGGTGAGTTCACAGGTTTATAAAATCAAGATTTGGTATAAGACTTTTCATAAATACAAGTACATTGCTTTAATGAGAACAAAGTTCATTGCTATAATGAGAAACAAAGTTGATTGCTAAAATTGATAAATGAGTTTATTGCCATAATAGATAACAAGTTTATTGCTATAATGAGAAACAAAGTTGATTGCTAAAATTGATAAACGAGTTTATTGCCATAATAGATAACAAGTTTATTGCTATAATGTGTAACGAGTTTGTATGTGTATGAGCAAACAATGAGTCTCAACCAAACCTATGACTGAAGCCCTATCAAGATCTATGCTTATCGTTCCATAGATGAATATGGTATCATGCACTCCAGCAATAGGGCGAGTGAGGAGTTGTCAATTCCTAATAGCGCTATCCATAATGACCATTGGCTCAAAGAGTTAATGGTTAGAGATAAGGGAAGGGCCTTAGTACGATAAGTTCTCATGTTCCGTGTTGCATAGACATACATAGAGAGACATAGCAATAAAATAGCAATCATGTTTGATACAAATCAATTTAAATACAACATTAAAATAATAGTTTTTCGGGACATGCTTTTCCACCCCAAAACATAAAAACTGAAAATAGGGGAGTGCGTGAATACTCACAACGTTTCGAGTAGGTACAAGTGGTACTTCGGAATGCACCAACGTCTTACTACCGGGATCCTACGACATCAAACACACACTAGTGAGTTTCCATGTCGAAATCTGATGCTAATATACTAAATTCTACATATAGTGAAATGCCAATTTATGTTTTAGTATTTGATTTTATATTAATTGGTTACACTTTTTCTGAAATAATGAAATTCTACAAATCGTGCGATTAATTACAACATTGGAATATAAATTTTCCAAATTTTTAAGTCCTTATTACAACATAAATTCACGGAAATAGCATTCAAAGGATAAAAATTCTCAAACTTTTTATTTAACTGTTATTACACAATACTAAGCTGAGAAAATTATAAAAAAAGATTTCCAAGCTGTTTAATTATATTTTATGATTTTTGAGCATTTATTCCAATAAAATTTGAAATAAATAGAAAACAGTTTCCAAAATTACCCAAACTTTTTATTTAACTGTTATTATACATAAATAGGCTGGGAAAAATAAAAAAAGATACTTTTCAGTGGGTATTTCTATTTTTCCTTGTTTTATTCCTTTAAATAATCACTAATTGAAGAAATAATATTAAACAGTTAAAATAAATTACCAAAAATTTTTGTAACATCATTTACAGTATAAATAACCTGAGAAAAATACCAAAAGTGGTTTTTATATTGTATAATCCGGTTTTGGGTATTTATGTGTAATTAACTTTAGAAATTAAGAGAAAAATAGTTTATAGTGGACAAAAATCCTTAAAATTTTTATGTAACCTCCTACTGTAAAACATGATGTTCTGGTAAATTTTCATGAATTTTGGATAATCAGAACTATTTTTCCTATTTTTAAACCATTATAATTACCAAAAATTGGGAAAAATAGCAAGGCATGATTAAAAATGTTGAAATTATTTTTCTGAGTCATCCATCACAGGTAAGGTATGCGAAAATTGTTAGATAAAATTTTCACACTCTCCAAAGTGGTTTTGTGATTTATTATATCCTAACAAAAAGAAAATTGGAAATCATATCAAACAGCAACAAAAATTGATGAAATTTAGTGAGGGGTCATTATCCATCATAAGGGTCATTCATGAATTTGTTCCGGATTTATTGACCTCTGGAAGTATTTTATGTGATTTATGCCCTTGGTTTCTAGCAATAATTTTAATAAATCAAAGAAATAATAAAAGCTTTTGGTATTTTACAGATTATCACATGCATGTGAGGGCTTCCAAAAGGAAAAATGTTCGAAATTTATTCAGAAGGGAAATAGGGGTATTGAACCCAAACAAGTTAAGAAATGTTGCATGCAATGGTGCATGAGATATAAATGTGGCTGAAGTTTATGAATTTATGTAGCCCATTCAGTGAGGGTTTAAGCCACGAAATTTCAACCATCATTCACTGCATATGTTAAGTTTCTAAAGTATTTTTCCCCAGATTTATGGTTGGGTTTAAGGCCATTGATAATGCAAGGCAAAAATGGTGATCATAGAAAAAGAGCTGTTTGCGCAACCATTTTGTAAAAATTGCCAAAAATCGGATATTTAATATTTTACAGTAAGACCAGTTGGGTTTGAAAGTTAACTCATGAAATTATCCAATACAAAAAGAATATCATGATTTGGTTAAGAAATGACCGAGTTATGGTCGTTCAAAGTTGAACAAAGTAATCTGGCAGATTGCATGTTTGCTTTGAGTGCATCCTTAGGACATTTTGACAAGAACATCATGCATGCCTTTGATAAGGTCCGATTTCTAGCACATGCATGGAGTGAATGAGCATCCAAGATGTACTAGAAATGGTTTAAATGCTTTTGACCATGCAAGAACACAAAAGAAATGGAGAAGAAGATGTAATACTTGTTTTTGAAGTCACATGAACATATGTGCATCATTTTCACTCCTTGCATGGGTTTGATCCCGGATTTTCACCATTTCAAACACATGCATTGTGTTATGGTGAGAATCTACAAACCACAAGGGGAAAATAAAGATTTCTAGCCATGGAAAGGCATAGAATCCGAAAAGAGGAGAAAACTAAGAAGAAAAGGAAGTAGAATCATGAAACTATGGAAGAAGATGTTGTTGTTTACCTTGGTTTTGATCTTGAGGGAAGTAAGAACACTTCAAGGTCTTCTAAATCTCGAAATTTGGCAGAGGAATGGGAGGATTTTCGTGAGTTAGAGAGAGAAAGGAAGAGAGTTTGTGTGTGTTAGGAGGGTGGAGTGTGAGAGAGTGAAGAGAGAAGAGGTAGAGTGAAGGTTTAAGTCTAATGATTGAGTTTTGGGAAGAGAGAGTGCATGGGGAGGGGAGAATGGCTGGCTCTATCATGCATTAGGCCTCCTCTCTCCTAATTTCAAATTTTATAAAATTCCCTCCAATAATTTTATAAAAACCCTAATTTTTATAAAAATATTTATTAAGCAATTCTTGATTTATTTGTAAAAATCTTGTTTTTAACTAATAAATTATGATTATTGCATGATAATTTAATTTCTATTTCAATGATTATAATCCATAATTTGATTAATAAAAATTTGATATTAGAAAGTTTATAGCCAAATTTTATAAAGTTTTTAAGCTTTATGATTTATAAATTTGGATTTTTAGCTCTCTTAGGGTTTTTGGAATATTGTTTGATATTCATCATCATAATGAAGTATAATTAGAATATTTTAATTTATTTTTAGGGTTTTATACCCTTTTTCAATTATAACAAAGCTTGAAAGTTTCATTCAAATTATAGCATTGGCATTTCCTATTGTAGTTAAGCAACTTACTAGAATCGTAAGTGTCAAGTATATTAGTCCTAGGTCTTAGATGGATCCTAGTTTATGTAAGATTTTGACCTAATTTATACTACTAGGTCATGGCATGATGTGCATGAATGGTTATTATAAAGATGCATGAGTCCGAGAATGACCTGAATTGACAGTTCTCACACTCGACGAGTTCTCCTTCTAACACAACCTCGGATGAACCCTCATCCGACTCGCCGAGCGGTATGAACACTCGTCGAGTCCATCTTCATCCTATGAACACGTCCTGTCCTCGACTCGCCGAGTTGTATGAACAACTCGTCGAGTTCATCTTCAAGAGTTGGGAGATTGCCTTGGACTCGCCGAGTCGGCTCATGCACTCGCCGAGTCCTATGAACTCCAGGACTAAGGCTTATCCCAATACGTTTGGGTCACTCCCCTGTACCCTTTAAAACCTTTCTTTCACTCAACTGGGTCTCTTGAACCATAACAGAAAAAAAGGAAGTCAAGCCTCGGACTCGCCGAGTCGATACAGTCCCAAGTCTATTCCTTCGATTTCTGGTGTACAACTTTTTTCCAAATGATAGATCCAAGCCCCTAAGCTCGATCTATCACATAAAGTTATGAACTTTACGTGCATGCATGGGACTTTTGAGCCTAAAAGGCCCTAAAATGGCTCTTATGTTGCATGGGACCTTCCTTGAGTGCAAAAGCAACCCCAATCTGCCTCGTGACTCTTCCCATGTCCTAGATCTGAAGTTTTGACCCCCAACCATGCTTACAATCATGGTTGGTTACCAAGAATGGCTTATAAATGCCCTAAATCTCCCCAAAAAGGGATCTAGCAAATGAACAAGCAAGGTATCGACTTTATACCTTACAAGAACTGCAAATGATGTACCAAAATCGAATCATTCAGTCGCCTCTTGATCCTTCTATGCTCTTCCTTCTTCCTTGTGGTCAAAACCCACAAAAATCACTCAAAAGCCTTAGATCTTGCACCAAAACACAGGGTTTGCTATGGAGGGTTTCTGGGAGCAATAGGGACGAGTGGTGGCTGAAAGAGATGATTAAATAGGGCGCAAACCCTCAGATTAGGGTTTTTGTCCAGTCAGAGCCTACTCATCGAGTCCAGGACCCGACTCGACGAGTCCCATACTTAAATCCCACGTCTCATCCCGCTTCTACTCGGTGAGTTGGGCCTTCAACTCGCCGAGTCCCAGGCCAAAAATGCAAAATTACTTAAATAAAATACATACCATAATCCAAAACCTAACTTAATACATCTCATATACCCAACTATGGGTTTGAAACCCTAATGTCCCGGTTCAAACTTAGTATGGACCAGGATCCTCTTATTGGGCCTAATGGGCCAGTAAACCTTTCATTTGATGATTTGGGGCCAAAGAACCCTATTTGGGCTCTAATTGGACTCACATTCGTCAAACCATGGTATTTGGGCCTTGATGGGCCTAAAATGTCTCACCTTGTTATCATGGGCCATGATGGGCCGTGAACCACTCTATTGAAGATTAATGGGCCGAGAACCCATTTTTGTTCATCCTTTGGGCCGTAAACCCATGAAGAGGTCCCAATGGGCCTAGAACCTTCATATTGGGCCTATAATTTTGAATATGTTCATTAAAAGCCCAAAACATTCTTTCCTTTCACACTTTCCTCCCCATTCTCGGTTATGTGTGTGTATATATATATATATATATATATATACACACACATTAAAAAAAAGGGGGATAATATGGGGATTTTTAGAGCATGACACCTAAGTTTTACATGGTGGAAACCCATGCAAAATAACCATCAAATATCTAGGACATGAAGCAATTAACCATTAAGTAAAAACCATTAAGCTTTCTCTCCTTTATCCTCTTCTTAATATCGGCCATATCTTCCCATTTTACACTTGAATACAATTCTAAACTTCATTCTATATCTTCAAGGATACCTCCATATCCCTCTTAAAAATCGTGACTTGGTGTATGATTTCAAAAGGGTTCTTCAACAAAGATTCTTCCTTTTGGTAAGTATTTGTTTAATTCTATGGTTTAACTTCAAGTTTACACTAAAAACCTCTCCTTAAACCACTCTTATTTCGTGATTCATGCTCTTAGATCCATCTTGAATTCGAAAACTCCTCTCAAGAAGCAAGCTAGGCTGAATTCTCCTTTCATCTTCTCACCAAAACCGAATCCAACACCCCAAAGTGAGTTTATACCCCCTATTTTTGGTTTTTACTAAGTTTTGGGGGAGAATACAAGTTGTTTTGTGTAGATCTATGTATATATGCATGACTATGTGTGTTTTTCATGATTTATTTGGTGATTATGTGTTGTTTACTTCATAGATCTAAAAATATGTTAAAAATATGAAGTTTATCACTTAGATCTTCATAAAAACTATGAGAAAAGTATATGTTGTCATGTAAACTTGCAGATCTGAGATTTATACACTCAAAATAGCAAAAACAAGTGTTGTGTTAAAAAATCTATAACCTAAACTCAAAAATCAGCTTTTAACATAAACGTTTTGGTCTAGTTACGGACTGTTTTGACCACCTTGATGGTAATATTTTTCAAAACTGTTTTACATGCAAAAATTACAGGTTTATACCTTTAAAATGACTACTCTCACGCGTTCGTATGATTTTTCTACAATTTTTTGGCAATTTTTACAAAACTGCCTATCAGTTCATGAAAGATTTCGGACAAGTCTATGAAAATGAACATTTTCACACTGGTTTGAGATCACTAAAAATTATAATAAAAATTATGAAGAAAGTAGACTCATTTTACAAACTCTCAGAGTTTACAGATCCAAATTTCTACTTACGATGATTTTTCTATAATTTTTCTAAAAATAGGGACAGAAAGGCCAAAAATCAGAAATTTGTTTTAACTTACTTAAAAGTGCTTATACTTTTGTTAGATGCAAGTTTATATGACTTATACATACTTTTAAACGTCAAGACATGTTAACTTATATATATATAAGATTACAAAAAGGTGTTATTTTTAAGTAAATTTGGTAAATAATTAAAGTAAAACAAGAAATAAAACAACCAACAGGCTAATTTTGCAATTCTCATGTTATTGGGCCTTACTGACCCATTTATATGCTTGATGGGTCCTGAATACTCTTTATATGTTTATTGGGCCTTATTGACCCACTAACATGCTCGACGGACCTTGGATACTCCTTGCGTGCTATTTGGGCCTGTAAATAACACACATATGAAATGGGCCTTAGTTGTCCTTTTACATATATTTTGGGCCCATGTTATATAATCCCATTCCTTTCGATCCTTGAAATGACTTACGTGTTTAGTGATCCTTAGTTGTTCACTTACATGATTCATTGGGCCTGGAGTGTGCTTTATATGTTTCTATTCGCGTAATTTCGATTAAGGATCTAGTGAGATGTGTCGGTTGACACATATTGAGTGTACGATCGTAGCCTGTAGTTATAACCAGAGTCTCTTGGAGGGAGAGCGGGGATTTGTGTATATATCTATACGGGGATGACACCCCACACCTGAGCTGTTCTCTACAATTAGACTAAACCAGTCTAGGGTGACGAAAACCTTATTCTATTCTGTCGGCGTCCAACAACGCCATGACAGGCGAAATTGTCATCATCTAGTATGGTTATAACGACTCACTTAGAGGAATTAACATTATAAAATTTACGGGAGACCATTCTCTTTTCTCATTGGATTACTCGGTAACATACTCGCGCCGGTACTAAACCTCGGGGGTTAATATACCGGCATTCTCTTTTACAAACAACATCGGGTTGTCTGGGGGCATTCTCTTTATATTCTCTTTACAGACAACATCAGGTTGTCTGGGTGCATTCTCTTTACATTCTCTTTTACAAACAACATCGGGTTGTCTGGGGGCATTCTCTTTACATTCTCTTTTACAGACAACATCGGGTTGTCTGGGGGCATTCTCTTTACATTCTCTTTATACATTCTAGTAAACATTAACACACATGCATTAATATAAGATCGGACACAAACATACTAAACTGATTTCAAAAAATATAGGATTTTCTGGTGGTTACAAAGTTATATAAATCATTTTCACAAACATGCTTATGAACTCACCAACATTTTTATGTTGACCCTTTTAAATTAACTTGTATTCTCAGGAAACCATTGAACAAGTTGGGCAGAACGAACACATGGATATTTTGTTATATTTTGTTTCATCATACTTTAACTGTTTTGGCATGTAATATTTAAAACGCAATACTCGATGTAAACAATGAATGTTGTTATATAACATGTGTGATGATGATGATGTTATGTTTCAATTATATACTCTGTAATGATACTACAACAATGGAGTTACGCACAATCCCCCAGACATTTCCGTCGTCTGGTTCGGGGGTGTAACATATAAATAGAGAGTCTTATACATGGAGATTATGAAAGTTTTTTGGTCTAAAAACTCCTTCTCTTTTTCTCTCAAAACCGTGAGCATCTTAAGAGCTTGGAGCTCTTTCTTCTTTTGAATACATTACTTGCTTTTGGTGCTCATTTTGTGTCTTCCTTTAGTGCTTACTTGATTAAGAACTTAAGGCTTAAAGAACAAAGTTGTACAAGAAGAAAACTAGCAATTTTGGTACCTTATTCTTGTTGGTGGATTACATGTAGAGAAGATCAAGCTCCTTGTTCTTGCCATCTACTTCAACACCCCAAATCCAAGAGGGTCCAAATGCTACAAAGGTTGTTATTTCTAAACACCCTATGGTTGTTGTAATATCATTCTAACCTCTTTAAAAGGATTCTTGATGGTTTGTTTTGTTGTCACACTCGAAATTTTTAAGAAATTTTAAAGCTTCTGTTGCCGTTTTTGTGAAAAACAATTTATTTTATGCAACAAAATCCCTTCACTAATAAGGACCGAATTATTAGTGACTTGAAAAACGAGGTCCATCAATTGCAAAACGAGCTCAGTGAATGTCGCGAGAAGTTCAGTTCACAGGATAAGCGTTTAGTAGAGCATGACGTTATTTTAGCCATTGTTCTAAAACTTATCAATAAGACTCTCGAAGAGGATGTTGGTACCTCGAAGGGGGTGGAGGTACATTGTTAATTATTTCATCGTTTATGGTCTTTATATTTTTGCATCGTTTATAAGTAAACAATATTGAACCATATAGGCACTCATTGTGCAAGATGTTGGCACCACATACTATAATGATGACGACTTATGGGAGCATGATTATGGGTTAGGCACACCCGAACAGCCGCTGAATGACGGCCCTGAGTAGCCGTATGCATGTATTCAATCGTCGGCTGTAAAAGAGATTATGCAGGATGAATACGAAACACTATCGCCAGCACCTCTTAGGTGTTCTAAGCGCCAAAAAGTAATGTCCATATGGTATAAGTCCCCATGGATACAAATGAAGAGGAAAGTTGTTACACGGAAACAACCAGCACCGTTGGACAATCTTTTAGAACCTATCGTACATAGTGTATATAAAGAACAGGATGGTTCGTTGTTGTTTGGTCACAATTATTTGAACTGTTTTGATACGATTGAGTTTTGGACTTGTTGCTACTCACAATCTCGGACCAACATAGTTGATCAAGCTATGTCATTCCCAGAACTGACCATACATCCCCAAGCTTACTTGTGATGTTCAACAATCGTAATACTTTTATTATGTTCTAGTATGACACTGTTTTATAGTAAGTATGTAGGTATGTGATTAGGTATACTTCTAGTTAAGTATTTTAGTACTTAAAAGTATAAACTCTTGGTCAGAGTATTTTAATCCCGCTATGTTTATAGTTTGTATATCTTTTATGGGTTGATATACTCGATTCGCTATAAACAATGCTCTGATACCAATCTGTCACCCCCCAAAACCGGAACGGCGGAAACGTTCGGGGGTGGAGGACGTCATGTACAGTATCATAACAATGCAAAGTAGTAAATGAGCAACAACATCATCCATTGCATTAATAGTATAATTTCATACAAGTGTGTTCTTTAATAGTAATAAGACACCAAAAATGAATAATCAAAACAAAAGACGAGTCTTGAACACGCTCCGTCTTCTCAAAATCTGGTCATCGGTACCTGTCTACTGGTGACCTGAGAATACAAGTTATTTTGAAAGCGTAGATCAGCATTTAAGCTGGTGAGTTCATAATTATTTAATGTCGATGTTTGAATAAATTTGAGGAAAATGTTTGTGAATGTTCAATGTAAATGTTTGTATATGTTTGAAAACTCCTAGAAAATCCTATATTTTCTACTAGTATAAAAAGTAGTCTTCTACCAAGACCCGACTGTTTTGTATGTTTGTTTCTCTGTAAAAGTAGAAGCTTTTCCCAAATATGACTATCGTTACCAAAATATAGTTTTATATTACCCTTTATGTGAGAAGATCACAATTTGAATATAATGGGAAAAATGTATGCGTACTGTAGTATTATTTGTATTAACTACTGAAGTAATAACTACCTTAAAACCAATGGTTTAATTAAGGCAAAATGTGATAAAGTTGTAACCATACTAAACCGACTATAACACGACGATATGAGACGTCGGAAGAAATGACATTTGGCACCCGTAGACTTGCAAGTCCCACTGTAGCGAACAGCAAGGTGTAGGATAGTCAATCCAATATAGATTTATACGCAAACTCACGCTCTCCCTCCAGGAGATTCTGGTTACAAAACGTGACATAACGAAATGGTCGATGTGTCATGAAGTAGTATCTCACATTATGTTATCTCAGAATCTTGTTATAGTATACTTGTTATAGTAATAGCATTCTATGTATAGTATCCTCTGTATAGTATCCTTTGTATAGTATTCTCTGTCTAGTATTCTCTGTTATAGTATTCTCTGTTATAGTATTTGTATATGATAGTATTCTCCTAAACTATACCTATTATAGTTTACTAGTAATTTATGTAGTTTAAATGAAGGAAGGTATGCCTTTGCTACCCAAAGGTACTGAACTGATTGATAGTACTTTTATATCTACATATGTATACATAATATATAATTGATATTTAAACGACTTTCAGACAAATAACAGATACTTTCAGGCCACATCCAAACAAGGAAAAGGAATTTAAGCGAGTTATCAGTCCTAAGTCCTTTAAATATTACTTATATAACTATACATATATAGACATGCATTTGACAATGTATAAGTTTTAAAAGAAGGTTTGTAAAACATTTGAAGAGTTTAATAATAAATATTGATGACTTGATGTCAATTTATAAAACGATTTAAAAGCAGTTTGATTGATAATACAGTTTGAAAGTATAAGAAATCCTTTGTTTGAAACACAATTTGAAGTATATGAAACCCTTTGTTTGAAACATATTTATAAATCACATGTGATTGATTATATAACTAACATGTTTTCTACTTGTATTCCCCCCCCCCCCCATAAAAGCATTTAAAATCATTTAAAAGATAGATTAAGGGGTATGAACTCACCTATAATGAGTGATACGGAAGTATGTTTGGAAACAGGATGTAGAGTGTCAGGTGAAACCTTGAGCACACACAAAGATCCTAATAAACATATAATGACATGTATGTGTATTGATTAGCGTATAAGCAACCAATTATAAGGGATAACACCCTACTTGACTAGGAAACTCTTAGATTGAAGGGATACAATCACATATGATTGCATAACTAGGGTATATGGCCACCCAATAGAGTTTACGATCTAAATGGCATGACCTAGGGTGTTTACGGTCCAAGTGGTTCACGGTCCAAGTGGTTCACGGTCTTATGACCTTACGGTCTAATGACCTTACGGTTATGGAGTTTACGGTCTAAGGAGATCCAACCGTAAACTCACATCCTTTTGTGCATATGATGATTTCCAAGCATTTCGAAGGATTCTAAGTTCCATTCTAGGCTTTAGGAGGGTTTAATGGTCATAATGCATCATTTATAAGGGTTTACGGTCTAAGGAGATGCATAGACCGTAAACACCTTTTGCTCTTGGACAAATGATGATTTCAAGGCCTTAATCAGGAATCCTAATCAGATAACAAGTATGGAAGATAGATACTTACAATTTGGAAGCTAAGAAGGGTGTTTTCAGCCCAAAACACTTAAGTGTTCTTGATGTTCTTGAGGATCTAGAAGATCTAGACTCAAAAGATGAATTTGTGGATGAATTCAAGAGTGAATCAAGAAGAAGAGATGTAATAACTCCAAATAAAGAAGGAATCACTTACATTATTGAAGTTTGGAAGCAAAAACCTCAAGATGCTTGGGAGAGAAATCGAGTTCTAGGCTTGGAATTGTAAAAGTGATTGAAAAATGACTAAGTATCATCTATAAAGGGAGTTTACGGTCACCTTGACCGTAAGCTCTAAGCTTACTAGTCGTAAACTCCTTTTGAGGAGGTTTACAGTCTGCTAAATAGTTTGGAATATAAACTGACACTTTCAAACACTGATTCCTTTGATGTACTAAGCTCAGAATGCTCAAACAGACTCTAAACAGTGCCAAAAGTTAGCAGAAACAAGTCTGACTTTGATTGAAGTGAATGGTTGTAGAAGATAGAAATTTCGGGTTGTCACATCATCCCCCCGTTAGAGAGAATTTTGTCCCGAAATTAGAATTTAAGCAATTAAGTTACAAATAACTATGCTAAAAGGTGAGGATATTTCAGTTTCATCTGATCCTCGTGCTCCCAAGTGAATTCAGGTCCTCGCTTGGCGTTCCAACGAACCTTCACTATCGGGATACGGCTTTGCTGCGTTTGCTTGACCTCTCGGTCCATGATCTCTACAGGTTCTTCCACGAATTTGAGGCTCTCGTTGATCTCGATTTCGTCGAGTGGGATAACAAGAGTCTCGTCGGACAGACACTTTTTCAAGTTCAAGATGTGGAAAGTAGAATGTACGTTACTGAGTTCACGCGGTAGATTGAGTTTGTAAGCTACAGGGTCGATTCTTGCGAGAATCTCGAAAGGCCCTACGTATCTTGGATTTAGCTTTCCACGCTTTTTGAAGCGTATCAAGCCCTTCCCGGGTGAGACTTTCAAAAGAGCGCGGTCTCCCACCTGGAATTCCAAAGGTTTCCTTCTCTTGTCAGCGTAGCTTTTCTGTCGGTCTCTAGAGGCTTTCAATCGTTCACGAATCTGAACGATTTTCTCTTTCGTTTCCCGAATGATCTTCGGACCTGTGAGAGTGCTGTCAGGAATTCGTCCTTTAGCTAACTGGGTGTCACCCACCTCAGCCCAGCACAGAGGGGATCTGCACTTCCGGCCATAGAGGGCCTCGAATGGAGCAGCCTTTATGCTCGTGTGATAACTATTGTTGTAGGAAAATTCGACAATGGGTAAATTAGTATCCCATTCCTTCCCAAAGTCGATCACACAGGCTCGCAACATATCTTCCAAGGTTTGGATAGTTCTCTCACTTTGTCCGTCGGTCTGAGGATGGTAGGCTGTACTATTGTCCAGCCTCGTTCCAAGGGAACTTTGTAGCGACTGCCAGAACCTCGAAGTGAATCTACTATCCCTATCGGAGATAATAGATATAGGAACACCATGCAGTCGTATGATCTCCCTAATATAAGTTCTCATGAGCTTCTCCATCTTGTCAGTCTCCTTGATTGGAAGAAAATGTGCGGATTTGGTCAATCTGTCGACGATGACCCAAATGGTATCAAGTCCACCCGTTGTCTTGGGCAACTTGGTTATGAAGTCCATTGTGATCCGCTCCCACTTCCATTCCGGTATCTCCAGTTGTTGAAGTAGACCTGATGGTTTCTGATATTCGAC
Organism: Lactuca virosa; assembly: GCF_052849685.1. Taxonomy (NCBI): domain Eukaryota; kingdom Viridiplantae; phylum Streptophyta; class Magnoliopsida; order Asterales; family Asteraceae; genus Lactuca; species Lactuca virosa. Next base: position 360,963,884 of record NC_136433.1, on the reverse strand, counting down.
CTTGACCTTTGCGCAATTAAGACATTTACTTACGAAGGTAGCAATCTCTGCTTTCATGTTAGGCCACCAGTATAACTTTTTAAGATCCAGATACATCTTATCTGAACCTAGGTGAACGGAATGTCGAGTGTTGTGCGCTTCGGTCATGACCAAGTCTCTGAAGCCAACGTGTTTCGGTGTCCAGATCCGGTCCATAAGATATAAGGCTCCGCCACCCTTGACTTCCAAGTTCTTATCCATCCCTCTTAGGGATTCACCCGCCACGTTTTCGGGTTTCAAGGCTTTGAGTTGAGCCTCTTTAATTTGTGTGGACAAGGGTGAATGGATAGTTATAGTCAGAGATTTGACTCTCCGACCAGAGTATTCTTTCCGACTCAGGGCGTCAGCTACTACATTGGCCTTGCCGGGGTGATAACGAATTTTGCATTCGTAGTCATTGAGTAGCTCGACCCACCGTCGTTGTCTCATGTTGAGCTCCTTCTGATCGAATATGTGTTGAACGCTCTTGTGGTCTGTGAAGATAGTGCTCTTTGTACCATACAGGTAGTGTCTCCAGATCTTCAGAGCAAATACCACTGCTCCTAACTCAAGATCGTGTGTTGTATAGTTGACTTCGTGTGTCTTAAGCTGACGGGAGGCATAGGCAATAACCTTTCCTCTTTGCATAAGAACACAACCAAGCCCTTGGTTGGATGCATCGCAATACACCCGAAATCTTCTATCCCTTCTGGGAGGGATAATATCGGTGCGGTGCACAAGGCTTGTTTCAGTGATTGAAACGCCTTCTCGTGTTTCTCTTCCCAGTCAAAGGCCATGCCTTTCTGGGTCAGTGTAGTAAGCGGCTTAGCGATGCTAGATAAGTTCTGTATGAACCTGCGATAGTAGCCAGCGAGACCTAGAAATTGTCGAATTTCCGTAGGTGTCTTCGGTGCTGACCAGTTCTCAATGGCCTTGATTTTGGAAGGGTCCACGTGAATTCCCTTTTTGCTAACAATGTGGCCCAAGAATTCGACTCTTCGAATCCAAAACTCGCACTTAGAGAACTTCGCATAGAGCTTCTCCAATCGTAATGTTTCCAAGACTCTTCGTAGGTGTTGACTATGCTCCTCCTTACTTCGGGAGTAGATAAGTATGTCATCGATGAAGACGATAACAAACTGATCCAAGTATGGACGGCACACCCTATTCATTAAATCCATGAATACAGCTGGTGTGTTGGTTAATCTGAACGGCATCACTACAAACTCGTAGTGTCCATAACGAATTCGGAAGGCTGTCTTGGGGACATCCTCCTCTAGCACTCGTAACTGGTGATACCCGGATCTCAGATCTATCTTCGAGAAGTAGTTCGCTCCTTGAAGTTGATCAAATAAGTCGTCAATGCGGGATAGGGGATAACGATTTTTGACGGTAAGTTTGTTCAACTCTCTGTAGTCGATGCACATACGAAACAATCCGTCTTTCTTCTTCACGAACAAGACCGGTGCTCCCCATGGCGAGAAGCTTGGCCTAATGAATCCCTTCCTGAGAAGTTTGTTAAGCTGGCTGGAAAGTTCCTACATCTCTGCTGGTGCCAAAAGATAAGGCGATTTGGCTACTGGGGTAGCCCCTGGAACTAAGTCGATTCGGAATTCGACTTGACGTTGTGGTGGTAATCCCGGTAGTTCTTCTGGAAAGATGTCGGGAAAGTCGCATACTTCGGGGATATTCTGAATGTCTTTCACTTCTAGGCTCGTATCAATGATGTGTGCAAGGAATGCGTGATATTCCTTTCGCAAGCACTTCTGAGCTTGAATACACGAAATGATTCGAAGGTTCGTACTTGATTTGTCGCCGTAGATAACTAGAGTTTCGTTGTTAGGGAGGTTAAGACAAACTGCTTTATCAAAGCACATAATGTCGGCACGAATATGACTTAACCAATCCATGCCGATTATGACGTCGAAACTTTTAATTGAGACCGGCATGAGGTCGATTTGGAAAGAATGACCATCTAGGGTTAAAGTACAACCTATGTATATGCAGTTAGTACTTTCTGTTTTCCCGTTTGCCATTTCTATAGTGAATGATTCTTCTAGTGCACGTGGTTTTTGTTTAAGTAAATGAGCAAATTTTTGGTTCACGAAACTCCTCTCCGCTCCACTATCGAATAGTATGCATGCATATGAATTATCGAGGAGAAACGTACCAGTAACCACCGTAGGATCAACTACGGCTTCCTCGTGGCCTATCGCCAGGATTCTTCCCACTCCGCCAGCATTTCCTGCCTTCGGGCAGTCTCTCTTGAAATGACCAACCTCGCCACAACCATAGCAATCCTGGCCCACAACAATGTCGGGGGTTTGGTTTATTGGCCTCGCCGGAGCCTTGCAGAATCGGGCAGTGTGCCCTTTCCTGTTGCAGTTAGCGCACTGCATTTCCCGGCAGGCACCATTATGATGGAAAGTGCATTTGTTGCACTTTGGCAAATTTCCAGTATACTGCTTCCTCGGCGCAGTAGCAGCAGGTGCTATCGCAGCATGAACAGCTACAACCTGCTGCTTTTTGGCAGCTTTCTGCTTCTTCTTGTCATCCCAGAATTTCCGCTTGTTGTCGGCGGCTTTGGAGGGTTTTGAGATGGCTAGGGTTGTCGTTGTTGACGGGGTAGGGACTTCGTGATCAATGAGTCGTTGTGCCAATCGCTTGGCACTATCGAATGTAGTGGGGGTTTGAAGCTAAGACATTCCCCTGAAATGGAGGCACCAGCCCCCAAATGTACCTCTCTATCTTCTTCCCCTCGGTGGGAACCATATTGGGACATAGTGCCACCAGATCGCTAAATCTGGCAGTGTATGCCACTATGTTGGAGCCCTTCATGGTTAGGCCCCAGAGTTCTTGTTCCAGTTTTTGAACCTCGCCCCGAGGGCAGTACTCTTCAATCATCAGCCCTTTAAGAGCTTCCCAGCCCATAGCATTTTCCACTACTAACGTTAGTGACTTGACATGGCTATTCCACCACGTCAGGGCTCTATCACTGAAGGTGCATGCAGCAAATTTAACTTTGCTTCCTTCAGTACAAGAACAGATCTCGAAGATCGATTCCGTCTTTTCGAACCATTGCGACAGAGCAATGATTCCACTGATCCCGTTGAAGATTCAAGGTTTACAGTTGGTGAAGTCTTTATAAGAGCACTCTCGCGAGCGCACCATGACATCACCTTGTGTGGAATGAACGATTGTTCCACCTCCACCAGTACCCTGGTTGTTTTGGTATTGTGCCATGGCTGTAGCAACAGCCGCAGCTACCGCAGCATTAAGAGCTGCTGTAACAAATTGTGGAGGAGGTGGTGGTTGAGTTGGAGTAATCGGAGGATTACGCCTTGTTGACTTACGAGGAGGCATATTTCAACTATAAGTTTAAAAGATGAATACAATGATAAGAATTCAATAGTGAAGTTAATGTATGAGTCCCATGAACTAAATTGCCATAGTTCATCAACTAGATAAGAGTGTGAGTTCTATAGAGTTCTAGAATTTCAAGAATGAAAGTATTTGAACAAAGATTTCTACAAAGGATTAGCTGACTGCCAATATCATTGATATTAAGGATGTAATAAGTTTGGGGAAAAATTGACCTAAGAGTAGATCTTACATCATATCAGAAGTAGTAAAATTTTTGACAGCTTAGAAGTCTAGTTAAAGTATTTGAATGACAGGAATATTTTACAGAAAAGTGCTTCATAGAGCACCGATACGAAAGGCTATTCCTTAAACCAAAAGAAAAGATGAGTCAGTCATCTTCTACTGGCGACGAGTATTCCTCGGGCGAACCCTCAGATCTGCCAGTTGACGTACTACGTCTTGAAGATGTCGCTCATGAGCTCTCTGACGTACACGAAGTTCTATGACTTCCGCTCGGGATGCAGCTAGTTGTTGCTGCAGAGCCTCATTGGTTCTCCTAGTCCTTTTCATGGCTTCTTCGAGTTGGCGAATGCGGACCGTGTTAACGCCAGAGTTAGCGTCAATTTCCATGACTCGGTCGATGGCTGCTCTACCTTGCTCATTATTCCGAGCAATCCTGCGGACCATAATGGGCAGGACTCGGTCAGCTGAGCCTCCTTCGCTGAGATTGTAAAAGCTTCGATCTCCATTGAAGGGTAATGGTTGACCCTGTTCATCACTCCAACGATTCAAGTTTGTCGCCCACAAGGGTGTGGGACCTAGAAATACAGGTCGGGGGTTGAGATTTGGGTTTTGAACTTCCTGAGGTAGGTTGTTGACTTCTGGTTCGGAGTCAGAACCATCTGAAAGCCTTCTGCGAGGTGATCATCCAAAGGGATTGGATGATCATCTTCTGGCTCTTCATCAAGCCATCCAGCATTGCCTTGATTAAGGTAGTACGGGTCTCCGGGGATATGGAATCCAACCATGTTATCTACGCGAGAAGTAGGGGTAAAAGAAATAGTTAATAGACGTACTAACTAATATAAATATAAGATGATCCTTACTAGTTACTCCAACATTTGCGTAGTGCATACCAGTCATATGTAACCAAAACAGGATAGAACTTCGAATAAGTGATCCTAACTCTAAGTCCACAACCAAACAAGGAACAGGAAGTAAGGCAAAGATCACGGATTCTAAGTCTATGACACCCTAGTTACATATAATCGTAGTGTATCCACTCAGCAACTATTGACATACTAACAAGACCTGTTTAGTTCTCAAATAAGTAATGATAGTAACATAAAATACTCCTATAGTATTTAAGGTTTATCTTCTGTTCTAATGTTCTCATTGTAGTAGTGTTGGTAAGTTTTTAGACTTGTTGCAACATCACAAACATCCTTGGGCATATGCTACTCACCTCTCGGACCAACATAGTTGATCAGGCTATGTCATTCCCAGAATTGACCATACATCCCCAAGCTTACTTGTGATGTTCAACAATCGTAATACTTTTGTTATGTTCTAGTATGACACTGTTCTATAGTAAGTATGTAGGTATGTGATTAGGTATACTTCTAGTTAAGTATTTTAGTACTTAAAAGTATAAACTTTTGGTCAGAGTATTTTAATCCCGCTATGTTTATAGTTTGTATATCTTTTATGGGTTGATATACTCGATTCGCTATAAACAATGCTCTGATACCAATCTGTCACACCCCAAAACCGGAACGGCGGAAACGTTCGGGGGTGGAGGACGTCATGTACAGTATCATAACAATGCAAAGTAGTAAATGAGCAACAACATCATCCATTGCATTAATAGTATAATTTCATACAAGTGTGTTCTTTAATAGTAATAAGACACCAAAAATGAATAATTAAAATAAAAGACGAGTCTTGAACACGCTCCGTCTTCTCAAAATCTGGTCATCGGTACCTGTCTACTGGTGACCTGAGAATACAAGTTATTTTGAAAGCGTAGATCAACATTTAAGCTGGTGAGTTCATAATTATTTAATGTCGATGTTTGAATAAATTTGAGGAAAATGTTTGTGAATGTTCAATGTAAATGTTTGTATATGTTTGAAAACTCCTAGAAAATCCTATATTTTCTACTAGTATAAAAAGTAGTCTTCTACCAAGACCCGACTTTTTTGTATGTTTGTTTCTCTGTAAAAGTAGAAGCTTTTCCCAAATATGACTATCGTTACCAAAATATAGTTTTATATTACCCTTTATGTGAGAAGATCACAATTTGAATATAATGGGAAAAATGTATGCGTACTGCAGTATTATTTGTATTAACTAATGAAGTAATAACTACCTTAAAACCAATGGTTTAATTAAGGCAAAATGTGATAAAGTTGTAACCATACTAAACCGACTATAACACGACGATGAGAGACGTCGGAAGAAATGACATTTGGCACCCGTAGACTTGCAAGTCCCACTGTAGCAAACAACAAGGTGTAGGATAGTCAATCCAGTATAGATCTATACGCAAACTCACACTCTCCCTCCAGGAGATTCTGGTTACAAAACGTGACATAACGAAATGGTCGATGTGTCATGAAGTAGTATCTCACATTCTCTTATCTCAGAATCTTGTTATGGTATACTTGTTATAGTAATAGCATTCTATGTATAGTATCCTCTGTATAGTATCCTTTGTATAGTATTCTCTGTCTAGTATTCTCTGTTATAGTATTCTCTGTTATAGTATTTGTATATGATAGTATTCTCCTAAACTATACCTATTATAGTTTACTAGTAATTTCTGTAGTTTAAATGAAGGAAGGTATGCCTTTGCTACCCAAAGGTACTGAACTGATTGATAGTACTTTTATATCTACATACGTATACATAATATATAATTGATATTTAAACGACTTCCGGACAAATAACAGATACTTTCAGGCCACATCCAAACAAGGAAAAGGAATTTAAGCGAGTTATCAGTCCTAAGTCCTTTAAATATTACTTATATAACTATACATATATAGACATGCATTTGACAATGTATAAGTTTTAAAAGAAGGTTTGTAAAACATTTGAAGAGTTTAATAATAAATATTGATGACTTGATGTCAATTTATAAAACGATTTAAAAGCAGTTTGATTGATAATACAGTTTGAAAGTATAAGAAATCCTTTGTTTGAAACACAGTTTGAAGTATATGAAACCCTTTGTTTGAAACATATTTATAAATCACATGTGATTGATTATATAACTAACATGTTTTCTACTTGTATTCCCCCCCCCCCCCCCATAAAAGCATTTAAATCATTTAAAAGATAGATTAAGGGGTATGAAGTCACCTGTAATGAGTGATACGGAAGTATGTTTGGAAACAGGATGTAGAGTGTCAGGTGAAACCTTGAGCACACACAAAGATCCTAATAAACATATAATGACATGTATGTGTATTTGATTAGCGTATAAGCAACCAATTATAAGGGATAACACCCTACTTGACTAGGAAACTCTTAAATTGAAGGGATACAATCACATATGATTGCATAACTAGGGTATATGGCCACCCAATAGAGTTTACGGTCCAAATGGCATGACCTAGGGTGTTTACGGTCCAAGTGGTTCACGGTCTTATGACCTTACGGTCTAATGACCTTACGGTTATGGAGTTTACGGTCTAAGGAGATCCAACCGTAAACTCACATCCTTTTGTGCATAGGATGATTTCCAAGCATTTCGAAGGGTTCTAAGTTCCATTCTAGGCTTTAGGAGGGTTTAATGGTCATAATGCATCATTTATAAGGGTTTACGGTCTAAGAAGATGCATAGACCGTAAACACCTTTTGCTCTTGGACAAATGATGATTTCAAGGCCTTAATCAAGAATCCTAATCAGATAACAAGTAGGGAAGATAGATACTTACAATTTGGAAGCAAAGAAGGGTGTTTTCGGCCCAAAACACTTAAGTGTTCTTGATGTTCTTGAGGATCTAGAAGATCTAGACTCAAAAGATGAATTTGTGGATGAATTCAAGAGTGAATCAAGAAGAAGAGATGTAATAACTCCAAATAAAGAAGGAATCACTTATATTATTGAAGTTTGGAAGCAAAAACCTCAAGATCCTTGGGAGAGAAATCGAGTTCTAGGCTTGGAATTGTAAAAGTGATTGAAAAATGACTAAGTATCATCTATAAAGGGAGTTTACGGTCACCTTGACCGTAAGCTCTTAGCTTACTGGCCGTAAACTCCTTTTGAGGAGGTTTACAGTCTGCTAAATAGTTTGGAATATAAACTGACACTTCCAAACACTGATTCCTTTGATGTACTAAGCTCAGAATGCTCAAACAGACTCTAAACAGTGCTAAAAGTTAGCAGAAACAAGTCTGAATTTGATTGAAGTGAATGGTTGTACAAGATAGAAATTTCGGGTTGTCACAATGTAATGGCCCATGACTCTAAACCCCATCCATACCCGAGTTAAAGGAGTCAACAAGCCATCAACAATTATCCACGTTGTGGTCCTTCTTGGCCAAGACATGGGCATAAGATGAAAAAAACAGTCGAATGGTCCTTACTCGCCACACCGTGACGGCCTAGTGCCATGTTGTGGGGAGCAGTCTGTTTAGCTTAATCGAGTTAAGCTACTTTTAATTAAAAACCAAAGGCTCAAAAACCCAGATCTACTCCTTCTCAACGCCTTAATGGATAAAGTTTCCAACTTTATCCATTAATATACTTCAATTAGACAAGATCTCTAACCAAAGGTCTAATAAAGGCAAAAATCATGACATGGTTAACCGTTAATCACTTCTCCTCAAAGTTCTTAGCTTAACCAACTCCAGAAGGGTTTATAATACCAGATCTAGCATAAAGTTTAGTGCTTTATAGACATGCATATATGTCCAATGCATGTATGGATTCCATTTTAGGTCAAAATGATCAAAAAGGTGACCAAAACTAATGCATGGCTAAAAATCTCGACTAAAGTCTAGATCTACAAGATATATTTCTCATGGGACTCAGTGAAAAAAATAGAAACAAAGGTCTTGGACGATAGTGAAAAAAATAGAAACAAAAATGATTAAGAAAAAATTATATAAATAGGAGTTACATACTATAGTTTTTTAATATAAACCACTACTACGAATGAAAAGAAAAGAGTTACTTAATATGCCCGTTAATCGGCAGTTAAAAGAGCTATTAATGACAAAAACTGAAATAAATGGGATAAATTGGCTTATATTATGTCCAACAAAGGTCTTGGACGATAGTGAAAAAAATAGAAACAAAAATGATTAAGAAAAAATTATATAAATAGGAGTTACATACTATAGTTTTTTAATATAAACCACTACTACGAATGAAAAGAAAAGAGTTACTTAATATGCCCGTTAATCGGCAGTTAAAAGAGCTATTAATGACAAAAGCTGAAATAAATGGGATAAATTGTAACTGAAATAAATAAAGTACTTGTAATTACAATAAATAGAGTACTTAATTCAATGAAATTTTAGTTGTGAGCTTCAATTTTAGTCATAGTATAACCTCATTACTTTTCTTTATAATAATTGAAATTTTAAAAGGTTGAGAGGGGCTTATGTAACATCCTATTTATTAAATAAATAAATAGATAAAATAAATGAAAAAAATAGTAGCCCTAAATGCGGAATAATTTAGCAAGGCGTTGGTTTTTGGGATTTAAAAGTCATCATTGAGAGTTAGGGGAGCCAAATGTTACAATTTGGATTATTCGGGGGTTAAAATATAATTCCCGGATTAGTTTGTAAATAATTTTGGAGGTGGAGGGTGGTTTGGTAAATTCTGGATTTAAATTGAAATAAAATCTTGAAGAGGTGGGTTGAATGGTAAATATTGGATTAAAGTTGAAAATATTTTATGGAGGCAGGGACGAAAGGGTAAGTTTTGGGCTTAGGTTGAAAAGAATGTGATGGGAGGGACTGAAATCGGATTATCGCCAAAGATCTCATGTGACCGGGTATAAAACCCGCACCTTCTCCAAACCCTAACCCTAGGGTAGTCAGCCGCCATCAACGGGAGTCCTCCGGCCGCCACCTTGTTGTAACCGGTCACCACTCAACCACCGGCAGTCTAGCCATCGGACGTCACCACAACGTGGCTGCCGGACGTCCTGGATCGTCGAATAAACCGCCGAGACTGAAACTTGAAGCTGTAATGGCGTCCGCAGCCACCACTCCTCCGTCGTCTCCTTCCTCTGCCCTCTATTGTCATCTACAGGCGAACTACGCTCGTCACCGGTGCTACTCCAGCCGCCCATTGCTACCTTCTGTCCATTAGACGTTGTAGTGGAGTTGCTGCCATCGCAAACTGCCGCTGTTGCCCGTCATCTCGCGCCACCTCCGCCCTAGCGACTGTTCCCTTCCGTTGCCGACCTCCGACCACTGCACGCCACCACGTGGGTGGTTTGTTCAAGTTAGTGTGTGATGTTGTTGCTGATTATGTTTGTTGTGTATGCGTGATAGCTTAGCCAGAGATCGAGAGAAAAACCCACCATGGCAGCCGACCATGGTGGTTGTTCCCTGAAACCGCTTTCTGCCACCACAAGCCATCGTGAGGTGGTGGCTGTGTGAGTGAATCCTTGGATGAGTGTGTTTTTGGAGTTGTTTGCGCAATATATGACCGGAAAACCCACCACCACCACCACCGTGAGGTGGTGGCTGCCACCTCCAACCACCACCTGCCACCAAAAGGGTGGTTGGGTGTGTGTGTATGTGTTATTTGTGTGTGTGCGTTCATTTGGATATTTCATTGTAATATCGTATTTTGTTTGGTATGATTAAGGAAATCTGTCACCACCACCGTGAGGTGGTGGCCGCCGCCGTGAGCCGCCATTGACCACCCCTACCCGAGGTGGTAGTGGGTGGTACCCGAATTAATTAACAGTTAGTTGACCTAAAACTTAACAAATGAAGTAATTGGGATATGGTTGGATTGGAAACCCTAATTAGGGTTTAGAAAACCCTAATTTGGTATATGTTAATTTGGAATTGTCGGGACCCGCAAAGTTTGGACCATTGGACTGGAATCATGAATTAATCCCGACCACGTTGTTATTTGACCTGGTAGATAGATGGACTTAATGGATTAAGTCCTTAATGGGTTAAGTTAGAAACACTTAACCCTAATCGTCATTTTATGTGAAAACCCTAATTTTACTTGGGCCTTAAGTTAGGCCTTTCTATTGGGCTTCAGTGATTGGGCTATTGATAGGCCATCCAAGAACAATCATATGGACTAGAATATTTAGATGGGCTTTAGGGTAAAGCCCATATGAAGGGTTGGGCCCAATTTGGAAAATTGGGCCATAGATGGGCCTTGATGATTATGAGATATTGGGCCATTAGAATGTCAAATGTTTGGACTGGAATAAATGGTTGGGCCTTAGGGTAAGACCATGTAAATGTTTGGGCCCAATTTGGAAAATTGGGCCATATGTTGGGCTTTGGTTCATTATTAGACTTTTGGGCCTTTGGATTGGGCCTTGGGCTTGAATCAAGCTAAGTTGGGGGTAAAGTAGTCTTTTACCCCAAGCATGGACTTATGGTTATGTGTTGAAACCCAATTATTAATTGGGTGTTATTTTGATATTGACAGATCGGGAATCTGTCATCCAGCAACTAGGGTTTTGTCTGTTGGACTTCAGCAGTGTGAGGTGAGTCTTCTCCTATAGGAACGGGTCTAAGGCACCAAGGCCGGCCCGTTTATGTATATTAGTATGTTCCAGACTAAGGTCTGATGCCGGGCGGGGCCCGATGTAGGTTTATATGTTTTTTCGGGTTGCGACTCGATGCGGGGGCGGTACCCGATGAATGTTTGTATGCATGATGTCTTTGTGATTCTTGCATGTGGTTGTATTTGTATATGTTCCGAATTTCGGTCCGATGCCGGGGAAAGCCCGAGGAATGTTTGTATGCTCCCGGATTTCGGTCCGATGTCGGGCGGGGCCCGAGGAATGTTTATATCTGTTTATGTTATGTGATTGTTATATGTATGTGTTGATATGTTTGTATGTATACCGAGATTTGATCGATGTCGGGCGGGGCCCAATCAGGGCCGTCCCAAACATATTATGGGCCCGGGGCTAAAATAGAAAATGGGCCTTTAAAAAAAATATGAATTAAACTTAAATAGTATATTGCAAAAAAAATTAATGAATATTAATATCATTGTTAATTTATTACTAGATTTGTTTTAAATGGGATTTATTGAGAGTTCATGAATTAGATGATGTACTTCACAAGCTACAGGGGTCGAACGGATCCATCAAAAACTTAAAAAGCATGTAAATCAACTGGGCTATCACCCATTTTACATTGAAAAGAGATAATATTAAATATAAAGAATCTTTCAATGTAAGTTAAAAAGTAGAACAAGGAAGAACCGAACACGGATCCTTTTTGATTGAAATTTTTTACGCGGGCAAACCTTTACCAACTCAGCTGCACTACCGATTACTTTTAAAGGAAATATTCCTTATATATCTACATAAAAAAAATCGAAATTGGGGCCCCAAACTATATTTGGTCCCTGGGCCGTCGCCCAGGTTGCCCACCCTCACGGGTCGGGCCTGACCCGATGCCAGACAAGCCGATGTCGGGTAGGGGCCGATGTAGTGGGTGAGGCCTAAGTTATGTGATTAGATGATTATGTGATTATGCTTATGTTATGTGTATTATTAGATATGCTCATATGTATGCCGAGATGTGCTCGATGGCGGGCGAGGCCCAATGCCGAATATGGTTCGATGTCGGGATATGTTTATGTGATACATGTATGATATGTGGTAGTTTGGAGAGCCTCACTAAGCTTCGTGCTTACGGTTTTCAGTTTTGGTTTCAGGTATTTCCATTAGCAAGGGAAAGAGCTTCGGATGACTGCATGACACACACCACAGTTCTTAGCCTGGGATGTTTAGGCTCTGATATTTGAACATGTGATTTGCTACAGTATTCTGATATGGTGTTTTGAGATACACGACTTATGATTTTTATTATGATGTTTAATGAATTATGGTTTTCTTAAATGATTTAAAACGAAATTTTTGGAGCGTATTTTTGGGATGTTTCAGCTTCGCATCATAAAAAACCGATATGGGCTTCAAATTAGTGATAGGCTCATTATTTATTTATAATATAGTTTGAAGTTTAAAGGAATTGAAGGGGAAAAGCATCTGACAGCCCCCTACTAGCTCCGCCCATGCTCAAGAGAGTCATAAAGTTGCAACCTTTATCTCATCAAACCAACCAAACAATGCTTATAGACCAAAATAAGTTAATAAAGCTAGATCTAGAACCAAAGAATCATAAAAATGGAAACTTGAGGACTTACAAATGGTCCAGAGAGTGATTCCAATGATGCAAAGGGGTTGTTGCTTGATCTTTGGGCTAGCACATTCTTCTCCTTCCTTCAAAATGCAACCAAACACCACAAAAAGCTCAATATCACACAAGGGAGGCTAGGGTTACGATTTCTGGTCTTGAGAGGGTGATGGAGGCTGAAAGATCACAAAACCCTAGCCATAATGTCCTTTATATAGGGCCCAAAGCCCAGGGATTAGGGTTTCTCCAATATCGGCTGCCACGCCGTGGCGAGTCATTTAAACCCGTGGTCAAGAAAATAACGCCACACCGTGGTAAATCCCCACCACGCCGTGGTAGTCCAAGAATAAATTTATGAAATTTTTAAATGATTTGACTCATACCTGAAACGAGTGTTATAACTCTCCCCACTTGAATCAGACTTCATACTCGAAGTCCGCCGCCAAAAATAACTCAGAGTAATGCTCCCTCATCTCCTCCTCGGGCTCCCATGTCCACAATGAACCCTTACGGTGCTTCCATTACACCTTCACCAAGCTCACAACCTGGCTACACAAAGTCTTCGTATTCCTGTCGAGGATGGCAATTGGTCCCTCTAAACAATTCAGACGCTCGTCCACCTGAATGTCCTCCAAGGGAACCACTGCGGAATCATCAACCAAACACTTCTGCAGTTGAGAGACGTGAAAAGTACCATGGATCTGACTCAGTTCCTCGAGTAGATCCAAACGATACGCAACCTTGCCTACCTGGGCAACCACCCTGAAAGGTCTAATATACATGGGGCCCAACTTGCCCCTCTTCCTGAATCGAATGACACATTTCCAAGGTGACACCTTTAAGAGTACCATATTCTTGACCTGAAACTCCAAATCTGACCGTCGCCTATCATCATAACGTTTCTGTCAGCTCTGCGCGGCCTACAACCTCCCGTGTACACCTGTTAGATCAACTTGGTAGTCCGGAGCATCACATTTAGGATTTTTTTCAAGTGTTTTATTTTGCTATTTAATTGTATCTGTTCATTGCTTTCTTACTAATGAACCGAATCGGCAAAAAGTTAATTAGTAGGCAAAATCATGTGGGTTTAGCAGTTATGGGATATAAGTATTTTGAAAAGATTATGTAGGCATGAGGCTTTTGTAAGCAAACAAAGCATGAAACCAATAAGAATTAGGTCAAACATAAAGAAAAAAGGAAATGGAAAAACTTACCAAGTGAACAACGATACTCAAAATTGGAGAGAGATGAATCGGCAATGAAGTTTCATGTCCATACCTTGCTGGTGGTGACCATGGATAGGGTGAATGCGATGGGAAAAAGTCCTATACTTGGTGAACGAACAAGAATATATATATTTTTTTCTGACAATATTAAATAAATGGTCCTGTGGTTTTTCAATTCACATGTTTCATTCCTAATTTTGTTTTTCAATACATGTTACCAAAAGAAATAGGGATGAAACATAAAAATCTGAAAAATACAGGGACCGTTTATATAATTTTGTCAAAAGAAAAAAGAAAAAAAACTTATCTATCATCTTCTTTGACCAGTATAAGAGGGTGTTTGAGATTTCATCTAAAATCTCATTTTTAACTTATTGACTTTTTGAAAAGTCAATGACTTAAAAAAAGTGTTTGGATATTTAATAAGGACTTTTAAAATAACTTTTGGTTTAGCCTTTGAAAATGAGTTTTGAAGAAGTTATAATTTGTGACTTTTTGGAATGACTTATGACTTATTAGAATAAAAAACAAGCAAAAATCAATAAGTTAGCCAAACATTTTTTAACTTACCGACTTAACTTTTGTTTTAGCTTATTGACTTTTGTTTTAGCTAAACCAAATACTTTTTTAAAATCTCCTTTTTCCCTCGTTGATAAGCCTTCTACATAATTCAAAATGAAATCCAAACATCTTCCCAACGCGTTCACCTATCCATGGTCACCACCAGCGAGGTATGGACATGAAACTCCATTGCCGATTCATCTCTCTCCTTCTCAATTTCGAGTCATCTTTGTTCACTTGGTAAGTTTTCCCCTTTCCTTTTTTTCTGCTTGACCTAATTCTCATTGGTTCATGAGATTGTTCTATTTTGTCTACAAAACGCACAAATTGGGCGCTGTAAGATAGTACAGATATAAATTTAGCGTTGCCGAAAATGATGCACATACGCTTTTATGTTTTTTGTGTGCAAAATCCGTTATTAACTGTGTAAGGGAGGATATGCTTCCGAAGTCAGTTATTTCCCTTGCTTCACAGTAGACGACCCTTTTGTACTTACATTAGTGGTTGTATCGTGTTGTATCGACTAATATCTTATTTTGATCAGTGCATCGACCACAGAGTCTATGTTGTTGCAGCAATACAAGTACATGAAATGTCCCTCTATTTGCTCTTGCATTGCAGAAAACTGGAAAACAGAAAACATTTCTTGTAATCTGATGAGCTTCCATGTGCTCACATAATCTTTTTAAAAGACTTTTTATCCCATAGTTGCTAAAACCCACATGACTTTTTCTTCTACTTACTGTTGGAAAAGTAAAATTTTAGCAATGAACAGAGGGAAAACATAGAGATGCTCTGATACATTCGAGAGGAAAGGACTCTCCAAGAAGAACAATCTTAAATTCTTAATAATTCTTAGCTGCCTTCTTCCTAAAACATAAGGTCTGTTTATACTACCACTAGAGACAAGACAAAAGGGAATAACAACCAACATAATCAGGTGTTTGTTAATTCAGTCCATTTTCCCTTTTGAAGTTTCAGATTTCTCCCTTTCTGGATTCCTGTATGCCGAATCACGCCATTGTTGTTTCTTGTACAAGTACAACAAACTCTTCTATATGCCAACCGTCTATCGCTTTCTACACTCTACAAAGCTTATTTTGAGCCTGGTTTTTTTTGTAAGCTCAAAAAATGGCATGGTATAGAAGGTGGTCAAAACTAGGTTTTGATGCAATTTCTAGTTACTTCACCTCCAAATTAACAGCTCCCAAAAACACAATCCGAAACGCACATAGTAATCAATTGAGTAAGCTTACTTGTAGTGCATATTACCCTCTTAGGGTTTCGAAAATTTCTCTGTTTCCACCTGTACGTGTTGATAGAAGCTTAAACTCTGGATTATATGCAACTGGTAATAGATATTACTATGTCGATTCACGACAAGTTAGGCATTTCGGATACAGAAGAAGATGGTCTGATAACCCCAAGAACGTTTTGATAGCTGTGTTAGTGGGATCTGGAATTGGGATAACTGTATATTTTGGGAATGTTGAGACGATACCTTACACAAAACGGAGGCATCTTGTTTTGTTGTCGAAAAATTTGGAGAGAATGATTGGTGAGTCTCAGTTTAAGAACATCAAGGCTGGGTTCAAAGGAAAAATTCACCCAGAAAGCATTAGGGTGAGATTAATTTCAAAGGACATAATCGAAGCATTGCAAAGAGGATTGAAGAAAGAGCAAGTATGGACTGCTTTCAATTATGCTTCTCAGAGTGGAGCTGCATCGGAGACTTTAATGGCGATGACAGAGGAGACTGGTGCAAAAGATGATATGTGGGTGGATCAAAGTCGGAAGAAGGGGAAAGAAAAGGGGGAAAAATCGGCTACTGGTCATTTGGAGGGGTTAAATTGGGAAGTTTTGGTAGTGAATGACCACGTTGTAAATGCTTTTTGTTTGCCTGGTGGAAAGATTGTTGTGTTTACAGGGTTATTAGAGCACTTTAGAACTGATGAAGAGATTGCCACCATCATTGGACATGAGGTATGCTTTTATTCACCTTTTCATATCAATTAAATTCCTTTACATATGTATATGACTATTTTTGTATTAAGAACTAGTATGACTATTTATGTGTACTTTGTAATGATCATCATTTTTGTTTAATATTTGTTAAGAAATGACTTGATAGGATGATAAGAAATGAATAATGAGGCGGGAAGTAGTTAAAAGGATTAGTTGAATGCTACTTTTTGTATATAACACTTTTATTTATCAATCACAATTCACACCTAAGAAAAAAAAAGATGGATTTCATGATAATTTCCCCATATTTCTTTTCTCAACAAGATCTTGATCTAGGTTACTCACTTGACCATTAAATTGATGGTTTTGTCGCTCAAAGGGTTGTTTAGACAATTAGTTAATGGTGAAAAATGTGTTTTGTCTTTTTGCTAAACATTAATATGGCTGTAGGTTGCACATGCTGTAGCAAGACATGCAGCTGAACAGATTACAAAGAACCTCTGGTTCACAATCGGACAGCTAATTTTGTATCAATTTGTCATGCCAGATCTTGTAAACACCATGTCAAATCTTTTGCTGGTGTTGCAACTAAATGTATAAAATCCTTAAAGACATGAGTTCTAGCATGCAACAATAGTTTTATTTAAATGTAATTAATATATAATATGAAAATTTAGACAGAACATTATAGAACTTGTCTTCTATTGAGCTGTTCACATCAGCCTTGAGGCCTAAGACACTTAATTGTGATGTGGGGACTAATAAAGGACATATAATTAGATTTTGGACATAAATTTCCATTGACTTACAAGTCTTCCAATATTGTCGCTTTGTCTTTTATTGTTTTAGAACTAAATTACATTTTTTTGTCCTTGTCTTTAGATGTTCTTTTTGGATCAAGTCCAATAGGATTTTTTTTTGCAATTTCGGTCCTTCTTAAAGTGTTTTATAACGCTTTTGGTCCCCGGATCATCAACTTTAACAACGCATCTGTTAAAATTTTAAAATGACCAATTTGCCCTTACTTACTACTTTTGAATTTGTTATTAAATCTTCTTTAACGTCTTACCACCACCACCACTACTACCTTCATCATCCCTAACTTAAAACAAGGAATATAATTACTGTGTACCAAAAACATACAAAAGCGTCACACAGAAAGATTAAAAAATCATCTATTCCGAATATTTTACTATATGTAATTTTTTACCGTTTTGATCCTATGGTATTTTAGTTTTTACCATTTGCGTCCAAAATGAAAGGGCAAATTGTCATTGTAAAAAAATGTAATAGATTTTCTATTAAAGTTGACGCTCAGGGACCAATGCGTCATTTGACCCTCTAATAAGGACTGGAATTGCTAAATGATTTTATTTTGGACCTCATCCCAAAAGTGCACCTAAACAAAGGGACAAAAAAATGATGCAATTTAGTCTTGTTTTATAATGCATTGCTGTCTAATTCATCGTCATGATCACATTCTATAAACCAAGCAACACGTTATGCTTTTGGATGATCAGTGTCACAGTGAAATGAATAAAATAATTGATCATCACATCACATTCTTTAAACCGTATATATTTTTCAAAGTATAATAATGGTCTTAAGAAGAATAAAATTTGAAAGTACACTACTATAACTAGTTACATTTTTTTGTTCTACAATGTCTTAATAAGAAAAAAGATAGAAAATACAATGGTGTGGTGGATGCTATAATACACATAAGTGAAAATAAGTTGTTATTTATTGCATTTAGCCATAATTATATATATATATATATATATATATATATATATATATATATATATATATATATATATATATATATATATATATATATATATATATATATATATATGTTGGCTTAATAAAGAGCTCTTTTATATTTATCATCTCTTGGGTTATGATGCTTTCTCTATTCTTTGCTTTTGTTTTTTTGTTTTTGTTTTTTTTAGTCGTCCACCCCTTTAATGGTTTTAAGTTAGGTTATTTAATTATATAATGTTTCATGACTAGCCTTGGTCTTTGCATTATTTATGTAGTTTATTTAGGCCATTTTTAGTGCATCAATCAGAGAGATGTATTCGACACACACACTTTCCAAGTCAACCAACAAGGCTTCCCGGTGATCGTCTCTCATCACAAAATAATTATAAAACATATAAACATACTACATTTTATAATAAGATAAGACTAAATACTGAATTTAAAGTTACAAAATTTATCCTCTAGTGGGCTTGACACGTCAACTTGTTAGTCATTTACAAAAAAATTATAAATTATCTTTGATTTCTCGAAAATGTAAATGCTTATTTGTCAAATAAGATGTTTTTTATTCATTATTTATGTATAATTGTGGCCAATACAATTGCGTATGCAACAGGGAATAGAGTCGGACATGAATCAAGAGAAAAAGAAAATTAGGCTAGGACCACCACACAAGAATATAAGTCTGTCATTGACTTTCATGGCAATAAGTGTTCTTGACCTCTCAGAAAACATGCTGAATTCGTCGGTTCCTATTATGCTTAACCTTCTAGATCTTGATCTTTCCAATAACCAGTTAACCCCACATTCCTTGAGAATCTTTCCAAACTTGACCTTTCATTTAATAATTTGAATGGTTCAATTCCAGAATCCTTTGGAAATCTAGCAACTTTAACATATTTGGATCTAAGTTACAATCAGATAAGGGCCCCATCCCAGCATCTCTAGGAAGGCTTGTTTCATTACGATCAGTTTCGTTGGGTTCAAATTTGTTAAACGGGACTATTCCGGTTTCAATTGGGCAGCTTGCCAAACTCAGTTCTCTAGATTTCTCTTAGAATTTTTTAGGAGTAGTTCAGAAGCCCATTTTGCTAACCTTTCAATGTTGAAGGATTTGGATGCTTCTTCTAACACCAAGTTGACGTGACTGGATACCTCCATTCCAGTTGGCATCGATCTCTTCGACTCAGTTCTTGCAATATTGCAAATGGATTTCCACAGTGGCTACGAAATCAAAGGAATCTTTGTGAATAGGATTTGTCTAAGGCTACAATTTCGGGACATCATTCCTTTCTTAGATCTCTCTTACAACAATCTCAGCGGACCTTTTGACAAACCTTCCTAATGGGGCAACTCATAATAGGTTTGGATTTGTTTCTTCATTACTTGTGGGAAATAACTTTTTCAATGAGTCGATTCCAAGGTCATTGTGCAGAAGGACAGATCTGGAATATCTTCATCTTTCCACAAATTCATTAGCCAGCAAAATTCCCAACTGTCTTGAGAATCTGCAAAGCTTGAAAGCCATGATACTTAGCTCCAATCAGTTGTCCGATGTCATTCCGAGTTCTGTAGCTTTTTAATTCATTAGAGTGGTTAAAACTGAATGACAACAACTTTACTGGTGAACTTCCTCGGGAATTGGGGAATTTAGGTATCTTAGATGTGAGTGAAAACAAGTTATACCTGAATGGGTCGGAGAGAATATTAGGAGTTTGGTAGTTTTGAGGTTACACAAAAATAACTTCACTGGAAGAAATCCAAAGTCTTTGTTCAAAGCTTCAAATCTTAGAGTTTTGGGGTGTTATTGTGGAGATGGAACCTTAATTTTCATGTTTGCTGAGAAAACCATGGATAAAATATACTATGTTGCAGTCGTGGTAAGAGTTAACAAGATCAAGATAGGAATAGAAGCAGCATAGATCGTCTGGAATGCAAGCACTTATAAATCTTTATTTTGCTTTCTGATACCACTGCTGTGCTATTTTTGTAACTACTATTTGGATATATGGATGTTGTTTAAAGGTGTGAATTTTGAAACTTTGGTTGGATTTGGTATTTATATATACAAGATCTCAAGTAGTTAGATTAGATTACTATGGAATTCAAAAGAATCCATGAGGGGCAGGATTTCAACACGAAATATTACCATGCTCTTTCACTCTCAACCTGCTTCTGCTGTCACTGCAAGTAGTGCTGATTTCTGTCGCTTTACATCAAAATATATTAGATTGAGTCTGGGTAAGATACTTAATGAAATGCAAATTTAACTTTTTGTCCCACCAAAAAATATGAAATAAGGTGGGACCTTGGCCAACAAACCAACAAGAAAGGTCAGCAAACCTTTAAAGACATGTTATGATTCATATAGTGTCCACTTATAAGATCTAGGCGCATGTTATTTGGTCATGATATGATGTTTATGATGTTTAAATGAAAAAAATAATAATATGATCTTCTAGTATATATGTATACAATATGCATGTTCAATATATTTTGCACGTGAAGATTATTATTGTATTTTGCAAAAACGTTGCTTTATTATCGTGTATGAGACTACGTTCTGTGGATAAAAAACTTGTAAATTTATCAGTATAAAGTTGAATGTGGATATGTACATCAAAAAGTGTTAAAAAGTTGAGCTTGAAGTGAGAAGGTGTAGAAATTTTTTAAGAGATAATGAATCACATTTAATGCTTCAAAAACTATAATCTAGTTTAGTGTGCCACTGTTAATTGTTAAAGTCGCTATTTTTTTTTCACTATTTGAGTTTATTTTTTGTATGAGATAATTGTTGATTTAGATTAACAATTATTGGAAAGTAATCAGTTAATGACAACCTTTGCTTTGCGGTGTGACAACCGTGAAGTTATCCCTAAAACCGGTCATCTCTGTTATTAAACCTAATGTTTTGTAAGTTCAGTGACTTAAATGACAAAAAAATAAGGTGTTTTATCAAAATTAAGAGAGATAATAAATTTGTTCCCTATATCATGGTATTTTACCAACATATTTTCAAGTACTCAAAAAAGGAAGAGTTAACTGCATTTTTGGTCCTTGTATTTAGCTGATTTTCTTTTTATCAAAATTAAAAACCAATTATTCCAAACCAAAAAAAAAAAAAAAAAAAAAAAGAGTAAATTACATTTTTGGTACTTGCCTTTAGCTGTTTTTTTATGTTTTGGTTCTTATAGAAATTGGGTTGCAATTTTGGTCCTTATTTCACTATTTCATAACATTTTTCGTCCCGGCTCGTCAACTATTAGAATGTCTATTTTACCCTTATCTTCTCCATTTCGTCAACTATTAGAATGTCTATTTTACCCTTATCTTCTCCATTTCTTCATCTTTTTCATGTCCAGATAAAAGAATCCTAAATCAATGCAAAATCCAAACATCAATCTTAGAATTCAAAAAAAATTAAAATTAAAATTAATACTCAAATGCCAAAAATAAAAAATACATCACTCCTCAAAACAAAATAATATAAATCCTTTAACATTCCAAACACAAGACACACAGTAGATTGATTTCAACATCATAGATGAAGAACTTGTAAAATTGACTTCAATTTTGAGGAAAAGAAACGCCTTGATTAACTATGAAAGTCAAAAAAGAGTTGGTGTAATTCGCTTGATTCTATTGCTAAACCATATCTTTTCTGTTGGTTCATATTGATCCTATTGTCGGACAATGATGAGAATGTTGAGCATGTCATGGAAGGTGTTGATCTTGAATATAAAGGAACTTGGTATATGGTTTTTAACATGAACCTTTCAAGCAATCGATTTGTTGGAGAAATAATGTCGAACCAATTGCACTTGCTAATAATCATCTGAGTGGGGGTATTCCAGACAACATTGGAAACATGATGAATTTAGAATGTCTTGATTTATCTAGGGACAAGTTGACATGGATGATCCCTCTGAGCATAACACAACTTGACATTTTTGAGCCATTTGAATTTGTCACACAACAATTTGTATCACTTCATAAGAAAATTTTCCAACTAAATATTATGGTGAATTGGAGCCTTGTCTAGGGAAGCGTTTCTAAAGGTTAGTTAGTACCCCTAAATGTTGTTCCTTATTAAAATGTACCATTTTTCATTTAAACAATGTACATAAACTTTGTAATATGAAATTGTATTATTGTGAATTAATGTTGATTAAAAGATATATATATATATATATATATATATATATATATATATATAATAAAAATATTTACACTCTAATCCCTTTGGAACTCTAATATATATTTATCATTTAATATCCCCCTACAAGATAATGCCAGGGAGTGACCTGTAACTTGGAGCGTAAAAATAGAAACCGCTGTGATGGTAGAGGCTTGGTAAACACGTGTGCGATCTGATTATTTGTGGAGATAAACTGAACCGAAAGTTGTCTTAGGGCAATCTTTTCCCGAACAAAGTGAAAGTCAACCTCAACATGTTCAATGCGTGCATGAAAAACATGATTGGTTGATAAATACATTGTGCCTAGATTGTCACACCACAAGGTTGGAACGGGCCGAGTAGGACCCAAAGTTCATGCAAAAGAGTTTGAAGCCAGATGACTTCAACAATTGTATTAGCTAAGGCTTTGTATTCAGACTCCGTTGATGACCACGATACATTATTTTGTTTTCGGGAACTCCACGAGACAAGATTAGACCTGAGATATATGGAATATCCCCCAATAGATCGACAGTCATCTGAGCAACCAGCCTAGTCAGAATTGGAGAAAGCACTTAGAGAATTAAATGTTGCATTTGTGTAAGCATATAGGAGTGTACAAAAGTCTTGTTCAATCAGGAGCCCATATGTAAATGTGTCATGTATGTAACGCCCGGAATCTAGAAGGCTAATTATGGAAAATAAAACCTCATCTTTAAAGGTCAACTCGTCGAGTTTAAGGCATAAACTCGACGAGTAGGAGTTATGAGTCACGCGCATTTCAGAGATCAACTCGACGAGTTGGAAGGGACCAACTCGACGAGTTGGTTGCGGTTTGAGAAACCCTAAATTCGGGATTTTCACCCTATTTAAACAACTTAAGCTCTAGGGTTTTGGCCTCATTTCCAGCCTCCAAGTTCCTAAACCCTAGCCTCGAAACCCTAATGCATTTTTGAGAGTTTTGGAGCTAAACTTGTGCATTCTTGGTGATTTGAAGAAAGAGGAGCTTGAAGAAGGAGCAAGAACGCGTGGTAGGAGAGTAGATCCAGAAGTTGGACTTCATTTCTGAGTCAATTGAGGTATAAAGCTTCAACCTTGTCCATGGCATGCTTAGATCTAGTTTTAGGATGCTTTCTCTCATGTTTTGGTCCAAGTGTGTTGGTTGTGGGATTTGGACGTCCCATGTGGGCAAACCTTCAGATCTAGGGTCATAAGGGGACTTCATGGCATTAAGGTGAAACCTTTATGGCCATGGGAGTACCATGCAACTTCTAGACCATCATTTTGGTCTTTTAAGCCCTATTAGGTCATGCATGCGAGTAAAGATGGGAGCTTTACATGACCAAACTGTCCCTAGAGTTCAGATCTATGACCTCATGGTCTATCTTGAAGAGTTGGTGGTTTTGGGTTAAAGATTTAAGCCCTTGAGGATTAGGGTTTGAGCTAGATCTCATTAGAGTGGGTATTAGTGGGTAAAGTTGGAAACTTTACCCTTCTAGACGCGTTTCCAGCTTAGATTCAGAAGATAGGGCCTTGGACTTGAAGAATAAGGGCTTAATGCATTGACTGGGTTAGACAAACTGAAGAACTCGACGAGTCCATAGGGGAACTCGACGAGTTGGGTCAGGATTTCATGATTCTGTGAATAATGAAGAACTCGACGAGTTTGGGGTAAACTCGACGAGTTGAATCGATATATCGCGTTCTGTGACTTGTGGAAACTCGTCGAGTTGAAGGGTGACTCGACGAGTTGAGTCAACTCGGGCGTTGACTTTGACCTTGACTTGACCAAGATTGACCCTTGGAGGGTTATGGAGTGTGGAATGGGTTCTAAAGGGTAGTTCCATGTAATGGTTTGGGCCCAATTTGGAAAATTGGGCCATAAGTGGGCCATAATTGGGCTATGATGATTATGAGATATTGGACCATCGGAATGCCAAGTGTTTGGACTAGAACAAATGGTTGGGCCTTAAGATAAGACCATGTAGAGGTTTGGGCCCAATTTGGAAAATCGGGCCATATGTTGGGCCTTGGTTGATTATTTGGCTTTTGGGCCTCCAGAATGTGAGTTTGGGCCTTGGTCTTGGACCAAGCTAGGTTAGGGGTAAAATGGTCCTTTTACCCCAATTATGGTTTTATGGTTATGCATTGAAACCCAAATGGCTAATTGGGTTATGTTTTGATGATTGACTGTTCGGGGATTTGTCAGCCATCATGAAACATCCTAAAAATACAGTCCAAAATTTCCATTTTTATTTACTATTTAAAACCATGATCCTCAAACATAAGTCATAAAATCTCAAACAACATATCACTATATATCAAAATCAGAGTAAAACATCCCAGGCTGTAACATAAATGGTGCGTGTGTACTGCAGTCATCCCGAGCTCTTCCCCTTGCTACAAGAGGTACCTGAAACCAAAACTGAAAACTGTAAGCACGAAGCTTAGTGAGCTCCCCAAACTACCACATACCATACACATATCATGCAACTAGGAGATACGGGCCCCGCCCACACTCAAGGAGATACGAGCCCCGCCACACTCCGCTACTATGAGATACAGGGCCCGCCCACACTCTGCTGCTATGAGATATAGGCCCCGCCCACACTCAGCTACTATGAGATACGGGCCCCACCCACACTCAGCTACTACGAGATACGAGCCCCACCCACACTCGTCTACTAATATGCATACAAGTATCACACAGACAACAAGTATAACTAAAGTTATCAATCAGTCATATATCCATACTCAAATAATGCTATGAGATACGGGCCCCGCCTACACTCGGCTATCTAGGAGATACGGGCCCCGCCCACACTCGGCTACTAATCAAAACATATACGGGCCGACCTTGGTGCCATAGACCCGTCCTACTAGAGGAAACTCACCTCGAATAGCTGTGAATCTTGAGTGAGGAATCTCTAACGACTTCTCCAACGACTCCTCGGCTATCAATACACAATAACACTTAGTCAACATCTGATAATCCTTCTTAGGGTAAAATGACCATTTTACCCCTGGTCAAAGTCAACGTTCTGGTCAAAGTCAACATTATGTGCTGACTCGACTCGCCGAGTTGGCCTATCAACTCGCCGAGTCCTATAGCTCAAGAATCCTGAAATCGCGATCCAACTCGCCGAGTCATCCCCCTGACTCTCCGAGTTCCCTAGCTAGTCATAGTCGCGATTAAGCGTGTCAACTCGTCGAGTCATCCTCATACTCGTCGAGCTCACCGTATTCAGAATACTCGCCTCAACTCGTCGAGTTCCTCCATGGACTCGACGAGTTCCCCTGTCTGTTTGGGCCATCTTAACAGATTAAGCCCCTATCCCTTTAGATATGGACTTCTTGCTTCTCATGCTTACAGAAAACATCCATTCAAGGGTAAAGTTTCCAACTTTACCTGTTAATACCCTCATAAGACGAGTTTGGCTTAAACTCTAAACCTTTGGTACATAGATCTTGGTCCAAACACCATAATACTCCAAACTAAAGCATACTAACATAGATCTCGGCCTTGGACACCATTTGGACACGTAAAGTGTTGGGTTTTGAGCATTCTAACACTCCTATGGTGTACATGCAACCCTAGATGCTTTGGATCTATGTTTTCTCTATTATACATGCATACATTCAATATTCCAAAGCATCATCCTAACTAGCATACAGTGGAGCATAAACAACATGAAATACAAGTTAGATGACATACCTTTTAGTGTAGTTGGAACCTTAGACCTTTAAGAAATTAGTGCCCCAAGTGTTGCACCTCAAATGGAATCACAACACACCTAGGACAAAGGATAATTTGAGAGAAGAAGTCTTACACTCAAAATCGGCTATGGCTCTCCAAGAACACATGCATGAGCCCGATTTCATGAGATAGGGGTTTCTTATATAGTGTGGCATAACTAGGATTACACCATGTAAACCCTAATGTGCATGACCTTCCACATTCCTTAGGCTCCATGGGTTTTAACCTCCATGGAGTATCCATGGGTCACCACAAGGGTTTAGCCCAACATAAAGAACTATGGATCTTTGGCCCACTTTATAAGAATGAATGATTTACATAATCAATCCCCATATATTTCATTAGTCTCTTTTGTTCACAAAATTAATTCCAAATTAATTCTTGATCAATACTAATTAAATAATATGATTTCATATTAATATATTATAACTTATAATATATTAATAAACCATAAATAACCTCTTCTCAAAAGTCCATCCTATCAAATTGTCCTGATGATATGCAACCCAAATGGACCATGCTACTCTCGGGTCAAGTACATACCAATTATAGTTATGGACTTAGACACTAATCCAACAGTCTCCCACTTGGATAAGTCTAATAACTATAATTGCAAGTACGACTCCAAAATCCCGACTAGCAATCGTAGCTCTTAAAAGCCGTTGTCGAACTCTGACCTAGTCAACGACGCGTCCATTAGATAAGGGATAATATATTCCTCCATTCTAGATATCGTATGGACTGAGACATGGATTATAATCATTCTCTCTGTCCATCTGTTGTTTCCCGATTACCGGTTTATGACGACCGACTAATTGAACAAATCAAATCAGTCCAGGCTTGACCAAGCACTTAGGGGTGTCATCACTAAATCATCGAGAGGCCCACAGATATCACTTTTATCCCTCCAATGGTAAAAGGAATGGATAAAATTCGACTCATATGCTTGCTCTATCTACTCATCAAATCACACACAACGATATGTTTTATAACACCGAGTTACCGGTGCGTTTACATATCATCAATGTGCAACCGACTTGTAGACTGCAACTCATATCTCTCCGTTTGAAGAATATAAGATATTATCGTCTCATGATCACTTGTGATAAAATCCATGAAGTGATTCAAATGAGCGTGGGTTGAATCTAATACTCAAATCTTATTCCAGTAGTACTCATGAACACTGCAAGCAAACTTGTGCTATGTCTAAACGCCTTTAGACGAACTACAGACCCATTCATGACAGTCTTGCCTCAATACCTACTTCCAAAGTATGATCGACTATGGATGGTTTGAATAACCTAGTTATTCGGGAAGTCAAAACATGCAAATTGAAACACAAGAATAATACTAATCCTATGTGGCCCCAAAACTTTTGAACCATATTGATTACTCATTATTCATTGTATAATGTTTCGAATAATCAAATTAACACTTGAATTAAAACAATAGTTATGCCATGCTCCTAGCATGCACACCGTGTTTGTCTAAACAATAGTTATGACATGCTCCAAGCATGCACACTATGTTTGTCTATGGTCTTTGTTTTGTGAAATAGATCAATTGAACACATCTTCAATGAAACTCATTTCACAATTCCAAATCTTTATCACCAGTGTAAGAATTCTAAATTCTTGTCACTGCCAGAATGTGTTAGATTCTAAACTATCATGCAATGATTCCTTTGTAATGTCTAGGTACCAAAAATCACAAAGACTTGACCAACGATATTACAAAGTGATGTGACATTGGCTCCGACCACCTGCTCTGAGGATGTGCTTCTTCGCCGGAGACAGATCTGCGAGGTCACAACAGAGAACCGCGCTAGAGCCGCCCCAGGGACTGTGCCCCGGGAGTGGACTCCGACGGTCAAGTTAGATCAGCTGGTAGATCTGAGATGGTTCTCTTAGGCTAAAGAGAACCATCTTGGTGCTGGTGATGTATGTTGGTTGATGGCGGCAGGTGGCAGCTGAGTCACCCGGCCGAAGTCTAGGGTGGCGGCTGAGCCAAAGGGAAGGATGTCACACCCCAAAACCGGAACGGCGGAATACGTTCTGGGGTGGAGGACGTCATGTACAGTATCATAACAATGCATAATAGTAAAGACAAGCAACAACATCCATTGCATTAATATAATAATTGTAATACAAGCGTGTTCTGTACAGTTTGTAAGACACCAAAAGTATAATCAAAATAAAAGATGAGTCTTGTATGTGCTCCATCTTCTCAAAAGCTTCATCTGTACCTGTCTACTGATGACCTGAGAATACAAGTTATTTTGAAAGAGTTTATCAGCATAAAGCTGGTGAGTTCATAAGTATTTAGTGTCATTGCTTGTATAAAAATGTTTACAACAATGTAGTATAATAGCTGATATCAATGTTTGAAAATAGTATACTCCCTAGAAAATCCTATATTTTCCAGTAAAAGTAGTCTTCTACCAAGACCCGTTTGTTTGCATGTTTGATCATTTGAAAATGTAAAAGTTTTCCCCAGTGAAACTATCAGTAAGAAAATATAGTTTTAGACTTTATTCATGTAAAGTAATTGGGAAAATAAGGTTTTACCCCAGCAGTGGCACTGCCGGCTAAATGTAATAACATGCAGACTCCAGGTAGTATTAAATGTACAATACACCTCGGGGAGCCTGTTTGGCCTTTATTCCAAAAAGCTTGATAATTAGCAGAAACAGTTTTTGACTCCTATTGAAGTGAATGGTTGTACATAATAGAAATTTCGGGTTGTCACACAGATTCATAGTTCGAAGCATATCATAAAACATGTATGGGTATTTTGGGATAATTTACTTGAGCTCGGCTGATTACATGCACCACACCTTTCCATATTTTAGAAAACTCTTTCTAAGAATTTATTTCTCTTTTTGAAAACTCTTACCAAATCCTCGGTTTGAGTTCAGGCACACCTGAGAGTGTATCCGAATCCCTCAAACCAAAGATCTAATACCAACTTAAAACATCCTTAAAAAGTGACCCAAAACAACCAATTAAATAAATAATTAAACAATACTACCTTAGAACCATTGGGTGTTATAACAGAGCGAAAGAAAACAATGGCGATCATGTTTTTTAGGGCAAGGGTATCGCATCGATTTTTTTTTCATCCAGACTCCTCAATATCTCTCTCTGATTCAGACAATTTTTTGCTACATCTGACTGATTAAGAGGTTAACAAGGTTTCAACCAAACGTTATGGAAATGATCCAAAACCAACCTCTTTATGGGATCATTAAGAGCCCAAACAAACAATCCCTTAGGCAGTTTATGTTCTACTTCAGCCTCCATGACACCAACGTTTCGCCATGAAATCACAATAGAACCAATTCCTAGACAATATTGATCGTTGTTGTTTCCCATTTTTTTTACTAGAGTTCAAGTTTGAGATGCATTGAACAAACACCTTTGTTTCATTGTTGACAACATGGTCTCGACGACTCATTTTACGGCCACAACTTCTCCATCCATGTCACCAAATTATGAAGGCAACCCCATACTCCAACCCTTTTCCAGGCCATAGCCACATCATAAGCTTCGACACCACTTCATGCTAGCTCGAATGGCATAATCAACTCTAAAGATAATCAAGACTATCTCATTGTGACAACTCTTTAACTATCGGTCCTTTTCGACATCACACTGATAATCTAGTCCTTCAATCTTGACTATCGTCTCCCTTATAACTTATTTCGTCTATCCCTCATTTTTAGAGAGACCCAAAGATGTTCAATGCATTCTCAATCTCCTCTCGTTCAATGCTTGTTCCTTCAATGAAGATCTTCTTGTTTCTTGTCTCTCTTCTCAACACCGACAACTTACACCTTGATCTCTTTTCCCGTTTCTCATTACAACATATAAGAACACCCACCATAAGAACAAACTCCCGCTTATTAATCCCATTTTCCTTTTTAATTTTGTCTCTTGAAGCCCTTTACGGTTCCTCACATGAATAAAAAAAACGTATGCGCTTTAACTCTAATTATTGCATGTATACAATAGATAATGAGATATATTACTTATGGAGAGAGGTGCATAACACAATTCAATTTAAAATTTACAAGCCCTCACTTTTCACCCATTATTCAAAACACACCCTTCCTACTTGACTTTATATATATATATATATATATATATATATATATATATATATATATATATATCAAGGTTCTAAAAAGCTCGCAACGTCTCCGCCATGGCGCGCCATGGCTCCAAGGCTTGTGTATGCCGCCGAGCTTTACCAAAATATCGCCTTAACTCATATATGTGTATAAAATAAAATAATAGCTGAAAATACATATAAAATATTAATTATATACAAATTTGCCGCCTTAAGTGACGCCTTACAAATGACGTGACTCGCCAAGGCTCGGAAAAGCTTGAGGCTTGACATTGCCGCCAAGTCATGCCTTACGTTATTTAGAACCTTGATATATATATATATATATATATATATATATATATATATATATATATATATATATATATATATATATATATATATATATATATATATATATATATATATATATATATCGTGTTTTGATAAATTACAATTTACACCCTAACGTTTCATTATTTACACATATACCTTCACTAAATTTGATTCTCACTTTACTTTACATTCAACCCTATTTATTTTTATTTAATTATCATTTAACTCTTTTTTTTTCCTATGACCCTTATAACATTTGATCATGTCATAATGATCAAAATCAAGATAAATATAAAATAACATATTTTAATTTATTTGTTGAAACATATATGTGTTATAGTTGTCTTTTTTATTTTATATTATTTGTTAATATACATGAGAAAAAACAAAAAAAATAAAAACGGATAAAATGGTATTTTATATGGACTAGGGGTGTTCACTGTTCAATATAATTTCTTTAAACTATAAGAATGAGTTTGTCACTTTAAATGTTGGACCAAAAGTACAAATGTGACTAATCCACATGGACCAAAACTGTAATTTACTCTAAAATTAGTGACCATTTCGAGAAATTACAAATAGCTGGTTACCAATTTTAACTTTTAACCCTAAAAGTATCACCTTGCATACTCGGTCTTCAGTCAATCCCCCGTCTCTGCAAGTCTGCAACTACCCTCCAGAATTCAAATTCACCTCCGATTTCAAATGCATTGATTGATGATATGGCAGAAACGAAACGTTTCAATACTAGCAATAGTAAGAAGCCCTTGATCCTTAACTGGAGATTTCTCTTAGATGACTCTGTCGACGATCGTCCACCGGACATCGTCATCACCCCCGTCGAGAAATCGAAGGGCCGCGGTGGAGACCTGCAACAACCTGAAATGGAAGCGGAAGATCCGGAGTACAACATGGAAACGGATGGCGCACTTGAAAGCATGATTCTGAGGATGAGGAGTGAAATTTTGAAGCTACGTAGTAAGTTGCCGGATAAGGGAGAGAAACTCGAGGCTCGTCTACGGAGATGCGAAGCCGAAGCCGAACGAAGAAAGAGGAACCGTTGGTGCAAGGTTCTGCATCCCCTTTACAGATTTTGTGTGCAATGTACTTAAATTTGATCACTTGAATCGGCAAGTTATGTCAGGGCCTGTAAACTAATAATGGAATTAGGGAAAGGCATCAGGAATATGTAATATGAATAGATGATTAAGGCTCTGGAAAATGAGTAAAACTCCATGTCTAAATGTCTAGGTTGAAGATCATCCAGATGTCACAACTCACAAGCGTTACATCAGTACATGATATGACTCCTTTGATGATGTATTTACCTGAGACTTGATATCTGACCAATGCTTTGTTATTATATTCTTTTTATCAGGGTGGTAGTGGTACCAGATGCAAGGAGACTTTACAACTTTCTGATGAAAGTGATGATGGTGAGATCTTGATAGCTTCAAGCAAGTTGTATTAAAGTTAAACTTTCTGTATTATATCAATTCATAAGTGCATGCTCTCAGACAGAGCTTTCTTTTGCAGGTGTATCATGTGGGAAAAAGAAATGTGATCAGAAATCTTCAGCTTCACCAAACTTTACAAAACTATTTTCTCAAAAGCTGGATGAAAATGTGTGATACTTTACCATTGTTTTAAATTTTCCTTCTGGTTATTTGTCTTATAGTTGAGAAAGAAAACGAGCATTCACATATATATATTTGTTTGCTTAGCAGAAGTCATCAAGGACTGTGAATGCATTTCAAGGTGAATTGTCTTTCTTTAAACCCTTTCAAGGAAAAAAGATGAAGAAAAATTGTCAGCAATTATCTTCCAGATCAAAACAATTTAGATGCTCAACTACTTTCAAAAAAGATAGTGAGAAACAGAGAAGCTCAAATGCTGATAAAAAAGTTAGTCATTCTGCTACCTCTTCTTCTTGCAGAAATATGTCAGGCTCTTCCCTCAAGTATGAAATGTTTACCTTCATCTGAGTCTTAATACTCTTATTATTACCAATAATTTCTTATAGAATCCTGCTAAAAATGTTGCAGCAATTCTTGAATTATCTAAGGGATAACCACAAAAAGACCAAAATGGTGATCCGATTTTGACAAATTGATCACTTTTTAACCTTTTAACAAAATGACCAACTATTTTGCAATGGGTCAATTGCTAAATTCCAATAGATTCTTAAATGACATTTACTGACAATAGACTGTAAAAAAAACCATAAAAAAGAAAATCATATTTCACACTTATATTGCAAAATGATGATGTCAATTTATGTATACTAAGATTTCTGTTTCTTTGATAGGGCACATGCTCCTATTAATCAGCCTTCAAGAAAATTGAAGCCTACACATGTATGTCTTTCTTTCATTATTTCTTCATACTTTATTCCCCTGTATTTTGTTCACAAATCTCTAGACTCCAGGGATGACAAGACATGCTCATGATTAAATGACTTTTTTACCCCTGTTTATTTATGCGAACACAGTTGATAACACTTAGGGGAGAAACATGCTGAGTCTTTGAAGGGATTCTAGGTACAATGAGAGAAGTAACAATGAAGGAGCTTTTAGGCTCTGTTTTGTAGCTTTGTATAGGATTTTTGGCTTTTCAATTTCATTTTGAAATTTGAATGTGTGCTTTTTTTGCTTATACTTTTCATTGCTTAATTTTTTATGATGTTGTTATGTCTATTAGGCATCGGTTTATCATCTGGTAGATGAGGAGCCTCTTGAAGAAAAAATGGATGACTGGTATACATTCTTCCATTTATTTATATATATGTTTAAGCCTAATACATTTCTTTCTTTATAATTGTTCTTAACATTGATTTCTCTCTTTCTTTGATAGGGCACATGCTCCTCACAACCTGCCTCCAAAAAAATTGAAGCCTAAACATGTAAAGTCATTTCATTTCCATTGTTTTTTCATGCTGTGTTCCATTGCCTATTTCTTTATATTAAAATATAACACCTGTAGATGCCAAAAAAAAAGTATATAATTGTGGTTTTGCAATTTCATTTTGGATGCTTGTTTTTTTGCTTATACTTTTACATTGCTCAATTCTGTATTATCAAATGTGTATTAGGCATCAGCTTATTGTCTGGTTGATGAGGAGCCTCTTTCAGAAAACGATGATGACTGGTATATTTTTTTCCATTTTTTTTTTAAATATTTATACAATTTCTTTGTAGGTGTGAGTAATTAGAAATTTAATAAAAACAAAGTTTGTTAAATAAATCATTTTACATGAAATAAGTTTGTATAAAACATGTAATAAACATTTTAAGTAATGAAAAGTTATAGCAGCTAAACCATTTGCATTAAATACTTTTTTTTTGTGTGTGTGTGTGTGTGTTTACAGTTTTTACAAAGCCACATGAACTACAAACTTAATTTAGCATTTACTTAATAGTTTCTTAACCTTGATTTAAGTTATACTGGTTTGACTTTTGTTGACTGTATCTAAAATTGTTCATCACACACTTTTCAATCTCATGCTTTATTAAGGTTTTATGCTTTCAAAAAATTGTATTAGGTTATTTATTGTTCATGTACCCTCAGATTTAGAGAAAATGATGTTTTGGTCCCTAAGTATAGCTGATTTTTGCAGTTTTGATCCTTATTTGAGATTCTTGTAACATTTTTTATCACTATTTCAAGTAAAATTACTTTTTTGGTCCCTGATATAGCTGATTTTTGCAGTTTTGATCCCAAAAATATTCATTTTACTTGGAACATTGACCATAGACGTTACAAAAACCTCAAATAAGGACCAAAAATGCAAGATAAAACTTTTAAAGACCAAAATTGAAAGAAAAGAATCAACTATACCCAGGGACCAAAAATGTAATTTATTCTACGATTTATCTGTCTTTGATAGGTCACATGCTCCTCACAGCCCGCCTTCAAGAAAATCAAGACCTAAAGATGTAAGTCATTCCCATTCTCTTTTCATGATAAATGACCTTTTTACCCCTGTTTATAGATAACCAACATGCTGAATTATTAAAGCACTTATAACTTTTTAATCCTTTTATTTATATAAAACTGACATTATATATTTATATATTTCTTTTCATTTCACCTTTATTAGCATTCAGCTTATGAGGAGCCTGTTGCAGAAATATTAGATGACTGGTAATTTTTCCATTTATTTTTTTTATATATTTTATAATCTGAGACTTTTGATGTAATTTTTTTGCTTTCAGTATGCAAGATGTTATAGTCTACTACCCTTCAAGGTAAACTACACAATCTCCTCCATCAAAATTACATATTTATCACTTTACATATTTACATTTATTTACCATTTTACCCTTGGATTATGAGCTTTCAGGGATGACCATGATTCAGTTGAAGTTATTTATAGAGACATGACATGTCTTGCTCCTCAAGCATACCTTTCATCAACTATCATGAACTTTTATATACGGTATCATCTTTAACAACTAAAAAACAAGTATTTTACAAATTACAGATATACCCTTCAAAAATATGTCTGACTTGTTTTTTTTTTTTTTTTGGGTTAGATATCTTCAGCAGATGACATCATCAGAAAACATGATGGACAATTTTCATTTCTTTAATACGTATTTCTATAACAAGCTCCAAAAGGTATCTATCTACTTTTTTAAATATTTCTATAAATTATATTATTTGTTTTAATGTGTTAAAGTATTATTAGATTAGAATTGGATGAATTATTTATTAGTGGTCTTTGGTTGCAGCTGAGTTATAAGGAAGATTCATTTCTTAAGTTCAGAAAATGGTGGAAAGGTGTCAACATATTTAATAAACCTTATATACTTCTTCCAATACATGACAAGTAAGCTTTTTTTATTAAAAAAATAATAATAATAAATCACTTTTTATATAAATATTTAACTTTTTTATTTGTTGTCAAGGGTTCATTGGAGTTTGGGGATTATATGTTTTCCAACCAAGAAAAATGAATTAGGCCCAATTGTGCTTCATTTGGATTCACTTGGACTTCATGATAGCAAATCAATTTTCAATAACATTAAAAGGTATTATATATATATATATATATATATATATATATATATATATAT
This sequence comes from Lactuca virosa, assembly GCF_052849685.1. Classification (NCBI taxonomy): domain Eukaryota; kingdom Viridiplantae; phylum Streptophyta; class Magnoliopsida; order Asterales; family Asteraceae; genus Lactuca; species Lactuca virosa. The sequence goes on along the minus strand of NC_136433.1, from coordinate 360,928,148 downwards.
ATATATATATATATATATATATATATATATATGTATGTATAATGTTTATGTAGGTTTGTGAAAGAAGAGTGGAGGTATCTAAAAAATTCAGAAGAGAATATAAATCTTCCAATCACAGATGAAATTTGGGAAAATCTTGATAGTAGAATGGATGACAGAAGAATTTCGGTGAACATTTTTTTATTTCTGTTTATTTATAAAAGAAAAAAAAGTAACTCAAGATAGAAGTTTACCTTTTTGCGAATTACTACTAGAAGATCCATGAAGTTAATTAATTATTTTTATAAATTTAATAATATGTTTTAAATTTAAATCTACAATTTAGGTTCCACAGCAGAGAAACGAGTATGATTGTGGGCTGTTTGTTCTTTATTACATGGAACGTTTCATTAAAGAAGCTCCTGAGAGATTTAAAGAGAAAGATTTATCCATGGTAAATTCGCTTTTTTATAAAAAGATATTTGACAAAATGAAAAAAAAAAAAAATGAAGGAAATTTGTAAAAGGTTAGGACATAAAAGGGAAACCCTACATTTTTCTGACTTTCTCGTTTTTATTATTTATGTAAAAAAAAACACACCTATATGTTATTGTTTTTGAATCGCTTGTTATTTTTTTTATGTAGTTTGGGAAGCAATGGTTCATGCCTCAAGAAGCTTCCAATTTAAGAAGAAGAATAAGTAATCTACTTGTACAACAATTCAAAATTGCAAAACAAAAGGAAACCATCTCGTCTTCAGTATAGATTTTTTGTAGCCCTTAAAAAAGGTGAATTTTTGGTGTTTTATATGTTACAACACTACTACTACTATAAATAGCAATGGGAATTGGGAAGTGAAGTGATGATAGGATCATCGGTTTTTGGAGGTTATTATATCCTTGATTAATACATAGTTTTAAAAGGGTTGTTGAAGGTTAATTGTAAGTAAGATGAAGGTGTTTTAGTTAAAGCTTTATTTAGAGGACTATTTTATAATCATTTTTTTGGAGTTTATGTTTATGTGATAATTTTTTGATCGATAACTTGTCTGGTTACCAAATGTCTATTCAGTTTTTTAAGTGATTGGGGGGGTTTTTTCACTTTTTGAATACAAACTTATAACATAAACCTTTAAATACTAACGTCGAGAGTGTTTTTAAGTTGGAGGGAATTTATGAAGATATGTTCTTTTACGTTCAGTTTGTCCAATGCTTGATTAATAAAAAAAAAATACGTATTTGTAAAAAAATTAAAGAACAATATTACATAATTCAAATGAAGTTATGTTCATTTTACTTTTCCCATTTAGGACGACTTGAATTTTCAAAAGTGAGAATACATTATAATTCTTGAATAAATAAAATAGGGATGAGCATTTGGACCGAACCGGTTATGGAGAATATTGTGAACTGTGGACCGGACCGGATGAGCCGTGTCCGTGTCCGGGTCCGGGTTTTCCGGTTCTTGGACCCGTTTGCACCGGTACAACTTTAATTGCATAGAGTAGAAGTCGTTAAAATAAGTTTTTGGGTTTGATAGAACTCGTTAAAACGAATATGTTGTTGGGTTTGATACGATACAACTTGTAAAAATGATTACGTTTCCGTTTCATGCATAACTAATCTACCTTGATGTTATAATATTATAACTTGCAAAATTAATTTTCCAAATAAAAGCAACTAACATATAAATCAAGTTCACAAAGATCCATTTCATATTATTTATCTGTCAAATATACATAAATTTCAGAATTATAGTCTAAAATAATAGTTAAAAAGCTGAAATATTTCAGCTTTAATAGCTCAACTTTGAAGGATTGTAACTCACTGAATATAATACCAAATTCAACAAAATTATAGTCTAAATTCATCTACAAATTGTAAACTAAATGTTGGAAAAAACCGCAGGTCAATCCGACTTAAAACGAATGAGTTATGGTTGTTTAAAAAAATTCACAGATTACAAAATTTTAAAAATCTTGCTGAAAAGTTGAAAATTTTCAGCTTTGATAGCTCAACTTTGAAAGACTGTAACTCATTGAATATAAAACCAAAATCAACAAAATTATAGTCTAAATTCATCTACAAACTGTAAATTAAACGTTGGAAAAAACCGCGTGTCAATCCAACTCAAAACGGATGAGTTATGGTTGTTTAAAATTTTTCACAGATTACAAAATTTTAAAAATGTTGCTGAAAAGCTGAAAATTTTCAGCTTTGATAGCTCAACTTTGAAATACTGTAACTCATTGAATATAATACCAAAATCAACAAAATTATAGTCTAAATTCATCTACAAACTATAAATTAAACGTTAGAAAAAAACCGCGTGTCAATCCGACTTAAAACGAATGAGTTATGGTTGTTCAAAAAATTTCACAGATTACAATTTTTCTTTTAAATCGGGTCCAACCGGTTCTAAACCCGATAAAAACCGGACCGGTTTTGATGGATTCCTAGAACCGAGAACTGGACCGGGGGTCCAAAAAAACGGTCCGGTCCACCGGTCCAAATGCTCATCCTCTAAAATAAAACATTGACATCGTGACACGTTATTCAGGGACGACAGAATCATGAGATTAATTTGGGTTTATAATAAAATTAAAATATGGAACCAACGGAGCAAATCAAATGGGTGATTAATGTATTGCTATATTTTAAATATTATATTTATAAGAACATTAACATTGGTCAAATATCAAATATGAATATGTGATATACATAAACATAAATATCTTAATAGTAAAGACAAATATTCGGGCCTAACTCATGCCATTATTTAAAGCATATTGTTTTCTAAAATTAGGTATGATAAAAATGAAGTTGAAGAAGTCTATTTAAAAGAAAAACATTATATATGTTATTATTCAGGTTCGTTTAATTGTTTGTAGGATAAGAAACAATACATATTCTTGAATTGTGTGTCTAGTGTCGGATAAGAAACAATTATAAGTTAGATAAGATACAATCATATATTCAAATGATACATTCATAGTCCCCTTATTTAAAAGTTATTTTTGATTTTCATCCTTTTTATTTTTAAAACATTATTTTTAAATTTTTATCTTTTTGTTTTGTTTACTTTTGTAATATTTTTAATTTCTTCATTTTCGGTACATATAAAATTATAAAACAATATAATGTATTTAAATACAACACAATACAATGTACATTGGTAAAATAAATTTAAACAATGTAAAATCTTTAAAGTTGTCGTATCAAATAAGGATTTATAAGAATTTTGGGTGCCAATAAAATCTACAATTTCGTCTCCTTCTACATCATCAATGTTTGTGACGTATTGATGAAATTCATTTGGAATTTCATTCATAAATGGATACGTATTGTGCCTCTCAAGATTCTGGTTTATATCAAACTGATTAAAACTCATATAATATAACAACTAAACAAACAAAAATCACATTTAGATTCGTTTATTTATTAAATAAACGATAATAAATGATTTTTTTGTCAAAAGGTTTAGTTGTTTAGAACACTTTAGTTTGTTTATCCTTGCGTTTAGTGAATAACTATAAATTTGAATATGTAGATGTCAAATGATATATTAATTAAAACTTTATTAGATAATACAAAGTATTTTATTATAATATAATATTAATTAAATAAAAATCGATGGAAGATACACAACTACTAAGTTTGTAATAAATAAAATTAAGCTATAAATGGTAAGGTTAATAAATAAAAATTACAAAGGTTTAAATTAAAGGTTTGATATATTTTAATCGGGTTATATGTAAATCATTAAATCAATTGTGTTTAATATATGTACAACAAGTCATTAAAAGTTTGATATATTTTACTTTGACTTTAGGTTTTTTATATGGTGCGGATAGAATTCCCCCATATCATCCGGTATGCCAAGTAGGATTCCCTCTTTCAACGATAGGCTTACAAAAAAATTTATATAGTTATTAATTAATATGGTATATTAAACTAATGTTATAATTATAATTATATATTAAAAAATATTTAATTTATACTTTAAATGTTATATTAAAATACTAACATGTTACTTTATAAAATAAAATAAACTACATATTTATTATTATTAAATAATCAAATTATTTATTCATACACGTTGAATATTTATTGATCATACATGATTAAAATAACTATTAAAAAGTATAAAATAGTTGTTGATATGACAACAATGATCACCTTTTTAGGTCCTACTACAATCACTATCATCTATAATTTTTATCGATTTTTATATATGTTTTATATCTAATAATCTCTACATAATCACATCTTAAGCTATAGTTATAGAGTCTACATAATCACATTCTGAGACCGTAGGGTCTACATAATCATAGGTTATAGGAGTGGTGTCACATCAATATCATATCAAATTTATCACACTACATATTCATCTTGTCATTTAGGCTAAAAGGAGTGGTAACACTTCTAACACATTGTCACGTCAACTTTTTGAATGTCACCTCATTTTTCTCCATTTAACACTTAATCTTAACATTTGGTAGGGAGTGGTAATACTCCTAACACTCTATTTGTTTTATTTTTTTTTAAAATTTAATTTAATTACTTTATTTTAATAAACAAACATTTTTTTATTTAATATTATATAAAATCTTTTTTTAAGATCTTTTTCTAATTTAATTTAATTACTTTATTTTAATAAACAAACAATTTTTATTTAATATTATACAAAATATATTTTTTTGATTTAATTAATATGACATAAATTTTTTTAACGACACACACTTCATATTAAATAAAAGCGATTACAATAACTTAAAGCACGATTTAATGATACTTAAGACCTAAAACACGAATTAATACATAAAAAATACACTTCATAACTAAAACACACTTCATAAAAAAACACACTAAAGCAACGGGTCTTCCTCCGAATACTGATCTTCCAATTTGTCTTCCGGTTGCATATTTAGATCAAGATTGTCCATCGTCCAAAGATGATCGGTCAAATGACGACGGAGATCTGTTGGATCTATATGCCCAAGAATCATTATGGAGTGATATTCTAATAATATATGATCCTATAGGGTCACACCTTTATAAAGTTGACACATTTTGTATATTTATTATTAATATGATTATTAATAAATAATATCAATTCTTGTATTTTAATTAGGGAATAATTATTGTTTTGTGAGAATAATAATTATAAGAGAGTATTACCAGTTATTATTTCATATGGTATGAATTAATAAGTCGTGCACAACCTTTTGGACTAGTTAGATTCTTTTGTCTTTTACCTAAAGACAAAGTTTATATTTTATAAAATTAAAGTTTATAAAAATCAAAGAATATTTCTTATTTAAAGAGGTATGGCCGAATTTATATTTAAAGAATGGAGGTTGCTTGTCAACCTCCATAACTCGCCCCGTGCTTCTTGAAAAGATAAGAGTTACTTTATATTATTTTAATATAAAGCCCTTACCTTCAATGTTATATTCAAGAGGCCATGCTTGGATGGATTATAAATAGAGGGTCTCTTATATGAAGAATGAGCTAGTTTTTGGTCCAAGAAAATCACTTCTTCTTCTTCCCTTTTTCTCCCCCCAAAACCGTGAGCAACATGGGAGCTTGGAGCTCTTTCATCTTTTGAAGATATTACTTGCTTTTGGTGTTCATTTTGTGTCTTCCTTTTAGTGCTTAATTGTTTAAGCACTTAAGGCTTAAAGAACAAAGTTATACAAGAAGGAACTAGCATTCCAAGTGCCTTACTCTTGATGGTGGATACTTATAGAGAAGATCATACACTTTGATATTTTGTTATCTTCATCAACACCCCAAAACCAAGTGGGTTCAAAGGCTCCAAAGGTCATCTCTAAAACATCCTATGGTTGTTTTTATTTCATTCTAACCTCTATAAATGGATCCATGATAGTGTGGTTTTGTTATGAGCAAAAAATAAACTTGTTATTTTTAAAGTCTTCCATTGCCGGTTTTTATGAAAAACAAACTTTTATTCCGTATCAAAACCCAACAAGATCGGTATGGATTACTGGATTGTGAATTATCCTCATTCTTTGTATCCATTCTTGACCACCATATTCTAGTGGTTGTGTATCTGGGATGACTTCATTCTCGTCGTACACACATATCGCATTGCCTTCATGTTCTATTATCATATTATGCAATATGATACATGTATACATCACTTCTGCCATAGTAGAAATATCACGAAACATGGATGATTTTGAAACTATCTGCCAACGCTTTTTAAGTGCTCCAAACGCTCGTTCGATATCTTTTCTTGCTTTTTCTTGGACTCTCTTAAATCTGGACCTCTGAGGGTCATCCGGACATGACAAACTTTTAACGAAAACAGAAAGTTCGGGATAGATCCCATCCGCAAGATAATACCCAAATTTGTATTATGTTCCTTGGAGTACAAATGACAAATCTGGGGCAGTACCGTCATACACCTTGTTGAATATTGGTGAGTTATTGAGAATATTAATATCATTAAGCGAACCGGCACTACCGAAAAAGGCATGCCATATCCACAAATCCTGTGAGGCAACAGACTCAAGCACGACCGTAGGATAATGATAATTGCCCTTTGTGTATTGTCCATGATATGCATTAGGACACATACTTTATTTCCAATGCATGCAATCTAAACTTCCTAACATCCCAGGCAAACCATGCATATTTCCATGATGAGCATACAACTTTTGTATGTCACTAGTAGTAGGACGATACAAATATCGAGGACCATACAAAGACATGACAGCTAAGCAAAATTCGTGAAGACTTTCTCGGGCGGTACGTGCGGACATCCTAAAACTCTCGTCTAGTGCATCAGGGGGGTGGCATATGCTAACATACGAAATACAACAATACATTTTTGAATTGGATCAAAGCCTAACGTACCTCTTGCGTCCGGGCGTTACCTCATATACCCAGACACTGAAGTCACACATTCTGCAATACACATAAACAAATCTTTATGCATCTGGAATCGTCGGTGGAAATAATATCCTTGAAAGATATCATTTTCATCAAAATAATCTTGCATGAGACGTTGGTGGGCCGCTTCACGCTGTCTTTGGATATATCTTCTTCGTTTACGTTGCGTATTGATTGATTCAGTGTTGTTCTAGCCTATTACGTATGGAGACGACCGACTGTGCTATGTTATCAAAAACATTGTCTGATGAAGATGACAAAGACGAAAATGACATTGTTTTTATGAAGAGTTGAGAATGTTTTTTTATGTAGAATTAAGGTAATATGGTCTTGTATATATAGGATTGCGGTACTGCCTTTTCATTCAGTGACATAAGTTATGCCAAACTTTAGCTTTGAAGGTCGTCGAATCTTGGTCGTCGCTCGCCATTGGATCCTCCGACACATCTAGCCATGCTTGCACTAGTGTCGTCTCTTCATCATCTGTCCAAGTTGGAACCTGAAAGTAAACCTCTAGCTGTAACGCCCCGATTCTCAGGTATCGATGTTATAAAAGAATTTTCTTGTTTTCAAGGCCTACTCGACGAGTTAGTTTCCCTACTCGTCGAGTAGCAGCGGGTTGGGTCGCACGTTTAAGTGACCTACTCGCCGAGTCCAATAAGGGACTCCACGAGTAGGAGCTGGAGGATGAAACCCTAAACCTCGGGGTTTGGCACCCTATTTAAAGGATCATTGGCCTCCCCCAGCCTCCCCTTTACTGCCCCTTGTCCCTCTCAAACCCTAAGTCGTGTGTGTGTGTTCTTTTGGTGTGTTCAAGCTTGGAGGAGTAACCTTGGGGAAGGAAACACTTGGGGTAGCAAGGAAAGCAAGGCCAGGAACTCGTGGGAGCTAAGGGATTCCTCTGTTGTCACTCTCTGGAAGGTATTAGGCTGTTCCTTTAGCTCATTTCTCTTTTAAACCCCTCTTGAATGGGTGTTATGAAGGGATCCCCATGTTTAAGCTAAGATCTGAAGTTGTAACTTCAGATCTGGACTTCACTTGACCTCTAGATCCATAAAGTTCCTAGCTTGTACCAGAATGAGACTCTCCCAAGGTGTAAAGCTTCATTAGGAACTTAGATTGATCATTTAGGGCCTTTAGAGCCTTGCATGTGCGTAAAGTTTGCAACTTTACGTGACAAACATGCCTTGGGAGCTTGGATCTGTAATCTGGAACCTTACCATGGCTTAAAAAGCATCTGCATGGATTAAGAACTGCAAGGACTCGGCGAGTTGGATGAACAACTCGGCGAGTCCGTTGAAGATGGCCATGAACTCGCCGAGTGGATGAACAACTCGGCGAGCCCGTTGAAGATTGCCTTGAACTCGGCGAGTCGTTCGAAGACTCGGCGAGTCGGCTAGGGTTTCTCACCATTCTTGGGCACGTATGAACTCGGCGAGTTAAAAGGGAACTCGACGAGCCAATCAAGGATGTCACGACTTCTCGAGTTCAGGAAGGACTCGACGAGTCGGCGATCTGCACTCGACGAGTCGAGTCAACATGGACTATTGACTTTGACTGTGGACTTTGACTTGGACCAAGGGTTGACTTCTGAGGGTATTATGGTAAATTGGGAATTTATGAAAAAGGGTTTTATGGTACCTACAGGTGGTGGAGTTCGTGTGGGTGATCCGGGAGTTGAGTTTTCTTGTTTCTGACGGCAGTTGCGAGGTGAGTTATCCTCACTATACTAAGGGGTCTAAGGCACCAAGGTCGGCCCATTGGATTTGATATCCTAGTAGTTGTATTATGTTGAGTATGAGTTAGTTATGCATGCTAGTTAATATGCTAGAGGGTAGGTCTGTAGGACTACCTGTGATACTGATTGATTACCTGTATGTGCATTATCTGTTACATGTTGATATGTTATGTGGGATGGGTGGAGGTTGTACTGCTCCGTGCGGTAGCCAACAAACCCTAGAGTATTCTAGATATGAGCTGAGGGCCCGGTAGGCATTCCAGACTCATACTGAGGACTCGGGAGCATTCCAGATACGAGCTGAGGGCCCGGTAGGCATTCCAGACTCGTACTGAGGGCTCGATGGTATTCCAGATACGAGCTGAGGGCCCGGTAGGCATTCCAGACTCGTACTGAGGACCCAGGGGTAAACCAGCTTGTAAAGCTGTGGACCCATTGCATGCTGTTCTGTTCAGTTTGTTATGATATGTCATGGTGTGACATGGTTATGTGGACTGTATGTGTATCGGTATTTTGGGGGTAACTCACTAAGCTCTCGGGCTTACAGTTTCAGTTTATTGTTTCAGGTACATCAGGGGATCGCGGCAAGGAGAATGCATGATCGTACAGATCCTCCTATTATGTTCATGTTTCTGGGAATACTCTGATATTTTACATTTTGAAAACAAGTTTGTAATAACTAAAGGTTTTTGGGTTGTTTAAAAAGTTTTATATTGGCTTGAATTTTTGGGTGTTACAAGTTGGTATCAGAGCCTTGGTTTGAGTGAATTGGAGGAACACTCGTGTAACTGCAGTCTCAAATCAAGGAAAGGATTTTCAAAATGAAATTTTCAAAAAGGTTTTCAAAATAAATAAAGGAGGATGCAGGGCGTACGATCAGCCGGAGCCAGTAAGTAGACCCCAAAATAACATACAAGTTATTTGATTATATGATATGATAGCACAGCATGTTAGTGCTAGTCTAGGGATCTTCAGGAATTGCATGATAGAATTGCCTGAATACATGATGCCTGCTAGCCTAGGGTTTCCTTTATGTGAGATTGACATCATTACTGTAGTTGTTTAATGTATGCATCACAGTTGTACATAATTAAGATCTTATAGCCTGAGAATGTTTGATTTGGCCTTATGTTCTGTTCTTGTTTGATTGGGAGCTTAAGGTAGGATTGGATATTCGAAAGTCTATAGGGTCCAACGTTATGTATGGCTAGCATACATTAGTGCTGCAGGGTTGGTGGAAGTTTCATGGATAGGAGGGATTGAGTGAGACGGGGAGGTCAGTTATGAGATATTTAGCATTCCTCTAGAAGTGAGGATTGAGCGCTCGCCATGTTGCGTATATTGTTAGGGTGTTGTGGTGATACTTGAGACAATTATGGGTAGGTGTGGAAGGTAGTAGGGGCCCATACTACTGAAAGCACAGGACCTATACGCGTGTCAAGTAAGTCGCAATCCCTAGGATTAGTAGGGAGTTGGTTCCCAGTGATTTATATGGAATATCTGATATCTTGTGATATGTTTCAGAATGGTGATGACGAGGCGCTTCGTGGCTGGATCCGGTTCAGGATCAGGATCAGGGGACAGAGGCCAGGAGGGGTCGACAGTACCTGAGCCGGTGGTGCAGATGGGTATAGAGGAGTTGGATGCCAGGATTCGAGAAATCCTGCATGATGAGGTTGCTGCTGCATTCCGGGCTCAGTTACCGGAGATGTTCGGGTCGATCAAGACCGCCATGGTGGAGTATTTTGATGAGCGCTATGCAGCCCTTGCAGAGACAGCCGCCGCAGCAGCTGCATCAGCTGTATCAGCGGCGGGAGGAGGAGTTGGTAGAGGTTTTCAGTACAGGGACTTCAATAACACGAAGCCCCCTACTTTTGATGGGACGCAGGATCCCATCAAGGCTATGAGATGGATTTCAGATGTGGAGGGGTGTTTCTTCACCTGCTTGTGTCCTGCTGACCAGAAGGTCAGGTGTGCTCTGAACCTGCTTAGGTTCGGGGCCAAGGACTGGTGGAGACTTGCGACTGGGTCGTACACTGATGATCAGAGAGCTGCTGTTACTTGGGAGCAGTTCCGGGATATGTTTCGCGCCCGTTACATTCCACGGGTTGAGCGGGAGCGATTGGCACATGAGTTTCTGAGTTTGAGGCAGGATGGGGAGTCGGTGACGGAGATCACCCGGATGTTCACTAAGAGGGCGATGTTTTGCCCGGAGTTTGCTTCAGAGCAGGCTCGGATGACCCATTATCTGAGCATGCTCAAGACGGATATCCGTCAGTTTGTGTCTACCCAGCGATGTGACACTCTTCTAGAGTTGCAGGAGGCCGCCAGACGGCGTGAGTTGGAGATTGAGCAGCAGTTGAGAGAACAGCGGCAAGCCCCGACACATTCTCAGCCGGCGTCGAAGCGGTCTCAGACCGATGATACTAGGACCGGGGGTCAGCAGAGCCGCACATGTGGGAAGTGTGGCAAGGGTCATTCTGGTGTGTGTCGAGCTGATAGTGGATGCCACAAGTGTGGCAAGGAGGGGCATTACGCGAAGGACTGTCGCCAGGCCGCTCCAGTTCAGAGTATGAGGTTATGTTACCATTGTGATCAGGTCGGCCATTTGAAGGCCAACTGCCCGTTACTCGCCGCCAAACCGGCGCAGGCTCCAGCGCCGGCTACTTTGAAAATCACGGATGGGAGACCAGTCAGGGCAGAGCCTCCGAAGGCTCAGGGTCGTGCCTTCCAGCTTACAGCGGAGGAGGCCAGAGCAGCACCAGACGTGGTTGCTGGTACGTTTCTATCCTTTATCTTATTTTCCTATATCTGTTGAATGCTTATCTGTTGTACCTGTGGTTAGGTATGTTTTTAGTAAACTCCTTGCCTGCTTTGGTCTTATTTGATTCGGGGGCGAGTCGGTCCTTCGTATCTCAGTCGTTTAGTAGGGAGTTCAGTGCGCCTGTGGGCGAGCTAGAGTGTCCGTTGCGAGTGTCTATCGCCAACGAGCACGGGGTTTCTGCTTCTTCAGTTTATAGAGGGTGTGATTTGGAGATTTTCGGGGTATCCTTTCCGATAGATTTGATTCCGATCCCCATGGGGGAGGTGTGCGTGATTGTGGGCATGGATTGGCTCAGTCGGTTCGGTGCTATGATTGATTGCGAGGGCCAGCGAGTCGTAGTTCGAACCCCGAGTGGGGGAGAGCTGATTGTATATGGCGAGGGCACCAGAGTGGGATCAGGGTTTTGTTCAGCTGCCAGGGCTCGGCAGTATATTCAGCACGGGTGTGCGGGTTATCTAGCGTATGTGGTAGATACGCGAGTCAGGGATCAGATTTCGGTTCCCGATGTACCGGTGGTCAGGGAGTTCGCAGATGTGTTTCCAGAGGAATTACCAGGGATACCTACGGAGAGGCAGGTCAAGTTCAGGATCGACCTGGTGCCAGGTGCGGCCCCTATTGCTAAGGCACCGTACCGATTGGCACCACCAGAGATGCAGGAGCTGTCATCGCAGCTACAGGAACTGTTGGGCAAGCAGTTCATTCGACCTAGCAGTTCTCCATGGGGAGCACCGATACTTTTCGTCCGGAAGAAGGACGGTTCGCACCGGATGTGTATCGATTATCGGGAGTTGAATAAGTTGACGGTGAAGAACCGTTACCCACTCCCGAGGATAGACGATCTCTTCGATCAGTTATAGGGCGCATCTTGGTTTTCCAAGATAAACTTGAGGTCTGGGTATCATCAGGTCAGGGTCAGAGAGGAGGACGTGGAGAAGACCGCGTTTCGAACTCGTTATGGACATTACGAGTTCGTGGTGATGCCGTTTGGGCTCACCAACGCGCCAGCGGTGTTCATGGACCTGATGAATCGGGTCTGTAGAACGATGCTTGATCGCTCGGTCATAGTGTTTATAGATGATATCTTGGTGTATTCCAAGACCCGAGAGCAGCATGAGGAGCATCTGCGAGAGCTGTTAGGAGTTCTGAGACGGGAATGGCTATACGCCAAGTTCTCGAAGTGTGAGTTTTGGTTACGAGAGGTCCAATTCCTCGGACATCTCGTTAACCAGGAAGGGATTTTGGTCGATCCGGCCAAAATCGAGGCGGTTATGCAGTGGGAGATTCCGAAATCTCCCTCGGATATTAGGAGCTTTCTGGGATTGGCGGGGTACTACCGGAGGTTCATACGGGATTTCTCCAAGATTGCAGTGCCCCTCACTCGTCTGACGAGGAAGGGGGTGGATTTCCGATGGGGTCCCGAGCACCAGAGGGCGTTTGAGACCCTCCGTCAGCATTTGTGCGAGGCTCCAGTATTGACACTCCCGGAGGGAGTTGAGGATTTTGTGGTGTTCTGTGATGCATCCATCACAGGTTTAGGGGCGGTCATCATGCAGAGAGGACGAGTGATAGCCTACGCATCGCGGCAGCTGAAGCCGCATGAGACGAGATACCCTACGCATGACTTGGAACTGGGGGCGGTGGTGTTCGCCCTCAAGATATGGAGACATTACCTCTATGGGGTCCGCTGTACCATTTACACGGATCACAAGAGCTTGAGACATATCATGGATCAGCCGAACCTGAACATGAGGCAGCACAGGTGGCTGGATGTAGTCAAGGACTACGATTGTGAGATCCTTTACCACCCCGGTAAAGCGAATGTGGTTGCAGATGCTTTGAGCCGCAAGTCAGCTGGGTCTTCCACCCCCGCGGTATGTATGAGGATAGCGGTGGATTCTCCGCTTGTGAGTTTGATCAGAGATGCCCAGGAAGAGGGCATGCGACCGGAGAATTGGAAGCTGGAGAGAATCAAGGGTGAGAATACCCGGTTCATACGGGATAGTCGGGGACTATTGACCCGATGTGGTCGGGTTTGGGTTCCGATGTCGGGTGGGGTTAGGCAGACAGTTATGGAGGAGGCTCATAAGTCTCATTTCTCTATTCACCCGGGGGCCACCAAGATGTATCGAGATTTGAGTTTGAGCTATTGGTGGCCGTGCATGAAGCGAGAGATCGCTTGGTACGTTGAGAGGTGCTTGACCTGTAGGATGGTCAAGGCCGAGCATCAGAGGCTGCATGGAAAGCTGCAGCCCCTAGAGATTCCCATGTGGAAATGGGAACAGATCACGATGGATTTTATCACCAAGTTGCCGAGGACGGCAAAGGGGTTTGATGCTATATGGGTCATCGTGGATCGACTGACCAAGAGCGCCCACTTCTTGGCTATACGGGAGAGCTCATCGGCCGAGAAATTGGCCGAATTATATGTTCGCGAGATCGTGTCTCGCCATGGGGTTCCTGTCTCCATTGTCTCTGATCGGGATGTTAGGTTTACCTCCCGCTTCTGGCAAAAGTTTCACAAGGAGCTGGGCACGCGGTTGCACTTCAGCACAGCATTCCACCCGTAGACAGACGGCCAGAGCGAGCGGACTATTCAGACCCTCGAGGACATGTTGAGGGCATGTGACATTGATTTCGGTGGGAGCTGGGATTCTCACCTACCGCTTTCGGAGTTCGCTTACAACAACAGCTATCATTCTAGCCTTGGCGCCCCGCCATTCGAGCTGTTGTACGGGCGGAGATGTCGCACCCCGGTCTGTTGGGGCGAAGTTGGACACAAGGTGATAGGTAGTACGGAGGTAGTCTTGCAGACTACCGAAAAGATCCAGCAGGTTAGACAGCGTTTGCAGACCGCTCAGAGTCGGCAGAAGAGTTATGCCGACAAACGCCGATCTGAGTTGGAATTTCAGGTGGGGGACATGGTACTCCTGAAGGTCTCGCCCTGGAAAGGCGTGATCCGCTTCAGGAAGAGGGGAAAATTGGGTCGCCGATATATTGGGCCGTTCAGGATCATTGCCAGGGTCGGCAAGGTGGCTTACAGGCTAGAGCTGCTGGAGGAGCTTAGTCGGATACACAGCACTTTCCACATTTCGCAGCTGCGAAAGTGCATCATGGATCAGGAGGCGGTGGTATCGTTGGATGATATTCAGGTCGATGAAGGCCTGAATTATGTGGAGAGGCCCGTGGCCGTACTGGAGAGAAAGATGAAGATACTAAGAAACAAGGAAATACCTTTGGTGAAGGTACAGTGGGAGCACCGGAAGGGGTCCGAATGGACGTGGGAGCCAGAGGCAGAGATGCGGGAGCATTATCCGGGACTGTTCACCGCAGCAGACTTCGAGGACGAAGTCTAGTTCAAGTGGGGGGAGAATTGTAACGCCCCGATTCTCAGGTATCGATGTTATAAAAGAATTTTCTTGTTTTCAAGGCCTACTCGACGAGTTAGTTGCCCTACTCGTCGAGTAGCAGCGGGTTGGGTCGCACGTTTAAGTAACCTACTCGCCGAGTCCAATAAGGGACTCCACGAGTAGGAGCTGGAGGATGAAACCCTAAACCTCGGGGTTGGGCACCCTATTTAAAGGATCATTGGCCTCCCCCAGCCTCCCCTTTACTGCCCCTTGTCCCTCTCAAACCCTAAGTCGTGTGTGTGTGTTCTTTTGGTGTGCTCAAGCTTGGAGGAGTAACCTTGGGGAAGGAAACACTTGGGGTAGCAAGGAAAGCAAGGCCAGGAACTTGTGGGAGCTAAGGGATTCCTCTGTTGTAACTCTATGGAAGGTATTAGGCTGTTCCTTTAGCTCATTTCTCTTTTAAACCCCTCTTGAATGGGTGTTATGAAGGGCTCCCCATGTTTAAGCTAAGATCTGAAGTTGTAACTTCAGATCTGGACTTCCCTTGACCTCTAGATCCATAAAGTTCCCAGCTTGTACAAGAATGAGAATCTCCCAAGGTGTAAAGCTTCATTAGGAACTTAGATTGATCATTTAGGGCCTTTAGAGCCTTGCATGTGCGTAAAGTTTGCAACTTTACGTGACAAACATGCCTTGGGAGCTTGGATATGTAATCTGGAACCTTGCCATGGCTTAAAAAGCATCTGCATGGATTAAGAACTGCAAGGACTCGGCAAGTTGGATGAACAACTCGGCGAGTCCGTTGAAGATGGCCATGAACTCGCCGAGTGGATGAACAACTCGGCGAGCCCGTTGAAGATTGCCTTGAACTCGGCGAGTCGTTCGAAGACTCGGCGAGTCGGCTAGGGTTTCTCACCATTCTTAGGCACGTATGAACTCGGCGAGTTAAAAGGGAACTCGACGAGCCAATCAAGGATGTCACGACTTCTCGAGTTCAGGAAGGACTCGACGAGTCGGCGATCTGCACTCGACGAGTCGAGTCAACATGGACTATTGACTTTGACTGTGGACTTTGACTTGGACCAAGGGTTGACTTCTTAGGGTATTATGGTAAATTGGGAATTTATGAAAAAGGGTTTTATGGTACCTACAGGTGGTGGAGTTCGTGTGGGTGATCCGGGAGTTGAGTTTTCTTGTTTCCGACGGCAGTTGCGAGGTGAGTTATCCTCACTATACTAAGGGGTCTAAGGCACCAAGGCCGGCCCATTGGATTTGATATCCTAGTAGTTGTATTATGTTGAGTATGAGTTAGTTATGCATGCTAGTTAATATGCTAGAGGGTAGGTCTGTAGGACTACCTGTGATACTGATTGATTACCTGTATGTGCATTATCTGTTACATGTTGATATGTTATGTGGGATGGGTTGAGGTTGTACTACTCCGTGCGGTAGCCAACAAACCCTAGAGTATTCCAGATATGAGCTGAGGGCCCGGTAGGCATTCCAGACTCATACTGAGGACTCGGGAGCATTCCATATACGAGCTGAGGGCCCAGTAGGCATTCCAGACTCGTACTGAGGGCTCGATGGTATTCCAGATACGAGCTGAGGGCCCGGTAGGCATTCCAGACTCGTACTGAGGACCCAGGGGTAAACCAACTTGTAAAGTTGTGGACCCATTGCATGCTGTTCTGTTCAGTTTGTTATGATATGTCATGGTGTGACATGGTTATGTGGACTGTATGTGTATCGGTATTTTGGGGGTAACTCACTAAGCTCTCGGGCTTACAATTTCAGTTTATTGTTTCAGGTACATCAGGGGATAGCGGCAAGGCGAAGGCATGATCGTACAGCTCCTCCTATTATGTTCATGTTTATGGGAATACTCTAATATTTTACATTTTGAAAACAAGTTTGTAATAACTAAAGGTTTTTGGGTTGTTTAAAAAGTTTTATATTGGCTTGAATTTTTGGGTGTTACACTAGCAATCTCTGTCCTTGTATGTTCCGATGTAAGCCAGTTCAGGAGTAAGATGGTGTTCCGAAGTCAGAAGTTCCGAATTCAAATTGGTGTCTGGAACAAAGTTTATTTTCCGGAGTTGATGTTTTGAATTGGTGTTGTCCGAATGTATTTTTCCGTCTGTATTAATTAACTTTGTCATTTTGTTTGATGTAACGTATCATAGGACTTAGTGTTTTTGTCAACTTTGATAATCAGAGTGTCAGGAGTAACTCTATTATTCGGTCCTATGTATGTTTATGGTTTGTACTATGTACGTTATTCTCCTATATAAGGAGCATTCAATGACAATTACATGTGACAGATTGTTCCACCAAAGATAGACATTTTCACATTTACTTCACTTGCACCTTTCTCTCTAATCTATCTTTCAAACATTCTTTGTGTTCATTTATTTTCTTTACTTGATCATATTCATTGTCTTATATTTAATACTTGAAGTACTTTGTTGATTCTCTTATCCAGTCTTGACTGGTCTTGCCAGACTCGACTGGAACAATTAAGTTAGTAGCAGACATTGATCTTAAGCATTAACTCAGGGTTTGAGTTTTCAATCAGATCCTTGTTCTCACAATTGGTATCAGAGCTTGAGTGGTTGTCCTTTGAATCCATAAAAACAGATTATAGTTGATTCGAGATTACCTTGGTATTTCGATCATCTCTGTGTTTAGGATAAAAGTTCTTCTATATACCCCACTTTTGCTCAAGATATCTTAACTTCAATGGTTGCTTCTAATACTCAACAAATGTACTCAATGAATATAGCAAATAGCGGGGGTTGCCCGACACGTGCCCCACTGCTAGTTGTCGAAGAATATGATCATTGGAAAGTCAGAATGGAAAGATTTTTACTTGGAAAAGAAAAAGGTGAATCTATTTGGAGATCCGTTAAAGAAGGTCCTCATGTTCCAGTTCGAACCATTGTTAGAGATGCTACTGCAACTCTCTTGGGACAGGATCAACAACGATAAGCACCTCTCACTGCTGATGATCTTGAAAAGTTGCATGCTGATCAAGTTGCCTTTTCGGAAATGGTGTTTGGTGTTTCACCTTCTCTCTTTGAGCACATCAAATTGTGCAAGTCCGCAAAAGAGATTTGGGACACACTTCAATATTTGTTTGACGGGTCAGAGAACATGAAGGATAAGCATTTGACTTCGGTTGTCAATGAGTTCGACACTTTCACTACAACACCTGGTGAATCTGTTGCCTCAGCCTCGAATACATACCGGATCGTCGTCAACAACATGACAGCTCATGGGATAGTCCGAACTCCACTTGATTACAATCTCAATTTCATTAACAGTCTCGGAAAGGGATGGGGAAACGTGAAGTCATGTCTTCAGAGCAATGGGTCTCTAAAGAAGCTCAAGCTCTATCAACTTTTTGATGAGCTTCAAGGTCACGAGTCAAATGTTTCTCAAACTCTACGCGAACTCACCGGAGGTCCTTTGGCTCTAGTCATTTCCTATGATCCACAAATCTCAAACCCAATCATTTCGGACCCTCTCAACGTTGTTGTTCCCTACATTCCTCCTGTTCAACCCTCACCTCCAACCGTTCCTGTTCTTACAAACTCTAACCATCAATCTATGGAAACTTTTAACCCTGATGAAATGGACTTTGAACTACGTTTTCAACAAGAGTTTGCTCTACTTTCCATGAAATACAACCGTCCTTTCAACAAGCCTCACAACAACCGTTTCCAAACTCCTCACCAAAACAACCGCTTTCAAGCTCCTCACTAAAATAATCATCAACCATTCAACAAACCTTCCGAAAAACCCACCGGCCTACAAGCCTAATCTTCCTGCTCCGAATCTCACCTCGGAACCTCCACAGCTTCCGAAGTCTGAAAAACCCAAGATTGTGTGTCACAAATGTGGACATGCAAACCACTTTGCCAAAGATTGCTTAGCCGAAGTCCCACAACAACCGAAGATCAAGGACTCTGCTTACTATGCACGCCGAGCTCAAGAATTGGCTGAAAGTGAAAAGGCTTTTGTTACTACTGTATCGAGGGATGTGGAAGGGTATTGGTCGTCCAGAGATGATGATGATGTAACCACTGGCAGAAACATGTGTCTTATGGCTTGACAAGAAATTGAATGTGATGAAGGCTACTGGTCGTCTGGGTCCGAAAGAGATGATGAATATGCTGAGTCAAACTACTGTTACATGGCTACCAATGATCCACCCGGCAGAAGCATCGTTCAACAGGTAAAATCTATGATTACTAATAATAATTTTGACTTGTCTTTTTGGGAACCATATCTAACCCAGATCCAATCAGATATGAACATCATTTACAAAGCCTATGAGTCAGCCATAGAAGCCAGTGAGAAGAAGGACAGTGAATTGATTCGTCTTAGGTTACGTTTCGAGGTTAAGAACTTAAAAATAGAGTCTTTAGGACATGAGCTTGTAATGTCAAAAGATGAATGTATCATTCTTAAAGACAAATGTGAAATCACTTATTCTGAAAGAAATGTTTTAATTTCTGATAACAAACGTCTCAATGCTAAGATTGATGCCATACACCATGCCATAGACATTCTTGAAGCAAACGAACGGATGACTCATAATTTTCATCATCCTTGGTCAAAAGCTCCTGGTCTCGGAAGCGAGTTTCCGAAACCAATTGTTCGTCCCTTGAAGGAGTTACAAAATCTGACCTTTATGGGAGATGTTTCGAACATTAAACATTCGGATACATCTGTTTCTCCTTTGTCACCCCTTCATGAGACTCCTGACCATTTTGCATCCTTGATTCCCTAGTTTAAGCCTATAGTTGTCAACAGTCTCGATTCCATGCAATTTCCGCCTCTGACAAACCTAGACTTGAATCGGACCTCGGAAATCAACTATGGTACTCCAAATTCTGTTGTTCAAAATCCGAACCACAGCCCTCCTAACAACTGTGTTGTTGAGGAAATTTTTCCGGAATTAACTGGACCTGAACCTTCAGAGTGTGTTTGGGCATCTTTAGATAGTGATGTTGATGATTCAATCTCATGTGATTCTGAACCTCAAGTGATTTCCAAAACAAATCTAGTTCCCATCAAGCTTGTATTCAACAACCCTCAGTAGGACAAACTTCCAAATATTCGTCTCATTCCAAAAGAAAGCCAATGTTGAATAGGAAAGATATTGTAGATCCTAAGGTAGAAGCTCAGAATGTTCACAAAAAGGAAGTTAAGACAAGACAAAATTCAAGATTCCTTGAGAACTCCAAAAAGAGTGTATCTCGAAATTCTCATTCATCAAATCATAGTAAAAACTCCTTCACACCCACTAAGATCCTCAAGAGGCCTTCCAATCCTCCCAGTCGTGTAGAACAAAAGAAAGTGGTCAGTCCCACTCAGAAAAAGTCAAGTGTAAGCACCAAATCTGTCCGAAACAACTCTCCTCGGACTGTTTCATCTGTTTTCATTGCCAAAGTTGATGGTACAATTTTTAAACCTCAACTTTCAAAACCAAATGTGCCATCAACCAAAGCAAAAATTGTTAAGAAAACAATCTCCTCAAAATCTTCAAAACAAAACCTTGTTTGGAAAGTTAAAACACACAATGATGAAACAACAACTCCGGAAGACACAGTAGCCCACACTACTCCGGAAGTTGAATGTCCGAAGAAAGGTGTTCAGAATCCTCATATTGTTGAATATGATTATTGGATAGACGAAAGAACCATGGCCTTCTGTTTGTTTCCAAACGAAGCTAGGAACAAATCTTCCAAAACATCTGTTGCTCAAAAGTCACAACCGAAGCCTAAGACCCGTGCCTTTGTCCCAAAACCTAACTCGGAGCCTAAAAACTCCACAACTCACTAATTTTGCAGGAACTTTGTGCTTCGGAGCAAGAGACAATATGGTATATTGATAGTGCTTACTCCATGCACATGACGGGGCAGAAGGACTTTCTGCGAGATCTCAAACTTTGTAATCCAATCAGCATGTTTAAGTGCTTCTTTGATGGATTTGGGTTCAACCATTGAGATAAATGCAGAGAAATGACATTCATTTTGAACACTTGTGGCAGAGCGAGTTTGTACACCAGCGTTTGGGTTTCCAATAACTTGGTTCGGAGGATGATCCTTGGTCCAAACATGTAATCTTGGAAGTTCTTGTGCAACAGATGATCCAATATCAAGAATGGATGTTTTCCTATCAACGTCGATGATGATGCAAATTTCTTTGAATTCCCACCTGAAGATGACGTCAACCTATCTGGTTCAGAAGTTCAGGGGGAGCATCATCCACACGTTCAAACTATTCAGGGGGAGCAACACAACCCCATTGTTGATATTGGATCATCTGCTGCACAAGAACTTTCGAGATTACATGTTTGGACCAAGGATCATCCTCCGAACCAAGTTATTGAAAACCCAAACGCTGGTGTACAAACTCGCTCTGCCACAAGTGTTCAAAATGAATGTCATTTCTCTACATTTATCTCAAGGGTTGAAACCAAATCCATCAAAGAAGCACTTTAACATGCTGATTGGATTACAACCATGCAAGAAGAATTGGCAGAATTTGATAGAAATGAAGTTTGGACTCTCGTCCCTCCTCCTCAGAATCATCCCATTGTTGGTACTAGATGGGTGTTTCGGAACAAATTAGATGATGCATGAGTTATCATTCAAAACAAATCAAAATTGGTGGCTAAAGGATTTACACAGATCGAAGGGCTTGACTACGATGAGACCTTTGCTCCTGTTGTACGTCTTGAAGCTATCATAATCTTTCTTGCTTATGATGCTCATAAAGGCTTCAAGGTTTACCAGATGGATGTCAAAAGTGCTTTTCTAAATGGTGAACTTGATACTGAAGTATATCTTCAACAGCCTCCCAGTTTTGTTAATCTATCATATCCGAACTACTACTACAAACTCCGGAAAGATGTCTATGGCCTTAAGCAAGCTCCTGCTAGTCCAAATTATGACCCTCACCAAATGCTGGCTATGTGACGTATGGCAACAACTCCAATTCTTAGATCCGAAGTTATGACATCCTTACTAATGACAACTTCTCCATTTCAAACGTGACATATGTAGCTGACTTGAAGCATAATTTGATAAGTGTGGCTCAACTCACTGATGCAAATCGTCGAGTTGAATTCTGCAAGAAACATAGCTACGTCATGTCCGAAGATCGAAAGGAATGTTTGATCAAGTCTAATCACAACAAGAACATGTATCCTCTTGATATCAACATGATCATTGGCAAGCCCTAACTCTGTTTGCTCTCAAAAGATGTTCCTGACGTCAGTTGGTTATGGCATAAGAGGCTTGCTCACTTGAACTTTAGATATATGAATGATCTTGTTTCGGGTGAAATGGTTAGAGGTTTGCCACTCCTCAAGTTCGAAAATGATCATTTATGTGCTGCATATGAGTGTGGAAAACAGTTAAAGAAGGGTCATCCCTTCATCATTGAAAAATCAATCTCGGAACCATTAGAACTTCTTCACATTGATCTGTGTGGACCATCAACAGTAGAGAGTTTGCATCACAAAAAATACATTCTTGTGATTGTGGATGACTTTACTAGGTTCAACTGGGTCTTCTTCCTAAGGCTCAAATCAGAAACAGCCTCCGAGCTCATTAACTTTATCAAAGGAATTGAAGTTCTCATCAAACTCCTTGTAAGGAGAATCCGAAGTGACAATGGTTTTGAATTCACCAATTCCACCATTGAAAACTTCCTTACCGAGAAGGGCATCGACCACAATTTTTATGCTCCTTACACTCCTCAACAAAACGGTGTAGTCGAACGACGAAACGAAACACTTGTTGAAGCTGCTCGATCCATGCTCAACTTTGCAATTCTTCCACTCTATCTCTGGGCTGAAGCTGTTTCTACAGAATG
This sequence comes from Lactuca virosa, assembly GCF_052849685.1. Taxonomy (NCBI): domain Eukaryota; kingdom Viridiplantae; phylum Streptophyta; class Magnoliopsida; order Asterales; family Asteraceae; genus Lactuca; species Lactuca virosa. The sequence goes on along the minus strand of NC_136433.1, from coordinate 360,905,447 downwards.
ATTTACTCATAATAGAAGTATTATCAATCGACGCCTCAACAAAACACCGTATGAAGCCATGAACGGTCGGAAGCCAACTATCTCGTTTCTTCATGTTTTCGGATGCAGATGCTTCATCAAGAACAACCGTGATCAGTTTACCAAGTTCCAACCCAAAGCTGATGAAGCGATGTTCCGTGGATACTCTGCTAAATCAAAGGCTTATCGAGTTCTTAATTGGAGAACTCGTGTTCTTGAAGAAAGTTTTGACGTTACCTTTGATGACAATTTCGTTCGGAATTCTGGCCCAACACACGTTACAACTCACATCATTGAGTCTGATGCTCCAGCGCCAGGATGTCCGAACCAGCAAACAATATTTGAAGTCAACTTTGAGACCTTATTCAGGGGGAGCATTATCCACACGTTCAAACTATTCAGGGGGAGCAACATAACCCCATTGTTGATATTGGATCATCTGTTGCACAAGAACTTCTGAGATTACATGTTTGGACCAAGGATCATCCTCCGAACCAAGTTATTGGAAACCCAAACGCTGGTGTACAAACTCGCTCTGCCACAAGTGTTCAAAATGAATGTCATTTCTCTGCATTTCTCTCAATGGTTGAACCCAAATCGATCAAAGAAGCACTTCATTTCTCATCATCCACATGTGTTCAAAATTTGCATCTTCAGGCTTTCAAAAATTTGATCGTACTCTGTTCCGAAGGTCAAATGGAAAACATCTCATGCTAGTCCAAATTTATGTTGACGACATTATCTTCGGATCCACCGATTCTTCAATGGTTGCTGACTTTGCTAAGCTAATGGTCAGTAGATTTTAAATGAGTATGAATCGGGAATTAAGCTTCTTTCTTAGCCTCCAAGTCAAACAGACTAACAGAGGAATTTTCATTCACCAAGAGAAGTATATTTCGGAACTCCTCAAAAAGTACTCAATGGACACCTGTGCCTCAACCAAGGTACCCATGGGTTTCGGACACAAGATCTTTTCGGACCCTTCAGGTGTAGCAGTTGATGAAAAGAAGTACAGAGGAATGATTGGATCCATACTCTATCTCACAGCAAGTCGTCCGGACATCATGTTTTCTACATGTTTGTGTACCAGATTTCAAGTCAATCCAAAGATGTCTCATCTTTTGGCTGTTAAGCAAATATTCCGATACCTCAAAGGTACAAAGAATCTCACTCCTCTCGCCAAAATCAAGACGAGAATATCTTAGCAAGCCCCCTAGCGAGTGCTAGGGGGCAGTGTTTCAATCCCCATAGCGACCTTAACGAGTTTGTTTGGCGAACCCACCCCGTTCAGCCTTAAAGGAGTTGTCATGCATGAAAATAAATTGGAAAGTGGGAAAAACAATTGAGTTTGATTTTCTCTCTCCTCTTTACCGAGAATAGAGTTTTAGCTCAACATGTTTGAGAGGAGGGGGCAGTGTATTGTGCACTTGGTGAGCACTTGTCGTGCCCACTCCTGAGGCCTTAGATCACATAAACACTCACACCAAAGGGCTTCCAGCCCAGAGGTATCAAGTGTTGCCTTCCTTCCTTGTTGTTCAAAAAAAAACATAAACACTCACAATATATATATATATATATATATATATATATATATATATATATATATAGGGTTAGGTTATTTTGTTTTTATTAACTATTGTGTGCCAGAATGCACAGATCTAGACCACCGGATGGAATAGAATCAAAGGTCATGATCTGAGGGTCTATGATATTAGAATAGGATAACATGTACCATATAATCACACAAATTTCAGCATAAGGGCATTTTAGTCAATTAACCTATATTAAAAAAGGAAATTTTCGGATTTTTAGGGATAATTAATTCCTTTATTTTTAAAAATCTGAACATTTTAAATTAATTCAAATTTAAAAACCCGAATTTATTCTGTCAGAATGACAGAATGCCAACCATAAACTAGTAAATATTTTTCGATTTTATTCTGTCAGAATGACAGAATGCCAACCATAAACTAGTAAATATATTTTCGATTTTATTCTGTCAGAATGACATAATGCCAACCATAAACTAGTAAATACATTCTGAAAAAAATACACAAAATCGATTCTTGAACTAATAATATACCAAATAATTACATTGTATGATTGTGATTCATTGAATAATAACAACATTCTGAAAGAATAACAAGTGTAATTCTTAAAAAATAACAACATTCTTAAACAGTGAGTGTTATCATTCTTTGATTCATTATTCAAGCCTTTCCCATCGAGTCTTCAAGCCATTCTTCAAGCCATTTTTATCACAAATTCATTGCCAAATATTTTGTAGTGATACATTGTAACAACTGCACATTAAACATATAAATAATTAACTACAATTCTATCAGAATACAACAATAATATTCTTACGGAATACACTATTCTTGCAGAATGGTTTTGAATATTCAGTTTCTCTTTATGTATAAAAAATCATGTTCCAAGAAAAAAAAAAGAAAACAAATATCCAAACCACATGGAACACAGTAAGGGAACATCAAAGTTTAAGTTTTTCAATACCAAATAAAAACAAAGAAGACGAACCTGATAGTTTTTCATTAAAATCTCATCAACAACCTCATAAGCATTTTGACGTGCTGCTTCATGAACTGGTCTTGCATAATATCGAGGATCATGAGGTTTACCAGGGGTCTTTAAATTGTCGATTCATCACATACCAATTTGAAAACTTGTTTTGCTTCTTCGGGTTCCCTATGTTTCTTCTCGATATCCTCAATGTATTTAATTGCAAATTCTGACAGAATAAGGAACTAGCATCAACCTATTTGTTATGAAAAGGGCATCCAACCCAATCTAAATTAAGTTATATAATTCTGAAAAGAATAAGGAACAAAGCGAAGTAAAAACATTAAAGATTATTAACTATTTTTTCATTGAAGCATTTTATCGAACACATGGAAGCCATGCCAGAATGTTATTGTTTGTAAACGAAAATTCAACTAACATCCATAGTTAAGCTGTAGATTATTTCTTAGGTATTTTCTGCGACAAATTCATTTGTATCTAAAATTTTGAAGTTCTGAAACTTAAATATTGGTGTACATTAGAAAAAGAAGGAAAAGGAACTTGAAATACCAAGAAAAAAGAATCAGTGTCTTGGGTTATCAGTGTAGAAGTATCAATTCGTGAACTTCCGACGTAACCCCCAAATCCAACAGCTGTAGCACCTGATGGTAGCAGCGAAGCTGCTAAACTGCTATCAATTGATTTCAAAATCATTAATTTAAAACAAAATTAAACAAAACATGTGCGCGTATCTTCTTGTGAAGGAAAGAGAGTCAAGTTTCTAATTGCCTGCTGCTGGAAGGACGAGCTTTGCTTCTTGCTGCCCCTCTGATGTCGGAGCATCTGATCTTGACCCAGTTCAATTGGGGTGAATTTTTAATTACGTGCAGACCTTTTTTTATTTATTTGGTGGTCAAATTAATTTGTTTTGACTTTTTAATATTTCCTTTCCAAGTTTATTAGACTTTCCAAAATTTTGGTTTTGCTTGTTTTTTTGTTCCGAACCCTAAGCCAGAAACGGCGGTTTTTTGGATGCTAATTTTTTCTTTGGAATATTCACATGAAAACCTTGTGTTGAAGGTTTTGCCCCCTGTTGATCATCTTAACTAAGTTTTGCCATTTGATTGTGAAATTAGAACGCATCATTTGGTATCAGAGCTCTAGGTGAATCAAATGGTTGGCCGTCGTGGACGCCCCCTCTTCGCAGAAACGCCGACCGAGGCAACGAAGAAGAAGAACGCGATCCACGAGATCGTGAGATTGAAAGACTCCAGCAACGCATCAGGGAGTTAGAATTAAGACAGGAGGAGCAGGAAGAAACTGGATCAGAATTTTGGGATGACAGAGTCGGGGAGGACGTAAACCCTTTTGGCTTTGACCGACCCAACGCTTTTGCTACATACCAGCGACATGCCCAGAGACAAACTCACGAGGACCCTTTGCGGAATTTAGGAATGAAAATAGAAATTCCTGAATTTGATGGTAAATCCCATCCTGATGATTTCATAGACTGGTTAAGCACCGTAGAGCGGATCTTCGACTTGAAAGATATCCCTGATCCCTTAAAGGTTAAGCTGGTAGCCATTAAACTACGGAAATCTGCATCACTATGGTGGGAACATGAAAAAAAACATCGCCAGCAAGCTCAAAAATCCAAAGTTGAAACGTGGGCAAAGTTCAAGAAGTTGTTACAAGGTAAATTTCTACCCGTCAATTACCTTCAAGAAGCCTTCATGGAATATCATACTTTTGCCCAGAAAAACTCCACAGTGACCGACTTCATCGCTGAGTTTGAACGACTCAGGATACGTTGTGCCGTTGAGGAAGAAGAAGAACAGACCATAGCCCGATTCCTTGGGGCTCTCAAACCAGAAATCGCCGATGTCATTAACCTACAACCCTACTGGAGTTATAATGATGTATGCCAATTAGCTTTAAAAGTCGAAAAACAACTTGCAAAGTCAAGATTGGGATCTCGAAACTTTGCTAGTCCTAAGGTTCCACCTGTTTCCCTGCCTAACCCGCCAGCCACAGTCAAAATAAACTCCGCTAACCCATCAAGTTCATCGGGCTCAAGAGTTCTCAGGTGTTTTCGATGTCAAGGGGTAGGGCATGTGGCACGTGAATGTCCCAATAAGCACCTGGTCACTCTCGTCGAGGACACGATTACACACTATGATGAAGCAATCGATGATAACGTGGAGACGGATGCAGAGGAAATTATAGGTGCTGATATCGGGGAATCGTTAGTGCTTAGGCGAGTACTAAACACCACTCAGGTAGATGATACAGATAAGGATGGCTGGAAGCGGAATAATATATTCTGAACTAAATGCACAACTAACGGGAAGGTGTGTGACGTGATTATTGATGGAGGAAGCTGCGAGAACGTAGTATCAACCTTAATGGTAGAAAAGTTGGGACTTCCAGTAAAGAACCACCCTCAACCGTATCAACTCGCATGGCTAAAAAAAGGGAACACGGTCACAGTTGATAAGAAATGCTTAGTCCAATTCACGATCGACAACAAGTATAAGGATGAAGTGTGGTGTGAGGTAGTGCCGATGGATGCATGCCACCTCCTACTTGGGCGACCATGGCAGTTTGACCGGAAAACCATACACGATGGTTTCAAAAACACATACCGTTTCAAGAAGGATGGAATAAATATTCTTCTTACCCCCTTGGTTCCGCAACAAGAACCAAGGAAAGAAAATTCTCTCTTTATACCCCATGCAGAATTCCAACGTAACTTGAAGTCAGGAGGTAACTTTTTTGCTTTAATAATTTTAGAGTCTAATAAACAAACAAGTTCACCTCTCCCTCCTGCAATCCAATCGCTAGTGGAAGAATTCAACGATGTTTTCCCAACCGAAATTCCACCAGGTTTACCTTTGATGAGGGATGTTCAACATTGCATCGATTTTCTACCTGGTGCAGTTATTCCGAATAGACCTGCTTACCGCATGAATCCCAAAGATTACGAGGAACTAAAAAGACAGGTCTCTGAATTGCTCGATAAAGGATTGATTCAAGAGAGCATGAGCCCATGTGCCGTTCCCGCGTTGTTGATACCAAAAAGCGGTGGAAAATTTCGGATGTGTATCGACAGCCGAGCCGTCAATAAGATCACCGTTAAGTACCGTTTTCCGATCCCTCGATTTGACGATCTTGTTGACCAACTACACGGGGCTAAAGTATTTTCGAGAATTTATCTTCGTAGCGGGTATCACCAAATAAGAATGAGGTCCGGTGATGAGTGGAAAACGGCATTCAAAACACGTGACGGGTTATACGAGTGGCTAGTCATGCCCTTTGGTCTAACCAACGCCCCAAGTACATTTATGAGGCTTATGAACCTGATTTTTAAGGATTATATTGGAAAATTCATGGTTGTTTACTTTGATGATATATTGATCTTTAGTGACTCTACAAACCAACATGTGCAACACCTCACCCAAGTGTTTAATGTCCTGAGGTCACAAAAATTATATGCTAATGGAGAGAAATGCAGTTTTCTTGTTCTAGAAGTAACATTTTTGGGGTATATTATTTTGGGGGAAGGCTTAAAGATGGACCCTACGAAAGTGGAAGCAATTCTCGAGTGGCCCGTACCTCGAACCATACACGACATACGTAGCTTTCACGGGTTGGCTTCATTTTATAGGCGATTCATACGAAATTTTAGCACAATAATCGCACCTATTACCGAGTGCTTGAAGGGCGGTCATTTTCAATGGACAACCGAAGCCTCTAAAGCCTTCGAGGAACTCAAAGTCAAGGTAACACAATCTCCGGTCTTAGCCCTACCTGATTTTTCGTGTGCCTTTCAGGTAGAATGTGACGCATCCGAAGTGGGGGTTGGTGGTGTTCTAAGCCAAAACCAATGCCCGATCACTTTTTTTAGTGAAAAATTAAACGAAGCTCGTCGCAAATACTCTACGTACGACAAGGAGTTTTATGCCATCGTGCGGGCCCTTGAAATGTGGCGACATTACCTCATTGGTAGCGAGTTCGTTCTTTTTCCGACCACGAAGCCCTCAAGTATATTAACGGGATCCATAAATTAAACCCCCGTCATGCAAAATGGGTTGAAACATTACAAGCCTTTTCTTTTGTTATAAAACATAAGGCAGGGGCACAAAACCAGGTGGCTGACGCCCTTAGCAGACGTCATTCTTTACTCAACACAATGAGTGTGCAGGTTCTTGGGTTTGACACTTTCCGTGACCTGTACCGTGATGATCCTGATTTCCAAGATATATGGGCAGCATGTGGGTCTGGTTCATTTCAACGATTCACAAAACAAGATGGTTATTTGTTTCGAGAAAACCAATTGTGTATCCCCGACAGCTCTTTACGTGATACGATTATTTTAGAAAGCCATGCGGGTGGACTAGCCGGTCATTTTGGTCGTGACAAAACTATAGGGCAGGTCCGGGAACGCTACTACTGGCCAAGACTAAGCAAAGATGTTGGTCGGGTTATCGCAAGGTGTCGGGTATGCCATGTTGCCAAAATGCATGGTAGTAACGCAGACTTATATTTACCATTACCGGTACCTACCGCCCCGTGGGAGGATATTAGTTTAGATTTCGTTTTGGGATTACCTAAAACTCAACGGCAAAAAGACTTGGTGATGGTAGTAGTCGATCGTTTCTCCAAGATGGCACATTTTCTCGCCTGTAAACGAACGTATGACGCCAGCCAAGTGGCTCGTTTATTTTTCGCTGAAATCGTCAGGTTGCATGGAGTTCCCAAGACTATTACATCTGATCGTGACGTTAAATTTGTGGGACATTTTTGGCGGACTCTATGGAGTAACCTCGGGTCCAAACTACAGTTTAGTAGTGCCCATCATCCCCAAACGGATGGGCAAACCGAAGTTGTGAATAGAAGCTTGGGGAACTTATTACGAGGATTGGTTGGGAATCGACCCAAACAGTGGGACTTAGCTCTTCCACAGGCCGAATTTGCATATAATCGATCTGTTAACAGGACCACAGGGAAAACACCATTTGAAGTTGTCTATGGGAAAAATCCCATCACACCATTGGATCTTGTTCTGGTACCGATAACTACTCCGAATAATGCAGATGGAAAACAGCATGCAGATCATATCAAGGAGCTCCATCAACAGGTACAACAGAACATTATCAATGCTAACAATCGTTACCGGGAGCAGGCTAATAAAAAACGTAGACAAGTCACTTTTAAAGAAGGCGACTTGGTCTGGCTGCACTTGCGCAAGGAGCGCTTCCCTGGTGGACGATTTGGTAAACTTCATCCAAGGGCTGATGGTCCCTTTCGAATTGTGAAAAAAATAAATGATAATGCATATAAGTTGGATTTGCCGGGTCGTTACAATGTTTCAGCTACCTTTAATGTGTCGGATTTAGCACCATATGAGGGAACAGATGTAGAGGGCAATGCAAGTGACGAGGAAGACTTTCAAGCAGGGGAGGATGATGTCGGAGCATCTGATCTTGACCCAGTTCAATTGGGGTGAATTTTTAATTACGTGTAGACCTTTTTTTTTATTTATTTGGTGGTCAAATTAATTTGTTTTGACTTTTTAATATTTCCTTTCCAAGTTTATTAGACTTTCCAAAATTTTGGTTTTGCTTGTTTTTTTGTTCCGAACCCTAAGCCAGAAACGGCGGGTTTTTGGATGCTAATTTTTTCTTTGGAATATTCACATGAAAACCTTGTGTTGAAGGTTTTGCCTCCTGTTGATCATCTTAACTAAGTTTTGCCATTTGATTGTGAAATTAGAACGCATCACTCTCCCTTCTGTCTACCCATCTTCTTATGACGAACAAACCTGGATTTTCGCGGTGGAAGACGGTATCGACGATGGCTGTTGTTGTCAATGATGGAAGTGTGGAACGAAGGTTTTAAAAACCTGACTGTGGTCGACGATTTCAAGGCCTTCTGTGGTGATGGTGATGAAAATGATGGTTTTGTAGGGTTTAATTGATATCTTTATTTTAGGGGATATTGATTGAATGATTTCTTTTACTATAATTAGATGTGTTAAGATTACCAAAATACCCTTTTTATATTTATTTATTATTTAATTTTTGCTAATTTCTGATTGGTGCGTTCAGAAACACAATAGTTGTTAGAAACATTTGAACCTCTCTCTCTCTCTATCTATATATATATATATATATATATATATATATATATATATATATATATATATATATATATATATATATTGGTATGAGTATAAATGATGACTAGAGGAGGTGGATTTAGAATCACCTCTTTGTTATGTTTGATGTATGAAATAGTTGGAGAGAATGACGTGACACATTAAAAGATAAATTTGGATAGTCTTTCTCCTAAATTGTATTAAAATTATAGATTATTACTTAATTATCTTATCACTATAAATCATATATAATACATTTATTATCTATATAATAATGTAAAAAAAACATATATATGAAAAGAAATATGTTACCATATCCAACCCAACCAACCCATTGTCACCCGTAAAAAAAACTTACCCATTATTATCAGAACTAATTTCTAAGAATCATGTCACCCAACTTGTCTGAAAGAGAATATCTAAAGCTAAAAAACTAACCATGGACTCTGTTTCCAATACCACAATCCATAACCTTTTATAAGTAATAAACTTTTTACATAGTAAATCCAACATACAATCATCCTTCACTAATAATGTCCATGTGTTTTTACTTTTTAACTATGTTAAAAGCAAGAAAGAAAGCACACGTATATATGTATTCTGTACGTATTCACCTTCTACTTGAGAATCGAAACCCATCACAACACCACCCTGCACCTCTTCCTTTCAGGCGTACCATGTACTTGCGCTTTCATCCCATACATTTTTAACTGAAAATTCTCAAATGCTTCCGAAACCACTTCCACCTAAAAAAAATCCCACCATTTAAAATATTTATTAAAAAAAAAAAACAAGAATTTTATTTATCGAGAATTATGTGTACCAATTCGGGCTTTTTGGAGTACACTCTCACTAGGAAATCCTGATTATATTCTGGCAGCAAGTGACTTATTTGGTCTTTGGAAATAGTGAATTTATTTTTACTGTTGTAATCCTGTAGAAACAGAATCAACTTCATTTTATTATCCATAATAGAAATGTACTATATGAAATGAGAAAAATCTCTTTTTTATAGTCCACTATGTTTTATAGTCTTAAAAGAAGTGGAATTAATAGTTGAGGAAAAATGTGTACCTCAAAGAAGTTGATGCTGGATTGGGAAAAAAAAAACACAAGGAGAGAAAATAAAGTTAGAAAATGGAAATAAGTGGTGCTAAATACTAAATAAAGAATTTTTGCAATTATATATACCTTTCAAGTGGATTGTTTGTTCCTCGTGTGAAATCAATTTTGACATTGCTCACTGCTATATCTTCTTCTCTTAGATTAACTCCACCAGATTTCTGAATAACAAGTAAAAAACAAGGTAATGGAAAAAGTGATTACATTCCATAATCAAAACACTACTTTTAACTAAATTTTTTAGAGAAAAAAGGTTAAAGCACCTGTGAACATATGATATCTTGTGGTGTGACATATTTGAAATGGTCCAACTTATCCTTAGGAACAGTAAACTCATTGCAGAACTGCCAAAATAAATATCAAATTAATAAATCATTTTTAGAAAGATGAATAAAATTATGACAAATTTGTTTATAAAATTTAATTGTTAACTGAATAAAAACCTGGTATAAGTCCCTTCTCCGAATTCTTCGGATCAAATCTCTTGATTCCTTAAGCTCATCAGCATCATTAGTTTCAATAGTTTTCAATATTGAATCATCTAACTGTAGATATTATAAAAACATATGTGAGAAAACTATTAAACTTTTATATATATTTTTTTAAATAATTTGAGACAAAAGTACTACCTTCCAGTACTGAGATGGGTCATGAATGAATGAAGAAATATAAAGATAACTATCAGCCTTTACAAGAGCATCTACAAACATCATTTCTACTGCCTACAAAAATGAAAAAATATATATATAATTTCATTAAACAAAATCTATGAATTTTTATATTGAAAATTTACCTTCACTTTTGCATGTGTGTAGACTGTGCGATGGAGATCAGCACGAGTGTTGAATAGCTTGTAGACAGTTAGATCTGATTAATAATTATTTGAATCAATAAAAAAAATGGAATTTAAAAAAAAAAAAAAAAAAAACATTTTTAATATATAAAAGGTTCAGTGAAGTGAAATACTGACACTCCTTTGCTCGATAACATATTTCATTGTCTATGACTTGCATAGTATCCAACAGCCTGAAATATTACAAACCATGATTTGTTAATAAATTTTTAAACTTTTACTTATTAGTTACTATTATTTTAAGTTTTTGTTTTTATATATTCCAACTTAAATATAAATGAGAGTATTTTAGTCTTTTATAGAAAAAGGAAGAATGGAATCGAATTTCCATCCATCTGCAACCAAAGACACCATGGAATGGAATCTCGAATTCCAATTCCACCTGATTCTGCCAAAATCCATAAACCAATGTTTTCACCTTTCAAACTGAAAGTTACACCCAAGACCACAAGCTCGAGAGTCACGAACAATGTAATCAAATCTGCAAAACAGAAAAAAAATAATAATATAAAAGTTGATTTTCTGAATTATGATTAATCACCAAATTGTAAGCAAGAAATTGAATTTTGAGGTCATGAAAATAGAAAAAAAAACGTACTTATCAACATCTATACCATTTCGACCATTTGCAACAATGTCATATAAGAAAAGCTTCTCTTTTGAAGTCTGCATAAGTAAAAAAAAATAAATTCAGAAAGGAGGATCAGATATTCAGATACTTATATATAGACAACATGAGCATGAGCTATCAATTACTTACCTTTACAGGGGCATTTTCGGAAGCAACTATCATCTCCTGTAAAGTATAAAGTAATAAAACACACAAACTATTAAGTTCAAAGATACTTTTGTTTTACTTTTTTCCCTTAGAACATAATTAAGGAATGTTGACCTTGACTTTCTTAAGGTGTCCTGAATCTATATCAATGTTGTGCTCATCAACCATGTAGTCTATTAAGTTCAAAGACATTTCCTCATGGGACCTGAAAGACAACCAATTAAAGTGATAGTGAAATCGGTAAATGAATTTTTTAGAATGATTTTGAAGGGAATGGAATATGTTAAAGGAATTAGAATCTGAAGGAATCATAATACTTTACGTGTTTGGTTGGCAACAATGGAATGGAATTCAATAATAAAACATAAGTAGTTTTTATATCTTTTAGTCTTTAAATATATTTTTTTGTGTAATGTAAACATCTATAACTATTTTTTTTTTCAGAAACTATATAATGAGGGCATTTTTGTCTTTTATATCTAGAAGGAATGTAGGAATTACCATTTGCAGCCAGGGATAACCTGAGGAAGAAACTCTCGTTCAAACAAATGGCTGAATGGACCATGACCCACATCATGCAATAATCCTACAAAAAGAAAAGGATTAAAGAAAATTGATAAGAGAAGAAAACAAAAAAACAAAAGTGATATTAGATTATATAATAAACTTATACCAGCAAGTTTTACAGTTTGTATATCTGAATGATCAATGTCCAGCTCTAAGCCCTACATTCAAGGAATGTTAACTGAAGTGCTAACAGGATGATTGAAATTTGAAAGCATTTAGGCAATGAAGATATGATTCTATTTCTTACTTGGTGTGCCTTGAGTCTTTCAACAGCATTACCAGCAAGCCAATAAACACCAAGTGAATGCTCAAATCTAGAATGTACTGCTCCAGGATATACCATGTTTGTAAAACCTGTTGAAGATATTAAAAAAAAAAAAGCTGTGCATTATGAGCAAGGAATTGAAACCAAAAATAGTATATTTTAAAAGCATCTTCAAAATGACAGTTTTTAAGTTGAGGGGTTTACCAAGTTGCTTCAAATCCCGAAGCCTGCAGATTGTTGAACAGTTAGAGGAGTATATTCATGTAAAGGAAAGTAAAAGTATGTATAGAACTGATAAACTTGCCTTTGGAACTGCTCAGTGTCAATAAATTTCAATGAGAGCTGCAAATCAAAGGAACAATTTATAAACTTTGATTGAAATGTCATCTCAAAATCATGTTTAGAATGCACTAAGCATGAATTAGTTTCATGCTCTTAAATATAAGCCAATGAAAGCAACCAACATGTCTAAGAGTGTCAATCAAGGTTCATGAACAGCTACAAGAAAGACATTATAGCAACTTAGTATGAAAATCAACTACCAACATCAAATTAAGGGTTTCTTAACTTCTCAGTGGTTTACAAATTTATATTTCCTTCTGTCTTTTCATTTTCTTCATTTGAGAGAAGCAATTTATCAAATCATTGGATTTGGTTTATGATTCTTCAACATACAATGAATCTTTAAGGTCAGATAGGCACAGACAATAATATAAATACTGAATATAACTGAAAAATCACATAAGAAAAGTGAAGTAGCTTAATAATAAAGTCAAAACCTTAAAATTAGATTAAAAAGGAGCTAACATGATTCAAAGAGTTACTTTTCACATATTTAATTAAATACATCACAAGCAAATGTATGATTCTGAGGATATCCAAAATAGAGCTACACTAAAGCTACAAATACCAACTAATATAACACATAGACCAGAATATCGTCAAAATTATAAAATAAATAGAATAAACACCAAGGTAATCATCTGTAATATCAAACCTGACCAGAAATTCAGCAGTTAAAAGCTGATGATATCCTAAATAGAGCTACACTAAGACTATAGCATTAACTACGAAACACACAGATCGGAATATCTTTGAAATAACAAAATTAATAAGATAAACAATACTGTAATAGGCTATTAAATTTGAACATAACTTCAAATTCAGCAGTTAAAAGTTGATAATATTCTAAATAGAGCTACACTAACGCTACAAGATTAATCAATAAACACATAGATCGGAATATCTTCGAAATAACAAATCTAACAAAATAAACAGCCGAGCTACATTTCAAAATTAACTATATATAAACTCAAAGCAACAGCCGATATACTTGTAAACTTCCAAACTGGAAATAAGAACGAAGAAATTCCACAGCTTAAGCCTTAAAGTCGATAAAATCATAAGAACAGCTACACTAAAAATTCAAATAAACACAAATAACAACAGAGATGAACATATGTCCGAAATGATTAGAAAAACAGAGGAAAAAAGCGAAGATGTCATACAGGATCGAGATAAATGTTTCCGTGGACGTTATCGTGCACGTGCTTCCATAACCGTCGATCCTCCATCGACGGCGACGCGTAGTTGCTACCTCCGTTGCGAAAAGCTCCCATTCGCAGTCACAGTCGCCGATTTAGTTACTCAAAAGAATCGAAATCTTCGAATTTTAGGGAGAAAAAGGATGAATCATAGGGTTTATTGGAGGGAATAAGAGAATGTTGCAGGAATTTTGGAGTTGTGGTAAAGTGGTGGAGCAATACCTGGCGCCAAGTAAAATAAAATAAAAATGGAAATTTGTAATTATGAACGATAACGGAAACAGCCCCAATTAATCCACAATTTACAAAATGCACCTTCAAGTTTTATAAACTGCCGCTTATTAGCCCCAACAATTAACTTTTGTGTATCTTGTGAATATAACAAACACTACGGTTTAATTAAAAGAACATGTGAGATATGATTCAATAACGAAAACATAAGTACTATTGTCAAAACTTATTAAATTAATAAAGTGTACAATAATGGTGAAATAATAATTTTAACCATAAATTTTAGCAAAATATTTCATTTAACCTATAAGAATTATAATGTTTGATTGGACACATTGTAAGATATCTCACTATTGGTAAAATATTTGTACTACAAACTCATTTTTGTGTAAATAAGTAAATCTAAGAATAGTTTTTGCTAAAAAAATAGAAACTTGGATTTTATTTTACAAACAAAAATGTAATTCAAAAATTGGGTTTGGTAATTTCTTTTTAATGTATGTATTAAAGACTAGTATTCTTTTCTTGTGTTGTAAATTTCACCGTAGACCTACTTTTTTTGATTTTTGGGTTGTATTTATTTATATTTATTTATTGGTGAATTGTTAGATGATTGGAGATAACTCTAAAAAAACAAAATGTTTATTAGATAATATTATATGCGTTTACATATCATAATTGAATTTTAAACTTCAAAATTCAGTTTTATCTTTTTAGATACCATAATTGTCCGTAGACTCCATAATTTTAATAATTAATTTCATAATATATAGCTCTTATGGTACTATGGTGTACTTTAAACAAAAAACAATGTCCTTCGCATAAAGGAAGTACCATTCATCATGTCCTTATCCTATATATATATATATATATATATATATATATATATATATATATATATTATGGGACATACCAAACCCTCACCTTCGACACTGTACCTTTATCAAAAGAGATGTGATAATAAATGATTTAATTCATAGAGAGGGGGGTGGGGGAGTTTGGAAAACTATAGGGGGAGTTATGTCAATTAAAAATATTGAGGGTGAATTCAGTTAATATCGAGACAATAAGGGTCATGTCAGTTACAGTACGCAATCACTTTAGAAGGGAAAGAAGCAACAAGGAAATGGAGTGAAGAAAAGGATATTCCCTTTAACACGTTTGTGGTTTGTATTCAAAGGGATTTTAACTATTGATAAAGTAAAAAGTTTATAAAAAACATATGTTTAACTATATACATGTTTCACGTGTGTGAAATGTATCTAGATAACTACGAACAAAATAAAATTCAGGACAAAAAACAGAACTTTTGGTAGAAGCAATGTTATTTATTACTGTAGCCTGTAGGTGTGACCCTAAACTTAACCTTTAGTTTGTGGTTAACATTCAATTTAAAGCAATCTGCAAAACATAAATATTTTTCATATGTAACTGATTCTCTGATAGTTAATAATTTTTATTACTGATCCAACAACTTTGATTTTCTGTTTAACCTGTCAAGATAAAAAAAAATGGTAAACAAAAAAAAAATAGTTAGTTATTACTGTGAAAAATACGTATTTTGTGGAAGGACTAAATCTACAACAAAAAAAAATGGTAAACTACACACCATCTGACAAACAAATAGTTAGTTATTACTGTGAAAAATACGTATTTACGTTAGTTTACAAATCTTTTATAATGGATTCACAATTCACAATAATTAACGATCTATTAACGAGATTGAATAGTTAATTGTGCAATGCATAGAGTGATAGATAGAGAAGAGAAAGAAATAGGCTTCATTTTTCATGGGCGGTTCTATGATAATCCTGGGCCAAATAAAGTAGCAGTTTGAAGAAGAGCCCACTATGAAAGCTAAAGTGTATCCTTAGTTATTATCCTAATAGGATTTATATCTTTCCTAGTTAAAGCTCAATTACATTTTTATTTTAATAAATTTCAGCCAGTCCAATGGTCTTGTCATAACTTAATTATCAGATTTTGTGTATCATTTTATTACTAAAATTTATTTCAATAATTTGCAGAAATATAAATTGTTGGTACTTTAAAGGAATTGCGATCTTATCAATTTAAATAATGTTAAATAATCTTCTATTCGGTGTCTAGAACTAAATTAGGGTAATAACCGACCAAAATAGGAGTTGTATTAGGACAAATAATCACATGTTACATATTTACCATAAAATAACTATCCATTTCATGAAAGTGGTTTCACAAAAGTTACTTTAACATCAACGCTCATAACAATAGGGTAATGGGAATGGGGAGATAGATGTAGACAGTTGCGAATCTAGAACCAAAAACCACGTGGTTCCTTATGTAAATAAAACAAAAAAAAAAAATATGAAAGTGTAAAAAATACTAGTGGTGACGGGTCGGGTTGTATGACTAAAATATTTAAACATCAGTTCAATAGTTATAATAAAGTTCTTACAATTGAACCCTACGAGGTCTTATATCTTGAAACATTGTCACAATTACATCGTTACCAATACCTTTTAAAACATTTTTTTCAATATACGACACTAAACTATCAAGATTCAAGAGACAGGGCCACACTCCACAGGGTAATGAAGGGCTGAAGGGCGAAGGCGGACGACTGGAGTGTTGTCAGTGGGCGGTGGGCGGCGGCCTGGCCGGACGGTGATCGGAGCAGGAACGATCGGCAATTCGATTCGATTGATGCAATGCGTCTTGCCCCTGCGAGAAGCCGAGAACGACTGAACGTGAGACGGTGAGAGCCGAGAGGTCATGTATGCGACGTTCCTTTTTCCCATTCTTTTTTTTTCTTTTTTTTCTTTAAAAAAATCATTGGATTATTGGATATTCATATTGAGCTGTTAAATATATAAGATTTGGGCTTGTTCACAGTTCACGTAGCTTTTTTTCCCTCAAATTAGGTAGGTCTTATTCTCAAAATAAGATGGTTCCTTATTTTTTATATATATATATATATGGTAATTAAAAAAAAGAGGTAGGTCCTATGACCTACCTAGAGCCTTGCTGCCTACGCCCCTAGATGTAGATGATAATATTTCCGTGTAAGGTCCATGTAAGGTAGAGCATTTTTTATTCTATTTTTATCCTTTTACAAGGAGCTCCTATGGGCCTATGGGAAAGAAGGGTTAGTAGTTTAATAGCTTACCGTTTCATATAATTAAAACTTAGTTATCATCGTATAATGAATTAGATGACAACTGAGCAAAGATAGACATGAATAAATATAATTAATGGTGGTGGGTGTACATTTGAACAGGTTGAAGAGTTGGCTTCAGTTATGGGATTTTGTTTGGCTAGGTTCTTATATTTGCCGGTTAGAAGCAAAATGACAAATATGGAAGAACAGAGGATATTACCGACCGGCTGAGTCATTAAAAACTTTTCAATTTGAAAGTCAAAATGCTTTGTATATAATGGAAACTAGGTGTGAGACCCGTATATTATACGGGTTAAATTTTTTAAAAAAATTAAACATTAAAATGTAAGCAGTAAACATTTTTTAATGTAAAACTTTAAAATAAAAAAGGAAGAAACATATTGATTGCAATTTAATTTTATATAGTATATTTAATACCTTACATATATAAATATATGACTTTAATTTTAAAATTTGAAACAAATCAGAAATTGACAAGTGGATAATATTTATTTCAAAAATACCACAAAATGACAAGTGTCAAAACTCATGATAGATTGACAAGTGGCAAAAAAACCTTCATTTATTAGAGAGGATAATCACTTCACTGAATTTGGTTTTAAGATGTTTTGTATACAGTGGTTCTAACCCAATTTTGGAATGCTTTTTGAAAAAAATAATAATTCATTTAAATATTTTTTTGTAAAATAGCCATTATTTCTGAATTGGGTTGTTCCAGAACAAATTCGGACTCATTTTCGGGTGGACCGGCCCATTTGGTATCCTCGTGAATGACCATTCCTGAGTATCCGTACGTATTCTGGACTCCCTTTTTGAATTTTATTTTCCGGAATATATTCCGAAAAAATCCGGATCTTGACTTTCCGATATATTCTGACTTTTCTAATTCCGATATTCGACATGTATTCCGAATTTCTAATTCCTTCCTTTTGAACACTAAAAGAAGAAGAGCTTTTCTTTTGAACATCCTTTTCTTTGATCTTCTCCTTCAGATCTGATATCTCCTTCTCATTTTCTATCGGTTTCTTCTTCAACACTTCTATATCTTCTTGATTCTGATTGATGATTTTGTCTTTCAGATCAAGTTCAGCAGTGAAGAAAAGATACATAGGTGCCTTTGGATCATACATCAGTTCAGGAAAACATGATAAAGGACATGCATCAGATGCCATTTTATTTTTTGAACTTTTCTTGTATTCTTCTTCATCAAGAACATTTGTATCTTTGTTGATCCTTCCACTTATAAATTTTTCTCTCATTTGAGAGACATTATAAGGACCAAACATACCTGATAAAGTTAGATAATCCCAAAGATAAGGAAACATACCATACTCTTTCTTCTCTGTTTCTAAAGAATTCTTCATGTATGGATGATTCTATAAGATACCTTCTTCTTCTCCTTCTTTTGATTTTCAAGTTTCTAAATAGTGAATGAACTTTTGAATCTTCAACAGATCCTAGAACAAGTGTTTTAGCCTGCTCTGATACCAATTGAAAATCCCAAACCCTAATACTTGTTTACGAATCTAATAGAAACGCGAAATAATAACACAAGTATTTGAATAATGAAACTAGGAAGAACACAAAAGTATCACAAAGATTTCTTTCACTAAGAAAGGTTCTCACAAAGAGAACGGGTGCACAAAGTAGTTGACACGAAGCCGTCACAAAGAACTTATTAGGGGTTCACCCTAATACAAGATTATATACTGAACTATTTTAGAGAATCCTTTCAATCAAGGGATTGATTCTAATCTATTTTAAATATGTAAACTAATCTAGTATATAAGGAATGGTTCTGATCAGATCTTCAGAATACTTCTTCACCAAGTAAATATGACCAGCTTCAGATTCTGACATCAACACCAACACACCAGATGTTGATCAGAGCATCATCATCAACGTCAGGGAGTCATCCACTAATCAGCTTCAACTTCAGTAGATAGTGTATGACCATCAGTGTATCGCCTGATTAGTGTATCATCAGTGTAAGACCTTCAGTGCATGGACACACCGATCAATGTTTAGTGAATGGTGTTCTTCGTGGATTTGGTGTTAATACTGCCTTCAGGGTCTTTTGCTCATCAGGGGATGATTTTCAGTCTTCGACATATGAACTTCCATCAGCATATCTTCATATTAACTATAACTATAATTTATATATTTTGCATCATCAAATCTATACAACTATGTGACCCAACACTAACTAACAAGGTGAGTTATAACTCTTTCACTAGATTATGATTATATATGTTATAGTCTTATGAATGAATGTGTATGCATGTTTAATATTAGTGGTATGATGTTAAATACCTATAATATATTAGATGAAGATAGAGTAGGATTATATGAATTATAATCTTGTAAATGACTATCTATGCATGGCTAGATGTTAGTGGTATTGTGTTAATTACCTACATGCTATTAGATGAAGATTTAGATTAAGTACCTGATAAATTAAGTAATAGGTTGATAGCAAGAGATTTCTTAATGAAAATATGTGATTGAATATTATGTGACAAGTGATATGTAAGACTATGGGAAGACCATAACCGTTCACATGAAAGATTATAAAAGAGAAGAAAGATGATTCCTACGGTAATGTAGAAAGATGATTCCTACGGGATTAATATAGAAAGATGATTCCTTCGGGAATGAGATTATTATTATTCCTTCGGGAATGAGATTATGATTCCTTCAGGAATGAGATTATGATTCCTTTGGGAATGAGACTATGTGTTATTAGAGAAGATTGAGAAAGGTTTCCATGAAAGGAACAAAGGATCCGCGAGGGATCAAAGTGAGGGGATTAAACCCGAATGATTGTACACCAGTAAAGCCAAAGTCATGTTGTCCCCCATATATGATATATGAAGCTATCATATGTGATTAGACCGTTTTAGCTCTAAATGAGAATAAAATGGTAAATCAGGAAAAGATAAGAACAGAGAGGCATGATGTAACATCCCAAAAATTCCAACAATTTTAAACTTTTCAAAACGACCCCTTTTACTAATAAAATGTTTACAAACATTAGAGTTCTCAAAACATTATTTAAAAATTAGTGCCTCCCAAGATCAATGCCATAAAATCAGGATGTGTACGGTCATACCTTCGCCTTGCCACGAATTTCTGAAACACTAGAAACCATAACCCAAAAACTGTAAGCACAAAGCTTAGTGAGTTCCCCCAATATACCAACACACATACATATAACATATACCAACAAACAACATGTATATAGAACCTTCAGCATGACTGGACCACCTTACCGGGCCTACAGACTATCTGGATCGCTCACAGAACCTTCAACATGCCTGGACCGCCTCACCGGGCCTACAAACTATCTGGATCGCTCAGAGAACCTTCAGCATGACTGGACCGTCTCACCGGGCCTTCAGACTATCTGGGCCGTTCTCCGGGCCTTCGGTCTGACTGGTACGCCCCACTGGCTTTCAGCCTATCCGAGCCGCCCTAGGTCTGTTGGCCTTCAACACTAAGCATGACCGCCTCAACCCAACCACACACACAAACCATGTCCACATATACATAACATATAGATATAAATATTATCGGGTTTGTTGATTGGCACAACAAAGCAATACAATCTCAACCCAACCATATTACATCAACACGTGTGACCGGTAAACATATAATTTAATTATTGATTTTAATTGTGTTATGATTTTTAATTATAATTTAATTATGGTTAATAAAATTCTTTATGTATTATTATTACTTTTTTATTTATTCTTATTATCATTATTTTGTTATATATTATTTTTGTTAGGGATAGGCTTTGCGAAGTTTAAAAGGACTAGGGGTATAAGTGCATGTTTTCCTTTTTATTCGATCCAAATTTGTTCATGGTTCGCCAAGTTAGACGGCGAGATTAAAACCACCCATAGTTTCGACGGAGTTCTGACGTCGTCGACTACTACCGACATTACACAGATCTTCGATGATGTAATTAGGCAAAAGTGTTCAACAACAGTGTACTGATTCGGTGACGCACGACCTTCCCGATGAATTCGGCGTCAAGATGCGGTCTCGACCACGAAGAAAGCAAGAAATTTGGAGTTCCAAGGGAAAGCGAGTTAGGTAACTGAACATGCAAGCATCTAACGCGATGGTGGCCGATTTTGCTTATTGATGCGGCAATGCTACTCCTTCTTTTCGAGTCTTTGAAATTTGGCTGGAGATCGAGTACGATCAAATCAGGACTTTGTATTCATGAAAAAAACCTAATGTAGTAGTATCCCGGCTAAGAAATCGGAGGGAACTTAAATCGTCTAGATGCTTCATGTAAGTCACTCATAATATCTTCTAGCGTTTGAATTGCATTTATTGTGATTATACGCACGCATGTCTTGTTCCTTGAGCAAAGTTTGATTGATTTAATTAGACTACAAGTTGTTTCTCGCTTTGGTTGGATTGGTAAGAGGCTGAAATTTTGTCTAGATTAGTGATACGAACAATCCATGGTAAAAATCAATGATTAAATTGTGAAACTCTTTAGTTCATGTTTACTAAATTATGACCTCAAAGTTAATGGTTGTTACACTAGAGTATTAAGATGAATATGAACATATATGCCCCTCCCATACTCCATTAATCTGGAGTATATCATTTTCAAATTGATAATATGATTTGTGAGCTTGATAGGCAATATTCAACGCATGAATTAAAAAAAAGAAAAAAAAAGAAAAGAAAAAAAGAACAATATTGACAAGCTAGAAAAGATGATATGAATATGATGATACAACATACTATTACTATGTATGATTAATTAGCAAAGAAAGAATAGAGTTAGGGTTTGGAAACAAAATGTAATTAGGATTTTGTACGCCTTCATTTTATTCAACTTTGCAACAATAGATTGGAAGGACATTTTTATTCACTTTATGACAAACTTTCATATATGGTATCAGGTTGCTTAAAGATTCTACCTCCTGAAGAACTTCAACAAATGGATTAACAATATCAAATGAAGACAAAATTTTCATGAATACATGAAAAATTATAGTTACTACTTGCATATTTGGTGGTGGGATGATCTTTATCAGCCGATTGGGATGTCAGATGCCTCACTTGAAAAGGTATACACTCTGCATACTAATATGCATAATTTGAATTAATTTATGAGTACTTAATTCTAATGATCTCACACTTACATATAGGTCTGTATTTTGGGACGAAAATACCCTTGCAACATAGGAAGCCCAGGGACATATATTTAATGAGGACGATTTATTGGAAAGTGGCATATTGTGATTGTTAGAAATCTTCCCTTCATATATAAGAGATTGAATGGAAGAACCCCAAAGGTAAAAAACTTGTTTCTTATTTACTTTGAATTACATTTAATAATAATAAAGTTATGACAGTGTCACACCCCAAAACCGGAACGGCGGAAACGTTCGGGGGTGGAGGACGTCGTGTTCAGTATCACAACAATGCAAAGTAGTAAACAAGCAACAACATCATCCATTGCACTAATAATATAATTTCATACAAGTGTGTTCTGTCAAGTTATATAGACACCAAAAATATACATCAAAATAAAAGATGAGTCTTGAACGAGCTCCATCTTCTCAAAACCTGGCACCGGTACCTGTCTACTGGTGACCTGAGAATACAAGTTATTTTGAAAGAGTTTATCAGCTTTAAAGCTGGTGATATCATAAGTATTTTAATGTCTGTATTTCCATGAAAGTGTTTGTAAGTCTGTAATTGTATAAGTTTGTAATTGTTTGAACTCCCCTAGAAAACCCTATGTTTCCTACTAAAAGTAGCCTTCTACCAAGGCATCTAGTATCTGTGTGTGTGTGTCTCTTGTAAGAGTGTATATTTTCCCAAATCCTACTATCATTAACCAAAAATATAGTTTTTACATTATTGTTTATTGTGTGAAGATCACAAAGTAAATGTAATGGGAAAATGAAATAGTACTGTAGTGTTGTATTAAGTAACTACTGCTGTACTAACTACCTTAAACCAAATGTTATTTAAAGTACCATGTGATCGGCCTGTATCCTGCAACCGACTCTATAGAAAAACGACGATGTAAGACGTCGTAAGAAATGACGTTTGGCACCCGTAGACTTGCAAGTCCCACTGTAGCGAGCAGCAAGGTGTAGGATAGTCATGTTGGGTTTTGAGCATTCTAACACTCCTATGGTGTACATGCAACCCTATAAACCTTGGATCTATGTTTTCTCTATTATACATGCAAATATTAACTATTCCAAGGTTTCATCCTAACTAGCATATTATGAAGCACCTATACTACAAAGTTCTAGTTAGATGACATACCTTTTGATGTAGCTTGATGTCTTCAAGCTTTAAGAGCTTAGCCCCAATAGTGTGGAAGCCTCAAATGGAATCACAAATCACCAAAACACCTTGGAAGAACTTGAGAGAATATGTATGCACACTAAAATCGGCCCACTCTTATTTTCACACACTTGTTCCAATTTTGTGAGCCAAGGACCCCTTTATATATTATGGAGGATTAGGGTTACATCCATGTAAACCCTAATACCCATGACCTTTCATTTACATA
This sequence comes from Lactuca virosa, assembly GCF_052849685.1. Taxonomy (NCBI): domain Eukaryota; kingdom Viridiplantae; phylum Streptophyta; class Magnoliopsida; order Asterales; family Asteraceae; genus Lactuca; species Lactuca virosa. The sequence continues at coordinate 360,881,664 of NC_136433.1, read as the reverse complement.
GGATCCATGAGTTAAAAGCTCCATGAACCATCCATGAAAGCTTAGCCCAACCTAAATGAACTTGGCCCATTCCATATATATAAGAGTCCATATTTAATTAGTTCTTTTTGATCACTTAATTAATTCTAAATTAATTCTTGATCAATACTAATTAAATAATATGATTCCATATTAATATATTAGAACTTATAATATATTAATATAAATCATAAATATACTATTCTCAAAAGACTATCCATATAAATTGTGCCGGTGAAGTGCAACCCAAATGGACCATGCCGGGTCGGGTCAAGTACATACCAAATATAGTTATGGACTTAGACATTAATCCAACAGTCTCCCACTTGGATAAGTCTAAAACTATTATTGAGTATGACTTCAAAACCTAACTGGCAATCGTAGCTCTTAAAGCCGCTGTCGAACTCTGACCTTGTCAATGACTTGTCCATTAGATAAGGGATCATATATTCCTCCATTCTAGATATCATTTGGACTGATACATGGATTATAATCATTCTCTCTGTCCATTTGCTGTTTCCCGATTTTCGATTTATGATGACTGACTGATTCAACAAATCAAATCAGTCCTGGCTTGGCCAAGCACTCACATGTGTCATCGCTAAATCATCGAGGGGCCCACATATATCGCTTTTATCCCGAAGGTAAAAGGAATGGATAAACTTCGACTCATATGGCTTGTTCTACTACTTGTTGAATCATACACAAAGGCATGTTTTATAACATCGAGTTACCAAATGCGTTTTCGTGCAATCAATGTATGACCAACTCATAGTAACAACTCATATCTCTAGGTTTGAAGAATATAAGCTATTATCGTCTCATGATCACTCGTGATAAAATCCATGAAGTGATTCAAATGAGCGCGAGTTGAATCCAATACTCAGAACTTATGAGCACTCATGAGTGTTGTAGCACCACTTTGTCCACCAACTTGGACCTCTACAAACCAACCCATGACAGTCTTGATTCATATCTACTTCCAACATATGACCGACTGTGGATGGTTTGAATAACTTAATCATTCAGGAAGAGCGACTTAGTTATTCTGGAAGTCAAAACATGCAAAGTGAAACACAAGAATAAATGAATCAAATATGGTATCAAACCCTATGAATATAAATAAACACTTTTATTTATCACCATACTGATTACTCATTATTCATTGTTTCGGTTTTATCAACTTTATACTTGAATTAAAAACACTAGTTGTCCCATGCTCCAAGCATGTATACTATGTTTTTCTTAAACAATAGCTTTGCCATACACCAAGTATGCACTCTATGTTTGTCTATGATCCTTACTTTGTGAAATAAACCAATTGAACATAATTTCAATGATTCTAATTTCACACTCCCAAATCCTTATCGAAAAATGTGAGAATTTCAAATTCCTATCATTTATCGAAATCTGTTTAGATTTTAAACTTATATGCACTGACCCTCCTGTAATGAATATGTACAAAGTCACAAAGACTTGTCAACAGTCATTATAAGGTATTCCAATGGAGATCAACTCCATGGAAACTAAGTCTCATATTCAAAGTACATTGCTTTGGACATGCTTCTTGCATTAAGTTTTCTAATCTTACACAGATAACTTCCACCTATGGAGACAACTCCATATTCTCATTTTGACTATCACTTCTGAATAAGAGAAGCCTCTTTTCAGAATATGTCAATATGGTCCTTCCAAAATTAGCACTATACTTCCAACTGTCCCTGAGCAACCAATCTTTGGTAAACCTCAGATTGTCCTCGACAATTGCTTAATCATTTTAGTCATATCCAATTCTAGACCTTTTCCCTTCTTAATGCCTCTGGGCATTTGGAAAAATTTAGAAATGACAAATATTATAGCACATGCAATCGATCCTGTACCCAAAGCAAATGGTACACGATTCATGATGTCTCACATAAAGACATGATTCTAGACCAGTCTTTTGCTACAATATTTTTATTTGCCATGTTTTCAAAATTTGACTATGAAGAGGGATGCCGTAATCATAATCGAATTTTGAGAACGCAATATATAGAATTTCCTTAAGTTGAACCAATCCAACATGAAATTCATATATATATTCTTGACTAAAGATGATTAAGGTCTCAATCTAAGCCTTTAGAACTGAAATGAAGTATATCCTCTCCCTTAATTATAGCAAAACAACTTTTTCAATCCCTGCAGCCTCACGAATTGAAACTTTTGTTTTCTATAATTAACATTGCTAACTTGCAACACTAACAATAATTATCATGCTCCCACTAACATGATGATTATTAGCATAACACTTATGCTCCCACTAGCTTTGACATGTACTCAGAAATCAGCTGGACTTCTAGAAATCAATACTTTATTGACTTTCTTACCAAAGTTCAGATTTCTGATACGAGATGCTTTGATAAAACTTTATCAAAATCATACACCTTTCCTTAGATAGCATGCATGTGTGTCTAAACAATTTTAGAACTATGAAAAGGGATGCCGTAATCATAGTCTCAATTGTTTAGACCTTTTGCCATCTGCTTCAAATCTACTTGGTGGAAGTGTTTCCTCACCATCATTTTCATGAATCGGAGAGAAACCTTATGACCCTTAGATTTTATGGTGTATGTGTTCTTATCCATGTGAATCGTCAAAACCATAGTCACAAGACAAGGATAATGACAAATCCAAACTCATATGGACTGAACTTATGCAATCTTAACTTCTTGCCACCTGGCAGTACATGGCCTGCCATTGCTTCCAAGTTGTTATGCAACCAATTGAGAACTTTCAGAACTCCTATGCAAAGCCAACTTTAACTGGAATGGGCACAGAATATGTCAACACGATAGGTTATAAACCTCAAGTCGTGTGCTAGTGAAGAACCTTAGGTTTTATTCTTGATTAGTTCTTGAAATTCTTTTTAGGATCTTTAAGACTCCCACTATCCTCTTGACATATAAGACTATCTTGCCAAATATTCAAGAGATAGTGCGGATTCTTTATCAAGACAAACACTTCACACAATTGGCCTTAGTTGGTCTTTGTTTTATCCAAAACATCACAATTTACCAATTTCAAATGTACAAGAGTAGGACACTTTTACTCTTACATTTGACAAGTGTTTTAAACCTTTCTTTAAGATATGTCACTCAAGTTACAATCTTGGAGTATGACTCTAAGAATTGTTTTGGAACGAAGTATGACTCATCTTCCTGATCTAACCATTTCAAGAATTCATGACTCCTCTTCTTAGTCATAAGAATGCACTAAGATGACCTTTAGAGGACTAATTGTGATATGATTTCTAAATCATTAAGATGATCACAAACATGATACTAAAGTACTCTCCCATCTTTTCAGATTTGAGAAACTTTTATCTTTCTTCCTAATTTGATTCTTCCCATTCGTTCTGCCATACATTGAGACTTTTCCAATGTTTCAGAATTATACTTAAACTTGTAAGTATAACCATATTTACTAAACTTTAGTAAATCAAATAGTCTTAACGAGCTTTGTGGTGGACATGACCAGTGTACAAGAATGTGTACTCGATCCCTTTAGTCCTTCACTTGACTCACACATCCATGTGAACAAGTAATTAGTCTTGATTTTCCAATGCTTGAAAGTTCTCATTCATCATACTCTTCAACTTGCATGATTCCAAGTTTCGGTCCAATTGAAACTTGGGTGATGAGGAACTTTCCTGATTTGGTAAATTTAGACACTACCACAAATGAAAGAATCAAATCCATTTTCCAATATTGCTGTCAGTGGAATCATATAAGCAACAATTTTCCACAAATGCCATTGTAAGGATACTTCAAATAAATAAAATTAAACAATTTTCTTTTATTTTAAAACTTTGCGGAAAAACTTATCCTTACAATCCACATGGAAAATTGTTGTTATCTATTCCTTAGCAATATATCATAACTTCTTAAGCAACTGCTCAAAATTCTGATGCGATCGAAATCCACCTTCGCGATCAGAATCAGCATATACTTCCTTTAAGATTTCTCTCTATTCTTTGATTCTTAAAACATCAACATGTGACCCAGTCACATCATGTAATGAGGATCTCAGAATAGAACTTAACAGAGTTAGATAATGGGCTCTACCTGATGTAGAGTCAAACTTATTGACTTTAACATCCTTAGGTAAATTTGGCAGCTTTGCAATCAACGCCCCTTCCTTTGGCAAAATAAACATATGGACCCTTTGGTAATGGGACTATCTCAGACTTAGCCTTTCTCTTTACCATTTGGTCAACCGGGTTGACTATGGCCAATCCCTTTCCATTGGGAAGAGAATGCTTTTTCTGGATTTCCAGTGTCACCATTGTCACTGTCCATAAAGTTTTTGGGAAGTTGATCTTCTAATCAAATTTTCTTTACTATCGTTCCAAATCATTGTTGATTCAGCAGCACCAAGCAAATAGATATGATCATTAAGGTTCATGTCATAGTCTGTTTCATAGTAGTCCCAAAGGAACTCACTATGTGACTTAGAAAGTGATTGAACATCCAACTTTCTCAAGACTTTGACACCCAACTCTCCCGGCTTGTCAATATGTGACTTCATCTCTAAGATGTGATCACACATAGACCTTGCTTGCCATTAGGGCTTGAGTGACCTTGAACTTGTGGGTTAGGGAGAATAATTGGAGGAGGTGGAGGAAGAGAAGTATGACTTCCATGAGCCAAACTCGGGAAGTCATATTCATTAGGAAAGCTTGGTTTGGGAAGATCATTGTTGTCTAAACCAGACATCAACAATGGGAGAAATTCACGTAAAGTTGATTTAAGTCCTTAATATAACACCCAATATGATATATTAAGGCTAGGACCCAACAAACTATTTTATAACTTGGAAGAGGGATGCCGTAATCCAAGCTATAAAATATTTGAAAGTAGGTGAATGACGATTCACCAATTTCCACCAAGATAAACGAAATGTATTATTAGGTTTTAATTGGTTTTGAAACTCCTAGATTCTTTTGAGATTCATTGAACTTTTCAATGGCTTGTTTCAATCTCGAGTGTGCCCTTCAGGTTTTGTGACTGGGATGCCGATGATCACAAAACAAGGTGTGAAGTAACCATGCAAATATACTTGGTACCCTTAATATTTACCCCTCAATCGATGTGCCGGTTAACCACACACGCTCCAACGATACTATGATAAACATTAAGTTACCCTTTGCCTACCTTGTTAAGTCCATGTTAGTGTGCCGGTTAACCACACACGCTCCACTAACAGCTTAAACAAAGTGCAAAGTGTAATTTCATGGATTAGCACCTTATTCACATTTTCCTAAGTAACTAAGATTGGGAATTTATAAGTGTTTAGTTACTTAGTATTTATCATTATACTTATAATGAAGGGAGAATTATAGTCCGTGTGCTACCTGTTCGGCTAACGACCCTCCACCGGTCAAGGAAGCGGTGAGTGAGAGTGGACACCCATTAAACTGCCATTTTATAGGCAGTAACCTTATACCCCCCTTATAGACCGGCTTCGTGAATGAGGCCTACTAATGGTAAGACGACTTGCTCTTATACATATAATATATTAAACTTTTAATATTATAATAATATAAGGGTGTATTTTAGATATTTAAAATACTTGGTGGTTTAATCTATTAATTAAACTAGACTTTTAATTTAATTAAACTCAAACCATATATTTATGGATTTAATAATACTCTTTTAATTAAACGCTTTAATTAACTATTAATAAAGTCCATAAGAGTTAATTTGAACTATTCAACAAAACATCATAATTCCAATTATTAAACTCAAAATTAAAACCATTTAATTAATTGTTTAAGTTATGAACCCAAGAGTTTTAGAATTCAATTCTTTTTTTCATAAAAAACTTTTCTCAAATTCCAAAACTTGAGGGCAAGTTTTGTAATTCTTGAAAACCTTTGGATTCCATAACTTATGGAATTAATGGTGTTTTATGATGAAACTTTCCATGTTCCATAACTTAAAAACAAGTTATGAAATTCTTTAAAACATTAACACCAAATTTTGTAACTCCATAAAAACTTTGAATCAAAAATTTGTTTTTTTAAAAAAAAAACTTTCATATCCATAACTTATGGAAGTTTCAAAAAACCCTTAAGATCACAACTTTAAAAAAAACTTTTGAGCTCCAAAATTTTATGACAAAATATGTAACTCCTTAAAACATTTAGATCAAACTTTTAAAACTAATAAAATAATCATATCATTTTATCTTTTACTAAATTTGACCTAATTCAACTCATATAACAAATGATTCAAATTTTACAAATAATTCGTTTTTCACAAAACAAGTAATTATCTTAAAATTTGACAAACGTCATGTTTTTTTTTTCCTTTTTTTTTTCAACTTGAAAATAAAACATTTGCATCAATATAACAGATTACAACCAGTCTCTGATACCACTGTTGGGTTTTGAGCATTCTAACACTCCTATGGTGTACATGCAACCCTATAAACCTTGGATCTATGTTTTCTCTATTATACATGCAAATATTAACTATTCCAAGGTTTCATCCTAACTAGCATATTATGAAGCACCTATACTACAAAGTTCTAGTTAGATGACATACCTTTTGATGTAGCTTGATGTCTTCAAGCTTTAAGAGCTTAGCCCCAATAGTGTGGAAGCCTCAAATGGAATCACAAATCACCAAAAAACCTTGGAAGAACTTGAGAGAATATGTATGCACACTAAAATCGGCCCACTCTTATTTTCACACACTTGTTCCAATTTTGTGAGCCAAGGACCCCTTTATATATTATGGAGGATTAGGGTTACATCCATGTAAACCCTAATACCCATGACCTTTCATTTACATAGGATCCATGGGTTAAAAGCTCCATGGACGATCCATGAAAGCTTAGCCCAACCTAAATGAACTTGGCCCATTCTATATATATAAGAGTCCATATTTAATTAGTTCTTTTTGATCACTTAATTAATTCTAAATTAATTCTTGATCAATACTAATTAAATAATATGATTCCATATTAATATATTAGAACTTATAATATATTAATATAAATCATAAATGTACTATTCTCAAAAGACTATCCATATAAATTGTGCCGGTGAAGTGCAACCCAAATGGACCATGCCGGGTCGGGTCAAGTACATATCAAATATAGTTATGGACTTAGACATTAATCCAACAAGTCAATCCAGTATAGATCTATACACAAACTCATACGCTCCCCACTTAAGGAGATTCTGGATACAAAACGGTCATGACAGGTAGTGCCATGCCCCGTTACGTGGCTCACATAAATGTAATAATGTTCTAGTATATGAATGTGCTAGCTGTATTGTGTGTTCTCTCCCTGTCTAGCATGTATTGTTTGTTTCTCATCATAGTATTCTATTGTTTGTTTCTCATCATAGTATCTATTGTTTGTTTGTTATTGACTCATGTATGAACTGACTCATTGTATGTTTCCCTGTTCTAGTAATAGTATTAGTATCTCCCTAAACTATACCTATTATAGTTTACTAGTAATGTTGTTTGAATGTATGAACATGTTTGTGTATACCTTTGCTACCCAAAGATATTGAACTGAATGAAAGAAGGAACTTTTATATCTATATACATATACATAATATATGACTAGGATTCAAACGACCTTCGGACAAATAACATGAATACCCTAAGTCCACAACCAAACAAGGAACAGGAAGTAAGGTGAGCTATCAGTCCTAAGTCCTTTCAATCCTACTTATATAACTATATCTATATAGATACACAGAATATAAGTTAAAAGAGTTTAATAAAAGTATTTGATATGAAAAAGAGTTTGTAAAACAGTTTGAAGTAAAACAGTTTGATAACACAGTTTGAAAAGTAAGAAATCTACTTATTTGGTAGTTATTAATCACATGTGATTGATATAATAACTATAATAGTTCAACTTGTATCCCCCCCATAAAAGCATTTAAAAACATTTAAAAGGTTAATTAAGGGGTATGAACTCACCTGTAGTGAGTGGTTTGGAAGAACTGATGATATAGGATGCTAAGTGTCAAGTGAAGACTTGAACACACACAAGGATCCTAGTTAACATATAATAACACATATATGTATCCAATTAGTCATAAAACAACTAATTTACCAAGTTTAAGACATCCTAAGACATGTAAAACACTTGATTTAAGTGCCATAAGTCCTAAGGATTGCATCTAAGGGTGGTAGGACCTTGCATTTGAGTTTAGGGTTCAAGGGTGAACTCCATTGGAGTTTACGGTTTTGTGACCATAACCCCTTGAGTTTACGGTCGTAAACCCATGAGTTTACGGCCGTAAACTCATGGTACTTGACCATTTTGCGTTTTGAAGCTTTAAAGATCATAAGAAGCATTCCTACTTCATGTTTAAGCCTTAGGAAGAGATTAGGGCACCATTTCACTCCTTTAAGGAGTTTACGGTCCTTGGACCACTACTCGTTGGGTTTACGGCCATAAACCCAAATGGTTTATGGTCTTTTGATGTTTTCAAGTACTAAGCACATCAAGGAAGGGGTCTAGGCTAGTTTCCAAGGCTTGGTAAGGGACTAGGGCCACTTTGGCCCCTTTGTTAGGGTTTACGGTCCAAGGTGTTCTTGGACCGTAAACACCTTTGATCCTTTGATTCTTAGGTGTTTTCTTGATGATTAGAAGTGTAACAAGTCTTATAATACACTAGGATAGTAGTACTTACTAGGTAGAAGCTTGAAAAGGTGCTAAAAGTCCAAGAACACTAGTGTGTGTTCTTGGTGTTCTTGGTGAAACTTGAAGATCTACACTTTTGGAATGATTTCACGGATGGAATCATGTAAGATCACTAGATTAAGTAAGATATCAACTTTTTAGGTATAGAAACACTTACAAAGTTGAAGATCAAGAAGAAAAGTTGGATGATACTTGAGAGGATTTGAGTTTGGATCTTGAAAATGTGGAAAAGTGGTAAATAATGACTAAGTGTCATATTTATACCCCCTTTTAGGGTTTACGGTCGTAAACACCTTTTTTTAGGCCGTAAACTCCAAATTCTTGGAGTTTTGGGACATTATTGTTGCACAATAAACCCTAGGGCATCCTCTCTCCTGTTATCTCCTGAAGTACTAATCTTAAAACACTCAAACTTATTCCAAAAAGCTTGAAAGTTAGCAGAAACAATTCTGACTTCTATTGAATTGAATGGTTGTACAGAAAAGAAATTACAGGTTGTCACATCATCCCCCCGTTAGAAGGAATTTCATCACGAAATTAGAGTTTAAGCAAATAAGTAGTTACAAATAACTAAGGTTCAAGACGAGGATATTTCAGTTTCATCTGATCCTCTCGCTCCCAAGTGAATTCAGGTCCTCGCTTGGCGTTCCAGCGAACCTTCACTATCGGGATACGGCTTTGTTTCGTTTGCTTGACCTCCCGGTCCATGATCTCTACTGGTTCTTCCACGAAGTTGAGGCTCTCGTTGATCTCGATCTCGTCGAGTGGGATTACAAGAGTCTCGACGGACAGACACTTTTTCAAGTTCGAGACGTGGAAAGTAGAATGTACGTTACTGAGTTCGCGTGGTAAGTTAAGTTTGTAAGCTACAGGGCCGATTCTTGCGAGAATCTCGAAAGGCCCTATGTACCTTGGATTTAGCTTTCCACGCTTTCCAAAGCGTATCAAGCCTTTCCAGGGTGAGACCTTCAATAGAACAAGGTCTCCCACCTGGAATTCCAACGGTTTCCTTCGCTTATCAGCGTAGCTTTTCTGTCGGTCTCTAGAGGCTTTCAATCGTTCACGAATTTGAACGATCTTCTCTGTCGTTTCCCGAATGATCTCCGGACCCGTGAGAGTGCTTTCAGGAACTCGTCCTTTAGCTAACTGGGTATCACCCACCTCAGCCCAGCACAGAGGGGATCTGCACTTTCGGCCATAGAGGGCCTCGAATGGAGCAGCGTTTATGCTTGTGTGATAACTGTTGTTGTAAGAAAATTCGACAAGGGGTAAATGAGTATCCCGTGCTTTCCCAAAGTCGATCACACAGGCTCGCAACATATCTTTTAAGGTTTGGATAGTCCTCTCACTTTGCCCGTCTGTCTGTGGATGGTAGGCTGTATTCACGTCCAGCCTAGTTCCTAGGGAACTTTGTAGCGACTGCCAGAACCTCGAAGTGAATCTACTATCTCTGTCCGAGATAATGGATATGGGAACACCGTGCAGTCGTACAATCTCCCTAATGTAAGTTCTTGTAAGCTTCTCCATCTTGTCTGTTTCCTTGATAGGCAGGAAGTGTGCAGACTTGGTCAATCTGTCGACGATGACCCATATGGTATCAAGTCCACCCGTTGTCTTGGGCAACTTGGTTATGAAGTCCATAGTTATCCGCTCCCACTTCCATTCCGGTATCTCCGGTTGTTGTAGAAGGCCGGAGGGTTTCTGGTATTCGACCTTGACCTTGGCGCAAGTAAGGCATTTACTCACGAAGGTAGCAATCTCTGCTTTCATGTTAGGCCACCAGTATAGCTTTTTAAGATCCAGATACATCTTATCTGAACCTGGGTGGACGGAATATCGAGTGTTGTGCACCTCGTTCATGACCAAGTCTCTGAAACCATCGAGTTTCGGGGTCCAGATCCGATCCATGAAATAATAAGCTCCGCCACCCTTGACCTCCAAGTTCTTATCCATCCCTCTCAGGGATTCACCCGTCACCTTTTCAGGTTTCAAAGCGTCGAGCTGAGCTTCCTTAATTTGTGTGGACAAGTGTGAATGGATTGTCATAGTCAAAGATTTGACTCTACGACCAGAATATTCTTTCCGACTTAGGGCGTCAGCTACTACGTTGGCTTTACCCGGATGATAACGAATTTCGCATTCGTAATCACTGAGTAGCTCGACCCACCGTCGTTGTCTCATGTTGAGCTCCTTCTGGTCGAATATATGTTGTAGGCTTTTGTGGTCTGTAAAGATAGTGCTTTTTGTACCATACAGGTAGTCTCTCCAGATCTTCAGAGCAAACACAACTGCTCCTAGCTCAAGATCGTGGGTGGTGTAGTTGACCTCGTGTGTCTTCAGCTGTCTCGAGGCATAGGCGATGACCTTACCTCGCTGTATCAGAACACATCCGAGCCCTTGATTTGACGCATCGCAATAGACAACGAAGTCTTCTATCCCTTCGGGGAGGGATAGTATTGGTGCGGTGCACAAGGCTCGCTTGAGCGTTTGGAACGCTCTCTCCTGCTTCTCTTCCCAGTCAAAGGCCACGCCTTTCTGGGTCAGTGTTGTAAGAGATTTCGCAATGCGGGAGAAGTTCTGAATGAACCTACGATAGTAGCCAGCGAGGCCTAGAAATTGACGAATTTCTGTAGGCGTCTATGGTGCTGACCAGCTCTCAATGGCTTTGATTTTGGAAGGGTCCACGTGTATTCCCTCTTCGCTAACCACGTGCCCTAAGAATTCGACTCTTCGGATCCAAAATTCGCATTTCGAGAACTTCGCATAGAGCTTCTCCGAACGTAGTGTTTCTAAGACCAATCGCAGATGTTGACTATGCTCTTCCTTACTACGAGAGTAGATAAGTATGTCATCGATGAAGACGATGACAAACTGATCCAAGTAAGGACGACACACCCTATTCATTAAGTCCATGAATACTGCGGGCGCGTTTGTTAATCCGAACGGCATCACTACGAATTCGTAGTGCCCATAACGAGTTCAGAAGGCTGTCTTTGGAACATCCTCCCCTAGCACTCGTAGTTGGTGATATCCAGACCTTAAGTCGATTTTTGAAAAGAAATTCGCCCCTTGAAGTTGGTCAAATAAATCGTCAATACGAGGCAAAGGATAACGATTTTTGACGGTTAGCTTGTTGAGCTCCCTGTAGTCGATGCACATACGAAACGATCCGTCTTTCTTCTTGACGAACAAGACTGGAGCTCCCCAAGGTGAGAAGCTTGGTCTTATAAAGCCCTTGTTGAGCAGTTCGTTAAGTTGACAGGATAGTTCTTGCATCTCTGCAGGTGCTAGACGATAGGGCGATTTGGCTACGGGGGTAGCCCCTGGAACTAAGTCGATTCTGAACTCGACTTGACGTTGCGGAGGTAATCCTGGGAGTTCTTCCGGAAAGATGTCGGGAAAGTCGCGTACTACTGGAATGTTCTGAATGTCTTTCGTTTCTTGGCTCACATCGACCACATGAGCAAGGAATGCGCGACATTCCTTTCGCAAGAATTTCTGAGCTTGAATGCTCGAGATGATACGAAGGTTCATGCCGGGTTTGTCGCCATAAACTACTAGGGTTTCGCCAGACGGCAGATTAAGGCGTACAACCTTCTCGTAACACATGATGTCGGCACGATGAAAACTCAACCAATCCATGCCGATAATGATGTCGAAACATTTAATTGAGACCGACATGAGGTCGATCGAAAATGAATGGCTATCTAGTGTTAGGTTACACCCTATGTATATACTGCTAGTGATCTCTGTCTTTCCATTAGCCATTTCTACAGTGAACGGTTCTTTAAGTGCTCGTGATTTTTGCTTAAGTAAATGAGCAAATTTTTGCTTCACGAAACTCCTCTCCGCTCCACTATCAAATAGTATGCATGCATAAGAGTTATCGAGGAGAAACGTACCCGTGACCACTGTGGGGTCAGCAATCGCTTCCTCGTGGCCTATGGCCAGAACTCTTCCCACTCTACCGGCATTCCTTGCCTTCGGGCAGTTCCTTTTGTAGTGGCCCACCTCGCCACAACCGTAGCAAGCTTGGCCCGCACCAGCGCCGGGGACTTGGGTGATTGGCCTCGCCGGAGCTTTGCAGAAACGAGCAGTGTGCCCCTTCCTGTTGCAGTTCAAACACTGCATTTCCCGGCAGGCACCGATGTGGTGGAAGTTGCATTTGTTGCACTTAGGCAAACTTCCAGCGTACTGCTTTACCGGAGCAGCAGCGGCAGGTGCTATAGCAGCATGAACTGCCACGAACTGCTGCTTTTTGGCAGCCTTCGTCTTTCTCTTGTCATCCCAAAACTTCCGCTTGGAATCAGCGGTTCTTGCGGGTTCCGAGATGGCCAGGGTTGTTGTTGTGGCCGGGGTACGAACCCCATGGTCTATAAGCCGCTGTGCCAATCGCTTGGCACTATCGAATGTATTGGGGTTTGATGCCAAAACATTTCCCTGGAATGGAGGCACCAGACCCCATATGTATCTTTCAATTTTCTTCCCCTCTGTATGAACCATGTTGGGACAGAGGGCCACCAGTTCACAGAACCTGGCGGTGTAGGAGACTATGTTGGAGCCCTTCATGGTTAGGCTCCACAGTTCTTCCTCCAGCTTTGGATTTCACCCCTCGGGCAGTACTCTTCAACCATTAGCTCTCTCAGGGCTTCCCAGCCCATAGCATTTGCCACTATAAGGGATAGTGACTTGACATGGCTATTCCACCATGTTAGGGCTTTTGCCTCAAAGGTGCAAGCAGCAAACTTGACCTTGCTCCCTTCTGGACAGGAGCAGATCTCGAAGACCGACTCTGTCTTTTCGAACCATTGCGAGAGGGCAATAACTCCGCCAGTCCCTTTAAAGGACAATGGCTTGCAGTTAGTGAAGTCCTTATAGGAGCACTCTCTCAAGCGCACAGGGATTTCACCATGAGTAGAGTGAACAGGGGTTCCTCCTCCAGTGGAACCAGATGAATGATATTGAGCCATGGCTGTAGCCACAGCCGCAACTACAGCAGCATTCAGGGCTGCCGTGTCGAATTGAGGAGCAGGTGGTGTTGCAGTTATCGGGGGATCGCGTCTTGTTGATCGGCATGGAGGCATCTTTCAACTATAAGTTTAGAAAGATGAAGATATTGATAAGAATTTAATAGGAAATAGATAAGAATGAATCATAGACTAACTCTTTATAGTCCAACAGCACAAATGAATAACACGATTGATTGTAAACGAAAGCATTTGGATATAATTTCCATGAGATTAGATATCTGTCAATAATACTGGAATTACAGATGTAATGAGTTCGGGAAAAATGACCTAGAAGTAGGCCTTACATCAACCAAGATGGGAAAATTTTGACAGACTACTACCTAATCAAGACCTAACGGGTCTAAGATTTACAAAGATAGGAAATTAGACTAGAGTTTTTACACTAACTAGGTTACATCCAAAAGAGAAGTCGATGAGACTCTAACGGCGACGAGAACTACTAGAGTGAGTTCTCGAATCCGACAGTAGACGTTCTATGTCCCTCATACGCCTTTCAGACCTTGCCTGCTGAGCTCGAAGTTCCCTGACTTCAGCTTGGGTTTCAGCAAGTTCCCTCTGTAGAACTGCATTGCGGACCTGAGTCTTTTCATGAGCAGACTCTAGCTGGCGAATGCGGACTGTGTTAACGCCAGAGTTGGCGTCAATCTCCACTACTATAGCTGCTCGACCTTGCTCGGTGTTTTGAGCAATCCTACGAACCATGATGGGTAGGACCCTGTTAGCTGAACCTCCCTCGGTGAGGTTGTAAAAGCTTCTGTCTCCATCGTAGGGAATGGTTGACCCTGTTCCTGACTCCATCTATTCAAGTTTGTGGCCCACAGGGGTGTGGGTCCTTGAAATGCTGGACGAGGATTCAGGTTTGGGTCGTGCGCAGCTGGGGGTAGGTTGTTGACTTCTGGCTCTAAGTCAGAATCCTCAGAAAAGCCTTCAGCTTCGTGATCATCCAATAGGATTGGGTGATCATCTTCTGGCTCTTCTCCCAGCCATCCTGTATTGCCGTGGTTGGGGTAGTACGGGTCTCCGGGAAGATGGAATCCAGCCATGATATCTATGCGAGAAAAGAGGTAAAGAAATAACTAAATAGACGCACTAATTAGATAATTATAAGATGATCTTTATCAGTTACTTCAACATTTGCGTAGTGCATACCAGTCATATGTAACCAAGATAGGATAGACCTTCGAATAAGTGACCCTAACTCTAAGCCCACAACCAAACAAGGAACAGGAAGTAAAACAAAGATCACAGATTCTAAGTCTATGATATCCTAGATACATATAACCTTAGCGTATCCACTCAGCAACTATTAATATACTAATAAAGACCTTTAGTTCTCAGATAAGTAATTAAAGTAACACAAAATACTCCTATAGTATTTTAAGTTTATGTTCTGTTCTACTGTTCTCATTGTAGTAGTGTTGGTAAGTTTTTAGACTTGTTGCAACCTCATAACCACACTTAGGCACATGCTAATCACTCCTCGGATAATGTAGTTGATCAGGCTACATCTTCCCAGGGTTGACCATATGTCTCTAAGTCTACTTGTGCTGCCCAACAATCGTAATACTTTTGTTCTGTCCTAGTGACACTGGTTTTAATATGAATGCAGGTATGTATACTTGGTTAAATATTTTATTATTTAAAAGTATGAACTCTTTATCAGAGTATTTTAATCCCGCTGTGTTTATAGTTCGTATCTCTTTTATGGGTTGATACACTCGATTCACTATAAACAATGCTCTGATACCAATCTGTCACACCCCAAAACCGGCACGGCAGAAATGTTTGGGGGTGGAGGACGTCATGTTCAGTATCACAACAATGCAAAGTAGTAAACAAGCAACAACATCATCCATTGCATTAATAATATAATTTCATACAAGTGTGTTCTGTCAAGTTATATAGACACCAAAAATATACATCAAAATAAAAGATGAGTCTTGAACGAGCTCCATCTTCTCAAAACCTGGCACCGGTACCTGTCTACTGGTGACCTGAGAATACAAGTTATTTTGAAAGAGTTTATCAGCTTTAAAGCTGGTGAGATCATAAGTATTTTAATGTCTGTATTTGCATGAAAGTGTTTGTAAGTCTGTAATTGTATAAGTTTGTAAAAGTTTGTAATTGTTTGAACTCCCCTAGAAAACCCTATGTTTCCTACTAAAAGTAGCCTTCTACCAAGGCATCTAGTATCTGTGTGTGTGTCTATTGTAAGAGTGTATATTTTCCCAAATTCTACTATCATTAACCAAAAATATAGTTTTTACATTATTGTTTATTGTGTGAAGATCACAAAGTAAATGTAATAGGAAAATGAAATAGTACTGTAGTGTTGTATTAAGTAACTACTGCTGTACTAACTACCTTAAACCAAATGTTATTTAAAGTACCATGTGATCGGCCTGTATCCTGCTACCGACTCTATAGAAAAACGACGATGTAAGACGTCGTAAGAAATGACGTTTGGCACCCGTAGACTTGCAAGTCCCACTTTAGCGAGCAGCAAGTTGTAGGATAGTCAATCCAGTATAGATCTATACACAAACTCATACGCTCCCCACTTAAGGAGATTCTGGATACAAAACGGTCATGACAGGTAGTGCCATGCCCCGTTACGTGGCTCACATAAATGTAATAATGTTCTAGTATGTGAATGTGCTAGCTGTATTGTGTGTTCTCTCCCTGTCTAGCATGTATTGTTTGTTTCTCATCATAGTATTCTATTGTTTGTTTCTCATCATAGTATCTATTGTTTGTTTCTCATCATAGTATCTATTGTTTGTTTGTTATTGACTCATGTATGAACTGACTCATTGTATGTTTCCATGTTCTAGTAATAGTATTAGTATCTCCCTAAACTATACCTATTATAGTTTACTAGTAATGTTATTTGAATGTATGAACATGTTTGTGTATACCTTTGCTACCCAAAGATATTGAACTGAATGAAAGAAGGAACTTTTATATCTATATACATATACATAATATATGACTAGGATTCAAACGACCTTCGGACAAATAACCTGAATACCCTAAGTCCATAACCAAACAAGGAACAGGAAGTAAGGTGAGCTATCAGTCCTAAGTCCTTTCAATCCTACTTATATAACTATATCTATATAGATACACAAAATATAAGTTAAAAGAGTTTAATAAAAGTATTTGATATGAAAAAGAGTTTGTAAAACAGTTTGAAGTAAAACAGTTTGATAACACAGTTTGAAAAGTAAGAAATCCACTTATTTGGTAGTTATTAATCACATGTGATTGATATAATAACTATAATAGTTCAACTTGTATCCCCCCATAAAAGCATTTAAAAACATTTAAAAGGTTAATTAAGGGGTATGAACTCACCTGTAGTGAGTGGTTTGGAAGAACTGATGATATAGGATGCTAAGTGTCAAATGAAGACTTGAACACACATAAGGATCCTAGTTAACATATAATAACACATATATGTATCCAATTAGTCATAAAACAACTAATTTACCAAGTTTAAGACATGTAAAACACTTGATTTAAGTGCCATAAGTCCTAAGGATTGCATCTAAGGGTGGTAGGACCTTGCATTTGAGTTTAAGGTTCAAGGGTGAACTCCCTTGGAGTTTACGGTTTTGTGACCATAACCCCTTGAGTTTACGGTTGTAAACCCATGAGTTTACGGACGTAAACTCATGGTACTTGACCATTTTGCGTTTTGAAGCTTTAAAGATCATAAGAAGCATTCCTACTTCATGTTTAAGCCTAAGGATGAGATTAGGGCACCATTTCACTCCTTTAAGGAGTTTACAGTCCTTGGACCACTACTCCTTGGGTTTACGGCCGTAAACCCAAATGGTTTATGGTCTTTTGATGTTTTCAAGTACTAAGCACATAAAGGAAGGGGTCTAGGCTAGTTTCCAAGGCTTGGTAAGGGACTAGGGCCACTTTGGCCCCTTTGTTAGGGTTTACGGTCCAAGGTGTTCTTGGACCGTAAACACCTTTGATCCTTTGATTCTTGGGTGTTTTCTTGATGATTAGAAGTGTAACAAGTCTTATAATACACTAGGATAGAAGTACTTACTAGGTAGAAGCTTGAAAAGGTGCTAAAAGTCCAAGAACACTAGTGTGTGTTCTTGGTGAAACTTGAAGATCTACACTTTTGGAATGATTTCACGGATGAAATCATGTAAGATCACTAGATTAAGTAAGATATCAACTTTTTAGGGATAGAAACACTTACAAAGTTGAAGATCAAGAAGAAAAGTTGGATGATACTTGAGAGGATTTGAGTTTGGATCTTGAAAATGTGGAAAAGTGGTAAATAATGACTAAGTGTCATATTTATACCCCCTTTTAGGGTTTACGGCCGTAAACACCTTTTTTTAGGCCGTAAACTCCAAACTCTTGGAGTTTTGGGACATTATTGTTGCATAATAAATGCTAGGGCATCCTCTCTCCTGTTATCTCCTGAAGTACTAATCTTAAAACACTCAAACTTATTCCAAAAAGCTTGAAAGTTAGCAGAAACAGTTCTGACTTCTATTGAATTGAATGGTTGTACAGAAAAGAAATTACGGGTTGTCACATCATCCCCCCGTTAGAAGGAATTTCGTCCCGAAATTAGAGTTTAAGCAAATAAGTAGTTACAAATAACTAAGTAAAAAGATGAGGATATTTCAGTTTCATCTGATCCTCTCGCTCCCAAGTGAATTCAGGTCCTCGCTTGGCGTTCCAGCGAACCTTCACTATCGGGATACGACTTTGTTTCGTTTGCTTGACCTCCCGGTCCATGATCTCTACTGGTTCTTCCACGAAGTTGAGGCTCTCGTTGATCTCGATCTCGTCGAGTGGGATTACAAGAGTCTCGTCGGACATACACTTTTTCAAGTTCGAGACGTGGAAAGTAGAATGTACGTTACTGAGTTCGCGTGGTAAGTTAAGTTTGTAAGCTACAGGGCCGATTCTTGCGAGAATCTCGAAAGGCCCTATGTACCTTGGATTTAGCTTTCCACGCTTTCCAAAGCGTATCAAGCCTTTCTAGGGTGAGACCTTCAATAGAACACGGTCTCCCACCTGGAATTCCAACGGTTTCCTTCGCTTATCAGCGTAGCTTTTCTGTCGGTCTCTAGAGGCTTTCAATCGTTCACGAATTTGAACGATCTTCTCTGTCGTTTCCTGAATGATCTCCGGACCCGTGAGAGTGCTTTCAGGAACTCGTCCTTTAGCTAACTGGGTATCACCCACCTCAGCCCTGCACAGAGGGGATCTGTACTTTCGGCCATATAGGGCCTCGAATGGAGCAGCCTTTATGCTTGTGTGATAACTGTTGTTGTAGGAAAATTCGACAAGGGGTAAATGAGTATCCCATGCTTTCCCAAAGTCGATCACACAGGCTCGCAACATATCTTCCAAGGTTTGGATAGTCCTCTCACTTTGCCCGTCTGTCTGTGGATGGTAGGCTGTATTCACGTCCAGCCTAGTTCCTAGGGAACTTTGTAGCGACTGCCAGAACCTCGAAGTGAATCTACTATCTCTGTCCGAGATAATGGATATGGGAACACCGTGCAGTCGTACAATCTTCCTAATGTAAGTTCTTGTAAGCTTCTCCATCTTGTCTGTTTCCTTGATAGGCAGGAAGTGTGCAGACTTGGTCAATCTGTCGACGATGACCCATATGGTATCAAGTCCACCCGTTGTCTTGGGAAACTTGGTTATGAAGTCCATAGTGATCCGCTCCCACTTCCATTCCGGTATCTCCGGTTGTTGTAGAAGGCCGGAGGGTTTCTGGTATTCGACCTTGACCTTGGCGCAAGTAAGGCATTTACTCACGAAGGTAGCAATATTTGCTTTCATGTTAGGCCACCAGTATAGCTTTTTAAGATCCAAATACATCTTATCTGAAAATATCGAGTGTTGTGCACCTCGTTCATGACCAAGTCTCTGAAACCACCGACACAAAAACTTCAACATAATAAAATGGTTCGAAAAATTGTTCAAAGCACTCAAACCAACACAAAAAACTTTAAACTTGTTTTCTTTGTGAATTTTGTATGTGATTTGTATTTGTGTGTCGACTCAAAAAGATTGGCCTTTTTATAGTAGAGTATCCATTAATTGTTTATTAAATATATTATATAAGTTATAAAACCTTTGAATTTTTAATCATTATTAAGAGACTTTTGAGTGGTATTCATTAAAATAGGAGGTTTCAAATGCATGAGGTGTTTGCAAATTTTTATGGGGGTTTCAAATGCATGAGGTTCAAAGAAAAATGCTAGCTTTATAAGTATGTATGATGAGACATTGTAGCTTGTATGATGCGATAAATGGATCATTCAAACCATTACAATATGCTTTACATGTTTACTCTTGAATAATTATTATCTCACAAGATATAATCATTAGTTCTTCTTAAAGGGTAAAGTTTGTGAGGGGTAAAGGGTAATTAACCATGAACTTTTATCATGGTACTCTTATTCCAAAGCTTTTGCTACTAAGAACAGGGGAAATACATATTTCTCTTACCTTTTCAAAATCTTTTGTTTATAACTTCATTTCAAGAATCTTTGATCTCATTTTTTATTGTTTTTTTTCATATATTCAACCGTTCATTTTTTCCATGTGTAGGCACACAATGCTGTATCAATGTTCATGTCCATGCAATGGATGGAGTCATGGCTGTTGGGAGCCAGAGCAATCTCTATAAAGCTTAACAAGTAATCACTCATTACCACACAATCCCCTCAGCTGATGGTAAAAATTAAAGAAAACAAAGTCCAACTATAATATTCAATTTTATTAAGTTTTGTTATATTTGTTTCTTGGAATTAGGGAGCAATATCAATAATAAGTTCATAAACAACTCCTACCACTACCATTAAAAATATTCAGTATGCAAATTCGGTTTTTTTTTTTTTTTTTTTTTTTTTTGCAATCAGCTGTGATTATATTGCAGATACGAAAGCACACAAAAACTTAAACATCTAAATCTTTAATTACTAGATTACCTTTTATAATAGAAAATCAAGTTTTGTTTTATAAAACCAAGTTAATATCTAGGTGTCTATGATCATTGTATTGTCATTTTGTTTTAACTTTATTTCAAATCCTTTTGGCATCATGTTAACGTTGGATCTGATGGTGCTCAAAAGGTGATTCATTTTGTTTCTTGTGTATATGGTAATAGTGTATTAAATAGAAGAGTTGGATTGTTTTTTCTATTTTTTGTTTATTTTCAGATTTTAAATCTCTAGTTGGTCAAAAACTAGAGATATAATGGGATTTCATACAAGAGATTTGAATGTAAATCAAGTTGTTTATAAATTTGATTTTACAGGTTATGTCATTTTTGTTGAGCATTTGTGACTGTTTTTGTGTTTGTGGTGGTTCCAATCTGAACTGTGTGACAACATTTGTAATGCATATTTAGTTTTGATGATTAGGGAACCATGTAAAAGGATTTTCAATTATGTAATATATCTATAAAAATCTATGTAACTATTAAAATTATATTAATTGCATTTTTATATATTTCAACGGATATTATAAATGGAAATTGGATTTTGTTGAATATTTTTATTGTTATGAATTTTCTTTGGAACCTATTTTTGCTATGGAACAAATGACTATGAAATTTGAAACAGAACAAATAGCTATGAAATTTGTTGTTGAAAAATTAGCTAAGAAATTTGCTACTGAACAAATGGCTATGGAATTGGCTACGAAAAAATGGCTATGGAATTTGCTACGGAACAAATGGCTATTGAATTTGCTACGGAACAAATGACTACGGAATTTTTGCGGAACAAATGGCTATGAAATTTCCTACACACCCTATTGTTATGGAAGTGTGTTGTAGTTAAATTGCTATGGAATAAATGTCGTAACAAGATTGCTATGGAAATATAATTATGTAGCTAAACAGTTTGCTACAAGAAATATGCCTACAAAATCTCGCTGACAAATTCCGTAGCAACTTTTGTAGTTATTCAAGTTTAGCTACAGAATTTTTTCGTAGCTAAATAGAAATTTTCTTGTAGTGACTGAGTCGTCTTGTGATTATAAGATGAAAATGATTTGAAACCTTATTTTGAAAAAAGTAAAAACTTAATTCGGCAGAGAAAACATTGTCATGGGTAATTAAACCTTACAGAATATATGAAGGATTCATAAAGAATGGCAGTAGAAAGAAACTAAAGTAACTTTGAAAAGACTTACATGATCTATGCATGGGATAAATGAAGAACTGATGAACAAATTGAGAGGATATAGTGGCGGACCTGTGTAGTGCATTTGGGGTCTCAGGCCACTGCTCCGATTCCGACCCGTAATGTAAAAAAAAAAAAAATTCCTATTAGGTGCACCAACTCCGTATACAAGTGACACCCCTCTTCAAATGTTCTGCGTCCGCCACTGAGGGGATACATGAGGAATTAGGATGATACAGGAGGAGTTTATCTTCAAATGTGTGTAAGTGAATATATGCATACAATACACATAAATAGTTTTAATATTGGTAACATAGTAACCGATATAATCAGAATATATTTCGAATTGGCTGGATTTATACCTTTACATATTACATAGTTGCACAAAGTTTAACATAATAACATATATCATCAACCATATTTATAGGGATTTGATAAATTTATTTGAATTTGATTACGAAATATAGTTGGGATGTGACAAGATACCTTAAATAACACATACCTTAATACCTTAAGTATACCTTAAATAACAGATATGATAGGGCATGTATATATCCGGTCAACAGGAGCGGCAGAATAGGAAGTTTCATTTCAGAAATCAGTTTTTAAGAGAGAAAATAATGGTACTTTCGGTAAATGACAATGAAAAAAAGAGCAGGAAAAAAGTGTGAGGGCTGGCTTAGGTAAATGCACGTGGATTTAAGGTACTCTTTAGAAGGGGATATTAATTTTAATTTTTATGATAAATATATTGAATACTAGTTTATAACCGTGAGAACCACAGTTATAAAATTAATTAAATTTTTATAATAAAAAATTATAATTAATCAATTATTTTAAATAAATTATTAATTAAAAGATATATATCAAATTTAACATATAATTAGAAAATATAAATTTGAATTTTGAAATGAGTTGCCTAATATATCTACATGACAAATGACATAATATTAATAAGGAGTTGTATTAGAGTGACACTTGGCAAAAGGAGATTAAAACTATTCATTTATTAAAATAGGGATGTTGATGTTTTCATATAATAATATCCTCCCTAACAAATAAAGAACTTTTTGCCACATGACACACTCTAATTGATTTTGCCACATGTCATTTTGTGGTTGTTTCATTTTTATTAAATTTCACATAGTATTTAATTAAATTTATTAATTGTAATAAATATAGTAATAAATGTATTTCAATTTCATTAATTGACTTTTCCTTATAATTTCAAAATTTCAAAATTAAAGTCCATTAGTTTTCTTTGTTTATTTAGCTAAATTATTTGTTTAAATTTAAAAAAGAAAAAACACTATAATTTTAATAATTCAATACTTTTCTAACTTTTCTTATAAATTCAAATTTCTCAAATGTTTAGAATTTTATATTTTTTTTTAAAATGAAACAAGGGTCCTATAAATAACATAATACTAATCATGGAACTCTAAAGTTCCAATGGGTCTAGATGTCCTCAGAAAATTAGTGGTTCTACTTGCTTTAAAAAATTTGCTGTTGAATTTTATCGCTTGTATGAATGTTCCACTCCAATCGTCTTTCAATTGTACTCCACGTATTTTCTTTCGTCGACAACAATTTCATAGAAGTCAAAACTTGGGCCATGGGGGATCCCTCATTTTTCAGCTCTTGTTTGAATTTTCAAGGATGCTTCCTAGCTAGTTCCTACGTTCATGGTTAAGGAATCGAAGTTTTTAACAAGCGTGTTGCCATTAATACTCCACCCCGTAGTTCGCACCAAAAAAGAAACAAAACTCTAATGGCCTCTCCAAATTGGGTGTTACTTATAATTCAGTTTACTATTCTTACACATCTTGCCGTTCTCACCATTACCCATGGAGATTCTGTCTGCGGAACCCAGGGTACTTATAACCACAACAGTGCATATCAAAAGAACCTCAACGATACGTTATCTTCTCTTACCGAATCACATAATGGAAATGGTTTCTTTACTGCATCTTCAGATTCTGCACAAGACGATGATCAGAGCACCACCACTACTTATGCCCTTGCCCTATGCCCTGGAGACTTTGATGTCGAGAGCTGTCTTGGATGTGTGAAGTCTGCTACCGAACGTCTAAGACGTGATTGTCCCATCCAAAAGAAAGCGACAGGGTGGTATTATGGTACGTGTATGTTAACCTACTCTTATACCACATTTGAGAGAAATAATGAGGTTCTATCCATTCGGGAAAGTTATATCTCTAACTCGGATTCAGTCCTTGAGGCAATGGGAAACTTATTCAAAGAGTTACAGGGTAAAGCAGCTATAGATGGGTACAATAGAACATCTTACTCTGATGGTATCATTTTACCAAGGTCTACGGGGAGTATTCAAGCGACTATGCAATGCTTTCCCAATATATCTCACAACATATGTCATGGGTGTTTGGTGAACGCTACTGATTATCTACTAACATGCTGTAATGGAAGTGCAGAAGTAGTAGTTTCCTACCGATACTCATGTTTCCTAAGATACACCATAGATCTTGTCGACTTTTCCGTTCCACCAACGAATCCGTCTACAATTCAACCTCCAGGTGATCATGTGATTTTCTTTATTAATTAATATTTATTTTGTAGATTAGATATATTATCAGATAAGGTCGATCAGTCTTTTGATATTTAGATCCGTGAAGGGAAAAATATATCAAATGTAATCGGCCCAGCCATAGCAGCTGCAACAGTAGCATTGGCCATCTCCACCTTTTTTATCTGGCTAAGGTTTCGCAGTAAAAAAGGTCAGCATATATAAGATTGATTTCATATATATCTTCGTGATATCTAAGATTTAATCAAGATTCAAGTAATACAAAATACATTTTGATATCCAAGATTGATTTCATATTAGTCGAGGATTGGAATAATATTCATGGTGTAGGGCACAAGGAAGAGCTGTTTGACGCATCAGACGATGACACTGGGGAGATAATTTACTTTAGGTTAAATGAAATGAACGCGGCTACTAGCAACTTCTCAGTTGCAAATAAGCTTGGAGAAGGTGGTTTTGGTCCTGTTTTTTGGGTAATAACCGAAACTATATCAATATGCATGCGTTCAGTTTTATTTTCTTTTGTTAGTTTATATTAACGAGTGATAAACTTAATCATAGGGAGAGCTTTCGGATGGTAAAAAGATAGCAGTGAAAAGACTTTCCCACAACTCCAGTCAGGGAATGCAAGAGTTCAAAACAGAAGTAAAACTAATTATAAAACTTCAACACAAGAATCTGGTTAGGCTTTTGGGATGCTGTATGAAAGGGAATGAAAGGCTTCTTGTCTATGAATACATGTCTAACAGTAGTCTCGATAAGTACCTTTTTGGTTTGTTCTCCATCCCTTCTTCTCTTGCTCTTGTTCTTCTAGAGCCTGTTAAATAATTGCCATCTATTTAATTCTTTTTAATTTAGAATTCGTTTTATGAAAAAGATCCTAAAAAAGCAAAGGAACTGAACTGGGCTAAGCGTGTTAAGATAGTAAATGGAATAGCAAAAGGTCTTCGGTATCTTCATGAAGACTCTCGCCTCAAGATCATACATAGAGACCTCAAAGCTAGCAATGTTCTACTAGATGAGGAGATGAACCCAAAAATATCAGATTTTGGCACTGCTAGAATTTTTGGATCAAATCAAATCGAAGCTAATACTGATAGAGTCGTTGGGACCTAGTAAGTCTTTTTTTATACTTGATAACAATTGACATGTTCAATTAATTCTTTATGTTATTTGTAACTAGTTATAATCCTTGGACAGTGGATACATGGCCCCGGAGTATGCAATGGAGGGATTGTTCTCAATCAAATCTGATGTGTATAGTTTTGGTGTTCTTCTGCTTGAAATAATGTCTGGGAAAAAAAACAGCAGGTTGTTCCACGAAGAGCATGATCAAAACCTGCTCTCCTATGTAAGCCAATTATGTTCTTTCAGTTTTTCAATAAGTGGAAAAATATGAAAGCAGATATCTACCACATACACCATGTAGTTTAAAAATCTAACCATAGACCATATTTGACAATTGAAGGCATGGATGTTGTGGAAAGAAGGTAAAGGAGAGAAACTGATCGATGAAAATTTGAATGATGATTGTCCTGTCGATGAGGCTCTTAAATGGATGCGTATTGCTCTATTATGCATTGAAGAAGACCCAAATGATCGTCCCACCATGTCTTCAGTTGCATCTATGCTTGAAGGTGAATGGAAAATTGTTTCTGAGCCTAAACCTCCAATGTCTTTTGGCCAATTTATAACGTCTGATCAATCTTCTTCAACATGGAATGCTGATGACTCTGGGTTTTATTCATCTAATGAAACAACACACGAGCACTAAGGGAAATCTTCAGAAAATAATCGCATCGATCATGGAGGCTTGCGGTGAATATACAACATGTTACTGATATGCCATGCAAACATCGGTTATTAACTTATTATATATAAACTGAGCTTACTATTCTTTTTTTTTTTAAATACTGCAACGAGTGTACTTGTTGCCATTGAATTGATTCAAGTAATACACAAATCTCTCTCCAATACTTTTCTTACTAGATTCAGATTAGAATTTCAATTACTGTATTGTAATTTTTTCATGGCATCAATGTCCCACTTTTGAATGGGCCAAGCTCTTTGACCAATACCACATAATCATTTGCACCCACAACATTTATTAAATTAAAAAAATCTAACTAGAAGTACATGTTATGGAGAACAATCTCTTGCATTCAAATGAGATTATACACAAACATATATACATGATACACGTATAGGCCTTGGGCCATAATTGAGCTAAATACTAAATGGGATATATAATACTAGAGCTATATAATATGATACACCAGTCTACTAACATCCCACGCAATTAATTAGTTGTAACGGAAGTGTTTTGACGAATCGAATATCTGAAGGAGAGGCTTTGCGACAAATCAGATGTACTACAAGTCTACGCTGAAGAGGCAAAGAACAACCACTTGGAAAGGATGATCGATTAATATGTTTGCTTAGGTTTAGAGAATGAATTGAGTTAATGATGTAAAGAGGAGTTAGGAATCGAGAGAATTAAACTATGAGATGGGGAATCAAGAATCGTCGATGCTATCGTGTATGTTTCTGTATCTCCCAAAAGACTCCATCGGCGATGGAAAGAGAGGGAGAATGCTCCGAGCGTGCTTGCGGGAGAGGGCTGTAAATGAGAAAAGGAGGCTGTCTTTTTCTGTGAAGAAGCAACAAAACAGGGTAAACAGTGGATGAAGAAGAAGGGTATTTTGGGGCAAATTTCTGCTATATTCAATTGATAAAAAGACTCCAACATACAACTTTTTAAATACTAAAAGACTTCCAATAAACTAGGAAAAGTAAATGACCAAGTTTTGTTGCAAGTTTGGATTAATTGGATGACCAAGTTTTGCTGCAAGTTTTGATTAAAATTTTAAAACTTTTTATTTATGTTTTATTTATTTCAAAGTATAAAACTTAACGTGGAATTTGTTCCCAAAACATAATATATTTCTTAAAGAAACATTTTTCATTTATATATAAAACATTGGGATGTTATCGTTAATATAGATACATAAGCATAAACATTGTCTTACAGGCCTTATAACATTTATTTATTCTAATGACCTACAAACTCTTCAAATCACTCATTATCCCTGTGCATTCGTACCGCTTCTTGTGATACAAAGAAACTGAGTGGGTCAGAGTTGAGGAATAGGTGAGCACATATGGTTTTCAACCCACAATAATTAAGTTCTTTAATTATATAGTTCACATCAAATAATTCCACCGATTACCCATTCCCGTTACTCTTACATATTGGTCCTAAATTACTGATCTCAAGGGACTTATCCTAAGGATCAACACCATCAATGGATAGACAATACTGTTTGGGTGATTCCTTTAGCAATATATGTCATTAAGGCAAACATGGGGGATAAAGTACATCAAATGAACAGATAGTTCATTAACACCTACAGGTTGCGAGTCTATTAACGTTTCCACTGGACTGTTTAGAATAGTGTGTGGTCGCCATCTATACTCTACTAGATGACTGGTTCATCAATAGTCAAGTCTTCTCATCATCATGTCATCATTTTCATCACCTATCACTACCCAATATAATTTATATAATTATATAAGAAAATACATGTATGATTAAATCAAGTAAAAGTTATATAATCTATCTAACACATATATTAAGTAATTTAGATAATAGGCACACATAACATTTAATCATCTAGATACTTTATATCTATGTGTAAGATGAAAGTAACTATGCACTCAATTGTTAAATTGAATGACTAAAAAGTTGGCCAGCGCTTCACTTCAGTACTTAGCCTTTCCTTTGATGTGACCTAGGTTTAATTATCACTAAGTCTTTGTTTAATATTCCTCGTGACTAAATATAGTCAAGATTCCTCAATAATCCCAATGTCTACATCAATATATATCAAGTAAGGAGCAACCAGGTAAGATCATATCGGAGGTAGGGTCCGTTTGGTATACAGAGTATACTATTTAGAAATCACACTTTAAACACTTCACTAAATCTAGCCTAGGCATCACCCCTGTAAGTCGATCAATCAGTATAACGACATGAATCTACTGATAAATATAAGTTACACTGAAAAGACTAGAGTGTAGCTTAACTTATAGAGGTTTTTCCTGACAAAAGTCTGAAAATCGTACTAGCAGAGCTCCGACCTGATAGCTACTACTTGCCGATCACTCAGGGCCTCAAGGCTTAGCCGAAGAACGAAAACTAAGGGAAAAATTGGGCTAAAGTAGGGCAAAACTAGAGAGAGAGGGGGAGGGAGAGAGAGAGAGGGGGAGGGAGGGAGAGAGAGAGAGAGAGAGAGAGAGAGAGAGAGAGAGAGAGAGAGAGAGAGAGAGAGAGAGAGAGAGAGAGAGAGAGAGAGAGAGACTTGTATGGATGTGTGGAACGAATGAGGGACGAAAGGATTTATATAGGGCTCAAAATCCAAAAGCGCATTGTGCCTAGACATGGGGTGCACCACACCCTGTCTTCATCGACAATCCTCTTCTCTCAGTGTTGCACGTGGTGATTTTCTACTGGGGCGACGTGGCCTTTCTAGAAATATGCGTGTCGTGCCTCTTTTACGCGAGGTGCACTCGTGAAACTTCAAAAATTCGGAAATTCTTCATACGAACTCCATTTTTGACACTCTTTATATCTACATGTAGCTATCAACGAGATCTACAACTTTTATTTAGACTATGTCGGCTAATTCTCTATTTATTTTTTATTTATTATTTTGGAAGGCTGGCACTGCTAATTTCCGTTTAAAATTCATATCTTTTTCATACGACATCTGTTCTCGATTGTCTTTATATCAACGGACTCCTATTAATAAGATTTTCGAATCCCGTTTAGATTGTTTCGACAAAAAACAACCGATCTAAATTCGATTTATGTGCTAACACAACTGCGTTGAAATATCGAAAAATCATAACTTCCTCATAAGAAGTTAGATTTGGACGTTCTTTATGCACGTTCTCGGTTTTACGATTACTACGACTTTCATTCAGGTTGCTTAGGCTAATAAGCAACCTATCAAAATTTCACTTTTTAAGACACACATTGTCGTATCGAGTCGAACACGAAACTCGAACGGGTCACAACATCTTCGTTCTAAGGCCGATTTGAGCGTTCCTTATATCCCCATAATCCTCATCCCGACTACTTTGAATTTCATCAAGGTTATCCGACCTAATTATTATTCAATTTAAGACTTCTATTTTATTCCTATTTTATTATATTGTTTTAAACACGTATACTACATATAACTACACATAAAACACATATAATCAAATAATTTTCTTTATTTATTTAATAGAAATGTTACAATTGTTGACCATTACAATTACATCATCTTATTAATTCCTAGCGAAAAACGCGGGCATTACAATTCTCTCCACCATAGGATGATTCTGTCCCGGAATCATGCATCAACAAACAGATGTGGATAATGACTCCCCATTTTGCTTTCTATCTCCCAGGTGAGGTTCGCCCTAGACGTGTGTTTCCATCACACAAGCACTAATTCCACCATCTTACGTCGTAACTTTTTTGTCTTATCGTCAACAATCGCTTCAGGTTCTTCAATCAACCTCTTGTTCTCATCAATCATTATCTTTGAAAGTGGAATCACATCAGAAACTTCTTCCGCGAACTTCCTTAAATAACACACATGAAAGCAGTGGCCTCCCCGCTTTTTGGTGTTCTAATACCTGTATATACCCATCAATCTGATATTCAAGTTAAAAAAAAATGGTAGAATGACATCTTTGCCCCCCCACCACCACCCCCCCCCCCCCCCCCCCCGATTTCAAGATCATGTGAATATATATAATATAGATAGACATACCCGGTAACAAAATTTTCGGAAGGATCACAAACGAAATCAAAACCAACCTTGTTTATTTAGGATTCTATAAAATAAGGAAATTTAATTCTATAAAAAATCATGATCGAATCAAGATTACAACAATTTAGCCCAAGTTTGAGTTAAGAAAACTGAAAAGTTTAAACCTAAATCAAAAGTTTATTCCGGCCACCAGATTCCAGAATACTTTTTCTCGTAACTAACCCGAAGAACATCGCCGCCCATTAAGGCCATTGCTGTTTTGTACTCTTTTCCGGTCGCCGGATTGTTCACGTCATTGGTATCGTACGCTCTTTCTCCTATTTGCTAGTCGTTGGAGCCTGAACTGTTGACATTTGTCTGTTGAAACTTGGTCTCTGTCGTGCGCCGACCGTCGTGTCGGTTGGGTGTTCTTCGCTATTCCGCTGGATGCTAGTAGTCTTCATTCTCTATTCTCATTATCCGGTACGTAGTTTTGTTCCTTTGTTTTTCTTTATATATCTATTAATTTGTTTTCTCTCACTAGGGAAGTAGTGTCTAGGCATAGAGTAGAAATTGTGAGCTGCACTTTGCAGAGCCTTTTTTATAAATCATGACTACACACCTCTCTGACGTTATGACATATGGTACATATTCAATTAAAATATATAAAAGTATATATACATTACTTTATATTTATTAGTTTATTATTAATTTGTAATGACCCAAAAATCAAGGGTAAAAATTTTATTTTTCAATACAGTCAAAACACATATATCTTTAAATCCAAACGTTCCAAAAGCATTGCCAATTCAAAACATTTATCATAGTTCATCCCAAAATCATGAAATGTGGAAAACACAGGTGTGTGTGCTGCGATCAAGCTGAACCCTTCCTTTCCAAAACAATGATACATGAAACCATAAACAAAACTGTAAGCACGAAGCTTAGTGAGTTCCCCAAAGCATACCCCACATAATCACATAAACCATATCAATCGCATAACCATGCATGTACACATATAGAGATGCCATGGAAACCCTCCAAGGTCTTATACACATAATCACATAAATCTTATCAACTACACAAGTCATGGATATAACATACAGGGAGGCCCTGGAAACCCTCCAGGGTCTTACTCCGGGTGCCCTGGAAACCCTCCAGGGTCTTAGCCTAATGCCATGGGAACCCCAACATGGTCTTAACTAAGTACCAATCAAACCATACATACAAACATATAAGTTAAACATGCAAACATATAAGGATGCCCTGGAAACCCTCCAGGGTCTTACACCGGGTGCCATGGGAACCCCCACATGGTCCTAGCCCAATGCCATGGGAACCCCCACATGGTCTTAACTAAGGACTCCCTGGAAACCCTCCAAGGTCTTAAAACTTAGTGCCTCGGGAACCCCCCGAGGTCTTTACGTAGAATGCCGTGGAAACCCTCCAGGGTCTTACACCTAGGTGCCCCAGGAACCCCCGAGGTCTTCCATGCAAGTATCACAAAGACAACTAGCATATCACATTCCATATAATCAATTAGCATACCATATAACACAAAATCAGCTAGCATAGCACATAATACATAATGGGCCGTCCTTGGTGCCTTCAACCCATTGGTATGGTGAGGAGACTCACCTGGCACTGTTGAAGTCTCGCAGGTAAAACCCTAGTTGCTGGTTGACAGGTTCCCGAACTGTCAACATCAAAACGACACCCAATTAATAATTAGGTTCCAATATGTAGCCACAACTCCATACTTGGGGTAAAAGACTACTTTACCCCTAACTTAGCTTTAT
Source organism: Lactuca virosa (assembly GCF_052849685.1). Taxonomy (NCBI): domain Eukaryota; kingdom Viridiplantae; phylum Streptophyta; class Magnoliopsida; order Asterales; family Asteraceae; genus Lactuca; species Lactuca virosa. Next base: position 360,849,540 of record NC_136433.1, on the reverse strand, counting down.
TCAGTCCAAGGCCCAATCCAAAGGCCCAAAAGTCAAACCATGGACCAAAGCCCAACATATGGCCCAATTTTCCAAATTGGTCCCAAACCTCTATATGGGCTTATCTTAAGGCCCAACCATTTACTCCAGTCCAAACATTTGGCATTCCAATGGTCCAACCTCTCATAATCCTCAAGGCCCAGTTATGGCTCATCTATGACCCAATTTTCCAAATTGGGCCTGAACCCTCACATGGTCTTACCCTAAGGCCCAACCCTATATTCTTAGTCCATATGATTATTCTTGGATGGCCCATCAATAACCCAATCACCAAAACCTAATAGGAAGGCCCAACTCAAGGCCCAAGTGAAATTAGGGTTTTCACATGTAATGACGATTAGGGTTAAGTGTTCCTACTTAACCCATTAAGGACTTAATCCATTAAGTCCAATATTGCCTTAGGTTAATTTGCCAATGATTGTTAATTAATATTTTAAGCTTATTAATTAATTCCAGTGCGGGTCCCGCTCAATCCCCAAAATTAGGGTCTCATGACATTAGGGTTTTCCAAACCCTACTTAGGGTTTCCAACCCAATACTAGCCCATTAGTCACACGGTTGGGCTTCTAAGTCAATTAGGGCTTCCTTGGGCCCATTAGGGTTACACAAGTCAGGCACCACCCACTACCACCTCGGGTAGTGGTGGTCAACGGCGGCTCACGGCGTCGGCCACCACCTCACGGTGGTGGTTATGGTTCTAGCCCATTTTGTCCAAGCATCCTAAACGATTCAAAACACAAACAAGGCACACCGCCACCCAACACGACGACTGGTGGCGGTAGGAGGCGGCAGCCACCACCTTACGGTGGTGGTTATGAGTTTTCATTTTTATTATTCCTACTCCGATTACAATTTACAACACAAATCCCAAAATAAACACACACACACACTAATATAAACACACACGCACAACCACCTTGTAGCGGCAGGCGGCGGTAGAGAGTGGCAGCCACCACCGTGAGGTCTTTTTGTTGGGTTATGAGCATTCTAACACTCCTAAGTGTACATGCAACCCTAAATACCTTGGATCTATGTTTTCTCTATTATACATGCAAATATGATTATTCCAAGGTATTACCCTATCTAGCATACAGTCTTTGATACTTGGGTAATAAAAGCAAGTTAGAAGACAGACCTTTTATGTAGCTTGATTCCTTGATGCTTAAGAGCCGAGTGCCCCAAGTGTGACACCTAAAATGGTTCACACAACATCAAATGCACTTGGAATAACTTAGAGATAAATGAACACTTCATGAAATCGGCTAGCCCTCACCATTTCTTCATAGTCTCACATGGTTGCCAATTTTGGGAATAATAAGATGCTTATATAGTGTGTCATAATTAGGGTTACACCATGTAAACCCTAATTGTCATGGCCTTTCATTTCCATGATCCATGGGTACGAAAACACCATGGAGCATCCATGGAGCATCCTATGGGTTTTAGCCCAACTTGATAATCCATGGAGCATTAGTCCACTATACAAGTATGGATGATTTACACAATCAACCCATATATTTAATTAGTCTCCTTTTGATCACTTAATTAATTCCAAATTAATTCTTGATCAATACTAATTAAATAATCTTATTAATATATTAGAACTTATAATATATTACCAAACCTTACGTGTTATTTCTCTCATTTTAGTCTATCCAAATGCATGATGCCATGCAACCCAAATGGACCATGCCGAGTCGGGTCAAGTACATACCAAATATAGTTATGGACTTAGACACTAATCCAACAGTCTCCCACTTGGATAAGTCTAAAACTATTATTGAGTATGACTTCAAAAATCGACTGGCAATCGTAGCTCTTTAAGCCGCTCTCGAACTCTGACGTTGTAACTGAACTCTGATCTTGTCAATGACTTGTCCGTTAGATAAGGGATCATATATTCCTCCATTCTAGATATCATATGGACTGAGACATGGATTATAAATCATTCTCTCTGTCCATTTGTTGTTTCCCGATTTCTGATTTATGATGACTGACTAATTGAACAAATCAAATCAGTCCAGGCCCGACCGAGCACTTACATTTGTCATCACTAAATCATCGAGGGGCCCACAGATATCGCTTTTATCCCGAAGGTAAAAGGAATGGATAAACTTCGACTCATATGGCTTGTTCTACTACTTGTTGAATCATACACAAAAGCACGTTTTATAACATCGAGTTACCAATGCGTTTTCGCACAATCAATGTACAACCAACTCATAGTAACAACTCATATCTCTAGGTTTGAAGAATATAAGATATTATCGTCTCATGATTCACTCGTGATAAAATCCATGAAGTGATTCAAATGAGCGTGTGTTGAATCCAATACTCAGAACTTATGAGCACTCATGAGTGTTGTAGCACCGCTTTGTCCAACATCTTAGACGTCTACAAGCTAACCCATGACAGTCTTGATTCATATCTACTTCCAACATATGACCGACTGTGGATGGTTTGAATAACTTAGTCATTCGGGAAGAGTGACCTAGTTTATTCTGGAAGTCAAAACATGCAAAATGAAACACAAGAATAATTAAATCTAGTATGGTATCAAAACCTATGAATATAAATAGAACACTTTTTATTTATCACCATACCGATTACTCATTATTCATTGTTTCGGTTTTCATCAACTTTATACTTGAATTAAAAACACTAGTTGTCCCATGCTCCAAGCATGTACACTATGTTCTTCTAAACAATAGCTTTTCCATACACCAAGTATGCACTCTATGTTTGTCTATGATCCTTACTTTGTGAACTAGATCGATTGAACATAATTTCAATGATTCTCTTTTCACACTCCCAAATCCTTATCGAAAATGTAAGAATTCCAAATTCCTATCATTTACCGAAATCGGTTAGATTTTAAACTTATATGCATTGATCCTCTTGTATTGATTATGCACAAAGTCACAAAGACTTGTCAACAGACATTACAAAGTATTCCAATGGAGATCAACTCCATGGAAACATCCTTCTTGCATTTAGTTTTTCTAATCTTACACAGATTGAATAACTTCCAACTATGAAACATTTCCATATTCCCATTTTGACTGTCACTTCTGAACAAGAGTTGCCTCCTTTCAGAGTATGTCAATATGGTCCTTCCAAAATTTAACACTATACTTCCAACTGTCCCTGAGCAACCAATCTTTGGTAAACCTTAGATTGTTCTCGACAATTGCTTAATCATTTTAGTCATATCCAATTCTAGATTTCCCCCCTTAATGCCCAGAGCATTTGGAAAATTTAGAAAGGATTAATATTATAGCACATGCCATCAATCCTATATACGAAGCATATGAGACACGATTCATGATGTCTCACATAAAGACATGATAGTAGACCAGTCTTTTTGGTATAATATTTCTATGTCTATTTGCCAAGTTCTCATAATTTAGATTATGAAAAAGGATGCCGTAATCATAATCGAATTTTAGAACGCAAATAATGGACCCATATATAAAATTTCCTTATGTTGAGCCATTCCAACACAAAATCCATATATATATATATATATATATATATATATATATATATATATATATATATATATATATATATATATATATATATATATATATATATATATATATATATATCCTTGACTAAAGATGATTAAAACCTCAATCTAAGCTTTTAGAATTAAAATGAAGTACAATTTCCTCTCCCTTAATTATAGCAAAACAACTTTTTGAACCCCAGCAACTTCATGAATTGAAACTTTTGTTTTCTATAATTAACATTGCTAACTTGCAATACTTATCATAATTATCATGCTCCCACTAACATGAAAATTATTAGCATAATACTTATGCTCCCACTAGCTTTGACATGTACTCAGAAATCAGATGGACTTCTAGAAATCAATACTTTATTGACTTTCTTACCAAAGTTCAGATTTCTGATACAAGATTGCTTTGATAAGACTTTATCAAAATCGTACACCTTATCTTAGATAGCTCACAGGTGTGTCTAAACAATTTTAGAACTATGAAAAGGGATGCCGTAATCATAGTCTCGATTGTTTAGACTTTTTCCATTTCTCATAAGTCCATATTAGTGTGCCGGTTAACCACGCATGCTCCACTAATAACTTTGAGATTGCAAAGATCACAATTGCTATCTTACTTAAAAACTACTTGGTGGAAGTGTTTCCTCACCATCATTTTCATGACTCAGAGAGAAACCTTATGACCCTTTGATTTTATGGTGTGTGTGTTCTTATCCACGTGAATTTTTCAAAACCATAATCACAAGACTAGGTTAGTGACAAATCCAAACTCATATGGATTGAACTTGTGCACTCTTAACTTCTCGCCACCTGGCAGTACAGGGCATGCCATTGCTTCCAAGTAGTTATGCAAACAATTGAGAACATGTAGAACTCAAATGTATAGCTAACTTTATTGGAATGGGCACATAAATGTCAACACAATAAGTTATAAACCTCTAGTCGTGTGCTAGTGATGAAATACATGTTTTTGTTCTTGATTAGTTCTTGAAACTATTTCAGGATCTTTTTCACTCCCACTGTCCTCTTGACCTATAAGACTTACTTGTCAAATATTCAAGAGATAGTGTGGATTCTAATCAAGACAAACACTTCACACAATTGGCCTTAGTTGGACTTTGTTTTATCCAAAACATCGCAACTTACCAATTTCAAATGTACAAGAGTAGGACACTTTTACTCTTACATTTGACAAGTGTTATAAACATTTCTTTAAGATATGTCACTCAACTTACAGTCTTGGAGTATGACTCTAAGACTTGTTTTGGAACGAAGTATGACTCATCTTCTTGAGTTAACCATTCCAACAATTCAAGATTCCTCTTCTTAGTCATAAGAATGCACTAAGACTTCCTTAGAGGACTAATTGTGATATGATCTCTAAATCATTAAGATGACCACAAAACCTGATACTAAAGTACTATACCATCTTTTCAGATTTGAGAAACTTTTATCTTTCTGCCTAATTTGATTCTTCTCATTCGTTCTACCATACATCGAAAATTTTCCAATGTTTCAGAATTATACTTAAACTTGTAAGTGTAACCATATTTACTAGGCTTTAGTAAATCATGACGAATAGTCTTATTGATCTTTTGTGGTGGACTTGATCGGTGCACCAGAATGTGTACTCGATCCCTTAGTCCTTCACTTGACTTACATATACATGTGAACAAGGAATTAATCTTAATTTTCCAAAGATAAATAATTCTCATTCATCATACTATACAACTTGCATGATTTCTAAGTTTCTATCCAACTGAAACCTTGGGTGATGAGAATCTTTCGTTATTTGGTAAATTAGACATTACCACAAATGAAAGAAACAAATCCATTTTCCAATATTGCTATCAATGGAATCATATAAGCAACAATTTTCCACAAATGCCATTGTAAGGATACTTAGAATAAATGAAATCAAAAATTTCCTTTTATTTTTAAAAAAACTTTGTGGAAAACTTATCCTTACAGTGCAAAAGCATATGAAAAACTTTGTTGTTATCTCTTCCTAAGCAATATATCATAACTCCTAAGCAACAGCTCAAAATTCTGATCACCGAACCATGCGATCGAAATCCATCTTCGCGATCAGAATCAGCATATACTTCCTTTAAGTTTCTTCACTTTTCTTTGATTCTTAAAACATCAACATGTGACCCAGTCACATCATGTACTGAAAATCTCAGATTAGAAACTTAACAGAGTTAGATAGTGGACTTTTACCTGAGGTAGAGTCAAACTTCTTGACTTGATCAACCTTATGATCTTTCAGGTAAATATGCAGCTTCGCAATCAATGCCCCTTCCTTTGGCAAGAGAAACATATGGACTTTTTGGGAATGGTGCACTGGACTATCTCAGACTTGCCTTTCTCTTTACCATTTGGTCAACGGAGTTGACTATGGCCAATCCCTTTCCATTGGGAAGAGAAAGTTTTTTCTAGATATCCAATGTTACCATTTTTCAAAGTCCATGGAAGTTTGGGAAGTTGATCTTCACATCAAATTTGCTCTACCAGTGCTCCAAATCATTGCTGATTCAGCAACACAAAGCAAATAGATAAGATCATTAAGGATCATGTCATAGTCTTTTACATAGTAGTCCATAAAGAACTCACTATGTGACTTAAAAAGTGATTGAACATCCAACTTTCATAAGACTTTGACACCCAACTCTCCCGGCTTTTCAATATGTAACTTCATCTCCAAGATGCGATCACACATAGACCTTGCTTGCCAATAGGACTTGAGTGACCTTGATCTTGTGGGTTAGGGAGAATAATTGGAGGAGGTGGAGGAAGTGAAGTTCCAAGAGATTTGGGAAGATCATAGATGTCTGAACTAGACATCTTTTGGGAAATATTCAAGTTAGTTGATTTAAAGTCCTTAATATAACACCCAATATGAAATATTAAGGCTAGGACCCAACACAATATTTTATAACTTGGAAGAGGGATGCCGTAATCCAAGCTATAGAATATTTGAAGGTAGGCGAATGACGATTCACCAATTTCTACCATGAAAAACGAAATAATTTATTAGGTTTTAATTGGATTTGAAACTCCTAGATCTTTTGAGATTCACTGAACTGTTCAATGGCATGTTTCAATCTCGAGTGTGCCCTCTCAGGTTTTGTGACTGGGATGCCGAGGATCACAAAACAAGGTGTGAATAACCATGCAAATATACTTGGTACTCTTAATATTTACCCCTTAATCGATGTGCCGGTTAACCACACGCGCTCCATCGATACTATGATAAACATTAAGTTACCCTTTGCCTACCTTGTTAAATCAAGCTAGCGTGCCGGTTAACCACACACGCTCCACTAACCGACTTAAGCAAAGTGCAAAGTGTAATTTCATGGGTTAGCGCCAAATTCATATTTTCCTTAGTAACTAAGATTGGGTATTAATAAGAGTTTAGTTACTTAGTATTTATCATTAATACTTTTAATGAATGGAGAATTATAGTCATTGTCCTACCCGTTCGGCTAACGACCCTCCACCAGTCAAGGAAGCGGTGGGTGAGAGTGGACACCCATTAAACTGCCACTTTATAGACAGTAACCTTATACCCCCCTTATAGATCGACTTCGTGAATGAGGCCTACTAATGGTAAGATGACTTGCTCTTATACATATATATATATATATATATATATATATATATATATTATTATTATTATTAACTTATAATATTATAAAGTATAAGGGTTGAATTTTAACTTTTAAAATCCTAAGGGCTTAATTTGGAATTAAAGTATTCATGAAAGAAAACTTTTCAAATTCCAAAACTTGAGGGCAAGTTTTTGAAACTATTCAATTCCATAACTTATGTGTTTAAAGTAGTTTTTAATACAAAAAACTCTTCAAGTTCCATAACTTGAGGACAAGTTATGGAAGACTTTAAACTATTAAAAGAATGTAACTTTTCCTTTATTCATAACTTATGAAATATTTATAAGTTTTATGATTCTTAAATGTGACTTTTCATGTAACTTGAGGACAAGTTACAAAAACACATTTTAGAATCAACTCTTAGATTAAAATGGATTGAAAACAACAATTTCACATAACTTTCCTATTAATCTAAGCAACTCATAAGAACAAGATAATTCAAATCAAACTTTTTCATGAAATTAGCCTAACCATTAAACTAATACAGAACATGAGTCTATTGATAATTATCTTTGAAATTGGATTAGAATGAACATTACCACATCAAAAACAGGTTTATAGGTTTAAAAACAGCTTAGGGTAATGATTCTAGTCCAATTCCAGCCTTAAAAGTCGAAAATATGCTGTCAGGGGGTCCTACACATCGAGTGTATGAACCTACTCGACGAGTAGGATGAGTTTCCTCATGGACTCGGCGAGTCCATCAGTGGACTCGGCGAGTACAGTGCCCAGACAGCCCGAAAATTGGTTTTTTCAGCATTTTTCAGCACTTTGCATCAAGTATAATTGAAAACAACCCTAGGCTCTGATACCACTGTTGGGTTATGAGCATTCTAACACTCCTAAGTGTACATGCAACCCTAAATACATTGGATGTATGTTTTCTCTATTATACATGCAAATATGATTATTCCAAGGTATTACCCTATCTAGCATACAGTCTTTGATACTTGGGTAATAAAAGCAAGTTAGAAGACATACCTTTTATGTAGCTTGATTCCTTGATGCTTAAGAGCCGAGTGCCCCAAGTGTGACACCTCAAATGGTTCACACAACATCAAATGCACTTGGAATAACTTAGAGAGAAATGAACACTTCATGAAATCGGCTAGCCCTCACCATTTCTTCATAGTCTCACATGGTTGCCAATTTTGGGAAGAATAAGATGCTTATATAGTGTGTCATAATTAGGGTTACACCATGTAAACCCTAATTGTCATGGCCTTTCATTTCCATGATCCATGGGTACGAAAACACCATGGAGCATCCATGGAGCATCCTATGGGTTTTAGCCCAACTTGATAATCCATGGAGCATTAGCCCACTATACAAGTATGGATGATATACACAATCAACCCATATATTTAATTAGTCTCCTTTTGATCACTTAATTAATTCCAAATTAACTCTTGATCAATACTAATTAAATAATCTTATTAATATATTAGAACTTATAATATATTACCAAACCTTAAGTGTTATTTCTCTCATTTTAGTCTATCCAAATGCATGATGCCATGCAACCCAAATGGACCATGCCGAGTCGGGTCAAGTACATACCAAATATAGTTATGGACTTAGACACTAATCCAAAACTTTCTTCTGATCTCCGGCCATGAAAAGCTCCTGTAGCCTTAAACCATCGCAAAACACGCACATAAACACCACAACATGCACACAACCACCCCCATGGTGGCTGGTGGCAGCAACGAAGTGACAGAAACGACAGCCACCATGGTTGGCGGCAATGGTGGTTCTTCACGGTTATCGGCCATCAAACACACACAATGCACGATATACGCAGAAACAGAAGAAGCACACACACGGACCCGTCTTTAGCTCATTAAATGAACCCAATCACACCTGTGGCATACAACGACTCGACAGCAACAACGACGCTTATAGCCAGCGCTGTCGGCGGCAACGGAACTTCATCCGTGAACGATAGCGAACCAGACGGATAGAAGAAGAAGAACTGGGGGCGTCTGAGCATAGCGGCGCATAGTCACGACGTCGATCGTTGGGGTTCTCGGCTTCACCGGCGGCATGAACTACGACGGTGGCATCTCGGTGGTCGTCCGACTTCAACAGGCAAGGGAGGCGGCTGGAAGGATGAAGGTAGTGAGGGTGGCAGCTGAGGTTTGTTTTAGGGTTAGGGTTCCATGGAGAGAAGGTGACGAGATTTAAGTCTCGCTCCATACAAGACTTATGCACACTTAACACATTTAGTCCCTCCCCATGAGATCTTTTTCAATTCAAGGCTACAATTTACAAAGCAGCCCCCAACATCCAAGATTCATTACAATCCTAGTCCCAGAAGTTACCATTTAACCCGTACATTCCAAAAATCATTTCACTCTAACTCCATTAATTACCAAACACCCCCTGAATTCTAAATTTCTTTTCAAAATAAGTCCCAAAATTACACTTTAACCCCCAAATAATCCAATTTATAACATTTTGGCTGCCCAAAACGAACACCCCACATAATAATATGGATTTAGGGCGCCTATTCTTTCATCAATTTTATCTATTTATTTATTTTATAAACATGATGCTACAACTCTCCCCCACTTAAATTAGATTCCGTCCTCAAAATCATCCCTTACAGTGGCGGACGCAGAAAGTTGTCATAGCAGTGGCACAATTTTTTTTCGTCCGAATATAATAACATAAAAAAAAATTAAAAGTACTAATACATCAAACCGATCCATTACATCTTAATATTTAAATTTGACATCTACGGGTACACATTTTTTGAAACCGATCCATTACATCTTCGATCTTCACTTTCATAAGTGCTTCTTTTTTAGCATAAGAAAAGATGGCATCGTTCAAAAAATCATCACCTATTTTGTTACGCAAATCTGTCTTCAACAACTTCATCGCTGAAAAACATCTTTCGACTGTTGCGGTTGCAACGGGTAAAACCAAAACCAACTTCAACAACCTATAAACCATAGGATAAGACCGATGTTTCCCCGTTTCCACCATCAAACGAGAAAGGTCGGAAATTCCTTGCAAACTAGTGAACCGGTCATCTTTATGTAAAGCGTGATAATATATTTCAAGTTCACCATCAAGTTGCATCCTCTCCGCATCATCAAAATCTTTTTTGTATAAATCACTCAACTTTAACAACTATGTTTTGTCAAATTTAGCAAATGAATCACAAGGACTCAAAGCCACCATGTATTCTAGTAATTGGGTGCTAAGTTCACTAAATCGGTCCCCGAATTCTATAATTTTCTTTCAATAAAAATTCACAATTTTCTTTTGCTTTGTGATGAAAACTATCAATACCACCCATATGATCTCTTAATGACTGTCTTTTATTCCAACTATCAAAACCTTGTGAAACAAATACATCTCTCCCATGTTATTTTCCCACCATGTCTCAAAATACATAGCAAAGTAAACAAAATGCTTTGTTCTCTTTTATGCTATATTCTAACCAATTAAAGTCATCAAACCACTTAACAACAAAACTTCTATCTTTTGAACCTATTTTCTTTGAAGGGAATGTATGACCCCTTGGTTGACAAGGTCCTTGAAGCAAATATGCCCTCCTTATTTCATCTCTTTGATTTGGATGGTAATTTGTAATCTCTGGTCTAACACCCGGGTCTTTTGGAAGATCTTTCAATTCAACATTTGTAATTGGAGTAGTTGTAGGTTGTGGATTTACATTAGAAACCGAATGGAATGATTGATTAGAAGGACATAGTCTTTTAGAGGATTCTTCAAAACTTAAATAATTGGAGCATGGTCTTTTGGAGGATTCTCCAACAATTGATTTATTGATGCTTGTTCTTCCAAAAAAGGACCCAATTTTATCCTAACAATTCAATATCAAACAAATAAGCCATCCAATTGTTCAAAAACTCAATGGAAAAGAAACTAATTTGAATAATTTCAAGGTTAACAATCTAAGTATCTAACATTCTAACAACAAGTTACAAGTAAACATGTAATTTCAAGGTTAAGAACTACTAATTTCACCTAAACAATAAGAAATTTCAACAAAAAAGCAACTAATTTGACTAATTTTTCATAAACCTAAAATTATCAATACTTACTTGTTTCATTGTATTTGTAGGTTTGAAAGGAGTGTCAAGCCAAGCCAAGCAAAATCGAAATACTTATGCCTTGCTATCTTGGTTGTAATCGATTGAATGGAGGCAGGAAGGGAGGCCGATTTTTTTTCTTCTCGTTCGCTATTCGTAGCTTTCACAGAAGGTGCTGTGCTGAAGTGCCGATTTTTTTTCTTTTCAGTGGATCGATTTCCTCTTCTTTTCTTTGAATGCGATGTATCTTGGGTAATGGGTGGGTATGTGGGTCAATTGGGTTAAAAACTTAATAAACAACTTGGGCCACTCACAATGCATTTGAGCTATTGGGCTAATTTTCTTTCTGTTATTGGACTAGCATTTTTTACACTTTATATTTTTTGGGCCTCGAATTCTCGAAAGTATAGTGTCACCCGAACAAATTTGAAGCCGATGCACCTAATAGAATTTTTTTACCCTTACGGACCGAAGCGGAGCAGTGGCCCGGGACCCCCCGGGTACCACACCCATCCGCCCCTGATCCCTTACCATCCCTTACACGCCCGACAACTTGAACGACATGGTCACAACCACAAGCATACCCTAGCCTTCCCAGGGTAACCAAAACCATCCCCTGCAGGGTTCAAAAACCCGAAGATGAACGAATTTCTTGCACATGATCGCATTTACTCCAGTCTGAAATTTGAAATATCGTGATGGTCTGATTCCCTGACAGGCGCCCATACTGAACCCAAGCTGAATCCATCCCATAAATTTCCCAACCGACTACTCGACTTCTGATATTAGGGATTTCATGTTAGAAAAAAATTCACTGGCCAACTATCCATGTAGATCACCACACCTTGACAGTAAGCTCAGATAATCCTTCGAGTAGGAGACCCATCCCTGCAACGATTAGACTCAGACGAGAGCTGCGCAACAAGGTCAGATCAACCACTCTGAGATTATTTAATCCAACTGCAAACAACTTAGTGTATACCCCGAATACAAGCAATTCCACACACGAATCCCAAGTCACTGAAACCACTCCAACTCATCTTGCTGCCACATAGCTGCTTTCCTGAAGGACAACCAGGACCTACCTGGTCCCAACTTGTCTGCCAACTGTCCGAAACACCGGACACCTACCTGATTGCTGAGCTAGCATCACACGCACAACAGTCCCACATGACCTCTGAAGGATACCTCGTCTGAAAATAACTGCCCTATATATATCACTACTCACAACTCCTTTAATCCTTTGATCCATCCGATCATGATATGATGACAGTCTATCGCCACTGAATCTGACGCAAAAAGGTGAATGCTACCATAATAACTGTAGTCTTACATCATACCCAGTCTCCTTCGACCTACCGTTTCCTGATTCCAATTATGTCGTGACCTACTCAAAACCTTGCGAACTGGCCCACACTGGCCTAAGTCATCCGAATGAATCTGTGAATGCCACAGCTACCCCACAATCTTTCTACACTTCCCGCACTATCTGACTACTAGTGAATGCGACGGCTCCTCCGTAGTCTTACAACACTTTCACCCTACTGACCATGAGTGAATGCTACGACACCCCTGTAGTATTACAACACTTTCATCCTAACACAACCGCAACCCAATGCCTTACTCCTAATCTATCAATTCAAAACGCATACAGAGTCGAGCACGCACTCGACCGAACACTCGAACTGAACTCAATTCATGACTGGAGCCTCGACCTACTTTCCCAAATTCTGTTATCAAGCCCCCAAGAAGACGTGTTTCACATGACGGGGAGTTTTACCGAACTCCAAACTCGCACAACCCTCAAATCAAATAGCCACTTGGTCCGCCATTTTCCTCGATGAGGATGAGAAATCCCATCCCGGTCTCGTACCTGCCCCTATCCTGAATGCCTGTGCGATTCTCCCCCACTTAGATTCGACTAAGTCTTCGCAATACATGAGATTTGAAGGATTCCCAATCCTTTTTACTCTTTAATAACCAATACTGTTAAGATAACTCCTAGATCAGACGAACTCTCCCCGAATCCTAGCGAAACCAATAATCTCAAAAACCTTGAAATGATGCCACACTCATATCTTGAAGTCCAAATAAATAATGCCACACTCATATCCTAGCGAAACCTATTTTTACAGTTAATTTTAAAACTTTTTATTTATGCTTTATTTATTTTAGAGTATAAAACTTAATGTGGAATTTGTTCCCAAAACATAATATATTTCTTGAAGAAACATTTTTGATTTATATATAAAACATTGGGATGTTACCGTCAATATAGATACATAAGCATAAACATTGTCTCACAGGCCTTATAACATTTATTTATACTAATGGCCTACAAAATCCTCAAATCACTCATTATCCCTGTGCATTGATACCGCTTCTTGTGATACAAGGAAACTGAGTGGGTCAGACTTGAGGAATAGGTGAGCACATATGGTTTTCAACCTACAATAATTAAGTTCTTTAATTATATAATTCATATCAAATAATTCACCCGATTATCCATTCCCGTTACTCTCACATATTGGTCCTAAATTATTGATCTCAAGGGACTTATCCTAAGGATCAACACCATCAACGGGTAGACAATACTGTTTGGGTGATTCCTTTAGCAATATATGTCATTAAGGCAAACATGGGGGATAAAGTACATCAAATGAACAGATAGTTCATTAACACCTACAGGTTGCGAGCCTACTAACGTTTCCACTTGACTGTTTAGAATAGTCTGTGGTCGCCATCTATACTCTACTAGATGACTGGTTCATCAATAGTCAAGTCTTCTCATCATCATGTCATCATTTTCATCACCTATCACTACCCAATATAATTTATATAATTATATAAGAAAATACATGTATGATTAAATCAAGTAAAAGTTATATAATCTATCTAACACATATATTAAGTAATTTAGATAATAGGCACACATAACATTTAATCATCTAGATACTTTATATCTATGTGTAAGATGAAAGTAACTATGCACTCAATTGTTAAATTGAATGACTAAAAAGTTGGCCAGCGCTTCACTTCAGTACTTAGCCTTTCCTTTGATGTGACCTAGGTTTAATTATCACTAAGTCTTTGTTTAATATTCCTCGTGACTAAATATAGTCAAGATTCCTCAATAATCCCAATGTCTACATCAATATATATCAAGTAAGGAGCAACCAGGTAAGATCATATCGGAGGTAGGGTCCGTTTGGTATACAGAGTATACTATTTAGAAATCACACTTTAAACACTTCACTAAATCTAGCCTAGGCATCACCCCTGTAAGTCGATCAATCAGTATAACGACATGAATCTACTGATAAATATAAGTTACACTGAAAAGACTAGAGTGTAGCTTAACTTATAGAGGTTTTTCTTGACAAAAGTCTGAAAATCGTACTCGCAGAGCTCCGACCTGATAGCTATTACTTGCCGATCACTCAGGGCCTCATGGCTTAGCCGAAGACTGAAAACTAAGGGAAAAATTGGGCTAAAGTAGGGCAAAAGTAGAGAGAGAGAGAGGGAGAGAGAGAGAAAGAGACTTGTGACAACCCGAAATTTCTATCTTGTACAGTCATGCCATTCAATCAAAGTCAGACTCGTTTCTGCTATCTTTTAGCATTGTTTAGGGTCTGTTTGAGTGTTTTAAGCCTAGTACATTCAAGGTTTGGGTTTAGGGATGAGTTAACTTAAGTTCATCGGGTTGCATTCGAGCTAAAAACTCCATCAAGAGGAATTTACGGCCGTAAACATGAGTGTACGACCGTAAACTCAAGGTGGTCGTGAAATCCTCCTTTATGGAGGATAATCCTTCATTATTCTTCATTTCTTACAATTTCAACTCAAGAACTCTCAACTCTCTCTCAAGTATCATCAAAATCACCTCGATTTCCCGACAAATTTGTAAGTGATTCTTCCGTTTATTAGTTGATACCTTTCATAATCTAGTTAAATCCCTTGATTTCATCCGTGAAATCACCTCTTTTGAGTTAGATCTTCAAAAACACCAAGAACACCAAGAACACCAAGAACAGACACTAGCTCTTTGGGCCATGAACACCCCTTCAAGCTTCAAAACGTAAGTATCCTTTCCATATACTAGTTTCTCATTAAAAGCTCTTGAATTACACCCTTGAAAACAACCATTTCCCAAGAACTCCAAGAGTTTACGGCCATGAGCATCTCCCTTGGCCGTAAACCCTTGTTTGGTGCATGTATTGGCCTCAAACTCAACTTATGTCCCAACATAGGATCATGAACACTTAATGGATGCTAGATAGGGCCGTAAAACACCTCTTTTGCATGATTTTTCCATGAGTGTACGGCCGTACACTCCTTGACCGTATACTCCATGGCTGTAAACCACCATGGCCGTAAACACCTTGGCCGTAAACACCCTTGTGTGGCCGTAAACCCCTTTAGTGCAATCATATGTGATTGTAACACTTCATTCCAAGTGTTTCCTAGTCCCTAAGGTGGTTCCCTATCATAATTAGTTGTTATATACACTAATTATATCCATATATGTGTCATTATATGCTTCATAGGATCCGTTTGTGCTCAAGACTTAACTTGACACTTAGCATCCTTTATCGACCTTACACTCGAATCACTCACTACAGGTGAGTTCATACCCCTAACTTATCTTTTAAATGATTTAAATGCTTTTATGGGGGGGGGGGATACAAGTAGAAAACGTTATAGTTATTATATCAATCACATGTGATTAATAACTGCCAATCTAGTAGATTTCTTATTCTTCAAAACTGTGTTATCAAACTGTTTCAAAAACCTTTTTATAAACTGACATCAAGTCATCTATAGCCATTCAAATGGTTAAAACTCTTTTATATGTTAAATTCTTTATTAAACTCTTTTAAACTTATATATTGTCAAAAATCATGTCTATATGGATATAGTTATATAAATAAGGTTGAAAGGGATTAAGACTGATAACTCGCCTTATTTCCTGTTCCTTGTTTGCTTGTGGACTTAGGGTATCGGTTGTTTGTCCGAATGTCGTTTGAATCTTAGTTATATATTATGTATATGTATATAGATATAAAAGTTCTTTCATTCAGTTCAAATACCTTTGGGTAGCAAAGGTGTTCAAACATAATCAGTCATGCAAACAACATTGCTAGTAAACTATAATAGGTATTGTTTAGGAAGTCACTACTTACTATTTCTAGAACAATGAAACATACAAGATTCAGTTCATACATGAGTCAGTTCAAACATGCTATAATAAGAAACATAGAGAACATACTATATACTAGAACAGAGAAAACATACTATACACTAGGACAGAGAGAACATACTACACTAATACAATAACAAAGATAGCATTAATGTGAACCACTACTTCATGGCACGACAATATACTGATGTGTCACGTTTTGTAACCAGAGTCTCATGGAGGGAGAGCGTGAGTTTGTGTATATATCTATATGGGATTGACCATCCTACACCTTGCTGCTAGCTACAGTGGGACCTGCAGGTCTACGGGTGACGAATGTCATACCATTTCGACGTCTCGAACGTCGTGTTATTACTAGCCAATCAAGTATGGTTATAATCTCATCACATTTTACCTTAATTAAATAAACAGGTTTAAGGTAGTTAGTATATGTGTAGTTACTTATATACAATACTACTGTACATCGTCATTTACCCATTACATTTATATTGTGATCTTCTCACATAAACGGTAATGTAAACTATATTTTGGTGATGATAGTCATACTTGGGAAAAACACTCACTTTTACAAAAGAACAAACTTACAAAACAGTCGAGTCTTGGTAGAAGACTACTTTAGTAGAAAATATAGGATTTTCTAGGAAGTATTCAAACATTTACAACAAACACTTACAAACTTTTTACGTCAAACATTTACAAACACTTTCATCAAACTTATACAAACAATGACATTAAAATACTTATGAACTCACCAGCTTTAATGTTGATCTATGCTTTCAAAATAACTTGTATTCTCAGGTCACCAGTAGACAGGTACCGATGACCAGGTTTTGAGAAGACGGAGCACGTTCAAGACTCGTCTTTTATTTTGATTCATATTGTGGTGTCTTATAAACTATACAGAACACACTTGCATTGAATTATATTATTAATGCAATGGATGATGTTGTTGCTTGTTTTACTATTATGCATTGTTATGATACTGTACATGACGTCCTCCGCCCCCGAACGTTTCCGTCGTTCTGGTTTGGGGCTGTGACAGATTGGTATCAGAGCATTGTTTATAGTGGATTGAGTATATCAACCCATAAAAGATATACAACTATAAACACATCGGGATTAAAATACTCTGACCAAGAGTTTATACATTTAAATAATAAAATATTTAACCAAAGTATACATACCTGCAATCGTACTAAAATCAGTGTCACTAGGACAGAACAAAAGTATTGCGATTGTTGGACAACACAAGTAGGTTTGGGTACATAAAATCAGATCTGGGAGTGATATAGCATGATCAACTATATCTTTCCGAGGAGTGATTAGCATGTGCCTAGGAATGGTTGTGGTGTTGCAGCAAGTCTAAAAACTTACCAACACTACTACAATGAAAACATTAGAACTTAATATGAACTTAAAATACTATAGGAGTATTTTGTGTTACTATAATTACTTATATGCAAACTAAAAAGATCTTTATTAGTATGTCAATAGTTGCTGAGTGGATACGTTAAGGTTATATGTGACTAAGGTGTCATAGACTTAGAATCTGTGATCTTTGCTTTAAATCCTGTTCCTTGTTTGGTTGTGGACTTAGAGTTAGGATCACTTATTCGAAGGTCTATCATGTTTTGGTTACATATGACTGGTATGCACTACGCAAATGTTGGAGTAACTGGTAAGGATAATCTTATAACTATCTTAATTTGTACGTCTATTAATTAATTCTTTTACCCCCATTCTTGCGTAGATAACATGGCTGGATTCCATCCCCACGACGACCCGTACTTCCCCAACCAAGGTAATGGTGGATGGCTCGATGATGAGCCAGAAGAGGATCATGCAATTCCATTGGATGATGAGTTCTCAGAACTTCCCGGAGGATTTTGACTCCGAGCCAAAAGTCAATGATCTACCCCTGGTAGCTCCAATACCATATCCTAACCCTCGTCCGGCTTTTCAAGGCCCGACGCCTCTGTGGGCGGAACACTTGGGAACATGGAGTCAAGAACAGGGTTAACCCATGCCATACAATGGAGACCGAAGCTTCTACAACCTGAGCGAGGGAGGCTCAACGGACAGAATCCTGCGCTCGAAATGAAGAGCAGGGTAGGTCGGCCATCAACCAGATCATGGAGGTTGATGCCAATACGGGAGTTAATACAGTCCGCATTCGCCATCTTGAAGATGCTCGCGAGAGAGCTACGCGAGACAATGAGGCACTACTGCAAGAACTAGCTGTGACTCGAGCTGAAGTCATAGAACTCCGCGTACGCCAGCGAGTATACGAGCGACACCTTCTTGATGTGGAGCGTCAGCTGGCTGATTTAAGGGTTCGCCCGAGGGGTGCCCGTCGCCAGTAGGAAATGCTATGCACATCCTTTCTTTTGGTTAAAGGAATAGCTTTCTTATCTATGCTCTATGTAGCACTTTTCCCTGTAATTTCCGGTTTATCTTAAGACCTCGAACTTTCAGTCTATTAGGTCTTTTTACTGTCAAAATTTTCTTATTCTGGTTTGATGTAAGACCTACTCCTAGGTCATTTTCCTGAACTTGTTACATCTTTAATACCAGTATTATTTTTAGATGTCAAATCTCGTGGGAAATTTTTATCCAAATGCTTTCATCCTTCTATTGCTAGATCGCTAATTCAATCATACTCTCATCTATTTGTTGGGCTATGGAGAGTTAGTCCATGAGTCACTCTCTTTTTCACACTATCAAATGCTTACCAATATCTTCATCTTTTTAAACTTATAGCTACAAGATGCCCCCACGTCGATCAGCGAGTTACACTACTCCGATAACTCCGAATCAACAACCACCACCTCCTCCATAATACAATCCAGCAGCTATCCAAGCTGCAGTGAATGCGGCTGTTACAGCAGCCCTAGCTCAGTTCAGTGCTAGTGGAACTAGCGGGAGTGGAACAACTGTTCATTCCACTTAAGGTGATGCTCCAGTGCGCTCTAGATAGTGCTCGTATAAGGACTTCACCAACTGCAAACCCAGGACCTTCAATGGGACTGGCAGAATCATTGCCCTCTCGCAATGATTCGAGAAAACAGAATCGATCTTTGAGATATGTTCCTGTCCAGAAGGGAGCAAAGTTAAAATTTCTGCCTGCACCTTCGCGGACAGAGCCCTGACATGGTGGAATAGCCATGTCAAGTCACTAACTCTAATAGTGGCTAACGCTATGGGCTGGGAAGCTCTGAAGGAGCTCATGATCGAGGAGTACTGCCCGAGGGGTGAGTTTCAGAAACTGGAACAGGAACTGTGGAGCCTAACCATGAAGGGCTCCGACATAGTCTCCTACACTGCCAGATTCAGCGATCTGGTGGCACTATATCCGAGAATGGTCGCCTCTGAGGGAAAGAAGATTGAGAGGTATATCTGGGAGCTGGTGCCTCCATTTCAGGGGAATGTCTTAGCTTCAAACCCCACTACCTTTGACAGTGCCAAGCGATTGGCACAACGACTCATTGATCATGGAGTCCGTACCCCGACAACAACAACAACCCTAGCCATCCCAGAACCATCCAAAGCCGCTGACAACAAGCGGAAGTCCTGGGATAACAAGAAGAAGAACGCGGCGCAAGACGCTGCCAAAAAGCAGCTTGTTGTAGCTGTTCATGCTGCAATAACACCTACTGCTACTGCGCCGATGAAGCAGTATGCTGGGAGCTTTCCTAAGTGCAACAAATGCAGCTTCCACCATAACGGACCCTGCCGGGAAATGCAGTGCGCTAACTATAGTAGGAAAGGGCACACTGCCCGTTTCTGCAAGGCTCCGGCAAGGCCAATCACCCAAGTCCCCGGTGTTGGTGTGGGCCAGGCTTGCTACGGATGTGGCGAGGTGGGCCACTACAAAAGGAACTACCCGAAGGCAGGGAATGCCGGCAGAGTGGGAAGAGTTTTGGCTATAGGCCACGAGGAAGCTGTAGCCGACCCCACAGTGGTCACTGGTACGTTTCTCGTCGATAACTCATATGCATGCATGCTGTTTGATAGTGGAGCTGAGAGGAGTTTCGTGAACCAGAAATTTGCTCACTTACTTAAACAAAAATCACGTGCACTTAAAGAACCGTTCACTGTAGAAATGGCTAACGCAAAGACAGAGAGCACTAGCTGCATATACATAGGATGTACACTAACTCTAGATAGCTATTCATTTCCAATGGACCTCATGCCGGTCTCGATTAAATGTTTCGACGTCATTATCGGCATGGATTGGTTGAGTTCTCATCATGCCGACATCATGTGTTACGAGAAGGCCGGTCGCCTTAATCTACAGTCTAGAGAAACCCTAATTATCTATGGCGACAAACCCGACACGAACCTTCGTATTATCTCGAGCATACAAGCCTAGAAGTACTTACGAAAGGAATGTCGCGCATTCCTTGCTCATGTTGTCGATGTGAGCCAAAAGACGAAGGACATAAAGAACATCCCAGTAGTACGCGATTTTCCCGACATCTTTCTAGAAGAACTACCAGTATTACCTTCGTAGCGTCAAGTCGAGTTCAGAATCGACTTAGTTCAAGGGGCTACCCCAGTAGCCAAATCGCCCTATCGTCTAACACCAGCTGAGATGTAGGAGCTATCCGGTCAACTTAACGAATTGCTCAGCAAGGGCTTTATTAGACCAAGCTTCTCACCCTGGGGAGCACCGGTCTTGTTCGTCAAGAAGAAAGACGAATCATTCCGTATGTGCATCGACTACAGAGAACTGAACAAACTTACCGTCAAGAATCGTTACCCTCTGCCTCGCATAGACGATTTGTTCGACCAACTTCAAGGGGCGAATTACTTTTCAAAGATAGATCTGAGACCTGGGTATCACCAGTTACGAGTGCAAGAGGAGGATGTTCTGAAGACAGCTTTCCAAACTCGTTATGGGCACTACAAGTTTGTAGTGATGCCATTCGGATTGACAAATACACCCGTAGTATTCATGGACTTAATGAATAGGGTGTGCCGTCCTTACTTGGATCAGTTCGTCATTGTATTCATCGATGAAATACTTATCTACTCTCGTAGTAAGGAGGAGCATAGTTAACATCTACGTCAGGTCTTAGAAACACTGCGATCAGAGAAGCTTCATGCAAAGTTCTCTAAATGCGAATTTTGGATTCGAAGAGTCGAATTTTTGGGTCACGTGGTTAGCGAAGAGGGAATTCACGCGGGCCCTTCCAAAATAAAGGCCATTGAGAACTGGTCAGCACCGAAG
Organism: Lactuca virosa; assembly: GCF_052849685.1. Taxonomy (NCBI): domain Eukaryota; kingdom Viridiplantae; phylum Streptophyta; class Magnoliopsida; order Asterales; family Asteraceae; genus Lactuca; species Lactuca virosa. The sequence continues at coordinate 360,827,801 of NC_136433.1, read as the reverse complement.
ACGCCTACAGAAATTCGTCAATTTCTAGGCCTCGCTGGCTACTATCGCAGGTTCATTCAGAACTTCTCTCGGATTGCGAAACCGCTTACAACATTAACCCAGAAGGGTGTGGCCTTTGACTGGGAAGAGAAACAAGAGAAGGAGTTTCAAACGCTAAAACGAGCCTTATGCACCGCACCGATACTATCCCTCCTAGAAGGTATAGAAGACTTCGTGGTTTATTGCGATGCATCCAACCAAGGGCTTGGTTGTGGCCTGATGCAACGAGTTAAGGTCATCGCCTATGCCTCAAGATAGCTAAAGACACACGAGGTCAACTATACCACACATGATCTTGAGTTAGGAAGAGTGGTATTTACTCTGAAGATTTGGAGACACTACCTGTATGGTACAAAAAGCGCTATCTTTACAGACCACAAAAGCCTTCAACATATATTCGACCAGAAGGAGCTCAACATGACACAACGACGGTGGGTCGAGCTACTCAGTGACTACGAATGTGAAATTCGTTATCATCCCGGCAAGGCCAGCATAGTAGCTGACGCCCTAAGTCGGAAAGAATACTCTGGTCGTAGAGTCAAATCATTGACTATGGCTATCCATTCACACTTGTCCACACAAATTAAGGAGGCTCAACTAGAAGCCTTGAAACTAGAAAATGTGGCGGGTGAATCCCTGAGAGGGATGGATAAAAACTTGGAAGTCAAGGGTGGTAGAGCCTTATATCTCATGGATCGGATCTGGACACTGAAGCACGGTGGTTTCAGAGACTTGGTCATGACCGAGGCACACAACACTCGATATTCCGTCCACCCAGGTTCAGATAAGATGTATCTGGATCTTAAAAAGCTATACTGGTGGCCTAACATGAAAGCGGAGATTGCTACCTTCATGAGCAAGTGCCTTACTTGTGCCAAGGTTAAGGTCGAATACCAGAAACCCTTAGGTTTACTTCAGCAACCGGAGATACCTGAATGGAAGTGGGAGCGGATCACAATGGACTTCATAACCATGCCCAAGACAACGGGTGGTCTCGATACCATTTGGGTGATCGTAGACAGGTTAACAAAGTCCGCACACTTCCTGCCTATCAAATAAACTGACAAGATGGAGAAACTAACTAGAACATACATTAGGTAGATTGTACGACTGCATGGTGTTCCCATATCCATTATCTCTGATAGAGATAGTAGATTCACTTCAAGGTTTTGGCAGTCGCTACAAAGTTCCTTGGGAACTAGGCTGGATATGAGTACAGCCTACCATCCGCAAACCGACGGACAAAGTGAGAGGACTATTCAAACTTTGGAAGATATGTTGCGAGCCTGTGTGATAGACTTTGGGAAGGCATGGGATATTCATTTACCCCTTGTCGAGTTCTCCTACAATAATAGTTATCACACAAGCATAAAGGCTGCTCCATTTGAAGCCCTCTATGGCCGAAAGTGCAGATCCCCACTATGCTGAGTTGAGGTGGGTGACACTCAGTTAGCTAAAGGACAAACTCCTGACAACACTCTCACAGGTCCGGAGATCATTCGGGAAACGACAGAGAAGATTGTTCAGATTCGTGAGCGATTGAAAGCCTCTAGAGACCGACAGAAAAGCTACGCAGACAAGCAAAGGAAACCTTTGGAATTCCAGGTGGGTGACCGTGTCCTATTGAGGGTCTCACCCAGGAAGGGCTTGATACGCTTCGGAAAGCGTGGAAAGCTAAATCCGTGATACGTAGGGCCTTTCGAGATTCTCGCTAGAATCGGCCCTGTAGCTTACAAACTCAAACTACCTCGCGAACTTAGTAACGTACACCCTACTTTCCACGTCTCGAACATGAAAAAGTGTCTGTCTGACGAGACTCTTGTAATCCCACTCGATGAGATTGAGATCAACGAGAGCCTCAACTTCGTGGAAGAACCACTAGAGATCATGGACCGAGAGGTCAAGCAAACGAAGTAAAGCCGTATCCCGATAGTGAAGGTTCGCTGGAATGCCAAGCGAGGACCTGAATTCACTTGGGAGCGCGCGGATCAAATGAAACTGAAATATCCTCATCTTTTTACTTAATTATTTGAAATTGCTTAATTGCTTAAACTCTAATTTCGGAACGAAATTCTCTCTAACGGGGGGATGATGTGACAACCCGAAATTTCTATCTTGTACAGTCATTCAATTCAATCAAAGTCGGACTTGTTTTTGCTATCTTTTAGCATTGTTTAGGGTCTGTTTGAGTGTTCTAAGCCTAGTACATTCAAGGTTTGGGTTTAGGGATGAGTTAACTTAAGTTCATCGGGTTGCATTCGAGCCAAAAACTCCATCAAGAGGAGTTTACGGCCGTAAACATGAGTGTACGGCCGTAAACTCAAGGTGGCCGTGAAATCCTCCTTTATGGAGGATAATCCTTCATTATTCTTCATTTCTTACACTTTCAACTCAAGAACTCTCAACTCTCTCTCAAGTATCATCAAAATCACTTCGATTTCTCGACAAATTTGTAAGTGATTCTTCCATTTATTAGTTGATACCTTTCATAATCTAGTTAAATCCCTTGATTTCATCCGTGAAATCACCTCTTCTGGGTTAGATCTTCAAGAACACCAAGAACACCAAGAACACCAAAAACACACACTAGCTCTTTGGGCAGTGAACACCCCTTCAAGCTTCAAAACATAAGTATCCTTTCCATATACTAGTTTCTCATTAGAAGCTCTTGAATTACACCCTTGAAAACAACCATTTCCCAAGAACTCCAAGAGTTTACGGCCATGAGCATCTCCCTTGGACGTAAACCCTTGTTTGGTGCATGTCTTGGCCTCAAACTCATCTTATGTCCCAACATAGGATCATGAACACTTAATGGATGCTAGATAGGGCCGTAAAACACCTCTTTTGTATGATTTTTCCATGAGTGTACGGCCGTACACTCCTTGACCGTATACTCCATGGCCGTAAAACACCATGGCCGTAAACACCCTTGTGTGGCCGTAAACCCCTTTAGTGCAATCATATGTGATTGTAACACTTCATTCCAAGTGTTTCCTAGTCCCTAAGGTGGTTCCCTATCATGATTAGTTGTTATATACACTAATTATATCCATATATGTGTCATTATATGCTTCATAGGATCCGTTTGTGCTCAAGACCTAACTTGACACTTAGCATCCTTTATCGACCTTACACTCGAATCACTCACTACAGGTGACTTCATACCCCTAACTTATCTTTTAAATGATTTAAATGCTTTTATGGGGGGGGGATACAAGTAGAAAACGTTATAGTTATTATATCAATCACATGTGATTAATAACTGCCAATCTAGTAGATTTCTTATTCTTCAAAATTGTGTTATCAAACTGTTTCAAAAACCTTTTTATAAACTGACATCAAGTCATCTATAGCCATTCAAATGGTTAAAACTCTTTTATATGTTAAATTCTTTATTAAACTCTTTTAAACTTATATATTGTCAAAAATCATGTCTATATGGATATAGTTATATAAATAAGGTTGAAAGGGCTTAGGACTGATAACTCGCCTTATTTCCTGTTCCTTGTTTGGTTGTGGACTTAGGGTATCGGTTGTTTGTCCGAATGTCGTTTGAATCTTCGTTATTGTCACACCCCAAACCAGAACGGCGGAAACGTTCGGGGGCGGACGACGTCATGTATAGTATCACAACAATGCATAATAGTAAACAAGCAACAACATCATCCATTGCATTAATAGTATAATTTTAATACAAGTGTGTTCTGAAGTTTATAAGACACAAAAAATGAATAATCAAAATAAAGACGAGTCTTGAAATCTCCGTCTTCTCAAAACCTGGTCATCGGTACCTGTCTACTGGCAACCTGAGAATACAAGTTATTTTGAAAGCATAGATCAACATTAAAGCTGGTGAGTTCATAAGTATTTTAGTGTCATTGTTTGTATAAGTTTGAAGAAAGTGTTTGTAAATGTTTGATGTAAAATTTTGTGAGTGTTTGATGTAAATGTTTGTAAACTTCCTAGAAAATCCTATATTTTCTACTAAAGTAGTCTTCTACCAAGACCCAACTATTCTTTATGTTTTTTCTTTTGTAAAAGTTAGTATTTTCCCAAAGTATGACTATCATTACCAAAATATAGTTTTCATTTCCGTGTATGTGAGAAGATCACAATGTGAATGAAATGGGAAATATAAACATGTACTGTAGTTTTATCTAAGTAACTAGCAATGTACTAACTACCTTAAACTTGTTTGATTTATTAAGGTAAAATGTGATAAGATTGTAACCATACTTGATCGACTAGTATAACATGACGTTCGAGACATCGAAATGATATGACATTCGTCACCCGTAGACCTACAGGTCCCACTGTAGCTAGCAACAATATGTAGGATGGTCAGTCCCGTATAGATCTATACACAAATTCACACTCTCCCTCCAGGAGACTCTGGGTATAAAACGTGACGCAACAATATATTGCCGAGCCATGAATTAGTATCTCACATTAATGTTATAGTATTCTTGTATTTGTATAGTATGTTCTCTCTGTCTAGTGTGTAGTATGTTTTCTCTGTCTAGTATATAGTATGTTCTATAGTATATAGTGTGTAGTATGTATTGTTTCTCGTTATAGTATGTACTGTTTCTCCTTATAGTGACTATTGTCTCTCGTTATAGTATATACTGATTCATGTATAAACTGACTCTTTGTATGTTTCGTTGTTCTAGAATTAGTAAGCAGTGACTTCCTAAACTATACCTATTATAGTTTATTAGCAATGTTGTTTGTATGAATGAACATGTTTGTACACCTTTGCTACCCAAAGGTATTGAACTGAACGAAGAACTTTTATATCTATATACATATACATAATATATAACTAAGATTCAAACGACCTTCGGACAAACAACCGATACCCTAAGTCCACAACCAAACAAGGAATAGGAAATAAGGCGAGTTATAAGTCCTAAGTCCTTTGAATCCTACTTATATAACTATATCCATATAGACATGATTTGACAAAGTATAAGTTTAAAAGAGTTTGATAAAGGGGTTTTGCATATAAAAGAGTTTGTAAAACGATTTAAGCAATTTGTTTGAAAACACAGTTTGAAGTATAAGAAATCTATCTGTTTGATAGTTATTAATCACATGTGATTGATATAATAACTATAATGTTTCTAATTGTATTCTCACCCATTAAAGCATTTAAAATCATTTAAAAGGTAAGTTAAGGGGTATGAACTCACCTGCAGTGAGTAACGCGAATGTAAGATCGGTTTGTAGGATGCTAAGTGTCAAGTGAAGCCTTGAGCACAACGGATCCTAATAAGCATATAATGACACATATATGTATATAATTAGTGTTTATACAACTAATCATGCAAGGAAAATGTCACACCCCCACACCGGAATGGCGGAAACGTTCGGGGGTGGATGACTTCATGTAGTATCATAACAGTTGAGTATTTGTAAAGAAAGTAAACACAACCATCATAAATATAATCTAAAAGGTTACATCGTTGCAAAAATACATGTTTCCAAATAAATTACATATGATGCCAAAATAGTTCAAAAGAAATCTACGCCTAAGCGTCTTGCCTTCAAAAATCTTGTTGTTACCTGTATTACTGAATACCTGAGAATACAAGTTGTTTTTGAAAGATTATCAGCATTAAAGCTGGTGAGTTCATAAGCAGTTTATGAATGAAAAATGAATGATGTTCTTTGAAGTTTGTTACAAGTTTGTTTCCAGAAAATCCAATATTTTCTAAAGGTTTGTTGTTAGCCTTAACTGAACCAAGACTTAGTATATGTAAGTAAATCGTCATACTTATGTGTGGTTTTATAATTAAATAAAACTCCTTTTTGTGAAATCCTTAAATTCCCGTGAACTGTATGTTTTGTTAATTCCCTATGTGAGTTGTTATAACCATGCTAAAACTCGAAGACCTCGCACTCGACGTTCTTCAGACGTCGGAATGTTATGACACTTCTCACCCCAGACCTGCCGGTCTAGCTGTTGCAAGCAACTTAGGTGCGGATTTGTCAGACCCAATATAGATCTATACACAACTATCACGCTCTCCCTCCAAGAGATTTTGATTATAACTACAGGACTTTTCTGTGGTACTTAGGAGTACCCCGAAGGTGAATGTCTCACAAATTTATTCATTAACAAGTTCACGTCGTTTGCTTTGAAATACTTGTTTTGTAAATCGATAATATTACCATTCCTTTATTAGATGAGGTGTTCAAACTATACCTATTATAGTTTATCAGTTGTGTGCTATGATTTAATCAAACCTTGATATACATGACTTTGTGTTTCAACGAAAATAACTTTGAAACTACTAAGTGTAAATGTTACACACCTTGCTCAGCGTGTTACAAGGTGTGAATAACTCTTTAACTTGTGTTTGACAATTTTACCCTTAACTGGCACTGTTTTAGAATATTTATAGAAAAATAGTATGGAGATGTGCAAGTAGTCATTTTAAAGGTATAACCTGAACTATTTGCATATTTAACAGTTTTGAAAGATATTAAGTTTAAGTTGGGTAAAACAGTTCGTGAACAGGTCACAACTTTTCTGTTGTAAGCTGTCAAGTTAAGTTTTCAAATATGTTTCGGTGTTTTAACTTGTATCCCCCCCTGAAAACTAAAGAAAACTGGAAAATATAGGGGTATGAACTAACCGGGAAAGTGCGGTGATTTGAAGAAAACGAGATTTTTCTTTGGCAGCACTTCGACCGGGAAGTGGTGAGTTTTTCGGGAATCTCGAAGCTTCGGACCTTCGTTGGAACTTGGACACGGAACCGGGGCGTCGGGATAGTTTTGGGAGGCTCGAGAGGGAGAGAATATGGGAGAAAAGGTGTGAAATGGCAAAAGAAGCCGGAACCCTAGCATCCTATTTATAGGGGTGGAAGTTGGCCTCGTACGCTGGGCTTACCTCGAAGTACGCGGGGCGTATGTCACACCCCAAAACCGGAACGGCGGAAACGTTCTGGGGTGGAGGACGTCATGTACAGTATCATAACAATGCATAATAGTAAAGACAAGCAACAACATCCATTGCAGTAATATAATAATTGTAATACAAGCGTGTTCTGTATAGTTTGTAAGACACCCAAAAGTATAATCAAAATAAAAGATGAGTCTTGTATATGCTCCATCTTCTCAAAAGCTTCATCGGTACCTGTCTACTGATGACCTGAGAATACAAGTTATTTTGAAAGAGTTTATCAACATAAAGCTGGTGAGTTCATAAGTATTTAGTGTCATTGCTTGTATGAAAATGTTTGTAAGAACTTAATGTAGTAACTGATTTCAAATGTTTGTAAATAGTATACTCGCTAGAAAATCCTATATTTTCCAGTAAAAATGTAGTCTTCTACCAAGTCCCGATTGTTTGTATGTTTGTTCTTTCGTAATAGTAAGAGTTTTCCCCAGTGAAACTATCAGTATGAAAATATAGTTTTAGACTTCACTCATGAAAGGTGATTACAAAATAAGTGTATTAAGGGAAAATAATGTTTTTCCTCAGCAGTGACACTGCTGGTCATAAAGTGATAAAATACAGACTCCAGGTAGTACTAAATGTACAGTACACCTCAGGGAGTCTAAGGTAATGAAAATGTAGACTCCAGGTAGTATTAAATGAACAATACGCCTCGGAGAGTCTATTTTGCCTTTAATTCTTAATTGGTTAATTAAAGGTTTGAATGTGAACTCGTATGTAACCATGCTGATCGACGGCTGAATAACTGATGACCCTCCAGGTTGTACGTAGTGAGGTAACATTCTGTCACCCCTTGGCCTTATCGGCTGGGACTGTAGCTAGCAGTCGGGATGTGGGAGTGTCTGTCCCGTATAGATCTATACACATAATGCCCGCTCTCCCTCCAGGAGACGCTGGTTACAAAGTGATACCACGATGAAGTGTCGTATTGAGAAGTGGTATGTCACCTTCGGTTTATAGTATTCAAATGTTTATGTAGTATGTCATAGTGTAGTAATGTTTTCTCTGTACTTGTGCATAGTATGTTCTCTTGTATAGTGTATAGTATGTTCTCTTGTATAGTATATAGTATGTTCTCTTGTATAGTATATAGTGTGTATTGACTCATAACTGTACTGGCTCTTGTATGTGTCGTTCTAATAGTAGTAGTGAGTAGTAAAACCTTAACTATACCTATTATAGTTAAATAGTAATGTTGTAGGTATGCCTTTGCTACACAAAGGTACAGAACTGAAGTGAAAGCTTTTATATCCAACACATATATATATGATATATAACTAAGATTTCAACGACATTCGGACAAATAGCAGGATACCTTAAGTCCATAACCAAACAAGGAACAGGAAATAAGGTGAGCTATCAGTCCTAAGTCCTTCAAGTCTTACTTATATAAATATATTAGTGTAGATATTAGTTTGAAAACAATGCAAGTTTAAAAGAGTTTGAAAACAATTTTAGTATCTAAAAGTTTAATAAAAGGTTTTTAAAAACACTTGAAAACCATAATTTTGATAGTAACTTGAAAGTAGTAGTAAATCTTTCTGTTTGTTCTAGTCAATAATCACATGTGATTAAAGCAATAACTAGAATATTTCAACTTTATTCCCCCCATAAAAGCATTTAAAATCATTTCAAAGGTTGATTAAGGGGTATGAACTCACCTGCAGTGAGTGGTTTGGATGGAAGTGCCGGACAGGATGCTAAGTGTCAAGTGAAGACTTGAACACACACACGGATCCTATTTAACATGTAATGGCACATATATGTATCTAATTAGTCATTTAACAACTAATTAATCAAGTAAGGACACTCTAAAACATGGATAACACTTTGATTCAAGTGCTAGGAGTATCAAGGGGTTGCATCTAAAGAGAGTATGGCCTCACATTGGAGTTTACTGCCCATATGGTAACACCACATGAGTTTACGGTTTATGGTCATTTCCCCCATGAGTTTATGGCTGTAAACTCATGGTAATTAGTACCATTGTGTGTTTTAGGGTCTTACAAGTCAAGGTTAAGCATCCTATGATCAAGTCCAAGCCTTAGGAAGTAATAGTGGCACAATTTGCACCTACTCTTAGAGTTTACGGCCCATGGTCATAACCCCTTGAGTTTACGGCCGTAAACTCATGTATGCTTGCTTCTTTTGCTTGTTTAAGGTGCTATACTCCTCAAAGAAGTGATCTAGACTTGGTTCCAAGGCTCTAGAAGGGACTAGGGCTCATATGGCCCCCTTATTAGGGTTTACGGTTCATGGACCAACTCCCATGGAGTTTACGGTTTTGGGTTTACGGTCCAAGTGGGTTTACGGCTGTAAACCCATGGTAACTCCTACCATTTCGTGGTTTAAGGTCTTTAGCTCATGCATGCAAGGTTCTAGTTCAATACCCAAGCCCTAGAAGGTAATGGTGACACATATGCACCACCTTATGGTGTTTACGGTCCAAGGAGATTGCCTTGGCCGTAAACCCATGTGTTCTTGGGTATTCTTGATGCTTTTCAATGGTTTAACAAGCATTCTAAGTAGATAACTAGTTAGGAGGAGTGTACTTACTTATAGGAAGCTTGTAATAGTGTTTAAGGTCCAAGAACACTAGTGTGTGTTCTTGGTGTTCTTGGTGTTTTGAAGAACACTTGAATATCTATGAAAAAGACAAGATTTCATGGATGAAATCATGTATAACTACTAGATGAAGTGTTATAACAACAAATCAAGAGAAGAAACACTTACATTTTTGGAAGATTGGAAGAAATATGGTATGATACTTGAGAGAGAAATGTGGGTGTTCTTGAGCTTGGAAGTGAGAAGTGAGGAAATGAGGAGTAAACTCATGCCTTAAGCATGAGTTCACGGCCAAGAGGAGTTTACGGCCCAAACTCCCAAAGTTTGGCCGTAAACACCTTGTTATGGTGTGAAATGTTTATTTTTACGCATCACTCCTAGAAGATACTTCCTTTTATTTGTTCGTTTGACGAATTTATATTAAAAACACCCAAACGGACTTTAAACCGGCTAAAAATGAGCAGAAATGAACTTGACTATTATTTGCATTGCTTGACTGCAGGGTTTGTACAAATAGAAATCTCGGGTTGTCACATCATCCCCCTGTTAGAGGGAATTTCGTCCCGAAATTTGAGTTCAAGAAACTATGTTATTACAAATAACTAAGTAAAAAGATGAGGATATTTAAGCTTCATTTGATCCGCGCGCTCCCATGTGAATTCCGGTCCTCGCTTGGCGTTCCACCGAACCTTTACGTTTGGGATGTGGCTTTGTTTCGTTCACTTGACCTCTCGATCCATAATCTCTACAGGTTCTTCCACGAAGTTGAGGCTCTCGTTGATCTCGATCTCGTCGAGTGCGATTACAAGAGTCTCGTCGGATAGACACTTTTTCAAGTTCGAGACATGAAAGGTAGGATGTACGTTACTAAGCTCGCGGGGTAAGTTGAGTTTGTAAGCTACGGGGCCGATTCTAGCGAGAATCTCGAAAGGCCCTATGTATCTTGGGTTTAGCTTTCCACGCTTTCCGAAGCGTATCAAGCCCTTCCAGGGTGAGACTTTCAAAAGGACTCGGTCTCCCACCTGGAATTCCAAAGGTTTCCTCCGTTTGTCTGCGTAGCTTTTCTGTTGGTCTCTAGAGGCTTTCAATCGTTCACGAATCTGAACGATCTTCTCTGTCGTTTCCCGAATGATCTCCGAACCCATGAGAGTGCTGTCAGAAAATCGTCCTTTAGCTAACTGAGTGTCACCCACCTCAGCCCAGCACAGAGGGGATCTGCACTTTCGGCCATAGACGACTTCAAATGGAGCAGCCTTTATGCTTGTGTGATAACTGTTGTTGTAGGAGAATTCAACAAGGGGTAAGTGAGTATCCTATGTCTTCCCAAAGTCGATCACACAGGCTCTCAACATATCCTCCAAGGTTTGGATAGTTCTCTCACTTTTTCCGTCGGTCTGTGGATGGTAGGCTGTACTCATGTCTAGCCTCGTTCCTAAGGAGCTTTGTTGTGACTGCCAGAACCTCGAAGTGAATCTACTATCTCTATCTGAGATAATAGATATAGGAACACCATGCAGTCGTACGGTCTCCCTAATGTATGTTCTTGTGAGTTTTTCTATCTTGTCAGTTTCCTTGATAGGCAGGAAGTGTGCGGATTCAGTCAATCTGTCGACGATGACCCAAATGGTATCAAGTCCACCCGTCGTCTTGGGCAACTTGGTTATGAAGTCCATAGTGATCCGCTCCCACTTCCATTCAGGTATCTCCGGTTGGTGGAGTAGAACTGATGGTTTCTGGTATTCGACCTTGACCTTGGCGCAAGTAAGGCATTTACTTACGAAGGTAGCGATTTCCGCTTTCATGTTAGGCCACCAGTATAACTTTTTAAGATCCAGATACATCTTATCTGAACCTGGGTGGACGGAATATCGAGTGTTGTGCGCTTCCTTCATGACCAAGTCTCTGAAGCCACCGTGTCTCGGTGTCCAGATCTGGTCCATGAGATATAAGGCTCCGTCACCCTTGACTTCCAAGTTCTTATCCATTCCACGCAGGGATTCCCCCGCCACATTTTCTGGTTTTAAGGCTTCGAGCTGAGCCTCCTTAATTTGTGCGGAGAGATGCGAATGGATAGTCATGGTCAATGACTTGACTCTTCGACCAGAATATTCTTTCCAACTTAGGGCGTCTGCTACCATGTTGGCTTTACCCGGGTGATAACAAATTTCGCATTCATAGTCATTGAGTAGCTCTACCCACCGTCGTTGTCTCATATTGAGCTCCTTCTGGTTGAATATGTGTTGTAGGCTTTTGTGGTCTATGAAGATAGTGCTCTTTGTACCATATAGGTAGTGTCTCCAGATTTTTAGGGCGAACACAACCGCTCCTAATTCGAGATCGTGGGTGGTGTAGTTGACCTCGTGTGTCTTCAGCTATCTTGAGGCGTAGGCGATGACCTTACCTCGTTGCATCAGAACACAGCCGAGCCCCTGGTTGGATGCATCGCAGTATACCACGAAGTCTTCTATCCTTTCGGGGAGGGATAGTATCGGTGCGGTGCATAAGGCTCGCTTCAGCGTTTGGAACGCCTTCTCTTGTTTCTCTTCCCAGTCAAAGGCCACGCCTTTCTGGGTCAATGTAGTAAGGGGTTTCGCAATTCAAGAGAAGTTCTGAATGAACCTGCGTTAGTAGCCAGCGAGGCCTAGAAATTGATGAATTTCCGTAGGCGTCTTCGGTGCGGACCAGTTCTCGTTGTCTTTAATTTTGGAAGGGTCCACGTGGATTCCTTCTTCGCTAACCACGTGTCCTAAGAATTCGACTCTTCGGATCCAAAATTCACATTTAGAGAACTTCGCATAAAGCTTCTCTGATCGTAAGGTTCCTAGGACTTGTCGTAAATGATCGCTATGTTCCTCCTTGCTTTGAGACTAGATAAGTATGTCATCGATGAAAACGATAACGAACTGATCTAAGTAAGGATGGCATACCCTATTCATTAAGTCCATGAATACTACGGGCGCATTGGTCAATCCGAATGGCATCACTATGAACTCGTAGTGTCCGTAATGAGTTCGGAAGGCTGTCTTCGGAACATCCTCCTCAAGCACTCGTAACTAGTGATACCCGGATCTTAGATCAATCTTAGAAAAGTAGCTCGCCCCTTGTAGCTTGTCAAATAAATCGTCTATACGAGGAAGAGGGTTACGATTCTTGACTGTAAGCTTGTTGAGCTCCCTGTAATCGATGCACATTCAGAACGATCCGTCTTTCTTCTTCACGAATAAGACTGGTGCTCCCCAGGGTGAGAAGCTTGGTCTTATAAAGCCCTTGCTGAGCAGTTCGTTAAGTTGACCGGACAGTTCTTGCATCTCAGCAGGTGCTAGACGATAGGGCGATTTGGCTACGGGAGTCGCTCCTGGAATTAAGTCGATTCGGAACTCGACTTGACGTCGCGGGGGTAATCCTGGGAGTTCTTCCAGAAAGACGTCAGGAAAATCGCGTACTACAGGGAGGTCTTTTAGGTCTTTTGTTTTCTGGTCCGTATCGACAACGTGCGCCAGGAATGCACGATATTCCTTATACAAGTACTTTTGGGCTTGAATACTTCAGATGATACGAAGGCTCGTACTGGGTTTGTCTCCGTAGATCAATAAGGTTTCGTTATTCGGTAGGTTCAGGTGGACTGCCTTTTCGAAGCACAGAATATCGGTACGATGGAGACTCAACCAGTCCATGCCCACAATGGCATCGAAACTCTTGATCGATACGGGTATGAGGTCTATTGGGAATGAATAGTTATCTAGCGTGAGGGTACAACCTATGTAAATCTCGTTAGAACTCTCTGTCTTGCCGTTAGCCATTTCTACGATGAAGGTTTCTTTTAATGTTTGCGGTGATTGTTTAAGTAAGTGTTTAAATTTTTGGTTTACGAAGCTCCTTTCTGCCCCACTATCGAATAGGATACAAGCATAAGAGTTATCGAGAAGGAACGTACCCGTGACTACTGTGGGGTCTGCCACAGCTTCATTGTGGCCAATAGCAAGTAGTCTTCCTGCTCCTCCCGCATTCCCAGCTTTAGGGCAATTTCTTTTGAAGTACCTTGTCTCGCCGCACCCGTAGCAGGCCTGGCTCACTCCTGCACCGGGGACCTGGGTGATGGGTTTGGGTGGTGTTCTACAAAACCGGGTGGTATGGCCCTTCCGGTTGCAATTAGTGTAGTGCATTTCCCGGCAGGGGCCGTTATGATGGAAGGAGCACTTGGTGCACTTGGGTAGGTTCCCTTCATATGGTTTGGCTGGTACAGGGGCAGTAGGAGTAGTGGCAGCATGGACAACCACCGTCTGTTGGTTCTTCGAAGAGGGTTGAGCTGACTTGCCCCTCTTTCGGTCCCAACGCTTCCTCTTGTTGTCAAATGTTTTGGTTGGTGCGGGGGCAGTCGTTGTAGTTGTTGATGGAGTAGAAGGAATCTCGTGATCGATGAGCCTTTGGGCCAATTCCTTGGCACTTTCAAAGGTCGCAGGGTGTGATGCTAGAACGTTCCCTCGATATGGGGGTACCAGACCCCAGATGTATCTTTCAATTTTCTTGCTTTCCGTGGGGACCATGTTGGGACATAGAGTCACCAGGTCACAAAACTTGGCTGTATAAGCCACTATGTCGGAAACCTTCATTTTGAGGTTCCACAGCTCCTCCTTGAGTTTCTGAATTTCGCCCCTCGGGCAGTACTCCCTTGTTATAAGGTCCTTCAGTGTATCCCATCCCATGACGTTAGCTGCTACCAATGAGAGTGATTTGACATGGCCATTCCACCATGTCAGGGCCCTTTCGGTGAAGGTGCATGTAGCGAACTTTATCTTGCTTCCTTCAGGGCATGAGCACATCTCGAAGATTGCTTATGTTCTCTCGATCCATTGGGACAACGCAATGATCCCTCCAGTCCTGTTGAAGTACATAGGTTTGCAGCTGATGAAATCTTTATAGGTACACTCCCGTGCACGTGGATGGATTTCACCATGGCTAGAGTTGGTGCCAGTCCCCGTTCTACTAACACCACCAGAGTTTACTTGGGCCATGGCGGCGGTCACAGCTGCCTGAAACATCACCGCATCAAACTGCGGAGGGGGTGGTGGTGGTGGGGTTTGATTCACAGGCGTGTTTCTGGTCGGACGCTTTCGAGGCGACATCTTTTACTGAAAGTTTATAAAGATGATGATAATAGTAAGAATTTATTGCAAGTATGATGACAGTGTTTCATGGACTAAATCGCCATAGTCCAACCATTAGATAGAGGCATAACAATAGAGTAGGGAAACACAAAGGTACAAACTTTCCCATAGATTAGATAACTGCCAATATTACTGGTATTAATGATGTAAAATGAGTTCGGGAAAAATGACCTAACAATAGGTCTTACATCAAACCATAAGGGAAAATGTTGGCAGCTTAGTAGTCTAGTGGAGTACTTTAAAAGTTAGGAATGTTTACAGACAGGTGCTCCATAGAGCACAGAAAAGAAAGGCTATTCCTTAGCTCAAAAGAAAACATGAGTCGACATCTTCTACCGGCGCTGGGTATCCCTCGGGCGAACCCTTAGATCTGCCAGTTGACGTACAACATCCTGAAGATGTCACTCCTGCGCCCTCTGACGCACTCGGAGTTCCATAACTTCGGCTCGGGATGCAGCTAATTGTTGCAGCAGAGCCTCATTGGTTCTCCTGGTCCTTTCTATAGTCTCTTCGAGTTGGAGAATGCAGATTGTGTTAAGGCCAGAGTTGGCGTCAACTTCCATTACTCGGTCGATGGCTGCATGACCTTGCTCGACGTTCCGAGCAATCCTGCGGACCATGATGGGTAGGACTCGGTCAGCTGAGCCTCCCTCGTTTATGTTGTAAAAGCTTCGGTCTCCGTTGAAGGGTAAGGGCTGACCCTGCTCATCGCTCCAACGGTTCAAGGTTGCTGCCCACAAGGGAGTGGGACCTTGAAATGCCGGACGGGGGTTGAGGTTTGGAATTGGAACTTCTTGGGGCAGGTTGTTGACCTATGGTTCGGAGTCAGAGTCATCCGAAAAGCCTTCTGCGAGGTGATCATCCAAAGGGATTGGGTGATCATCTTCTGGCTCATCATCAAGCCATCCACCAATGCCTTGGTTGGGGTAATACGGGTCACCGGGGAGATGAAAGCCAGCCATGTTATCTATGCGAGAATGGGGAAAAGAATAGTTAATAGACGTACTAATGAAGATCCTTTTTAGTTGGCACATAGGTAATTATAGTAACACAAAATACTCCTATAGTATTTTAGGTTTCAGTTCTATTCTAAGGTTTTTGTTGTAGTAGTGTTGGTAAGTTTTTAGACTTGTTGCAACACCACGATCATTCTTAGGCACATGCTAGTCACTCCTCGGAAAATATAGTTGATCAGGCTATATCCCCCTAGGTTTGACTATATGTCTCTAAGCCTAATTGTGTTGTTCAACAATCATAATACTTTTGTTCTGTTCTAGTATGATACTGACCCTCGTATGAATAGATGTATATATATACTTAGTTAAATATTTTATTATTTAAAAGTATATATTCTTGGTCAGAGTGTTTTAATCCCGATGCGTTTATAGTTCGTATATCTTTTATGGGTTGATATACTTGATTCACTAAAAACAGTGCTCTGATACCAATCTGTCACACCCCAAAACCGGAACGGCGGAAACGTTCTGGGGTGGAGGACGTCATGTACAATATCATAACAATGCATAATAGTAAAGACAAGCAACAAAATCCATTGCATTAATATAATAATTGTAATACAAGCGTGTTCTGTATAGTTTGTAAGACACCCAAAAGTATAATCAAAATAAAAGATGAGTCTTGTATATGCTCCATCTTCTCAAAAGCTTCATCGGTACCTGTCTACTGATGACCTGAGAATACAAATTATTTTGAAAGAGTTTATCAACGTAAAGCTGGTGAGTTCATAAGTATTTAGTGTCATTGCTTGTATGAAAATGTTTGTAACAACTTAATGTAGTAACTGATTTCAAATGTTTGTAAATAGTATACTCCCTAGAAAATCCTATATTTTCCAGTAAAAATGTAGTCTTCTACCAAGACCCGATTGTTTGTATGTTTGTTCTTTCGTAATAGTAAGAGTTTTCCCAGTGAAACTATCAGTATGAAAATATAGTTTTAGACTTCACTCATGAAAGTTTATTACAAAATAAGTGTATTAAGGGAAAATAATGTTTTTCCTCAGCAGTGACACTGCTGGTCATAAAGTGATAAAATACAGACTCCAGGTAGTACTAAATGTACAGTACACCTCGGGGAGTCTAAGGTAATGAAAATGTAGACTACAGGTAGTATTAAATGAACAATATGCCTCGAAGAGTCTATTTTGCCTTTATTTCTTAATTGGTTAATTAAAGGTTTGAATGTGAACTCGTATGTAACCATGCTGATCGACGGCTGAATAACTGATGACCCTCCAGGTCGTACGTAGTGAGGTAACATTCTGTCACCCCTTGGCCTTATCGGCTGGGACTGTAGCTAGCAGTCGGGATGTGGGAGTGTCTGTCCCGTATAGATCTATACACATAATGCCCGCTCTCCCTCCAGGAGACTCTGGTTACAAAGTGATACCACGATGAAGTGTCGTATCGAGAAGTGGTATGTCACATTCGGTTTATATTATTCAAATGTTTATGTAGTATGTCATAGTGTAATAATGTTTTCTCTGTACTTGTGCATAGTATGTTCTCTTGTATAGTATATAGTATGTTCTCTTGTATAGTATATAGTGTGTATTGACTCATAACTGTACTGGCTCTTGTATGTGTCGTTGTAATAGTAGTAGTGAGTAGTAAAACCTTAACTATACCTATTATAGTTAAATAGTAATGTTGTAGGTATGCCTTTGCTACACAAAGGTACGGAACTGAAGTGAAAGCTTTTATATCCAACACACACACACACATATATATATATATATATATATATATATATATATATATATATGATATATAACTAAGATTTCAACGACATTCAGACAAATAACAGGATACCCTAAGTCCACAACCAAACAAGGAACAGGAAATAAGGTGAGTTATCAGTCCTAAGTCCTTCAAGTCTTACTTATATAAATATATTAGTGTAGATATGAGTTTGAAAACAATGCGAGTTTAAAAGAGTTTGGAAACAGTTTTAGTATCTAAAAGTTTAATAAAAGGTTTTTAAAAACGCTTGAAAACCATAATTTTGATAGTAACTTGAAAGTAGTAGTAAATCTTTCTGTTTGTTCTAGTCAATAATCACATGTGATTAAAGCAATAACTAGAATATTTCAACTTGTATTCCCCCCATAAAAGCATTTAAAATCATTTCAAAGGTTGATGAAGAGGTATGAACTCACCTGTAGTGAGTGGTTTGGATGGATGTTCCGGACAGGATGTTAAGTGTCAAGTGAAGACTTGAACACACACACGGATCCTATTTAACATGTAATGGCACATATATGTATCTAATTAGTCATTTAACAACTAATTAATCAAGTAAGGACACTCTAAAACATGGATAACACTTTGATTCAAGTGCTAGGAGTATCAAGGGGTTGCATCTAAAGAGAGTATGGCCTCACATTGGAGTTTACTGCCCATATGGTAACACCACACGAGTTTACGGTTTATGGTCATTTCCCCCATGAGTTTACGGCCGTAAACTCATGGTAATTAGTACCATTATGTGTTTTAGGGTCTTACAAGTCAAGGTTAAGCATCCTATGATCAAGTCCAAGCCTTAGGAAGTAATAGTGGCACAATTTGCACCTACTCTTAGAGTTTACGACCCATGGTCAGAACCCCTTGAGTTTACGGTCGTAAACTCATGTATGCTTGCTTCTTTTGCTTGTTTAAGGTGCTATACTCCTCAAAGAAGTGATCTAGACTTGGTTCCAAGGCTCTAGAAGTGACTAGGGCTCATATGGCCCCCTTATTAGGGTTTACGGTTCATGGACCAACTCCCATGGAGTTTACGGT
This sequence comes from Lactuca virosa, assembly GCF_052849685.1. Taxonomy (NCBI): domain Eukaryota; kingdom Viridiplantae; phylum Streptophyta; class Magnoliopsida; order Asterales; family Asteraceae; genus Lactuca; species Lactuca virosa. The sequence continues at coordinate 360,809,262 of NC_136433.1, read as the reverse complement.
TTTGGGTTTACGGTCCAAGTGGGTTTACGGCCGTAAACCCATGGTAACTCCTACCATTTCGTGGTTTAAGGTCTTTAGCTCATGCATGCAAGGTTCTAGTTCAATACCCAAGCCCTAGAAGGTAATGGTGGCACATATGCACCACCTTATGGTGTTTACGGTCCAAGGAGATTGCCTTGGCCGTAAACCCATGTGTTCTTGCGTATTCTTGATGTTTTTCAATGGTTTAACAAGCATTATAAGTAAATAACTAGTTAGGAGGAGTGTACTTACTTATAGGAAGCTTGTAAGAGTGTTTAAGGTCCAAGAACACTAGTGTGTGTTCTTGGTGTTCTTGGTGTTTTGAAGAACACTTGAAGATCTATGAAAAAGACAAGATTTCATGGATGAAATCATTTATAACTACTAGATGAAGTGTTATAACAACAAATCAAGAGAAGAAACACTTACATTTTTGGAAGTTTGGAAGAAATATGTTATGATACTTGAGAGAGAAATGTGGGTGTTCTTTAGCTTGGAGGTGAGAAGTGAGGAAATGAGGAGTAAACTCATGCATTAAGCATGAGTTCACGGCCAAGAGGAGTTTACGGCCCAAACTCCCAAAGTTTGGCCGTAAACACCTTGTTATGGTGTGAAATGTTTATTTGTTACGCATCACTCCTAGAAGATACTTCCTTTTATTTGTTCGTTTGACGAATTTATATTAAAAACACCCAAACGGACTTTAAACCGGCTAAAAATTAGCAGAAATGAACTTGACTATTATTTGTATTGCTTGACTGCAGGGTTTGTACAAATAGAAATCTTGGGTTGTCACAGCGTACCTCGTACGCTGGGCGTACCCTCGTACGCGGGGCGTACGTCAACGATGACGTCACCGGTATCCGGTCTTCGGATGGGACGGGAGTAAAGGGCATAGGGGCGACATGGCCGATCCGAGGCCTTGCATTGGGTACGCTGGGCGTACTCCAAAGTACGCGGGGCGTACCCTTCGGATAAGTTTCGAAGTGTGTGCCCAAATCTTCTAAAATGCGTAACTTTCGCATACGAGCTCCGTTTTTGACGTTCTTTATATCCACGTGTAGGTGAGAATATACTCTACAACTTTCATTTAGACTTCGTCGGCAAGTTTATATTTTATTTTTAATTATATATTTTTAACAGGCCGGGACTGGAAAAGTTCGTTAAAAATCCATAACTTCTTCATCCAACGTCCGTTTTCATCAGACTTTTTACAGTTGCACTACTATTGTCGAGATCTTCGATTCTCGTTTAGATTGCGTCGGCTAAAAATCACTCGAACACTGTTTCGATTTTTTAGCTATCTACTGTTGTCCTGAAACTTAGAAAAATCATAACTTCTTCATACGAAGTCAGATTTGGACGTTCTTTTTATGTACGCTCACGGTTTGTTATTATCTATGACTTTCGATTAGATACTTAAGGCTAAAAAGTCTTTTATTGAAATTTCACTTTTTACGCTTAACAATGTTTTACCGGTTTTGATACGAATCTTTGATTGGTCATAACTTCTTCGTTATAACTCCGATTTGATTGTTTTTTGTATAATTCTGTAAACCTTGTCATGATATCAATCATTTTATGTAACCCAACTGAGAATTTTGAATATTTTATTTTTGACGCTATTTCCAATATATCAAAATAGATTACAATTCTTGGTTTTTAGGTCATTACATTGATTCGAAATATCGGGTTGTCACATCATCCCCCCGTTAGAGGGAAATTCGTCCCGAAATTTTAGTATAAGAAAAGTATTTATGGACTAGGGAAAAGATGCTGTTATTTTTGTTTCATATGATCTTCGCGCTCCCAGGTGTATTCAGGTCCTCGTTTTGCATTCCAGCGAACCTTCACAATGGGTATTCAACTTTGTTTTGTTCTCTTTATTTCCCTATCCATTATTTCTACCGGTTCTTCTACGAAGTGGAGACTCTCGTTGATTTCGATTTCGTCCAGAGGGACAACGAGGGTCTCATCGGATAAGCACTTCTTTAAGTTTGACACATGAAAGGTAGGATGCACGTTATTTAGTTCCTGCGGTAATCGAAGTGTGCATGTTACTGGGCCGATCCTGGCAATGGTCCGATATATCTTGGATTTAGTTTCCTACGTTTTTCCAAAATGTATTAATCCCTTCCAGGGTGAGACCTTCAACGGCACCCGGTCCCCAACCTGGAATTCCAAGGGTTTCCATCTTTTATCCGCATAACTCTTTTGTCTGTCTCCTTTAGTCGTTCTCGGATTTGGACAATCTTCTCGGTAGTTTCCCTTATGATTTCCGGGCCAGTGAGAGTGCTGTCGGGTATTTGTCCTCTAACTAGCTGCGCGTTACCCACTTCAGCCCAACACAGAGGTGATCTGCACTTGCGGCCATAGAGGGCTTCGAATGGAGCAACCTTGATGTTAGTGTGATAGCTATTGTTGTATGAGAACTCGACTAGTGGTAAATAGATATCCCATGCTTTACCAAAATCGATCGTACAAGCTCTCAGCATATCTTCCAAAGTTTGAATGGTCCTCTTACTCTGGCCGTCGGTTTGTGGATGGTATGTTGTACTCATGTCTAGCCTAGTTCCCAGAGATTTTTGTAAAGATTTCCAGAAACGAGGGGTGAATCTGCTATCTCGGATTGAGATAATAGATATTGGTACACCGTGCAGTAAAAAAAAATCTCTTTGAGGTAAGTTCTTGTTAGCTTCTCCATATTGTCGGTTTCTTTTATTGGTGGAAAGTATGGATTTGGTCAATCTATCGACAATCACCCCAAATGGTATCATAACCAACCGTTGGCTTGGGTAACATAGTTATGAAAATCATTGCATGGATTATGCCTGATTCATCTAATACAGTTCCGTGTATACGAGTCGTATATAGTTAAGATTGAAAATGCAGTCGAATAAATGATTCATCTCTAAACCCACATCCAGACAAGGAAAAGGAGTCAAAGTGGAATCATCAATTCTAATCCTTTAGAATCTTAATTACGTACTACTCTTATGTATACATTTGATAGTATTAGATCAATCGCATAATCTTTTGGGGTCTTTGTTGGTGAACTTGACTTTCTGTGCGAGTAGTATTCCTGGAAACCTTGTTGGCAGTACTTGAGCAAAGTTATAGAAAGTTTGGTGCTCCTTACGTGACTACTTTGTTGGAGGTTTTTGTTGGTTTCCTTGATTGTCATTAGGGTTCGAAGTGTCGCCTCCGTTTTCATTTTCATTGGTGTTTTTAGGGTTGAATTGTGCCATGACAACTGCCGCTGCAGCCGTTACAGCGACTTGGAACGTAGCGGAGTCTATGTGTAGGATCAGGGTTTCGTCGGTTGGTTGATCAGATTAGTCATCTACGTGTGGTAGTGGGTAACTATTCTTAATGGTATGCTTGCTCAGTTCTCGATAGTCGATGTACATACGAAACGATCCGTCTTTCTTCTTGACGAACAAGACCGGTGCTCCTTATGGGGAGAAGCTTGGTCTAATAAATCCTTTACTGAGAGGTTCGTTAAGTTGATCGGAGCATTCCTGCATATCTGTTGGAGCTGGACGGTAAGGCGATTTAGCTACATGGGTAGTTCTTGGAATTAAGTCGATTCGAAACTTGACTTGACGTTGTGGTGGAAATCCTGATCGTTCCTCTGGAAAGATGTCGGGAAGGTCGCGTACTTCTGGGATATTATTTGGTGTTCTTCGCTTTACGTCTAAAAACTATTGGGTAGGTTAGAAGGGCGTGGTACCCCTCGCATGGGTACTTCTGAAGGGTTTTGCGTTATGGGTCGAAAAAAAAATTCATCTAACGGTTGTTTAAGGGAAGAGTTCTTTTCATCTAGCACATAGACTTTGCATGGTAAGAACCAAGCCAAACCATGCCGGATGATGATGACGTAACTTCTTAATGATTTTAATATTATGCTGGTCTGGAAGAATAAATGATTACTAGGATGAAGACTAACCTTGGTATTAATACTACGAACCCTATTATATCACAAATTACAAGTACAGACTAAACGAGGGTTCTGATAATTTGAAATAATGAACTTTCGTGAAATAATCCCTACTAGGTTTTTCTATTATCGTCCGGTGTGTGCAAGAAGGTATAATTATAACGTAACGTGTAAAATTCTGTAAAATTTCAGGGGTCTAATTATTGGGGTTTAGATACGCACCAGAACTTCCTACCAGAGTTCCTTGTTGCCTTTTCATGTTCCGTTGTTACACTCCCCTTGTTCCCCGTCATTCCTCTCCGTTGGGCAGTCCCTCTTGAAGTGTCCTATTTCACCACAAAGGTGGCATATTAGACTGGTGCCCACATTGGTGGTTGAAGTGATGAGCTCGACCGGGGTCCTACAGAAACGGGCCGTGTGCCCCTTCCTGTTGCATCTATTGCAATGCAGCACTCGGCAGAATCCATAATGATGGTAGTTGCACTTACTGCAGAGTGGGAGGTTTCCTAAGTATGGTGTGGTCGGTGTTGGGATAGTAGGGTTGGTGGGGATATTGACTGCCCCAACTTGATACTCTTCTGAAGACCCTTGAGTTGAACTGGTCCCTTTCTTGCACTCGAACTTCGTTTCAGGATATTAGGTTTGAGGTCTCGATTGTCTTTACAAACAGGCACTCGTTGTTGTACTTGGTTATCACCGTGATTGGGGTTGTCGATAATATTTCCACTAACATTTGCGTTGTTAGCATTTAGGTGAGTCATGACAGTTGCTACGGCAGCTGTGACCGCAGCTTGAAAAGTAGCCAAATCTATCTGAAGAGTTGGTGCTTTGCCAGCGGTTTGGTTACGTTTCTTCGGAGGCATGATTCGGTTATACGATAAGAAAATGAGTTTGTGAGCGATTATGGTTGGCTCTAGATGTATTCTGATCATTCATGCGAATGTAAGTTTTTCATTTTGTTATACTGTTCTCGATGGTTCGACCTACATCCCTATGATGCAGTCTTGGTAAAGACTAGGAGTAAGTTTCGAAAATGGTTACAAGACGAGTGTTTATCCAACTAAATCATCTTTTATTGGAGGTATATGCTTTCCACCTTCGAAAAGATTTGAAAGTGATACATGATGGAGTCTACACAAGGTAGACTTATGAGTTTGAGAATTATTCACTCTTGACTGGAATTCCATGATCCGATATATTGCTATTAGCCGTAACGGAAAGACGATAAGCTTAAAACCTAACGCGAGAAATGTACTCACTAAATCACTAGGTGGCATTAATAGTCATTACTATGACGAAGGGGGTATTCATGCACTTCGTATGGAACATGCGTGGTTTTTCTTTGGTTCTATGATTTAATCCGAGCGGTAATGGTTTATTCTCCGTTGGTATCTACATGGTGTCCTTCTCCTCTGTAGGTACATGGAATTTCTGTGTCGTCTTACTTCCGATTCTAACACTGATCTCCATTACTTCATAACGAAGAGTTCGAATCCTGAAAGTTCACGCGAACTTTTCCTCGGTGTTTTTAACAAGGTAATGGCAGGTTGTGGTTTCTATAGTTTCCTCTTGGTTGCGAGTGAAGACATTGTTAATTTCAGAGGCAGCATCTATTAACTAAGTTTGCGAAGATGGAGATAATGATAAGAATTCAAGAGTGAGAATAATGAAAGTGATCCGTGAACTCAATCACCATAGTTTAACCATTAAATGAGAGTGTGATTTTGGTAGAGTTCTAACAATAGAAGGATGAAAGTATTTGGACAAACATTTCCCTAGGAAATTAGACGTTCGTCGATGTCATTGGTAGCAAGGATGTGATAAGTTCAGGAAAAAATTAACCTTGGAGTAGGTCTCACATCACACCAGAATCGAGAAAATTTTGACAGTACATAGACCTAACCGACTGAAAGTTCAAGGGCTTAACATAAGCATGAAATTAATACTAGAGTCTATACATAGACCTATTTTATATCCAAAAGAGAGAGAGTAGAGTAGACTCTACTTGCGGCGAGAACCGCTCGAATGAGTCCTTGATTCTGCCAGGCGACGCTCCATGTCCAACATGTGTCTTTCAAACGTTGCCTGATGACCTCGAAGTTCCCTGACTTCAGCTTGGGTTGCAGTTAGTTCTCTCTGCAGGGTCATATTCTGGTTCAGGGTTCTTCCATGAGCAGTCTCTAGATGGCGAATGCGAACTGTATTGACTCCCGCATCGGCATCAACCTCCATGACCCGGTTGATGGCTGTCCTTCCCTGTTCCTCATTACGAGCATCCCTGCGAACCAGATCATGCAGGATGCTGTCTGCTGAGCCTCCCTCGCTCAGATTGTAGAAGCTTCGGTCTCCGTTTCAGGGTAAGGGTTGACCTTGCTCGTGACTCCATTTGTTCAAGTTTGCTGCCCACAGGGGTGTGGGGCCTTGAAATCCTAGTCGAGGGTTAGGATTTGGGATAGGAACCACCGGGGTTAGATCATTGGTTTCTGGCTCGGAGTCAGAATCTTCTTGGAAATTTTCTGCGAAATCGTCATCCAATGGAATTGCATGATTCTCTTCTGGCTCCGCACCGGTCCGTCCACCATTATCTTGGTTGGGAAAGTACGGGTCGCCGGGGAGATGAGGTCCAGTCATGAAATCTAAGCGAGAAAAGGGATGTAAGAAACATCTAATAGACGTATAACATAGATAATTTTAGGATGATCCTTACTAGTTACTTCAATACCTGCGTAGTGCATACCAACCATATGTAACCAAGATAGAATACACCTTCGAATAAGTGAACCTAACTCTAAGTCCACAACCAAACAAGGAACATGAAGTAAAGCAAAGATCACAAATTCTGAGTCTATGACATCCTAGTCACATATAACCTTAGCGTATCCACTCAGCAACTATTGACCTACTAATAAAGACCTTTTTGTTCTTAAATAAGTAATTATAGCAACACAAAATACTCCTATAGTATTTTAAATTTGTAAGTTTGATTCTAGCGTTTTATTTGGTAAGTTTTCGACTTGTTGCTCACTATGACTATTCCCCAACATATGTTGGTCACATCTCGGATAGATATAGTTGATCAGGCTATATTTATCCTAGATCTGATTACATATTCCGAGGCCTAATCATTGTGTCCAACTAGTCTTAATACTTTTGTATAGTTTTGACTATGATACTAGACCGCTGTGCATGCATGTACTTATACTTTTTTTTTTTTATAAAACTAGCATTTTAATTTTAAAAGTATAGTTTGTGTCAAAACGTTTAGTCAGAGAGTTTTAGTCCCTTTGCATTTATAGTTTGTATATCTTATGCGATTCGATATACTTAGTTCACTATACACAATTCTCTGATACCAATCTGTCACACCCCCAAACCGGAACGACGGAAACGTTCGGGGGTGGATGACTTCATGTAGTATCATCACAGTTGAGTATTGGTAAAGAAAGTAAACACAACCATCATAAATATAATCTCAAAAGTTACATCGTTGCAAAAATACATGTTTCCAAAAAAATTACATATGATGCCAAAATAGTTCAAAAGAAATCTACGCCTAAGCGTCTTGCCTTCAAAAATCTTGTGCTTACCTGTATTGCTGAATACTTGAGAATACAAGTTGTTTTTGAAAGAGTATCAGCATTAAAGCTGGTGAGTTCATAAGCAGTTTATGAATGAAAAATGAATGATGTTCTTTGATGTTTGTTACAAGTTTGTTTCCAGAAAATCCAATATTTTCTAAAGGTTTGTTGTTAGCCTTAACTGAACCAAGACTTAGTATATGTAAGTAAATCGTCATACTTATGTGTAGTTTTATAATTAAATAAAACTCCTTTTTGTGAAATCCTTAAATTCCTGTGAACTGTATGTTTTGTTAATTCCCCATGTGAGTTGTTATAACCATGCTAAAACTCGAAGACCTCGTACTCGACGTTCTTCAGGCGTCGGAATGTTATGACACTTGTCACCCCAGACCTGCTGGTCTAGCTGTTGCAAGCAGCTTAGGTGCGGGTTTGTCAGACCCAGTATAGATCTATACACAACTATCACGCTCTCCCTCTAAGAGATTTTGATTATAACCATAGGACTTTTCTGTGGTACTTAGGAGTACCCCGAAGGTGAATGTCTCACAAATTTATTCATTAACAAGTTCACGTCGTTTGCTTTGAAATACTCGTTTTGCAAATCGATAGTATTACCATTCCTTTGTTAGATGAGGTGTTCAAACTATACCTATTATAGTTTATCAGTTGTGTGCTATGATTTAATGAAACCTTGATATGCATGACTTTGTGTTTCAACGAAAATAACTTTGAAACTACTAAATGTAAATCTTACACACCTTGCTCAGCGTGTTACAAGGCGTGAATAACTCTTTAACTTGTGTTTGACAATTTTACCCTTAACTGGCACTATTTTAGAATATTTATAGAAAAATCGTATGGAGATGTTCAAGTAGTCATTTTAAAGGTATAACCTGAACTATTTTCATATTAAACATTTTTGAAAGATATTAAGTTTAAGTTGGGTAAAACAGTTCGCGAACAGGTCACAACTTTTCTGTTGTAAGCTGTCAAATTAAGTTTTCAAATATGTTTTGGTGTTTTAACTTGTATCCCCCCCTGAAAACTAAAGAAAACTGAAAAATATAGGGGTATGAAATCACCGGGAAAGTGCGGTGATTTGAAGAAAACGAGATTTTTCTCGGGCAGCACTTCGATCGGGAAGTGGTGAGTTTTTTCGGGAATCTCGGAGCTTCGGACCTTCGTCGGAACTTGGATACAGAACCAGGGCGTCAGGATAGTTTCGGGAGGCTCGAGAGGGAGAGAACATGGGAGAAAAGGTGTGAAATGGCAAAAGAAGCCGGAACCCCCGCATCCTATTTATAGGGGTGGAAGCTGGCCTCGTACGCTGGGCGTACGCCGAAGTACGTGGGGCGTACGTCAACGATGACGTCACCGGTCTCCGTTCTTTGGATGGGACGGGAGTAGAGGGCATAGGGGCGACGTGGCCGATCCGAGGCCTTGCATTGGGTACGCTGGGCGTACTCTGAAGTACGCGGGGCGTACCCTTCGGATAAGTTTCGAAGTGTGTGCCCAAATCTTCTAAAATGCGTAACTTTCGCATACGAGCTCCGTTTTTGACGTTCTTTATATCCACGCGTAGGTGAGAATATACTCTACAACTTCCATTTAGACTTCGTCGGCAAATTTTGACTTTATTTTTAATTATATATTTTTAACAGGCCGGGACTAGAATAGTTCGTTAAAAATCCATAACTTCATCCGACGTCCGTTTTCGTCAGACTTTTTACCGTTGCACTACTATTGTCGAGATCTTCGATTCTCTTTAGATTGCATCGGCTAAAAATCACTCGATCACGGTTTCGAGTTTTTAGCTGTCTACTGTTGTCCCGAAACTTAGAAAAATCATAACTTCCTCATACGAAGTCAGATTTGGACGTTCTTTTTATGTACGCTCACAGTTTGTTATTATCTACGAATTTCGTTTTGATACTTAAGGCTAAAAAGTCTTTTATTGAAATTTCACTTTTTACGCTTAACAGTGTTTTACCGGTTTTGACACGAATCTTTGATTGGTCATAACTTCTTCGTTATAACTCCGATTTGATTGTCTTTTTTTATATTTCTGTAAACCTTGTCGTGATATCAATCATTTTATGTAACCCAACTGAGACTTTTGAATATTTTATTTTTGACGCTATTTCCAATATATCAAAATAGATTACAATTCTTGGTTTTTAGGTCATTACATTGATTCGAAATATCGGGTTGTCACAGAAAACACCTTAGGACTTAGGAAACACTTGGAATGAAGTGTTACAATCACAAAGGATTGCATCTATGGGGCCACACAAGTGTGTTCACGGCCACACAAGTGTGTTCACAGCCAAGGTGGATTACGGTCAGGTGTGTACGGCCATGGAGTTTACGGCCGTACACTCCTTGAAGAAGTTGTCAAAAAGTGTGGTCCAAGGCTTTATCTTGCATCCTCTAAGTGTTCTTAATCTTGTGTAGGAGTATAACATGAGTTTGAAGCTAAAACATGCACCAAAAAAGGGTTTACGGCCAAGGGAGATGCTCATGGCCGTAAACTGTTGAAGTTCATGCATTAGATGATGATTCAAGGCTAGGAATCAAGAGTTTAACAAGCCTAACTAGGAGATAGAAGATATACTCACGTTTTTGAAGCTTGGGAGGGGGTTCACGGTCCAAGAACTAGTAGGTGTTCTTGGTGAAAATGCAGAACACTTAAAGATCTAACCAAAAGAAGAATTTCATGGATGAAATCATGAATCTTCACTAGATATAGAAGGATATCAACTTGAAAATGGAAAGATTACTTACAAGATTGAAGATCAAGATGAAAGTTCTTGATGATACTTGAGAGAAAAGTCGAGTTCTTGAGGTGGAGGTGTGAGAAGTGAAGGAAAAGTGAAAGAATATCATACATAAGGGCATGAGTTTACGGCCACCTTGAGTTTACGGCCGTACACTCATGTTTACGGCCGTAAACTCCTCTTGATGGAGTTTTTGGACATTTTGAAAAAGTGGTGAACTTAGGGAACTCATTCCTAAACCCTAACTTTGAAGGTTCTAGGCTTAGAACACTCAAACTAACTCTAAACAATGCTAACATATAGCAGAAACGAGTCTGACTTTGATTGAATTGCACGGTTGTATAAGATAGAAATTTCGGGTTGTCACATCATCCCCCCGTTAGAGAGAATTTCGTCCCGAAATTAGAGTTTAACAATTAAGCTATTACAAATAACTAAACGAAAAGATGAGGATATTTCAGTTTCATTTGATCCTCGCGCTCCCAAGTGAATTCAAGTCCTCGCTTGGCATTCTAGCGAACCTTCACTACCGGGATACGGCTTTTCTTCGTTTGCTTGACCTCTCAGTCCATGATCTCTACTGGTTCTTCCACGAAGTTAAGGCTCTCATTGATCTCGATCTCGTCGAGTGGGATTACAAGAGTCTCGTCGGACAGACACTTTTTCAAGTTCGAGATGTGGAAAGTAGAATGTACGTTACTGAGTTCGCGAGGTAGTTTGAGTTTGTAAGCTACAGGGCGGATTCTAGCGAGAATCTCGAAAGGCCCTACGTATCTTGGATTTAGCTTTCCACGCTTTCCGAAGCATATCGAGCCCTTCCAGGGTGAGACCTTCAATAGAACACGGTCGCCCACCTGGAATTCCAACGGTTTCCTTCTCTTGTCTGCGTAGCTTTTTTGTCGGTCTCTAGAGGCTTTCAATCGTTCACGAATATGAACGATCTTCTCTGTCGTTTCCAGAATGATTTCCGGACCCGTGAGAGTGCTGTCGGGAACTCGTTCTTTAGCTAACTGAGTGTCGCCCACCTCAGCCCAGCACAGAGGGGATCTGCACGTACGGCCATAGAGGGCTTCAAATGGAGCATCCTTTATGCTCGTGTGATAACTATTGTTGTAGGAAAACTCGACAAGGGGTAAATGAGTATCCCATGCCTTCCCAAAGTCTATCACGCAGGCTCGCAACATATCTTCTAAGGTTTGAATAGTTCTCTCACTTTGTCCGTCGGTTTGCGGATGGTCGGCTGTACTCATGTCCAGCCTAGTCCCAAGGGAACCTTGTAGTGACTGCCACAACCTCGAAGTGAATCTACTATCTCTATCAGATATAATGGATATGGGAACACCATGCAGTCGTACGATCTCCCTAATGTATGTTCTAGTGAGTTTCTCCATCTTGTCAGTTTCTTTGATAGGTAGGAAGTGTGCGGAGTTTGTTAACCTGTCTACGATCACCCATATGGAATCGAGGCCACCCGTTGTCTTGGGCAACTTGGTGATGAAGTCCATTGTGATCCGCTCCCACTTCCATTCAGGTATCTCCGGTTGATGAAGTAAACCTGATGGTTTCTTGTATTCGACCTTAACCTTGGCGCAAGTAAGGCACTTGCTCATGAAGGTAGCAATCTTTGCTTTCTTGTTAGGCCACCAGTATTACTTTTTAAGGGCCAAATACAACTTATCTGAACCTGGGTGGACGGAATAGTGAGTGCTGTGTGCTTCGGTCATGACCAAGTCTCTGAAACGACCGTGTTTTGGTGTCCAGATCCGATCCATGAGACATAAGGCTTCGCCACCCTTAACTACCAAGTTCTTATCCATCCCTCTTAGGGATTCACCCGCCACATTTTCAGGTTTCAAGGCTTCTAGATGAGCCTCCTTAATTTGTGTGGACAAGTGTGATTGGATAGTCATAGTCAATGATTTGACTCTACGACCAGAGTATTCTTTCCGACTTAGGGCATCAGCTACTACGTTGGCCTTGCCTGGATGATAACGAATTTCGCATTCGTAATCACTGAGTAGCTCGACCCGCCGTCGTTGTCTCATGTTGAGCTCCTTCAGGTCAAATATGTGTTGTAGGCTTTTGTAGTCTGTAAAGATAGTGCTTTTCGTATCGTACATGTAGTGTATCCAGATCTTCAGAGCAAACACCACTGTTCCTAACTCAAGATCATGTGTAGTGTAGTTGACCTCGTGTGTTTTCAGCTGTCTTGAGGCATAGGCGATGACCTTACCTCGTTGCATCAGGACACAGCCGAGCCCCTGGTTGGATGCATCACAATAAACCACGAAGTCTTCTATCCCTTCTGGGAGGGATAGTATCGGTGCGGTGCATAAGGCTCGCTTCAGCGTTTGGAACACTTTCTCTTGCTTCTCTTCCTAGTCAAATGCCACGCCCTTCTGGGTCAATGTTGTAAGCGGTTTCGCAATCCGAGAAAAGTTCTGAATGAACCTGCGATAGTAGCCAGCGAGGTCTAGAAATTGACGAATTTCTATAGGCGTCTTCGGTGCTGACCAGTTCTCAATGGCCTTGATTTTGGAAGGGTCCACGTATATTCCCTCTTCGCTAACCACGTGCCCCAAGAATTCGACTCTTCGGATCCAAAATTCGCATTTCGAGAACTTCTCGTAGACCTTCTCTAATTGCAATGTTTCTAAGACCTGACGTAGATGTTGACTATGCTCCTCCTTACTACGAGAGTAGATAAGTATGTCATCGATGAAAACAATAACAGACTGATCCAAGTAAGGACGGCACACCCTATTCATTAAGTCCATGAATACTGCGGGCGCATTGGTCAATCCGAACGGGATCACTACAAACTCGTAGTGTCCATAACGAGTTCGGAAGGCTGTCTTCGGGACATCCTCCTCTAGTACTTGTTACTGGTGATACCCGAATCTCAGATCTATCTTTGAAAAGTAATTCGCCCCTTGCAGTTGGTCGAACAAATCGTCTATGCGAGGTAGTGGGTAACGATTCTTGACGGTCAGTTTGCTCGTTCTCTGTAGTCGATGCACATACGGAGAGATCCGTCTTTCTTCTTGACGAATAAGACCGATGCTCCCCAGGGTGAGAAGCTTGGTCTGATAAAGCCCTTGCTGAGCAATTTGTTAAGTTGATTGGATAGCTCCTGCATCTTAGCTGGTTCTAGACGATAGGCCGATTTGGCTACCGGGATAGCCCCTGGAACTAAGTCGATTCTGAACTCGACTTGACGCTGTGGAGGTAATCCTGGGAGTTCTTCTGGAAAGATGTCGGGAAAATCACATACCACTGGGATGTTCTTAATGTCCTTCATCTCTTGGCTCACATCGACAACATGAGCAAGGAATGCGCGACATTCCTTTCGCAGGTACTTCTGGGCTTGAATTCTCGAGATGATGCGAAGGTTCGTGCCGGGTTTGTCACCGTAGATAATTAGGGTTTCTATAGACGGTAGATTAAGACGAACAGCCTTCTCGTAACACATGATGTCGGCACGATGAGAACTCAACCAATCCATGCCGATTATGACGTCGAAACATTTAATTGAGACCGGCATGAGGTCGATTGGAAATGAATGGCTATCTAGAGTTAGTGTACATCCTACGTATATGCAGCTAGTGTTCTCTGTCTTTCCGTTAACCATTTCTATAGTGAACGGTTCTTTAAGTGCATGTGATTTTTGTTTAAGCAAGTGCGCAAATTTCTGATTCACGAAACTCCTCTCCGCTCCACTATCAAATAGTATGCATGCATATGAGTTATTGAGGAGAAACGTACCAGTGACCACTGTGGGGTCGGCAACTGCTTCCTTGTGGCCTATAGCCAAAACCCTTCCTAATCCACCGCCATTTCCTGCTTTCGGGCAGTCCCTACTGGCGAAGGGCACCCCTTGGGCGAACCCTTAAATCATCCAGCTAACGCTCCAAGTCAAGAAGGCGTCGCTCGTACACCCGCTGACGCACGCGATGCTCTATGACTTCAGCTCGCGTCACAACTAGATCTTGCAATAGAGACTCATGGTCTCTTGCAGCTCACTCGCGAGCATCTTCCAGATGACGAATGCGGATAGTATTGACCCCCGCATTCGCAGCAACTTCCGCAATTCGGTTGAGGGTTGTCCTACCCTAAATTTCGTTACGAGCAACCCTGCGGACCAGAATAGGCAGGACTCTGTTCGCTAAGCCTCCTTCGCTCACATTGTAGAAACTTCTGTGTCCGTTGTATGGAATGGGTTGACCCTGTTCCTGACTCCATGTCTCCAAACTTTCCACCCACAAAGGCGTCCGACCTTGAAAAGCCAGACGAGGGTTAGGATTTGGATTTGGAGCTACCAGGGGTTGATCGTTGACTTCTGGCTCGGAGTCAGAATCCTCCGGGAAGTTCTCTGCGAAGTCATCGTCCAATGGAATTGCAGGTTCCTCTTCTGGCTCATCATCGAGCCATCCTCCGTTACCTTCGTTGGGAAAGTACGGGTCGCCGGGGATATGGAATCCAGCCATGTTATCTACGCGAGAATAGGGGTAAAAGAAATAATTAATAGACGTACTAATTAAGATAATTATAAGATGATCCTTACCAGTTACTCCAACATTTGCGTAGTGCATACCAGTCATATGTAACCAAATCAAGATAGACCTTCGAATAAGTGACCCTAACTCTAAGCCCGCAACCAAACAAGAAACAGGAAGTAAAGCAAAGATCACAGATTCTAAGTCTATGACACCTTAGTCACATATAACCTTAGCGTATCCACTCAGCAATTATTGACATACTAGTAAAGACCTTTTTAGTTTGCACATAAGTAATTATAGTAACACAAAATACTCCTATAGTATTTTAAGTTTATGTTATGTTCTAATGTTGTCATTGTAGTAGTGTCGGTAAGTTTTTAGACTTGCTGCAACGTCACAACCATTCCTAGGCACATGCAATCACTTCTCGGAAAGATATAGTTGATCAGGCTATATCACTCCCATATCTGATTAGATGTCCCCAAGCCTACTTGTGCTGTCCAACAATCGTAATACTTTTGTTCTGTCCTAGTGACACTGATTTTAGTATGAATGCAGGTATGTATACTTTGGTTAAATATTTTATTATTTAAAAGTATAAACTCTTGGTCAGAGTATTTTAGTCCCGTTGTGTTTATAGTTGTATATCTTTTATGTTTTGATATACTCAATTCACTATAAACAAAGATTTGATACCAATATGTCACACCCCCAAACCAGAACGGCGGAAACGTTCGGGGGCGGAGGACGTTATATACAGTATCACAACAATCCATAATAGTAAACAAGCAACAGCATCATCCATTACATTAATAGTATAATTTTAATACAAGTGTGCTCTGATGTTTATAAGACACCAAAAATGAATAATCAAAATAAAGACGAGACTTGAAAGCTCCGTCTTCTCAAAACCTGGTCATCGGTACCTGTCTACTGGCGACCTGAGAATACAAGTTATTTTGAAAGCATAGATCAGCATTAAAGCAGGTGAGTTCATAAGTATTTTAGTGTCATTGTTTGTATAAGTTTGAAGAAAGTGTTTGTAAATGTTTGATGTAAAAGTTTATGAGTGTTTGATGTAAATGTTTGTAAACTTCCTAGAAAATCCTATATTTTCTACTAAAGTAGTCTTCTACCAAGACCCAACTATTCTTTATGTTTGTTCTTTTGTAAACGTGAGTATTTTCCCAAAGTATGACTATCATTACCAAAATATAGTTTTCATTTCCGTTTATGTGAGAAGATCACAATGTGAATGAAATGGGAAAAATAAAGATGTACTGTAGTTTTATCTAAGTAACTATCAATGTACTAACTACCTTAAACTTGTTTGATTTATTAAGGTAAAATGTGATAATATTGTAACCATACTTGATCGACTAGTATAACACGACGTTCGAGACGTCGAAATGATATGACATTCGTCACCCGTAGACTTGCAGGTCCAACTGTAGCTAGCAGCAAGGTGTAGGATGGTCAGTCCCGTATAGATCTATACACAAATTCACGCTCTCCCTCCAGGAGACTCTGGGTACAAAACGTGACGCAGCAGTATATTGCCGAGCCATGAAGTAGTATCTCACATTAATGTTATAGTATTCTTGTATTTGTATAGTATGTTCTCTCTGTCTAGTGTGTAGTATGTTTTCTCTGTCTAGTATATAGTATGTTCTCTAGTGTATAGTGTGTAGTATGTATTGTTTCTCGTTATAGTATGTACTGTTTCTCCTTATAGTGAGTATTGTCTCTCGTTATAGTATGTACTGATTCATGTATGAACTGACTCTTTGTATGTTTCGTTGTTCTAGAATTAGTAAGCAGTGACTTCCTAAACTATACTTATTATAGTTTATTAGCAATGTTGTTTGTATGAATGAACATGTTTGTACACCTTTGCTACCCAAAGGTATTGAACTGAACGAAGAACTTTTATATCTATATACATATACATAATATATAACTAAGATTCAAACGACCTTCGGACAAACAACCGATACCCTAAGTCCACAACCAAACAAGGAACAGGAAATAAGGCGAGTTATCAGTCCTAAGTCCTTTCAATCCTACTTATATAACTATATCCATATAGACATGATTTGACAAAGTGTAAGTTTAAAAGAGTTTGATAAAGGGGTTTTGCATATAAAAGAGTTTGTAAAACGATTTAAGCAATTTGTTTGAAAACACAGTTTGAAGTATAAGAAATCTATCTGTTTGATAGTTATTAATCACATGTGATTGATATAATAACTATAATGTTTCTACTTGTATTCTCCCCCATTAAAGCATTTGTTGAGAGAAAAACTTAGAGACACACTTGAACAAACGTTAGAACAAGTGTATTGCGGAATAGTTAATCTCGAAGGATCTAAAAGCTCAACAATAATATTAATAAGTTAGAATTAGATAGTTAGAGAGTTAGTTGCGGAAAGTAAAGAAATAGAAATCACAACAATTGTTATATCAAGTATACACATAAGTTGATTCATAACAAGGAATGCATTCAAACCGAGTTAATAAGGAAGATCAAACTTAGTGATTAAGTCACGAAAGACTTGCTCAGAAGAGAGGTTATAATCAGTTGTATTCTAGTAATATTTGAGAGTAAGAAGTGGTGCGTAGTAAGATAGAGAGATAGAAAGAATAACTTGAGAAGTGTATTCAGAATATATAGATGCATAAGTTATCCATCTTAGATACAAGAGAATGAGCTCTATTTATAGAGACTCAAGAAGTACATTAGATTACATCTCTAAGAGTAGCCATGCAAGGCATACTGGACAATAGAGAGTATCATAATAAAGACAAGTAAAGTAATCTAGTTAAGTGACTGCGGTAGGTAGACTCCGGATTCGGTTGTTGATGAAGGAGCTTGACTGCGGGTGCTGGATGGCTGCGGTAGCTGAAGTTCAAGAGGGTAACTTTTTATGATTCAACAATTTCCCCCTAAGTGACCTCTTTAACTTTTGTTCAGCTATCAAGTTTGAGGAACTTGATCAGGATCCACCAAAACTTCCTGATGTTTTCCAGCCAGGTGATTCTCCTTAAGATCTCGAACTTGACTTCTGCGGTAGTGTGCTTCGATCTTTCAACTGCGGTTCGGCAGATGTCAAGTTGCTTCTTGGTGAGGCGATGCATGGCAGTCATAGGAATGAAATATTTGACATTATCTATCTTCCTTTTGAAAATGACTCCAAGTTCAGGAAAGTTGGTTGCGCCTAAGGATCTTTCTTGATAGCCTTCGGTAGGCATTGGTGCAGGCTCGAGAGGTGGCAGATCAAATTTCTTGGCAATGGTAGGATAGATATCTGCATCGATCTTGGCAAAATCACAGACCGTTTCCTTCAGAAAAGTATTGGCCTTTTCAAGCGCAATCTTCATTTTCGGGTGCTTTTCTGACTTGTTTTGGAACACCTTGGCAATAAGAAAGATTTCTTCCGGATTCATACAGGGAAAGTCTGCCTGGGTGCGGATATAGTCATGCTCCCTTCTAGTGAGGGTATACTGGATGTAGTCAGCCTTCATGAACTTCCGGATTTTGTAGTTCTTGACTGCGGATGGTCAATCGTTAGACCATATATTTTCAATGGAAGAGGCATGTTTAGCATGAAAAAGACTGAGTCTCTCAAATTCCATTGGCAGTCTTTTGTGGTCAGGAAGGCTGTGGTCGAAATGCTCAAATACTGTGAAGTATTTAGCATTTGGAGAAATTGGGACATCCCAGTATCCATCAGTAGGGGGTTCAGCGTAGGTGAAGTGGGGTCTGTAATCTTCATCCAGCAGTCTGCGGTGAGGATTGATCCAAGAGTTTATCAAGGATTCGTCCATCATAGTATCAAAATCGCATTCTCTCTATATAAGCTCTGCAAGTTTGGTTGCCTTCCAATCGTGTTTCCTTTGGGTGGTGGCAGGAGAGTCAGTTGAGCTTGGAGATGACATGTACTCAGCCAGGTTTTTGAAGTGAGGGGGAGTTTCTGGCTTTTCAGGAGTGACCTTCTCTTGCGGTGGAGTGTTATGAGGTGGAGTATGATAAGATGGTTGCGGTGAAGGCTGCGGTGTAGGAATTTTTTATGTGATGATGGGGGGGGGGGCTCTGATGTTGTGAGATGGAGTGATCAGAGTGATGAACTTCTTCTTCACTTCCCCCTCTTGAGGAATGCAACGGAGGAGTTTCCTCAACCCACTTTTTAAGGCCATCAACCTTGGCAAAAACCTCTTGAAATTGAGCTTTGAGGGCTTCGGCCAACTGTTGATTATTGGGAATGGAGGAGCTGAAGAGTAGCCTGTGTATTTCCTTGGTGAGCTGGAGGATCTCGGGACCACGGAAGTTGGAGGAAAGGGAGCGTTGTAGTCTATTGATTGTTGCTTGAAGAACTGAGATAGTGGACTCATACGCAGTGTGAGTCTCAGCTATCAGTTTCTGAGACTGAGTGGCTTGATCCGTAATGGCTGCTTGGAGATCCGTTTTGATTGCGGTCACCTCAGTGATGAGGCGTTCTGCAGCAGCCATAAAATCCTTGTGATCTGCTTTGCGGTTGTTGTCAAGGGACCGGATCCCCATTTCCACTTTGAGAGAAATTCTCTCAGCAGCCAAGCGTTCCCTTGTTTCCAAGCGTTCTATACGTTCGATCAGTGACTGCGGCCCGGGAGAGTCTTCTGGTTGCGGTTGAGTGGGCTTGACCGCAGCTAAGATCTGATCGACTTTGGCTTATAAGCTTAGAAATTCTTTCCTGGTGACAACATTCTTCTTCTTTTTCTTCTTTTCTTTGGGTTTAGAAGTCGAATGGTGAGAGCCACTGGATTCCTCTTCCTCGTCGAACATCATGAGGTCATCATCAGAAGGACTGGGCTTGTTAACCTCCTGGATGTCTTCATCATCAAGACCGAAGGTGGGAGCAGAACTGACTTCTATTGCGGTTCCTTCGTCTTGTGATTCATGAACTGTTGGAGTTAGATGTGGAGTTGGAATAGGAGTTGGAGTCACTCTGGAGGTACCTGCACCTTCACCTGCTGCCTGAGCTTTAAGGACTGTTTCAGCCATCTCGGTCATCCAGTCCTGAACCTTTTGAATGGTGGCTACGGTATTGGCATTATTGATTGCGTCTGCCCAATACCGTGCCACTGACTGGATATCTTGCTCCTTTTGTTGTTGTTTCTTGAGTTGTTGTTCCTTGCGGGCTTGAAATGCCCTATTGAAAGCGGCATATTTCTTGATTTCTGACTCAGTTACCGGAGTGTAGCGTAACCATGAGTCGTTTGATTCATCTCCGTCAAATCCTTGAAAACGCACCAAAGTGTCCTTCGGGTCCACGGATCCTTGCACATTTGTGCTCACCGTGCCTAAACCACCTGCTGCGGATGTAAGCAGAGTAGGATTTCCTGAGCTTCCTTGGTCTCCTTGACCCGTGGTCAAGTTTGGCCTCGACTCAGTTCTGGCATGGGCGGAAGAAGTGCCCTGCGGTTGGGAAGGTGTTTGAAGTGTTTGGGTGACGTTCAAAAGGATGGAGTGCAACTCCTCCGGTGAAAAGAAATGCAGTCGGGAAGCCCTGGAGACCTTAGGGCAAGCACCAGTGTCATCCTCTTGGGAGTGAACTGGGGGGGGGGGGGGAGTCTCCACGATGTCGTGAATCAGACTCACTTTCTGAGTCTGATTGGAAAATGATAGTGGTGTTGAATGGGTCTGCGGCCACCCCAAGGACTACCGGAGCCTTTTGATAGGCTTCAGTATCGGTCCGGTCACGCATTTGGCCAGAGGTATCGGTTTTTCTTTTCTTAAGGATAGCAATTGGTTGCCTATCCTCATCAGAGTCACTATCAGGTGTGGTTGCGGTAGGTTTGGTTTTACGTTTCTTAGTGGGTGCGGTTTGTTTGGGAGCATCCTTCTTGGGTGTTCTTTGTTTCTTCTTGGTGGCCAATTGCTTTCTTCTTTGAGAAAGATTGGAGAGAGTAGTGGCAGAAGGGACTGCGGTACCTTCAGGGTTAATGGTTGTGGATGGGTCTTGGAGAGGCGGGGTAGGAGGGTATGGGGCAATACCTTCCGTAGCCTCAATGTGATCTGAGACATCAGCAGTCTCAAGACCAAGTGTGGAAAGAATGTGGGTAGGGAGTCTTCGAATTGGTCCAAAAACAGTTTGATCAGAAGAAGGATTGTACCTTTTGAGATCCTTGGTGACAAAGAAATCGATGTCACTGCCCATGTCGATTCCAGCATCCGCATGAAGATCTGAAATGCAGAGTGACCAGAACCTTGCAAAGGTGAGCTCGGTTGGGTTCTCCCTTGGGTTCTCCTTGGGAATATATTGAATAAAGTCGTCCCATAAGATTTGCCCATTGTTTACATCGTGTCCTGTGAATATACTCCATAACAGCTCTAGAAGCTTCAGTCCCATATTGTCTGTGCCTCCGGTTCTGCCGGATAGACTGCGGATGATGAAGTGGCAGACAAATTGCCAGACCGCAGGCAATTGATTTTTCTTGAATTCGCCAATTCCCCTTATCTTTTTCTGATAACCCATTTGGTAAAGGGCTGAAGTAACATCCGCCATGGATGGGGAGAAGATCTTGATGGAGGGATGAACAAGAAGGTTAATGGCAGAAAGAAATTTTTCTTTGGAAAAAATGACCAAAGAATCATTAACCAGGTTAAGCTGAACTTCTTGAGGGTTTTCGATTGGGCGATAAGCTGAGAATGCACATTTAAAGAGGGTTGAGATTGGGACAACATCTGTGAAAGCATCAAAGGGGCCAAACAGGGGATGATTCTTCAGAAAATTAATCATCAGCTTGGTTGGAGCATTATAGGATGGATGATCTTCGAACACTGCTATGAAGTTTCTTGAAGCAATAGTGGGAGAGTCTGAACCAGTAGGGTTTACTGATCCAGATGCCTTGGATTGTTTCTTTGAAATACCGGATTTCACCATTGTTGAGGGTTGAGAGAAAGAGTAAAGAAACAGAGTTGTTGAAGGATTTGAGAGGGAAGGTTCAATGTTCAGAAAGCGTAAAGTGATTTTGGGGAAGAAGACGGGTTTATAAAGGGATGAGATTTTTACCCTAGGTAAAAAAAAGGATAAGGTAAAACGTCGATTGGAGGGAATCTTTTGAATCAGAGATTAAATCTCAGCCACATAAAATCAAACGGTTTAAAAAAGATTTTTGAGATTTGCCAAAAGAGGGTTTGCATTTAATGAAAGGTCAGAAGGACATCATCACGTCAGGTGATCGTGGGGTGAGGGG
Source organism: Lactuca virosa (assembly GCF_052849685.1). NCBI lineage: Eukaryota > Viridiplantae > Streptophyta > Magnoliopsida > Asterales > Asteraceae > Lactuca > Lactuca virosa. The sequence continues at coordinate 360,787,208 of NC_136433.1, read as the reverse complement.
AAAGGAAGTTGTAACGGATGGGACGTTCTGGGTAAGCGGAAAAGACAAATTAAGGATGTGATTATGGAAAAATGTTCTTTTTGTCATCATACCTAAAAATAGGTCTGACACAAGGCTTATTCAGAAAGAGAATGAGACAGTTTCTCAAGGGAATTTTTTTATTTAATTTTTTACTTAATGAAGGATCATTAAATAGCACACAAAAGATTCAAGGGTTGATGAAACAGTTGAGAAATTATCAATGTGATTGCGGATGGAAACTTCATTGCGGATGACCAGGTGTCATTACGGATGAACAAATGTCATTGCGGATGGATAGATTTATGACTGTAGTAAAAGAAACTGAGAAGAGCACTTGTACAAAAGTTAGTAATAACAAACAATAAGGACCCATGAAAAATAAGTATGATATATGGTTGCGGTACCTAGACTGCGGTACCAGAACCATCTATCATAAGTAACTTTCAGTTAGAACCGCAACGGAGACCAAGGATGGTCTGCGGTATCTAACAATTCAAAAATAATTGCGGGTCTGGATTCATCATTCCTAACATTTGTAGGAATGTATTAAGTTTTGTGGAGTTGATCGCTTTTGTGAACACATCAGCAATCTCTTCATTAGAATGAACAAAGATGAGTTCAATGTTACCTTTCAAGATGTGGTCTTTGATGAAGTGATACCGTAGTTCAATATGCTTAGTCTTGGAGTGCTGAATTGGATTGTGAGAAATAGCAATAGCACTTTCAGAGTCACAATAGATCGGTATCCGCAGCATTCTATATCCGTAGTCCAATAATTGAGTTTTCATCCAAAGGACTTGAGAACAACAGCGGGCTGCGGCCACATACTCAGCCTCTGCGGTAGACAGAGATACACAACTTTGTTTCCTTGATGACCAGCTGACGAGTCTTTCACCCAGAAATTGACATCCACCTGAAGTGCTTTTTCTATCTAGTTTGCATCCGGCATGATCCGCATCTGTGAATGCTTGAAGGCTGAAATCGTTGTCTGCGGGGTACCATAGACCAAGAGATTTGCTTCCTTTTAGGTACCGTAGTATCTGTTTGGCTGCGGTCATATGTGACACTTTTGGGTCAGCCTGATACCTTGCACATACACTAGTTGCAAAGACAATGTCTGGCCTGCTTGCAGTGAGGTACATCAAAGAGCCTATGATACCTCTATAAGTCTTGTGATCCACAGATTCACCTGAGGGATCAGCAGAGATCTTATAACCAAAGGCCATGGGGACCTTAGCCGAAGAACAGTTGTCCATAGAATATTTCTTTAACAGTTCAGTGGTGTATTTCTCTTGATGAATGAATATCCCTTGCGGAACTTGTTTCACTTGAAGTCCTAGAAAGAAGTTAATCTCTCTATTCATGCTCATTTTGAACTTGTTGGTCATGAGCTTAGCAAATTCATCCACCATTCCTTGATCAGTCGATCCGAAGATGATATCATCCACATATATTTGTACAAGCATAAGGTGGTTACCATTTGCTTTTCTAAATAACGTGGGGTCAATCACTCCTCTCTTGTACCCGGATGAGACAAGGAATTCAGAAAGAGTCTCATACCATGCTTCTGGGGCTTGCTTCAGACCTTAGACTACTTTTTCAAGCTTGTAGCAGTGGTCTGCGAATTCAACATTTTCAAAACCTGGAGGTTGCTGAAGATAAACCTCTTCTTTTAATTCCCCATTGAGAAATGCACTCTTAACGTCCATTTGAAGTACCTTGACGTTCTTGTGGGCTGCGTATGCTAGGAAGATCCGGATAGCTTCCATGCGTGCTACCGGAGCATACGTTTCATCGTAGTCTATGCCTTCAAGTTGACTATACCCCTTTGCAACTAGTCTTGCCTTGTTTCTGACTACTGCACCAGATTCATCCAGCTTGTTTTTGAACACCCATCTAGTGCCAACAATAGAGTGACCACGTGGCTTCGGAACGAGCTGCCAAACTTTGTTTCTTTGAAATTCTTCTAGCTCTTCTTGCATTGCAGCTATCCAGTCAGGTTCAAGCAGTGCTTCTTTGATCGTTCTGGGCTCTACCGAGGACATAAATGTTGCGTAGTGGCAGTGATCAGATATGTCCTTGGAAGATTGAGTCTAGATACCTGCGGATGGGTTGCCAATGATTTGACCTGGTGGGTGGTCCTTCGTCCATACGTGCAGACGGGGCTGCAGATGATCAGCAGCTGCGGTAGAGGGAATATCTTGAATATCAGGCGAGTCTGCGGTTGGAGATAGCAGTTCCCCCTGGATTTGAGAACATCCTGCCGAGTCATCTTGGTTTGGAACGAGAATGGAGTTTTCTTGAACAGTTGGGAGAGGTTCCCCCTGGACTGCTGATGGGAGTTCCTCTGGAACCTGAGAAGGTTCCCCCTGGACTGCGGATGAGAGAGTGATAATCCTTGGATTGGTTCTCGTGTCAATGTTCTCTATGAGTTCATCATCCGAATCCGAAGATACGTTTGATGGTAATGATTCTCTCCGGATAGGAACTTGAGCAACATCAAGTACTGGAACCTCGACGGTTGTTGCTAGATCCGGAGTAGAGCTTTCCCCCTCAACCGGAGAGGTGGAAATATTGAGAGAAGCGACTTCGGATAGAGATGGTCCAGAAACATCAGCGTGTTGTTGTTGAGCTGTGGGTGACACAAGAACTTCGGATAGTTTCGCCGTTTCAATAGGATCGAAAAGATCGTCATAATTGACTTCAACTTGATTTAAAGGACCTGAAGAGGCAGGAATATCGCTTTCCATGATTGCGGTGGTTTCAGTGGATGGAGGGGCGTTGCGGATGTGAGAATCATCAAATTTCACATCGAAGCTTTCAATGATCAGCCTTGTTCGTCTGATGAGCACTCGATAAGCAACCTTGTTAGTGGAATAACCAAGGAAGATGCCTTCATCAGACTTCGGTGCAAACTTGTTAAGCTGATCTCGGTTGTTGATCACGAAACATCTACACCCAAAGATATGAAAGAAGCGTATATTTGGCTTGCGGTTGTGAAGGCCCTCATATGGTGTTTTGTTGAGACGTTTGCACACAATGCTTCGGTTTTGAACAAAGCATGCGGTTGCTACAGCTTCAGCCCAGAAGTAGAGAGGAAGGTGTGCGAAGTTGAGCATGGATCTGGCTGCTTCTACTAGTGTGCGGTTCCTTCTTTCTACTACTCCATTTTGTTGCGGTGTGTAGGGAGCTGAGAAGTTATGAGAGATGCCCTTGGACACCAACAAACTGTTGAGAAGATGATTAGTGAACTCAGTTCCATTATCACTGCGGATACGTCTTACTGGAAGCTTGATCTGAAGTTCGATCTCTTTGATGAAGTTGATGAAAATCTGCGGTGTTTCTGATTTGAGTCTGAGGAAGAAGACCCATGTGAAGCGTGTAAAGTCATCTACTATAACCAATATGTACTTCTTGTGATGGAGACTGGCTACGGTTGATGGACCGCAGAGATCAATGTGCAATAGCTCCAGTGGTTCAGAAATTGAAGAATCCATTACCAGAGGGTGACTTGCTTTGGACTGTTTACCACATTCACAAGCCGGACAGAGAGTATCCTTGCTGAATTTGAGAATAGGGAGACCTCTGACTAGTTCTCCTGTGACCAAGTTGTTGATGTACCTGAAGTTGAGATGAGCTAGCTTGCGGTGCCATAGCCAGCTGACTTCGGATACGACTTTGGATAGGAAGCACAACTGCGGTCTACCAATGATTAGAGAGACATCCAAAGGATACATGGTACCTTCAGATCGGGATTTGATCAGACACGTGTTCCTATCACTTGTCATTACGTAGCAAAATTGATCATCAAATTCAACTCGATGTCCTGCTTTACATAGTTGGCCAACACTGATGAGATTGTGTTTAAGGCTTTCTACATAAGCAACCTTCTGAATAGAAAAGTTCCCCGTAGTGAGAACACCGTAACCTCGGATGATTCCATTCGCATTGTTGCCGAATGTAACATTTCCACCATTGCATATTGGCCTGAAATCCCGAAGGTATTCTAACCTTCCGGTCATGTGCAAGGAGCAGGCACTGTCAATTAACCATTCTTCTTCTTGTTCCTGCTTGCACAAAGCCTGAGAATTACACGGTTAGTTTAGGCATCCAAACTAGTTTGGAGCCTGGGCAATTGGTGAAGTTTTGAAAGATGCATGGACCGAGGTTGCAGGGACGGGTCTCTTGTCAACTTTTATTCCTAGTCCTGAGTGTTTGTGCAGATTTGGAGTGTTGTGAGTTTTTGAAAAAGTACTACGTTTCTGACTCTGACTAGATTTGACATAGGATGAATCTTTTTGGCAACTACACTGACATTTGCAAAAGGATTTTTTGTCATTGGATCTGACATTATGCTTGGTCAGCGGTCCATAGGATGAATTGGACTTGTTACCGGTCCGCGGTTGAAAAGATCTGACATGAGTGTTGTTTGGTTTCTGAAAAGTTTGTTTTGAACAAGGTTTAGCACGTGCAAATCTTTGAGTCCTTTTTGGTGGATTTGGTAGGATACCCTTCCATTTGTTGAAATTTTGACGTGACTTTAAAAGTGTTTGAGTGGGTAAAATACCTTTCCATTTAGGATCATTTGAGGAGTAGACCTGAAAACCATTGTTTCAAAAAGACTGAACACCCTTTTGGGTTGTGTCAGAAGAAGTAGGAATGACTTTCGAAGATGGACTTTCCTTTTTGTTTGTTTTCTTGAAAGGAGAGTTTTTTGAAAAGTAGTGTGAGAAAACAAATTTTTCTGGACCCTTGGACTTTGGAAATCTGACATGTTTCTTGTTTTTCGAAAAAGTTTGTCTAGTTGTGCCTCGAGATCTAATTTCTTCTTTGAAGGCCTTTTTGGCCAAAGATTTTGGTGAACAGCAGTCATTGTTGTTCAACTGCGGTTTCTTGGAATTTTTAGAATGATTTTGAAAACGTGGGCTTGAGTCATCCGAACTTGAAGATTCTGGGGTTTGTGAGCATTGACCCACTTCAAAGTTCTCTATAGGTAATTCATGATGAATCGCCTGAAGGGTCACTGTTCCTTTTACTGAGGACTGCGGTAGTGAAGATTTGACTACTGTAGAGTAAGTCTTAGTTGGGACTTCAGTGGGACATTTGTGGGACTTTTGACTACAGTGTGAGACACTGCGGTCTGAGGACAGAGATGGAAAGTCTTTCGAGACTTCGGGGCCCTCAATGACAATTTCTTCATCAACCACGGATGAGGTTTGAGAATTTGGGTAAATGGTGCCACAGATAGGAATTTGATCACATGTGTGACCCGAAACCTCAGGCACAATTTCCTCAATGACACAATTATTGCTTAGACTATGTAGTCTACCGAAGCGAGTTTTGATGTCTTCGGGAAAAGTCTTGTCATTGACTGGGAAATGAAATTCTCGGTCTGGAGGGACATACAGTCTGTGTTTATTGAACCGGGGTGAGGAATCCATTGCGGTAGGATATCCATTCGACCAACCCCAATTGTATGTATTGTCCACGGTTCCATTGTTTACCAAATTTTCAATAGCTTCACTTTCATTAAATAATTTTTCAATTAAGAGATTTAAGCGTACAATTTCACTCTGAGCTAAATCTCTCTGGTTCAAAGCTATCTCTAATTGGGTTTCACTCAACATTCTTGCATCTTTTTCTAACTCTAGGTCCTTCTCTAACATAACCATTTTGAGTCTTTTGTTATCCAGTCGTCCTCTCACGTGGAACATCTCTTGGGACGCAATGTTTTTCTCATCTAAGGCTTTGTTATAGCCTGTAAGGACGGCATCACAAGTGTCATTAAGATCATCTATGTAGGGCTGACAGTCATGCATGCTATAGTTTAGAGTTTGGATCATAAGTTTTACCTGTTCGACGATGCTTAGAGTTCCATCCTTTGCCATGTAGCAATAGTTCTTTTCCAGCTCTTTAGACCCATCATCATCCGCAGTTGGCACCATGCAGATTTTCCCTTTTCCTTTGACACTGCTGATGGCTTCATCTTCGTCTCCGGATGACCAAACTTGATGGTCTCTTTTGACATGGGCTACGTATGCCCTTGCCTTTTCCTTATCTTCCAACTCTTGAGCCATTATAAGGTAGAATGCTCTGTCTTTTACTACATTGGCCTTACAATCTCTTGCAAAGTGATTCTATTTGTTGCATTTGTGACAAATTACAACATCAGTCTTGTCTTCTGAGGGAGTACCGGAGTCAGTGGTTTGAGGAGACTGCGGTACCTCCTTTGGTTGATTAATTTGAGATTGCGGTGGTGGATGAGAACTTTTGGAATATCGAGAATGGTTATTCTGGGAACCGAAGTTACGGTTGAATGGAGGTTTGTTGAACTGTTGATTCTTGCGGAAGGAAGGAGGTGGTAGACGGTTGAACTGTTGACTAACCAGAGCAATAGCCTTCTGAAATTCTTCTTCATCATCATACTCTGAGTCAGCTTCGTATGACTGCGGTGGAGTGTCATACGAGGGAGAGTAGAGTGACCGCGGTGGGGCTTGTGCTATGAGAGCAAGTGGTCCTCCGAAGTCAGCACAGTCTTTGAGTACGGTGGATTCTTGTGCTTGCAGCTCTCCATAGAGCTTGTAGAGTGACAAAGAGTGAATCTTTCTATCGCCCTGGACTATCATCTTAGCCGTAGTCCAATGTCTTCCTATACCATTAAGAAACTGAAGATTTGTTTCATGGTTACTGTGGATGGTGCCTGCATTGGATAACTTGGTGGCTATCAGGTTGAACCTTTTGAAGGAGTCTTCCAAACTTTCGCCAGTATGAGCTTTGAAGTTGTTGAACTCATTGAGTGTGGTAGTAAGTTTCTTGTCTTGTGCTTGTTCTGAGCCTTCGTACAAATTCTTGAGAACTTCCCAGATCTCTTTTGCTGATTTGCAATTTATGATAATATCGAAGTTGTCAGGAGCAACTCCACATGAGATTTCATAAAAAGCAACATCATCATTTTCCATTTTATCGAGATCATCCTTGGTGGGACGGTTCATGACTGGTTGACCTCCTCCTAGTCTGGTTGTAGCGCCGTCAGTCTAGACTGGTGTAAGGACTGGGACATGTGGTCCTTCTTCTACGGATCGCCAGACATCTCTACCAAGTCTCCTTAAGTATCTTTCCCTTCTTTGTGACCAGTGATGATATTCATTTGCTACCAGTATTGGGGCTCGGTTAGAACCACCAACACTGTTGGAAACATTCAGAGATAACGATTGTGCCATTTTTGAAGTTTTTTTTTAAGAAATGAGCTTCAGTGGTATAGAAGGCCCTTTGAAAATCAGAGTTCCGTTTTCAAAAAGCAACCACTATGGCTCTGATACCAATTGTTGAGAGAAAAACTTAGAGACACACTTGAACAAACGTTAGAACAAGTGTATTGCAGAATAGTTAATCTCGAAGGATCTAAAAGCTCAACAATAATATTAATAAGTTAGAATTAGATAGTTAGAGAGTTAGTTGCGGAAAGTAAAGAAATAGAAATGACAACAATTGTTATATCAAGTATACACATAAGTTGATTCATAACAAGGAATGCATTCAAACCGAGTTAATAAGGAAGATCAAACTTAGTGATTAAGTCACGAAAGACTTGCTCAGAAGAGAGGTTATAATCAGTTGTATTCTAGTAATATTTGAGAGTAAGAAGTGGTGCGTAGTAAGATAGAGAGATAGAAAGAATAACTTGAGAAGTGTATTCAGAATAGATAGATGCGTAAGTTATCCATCTTAGATACAAGAGAATGAGCTCTATTTATAGAGACTCAAGAAGTACACTAGATTACATCTCTAAGAGTAGCCATGCAAGGCATACTGGACAATAGAGAGTATCATAATAAAGACAAGTAAAGTAATCTAGTTAAGTGACTGCGGTAGGTAGACTCCGGATTCGGTTGCTGATGAAGGAGCTTGACTGCGGGTGCTGGATGGCTGCGGTAGCTGAAGAGGTTGCGGTAGCTGAAGTTCAAGAGGGCCACTTTTTATGATTCAACAACATTTAAAATCATTTAAAAGGTAATTTAAGGGGTATGAACTCACCTGCAGTGAGTGATGCGAATGTAAGATCGGTTTGTAGGATGCTAAGTGTCAAGTGAAGCCTTGAGCACAACGGATCCTAATAAGCATATAATGACACATATATGTATATAATTAGTGTTTATACAACTAATCATGCAAGGAAAACACCTTAGGACTTAGGAAACACTTGGAATGAAGTGTTACAATCACAAAGGATTGCATCTAAGGGGTTTACGGCCACACATGTCTGTTCACGGCCTTGGTGTTTACGGCCAAGGTGGATTACGGTCAGGTGTGTACGGCCATGGAGTTTACGGTCGTACACTCCTTGAAGAAGTTGTCAAAAAGTGTGGTCCAAGGCTCTATCTTGCATCCTCTAACTGTTCTTGATCTTGTGTAGGAGTATAACATGAGTTTGAGGCTAAAACATGCACCAAACAAGGGTTTACGGCCAAGGGAGATGCTCATGGCCGTAAACTCTTGAAGTTCATGCATTAGATGATGATTCAAGTCTAGGAATCAAGAGTTTAACAAGCCTAACTAGGAGATAGAAGATATACTCACGTTTTTGAAGCTTGGGAGGGGGTTCACGATCCAAGAACTAGTAGGTGTTCTTGGTGAAAATGCAGAACACTTGAAGATCTAACCAAAAGAAGAATTTCATGGATGAAATCATGAATCTTCACTAGATATAGAAGGATATCAACTTGAAAATGGAAATATTACTTACAAGATTGAAGATCAAGATGAAAGTTCTTGATGATACTTGAGAGAAAAGTCGAGTTCTTGAGGTGGAAGTGTGAGAAGTGAAGGAAAAGTGAAAGAATATCATACATAAGGGCATGAGTTTACGACCACCTTGAGTTTACGGCCGTACACTCATGTTTACGGCCGTACTCTCCTCTTGATGGAGTTTTTGGCCATTTTGAAAAAGTGGTGAACTTAGGGAACTCATTCCTAAACCCTAACTTTGAAGGTGCTAGGCTTAGAACACTCAAACTGACTCTAAACAATGCTAACAGATAGCAGAAATGACTCTGACTTTGATTGAATTGCACGGTTGTATAAGATAGAAATTTCGGGGTGTCACAGTTATATATTATGTATATGCATATAGATATAAAAGTTCTTTCATTTAGTTCAAATACCTTTGGGTAGCAAAGGTGTTCAAACATAATTAGTCATTCAAACAACATTGCTAGTAAACTATAATAGGTATAGTTTAGGAAGTCATTACTTACTATTTCTAGAACAATGAAACATACAAGAGTCAGTTCATACATAAGTCAGTTCAAACATGTTATAATGAGAAACATAGAGAACATACTATATACTAGAACAGAGAAAATATACTATACACTAGGACAGAGAGAACATACTACACTAATACAATAACAAAGATAACATTAATTTGAGCCACTACTTTATGGCGCGGCAATATACTGCTGTGTCACGTTTTGTAACCAGAATCACCTGGAGGGAGAGCGTGAGTTTGTGTATAGATATATATCGGATTGACCATCCTACACCTTGCTGCTAGCTACAGTGGGACCTGCAGGTCTACAGGTGACGAATGTCATACCATTTCGACGTCTCGAACGTCATGTTTTTACTAGTCAATCAAGTATGGTTATAATCTCATCACATTTTACTTTAATTAAACAAACAAGTGTAAGGTAGTTAGTACATCTGTAGTTACTTATATACAATACTACTGTACATCGTCATTTTCCCATGACATTTATATTGTGATCTTCTCACATAAACGGTAATGTAAACTATATTTTGGTAATGATAGTAATACTTGGGAAAAACACTCACTTTTACAAAAGAACAAACTTACAAAACAATCGAGTCTTGGTAGAAGACTACTTTAGTAGAAAATATTGGATTTTCTAGGAAGTATTCAAACATTTACAACAAACACTTACAAACTTTTTACGTCAAACATTTACAAACACTTTCATCAAACTTATACAAACAATGACATTAAAATACTTATGAACTCACCAGCTTTAATGCTGATCTACGCTTTCAAAATAACTTGTATTCTCAGGTCACCAGTAGACAGGTACCGATGACCAGGTTTTGAGAAGACGGAGCACGTTCAAGACTCGTCTTTTATTTTGATTCATATTTTGGTGTCTTATAAACTATACAGATTACACTTGTATTGAATTATATTATTAATGCAATGGATGATGTTGTTGCTTGTTTTACTATTATGCATTGTTATGATATTGAACATGACGTTCTCCGCCCCCGAACGTTTCCGCCATTCTGGTTTGGGGGTGTGACAAGACTTGTATGGGTGTGTGGAACGAATGAGGGATGAAAGACTTATATAGGGCTCAAAATCCAAAAGCGCACCGCGCCTAGATTTGGGGTGCACCGCAGCTTGTCTTCATCGACAATCCTCTTCTCTTAGTGTTGCACGTGGTGATTTTCTACTGGGGCGACGTGGCCTTTCTAGAAACATGCGCGCCGCGCCTCTTTTGTGTGAGGTGCACTCGTGAAACTTCAAAAAATCGTAACTTCTTCATACGAACTCCATTTTTTGACGCTCTTTATATCTACGTGTAGCTATCAACGAGATCTACAACTTTTATTTAGACTATGTCGGCTAATTTTCTATTTATTTTTTATTTATTATTTTGGAAGGCTGACACTGCTAATTTCCGTTTAGAATTCATATCTTTTTCATACGAAATCTGTTCTCGATTGTCTTTATATCACCGTACTCCTATTAATAAGATTTTCGACTCTCGTTTAGATTGTTTCGACAAAAAACCAACCGTTCTAAAATTCGATTTATGTGCTAACACAACTGCGTTGAAACATCGAAAAATCATAACTTCCTCCTACGAAGTTAGATTTGGACGTTCTTTATGCACGTTCTCGGTTTTACGATTACTACGACTTTCATTCGGGTTGCTTAGGCTAATAAGCAACCTATCGAAATTTCACTTTTTAAGACACACGTTGTTGTATTGGGTCGATCACGAAACTTCAACGAGTCACAACATCTTCGTTCTAAGCCCGATTTGAGCGTTCCTTATATCCCCATAATCCTCATCCCGACTACTTCGAATTTCATCAAGGTTATTCGACCTAATTATTATTCAATTTAAGACTTCTATTTTATTCCTATTTTATTATATTGTTTTGAACACGCATACTACATATAACTACACATAAAACACATAATAATCAAATAATTTTCTTTATTTATTTAATAGAAATGTTACAATTGTTGATCATTACAATTACATCATCTTATTAATTCCTAGCGAAAAAACGTGGGCATTACAATTCTCTCCACCATAGGATGATTCTGTCCCGGAATCATGCATCAGTAAACAGATGTGGATAATGACTTCCCATTTTGCTTTCTATCTCCCAGGTGAGGTTCGGCCTAGACGTGTGTTTCCATCACACAAGCACTAATTCCACCATCTTACGTTGTAACTTTTTCGTCTTACAGTCAACAATTGCTTCAGGTTCTTCAATCAACCTCTTGTTATCATCAATCATTATCTTTGAAAGTGGAATCACATCAGGAACTTCTCCCGCGAACTTCCTTAAATAACACACATGAAAGGTGTTATAAATACCTTCGAGTTCTTAATAAATTATCCTTAATTTTAATATAGTTAAATAATTGAAAATAACAATGAATCCTAAAAATGTAGATGCTCTTGTATTGTGATGATCTTATAAACTTAGAATATAGGCTTTTAGGAGGTGTCCTGTGACTTGATAAAAATGATACTAAGTGCATCTCCAACCCAACCCCATACTCCATTTCTTCCCCTATTCTCCTCCAACCCTATCCCATTTTGATCTCCATTTTTGGCGATATGAATACTATTCATATCTCCAAAAATGGAGTTGAAGTTTCGGTTGTCAATTTTAGTCCCTTTAACTTTTATTTTATACATTTTTAGTTTATTTTTATCTACTAAGTATAATTTAAATGTAATGTTTAATATTTGTAATATCATGTTATATACTAATTTATATTAATTAATCGTAAATCTAGAGTTTAATATTTATTTATCGAATCCATATAAAAAATTAAATATATATTAAAGACTTAAACATGATAATATAATTTATAAAATATAATAATCAAATATGCTTGCGACCTTGATATATTTATTATAAATATAATCTTATTTATTTAATAATTATTTATAATAAAGTAATGATTAATTTAGATTTATTATAGACAAACATTTTATTTTTTATAATATAATTTGTAATACTTTTGTAATGAAAAAAATATAATATATATTTGTTAAAATATAATTAGTAGAGGGTGCATTTGATAATATATATATATATATATATATATATATATATATATATATATATATATTGGGGTAAAAAATAGAAAAGAAAATAATGTAGGATTGGAGATGAAACACTATTTATCCTATATTTTTCATTTATGAGGAAAAAATGAATATATGATGTAGGATTGGAGATGAAACACTATTTATCCTATATTTTTCATTTATGAGGAAAAAATGAATATGTGTTGGAGATTCACACATGGTCTAACAATAACAAGGTCTTTACATTTGTTTTGATTTAAATGATATTAACATGGTCTTTACATGTTTTTATTTTATGTATCAATATAAATGCAGAATCTCTATATTTATTCTTACATATATATTACTTTATGTTATTCGTGCGTTAAATTTGGATTATTAAATTGTGATGGTTTCTTAGCATGTTCACTTGGCACCCATCATTTAAAAGATCCAAAAGGGCATAATATGATATGATTATTGCATGACATGTTCCTTTTGTAACGTCGTTATCATCTATATATCGACATGTATATTTTATAACATCATGGATATTTGATCTTACACGTATATTTCAAATTATTCTGGATATATTATTGAACAAGCATTTTTTTTTTGGAGGGATTAATCGGTCAACAAAAGTCGAAAAAAGTCAAATAATTTTTTTTTAAAAAAATTCAAAAAACCAATTTTTTTTTACTCCAAAATTATCAAATTTTCAAAATTTCAAATATTATACCAAAATGTTCATATTTTCGTATTTTCAAATTTCCAAATTACAATTTTTCTTATTTTCTAATTTTCTAATTTTGAAGTACTTGTTTTTCTTAAGATATATTAATATCTAATTAATTTTAATATTTTATTAATAATCTATGGTCCCCGATTAATCTTCGATTAATACCCGCCAATACCGATTAATCACTTAACACCAGTCAACCATCGATGTACCGTCAAACGATTTTTACATCCCTAAATTTATTTAATATCTAATGGGATTAAATCCCCTAAATTTATTTAATATCTATTGGGATTACTCATTTTCCAAAATGTTTTTATTTTATTTTATTTTATTTTGAACATGAATGTATTTGTGTTCTCGATACATTCGTTTTGACGTATTAAACGTATAAAATAGAAAATAAATGAATGGGAAATTAATCAACAAATTATGATCGTTGAATATGTATATTAGAGTTCAGTTTGTCTTTTGTAACCGACATATTAATGGCATTAAACTTAATTTTTTTTGTGTGTTTAGTTTTCAGACAATTACAGGTTGGTCATTTTGGGTTGGTTACGAGTTTTTTAAATAAATACAATAATATTGCACCCATTTTAGATCCCAAAAGAATATCGAATTCTTTGGTCTTTGAATAACAATTATAGTTGTCGAATCTTTGGAAACAAACGTCCGATGGAAGACAAACTTGTTTTAAGGACTACCTCGTTGGCCTTCAGTTTATCCGGACCGCTTTCAGTGCCTTCGGCCTAACTGGACTACCTCGTTGGCCTTCAGTCTATCCGGGCCGCCCTGGGTATCTTGGCCTTCAGCACCAGCTTGTCCGCCTTAACCAAACAAACCATAACCTGTCGACATATGCAATATCAATCAATAATCATCAAACACAGGTAGTTCTACAAATCTACTAGTGTAATCACATAATCAGTGAACACGTATCTCAACATAACTGTACACAACAAAATACGATATCTAATTCAATGGGTCGGCCTTGGTGCCTTCGATGCATAAGTACAGTTAGGAAGACTCACTTCTCAGTCTGAACAAATAGCTGAATAGGTCCCGGCTCTGAATATCAGCTCTACTCGTCACCTATTCATCAAATAATGACCAATCTCAAATACAACTTAAAACACACAAAGTACACTTAGTTCAAACTTGGTCAACTCTTGGTCAAACTCAAAAATTCAAAAAGTCAACTCACCTTGAGAACGTATAGCGTCTAGAACGGACGTATAGCGTTCAGAACGCTTATTGTTCCAGGAGAACGCATAGCGTTCTTCATCTATTTTCTTTTTCTTCCATTAAGAGCTTAATTCTTAAGCTCTTTTGCTCAAATTTAAGATCTAGCCCTAAACTAACGTCTTTAGCCATAAAGTTTCCAAATTTTTGGTCTTGCATGTCCATTAAGAGCCCAAACACAGAAACCCTAACTACTTAACCCATTAAGACCTTGAAACTCATGCATGGAAGGAAGCGAACAATCAAGATCACATTTTTATGCTTCTAAATGCTCCAAATAGTCTAAAAAAATAGCTTATACAGACTAGATTAATCCATACTCATAATACCGAGCTTATGGTACCAAAAAAACACAATTCCATGGATAAACCAGATCTAATCAATGCTTCATCAAGTTTAGAGCTTTTTACCTTCAAACGGTGCCAAATGATATTGCTATTCTGGATCCAAAAAGTTCCACTCCTCCAAGATGATCTTCTCTTCTTCCTCTGTCCTTCAAGGTTACCCAAACACTCACAAAATGCTCAAGGATGCTATAAAATGGATTAGGGTTTGCTTGGGGATGAAATAAGGCTACAGGCTGATGAAAGGAAGAAGACTTGGGACTTAAGGATGCTTAAATAGGGTACAAAACCCTAAAAATTAGGATTCTAGTCTGAACCGAGAATGCATAGCATTCAGGATAGACGCAATGCGTTCAGAACGCCATGCGTTCATAATGGATGCATAACGTCCTTCCAGAACATGCATTTTCCTCAAATGCTATAAGGGACCCATTTTGCCAACATTTCTCATATCAAGGGTATAAATGGAATACTTGGAAATCATGATGTTACAATTCTCACCCACTTGAACTAGACTTCGTCTTCGAAGTCCGTTGGTGTGAATAACTCATGGTAATGCTGTTGGATTAGGTGTCTAAGCCTATAACTATTTTTGGTATGTACTTGATTTGATTATGAGCATCGTCATTTTGGGTTGCCTTCACTCATGCAACTTGATAGAAAGACAAGTGGAGAGAAAGAGCAGGATTTATTATATGAATAATAAATTGGTACTCAAAATGGTTTTATTAATATATTACAAGATTAATATATTATTTGGAAATCATATTATTAACTAGTAATTAATCTAGTATTAATTATGGGATTAAAGAAATTGATTAATAATTGAGGGACTATTGTGCAAATCATTGATAGTTTCATAACTGGGCTGATGGACTCCATAGAGTGGAGTTGACGAAATTTATGGGTAAGCCCATAAGATTTCGTCCAAGGGCTCTAAGGAAGGAGTCCATGGGCTGCTTGTTTCCTAAGTAAGGTATTAGGGTTTCCACCTGAAAACCCTAGCAGCCACAACTATTTAAAGACCCCTCTACATGTGATTTTCGGCACTACGCCTAAGAAGAATCCGTACCGATTTCACCTCTCTCCAAGTCATCTTGTTGCATTGGGTGTTTGTGACTCCATTAGAGGTGTAACACTTCGGGCACTAGGCTTTCAGAAGTCAAGGATTATACTTGTTATTGCTAAATAACAAGAGAGATAATGTTCTAACCCTAATCATATGTGATTTCTCGAAAATAGTATGCTAGAATTAGGGTTTATGCTTTGGATGATTATTTGCATGTATAACTTGAGAAAAACCTAGATCCAAAGCATTAGGGTCGCATGTACACCATATGAATGTTGTAGTGCTCAAAACCCATTAGTGGTATTAGAGCCTAGGTCGTTTTTCTGTTGTATATGATGCCTTGGTTAATTGTTCAAAGCTGAAAGAAGTCGAAATCTGGACTCTGCCAGATGAACTCGACGAGTCCATAGCAGGACTCGACGAGTCCATTCACTGACTCGACGAGTCCATTCACTGACTCGACGAGTTTGCTCATCTGTTGGCCGGATTTTCGGGATTTTGACCATAATTAGATTTATATAATTACCATAAACTATTTTGACTGATAAAATTCGAATTTTATATTATGATAATGATTATCTTCATCCAATTAAAAGATAATTGTCAATTTTTAAGATAATTACTAGATTATATGATAAATTAATTATTTGTAGAATTTGATTTGAATTATCTTACCATAAATAATGGATTAGGTCAAATTATGTGATAAAGATAAATTATATGATTAATTTAATTGGTTTTCAAATTTGATCTAAATGTTTTGAAAAGTTTCAAAATTTGCCCTTAAGGTTTGGAATTTAAAATTTGATTAAAAGTTTTAATTTTGAAATATTTAAATTCTAAACCCTAGTATTTTAATAGTTTAAAATATACTCTCATGGATTGTATTAATTAATTAATTAAGTGTTTTAATTAAAGGACACTTAATAAGTCCATAGATAGGTTTAAGTTTAATTAAATTAAAAGTCTAGTTTATTAAAAGATTAAACCTTAGTATTTTAAATGTATAAAATACACCCTTATACTATATAAGATTAAAAGTTTAATATATTATATATGTATAAGTAAACAGTCAGTCTTACCGTTAGTAGGCCTCATTCACGAAGCTGGTCTATAAGGGGTGTTTAAGGAAGCGACATGTAAAATGGTCGCCATTGGGTATCTACTCTTACCCACCGTACTCTTGACTAGTGGAGGGTCATTAGCCGAATGGGTAGGATAGGCCACAAACTTTCATTAAAAGTATAATGAATATATAAAGTAACTAAATATTTTATAAATTCCCAATCTTAGTTACTTTAGGAAAAATGTGAATTTGATGCTAACCCATGAAATTGCACATTGCACCTTATTGGTCGTTAGTGGAGCGTGTGTGGTTAACCGGCACACTAATATGGGACTAATGAAGGATGGAAATGGGTAGCTCGTAGATTATCATAGATCAATGGAGCGTGTGTGGTTAACCGGCACATTGATTAGCTGATGGATGTCTTTGAGAGTACCAAGTTAATTTGCATGGTTATTCACACCTTGTTTGTGATCCTCGGTATCCCAGTCACAAACTTGAAGGGTATAATCGAGATTAACATGCCATTGAAAAGTTCAACGAATCTCAAAAGATCTAGGAGTTTCATCCAAAACTTAATTAGCTTAAATTTTGTTTTCGTGGTGGAATTGGTAAATCGTCATTTACCTACCTTCAAATAATTTGCAATTAGATTACGGCATCCCTCTTTTGAATTGTGAATTATTGTGTAGGGTCCTAGCCTTAATATTTCATGTGGGTGTTGTATTAAGGATTAAATAAACTAACTTGAAATTATCCCCTTGTATATGTCTAGTTCTGACAACTATGGTCTTCCTTATCCTTTTGTAAAAAGCTTTCCTCATGAAGATGATATTCCACATGGCGATCGAGGTGAAAGATCAATCCCTTTGTCGTGTATTGGTGGAATTGGAAATCATACTTCACTTCCTCTACCTCCTCCAGTGATTCTCCCTGACCCACGTTTTCGTCGACTTGAAAAGTTCAAGGTTTCTCAAGACCTATTGGCATGTAAGGACAAAGATGGAAATTATTTTTCTGCACACGTCTTGGAGATGAAGCTGCACATTGACAGACTGGGAATGTTGGGTGTCGTCTTCCCAAGGAAGTTGGTTGTTGACTTGGTTCTTTAATCACTTCCTAAGTCATATAGTGAGTTCGTAAAAGATTACTATATGACAGACCATGTCGTGGCCCTCATTGATCTGACCTATTTGCTAATTGCTGCTGAATCAACAATGATTTGGCGCACTGGTAAAGAAAAGTTGATTGGTAGATCTGCTTCCAAAACTTCCATGGACATAGGAAATGACAATGATAGTCTAGAAATGATTTCTTCTCCTAAGGGAAAGAAATTGGCCATAGTCAAAAGTTTGATCATAAGAGAAAGGCAAATTCTGAGATAGGTCCATGCGTCATTCCCAAAGAGTCCATATGTTTTTATTGCCAAGAAAAGGGGCATTGGATGCGAAGCTGCCATGACTCCCTGAGAAATCTAAGAGATGGTAAAATCAAATTGTATGGTTCTACTTTAGGTAAGTCCACTATCTAACTCTATTAAGTTCCTATTTATAGATTCTTAATACATTATGTGATAAGATTGAATTTTGATGTTTTGTAGGGTCGAAGAAAAGAAAGGAAGCTTAAAGGAAGAGTAAGCTGAGTCTTATCGCGAAGAGATGGATTTCGATCGCATGGTTCGATGATCAGATTTTTGAGTTGCTGCTTAGGAGTTATGATAGATTGCTTAGGAATAGTTAGTAACATAGTTTGCATTTGTATTTGCATTGTAAGGACAAGTTTTTTCCGCATTTTTTATGAATAAAGAAAATTTTGATTTTATCTTATTTTATGTTTCCTTGCAATGGCATTTGTGAAAATTATTGTTTGTATAGTTCTATTAATAGCAACGTTGAAAATGTTTGATTCTTAGTTTTATCGATTGTGGTAGTGTCATAATTTTCTAAGTAAGGAAAGACTCTCATCACCCAAGTTTCAATTGGACAGAAACTTGGAATCATATGATTTGAATTATGTGATGTATGAGAATTTTAGTACTTGGGAAATTGGGACTAAGTCCTTGTTTACATATGTAAGTCAAGTGAAAGACCAAGGGATCTAGTACACATTGATGTGCACTGGTCAGATCCACCACAAAGGACGATAAAGTCTATTCATCACAATTTACTGAAAGTTTAGTAAATATGATTATACTTACAAGATTAAGTATAATTCTGATGTATTGAAAAGTTTCAATATATAGCAGAACGGATAAGAAGAATCAAATTGGGCAGAAAGATAAAGGTTTTTCTAATCTGAAAGGAGAAGAGAATACTTTAGTATCGTGTTTTATGATTATCATATTGATTATGGAACCATGTCACAATTGATCCTCTAAGGACACCTTAGTGCACTTGCATGGCTAAGAAAAGGAATTATAAATTGTTGAAATGGTTGAATCAAGAAGATGAATCATACTTCGTTCCAAAATCAAGATTATAAGTCATAATCTAGTTGGATCAAGTTGTGCTTTGAGTAACATGTTATAAGTAGGTTTATAACACATCATGACATGTGGAGTAGAAATGTTTTCTTATAGTTGCACATTTGAAATTGGTAGTTGTGTGTTTTGGATAAAACAAAGATCGACTAAGACCAATTACATGAAGTGTTGTCTTGATAAGATCTCACACTAACTCTTGAGTATATGGTTGTTAAGGAATGTTCCTTGACAGAGAATCTTATATATCAAGAGGTTAGTGGGAGTCTTAATGGTCTCGAAAAGTTTCAAGAACTAATCAAGAATAAACCTTTTAGTTATCACTAGCACACGGCCTGAGGTTGATAACCTATCATGATTGACATATTCTTGTATTTTGTGCCTATTCCAGTTAAGTTTGACTGTGCATGTGAGTTCTATGAGTTCTCATCTGAATGCATAAGGCAAAGCACCTTGATCAATGGAAAGTACATTGATATGTAGGAATGAGCTGCTCAATAACTTGGAAGCAATGGTAGGGCCATTGTGCTACCAGATGGCAAGAAATTAAGATTAAGCAAGTTCAGTCCATATGAGATTGAATTTGTCATAAACCTTGTCTTATGATAGTGGTTGGAAATGACAGATTTATATGGAGAGGAACACATACACCATAAAATCTAAGTGGAAAAAGGTTTCTCTCCACTTCATGAAAATGATTGTGAGGAAACGCTTTCACTAAGTAGATTTTAGAGGATCAGAGTTAGCAGTTGTGATAATTGTGTTCTCGAATTCGAATATGATTAAGGAATCCCTTTTCATAGTTCGAATTGTGAGAAATTGGCAAATAGTTTAAACATTTGGAACTTATTACTGTAAGTTTCTGAAAGGTTTAAACACACACTTGTGCTATTTAATCTAAAAGGTGTATGAGCTTGAGAAGTCTAGGCAAGGACTTATCAAAGCACCATGTATCAGAAATCTAAACTTTGGTAAGAAAGTTAATAAGTATTGATTTCTAGAAGTCTAGCTGATTTCTGGGTACATGTTAAAGCTAGTGGGAGCGTAATTGTTATGCTAGCAAGAATATAATTGTTATGCAAGTGGGAGCACAAATATTATATTGAGCATTGCAAGGTTGTAATTCTATTTATAGGAAACAAAAGTTACAAATTTGCAAAGTTGCAAGTTTGGATATTGTTTCGCTATAGAAAGTTCTAGGGAGAAGATACTCATACTTAATTTAGAATCTAAAAGCTTAGATTGAAATTTTAACTTAGTCATGGATGTATATGAATGTTATGTTGAAATGATTCAACATAAGGAAATTATATATATATGGAAATATTATAGCAATAGACTAATAAAATATCATATCTTTATGTGAGACGTTATGTGTTAAATCCCATATTCTTGAAATATAGGATTGATCACACATGCTATAATATTCAATCGTTCTAATTTTCCAAATTCCTAGGGTATTAGGAGGGAAAAAGGACTAGAACGAGATATGACTAAAGTAGTTAAACAATTGTCAAGGACAATCTGAGGTTCGCTGAGGATTGGTCGCTTGTGGACAGTTGGAAGTATAGTATAATTTTGGAAGGACCATATTGACATGTTATGAGAAGAGGTAACTCTTGTTCAGAATTGATATTCATATGGAAATATGGAAATGCTTTCATAAGTGGAAGTTAATCATAAAATCCGTTTAAGATTAGAAACCTTAATGCAAGAAGGAAGTTCAAAGGAATGTACTTTGAATGTGAGACTTCACTTCCATGGAATTGGTTCTATAACCAATGTCCAAAGGAATACTTTGTAATATCATTGGCAAAGTCTTTGTGACTTTGGTGCCTTAAAATTACGAAAGGATCATTGCATTTAAGTTTATAATCTAACAAATT
Organism: Lactuca virosa; assembly: GCF_052849685.1. Lineage (NCBI taxonomy): Eukaryota > Viridiplantae > Streptophyta > Magnoliopsida > Asterales > Asteraceae > Lactuca > Lactuca virosa. The sequence goes on along the minus strand of NC_136433.1, from coordinate 360,766,027 downwards.
ACAGTAAATGACTACAATTTGGTATTCTTACACTTACGAAAAGGATTTGGAATTGTGAACTGAGCATCATTGGAAATGTGTTCAATTGATCTATTTCACAAAGAAAGGACCATAGATAAACATTGTATGCATGCTTGAAGCATGGGATGACTATTGTTTTAATTCAAGTATTGAGTTGATTAGTCGAGACAGTATACAATGAATAAGTCAAATTAATATGGTGATTAAATAATAAGTGTTTTATTTATATTCAAAAGCTTTGAGACTATAGTTAATTAGTTTATTCTTGTGTTTCACTTTGGATGTTTTACTTCCCGAATAACTAGGTTATTCAAACATCCACAATCAATCATACTTTGGAAGTAAGTAAGGAGGTAAGGTTGTCATGAATACGACTGTAGATTGTCTAAGTATTTAGACATAGCACAAGTTTGTTGCAGTGTTCATGAGTACTCCTGAAATAGGATTTGAGTATTGCATTAAACCCACGCTCATCTGAATCACTTCATGGATTCTATCACTAGTGATTATGAGACGATAATATCATATATTCTTGAAACCAAGACATATGAGTTGTATGTGACATCCCCTAATTTCTCGGCCAGAAAAGACCGATTTAATTTATTCTTTTTAAAATAAAATCAGAGAAATCTTTTCAAAAGATATTGCGGAATAGGTCCCTAATATAAAACATGATAAAGTTTATCAAAACCCTTCTTTAAGAAGGTATATATTTTCCATATATATATCAAAATCTCGGGATGTCATGTTCCGATACAGATCAAAAGCATAAACAAAACATTATAAGCCTTTCAACATTTATTTACAACTACTGTCCTATAATCCAAAAATCTCTTATCATCCTCCGACTATGCTCGGGGTCCACTACCTGTAATCATAAAAAGCTGAGTGGGTCAGGCTTGGGAGCCTGGTGAGCATATAGGGTTTTCAACCCACAATAATAATAACTGATGAAGTTCACCACTCAACAATAACCCTGATTACCCATTCCCGTTGTCCTCACTTTACGTCCCTAAACACCTAACACAAGGGACTTAGCCTAAGGAATATCATCGGGTTGGACACTACTGCTAAGGGGACTCCTCAGCCATACATGTCCTTAAGGCAACCATGAGGGGGATTGGACTACACCAATGAACATTTAGTTCATCAACACCTACAACTTGCGAACCTGCTAGTGTGCCACTGGACTGTCTAGAAAGGTCCGTGGTCGTCATCTATACTCCATTAGACGACTTCATCGATAACAACAACAACAACACCGACACCGACACCGAGGCCTCTCACCATTTTAACCCACACCGACTATTTTGTCTACCCATGTTCTACCCAACATATTTGTAGATAAAATACATATACAGTTTAAAACTTGTATAAAACATCTATTCAACAGTCACCACAAATAAACAATTAACATATTTACACATAGCACATATTTTAAGCTAAATACTTCATATCTATGTGTAAAGTGAAAGTAACTACACACTCACTTGTTTTCATGAAAATCGGGCAACAATTTGTTTCCTAAAACGATCGTTTCTAATAAAACCGAGAGTTTTATTGGGAAACCGGGCTCTACAAAAGTCGGGCTTCGAAACCGAAAAGATAAATTTTCTGGGCTTCTCGGGCACTTCGTGGCGTATTCCGGGGCTTATAATCGATACCGGGGCTTTGAGGGAAGTTAGAATGAAAGAAATATGGGTTTAGGGGCTAAAATTGACACTTTTCCAAAATATACCCGGGAGGTCTCGCACCCTCCTATTTATAGGGGCGAGCCTCCTGATCAAACGGCTGAGAAGCCTCCTGGTGGCGAAGATCCGAGGTTCGCAGGGGAGGGCTCGCACATGGCTCGCACATGGCTGCGCATGCGAAGGGGTTGCTGGCCTCTTGTGATTGTACCGACGTCTAGGTCCGAAGTAGGGGCATCCGTGGCTTATTGCGAGGGTTCGATCACGAGGAAAAGGGCACGCGTCGCACTTCTACTGGACCGCTTCGAATCAGCTCACGAGATCGGATGACTCAGCAGCTCGGACACGTGGCTCGCATGACTCACCAATTTCGGACACGTGGCACGTTCTAAGCGAAGGTGACGTGGCCGAAGCCACCTATGCGAATTTTCTCGGTTTTTGTGCAAAAACTTCTAAAATCCATAACATTCGCATACGAGCTCCATTTTTGACGTTCTTTATATGCACGCGTAGGTAAAATTATGCCCTACAACTTTCGTTTAGACTTCGTCGGCTAATTTTGACATTAATTTTTATATTATTATTTTTAACAGACCGGGACAGGAAATCCGTTAAAAATTCATAACATCTTCATCCGACGTCCGTTTTCGTCTGTCTTTTTACCGTTGTGCTACTAATGACGAGACCTTCGATTCTTCTTTAGTTCGTGTTGGCTAAAAATCACTCGATCTAAAATTCGAGTTTTTAGCTGTCTACTGCTAAGCTGAAACTTCGAAAAATCATAACTTCCTCATACGAAGTCAGATTTGGTCGTTCTTTTTATACCTACTCTCGGTTTAACGAATACTACAAGTTTCGTTTAGATCACTAAGGCTAAAAAGTAGTTTATCAAAAACTCACTTTTTACGACATTCAGCACCGTGTCGGTTTTGTCGTGAAACTTCGACAGGTCATAACTTCTTCGTTACAACTCGGATTTTAGCATTCTTTATATATCCGTAATCCTTGTCACGACCACTACAACTTTCTTAATAGATATCGGCTTTATCTAATATTTATTTTTGACGCTCATTTTTATTCTTAATTAATTAACTCCTAGTAATTAAGCATAAAATACATAAAACACATAGAATTCACATAATTCCTTTTTCATTTCTTCAAAATGAGTTACAAAGGTTAACCTAGACTATCACCTTAATATTAATGCCTAGGCTAGAAACACGAGTGTTACAATTCTCTCCCCCTTAGGATGATTCCGTCCCCGGAATCACACATCACCAAACAACTGCGGGTAGCGACTCATCATGTCACTCTCCGTTTCCCAGGTGAGAATTTGTCCATTCGTCTGTTTCCAGTGCACAAGCACTAAATCAACCATCTTGCACCGCAACTTCATTGTCTTACGGTCAACGATTGCCTCAGGTTCTTCGATCAACCTCTTGTTTTCATCCAACCTTAATTCAGAAATGGGAATTATGTCGGGCACATCTCCCGTGAACTTTCTCAAATAACACACATGAAAGGTGTTTTGAATACCCTCCAGTTCTTCCGGCAATTCTAGCTTGTAAGCTTAATTCCCGATCCTCTGAAGAACTTTAAATGGTCCAATAAACCTTGGACTCAACTTTCCCCTTTTACCAAATCTTATAAGTCCCTTCCACGACGAGACTTTAAGTAAAACCGAATCTCCAACTTCGAAGGATATCAGTTGTCTTTTCTTGTCAGCATAGCTCTTTTGACGATCTTGAGCAGCTAACATCCTCTCCCTAATTACTTTCAACTTTTCAGCAGTTTGATGGACTATTTCAGGTCCCATAAACTGCTTTTCCCCAGCTTCCAACCAACATGATGGCGTTCGACACTTTTCCCCATACAAAGCATGATAAGGTGCCATCTTGATGCTTGAGTGGAAACTATTATTATAGGAAAATTCTACTAGAGGTAAGTGTTCATCCCAGTTACCTTGGAATTCTAGGGTACATGCTCTCAGCATATCCTCCAATGTTTGAATCGTTTGTTCGCTTTGACCATCGGTTTGCGGATGGTAAGCTTTACTCAAACACAACTTGGTACCCAATTCCTCTTGTAGACTCCTCGAAAACCTTGAGGTAAAACGGCTGTCACGATCGGATACAATCGTTAACGGAACACCGTGAAGCCTCACAATTTCCTTCACGTAAGAATTCGCAAGTTTATCTATAGACCATTTCTCTTTGGCTGCTATGAAATGCGCACTCTTAGTGAAGCGATCAACGACCACCCAAATCATGTCGTGCCCGTTCCTTGTTCTGGGCAGTTTAGTCACAAAATCCATGGTAATGTCCTCCCATTTACCCATGGGTACAGGTAAAGGTTCTAAACTCCCATACGGTTTCTGATGTTGTGCCTTAACCCTAGCACAAGTTACACACTCAGCCACATACTTAGCAACATCGAGCTTCATCGTCGGCCACTAGTAATAGGATTTTAGATCCCTATACATTTTCGTACTGCCGGGATGAATCGAGTACATGGTCTTGTGAGCTTCTTCCATTAGAAGATCTCTTACTCCTCCCGTTCTAGGTACCCAAATCCTATCCTTGAATACCTTCAATCCTTGACCGTTTGTATCAAACACCAACGTTTTGCCCAAACGTTCCTCGTTCCGGTCAATTTTCTCTAAAGCTTCCTCTTGAGCTTTCTTTATACTTTCCACAATTGTAGAGACAACTTCAATTCTCAACGCTCTTGGCCTTTTCTTTTCAAGATTTACCTTCCGACTGAGAGCATCAGCAACAACATTTGCTTTACCAGGGTGGTAAAGTATCTCACAGTCGTAGTCCTTGAGTAACTCTAGCCAGCGCCGTTGCCTCATGTTCAATTCTTTCTGATTAAAGAGATATTGGAGACTCTTATGATCAGTGAAAAGTTTACACTTAGTACCGTAAAGATAGTGCCTCCATATCTTTAAGGCGAATACTACCGCTGCCAAGTCCAGATCATGAGTGGGGTAGTTCTTTTCATGCTCTTTCAACTGCCTCGATGCATACGCTATCACTTTATCCCTTTGAGTCAGAACACATCCTAACCCAATTCCAGAGGCATCACTATAGACTGCGAAGTCATCAACTCCTTCAGGTAACGAAAGAATCGGTGCTTCATACAATCTCTTCTTTAACTTCTCAAAGGCTTCCTTATGCTTCTCATTCCAAACATAAGTAGCTCCTTTGTGGGTCAAAGTTGTTAATGGAGTAGCGATCGAAGAAAAGCCTTGGATAAATCGGCGATAATATCCGGCTAATCCTAAAAAGCTTCGAATCTCCATAGGACTTTTTGGTTGTTCCCACTTCATCACAGCTTCAATCTTTGCTGGGTCATCCATTATCCCTTCTTGGTTAACCACATGACCCAAAAATTGGACTTCTTGAATCCAAAATTTACATTTGGGGAACTTTGCATACAACTTCTCCTTTTTCAGAACTTCTAGCACTTCACGCAGATGCTTTTCATGCTCCTGCTTGCTTTTCGAATAGATCAAGATATCGTCTATAAATACTATCACGAATTTATCAAGGTATGGCTTACAAACCCTGTTCATCAAATCCATGAAAGCTGCTGGGGCATTGGTTAATCTGAACGTCATAACCAAAAATTCATAGTGTCCATATCTTGTTCTGAACGCAGTCTTTTCGATATCCTGCTCCCTCACCTTTAGTTGATGGTATCCTGACCTAAGATCGATCTTTGAGAAATAACTCGAACCTTGCAACTGATCGAACAGGTCATCGATCCTCGGCAACGGATACTTGTTCTTTATGGTCGTTTTATTCAGCTCTCTGTAATCAATGCACATTCTCATGCTCCCGTCTTTCTTCTTTACAAATAACACAAGGGATCCCCAGGGTGATGAACTAGGTCGAATGAAACCTTTGTCCAATAACTCCGGAAGTTGTGTCATAAGTTCTTTCATCTCAGTTGGTGCTAATCGATATGGTGCTTTTGCTATCGGCGTCGTTCCTGGTAACAAGTCGATACGGAACTCCACTTGTCGATCAGGGGGCAATCCGGGAAGATCTTCGGGAAAGACTTCTGGATAATCACACACCACCGGAATATTCTGCACCTCCTTCTTCTCCTTGTTAGCATCGATCACGAACACTAGATATGATGTACATCCCTTGGCCAAACACTTTCTGGCTTTCATTACGGAAATGATTGCAGAGTTTACTCTGCGTTTGTCTCCATACACCATAAACGACTCTTTCCCTGGCGGGTTTACTTTTACTATCTTCTTCCTACACAGTATTTCGGCATCATTGGCGCTAAGCCAATCCATTCCTAAAACTATGTCGAATCCATTTAACTCGATAAGCAATAATTCCTCGTGGAACTTATTCCCATCCAAGTCAATGACGATGTTTTTCATACGATGGCTAACAGGTACAAACTTGCCACTAGCAATTTTGACTAATAAAGCATTAACTAGTCTATCAACAGGAAAAACTAGTTTTCTACCAAATTCATGCGATATAAAGGAGTAATTGGCTCCAGAATCAAACAAAATTTGGGCAGGCAATTCGTTTACGAGAAAGGTACCTGAAGCGACATCGGCTTCTTCTTTCGCAGCTTCGAGTGTCATCTGAAAGGCTCTCGCCTTCGGCTTTGGTGGGAGATTGGGTTTCGCTGCGTCCTTCTTCTTCGGGCAATCCCTCAAAATATGCCCTTCTTCATGGCACCTATGACAGACGCTATTAGTGAAGGTGAAATTGTTGGCATAATGCCCTGGCTTTCCACACTTGTAACAAGTGAGTTCCACGCTGCACTTCCCAGCATGTTTCTTCTTGCACCTGTCATACCACTTGGCTTCGGCTTCACCTCCAAATTTTCTCGAACCAGTCTTCGAGAACTTGTTCTTCTTATTGGAACCTGAAGTTCCTTCAAACTTTCTCTTTTCGCCAACTTTAGCCTTGCTGGCGGCTCTCCCCTTTATCATATCTTCAACAGACTTGGCAGCCCAGATAGCTGCCTCCAAAGTAAGTGCCTGACGTACTGGCACCGCATACTCCCATGGAAGTCCCTTTGTGTACCTGTCAATTTTCGCCAGCTCGTCTGGGACAATACGCAAAGCAAACTCCATTTTGTCTGTGAAGTTATTCGTATATTCGTTAACGGTCATACTCTCCTTCTTCAACGTTAGAAATTGGTTTTCTAACTCGAGCACGTTTTGGGCCGAGCAGTACTTGCACTTGAAGTGCACCAAGAACTCTGCCCAAGTCATTTGCAGTGGCTCATTAGGGCTTAGGGTTTTCCCCAATGTGCTCCACCAATGAGCAGCACTACCCCTGAACTGACGTACTGCAAAGGTAGTTCGTAACTTGCCTTGGCAATCACAAGTCATGAAAGCCAACTCCATTTCCGAGATCCAGTCCATTACTCCGACAGGATCTTCTTTTCCAGTGAAGGTCGATGGATTGCAAGTCATAAAGTCCTTATACTTGCACCCATTTCTCTCCACTCCGTCCTCGTGGTTATTCCTCCCAACCACGAGCGGTTCACTATGACCAACCGATCTGCTGTTGTTCCCTTCTTCAGATCGATCGTCATTTAGTTCACGTCGTTCAACAGGAACTGGATATTCATCCCTGTTGTTCAGCAACATTTGCCTCAACTCCTCCCTTTGTTCAGCCATCATGGTCTGAATCACAGCTCGTACTCCAGCCATGGTGATGGGTTCGGGTGCAACTCCTACTATTGGCACCTGTTCCACCACTTGAGGTTGAGGTTGTTGGTTTCTGTTTGCATTTCCCGCTCCACTTCTAGTTTTTTCCATTACAATCTATATACCGAATAAGGCGAATTTAGGTCTTTATCCTTGTTAGATATTTTAATTCCCTTATCATTCCGAAACGTTTACATGTTAGTTCTAACTTCGTAATCATACGCGTAGAATCCTACACACATAAGGTTTCCAGATCCGGTCGGCAACAGACCATATATCCGAACAAATAATGGCATATATGGCAACATATAGCATTTAGCACATAAAGACATTTTAGGCACCTTTCCTAAAATAAACTAGTGCTCGTGTCTAAAATATGGTAGACACTCATCTCACAATCATAACTTAGCATTCTATGTTTAAGTCTAGAAATCCTACAATTTCTTAGTTCGCTTAAACTAATGCTCTGATACCAACTGTGACATCCCCTAATTTCTCGGCCAGAAGAGACCGATTTAATTTATGCTTTTTAAAATAAAATCAGAGAAATCTTTTCAAAAGATATTGCGGAATAGGTCCCCAATATAAAACATGATAAAGTTGATCAAAACCCTTCTTTAAGAAGGTATATATTTTCCATATATATATCAAAACCTCGGGATGTCATGTTCCGATACAGATCAAAAGCATAAACAAAACATTATAAGCCTTTCAACAGTTATTTACAACTACTGGCCTATAATCCAAAAATCTCTCATCATCCTCCGACTATGCTCGGGGTCCACTACCTGTAATCATAAAAAGCTGAGTGGGTCAGGCTTGGGAGCCTGGTGAGCATATAGGGTTTTTAACCCACAATAATAATAACTTATTAAGTTCACCAATCAAAAATAACCTTGATTACCCATTCCCGTTGTCCTCACTTTACGTCCCTAAACACCTAACACAAGGGACTTAGCCTAAGGAATATCATCGGGTTGGACACTACTGCTAAGGGGACTCCTCAGCCATACATGTCCTAAAGGCAACCATGAGGGGGATTGGAGTACACCAATGAACATTTAGTTCATCAACACCTACAAGTTGCGAACCTGCTAGTGTGCCACTGGACTGTCTAGAAAGGTCCGTGGTCGTCATCTATACTCCGTTAGAAGACTTCAACGATAACAACAACAACAACACCGACACCGACACCGAGGCCTCTCACCATTTAAACCCACACCGACTATTTTGTCTACCCATGTTCTACCCAACATATTTGTAGATAAAATATATATACAGTTTAAAACTTGTATAAAACATCTATTCAACAGTCACCTGAAATAAACAATTAACATATTTACACATAGCATGTATTTTAAGCTAAATACTTCATATCTATGTGTAAAGTGAAAGTAACTACACACTCACTTGTTTTGATGAAAATCGGGCAGCAATTCGTTTCCTAAAACGATCATTTCTAATAAAACCGAGAGTTTTATTGAGAAACCGGGCTCTGCAAAAGTCGGGCTTCGAAACCGAAAAGATAAATTTTACGGGCTTCTTGGGCACTTCGTGGCGTATAATCGATACCGGGGCTTTGAGGGAAGTTAGAATGAAAGAAATATGGGTTTAGGGGCTAAAATTGACACTTTTCCAAAATATACCTGGGAGGTCTCGCACCCTCCTATTTATAGGGGCGAGCCTCCTGATCCAACGGCTGAGAAGCCTCCAGGTGGCGAAGATCCGAGGTTCGCAGGGGAGGGCTCGCACATGGCTCATTGCGAGGGTGCGGTCACGAGGAAAAGGGCACGCATCGCACTTCTACTGGACCGCTTCGGATTAGCTCACGAGATCGGATGACTCAGCAGCTCGGACACGTGGCTCGCATGACTCACCAATTTCGGACACGTGGCACGTTCTAAGCGAAGGTGACGTGGCCGAAGCCACCTATGCGAATTTTCTCGGTTTTTGTGCAAAAACTTCTAAAATCCATAACTTTCGCATACGAGCTCCGTTTTTGACATTCTTTATATGCACGCGTAGGTAAAATTACGCTCTACAACTTTCGTTTGGACTTGGTCGGCTAATTTTACCTTTAAGTTTTATATTATTATTTTTAACAGACCGGGACAGGAAATCCGTTAAAAATTCATAAGTTCTTCATCCGACGTCCGTTTTCGTCTGTCTTTTTACCGTTGTGCTACTAATGACGCGACCTTCGATTCTCGTTTAGGTTGTGTCGGCTAAAAATCACGCGATCTAAAATTCGAGTTTTTAGCTGTCTACTGCTAAGCTGAAACTTCGAAAATCATAACTTGCTCATACGAAGTCAGATTTGGGCGTTCTTTTTATACCTACTCTCGGTTTAACGAACACTACAAGTTTCATTTAGATCACTAAGGCTAAAAAGTAGTTTATCAAAAACTCACTTTTTAAGACATTCAACATCGTGCCAGTTTTGTCGTGAAACTTCGACAGGTCATAACTTCTTCGTTACAACTCGGATTTCGGCATTCTTTATATATCCGTAATCCTTGTCACGACCACTACAACTTTATTAATAGATATCGACTTTATCTAATATTTATTTTTGACGCTCATTTTTATTCTTAATTAATTAACTCCTAGTAATTAAGCATAAAACACATAAAACACATAGAATTCACATAATTCCTTTTTCATTTCTTCAAAATGAGTTACAAAGGTTAACCTAGACTATCACCTTAATATTAATGCCTAGGCTAGAAACACGAGTGTTACATTGTAGTTTACAAGTCGGTTGCACATTGATGATACGTAAACGCACCAGTAACTTGGTGTTATAAAACCTATTGTTGTGTGTGATTTGATGAGTAAATTGAGCAAGCATATGAGTCGAAGTTTATCCGTTCCTTTTAACCTAGGAGGATAAAAGGGATATTTGTGGGCCCCTTGATGATTTACTGATGACAAACTAAGCGCTTGGCCAAGTGTGGACTAAGTTGATGTGTTCAATTGTAGTCTGTTGTCAGTCGTCATAAATCGGAAATCGGGAAACAATACATGGACAAAGAGAATGATTATAATCCATGTCTCAGTCCATGCGATATCTTTTAGAATGGAGGAATATATGATCCCTTATCTAAAGGACGCGTTACTGATAAGATCAGAGTTCGACAGTGACTTTTGAAAGCTACGATTGCTAATCAGACTTTGAAGTCGTACTTGCAATAATAGTTATTAGAATTATCCAAGTGGGATATTGTTGGATTAGGTGTCTAAGCCCATAACTATTTTTGGTATGTACTTGATTTGATTATCAGCAGGGTCCTTTTCGGTTGCCTTCACTCATGCAACATGATAAGATGACAAGTGGAGAGAAAGAGTAGGACTTATTATATGAATAATAAATTGGTACTCGAAATGGTTTTATTAATATATTACAAGATTAATATATTATTTGGAAATCATATTATTAACTAGTAATTAATCAGAAATTAATCTAGTCTTAATTTTGGGATTAAAGGAATTGATTATTAATTGAGGGACTGTTGTGCAAATCATTGATAGTTTCATAACTGTGCTGATCGACTCCATAGAGTGGAGTTGACGAAATTTATGGGTAAGCCCATAAGATTTCATCCAAGGGCTCTAAGGAAGGAGTCCATGGGCTGCTTGTTGCCTAAGTAAGGTATTAGGGTTTCCACCTGAAAACCCTAGCAGCCACAACTATTTAAAGACCCCTCTACATGAGATTTTCGGCACTATGCATTCTAAGAAGAACCCTGGCGGATTTCACCTCTCTCCAAGTCATCTTGTTGCATTGGGTGTTTGTGACTCCATTAGAGGTGCAACACTTTGGGCACTAGGCTTTCAGAAGTCAAGGATTATACTTGTTATTGCTACATAACAAGAGAGATAATGTTCTAACCCTAATCATATGTGATTTCTTGAAAATAGTATGCTAAAATTAGGGTTTATGCTTTGGATGATTATTTGCATGTATAACATGAGAAAAACCTAGATCCAAATCATTAGGGTCGCATGAACACCATTGGAATGTTGTAGTGCTCAAAACCCATTAAATGCTCCCATATCTCTGACTCGGGTTCTCACGTCCATTCGGAACCCTTCCGATGCTACCACTGAACTTTGACCAAAGAAACTGTTGGATTAGGTGTCTAAGCCCATAACTACAATTGGTATGTACTTGATTTGATAGTAGCATGGTCCTTTTGGGTTGCTTTCAGCATAGCAACTTGACAAGATGACTTTTGGAGAGAGAGGTAAATAAATGATTTATTAATGTATTTAATCATGTTATTTAATTAGTATTTAATCAGAAATTAATTTGGAATTAATTTTGGGATTAAAGGAACTGATTAAAGGAACATGCGCTGTTTTGCAAATCATTGATAGTTGTGAAATTGGGCTGATGGATTCCTTAATTAGGAGTGGATGAAAATCAATAGAAAAGCCCTATAGATTCCATACAAGGCCTATTGGTAAAGGGTCCATGGGCTGCTTAAGCCTTAAGCAGGAAATTAGGGTTTCCTCTAGAAACCCTAGCAGCCTTCAGCTATGTAAAGACCTCATTGGTTTATGAATTTCGGCCATATGCTTACCCAAGAAACCCTAGCCGAAATTTTGGTGCTATTCCCTCCTCTCTCCTCTCATCCTCTTGCTAGTGGTGTTTGTGAGCCATTAGAGGTGCAAATTTTGGGGCACTAAGCTTTCAAGAGTCAAGGATCTACAAATTAATCATCAGAACCCTTTTGATTCATAATTTTTGAAATTGTATGTGTAACTCCTGGTTCCTGGTATTTATTTAAAATCATAATTTCTTCATGTTTATAAGGAAACTCGACGAGTTGGAAGCCCCAGACTCGTCGAGTAGAAATGTTGAGGACCGCGGGTTTTGAGAAAACCTACTCGACGAGTTGAGAGGCCTCAACTCGACGAGTAGGCTGGCAGAAATGAAACCCTAATCTTGGGGGTTTGCACCCTATTCAAACACCTTAAGCTTTATGGCTTAGCCTTATTTCCAGCCTCCAAGTCCCTAACCCTAAATATCGAAACCCTAATTTCCTTTTGAGTGTGTGAGCCATTTTGAGAGTGTATATTTGTGTGTTGAGGCTCTTGGAAGAAGGAAAAGCTTGGTGCTATTTGGTGAAGCAAGTTGGAGCCTTCAAGATATCTATTCCTAGCATCATTCCCAACATATTTCTGGTACAAAGTTCTAACCTTGCTTAGTGTTTGATTAGATCTCCTTCTCGGTTAGTTTTAAGGCTTTTAGCCATGTTTTGGAGATTGGAAGGGTTGTAGGTTATCCCTAGAGCTATCATTCCAGATCCATGGTCCTCTTAGGTCCCTTTGGCATAAAGGTGCCAACTTTATGGCCATAGGGACTCCATGCACGCATTAAGATCATATTATGGCTTATTTTAACATTTGGGTCCCTTCCAAGCATAGTTGAGAGTAAAGTTGGAAACTTTACGTGTGTTTTCAGTCCTTGAAGTTCAGATATGTATTAAGGCACCTCATTTTGGTGAATAAGTGCTTATTGCTTGAGTCTTAACCCTTATGAGCTTAGGGTTTGGATTTTTACCCAATAAAATGGTTTATAATGGTAAAGTTGGAAACTTTACTCTTCTAGTCGATAATTTAGACCAGATCTGAGTGATGGGCCCCTTGGTTTTATGAACGGTGGCAAGTTGATGGATAACTCGACGAGTTGAGTCAACTCGGAGTGTTGACTTTTACTTTGACCTTGACCAAGGTATTGAGTATGGAATTGTATCTAAGAGGGTTATTCTGTTTAGGGTTTGAGTAGAGCTGGTCATGGAGCAGAGATGTTTCAACTATTCACACGACACTTGAGGTGAGTTTCCTCCTGGATTGAACGGGTCTAAGGCACCAATGCCGGCCCATGTAGCTTGTATGTTCTTGATTAGGAACTCGGAGTGTGGGCGGGGCCCTTATCTCATTACTACTTGAGTATAGTTATCGGTTGGATTGATAGATTGTTATACTTGTTGTCTTTATGATACTTGTATGTGCTTGATAGGAACGCGAGTGTGGGTGGGGCCCGTATCTCCCGATTAGTTGAGTGTGGGCGGGACCGATATCTCATAGAGTGTGGGAGGGGCCCGTATCTCTTAGTTGTTGAGTGTGGGCAGGGCCCGTATCTCATCGAGTGTGGGCGGGGCCCATTTTCAGAATGTGGGCGGGGCCCATATTACCTATTTTCATGATATGTGTGGTATGTGGTAGTTTGGGGAGACTCACTAAGCTTCGTGCTTACGGTTATCAGTTTTGGTTTCAGGTACTTTCAGTAGCAAAGGGAAGAGCTCGGGATGACTACGTAGCACACACCATGTTGTTTAGCCTGGGATGTTTACTCTGATGTACTTTTGATATGATACTCTGATTATGATATTTTGGAATACTTTGACTTATTTTGACAGGATGTTTGATAACAATGGTTTTATTTAATAATTAAAAATGAAATTTTTGGGTTCTGAATTTTGGACATTTCAAGTTGGTATCAGAGCCTTGGTTTGAGGGATTCGAGCACACTCTCGGGTGTAACTGAACTCAAACTGAGGACTTGGTATGAAAATTTTCAAAAGAAAATAATTTCTTTTATAAAAAGAATTTTAAAAAGAGAAAATGGTGTGGTGCATGCAATCATCTGAGCTCAAGTAAGTTCTCCCAAATTACCCTTACATGTTTATATTATGATATGAATTGTGAATATGTGAACTGCATGTTAGATTAGGGCTAAGGATCTAGGAAGGATTCCTTATATTCCTATTGTATGTGCTTATTGAAGTGCATGCTAGTACTGATTAGTCAGTGATATGATGGCCTGATTAGGATATGCTCGGTTTTGGTTACTTAATGCTCGAATACTGCTTGCTTTGTGCTTTTAGGAGTTCTAGTTATTTGCAACTAACTAGTGAAACGAATACGCTAAGTTAGATATTATGAGGACTAAATAATTTCAGAAGGTTAGCTTTAGCCCTATTGCACAGCTCTTGTCTGAGTCCAACCGTTGTAGGGAGAGACCTCTCATTCGAAGAATTATCTGGTCTAAGTAATATGTAATAGTATTTGTAAGCTAGTTAGGGAGAGGTGGCAGGGACTTCTTATGCAGCTGATGGCGGAGAATGGTTTGGTGATTTCCCTAGGGTAAGCCTAGGATGAGAGTAGCCCAGCGAGCAGTAGTGGTGAAAGGGACTTGGTGAAGTCAAGGCAATCCTTGAGGAAAGTACGGATAAATGTGGAAGGTAGTATGGGCCCGTACTACTGAAAGCAGAGGATTCGTACTCAAGTCAAGGAAGGTTGAGATAAAACCAGGGAACTTGTAGTGTGTGATCCCTCGAGTTATGATGTGTATTCTGATGATTGTTATGGTATATATATTTCAGTATGGTGACGCGAAGTGGTAGACCAGTTGGCAGTTCTGGTGCCGGTGAGTGATCAGGCTCGGGATTGAGAGCCGGGCAGCTCAATGATCAGATGAGGGAGTTCATTTCATCTGAGGTTACGTGCAGTATCCTTGACCAGACTCCTATGATCTTCGGTATGGTCAAGGAGGGCATTTTGGAGATACTTGATGAGAAGCTGGGTGCATTCCGCACTGAGATGGCGGCCATGATTGGGGCACGCATGTTGACATTCATGTTGGGTTTTATGTACTCTAACATCCCTATGGTGCACATACAACCCTAATGCTTTGAATCTAAGTTTTCTCTAATTATACATGCAACATTCATTTTCCAAAGCATGAAGCCTACACTAGCATGCAAGGTCATATTTGAATCATAAAAACTAGTTAGAAGATTACCTTGTGTAGTAGCTTGTAGAACTTGGCCTTAAAAGAGCTTAGCACCCCAAGTGTGATGCCTCAAATGGTTTACAAAACACCAAGAGCAATTGGATGAATATGAGAGAGGTGTAGGAGATTCAAAATTGGCTATACTCTTCTTCCAATACTAGTGTGTTCGATTTTAGGCTTTAGGGTATACATTTATAGTGTAGAATTCCAAGAGTCATATGTAACCCTAATTCTTACACTTAAGCTTATGATCCATCAATTTGATTTTGGACTAACACTTCATGGACTAACTCATAAGCTTAGCCCATCACAAACCAATCAAGGATCATTAGCCTAAACCATATGTATCACTGATTTACATAATCTGTCCTTGTTAATTTAATTAGTCTCTTTTTATCACTAAATTAATTCCAAAATAATTCTTGATCAATACTAAATAAATAATATGATTTCTCAATTAATATATTATTCTTATAATATATTAATAAATCACAACTAACCTCTTTCTCAAATATCCTTCCTATCAAATTGCTTTGATGAATGCAACCCAAAATGGACCGTGCTACTATCGGGTCAAGTACATACCAATTATAGTTATGGGCTTAGACACCTAATCCAACAGTCTCCCACTTGGATAAGTCTAATAACTATAACTGCCAATGTAAATTAAAATCCGATTAGCAATCGCAGCTCTTAAAAAGCCGTTGTCGAACTCTAACGCGTCCATTAGATAAGGGATCATATAATCCTCTGTTCCTCAAGATATCGTACGGACAAATACATAGAACATAGTCATACTTATTGTCCTGTAGTTTGTTTCCAGATTTCCCATTTGTTTGACATAAAACTTAATTGAACACATCAATTTAGTCCTGACCGGGCCCGACATATAAGTCAAAACAAAATCATCAAGGGGCCCAAGATATCGCTTTTAATCCTCTTAGGATAAAAGGAACAGATAAACTTCGACTTATGTGCTTGTACTAACTATTCGTTAAATCATACACAATAGCATGTTTTTTAACATCAAGTTACTGATGCAGTTTCACACTATCAATGTACAACCAACTCATAATCAACAACTCATATATCTTGGTTTGAATACTATACGATATTATCGTCTCACAATCACTCATGATAAATTCCATGGAGTGATTCATGTGAGTGTGGGTTTAGTCCAATACTCAAATCTTATTTCAAGAGCACTCATGAATGTTTGTAGAAAACTTTTTCTATGTATAACACCTTAGACAATCTTACGAAAACCCATTCATGACAGTCTACTTTCATAACCTACTTCCAAAGTATGATCGACTGTGGATAGTTTGAATAATCTTATTATTCTGGAAGTCAAAACATGCAAAATGAAACAATAGTAAACAATTGACACAAGATAGTAACTTTACTTATAAATAAAACTCCTTTTATTCAATCATCAAATGTCAATTACATTTTAGTTATTACAAGTTTCTAAATATTTATCTAATCACTAGAAACTAATATCGTCCTTCAGCCCGATACTCCTAGCGTGCTGCAAAGGCTTAACCCTACTTAGTCCCTTCATAATGGGATCTGTTGGGTTTTCCTCTTATGATACCCTCTTTACTATGAGGAGTCCTTCTATCCGATGTCTTATGAAGTGATATTTTTTGTTGATGTTCTTGGATTTTCCATGATCTCTTGGTTCTTTGGATAAGGCGACCGCACTCTCGCTATCACAGGAAATCTCCACAGGCTCCTTTAGAGCTGGTACAACTCCAAGGTCTCTGATGAAGTTCTTTAGCCATATCGCCTCCTTCGATGCTTCACTTGCTGCTATGTACTCTGATTCACACGTTGAATCAGCTACAGTCTCATGTTTAGAACTTTTCCATGTTATTGCTCCTCCATTTAGGGTAAATACCCAGACCGACTGAGAGCGAAAATTATCTCTGTTGGTCTGAAAGCTGGCATCACTATACCCTGTCATTCTCAAGTCATCACTCCCATCGAGTGTAAGGATCCAGTCCTTAGTCCTTCGTAGGTACTTAAGAATGTTCTTTACCGCAGTCCAATGAGCTTTACCAGGATTCCCTTGATATCTACTAACCATGCTCAAAGAAAAGGCTACGTCAGGGTGAGTACATGTCATAACATACATGATCGAGTCAACGGAGGAAGCATATGGTATTCGACTCATTTCTGCTATTTTGGCATCTGTACTCGGACTCTGAGTCTTACTCAGTTTGGTATTGCTCTAGATGGTCAATTCTCCTTTCTTGGAATCCTCCATGTTGAAACGTTTCAACACCTTGTCCAAGTAGATACTTTGACTAAGTCCTATTAGTCTTTTACTCCTATTTCTCAATATGATTATCCATAGAATGTAAGCAGCTTCCCCAAGGTCCTTCATAGAAAAACACTTCCCAAGCCAAGACTTAACCTCCTGCAAGGTTGGGATGTCATTTCCTATGAGCAGTATGTCATCCATATACAATACCAGAAAGCTAACTATACTCCCACTAGCTTTGACATATACACATGTCTCATCCTCGCTTCTCGAAAAACCAAACTCTTTCACTTTCTCATCGAAACAAAGATTCCATCTGCGAGATGCTTGCTTCAACCCATAAATGGATTTCTCAAGCTTAAACACTCTATTAGGGTATTTTGCATCTACAAAACGCTCTGGCTGATTCATGTAAACATCTTCAGCCAACTTCCCATTAAGGAAAGCGGTTTTGACATCCATTTGCCATATTTCATAATCATGAAATGCAGCTATGGCTAGCATAACCCTTATAGATTTAATCTTCGCTACTGGTGAGAAGGTCTCGTCATAGTCAACTCCAGGAGTTTGAGTAAAGACCTTCGCAACCAATCACGCATTATAAGTGTGTACTTTCCCATGCATGTCGGTCTTCTTCTTGAAGATCCATTTGCACCCGACCGTCTTACGACCTGGTACATTGTCAACCAAGTTCCAAACTTGATTGTCATGCATGGTCTTTATCTCGTTTTTCATTGCCTCTTTCCGTTTTGCAGACTCGGGGCCTGCCATGGCTTCCTTGTAGTTGTTAGGTTCATCCAAATTTACTAGTGTACTATCACTGATAAATGTATCACCTTCAGTAGTAATATGGAAACCATAAAACTCAGGTGCCTTTCTAACTCTACTGGAACGTCTCAGAGGTAAGGACTCGTAAACTGGTTCAACTGGAGTTTCCTCCTCCGGTTGAGCGCTAGTGTTGGAGGTTCCTTCATCCCTTAACTCTTGAAGCTCTTCAAGGTCAATTTGCCTCCCACTGTCCTCTTGGCATATGAGTTCTCTCTCGAGGAAAACCCCTATACTTGCCACGAAGACAACATTGTCACTCGGTATATAGAAGAGATATCCAAAGGATTTCTGTCGGTAGCCGATGAAAATACATCGCTCACTACGAGGTTCAAGCTTGTCGTGCGTCTCTCGTCTTACGAAAGCCTCACAACCCCAAACTTTGATATGTTCTAAGGAGGGAACCTTCCCTGTCCACATTTCGTGAGGTGTTTTGGTAACCTATTTAGTTGGGACTAGATTAAGGATATGGGCGGCAGTCTCTAAGGCATACCCCCAGAATGAGATAGGTAACGAAGCTCGACTCATCATGGAGCGAACCATGTCCAACGAGGTTCGATTGCATCTCTCAGCCACACCATTAAACTGTGGTGTTCTAGGTGGCGTCAATTGTGAAACAATTCCACATTCCTTAAGATAGTCGTGGAACTCGATACTAAGATACTTACTACCTCGATCGGATCACAACATCTTTATCTTCCTGCCCAATTGATTCTCCACTTCTTGCTTAAACTCTTTGAACTTTTCAAAGGCTTCTAACTTATGCTTGATTAAGTATACATACCCATATCTACTATAATCATTAGTAAAAGTCACATAGAAGCGATTAACATCCCTTGTGGCGGATCTGAAGGGTCCACACACATCGGTGTGTATGAGATCCAATAAACCCGCACCCCTTCCATAAGAACCAGTGAAGGGTGACTTGGTTATCTTTCCAAGTAAACAAGATTCACATGTGTCATCTGACTTTAAGTCAAATGACTCCAACACTCCATCCTTTTGGAGTTGGGCTATGCACTTCTTGTTGACATGTCCATGACGACAATGCCATAAGCATGCTTTATTCAAACCATTGAATGAATCGATATGCAACACATTATTTCCTAAGTTATCTACAACCATCACTGATTCATATATACCATTACAAGGCAATGCTTCAAAATAAAATTTACCATTATAATAAGCATTAATACTACCAATCTCATTATTAAATGAAGAAGTAAAACCTTGTTCATACAAACCATGATAAGATATAATATTTCTCGTCATATCAGATGAATAGTAACAATTATTCAATTCTAAATACAACCCACTACTAAGCAATAAAGAATAAACTCCAATCTTGGTGACAGACGACTTTTTCCTATTCCTCATGATCAAGTTCATCTTCCCATGCTCCACATCCCTACTTCTTTTTAGACCCTGCAAATAAGAATAAATGTGAAAACCACATCCTGTATCAAGGACCCAAGAATTAGCATGTGATGAGTTATTAGACATAATAATGTAAATACCTGCAAAGGTGGGCTTGATCTTCCCATCCTTTATGTCCTGCAAGTATTTGGGGCAACTTCGTTTCCAATGCCCTTTTTCATGACAATGGAAGCATTCTGCTTCCTTTGGATTGGAAGATGGTTTAGCAGAACCAACTTTGGTCCTACTAGAAGAGGATCCATCATGGGACTTTCCCTTGTGGCTCTTAGAAGGAGCCTTCCTCTTCTTTCCCTTCCCATGTTCAATTGCCAAGACAGGGCCAACAGCAGTAGGAGTAGGTACAATAGATTTTCCTTTCAAACTACTTTTAGCAGTTCTCAAAAGACCTTGAAGCTTGCTTAGAATGACCTCCTCCTTGTTCATATGATAAGTCATACGAAACTGATCATAACAAGAAGGCAAAGAGTGTAGAATAATGTCAATGGCTAACTCTTCATCGAAGTTGACATTCAACTTCAGCAAACAGTCCACAAACCTTTGCATCTTTTGCAAGTGGGCGGTGATGGACTCTCCATCCTTCATTTTTTTGTGATCATGGAGGCAATGATTTCATACCTTTCCTGCCGAGCACTTTGATGGTACCTTTCCATCAAGTCTTGATGCATTTCATGAGGCCAAAAGTCCTCATAGGACTTTTGAAGCTCAGCAGTCATGGTAGCAATCATGATACACGACACTTTTATCGCGTCCCTCTCATGAGTCTTATACTCAACAATCTATTCGGGAGTAGCAGTGTTTTCATCAATCTCCTTTAGCTCTTTATCGATGACATATTCTTTGTCCTCGTAGCGAATGGCCATCCGGATGTTTCGAATCCAATCATTGAAATTCGACCCATCGAAAACGACCCTCCCACATAAGTTCATGAGGGAGAAAGAGTCGGAAGGGATTGGGTTTGAAGCATTATTTGAAGTAGACATCTGAAAAGAAAGACAAAGATTAGATTAGATAAGGATCCTTAATATAACACCCAAATGAAATATTAAGGCTATGACCCAACACAATATTCTACAATTTGGAAGAGGGATGCTGTAATCCAATTGTAAAATATCTGAAGGTAGGTAAATGACGATTTACCAACGAAATTGAATATTAGGTTTTAAATGAATTGAAATTTCTAGATTCTTTGAGATTCATTGAACTTTTTCAATGGCATGTTTAAATCTCGATTATGCCCTTCAAGTTTGTGACTGGGATACCGAGGATCACAAACAAGGTGTGAATAACCATGCAAATGTGCGTGGTACTCTTGATGTTACATATCACTTGATCAATGTGTCGGTTAACCACACACGCTCTATTGATCCATGATTAACATCAAGCTACCCTTTGCCACCCTTGTTAGTCCCAGATTAGTGTGTCGGTTAACCACACACGCTCCACTAACGACTTAGCAAGGTGCAAAGTGCAATTTCCATTGAATAGCACCATTTTCACTTTTTTCCTAAAGTAACTAAGATTGAGAATTTATAAAAGTTTAGTTACTTTATAATATAATTATACTTATTAATGAGGATTAATGTCCTATCCTACCCATTCGGATTACGACCCTTCACTAGTCAAGAGTGTGGTGGGTAAGAGTAGATACCCAATGGAGATTATATTATAGGCCGCTTCCTTAAACACCCCTTATAGACCAGCTTCGTGAATGAGGCCTACTAATAGTAAGACTGACTTATCTTATACATATATATATAAGTATTAAACTTTAATATTACAATAGTATAGGGTTGAATTTTAAACTTTTAAAATTCTAGGGTTTGGAATTAAAGTTTCATAAATGAGACTTCTCAAATTCCAAAACTTGAGGTAAAGTTTTGAAAATCTTCAAAACCTCTTGAGTTTTAGAATTTATGTTACCTAAATAAGACTTTCCAAGTTTCATAACTTGAAGATAAGTTATGAAACTCTTCAAGACCTTTGGAATTCTATAACTTAAAGATTTAATGTTTCATGAATGAGACTT
The DNA here is from genome assembly GCF_052849685.1 of Lactuca virosa. Taxonomy (NCBI): domain Eukaryota; kingdom Viridiplantae; phylum Streptophyta; class Magnoliopsida; order Asterales; family Asteraceae; genus Lactuca; species Lactuca virosa. Next base: position 360,744,259 of record NC_136433.1, on the reverse strand, counting down.
TTCATATTTCATAACTTGAGAAAAAGTTATGAAACTCTTCAAGAAACATTTAGATTAATTTAACTAATAACATTATCATATAATTTATCATTTACCAATTGACCTAATATTATTCATATATTTTCAAATTTTACAAATAATTAGTTTTTCACAAAATCAAGTAATTATCTTAAAATTTGACAATCATTATGTTATTGGACGGGGATAATCTTTACCATATCATTAAAATCAAATTTTATGAACCAAAACAGTTTGTGGTAATGATCCTAATCCAAAACAGGCCAAAAACTCGAAAATTTTGCCATCAGATGATCCAACTCGTCAAGCCAGCTAATGGACTCGTCGTGTTCATCATCATATGATCCAACTCGTCGAGTTCCATGTTGGACTGTCGAGTTGGCCTTGGCAGAATCCAAAATTACAGTTTTTTCAGCTTTGAAAATTACACAATTGCATCAATATAATAGAAAACACCCATGGCTCTGATACCACTGTTGGATTTTATATACTCTAACATCCCTATGGTGCACATACAACCCTAATGCTTTATATCTAATTTTTCTCTAATTATACATGCAACATTCATTTTCCAAAGCATGAAGCCTAAACTAGCATGCAAGGTGATATTTGAATCATAAAAACTAGTTAGAAGATTACCTTGTGTAGTAGCTTGTAGAACTTGGCCTTAAAAGAGCTTAGCACCCCAAGTTTGATGCCTCAAATGGTTCACAAAACACCAAGAGCAATTGGATGAATATGAGAGAGGCATAGGAGACTCAAAATCAGCTTTACTTTTCTCCCAATACTAATGTGTCCGATTTTAGGCTTTACGGTATACATTTATAGTGTAGAATTCCAAGAGTCATATGTAACCCTAATTCTTACACTTAAGCTTATGATCCGTCAATTTGATTTTGGACTAACACTTCGTGGACTAACTCATAAGCTTAGCCAATCACAAACCAATCAAGGATCATTAGCCCAAACCATATGTATCACTAATTTACATAATCAGTCCCTGTTAATTTAATTAGTCTCTTTTAATCACTAAATTAATTCCAAATTAATTCTTGATCAATACTAATTAAATAATATGATTTCTCAATTAATATATTATTTTTATAATATATTATTCTTTCTCAAATATCCTTCCTATCAAATTGCTTTGATGAATGCAACCCAAAATGGACCATGCTACTATCGGGTCAAGTACATACCAATTATAGTTATGGGCTTAGACACCTAATCCAATAATTCAGGGAGTTCCGGGCTTGTAGAGCTCTAGACTATCATGGGGCTAGGGACCCCATTGCTAGCAGCAAGTGGTTGGAAGATGCCGCCAACGCCTTCCGTACCAGCCATTGTCCCGAGGGGTACAAGGTCTGACTTGCTTCCTGCCTTCTGAAGGACAGGGCACATGACTGGTGGGAGGAGGTTGGTCATGCTATTGGGTATGATGCAGTCATTGATGCAATGACTTGGGGTGATTTCTCGACCAAGTTTAGGGCCGAGTTTGCACCAGTGATAAAGGTGCAGCAGATTGCACGTGAGTTTTAGGATCTCCAGGAGACTACTGAGATGGTGACCAAGATCACCACTAAGTTCAGGGAGAGGGACCTTCTTGTTCCGTAGTATGCGCCAGACGAGGAGATGAAAAAGGCCCGGTATCACGAGATGTTGAGAAGCGATATTCGGCAGTCTGTTAGCCGATCCAACTGCAAAACGCTAGAGGATATGATTGTGAGGGTTCGAGAGAGGGAGATAGATTTAGAGATGGAGAGGAAGAGGAAACCAGAGTCGGTGACCAGTATTGAGGGTTCGGGCAAGAGGCCCAAGGTGTTGGGATTTGGGCATTCTAACACTCCTAAGGTGTACATGCAACATTAAATACCTTGGATCTATGTTTTCTCTATTATACATGCAAATATCAATTATCCAAGGTATTACCCTAACTAGCATACAATCATATGTACTAGGATAACAAAACTAGATAGAATACATACCTCTTTGTTGTAGCTTGATTCCATGGAGCTTAAGAGCCTAGTGCCCCAAGCGTGACACCTCAAATGGTTCACACAACATCATCAACATTTGGAATAACCATGAGAAGAGATACTTGACTCTTAGAAATCGGCTTGCCCTCTTGTGTATGCACTAGTGCCGATTTCACCAACCAATGGGGTCTTTATATAGTGTGCACATTAGGGTTACACCATGTAACCCATGAATTTACCCATTCCTTATGCTCCATGGGTTTTAACCTCCATGGAGTATCCATGGGTCACCACATGGGTTAAACCCAACATAAGGAATCATGGATCATAAGCCCACATATATAAGAATGAATGATTTACACAATCAATCCCCATATATTTAATTAGTCTCTTTTGATCACTAAATTAATTCCAAATTAATTCTTGAGCAATACTAATTAAATAATATGATTTCATATTAATATATTAAAACTTATAATATATTAATATGTCACAAATATCCTCTTCTCACAAAAGGTCTGTCCAAATGTTCCGATGCCATGCAACTCAAATGGACCATGCCGGGTCGGGTCAAGTATATACCAATTATAGTTATGGACTTAGACACTAATTCTACAGTCTCCCACTTGGATAAGTCTAATAACTATTATTGCAAGTACGACTTCATAACCCGACTAGCAATCATAGCTCTTAAAAGCCGTTGTCGAACTCTGAACAAATCAATGACGCGTGCATTAGATAAGTGATCATATATTCCTCCATTCTAGATATCATATTGACTGAGACATGGATTATAATCATTCTCTCTGTCCATTTGTTGTTTTCCGATTTCTGATTTATGACGACCGACTAATTGAACAAATCAAATCAGTCCAGGCTTGGCCAAGCACTTAGGGTGTCATCACTAAATCATCGAGGGGCCCACATATATCACTTTTATCCCTTTAAGGGTAAAAGGAATGGATAAAATTTGACTCATATGCTTGTACTAACTACTTGTTGAATTATAAACAAAGGCACATTTTATAACATCGAGTTACCAATGCGTTTTCGTGCAATCAATGTATAACCAACTCATAGTCAACAACTCATATCTCTAGGTTTCAAGAATATAAGATATTATAGTCTCATGATTCACTCGTGATAAAATGCATGAAGTGATTCAAATGAGCGTGGGTTTAATCCAATACTAAGAACTTATGAGCACTCATGAATGTTGCAACAACTCTTACTATGTCCACTACCGTGGACATCTACAAACCAGCTTCATGACAGTCTTGATTCATATCTACTTCCAACATATGACCGACTGTGGATGGTTTGAATAACTTAGTCATTCGGGAAGAATGACCTAGTTATTCTGGAAGTCAAAACATGCAAAGTGAAACACAAGAATAATACTAATACTATATGGCCCCAACACTTTGAGTGTAAATAAAACACCTTTTATCTAAGCACTATATTGATTACTTATTATTCTTTGTATAATGTTTCGATTTATCAACTTGATACTTGAATAAAACAATAGTCATGCCATGCTCCAAGCATGTACACTATGTTTGTCCAAACAATAGCTATGCCATATTCCAAGTATGCACACTATGTTTGTGTATGGTCCTTACTTTGTGAAACATATCAATTGACAATATTTCATTGATGCTCATTTCACAATCCCAATCCTTATTGTAAATGTAAGAATACCAAACTCTTGCCATTTACTATAATCTGTTAGATTCTAAACTTATATGCAATGATCCCTTGCAATAAATATGCACATAAGTCACAAAGATTTTGCAACAGACATTACAAAGTATTCCAATGGAGAGCAATTCCATGGAAACGAAGTCTCACATTCAAAGTACATTTCTTTGAACACCCTTCTTGCATTAAGTTCTATAATCTTACACAGATTCAAAGAATAACTTCCACCTATGGAGACAATTCCATATTCCCATTTTGACTATCACTTCTGAACAAGAGTTGCTTCCTTTCAGAATATGTCAATATGGTCCTACCTCTATACTTCCAATTGTCCATGAGCAACCAATTTTTGGCAAACCTCAGATTGTCCAGTTCTATTCTTTTTTTTCCTCTTAACGCCCTAGGTATTTGGAAAATTTAGAATGGATAAATATTATAGCACATGTAATCGATACTATACCCGAAGCATATGGGACCCGATTCATGCTATAAAATTTTTTATTTGCCATGTTCTCAAAATTCGAACTATGAAGAGGGATGCTGTAATCATAATCGAATTTTGAGAATGCAACATATATAGAATTTCCTCATGTTGAACCATTCCAACATAACATTTTATATATCCTTGACTAAAGTTGATTAAAATCTCACGATCTAAGCTTTTAGATTTGAAATGAAGTATAATTTCCTCTCCCTTAATTATAGCAAAACAACTTTTTCAAAGCGAATTGAACCTTTTGTTTTTCTATAATTAACATTGCTAACTTGCAGCACTAACCATAATAATCATGCTCCCACTAGCACAATGATTATTATCTTACTAGCACAACACTTATTCTCCCACTAGCTTTGACATGTACTCAGAAATCAACTGGACTTCTAGAAATCAATACTTTATTGACTTTCTTGCCAAAGTTCAGATTTCTGATAAAAGATTGCTTTGATAAGACTTTATCAAAATCATACACCTTTGCTTAGATAACTCACATGTGTGTCTAAACAATTATGAAGAGGGATGCCGTAATCATAATGTTTAGACCTTTTGTCATTCTCACAAGTCCATGTTAGTGTGCCAGTTAACCACACGCGCTCCACTAATGACTTTGAGAATGCAAATATCACAATTGCTATCTACTTAAAATCTACTTAGTGAAAGCGTTTCCTCACCATCATTTTCATGAATCGGAGAGAAACCTTATGACACTTAGATTTTTTATGGTGTATGTATTCCTATCCATGTGAATTTGTCAAAAACATAATCACAAGACAGGGTTAGTGACAAACCCAAACTCATATGGACTGAACTTGTTCAATCTTAATTTCTTGTGACTTGGCAGCTCAAGGGCCTACCATTGCTTCCACATTGTTATGCAAACAATTGAGAACTCATAGAACTCACAAGCATAGTCAACTTTAACTAGATTAGGCACAAAAATAAGAATATGTCAACACGATAGGTTACAAACCTCAAGTCGTGGGCTAGTGATTAACAATACTCTTGATTTGTTCTTGAAACCATCTCAAGATTTTTAAAGACTCCCACTGACCTCTTGACATATAAGATTCTCTTTTGTCAAGAATCATTCATTGACAAAACAAATATTCAAGAGTTAGTGCGGATACTTATCAAGTTAAACACTTCTCACAATTGGTCTTAGTTGGTCTTTGTCTTATCCAAAACATCACAACTTACCAGTCTCAAATGTACAAGAGTAGAAAACATTTTACTCTACATTTGAAAAGTGTTTTACACCTTTTTAAGATTATGTCACTCAAGGCTCAATCTTGGAGTATGACTCTAAGATTTGATTTTGGAATGAAGTATGATTTATCTTTTGATTTAACCATTTCAATAATTCACGATTCCTCTCCTTAGCCAAACAAATGCACTAAGGTGTGCTTAGAGGATCAATTGTGATATGGTTTCATAATCACCAAGATAACCATAAACCAAGATACTCTCCTACCTTTTCAGATTGAAGAAACTTTTATCTTTCTGCCTAATTTGATTCTTCACATTCGTCCTGCCATACATTGAAACTTTTCTAATGTTTCAGAATTACACTTAAACTTGTAAGAATCTCCAAAAGAGACTTCATAGAGTTAGATAATCGACTTTACCTGAAGCAAAGTCAAACTTTTTGACTTTTACCATCCTTATGAATTTTTTAGGTAAATTCGGTAGCTTCGCAACCAATGTCCCTTCCTTTGGCAAAAGAAACATATTGACCTTTTAGAAATGGTACACTTGATTGTCTCAGACTTAGTCTTTCTCTTTACCATTGGTCAAATGACTTGACCATGACCAATCCCTTTCTATTGGGAAGAGAAAGCTTTTTTGGACTTCCAATGTCACCATTGTCAATGTCCAAATAGGTTTGGGAAGTAGATCTTTCAATCTAATTTGCTTTGCCAATGCTCCATGTCACAACTAGCAAATTTGGCTAGGAAGTTCTATCTGTATGTAAGCATTATCAATAATTGTAACCATGACTTGAAAACATGATGTTTATTCAATAACAACAAAATTCCATCAAACACTCTATACAACACTTCAAATAGTCAACAAAAGATTAGAAACCCTAAAAATCCCGGTTTAAGTCCAATAAGGACTAGGATTTTCTTATTGGGCCTAATGGACCGATAAGTCTCCAATTTGACTCGTTTGGGCTTAGAACTCGTAATTGGGCTCTAATTCAACCCACTTTCATGAAACTTAACTTTTTGGGCCATAATGGGCCTAAAATGGATTAGTTTACCTTAATGGGCCTTGTTGGGCAATAACAAATCCAATAAGCCCTAATGGACCATAAAGCTCGTGATTTTATGCAATTTGGGCCGTAAACTAACCTAAGGGTCCAATGGGCCGAAAACCATCCAAATGGGCTTCATATTATCGGACTCAAGCACTAAAGGCCCAAAATTCTTTCTCTTCCTTTCTCCCTCTCGGCCCAACTACATATAAAAAAGGAAATAGGAAGAGTTGACTTTTAAGATTGCCACCTCCTTATTACCCTTTATATTTCCATGCATAATCCAACATATATCCATAATGGTCATTTCACTCCTTTCTCTCTTCCCCATCTCCTTATCTACGGCCGAGAGCACCACACACCCTCACCATTTTCATTTTGATCAAACTCCTACAAGAAAACTCTCAAGAACTCTTCCCTTTTCTCCAAATTTTCGAACATTGGTGTGTGTCTTCAAGGAGTTTTTCAAGTAATATCATCATTCTTGGTAAGTCTAAACTTGAATCCATGGCTTAACTTCTATACTTCATCAAAAATCTCATCTTAACTCATGCAAATTCATGATCATGCTTCTTAGAACCCATCTAAGCCCAAAGACCTCTCAAGAAGCTTGCTAGGGCCGAGAATCACCTCAACCTCTTCCAATTCTTCTTCAAACCGAGAACAACTAAGGAAGGTGAGTTTACACCCCTTTGTTTTTGGTTTTTACATGATTTATGGGGGATAATACAAGTAAAATGTGTAGATCCATGTGTTTTTGTATTATATGTGTGATTTCTTGAATTTATTTGATGAATATGTGTTAGAAACTTGGTCTATTCGAGATTCTTAACCTTGTTAAGGGTATATGTGACCTAAGATATCTTATCCATATTATTATCAAGGCAAAAGTATTATACAAGTCCAAACTAAGTAAAACAAAACACAAATTCTATTTATTAACCATTTTTGACAAATAAGCAAAAGATGGAGGAAATGATGTCATTTACGGTTTTTGTAAGGGTCAAAAGGGTCAAATCACTTAAAATATGAGTTATTATGAAAATCACGGTTTTTAAAGGACTAAAAGTGTAAATTTTAGCCTAATGGGCTAAAGTTTGGGCTTTTCGGCTTTTAGGCCCAATTTGCGAAAAATATGAAACTTAACTGACTGAATTTGCAAGTTTATCAAAGTATGAGTTAAAAACACAAATAAACAGATTTCAGGGGCTGAAAATGTCTTTCTTACCAAATAGGACTAAAAATGCAAAGTTTTTGGATTTTGGGCTAAAATTGTAAAAATTGCGAAAAATTGGACTACAAGTGTAAATCTTTTTAATTAAAGGGCTGAAACTATCCAAAACTTAATTTTGGGCTGAAATCATGATTTAAATGAGCTTTTGGGCCGAAAATGTCAAGAAACATAATCTAAGGACCTAAATTGTCATTTTTCATAAAAGGGGTAAAAAGTTGTAATTTTTACTAGAAAAGGGGCTGAATTGGTCAAACAATTATTTCTGGGTCAATTATGTCAATATTAAACTAATTCGGTCAAAAATACATAATTTTAATAACTTATGGATTTAAATAGAAATATATATATATATATATATATATATATATATATATATATATATATATATATATATATATATATATATATATATATATATATATATATATATATATATATATATATATATATATATAAATCTAAATATCATTTTAAAACAATTTGGTGAATGTGGTGACTTTTTGATTAAACAATTCGTGTGAAACAAACCTTACGACATTAATACTATACAAAACAAGTAAACATTATATCGGTTGGGCTTTAATATTTTTAATCATGCTTATTGGGCCTTCGTGACTCATTAACATGACTATTGGGCCCAACATAAATAATACATGTTTATTGGGCTTCTAGTGGCCCAATTACATGCCTAATGGACCCTCAATGGCTTTAGATGGTATTGGGCCTTAGTGGCCCATTGGCATTGCTAGTATGGTCCAAATCAATTATATGCTTAACGGGCTAACGTGTCCGTCGCATACTCGACAGTCTGTAATAACATACATGAGTAGTGGGCCATAGTTGTCCTCATTCGTGTTTGTTAGGTTTTATTCATATTCATGTAAACATCAAGCGGGTTGTAATCGATGTTATTCAAATTCATGAGGGTAATAATAGGGATTTAGTGAGAATTATCGGTTGGAACCAATAAGTGTCGGCCGTAGCCTGTAGTTATAACCAGAGTCTCCTGGAGGGAGGGCGAGAGTTTGTGTATAGATCTATACGGGGGTGACTCCCCCACACCTGAGCTGTTCGCTACAGTTAGACTCGGCCAGTCTAGGGTGACAAAATCTTAATTCAATACCGGTATTCGCAAGAATGCCAAGGCAGGTGAAATAGTCATTATTATGCATGGTAATAACGACTCACATAGAGATCCATTAACATATCATCATTCATGGGAAATCATATTCATGCACTGTGACGATGCAAAGTGATTTATACAATAATACAAAACTGCCATACTATTTAAATGGGAAAACATCGGGTTTTCTCGGGAACGACATTATTCACTTCTACATACAACAACTACAATAAAATGAACAATTATGAAAGTCATTCACTCTTACATGTTTTGAAATCACATACATATATACTTATGGGATCATCACATCTTTTTTTGTACACAACTTTTGTTACAGAAAATATCGGATTTTCTGGGTTTTACAAACAATACAAACCATTTTATGTCAAACATGCTTATGAACTCACCAACATTATATATGTTGACCGTTTTCAAAATAACTTGTATTCTCAGGTAACAGATAAGCTGAAGAAAAATTGCCAACTGTGTTAGGATGTTATGTTTTGTGACTCTCAAACAATTTATGCTCTGGATTATGTAATGTAAACAATGTACTGGATGTGAACAATGATGGTTGTAATGTATTAATGCATGGGGATGTTTATTTTATGTTTCATGTATATTCATTGTGATGATATTTCAATTTAAGTCACACGAGCCCTCGGAAGTTTCCGCCATCTGGTTCGGGGGTGTGACAGGTTGGTACCAGAGCTTTGTTTATAGTGAACTGGCATATCTAACCACACATTGATATGCAACTATAAACCCAAAGAGGGACTTAATAACTCTGAACAAAACCAATAAAATATACTAATAAACACTCTTACTTGTGCGACTTAGAATACTGAACATTATAACAAATCAAAGAAGATGATTGGGAGAACCTGACGTCTCGGTTAAGCCAGGACTGTTTACAATTGTATTAGGGATAAATGTAGCCTGATCAACTACATTTCTTCATAATACAACAATCACATGCCCTGAGGCGATCGCGATGGTCAGTAAACCTAAGGTATACCCTCTTGTTAAACAGGAGGATAACATCAATCCAATTTTATAACAACTAAAAATATCTTATGAATAATGATAGTTTCTTTATATACTCTCCTTACGTGTTCCTCATCACAGTCACCATCGAAGAGGAGCATCAAGACATTCAGTTTCACCAGGTCTTGGTGGACCACAGAATAATTGAAGACGACCCCGAAGAAGGACAAGGGGCAGCACACGACATTGGGCCCGACGAGTACACGGACACAGACTACGAGTTTGATGGGACCGATGATGACATGGAGGAGGAAAGAGGCACAGACGAAGCCTCCGTCACACCACCTGCCGACGAGACACATCAGGACCACCCTGCCCCACCAGGGAATCCCGTGGGAGAGGATCGCTCTCCGGAGGCTGAGGCTGCCGCACTACGGCAACAGCTATTTGCCATGGAAGCACGAGCGGTGCAGGCTGAACTGGAAAGGGATGAAGTCATTGGAGAGATGACTGAGATGGCCCAGTTGTTGGCGCAACATTTCGGAATATAATTTCTCTACCACCGTTGGGCGCCTCATAGTGTGTTTAGGACCACCTTTACCCTACTAGTGCTATGTTCTCTTATGCTTACCATGTCATGTACTACCGACTCCATGTTTAAGTGATTACACTACTCATAGAGTCGTTATGCTGCCAAACGTTGTACCCTTATGTATGCTCCTTAGAGCAAAATTTTTATGTATCAAAGTACGGATATTATTAGTGGAAAATATTATGTGTTTATTTGTGATGTTGTGACCTGCTATGTGTTTTATATTCTTATTGCTTAGTGCAATTATATGGAAACACTTAGATGCACAATCAATTCACGAAATTCCCAACTTAATTCAATACGTACTCAACATCTTTCTGTTCCATAACAACAAGATGCCGCAAAGACCAAACCGCGGAAACAATCAACCACCGACACCACCGGAAATCAACTCAGCTGCGTTTCAAGCAGCTGTATCTGCTGCAGTCACAGCTGAAATGGCGCAAATCCACAATGGGAACAATGGTGGAGGAAACGGGCAGGGGGCTGGAAGTTCAAACAACGGGATGAACCAAGTACCTATCAAGGCATGCTCTTACAAAGATTTCACCAACGCCAAGCCACAAACCTTTAATGGCACATGTGGAATGATAACCCTGAAGAGATGGATTGAAAAGGTAGAATCAGTGTTCGAGATATGCGGATGCCCTGAAGAAGTCAAGGTGAAGTTTGCAGCATGTACATTTGCTGATCAAGCTCTCACCTGGTGGAATGGACATGTGGAGGCTATAACTCTTCCGGTGGCTAATGCCATGCCTTGGACGGAATTGAAGGAAATGCTAATGGCTGAGTACTGCCCGCGTGGCGAAGTTCAGAAAATGGAGCAAGAGTTATGGGAACTCACAGTCCGAAACTCCGACATCGATGCCTACATATCGAGGTTTAGCGAACTGTCCCTATTGTGCCCTGCCATGATTACTTCTGAAGGGAAGAAAATCGAACGATTCATCTGGGGATTAACTCCCCCAATTCAAGGAAACGTGATTTCTGCAAATCCAGAAACCTTTGACAGTGCCAAGAGGTTGGCCAACAAACTATATGACCATAACAACAAGAAAGGCGAGAAGGTAGGGGAAACTGAAAACAAGAAGGAGAGTGACAACAAGAAAGGAAAGAATAACAAGTGGAAGGGACGACAAGGCACCGAGTCGTCAAAGAAACAACAGATAGTGATAGTTCATGCTGCAACCACCCAAGTTCCCTCCACACCACATGCTCCAGCCTCATCCACCCCAAGTGCCCCTAAGCAGTATTCTGGGAATCTCCCAAAGTGCAACAAGTGCAATCTCCATCACAATGGTGAATGTAGGGAGATGCATTGTACTAGTTGCAACCGAAAGGGTCACACAGCAAAATACTGTAGGACCTATCCTCCCCAGAACCAGCAACAAGGAAACAATAACAACCGCAACAACAACAACAACACCAACAACAACAACGGCAACAACGCTGGGGCTAGCCACACCTGTTATGGATGTGGAAGGACTGGGAATTTCCGTCGAAACTGCCCCAATATCAACAACCAAAGGAATAAAGGAGTAGGGAGGGTGCTGACCATGGGTCAAGGAGAAGCGGTTCAGGATCTCGTTGTTGTCACTGGTACGTTTCTCCTTAACCACACATATGCATGCATTATGTTTGATACCGGGGCAGAGCGAAGTTTTGTGAGTAATAAATTCAAACATCTGCTAAAACAACAACCCCAGAAGCTTAATGAAACATTTACGGTGGAAATGGCTAATGGGAAAACAGAATCAACCGGGGAAATCTACGTAGGATGTACCTTAACCTTAAATCACCACGCCTTTCAAATAAACTTGATGCATGTAACTATTAGGAGTTTGATGTGATTATCGGCATGGATTGGTTGAGCCCCCATCATGCCGAAATTATGTGTCGCGAGAAGGACGTTCGCCTTCACCTCCCTAACCACGAAACCCTAGTTATATATGGAGACAAACCCAGTACGAACCTTCGTCTCATCTCGTGCATTAAGGCACATAAGTGTCTACAAAAGAAGGACTTGGCGTTTTTGGCTCACATAGTGGATAAGTCCAAGGAAGAGGTCAATATTCGAGATATCCCAGTGGCTTGCGATTTCCCGGATGTCTTTCCTGAAGATATTCCGGGGATACCCCCAGAAAGACAAGTCGAGTTCCAAATTGACCTTATGCCGGGAGCTACACCAATTGCCAAATCGCCCTATAGGTTGGCTCCTGCGGAGATGCAAGAACTGTCAAGCCAACTCAGTGAACTCTTGAGCAAAGGATTCATCCGACCTAGCTTCTCACCCTGGGGAGCTCCGGTCCTTTTTGTTAAGAAGAAGGACGGATCCTTTAGGATGTGTATCGATTATAGAGAACTGAATAAGCTCACTATCAAAAATCGCTACCCACTTCCACGAATCGACGATCTATTCGACCAGCTCCAAGGAGGAAATTACTTCTCTAAGATAGATCTGCAATCCGGCTACCACCAGCTCAAGGTCCGGGAAGAGGATATTCCCAAAACCGCTTTCCGAACCCACTATGGACATTATGAATTCGTTGTAATGCCCTTCGGTCTAACGAATTCCCCTGCCGCATTCATGGACCTGATGAATCGAGTCTGCCGACCATTCCTCGACAACTTTGTCATCGTTTTCATCGATGATATCCTGGTCTATTCTCGAAGCGAGAAAGAGCATAGCCGACATCTCCGGCAAATCTTGGAAACCTTACGGACCGAAAAGTTATACGCAAAATTCTCTAAGTGTGAGTTCTGGATCCATAGCGTAAACTTTTTGGGTCATGTTGTCAGTCAAGAAGGGATACATGTGGACCCTTCTAAGATCAAATCCATTGAAGGATGGGCAGTCCCAACGACACCCACATAAATTCGTCAATTTCTGGGTCTCGCAGGCTATTACAGAAGATTCATTCAGAACTTCTATAGAACAGTCAAGCCACTTACCCTGCTTACACAGAAGGGCGTACCATTTGAATGGACGGAAAAGCAGGAGGTTGCCTTAAGAACTCTGAAACGAGCTCTCTGTAGTGCACCAGTACTATCCTTACCAGAGGGAACTGAGGACTTCGTAGTTTACCGCGATGCTTTGAATCAGGGTTTAGGTTGTGTACTCATGCAGCGTGGGAAGGTGATAGCTTATGCATCCCGACAACTAAAGACACATGAGGTGAATTATACCACCCATGATCTCGAATTAGGAGCCGTGGTCTTTGCTTTGAAGATTTGGAGGCACTACCTTTATGATACGAAGTGCACTATTTTCACTGACCACAAGAGTCTCCAACACATTTTAAATCAAAAGGAGTTAAACATGAGGCAGCGAAGATGGGTTGAGCTGCTAAACGATTATGAGTGTGAAATCAAGTACCACCCAGGCAAGGCTAACGTGGTAGCTGATGCCTTGAGTCGGAAAGAATACTCAAATCGTCGTGTGAAAACTCTTTCAATAACCATTCAATCACATCTATCCTCGCAAATTAAAACAACCCAGTTTGATGCCTTGAAGACCGAAAACAGAACAAGCGAGGCGTTACGTGGAATGGAAAAGAACTTCGAAGTCAAAGAGGACGGAACATATTATTTCATGAACCGAATTTGGGTCCCTAAACTTGGGGGATTCAGAGAGGTAGTCATGAATGAGGCTCATAAAACACGATACTCCATCCATCCGGGATCAGATAAGATGTACCTGGATATTAAACAATTTTATTGGTGGCCTAACATGAAGGCAGAGATTGCCACTTACGTTAGCAAGTGCCACACTTGTGCTAAAGTGAATGTAGAGTATCAAAAGACCTCGGGACTATTACAACAGCCGGTAATACCTAAGTGGAAATGAGAAAGGATTACCATGGACTTTGTGACCAAATTACCCAAGACAACGGATGGAATGGATGCCATATGGGTAATAGTTGATAGGTTGACAAAATCTGCCCATTTCCTGCCAATAAAGGAGACATACAAGATGGAGCGACTGACAAGAATCTACATCAAGGAAATTGTGAGACTCCATGGAGTTCCAAAATCTATCATCTCAGATCGGGATAGTAGGTTCACTTCACGCTTTTGGCAATCACTTCAAAAGGCTATGGGAACACAACTCGACATGAGCACTACTTACCACCCACAGAGGGATGGTCAAAGTGAGAGAACCATTCAAACGCTTTAGGACATGCTTCGAGCATGTGTGATAGACTTTGGAAGGTCGCGGGATACCCACTTACCTTTAATTGAGTTTTCGTACAACAACAGTTATCACACAAGCATCAAAGTTGCTCCTTTCGAAGCATTATATGGTCGTAAATGTAGATCACCGTTGTGTTGGAGTGAGGTAGGCGACACTCATCTAGCAAGAGGACAGACACCAAACAATGCATTAACAGGACCAGAAATCATACACAAAACGACAGAGAAGATAGTTTAAATCAGAGCTCGACTTCAAGCATCACGAGACCGACAGCAGAACTACGCTGATAAACGACGAAAGCCATTGGAGTTTCAAGTCGGGGATTAGGTGTTGCTAAAGGTCTCTCCCTGGAAAGGGGTGATTCGTTTCGGGAAACGAGGAAAACTAAACCCACGGTACATTGGACCATTCGAGATTCTTGCCCGAATTGGTCCAGTGGCTTATAGACTGCAACTACCTACCGAGCTCAGCAGTGTACACCCCGTGTTCCATGTCTCCAATTTGAAGAAGTGCTTATCCAATGAAACTCTCGTCATCCCATTGGAGGAAATCAAAATCAACGAGAATCTCCTGTTCATCGAGAAACCAGTTGAAATCATGGATAGGGAAGTGAAGCGTACTAAGCAAACTCGCATTCCGATTGTGAAAGTTCGGTGTAACGCCAAACGTGGACCGGAATTCACATGGGAACGCTAAGACCAGATGAAGCAAAAGTACCCTCGCCTATTCTCGCATTCTCAAATCTAGCTCCAAAAAGAATTTCGGGACGAAATTCCCTCTAACGGGGGGATGATGTCACAACTAGCAAATTTGGCTAGGAAGTTCTATCCTTATGTAAGCATTATCAATAATTTTAACCATGACTTGAAAACATGATGTTTATTCAATAACAACAAAATTCCATCAAACACTCTATACAACACTTCAAATAGTCAACAAAAGATTGGAAACCCTAAAAATCTCGGTTTAAGTCCAATAAGGACTAGGATTGTCTTATTGGGCCTAATGGACCAATAAGTCTCTAATTTGACTAGTTTGGGCTTAGAACTCGTAATTGGGCTCTATTTCAACCCACTTTCATGAAACTTAACTTTTTAGGCCATAATGGGCCTAAAATGGATTAGTTTACCTTAATGGGCCTTGTTGGGCCATAACAAATCCAATAAGCCCTAATAGGCCATAAAACTCATTCTTTTATGCAATTTGGGCCGTAAACTAACCTAAGGGTCCAAAAGGCCGAAAACCATCAAAATGGGCTTCATATTATCGGACTCAAGCACTAAAGGCCCAAAATTCTTTCTCTTCCTTTCTCCATCTTGGCCCAACTACATATAAAAAAAAGGAAATAGGAAGAGTTGACTTTTAAGATTGCCACCTCCTTATTACCCTTCATATTTCCATGCATAATCCAACATATATCCATAATGGTCATTTCACTCCTTTCTCTCTTCCCCCTTTCCTTATCTACGGCCGAGAGCACCACACACCACCACCATTTTCATTTTGATCAAACTCCTACAAGAAAACTCTCAAGAACTCTTCCCTTTTCTCCAAATTTTCGAACATTGGTGTGTGTCTTCAAGGAGTTTTTCAAGTAATATCATCATTCTTGGTAAGTCTTCACTTGAATCCATGGCTTAACTTCTATACTTCATCAAAAATCTCATCTTAACTCATGCAAATTCATGATCATGCGTCTTAGAACCCATCTAAGCCCAAAGACCTCTCAAGAAGCTTGCTAGGGCCGAGAATCATCTCAACCTCTTCCAAATCTTCTTCAAACCGAGAACAACTAAGCAAGGTGAGTTCATACCCCCTTCTTTTTGGTTTTTACATGATTTATGGGGGAGAATACAAGTAAAATGTGTAGATCCATGTGTTTTTGTATGATATGTATGATTTCTTGAATTTATTTGATGAATATGTGTTAGAAAATTGATCTATTCGAGATTGTTAACCTTGTTAAGGAGATATGTGACCTAAGATATCTTATACATATTATTATCAAAGCAAAAGTATTATACAAGTCCAAACTAAGTAAAACAAAACACAAATTCTATTTATTAACCATTTTTGACAAATAAGCAAAAGATGGAGGAAATGATGTCATTTACGGTTTTTATAAGGGTCAAAAGGGTCAAATCACTTAAAATATGAGTTATTATGAAAATCACAAGTTTTAAAGGACTAAAAGTGTAAATTTTAGCCTAATGGGCTAAAGTTTGGGCTTTTCGGCTTTTAGGCCCAATTTGCGAAAAATATGAAACTTAACGGACTGAATTTGCAAGTTTATCAAAGTATGAGTTAAAAACGCAAATAAACAGATTTCAGGGGCTGAAAATGTCTTTCTTACCAAATAGGACTAAAAATGTTAAGTTTTTGGATTTTGGGCTAAAATTGTAAAAATTGCGAAAATTTGGACTACACGTGTAAATCTTTTTAATTAAAAGTCTGAAACTGTCCAAAACATTATTTTGGGCTGAAATCATGATTTAAATAAGCTTTTGGGTCGAAAATGTCAAGAAACATAATCTAAGGACCTAAAATGTCATTTTTCATAAAAGGGGTAAAAACTTGTCATTTTTACTAGAAAAGGGGCTGAATTGGTCAAACAATTATTTCTGGGCCAATTATGTCAATATTAAAATAATTGGGTGAAAAATACATAATTTTAATCACTTATGGATTTAAATAGAATATATATATATATATATATATATATATATATATATATATATATATATATATATATATATATATATATATATATATATATATATATATATAAATCTAAATATCAATATAAAACAATTTGGCGAATGTGGTGACTTTTCGATTAAACAATTCGTGTGAAACAAACCTTACGACATTAATACTATACAAAACAAGTAAACATTATATCGGTTGGACTTTAATATTTTTAATCATGCTTATTGGGCCTTCGTGACTCATTAACATGACTATTGGCCCAACATAAATAATACATGTTTATTGGGCTTCCAGTGGCCCAATTACATGCCTAATGGACCCTTAATGGCTTTAGATGGTATTGGGCCTTAGTGGCCCATTGGCATTGCTAGTATGGTCCAAATCAATTATATGCTTAACGAGCTAACGTGTCCGTCGCATACTCGACAGTCTGTAATAACATACATGAGTAGTGGGCCATAGTTGTCCTCATTCGTGTTTGTTAGGTTTTATTCATATTCATGTAAACATCAAACGGGTTGTAATCGATGTTATTCAAATTCATGGGGGTAATAATAGGGATTTAGTGAGAATTATCGGTTGGCACCAATAAGTGTCGGCCGTAGCCTGTAGTTATAACCAGAGTCTCCTGGAGGGAGGGCGAGAGTTTGTGTATAGATCTATACGGGGGTGACTCCCCCACACCTGAGCTGTTCGCTACAGTTAGACTCGGCCAGTCTAGGGTGACAAAATCTTAATTCAATACCGGTATTCGCAAGAATGCCAAGGCAGGCGAAATAGTCATTATTATGCATGGTAATAACGACTCACATAGAGATCCATTAACATATCATCATTCATGGGAAATCATATTCATGCACTGTGACGATGCAAAGTGATTTATACAATAATACAAAACTGCCATACTATTTAAATGGGAAAACATCGGGTTTTCCATGGAACGACATTATTCACTTCTACATACAACAACTACAATAAAATGAACAATTATGAAAGTCATTCACTCTTACATGTTTTGAAATGACATACATATATACTTATGGGAGCATCACATCTTTTTTTGTAAACAACTTTTGTTACAGAAAATATCGGATTTTCTGGGTTTTACAAACAATACAAACCATTTTATGTCAAACATGCTTATGAACTCACCAACATTATATATGTTGACCGTTTTCAAAATAACTTGTATTCTCAGGTAACAGATAAGCTGAAGAAAAATTGCCAAGTGTGTTAGGATGTTATGTTTTGTGACTCTCAAACAATTTATGCTCTGGATTATGTAATGTAAACAATGTACTGGATGTGAAAAATGACGGTTGTAATGTATTAATGCATGGGGATGTTTATGTTATGTTTCATGTATATTCATTGTGATGATATTTCAATTTAAGTCACACGAGCCCTCGGACGTTTCTGCCGTCTGGTTCGGGGGTGTGACACTCCAAATCATTGTTGATTTAGCAGCATCAAGCAAACAGGTAAGATCACTAAGGGTCATGTCGTGATCTGTCATCAGGGAGTGACTGAAGAACCAAGTCAACAACCAGCTACCTCGAGACTTCGACACCCGACTCTCCCGGCTTGCCAATATGTGACTTAACCTCCAAGATGTAAGCACATATAGTCTTTGCTTGCCAGTAGGGATTGAGTGACTTAGAACTTTTCAAGTCTTGAAACTTGTGGGATAGGGAGAATTATTGGAGGAAGTGAAGCATGATTTCCAGTCCCATTAATGCACAACAAAGGGATTAATCTTTCACCTTGATTGCCATGTGGGATATCATCTGCATTAGGAAGGCTTGTTCCTAAAGATTTAGGAAGACCATAGTTGTCTGAAATAGACATTTATGAGGGAGAAATTCAAGTTTAGTTGATTTAAGTCCTTAATATAACACCCAATATGAAATATTAAGGCTAGGACCCAACAAACTATTTATAACTGGATGAGGGATGCCGTAATCCAAGTTATAAAATATTTGAAGGTAGGTAAATGACGATTTACCAATTCCCACCATGAAAACGAAATATAATTAAGTTTTAATTGGATTTGAAACTCCTAGATCTTTTGAGATACATTGAACTTTCAATGGCATGTTTGAATCTCGATTGTGCCCTCTCAAGTTTGTGACTGGGATGCCGAGATTCACAAACAAGGTGTGAATAACCATGCAAATTAATTTGGTACCCTTAACTTTATCACCTAATTGATATGTCGGTTAACCACACGCTCTCCACCAATCTATGATAAACATTAAGTTGCCCTTTGCCACACATTGTCAGTCTCATGTTAGTGTGCCGGTTAACCACACACGCTCCACTAACGACTTACCAAAGGTGCAAAGTGCAATTTCATGGGTTAGCACATTTTCACATTTTCCTAAGTAACTAAGATTGGGAATTTATAAGTGTTTAGTTACTTAATATTTATCATTATACTTGTAATGAAGGGATAATTATAGTCCTTAGCCTACCTGTTCGGCTAACGACCCTCCACCAGTCAAGGAAGCGGTGGGTGAGAGTGGACACCCATTAAACTGTCATTTTATAGGCAGTAACCTTATACCCCCCTTATAGACTGGCTTCGTGAATGAGGCCTACTCACGGTAAGATTGACTTTATCTTATACATATCTATATAAATAAAATTATAATAATAGTATAAGGGTTGAATTTTATACTTTTAAAATTCTAGGGTTTGATTTGGAATTAAAGTATACATAAGGGGTAAACTTTACAAATTCCAAAACTTGAGGGCAAGTATTGAAACTATTCAAAACTTTTGGATTTTCATAACTTATGAGTTTAATTAAAGTTTTAAAAACTTTAATACTCTTGAACATCCATAACTTGTGGACAAGTTTTGAAGTCCATAAAACTATTTATGAGAAAAAGACTCTTCATTTTGTAACCTATGTCACTTTTATGAGTTTTAAGATTCATAAATGTGACTTTTCATATAACTTGAGGACAAGTTACAAAAACACATTTTATGAACTACATTTAGATCAATTTGGATTGAAAACAACTATCATACAATTTTTTTATTAATCAAAATTGACTCACAAAAGCAAGGTAACACAAAAAACTTTAGGTAATCCATAACTTGAGGACAAGGTATGGAGTCCATACAATTTCATTAAGATCAAGAATTACACTAACAAACAATTTGCATATAATTCTTATGATCTACCAAAACTCATAAGAATGAACAATCCATATCAACAATTTTCAAGAAGCATATAAACATATATAAAACTTGAAAATTTGATAATGACTTTGAAATTGGTTTACCATAATCATTACCACATCAAAAACAGGTTTTATAAGTCCAAACAGTTTAAGGTAATGATTCTAGACCAATTCCAGCCTTAAAAGTCAAAAATATGCTGTCAGGGGCTTCTACTCGTCAAGTGTATGAACCTACTCGACGAGTAGGATGAATTTCTTCATGGACTCGGCGAGTCCATCAGTGGACTCGGCAAGTCCAGTGCCCAGGAAGCCAGAATTTTCGATTTTTAAGCTATTTCAGCATGTATAACTTGAAAACAAGCCTAGGCTCTGATACCACTGTTGGGATTTGAGCATTCTAACACTCCTAAGGTGTACATGCAACACTAAATACGTTGGATCTATGTTTTCTCTATTATGCATGCAAATATCAATTATCCAAGGTATTACCCTAACTAGCGTACAATCATATGTACTAGGATAACAAAACTAGATAGAATACATACCTCTTTATTGTAGCTTGATTCCATGGAGCTTAAGAGCCTAGTGCCCCAAGTTTGACACCTCAAATGGTTCACATAACATCATCAACATTTGGAATAACCATGAGAAGAGATACTTGACTCTTAGAAATCGGCTTGCCCTCTTGTGTATGCATTAGTGCCGATTTCACCAACCAATGGGGTCTTTATATAATGTGCACATTAGGGTTACACCATGTAACCCATGACTTTACCCATTCCTTATGCTCCATGCGTTTTAACCTCCATGGAGTATCCATGGGTTACCACATGGGTTAAACCCAACATAAGGAATCATGGATCATAAGCCCACATATATAAGAATGAATGATTTACACAATCCATCGCCATATATTTAATTAGTCTCTTTTGATCACTAAGTTAATTCCAAATTAATTCTTGATCAATACTAATTAAACAATATGATTTCATATTAATATATTAGAACTTATAATATATTAATATGTCACAAATATCCTCTTCTCACAAAAGGTCTATCCAAATGTTCTGATGCCATGCAACCCAAATGGACCATGCCGGGCGGGTCAAGTATATACCAATTATAGTAATGGACTTAGACACTAATCCAACACGAGGTGGATTCCCGAGGGAAGGGCCAGCAGGGCTGAGGCCGATGCGGCAAGTGTGGTAGGACGCACGAGGGACCGTACAAGGCGGGTGATTCTGGATGCTTTAGGTGCGGCCGGATTGGTCATGTTAGCAGGGATTGTACTGCTACCACCACCATCACCCTGGTATCTGATCTGAATTGCTTTCAGTGCAATAAGAGGGGCCACAAAAGGGCCCAATGTTCGAGTTTGGATACCGTGGGACTAGTGACAACACTTGCTCCTTCGACCTTGAGGATTACGGACGGCCGCCAGGGCCGGGCTGACGTGCCAGTGGCGAAGAGCAGGGTATTTCAGCTGACAGCAAAGGAGGCGTGTTCAACTCCCGATGTTGTGATAGGTATGTACTTCTCCTTATCTTTTGATTTATTTTGATACGTTGTTTATGTTTATGTGTTTCTTTATAGGATTGTTCCTTATGAACTGTATATCGTCTCTGGTCTTGTTTGATTCGGAGGCTACCCGATTTTTTGTATCACTCGCGCTTAGCAAACGATTTGTTGGAGCTCCGAGGGAGCTGGACTGTCCTCTTGATGTAGAGATCGCGGATGATAGGACCGTTCGGGTTGCGAGGGTTCATCGGGGATGTACATTTCAGTTGTTCGATGAGTAGTATTCCGTGGATTTGGTCCCCATTCCCCTGCGATGAAATAAGGTTATTATGGGTATGTACTGGTTGAGCCCCAATGGGGCAGTGATCGACTGCAAGCAGCAACTAGTACGTGTTCAGAACCCAAGTGGGGGAGGGTTGGTGACTCAAGACGAGAGGCTGTAGAGTGGGCCGACTTTGCGTTCGACAGCGAGGGCGAGGCGCTACCTTCATCAGGGTTGTGCAGGTTATGTCGCCTATGTTATGGATACCCGGGATAAGGGTAAGGCGAATATGCATGATGTACCGATCGTACGGGATTACCCAGATTGTTCCCGGAGGATTTTCCTGGGGTACCTCCGGAGAGACAGGTAGAGTTCAAGATTGACCTAGTCCCTAGTGCGGCTCCGATAGCCAAGGCACCATATCGGTTGGCTCCTCTCGATATGCAGGATTTGTCTACACAGCTGCAGGAGCTGTTAGACAAGGGATTTATCAGGCCTAGCAGTTCGCCATGGGGAGCCTCGATTCTGTTCGTGAAGAAGAAGGATGGGTCACATCGGATGTGTATAGATTACCAGTAGTTGAATAAGGTAACGATGAAGAACCGTTATCCCCTTCTAAAGATTGATGATCTGTTTGACCAGCTACAGGGTGCATCTTGGTTTTATAAGATTGATATGTGATCGGGTTATCACTAGATGCGAGTCTGGGACGACGATGTGCAGAAGACAGCCTTTCAGACTCGCTATGGTCATTACGAGTTCATGTTGATGTCGTTTGGGCTCACCAATGCTCCTGCCGCGTTCATGGATCTCATGAACCGCGTGTGCACACACCGATGCTGGACTGGTCTGTGATAGTATTCATCGATGACATCTTCGTGTATTCCAAGACTTAGGAGCAGCACAAGGAACACCTGAGGGAGGTGCTGGAGACATTGAGGAGGGAGAGAATTTTACCAAAGTTCTCCAAGTGTGAGTTCTGGTTGCGTGAGGTGCAGTTTCTGGGGCACCTTGTCAACCAGAAGGGTATTCAGGTCGATCAGGCCAAGGTAGAGGCCGTAATGCAGTGGGAAGATTCCGAAGTTTCCATCCGAGATTTGGAGTTTTCTTGGTCTGGCAGGTTATTACCGGAGATTCATCCAGGATTTCTCCAAGATTGCTGTTCCACTGACCCGACTGACCAAGAAGTCGGTGATATGTCGCTGGGAGCCTGAGCAGCAGGTGGCTTTCAAAACTCTCAGACAGCGGTTGTGCGATGCACCGATTCTGACCTTGCCGGAGGGTATCGAAGATTTTGTGGTTTACTGCGACGCTTCGATCACAGGTATGGGTGCAGTACTGATGCATCGGGGTCGCGTGATTGGGTACGCTTCGAGGTAACTGAAGCCTCATGAGGCGAAATATCCGACACATGATCTGGAGTTGGGGGCTGTGGTTTTCGCCCTCAAGATTTGGCGGCACTACCTCTATGGGGTTCGTTGTACCATTTACACCGACCACAAGAGCTTGAGGTATCTGATGGACTAGCTAAATCTGAATATGAGATCCTCTACCACCCAAGGAAGGCCAATGTGGCGGCCGATACTTTTAGCCTCAAGGCGGTTGCGACTCAGATTCGAGACATATGTTTGAGGATGACAGTGATTACTCCATTGTTGGAACAGATCCGCGAGGCACAGGTAGAGGCTATGAAGGAAGAGCACCAGAAGAGCGAGCGCATTGTGGGTCAGGTGGCTTCCTTCGATTATGATAGCCGTGGATTATTGACCCTGCATCTGTGACAACCCGAAATTTTTATCTTGTACAGTCATTCAATTCAATCACAGTCAGACTTGTTTTTGCTATATTTAGCATTGTTAAGGGTCTGTTTGAGGGTTCTAAGCCTAGTACATTCAAGGATTTGGTGTTAGGAAGTATCTGCTAGAGTTCATTGTGCAGCATTCAAGCCGGAAAGCTCTAAGTCTTGGAGTTTACGGACGTAAACTAGAGATTACGGCCATAAACTCTTGGCTGGCCGTAAACTCCTCCCATATACACGATATTCCTACATTTTTCACCACTTCTCACACTTACAACTCAAGAAACTCGATTTTCTCTCAACTATCATCAAGAGTTTTCATCTTGATCTTCAAATATGTAAGTGTTTCTTCCATTTGTTAGTTGGTACCTTGCTTAATCTAGTGAAACCCTATGATTTCATCCATGATTTCATCTCTTTTGGGTAGATCTTCAAATCATCATCACTTACGCCAATAACACCAAGAACACATCCTAGTTCTTGGACCGTGAACACCCCCTTCAAGCTTTAAAACGTAAGTAATCTTCCATATACTAGTTATCCTATAAAAGCTCTTAACATACACCCTTGAAAACAACCATTTCCCAAGAACAATAAGAGTTTACGGCCATGAGCATCTCCCTTGGCCGTAAACCCTCCTCAAGATCTTCCTTGGCCGTAAACCACTTTGGCCATAAACACCAAGGCCGTGAACACACTTGTGTGGTCGTAAACCCCTTTAGTACAATCACATTTGATTGTAACACTTCATTCCAAGTGTTTCCTAGTCCCTAAGGTTGTTCCCTACCAAGATTAGTTGTTATATACACTAATTATATCCATATATGTGTCATCATATGCTTAATAGGATCCGTTTGTGCTTGAGACTTCACTTGACACTTAGCATCCTATATCAATCTTACATTTGAATCACTACAGGTGAGTTCATACCGCCGTATTTTCATAGATTTCACTGTATTAAGGGGGGGGGGGGGGAATACAAGTCTAACACATGGATTTTGTGTTATAAACAAATGGTTTCAAATATCTTATCAAAATGTGTCACACCCCCAAACTAAGGATGGCGGAAACGCCCGGGGGTGGAGGACTTCATGTATAGTATCACAACAATGAGTATAATAGTGCTTAAAGTAAATACAACCATCATGGATATAATTGAAAAAAGCTACACCATAGTACGTGTTTACATGTTTCAAATCAATTACACTATGATGACAAAATGAAATGTTTGACGATTTAACGTCCCATCCTCAAAAGCGGTTGATTTCCTGTTTCACTGAATTCCTGAGAATACAAGTAGTTTTGAAAAAGTGTCAACAATTAAGTTGGTGAGTTCATAAGAGTTTTATTTGAGAAAGAAGTCGTTTTCCTTGTAAAAAGCGATAGAGGATGATTCCAGAAAATTCAATATTTTCTTTATTAAACGCGAAATGAACTCTCCTATGTTATGCAATAATGTACCCTAGAAAGACCTGTTGATTCCTTCTATAATCACCCAGTGTATATAAGTCATCTAAAATTTAAGTTAAATAAACTGTCGAATATAATGGGTCTGCCCTATGTCCACAACCAAACAAGGAACAAGAAGTAAGGCGGGCCCACCAATTCTAAGTCGATTGCGACTAAATTCATATATAACTCTAACATGCACACTTAGCAAATTATAGCTGAAGTCTAACAATTCTAGATGAAACATAGTTTTAATATCATGAAAGCCATTTAGTGATAAACCTGGTACTTTATCATGTATACTTCAAGAAAAATCCATTATTTTCCTTATAAAAAGTTATGTAGCCTTAAATCCCAAGACCGAGAATATGTGTGTGTGTTTTGTATTTATGATGTTTATAATCGTAATGCGTTTCCAAAGAAAATCCAATATTTTCCTTACAAAAAGTTATGTAGCCTTAAATCCCAAGACCGAGAATGTGTGTGGGTTATGTACTTATAATGTTTATAATAGTCTTGAAATAGATAAAACTCCTTTTCGAAGTAGAATTTTCCCTGTAAACTTGAAAGATTGTTAACTCCCTATGTGAGTCGTTATAACCATACTATGACGAGAAATAACCTGCAACAACATTTTTCAGACGTCAGGATCTTATGACTCTTGTCACCCGCAGACCTGTCGGTCTGGTTGTAGCTAACAGCGAGGTGTGGGGTGTCATTCCCAATATAGATCTATACACAATTATCACGCTCTCCCTACAAGAGACTCTGGTTACAACTTACAGGATTTGAATCCGTACTCTAAGAGTACGATAGAGAATTGTCTCACAACTTACGTTAACTAGTTTACTTATAGTTTGAGTATAAAAACCTCTTCCGTGGAGGAAGTGAAATAACCTTTTATGAAATAAATTAGTGAAATGAAATCCATAAACTATTACTCTTATAGTTTATCATGTAATATATGAAAAACCCATTTGTTTTGAGAGTAAAACCTTTTTCATGTAGGATGCTTTTATCGAAAAATCCATAAACTATACATATTGTAGTTTATTATATGTGTTCGAAATGAATGGGAAAACCTTATTATGAATGACTAATTTTCTTTTTATGATGATAAACTAACAAGAAATACATTCAACATTTAAGAACTTAGTGTTATGCACTTTGCTCAACATACTACAAAGTGTTGTTAATATGGTAAGCTATGTAACTAGTTTTTACCCTTTCTGCACTATTTTGAAAACATCATAGAAAAATCATACGAAGTCGAAAACTAACTCCGTAAACTCTGAGAGTTTAGAAAATGTGTCTAGTTTATTCATAATTTTTATTATGATTTTTAGAAGTCTCTAACTTGTGTGAAAAGGTTCATATTCACAGATTGGTCAGAATTCGTTTCTGAAATGTTAGGCCGTTTTGTAAAAATCACCATAAATTGTAGAAAAATCGCGTGGAGATGTGTAATTAGTCATTTTAAAGGTATGAACCTGAACTATTTTCATATTTATCAGTTTTGAATGATATTAAGTTTAAGTTGGGTAAAACAGTTCGTGAACAGGTCACAACTTTACTGTTGTAAGCTGTCAAGTTAAGTTTTAAATATGTTTTGGTGTTTTAACTTGTATTCACCCCCCCCCCCTGAAAACTAAAGAAAACTAGAAAATGTAGGGGTATGAACTCACCTTGAGTGATTTCTAAAAGAGTGGAAGGTTGAAGTCGTGGAGTATCAAGTCAAGAACACTTGATGAACACGTGGAAGTTTGGATGATCCTAAGAACGATTTTTGGTGTTAAGATATGAGTCAATGGTCCAAGAGTGTTATGAAATTATGGGATAACACTTGATTTTTGATGAAATACTTACCAAAAAGTGCAGTAGTAGCTCAAGAACACTTTCACAAAGTGGTGGGAAGTAGAGAGAAAATGAGACTCTTTTGGTGTTTTGAGAAGTGTAAGTGTTTGAAATGATCAAGTAAGCCAAGAAATCCCCCAGGAATTTCTATATATATTGAAGGTTGCTGGAGCAACTTGTAAGTTTGAAGTGATGTTTGCCTTGGTTTGTGTGATGTGAATAAGGTTGGCTAATGAGAGGATGACACATGGGGCAAGTGGGAACACTTGACCCACTTGTGGGGTAGAATACTTCTCTTATTATAAAATAATGATTTTTAATCAATAATCCTTGAAAAATAAATATAATATGAGTTTTGGGGGTTAAAAATGGTAAAAATATGAATTTGGTGAAAAAATCCCGTCAAAAACGAGCTTAGAAAGCGAAAGTAGTCGAAAACCGGGCATTATGGACCGAACCTGCGAGGTTCGGCTCTAATAGAAGGGTTCGACTCTAAGAACTTCGGTTCCTAAGAGGTTCGGCTCTATTTAGCTGATTTTCGATATAACTCCCCGATTCAAGCGGTTTTTTGGCCAATTTAAGGGTCGGGATGACCCGGTTGACTATAAAAATTTGAGAGAGAGATTTTTGAGAGAGATTTGGGAGAGAGATTTCACATACTTGGAGAGATTTGGGAGAGATTTCACATACTTGGAGAGATTTCACATACTTGGAGAGATTTGGGAGAGATTTCACATACTTGGAGAGATTTGGGAGAGATTTCACATACTTGGAGAGATTTGGGAGAGATTTCACATACTTGGAGAGATTTGGGAGAGATTTAACCTTAGCCATTATTATCGTATAATCTCGTAATGCAAGGTTCGCGAACCCCGTTATGCTTCGTTTATGATTGTTTTAAGTCCCTGAAAGGGTCCTTAGTCGTGTTTTGATGCGTTTAACTCCCTTTTTAGGGTTTTTACAATGCTAAACACATAGATTCTTTGAGACACTTGAATTCTTGACATACAAATGCACATTTTTATACATAGAATAACTTTTAGCATACAAATACTAATTAAGTTTGACCGGTTTGACTTGTGGACCTTGACTTGTTGACTTTGACTTTGACTTGAATTTGACGGTTGTCACATTATCCCCCCGTTAGAAGGAATTTCGTCCCGAAATTTGCATTATGAGTGGGACTTCAAGGGTTGGGGAATAGATGTGGGTACTTTTGTTTCATTTGGTCTTCGCGTTCCCAGGTGAACTCGGGTCCTTGTGTTACGTTCCAACAGTGTCACACCCCCGAACCAGACGGCAGAATCGTCTGGGGGCTTGTGCGTGACTTCATCTTGAAATATCATTACAGTGAATATAATTGAAACATAACATCATCATCATCACACATGTAATATAACAACATTCATTGTTTACATCGAGTATTGTATTTGAATATTACATGCCAAAATAGTAAGAGTACGATGAAACAAAATATAACACAATATCCATTAGTTTGTTTCGTTCATCCTACTTCAACGATTTCCTGAGAATACAAGTTATTTTGAAAAACGTCAACATATATAATGTTGGTGAGTTCATAAGCATGTTTGTGAAAATGATTTGTATAACTTTGAAACCACCAGAAAAGCCGATATTTTCTACAAACTGTTTAGTATGTTTGTGTCAGACCTTGTATTAATGCATGTATGTTTTTGTTTATTAGACTAAAAGGGTAAAGGGAATGTAGAGAGAATGTAAAGAGCACGTATAGAGAATATTCCCAGACAACCCGATGTTGTCTGTAAAAGAGAAGGGTCTTCCGTAAACTTCATAACGTTAATTCCTCTAAGCGAGCCGTCATAACCATACTAAATAATGACAATTTCGTCTGTCTTTGCGTCTTTGGGACGCCGCCGGAATAGAATAAGGTTTTTGTTACCCTAGACTGGCCTAGTCTAACTGTAGCGAACAGCTCAGGTGTGGGGTGTCACCCCCGTATAGATCTATACACAAATCCCCGCTCTCCCTCCAAGAGTCTCTGGTTATAACTACAGGCTACGATTGTACACTCAAAGGTGCCAACCGACAGGTCTCACTAGATCCTTAATCGAATTTACGCGAAGAAAAATGTATAAACTCATTCCAGGCCCAATGATCCATGTAAGTGAACCACTAAGGCATCGCTAAACATGTAAATCATTTCAAGGCCCAATTGGAATGAGATTATATAACATGGGCCCGAAATATATATGAAAGGACACCCATTTCACATGTAAGGTATTTACAGGCCCAAATAGCACAAAAATAGTATCCAAGGTCCGTCGCATATGTTAATGGGTCAATGAGGCCCAATAAACATATAAATAGTATACATGACCTCTCACACATAAAAATGGGCCACTAAGGCCCAATAACCTAGAAAATGATCAAATTTATCCGTTTGTTAGTTTATCGTTGGTTTTGGTTCAAGTATTCACTAAAATAGCATAAAAGCCCACTTTTTGTAAAAATGACGTTCTTGGCCCAATAAGCCAAAAATTTACAATTAAGGCCCAATTTTGTAAGAATAACACTTTAGTCTCCATTTTGTTCAAAACAAGTGTTGATGACTATTTTGTGGTAAAAATAACATTTTAAACCCATTTTTGTCAAAAATATCATTTTTTTTGTCTTGATTTTTGTGAAAACACGCAATTTTTTGGTTTTGGGCTTTTCTGAGCTAGTTGTTGGAAAATTTGTAGGAAAATCATCGTAAGTCGAAATTTGGATTCGTAAATTTTGGAAGTTTGGAAATTTTGTCTACTTTGTTCACAATTTTTCTCAAAATTTTTAATGGCTTCTAACCACTGTGAAATTGCTCGCCTTCACAGGCTGGTCCGAAATTATTTCAAATCTGATAGGCAGTTTTGTAAAATTCGCCAAAAATTGTAGAAAAATCGTATGAAAACGTGAGAGTATTCATTTTAAAGGTATAAATCTGAACTTTATCCATGTAAAACAGTTTTGAAAAATACTTCCATTAAGAGGGTCAAAACAGTCCGAGATTGGACCAAAACTTTTCTGTCAAGGGCTGTTTTATGAATTTAATTTATAGATCTTAGAACACAACACTCATTTTTGCTATTTAAAGTGTATAAATCCCAGATCTACTAGTTTACATGTATTATAGGTGATAACACATATTTTTCTCAAAGTTTTTATGAAGATCCAAGAGACAAACTTCATGTTCTTAGCATATTTTTAGTTTTCTGAAGTAAACAACACAAAATCACCAAATGGTTCAAGAAAACACACATAATCATGCATATACACATAGATCTACACATAAGACTTGTATTCTCCCCCAAAAACCAAGTAAAAATCGAAAATACGGGGTATGAACTCACCTTGAGTTGTGGGTTCGGTTTTTGAAGAGGAAATGAAGAAAGTTTCGATCCTAGCAAGTCTTCTTGGAAGATCTCGAACTTAGAGGCTTCTAAGATGGTGATCATGAGTTTGAATAGATTAGAAGGAGGTTTTTGATAAGATGAAGTAGTTAGATCATAGATTAAACATCAACTTACCTTAGATGATGAATTTTGGGGAATAATTTCTTTGAAAAGCCCTTGATTCTCGAAAATTTGATAAAGAAGGAAGAGAGTTCTTTGAGAGAGTTTGTTTCAAAAAGTTAGATGAAATATGTGTGTGTGTGTGTGTGTCTCGGCCGAGGATAGAAAAGAGAGAGGAGAAGAGAGAGTGTTGATGAGATGGTTGTATAGAAACATGAGTTATATGCATGGAGACCCAAAATGTAATAAGGAGGTGGCAATGGAAAGTCAACTCCTCCTTCTCTTGTGTTGTTGGGCCGAGATGATGAGAAAGGAAAGAAAGAATATTGGGCTTTTTGTGTTTAAGCCCATATTATGATTTAATTAAGTAATTTTCGGCCCAAATAAATCAAGGAATGATTTTTATGGCCTATTAGGGCTATATAAATTGTTGTTACCCAATAAGGCCCATTAAAGTTACCCTACTTCATTTTAGGCTTATAAGGCCCAAAATATTAAGTTTCATGTATATGGGTCCAATTAGGGCCCATTTGAGAGTTCTATATTCAAGATAGTTAAATTGGAAGCTTATTGGTTCATTAGGCCCAATAAGGAAATCCTAGTCCAAAATGGACTTAAACCGGGATTTCTAGGGTTTCCAATTCTTTGTTGACTATTTGCAGTGCTTGTATAAAGTGTTTGATTGAAGTTTTATTGTTATTGAATAAGCATCATGCATGCTTTCACATTGTTGGTTTACCATTGTTATCATTGTTGTTGTTACAAAGCGTCAAAATTCCTAGTTGTGACATCATCCCCCCGTTAGAGGGAATTTCGACCCGAAATTCTTTTGAGAGCTAGATTTGAGAAAGTGAGAACAGGTGAGGGTACTTCTGCTTCATTTGATCTTCGCGTTCCCATGTGAATTCTGGTCCGCGTTTCACGCTCTATCGAACCTTCACAATCGGAATGTGGCTCTGCTTAGTACGCTTCACCTCCCTGTCCATGATTTCGACTGGTTCCTCGATGAACAGGAGATTCTCGTTGATTTCGATCTCTTCTAATGGAATGACAAGGGTTTCGTCGGATAAACATTTCTTTAGATTGGAAACATGGAACACGGGGTGTACACTGCTGAGCTCGACGGGCAGCTGCAGTCTATAAGCCACTGGACCGATTCGGGCAAGAATCTCGAAGGGTCCAATGTATCGAGGGTTTATTTTTCCCCGCTTTCCAAAGAGAATCACTCCTTTCCAAGGAGAGACTTTTAGTAACACCCTATCTCCGACTCTGAATTCCAAGGGCTTTCGCCGCTTGTCGGCGTAGCTCTTTTGTCTGTCTCGTGATGATTGCAGGCGGGCCCTGATCTGAATTATCTTCTCGGTCGTCTCGCGGATGATTTCCGGTCCCATTAAGGCATTGTTTGGCGTTTGCCCTCTTGCTAGTTGGGTGTCTCCTATCTCAGTCCAACACAACGGTGATCTACATTTACGCCCATACAATGCCTCGAAAGGAGCGACTTTAATGCTCGAGTGATAACTGTTGTTGTATGAGAACTCGATCAAAGGCAAGTGGGTATCCCACGATTTTCTAAAGTCTATCACACACGTGCGAAGCATATCTTCTAGCGTTTAAATGGTTCGCTCGCTTTGACCATCCGTTTGTGGGTGGTAGGCAGTGCTCATGTCAAGTTGCGTTCCCATAGCTTTCTGAAGCGATTGCCAAAAGCGTGAAGTAAACCTACTGTCTCTATCTGAGATTATAAATATGGGCACTCCGTGGAGTCTCACGATTTCTTGGGTATAGATCCATGCTAAACTTCCCGTCTTGTTTGATTCCTTTATTGGCGGGAAATGAGCAGATTGGGTTAACCTATCGATGATCACCCAGATAACGCCCAACTTAACTCGCATAACTATAAGCTTCATCCTTCGACTTCGAGAGTTTTATCCATCCATGTAGTGTTTTCTTCACGATATTCTTCGGCTTTGATACTTTCAAGGCTGGTCGTAGATGTTGACAGTGTTTTGTTCTTGCTTCGTGAGCAGATGAGTATGTTATCGATGAAAATAATTAAAAAGGCTGACTAGGAATGGTTGAGATAACTCGGTTCGTAGGGTCCATGAATACCGTGGGAGAATTCATTAGAACGAAGGGTATCACAATGAATTTGAAATGGTCGCGACGAGTTCGGAAGGCAGTTTTTGGAATGTCGTCTTCTTGGACTAGAAGTTGATGATAACCGGTTCTTAGATCTATTTTAGAGAAGTAACTAGCTCCTTGGAGCTGGCCAATAGATCGTCAGTCCGAGGGACTGGGTACCGATTTTTGATAGGGAGCTTATTCAATTTCCTAAGATCGACGTACCTTCTGAAGGATTCGTCTTCTTGAAGAACAAGACCGGAGCTCTCCAGGGTGAGAAGCTTGGTCCGATGGATCCTTTGCTCAAAATTTTCTTAATTGACTGGATGACTTCTGAATTTCGGCGGGAGTCAACCTATAGGGTGAATTGGCAATTGATGTGGTTCCCGGTATAATGTCGATTCGAAATTCGACCTGTCTCTCTAGGGTATTCCTGGAAGTTCTTCGGGAATTACATCCGGAAAATCTCATGCTATTGGAATACCTTGTATGCTTACTTCTTCTTTGGTCTTGTCCACAACAAGAGCGAGGAAAACGTAGTTCTTCTGGTGTAGGCACTTCTGTGCCTTGATGCACGAGATAGGAAGAGGATTGGCGCCAGGTTTATCACCATAGATTATTAGGGTTTTGTGATTGGAGAGGTGAAGGCAAACGACCTTCTCGCGACACATAGTATCAGCACGGTGGGGGCTTAACCCAACTAGGCCGATTATCACATCAAAACTCCTAATATTTACTGGCATTAAATTTGATTTGAAATTAATAGTTGTTTAGTGTTAAGGTGTACTCCACATAAATATCCTAGGTTAATTCGGTTTTTCCCCTTTGGCCATGTCCACCGTAAAGGCTTAGTTTAGCTTCTGGGGTTGTTGTTTTAGTAAGTGCTCGAATTTGTTACTAATGAAGCTTCACTATTGAATAAGGGGTAAGCGAAAGAGTTGTTAAGTGGGAACGTACCAGTAACAACCGTCGGGTCTTGGACTGCTTCGCTTTGACCCAAGGTCGGGACCATTTCTGATCCTTCTACACCTTGATTGTTATCCTTGGGGCAATTGCGCCTGAAGTGACCGGTTCCTCCACACCCATAGCAGGTGTGACTGGTCTCATCATTGGTGTTGTTGTTAGGGTTGTTGCGATTGTTGTTGTTTTCATTTGGTTGACGATTCTGGCATGGATAAGTTCTACAGTATTTGGTGGTGTGATTCTTTCGGTTGCATTTCTTACAATGCATCTCCCGGTAGGCTCCATTATGATGGAAATTGCACTGGTTGCATTTTGGAAGGCTTCCAGCATATGGTCTCGTGGTTGTTGGTGTAATAGGGGTCATGGTCGCATGAACAGCAACAATATGTTGCTTCTTTGAGAACCCTTGAGTGTGTTGTCCCTTTCTCTTACTTCCAGACTTCAGCTTCCTGCTCTTAAGCTTGGGGTTTGGAGTTCCTTGATAGGCTCACTTGTTGGTTTCCATGTTCGTTCCTTCGGCTGGAGTTGTCAATGCTATTCCCGCCTCCATTGGTGTTGTTTGCATTGATTTGTGCCATAGCAGCGGTTACTGCCGCTGTTACAGCAGCTTGGAATGTAGCAGGGTCCATCTGCAGGAGCAGTGTCTCGCGGGTGCGCTTGTTATTCCTGTGGGATGGCATTTTCTTGCTGCACGTTGATAATCCAAATCGTAAGTAATGATCGTCATTTCTGGTTGTACTCTATAAATTTCGCATCTCGTCGTATGATTCTCATTGTTTCCATCTACATCCTTATGATGTATTTACGGTAGTAGGTAATCGTAGATTTGGCACAATCGTTACGTCTATCCTTAGAGTATATGGGTTGTTTCGGTTT
Organism: Lactuca virosa; assembly: GCF_052849685.1. Taxonomy (NCBI): domain Eukaryota; kingdom Viridiplantae; phylum Streptophyta; class Magnoliopsida; order Asterales; family Asteraceae; genus Lactuca; species Lactuca virosa. The sequence goes on along the minus strand of NC_136433.1, from coordinate 360,709,406 downwards.
CAAGATCCTTAAGTATCTAGCGGTTTTGAGGGTTCGGTTGTGCATATAATTGAATTTATGTAGTAATCTGAAATAAAGATAGCACATAATTGTTCCATTGGTAAGTACCATCCTAGTATACGAAAGAGAGTCATATCGGATAATAGGGGGAAAAAGAAAGGCTGATTCCTAATTGTGGCGGAAAGTGTCTGGTGGTGGTGCTGATGAAGTGGATGCACCTCAGAGACGAGCTACTTGTCGCTCGGTATCTCGTAGTCGTGCCTCCCAAAATAAATGTCTTGCTCAGGAGTCTCCGTTCGCTTCCTGTGTTTGTCTCTCATCTCTCTCAATAGCAAACCACATTTGTTCCCTTCGATTCGGGGTGTCCTGAGCTTGGTTATCAATACCTCAGGTGTGCCAGACCATAACTGGGAGGGCCCGGTCAGCTGGTCCTCTATGACTAAGAACGAAGAGACCTCGGTTCCTACCGTAGTGTGGTCGTATCCCCTGCTGGTGACTCTATCTCCAAATATCGTGTGCCCAAGGGGGCATGGGGCCACCGGGGCCCACACGATAAATCGGTACTCTGGCCCTACATGAAGGATTGATGACATCTGATTCTGCATCCGAGTCATCATCATCATTGCCCCCGGGCTCTTCCTCTTCGAGGTCCACTATCGACTCGGCGGGTCCATCTGCAAGTTCTACTTTGTGTTCCTCCTCTGGTTCTTCCTCTGGGTCGAGCCACCCTGCTATTCCCTGACTAAGGAGATACGGGTTTCCTGGCTAATGATACTCGTCTATAGTGTATTGCACGAAGGGGTATAAATACTAGAAACAAATAGCATACCAATTACTCCTATAGTAATTTAATTTTGTTTAGGTTTTGTTCTATAAGCTCTTTGGATAATTAAATGGTAAGTTTTTGATTCATTGTCCATCACCATTACTCCCGAACACATGTTGGTCGTATTTTGAATGAATGTAGTTGATCAGGCTACATTCTCCCCCAATACGACTACATAACTACCCGAGTTTAATAGCGATGTTCAAAAACTCCAAAGACTTTTACTGTTCTTGTTGTGTTATTATTCTAAAATGCACACAAAGGTTTGTATTTTAATTATTATGTTCAGAGTTGTTTAGTCCCATTGTATTTATAGTTGCATATCCTGTATGATTAGATATGCTAGTTCACTATAAACAATGCTCTGATACCAATCTGTCACACCCCCGAACCAGACGGCGGAATCGTCCGGGGGCTTGTGCGTGACTTCATCTTGAAATATCATTACAGTGAATATAATTGAAACATAACATCATCATCATCATACATGTAATATAAAAACATTCATTGTTTACATCGAGTATTGTATTTGAATATTACATGCCAAAATAGTAAGAGTATGATGAAACAAAATATAACACAATATCCATTAGTTTGTTTCGTTCATCCTGCTTCAACGATTTCCTGAGAATACATGTTATTTTGAAAAACGTCAACATATATAATGTTGGTGAGTTCATAAGCATGTTTGTGAAAATGATTTGTATAACTTTGAAACCACCAGAAAATCCGATATTTTCTGCACACTGTTTAGTATGTTTGTGTCAGACCTTGTATTAATGCATGTATGTTTTTGTTTATTAGACTAAAAGGGTAAAGGGAATGTAGAGAGAATGTAAAGAGCACGTATAGAGAATATTCCCAGACAACCTGATGTTGTCTGTAAAAGAGAAGGGTCTTCCGTAAACTTCATAACGTTAATTCCTCTAAGCGAGCCGTCATAACCATACTAAATAATGACAATTTCGCCTGTCTTTGCGTCTTTGGGACGCCGCCGGAATAGAATAAGGTTTTTGTCACCCTAGACTGGCCTAGTCTAACTATAGCGAACATCTCAGGTGTGGGGTGTCACCCCCGTATAGATCTATACACAAATCCCCGCTCTCCCTCCAAGAGTCTCTGGTTATAACTACAGGCTACGATTGTAAACTCAAAGGTGCCAACCGACAGGTCTCACTAGATCCCTAATCGAATTTACGCGAAGAAAAAGGTATAAACTCATTCCAGGCCCAATGATCCATGTAAGTGAACCACTAAGGCATCGCTAAACATGTAAATCATGTCAAGGCCCAATTGGAATGAGATTATATAACATGGGCCCGAAATATATATGAAAGGACACCCATTTCACATGTAAGGTATTTACAGGCCCAAATAGCACAAAAATAGTATCCAAGGTCCGTCGCATATGTTAATGGGTCAATGAGGCCCAATAAACATATAAATAGTATACAGGACCTCTCACACATAAAAATGGGCCACTAAGGCCCAATAACCTAGAAAATGATCAAATTTATCCGTTTGTTAGTTTATCGTTGGTTTTGGTTCAAGTATTCACTAAAATAGCATAAAAGCCCACTTTTTGTAAAAATGACGTTCTTGGCCCAATAAGCCAAAAATTTACAATTAAGGCCCAATTTTGTAAGAATAACACTTTAGTCTCCATTTTGTTCAAAACAAGTGTTGATGACTATTTTGTGGTAAAAATAACATTTTAAACCCATTTTTGTCAAAAATATCATTTTTTTGTCTTGATTTTTGTGAAAACACGCAATTTTTTGGTTTTAGGCTTTTCTGAGCTAGTTGTTGGAAAATTTGTAGGAAAATCATTGTAAGTCGAAATTTGGATTCGTAAATTCTAGAAGTTTGGAAATTTTGTCTACTTTGTTCATAATTTTTCTCAAAATTTTTCATGGCTTCTAACTAGTGTGAAATTGCTCGCCTTCACAGGCTGGTCCGAAATTATTTCAAATCTGATAGACAGTTTTGTAAAATTCGTCAAATATTGTAGAAAAACCGTATGAAAACGTGAGAGTATTCATTTTAAAGGTATAAATCTGAACTTTATCCATGTAAAACAGTTTTGAAAAATACTTCCATTAAGATGGTCAAAACAGTCCGAGATTGGACCAAAACTTTTCTGTCAAGGGCTATTTTATGAATTTAATTTATAGATCTTAGAACACAACACTCATTTTTGCTATTTAAAGTGTATAAATCCCAGATCTACTAGTTTACATGAATTATAGGTGATAACACATATTTTTCTCAAAGTTTTTATGAAGATCCAAGAGACAAACTTCATGTTCTTAGCATATTTTTAGTTTTCTGAAGTAAACAACACAAAATCACCAAATGGTTCAAGAAAACACACATAATCATGCATATACACATAGATCTACACATAAGACTTGTATTCTCCCCCAAAAACCAAGTAAAAATCGAAAATACGGGGTATGAACTCACCTTGAGTTGTGGGTTCGGTTTTTGAAGAGGAAATGAAGAAAGTTTCGATCCTAGCAAGTCTTCTTGGAAGATCTCGAACTTAGAGGCTTCTAAGATGGTGATCATGAGTTTGAATAGATTAGAAGGAGGTTTTTGATAAGATGAAGTAGTTAGATCATAGATTAAACATCAACTTACCTTAGATGATGAATTTTGTGGAATAATTTCCTTGAAAAGCGCTTGATTCTCGAAAATTTGATGAAGAATGAAGAGAGTTCTTTGAGAGAGTTTGTTTCAAAAAGTTAGATGAAATATGTGTGTGTGTGTGTGTCTCGGCCGAGGATAGAAAAGAGAGAGGAGAAGAGAGAGTGTTGATGAGATGGTTGCATGGAAACATGAGTTATATGCATGGAGACCCAAAATGTAATAAGGAGGTGGCAACGGAAAGTCAACTCCTCCTTCTCTTGTGTTGTTGGGCCGAGATGATGAGAAAGGAAAGAAAGAATATTGGGCTTTTTGTGTTTAAGCCCATATTATGATTTAATTAAGTAATTTTCGGCCCAAATAAATCAAGGAATGATTTTTATGGCCCATTAGGGCTATATAAATTGTTGTTACCCAATAAGGCCCATTAAAGTTACCCTACTTCATTTTAGGCTTATAAGGCCCAAAATATTAAGTTTCATGTATATGGGTCCAATTAGGGCCCATTTGAGAGTTCTATATTCAAGATAGTTAAATTGGAAGCTTATTGGTTCATTAGGCCCAATAAGGAAATCCTAGTCCAAAATGGACTTAAACCGGGATTTCTAGGGTTTCCAATTCTTTGTTGACTATTTGCAGTGCTTGTATAAAGTGTTTGATTGAAGTTTTGTTGTTATTGAATAAGCATCATGCATGCTTTCACATTGTTGGTTTACCATTGTTATCATTGTTGTTGTTACAAAGCGTCAAAATTCCTAGTTGTGACAAACAGACCTTGACAACAGGGATGCGTCTTTGATTTCGTTCTCTTGATCTCTCGATCCATGATTTCTACCGGTTCTTCCTCGAAGTGGAGACTCTCGTTGATTTTGATTGCGTGGGGAGGTATCACCAGAGTCTCGTCGGACATACATTTCTTTAAATTTGATGTGTGGATGGTTGGATGTACAATATTAGGTTCTTGGGGCAGTCAGAGTTTGTATACTACCGGGCCAATCCTAGGGAGGATTTCAAATGGCCCGTTGTACCTTGGATTTAGTTTCCCATGTTTACCGAAACATTTCATTCTTTCAATGGTGAGGCATGTAGCAGAACTCGTTCACCAACCCGTAATTCTGAGAGTTTGCGTCGCTTACCTGTGTAGCTCTTTTGTCGGTTTCGATATGCTTTCAGCCTTTCTCGAATTTGTACTAAGTCATAAGTAATAACTTCTCCTCGGAGCGCTGCATAGGGCCTGCTTTAGTGTTTCTCGTTTGATTAGATCGGTAGGGAGCATATGGGTTTGGTTTACGCGACTAGACTAATGCGGATGGTATAACGTTCATTCGCACTCCTGGATAGCCTTGTCACGAAGTTCATGGTAGGACTCGTACCTGGTCCATCTATCATTAACTTGCGCATATAGGTCGTATGTAATTAGGGTTGGTAAGACAGTTGGATGGGTGACTCTGACCCAAGTCCATAACCAGACAAGGAACAAGAAATAGGGCAGAAACACACATCCAATGTCCGTAGAATCTTAATTATATATTGTCCTCGCGTATACACTTAGTAGTGATAGACTAACTGTATCCGTCCCAAGCTTCTGTGCTTGAACCTTTTCTGCTGCATGCGTGACATTCCCGAAGGGTCTTTTGGAACTACTTGTGGAAAGGTTTCGGAAGGTATAATACTCCTCTGGTGAGTGTTTTTGGGGTTTCGCAGCGAGAGATGACCCGGAGGTCCGTGTCGGTTTTGCATTTATGAGAGACGAGGGTTTCAATATTTAGTGGGTTAGGTGAAGGGTCTTTCCGTAGCCATTTATTCGGGAAGGTGAGGACTATACCAATCGAAATCGAATGACGACAATAGATCTTTTGGTAAAACATGTGTTAAGTTGTATTCGTAAAAGATATTCGTGAGAGAGATAGAGTATCATGTGATTCTTGTTAGTGTGTTCCGTTTTGATCGATGTTATTGTTACTGCAAATTATTCATACCACAGCAACTAGTATTGGTAGTAAGTGTGTTTTGATAGCTAGTAATGATACTTTATATCATGATCCCCGACAGATCATTCTATGATCGAGCGGTATATGCAAGTCGTATGCAAATTGGTATTGATGAAACTGTCGAGTGAGTGGCTCTACCCTAACCCCACTACTAGACATGGAACAGGAATTATTCGTTTTAAGTCTGTAGTATTTTAATTATAATTAACCCTGATGTGTACACCGAGTCATCACAGTTCACCGGTAATGATCCTAAGGTTATATATGAGTGTTTTTGATTTGATTGAACGAGAGAGTATTTTAACTACTTTTTGAAAGACGGTAATTTTAGCAATCATACCAAATTCATTACAAACATATGGTACTTAAGCGTTCTTGTTGTTGGAACATTACAAAAGTCCTAATAAGGTTCCTTGTTGCTCCTGCTGATTTGTTTGTCACACTCCTCCCGCTCCTCCGTCATTCCTCTCAGTTGGACAGTCTCTCTTGAAGTGTCCCATTTCACCGCATAGGTGGCATACTGAACTTACATTGGTATAGGTGATTGAAGCGATGTGTCGGGTCTGGGTCCTGCAGAAGCGGATATTATGTCCGTTCTTGTTGCAGTTTTTACAATACGGCACCCGACAAACCCCATTGTGATGGTAGCCACACTTGTTACATTTTGGGAGTGTTCCCATATATTGTCTGAACGGTGCTTCAGTGACAGGCGTTGTGGCTTGTGTCAAGGCTTGAGTCGTGACTGCTGTTGTAATCGCAGGGGCAGCCACAATTTGTTGTCTTTTAGCGCATTTCTGAGATAGGTTACGCCTCTTTTTGTCCTGAAACTTTCGTTTCTTGCTCTTGGGTTTGTGGTCTAAGGCGTTTACGTTGGTAGACACCCGATGGTGTTCTTGACTATTACTGTGGTTAGAATTGCCAACACCGCCTTCACCTCTGCTGGCGTTGTTAGCATTGAGTTGCGCCATGACGGCTGTCACGGCTGCGTGACCACAACTTGAAAAGTAGCAGAGTCTATCTGCAGGATTGCTGCCTTGATTGTTGGCTGGTTACCTCCTTGTGAAGACATAACTCTGTTGCATGGGGAGAAACGATTTCGTGAGTGTGGATGATTATCTCTAGGTATATCTTTATCATTTATATACACATATATAAATTTCGCACTTTACTGAACTATTCTCGATGTTTCTGCCAACGTTCCTAAGACGGAGTTATGGTAGTGGGTAGAAGTAGGTTTTTGTATGGGTGTTAAGTCTTTCCCATCCTAGTATTATGTTTGTTCAAACACTCTTACTTGAAGAGTTCTGATGGGATCCGGTGCATTAGTGCTGGTATGATCGCACCTTATATGCCTACGAAAAAGGCACCTTTCAACCATAAGGTTTAAAAAGGTGTGATGATAATGAGTCTCGAATAAGGGCTTATACGTCAGGAGTTATCTCACTAAGTTTATCTTAGTTCTGAGTGTATCGTGTTCCAATTTATGTGGTGTTCTGAAAACAATTCATAATGAGAGTCTATATATAATAAACTTATGAATTTTTGGTAGTATTGCTCCCAATGAAATAATACGCATGCCCATTTCATTTGCATGATTCTAGTATATTTAGTTTTTAGAGAAAGGTTTTGAGCCTGATGCAGGTCTACACCACATCATTGCAAGGAAAAGTTTGGACCGCAAGTAAATCCCTCGACTAGTGTAATCACAAACTCGCTGGGTCAGGCCTACACATGGAGGGGAGTAGCACCAACACATACTCATAGACCTAATCTACAAGGTCTTGTGAGTAAAATGAACTCTGCTCACGACAATACGTCCCCAGTGGTGCTTGAAACGAAGCCGATGCGTCTTGTAGTTCTGCCAACCTACGCTCGGCTACGACCATTCTCTCTTCGAGTTTCGAGTGTCTATCCTAATATTCCTTTGTCTTCGCCTGTGCGGCGATAAGGTCCTTAATGAGTTGGTCTCTTAAATAGTAGTCTCTTTCTAAGTCTCGAGTTTGTGAGATAGTAGCGTCTGTAGCAGCGTGCAGTTCCCTAACTCGATGTTCGTGATTTGCAGGGTTATCACCGGGAGGGCTCTGTTAACCGGTCCCCCATGGTTGAGGTCACCACAACCTCGTTGGTCTCCAAATGGCGATTGCTGTTGTTGATGGCGACTCCACCCCTTGATCAATGCTGCCCAACGGGACACAAGTTCGATGTAGTCGAAACGGTTCGCGAGAGTCCTGGCTATGTATGGAGAGTTGTCGACCTCTGGCTCCACTTTCGACTCCTTTCCTAATCACCCACTAACTCTCCGGGTTCGGAAAGTAGGGGTCTCTTGGTAAGTAAAATCTTGCCATGATGTCCGTGCGAGAATAAGGGTGAGGTAAGAGGCATATAATTATCATATTCCTAGAAATACTTATAGGGGTTTGATCCTCCTTAGTTATTTCTATAATGACATGGTGCATACCAGTTACATATAACAAAAGATATAATAGACCTTCGAATAAGTGGTCATATTCCAAAACCACAATCAAACAAGGGACAGGAAGTAAAGCAATGATCACAGATTCTAAGTCTATGATATCCAAGTTATATATAACTTCAGTGTATCCACTTAGTGATTGTAGATCTACTATCAAGAATCTGTTTAGTTTTCACATAAGTTATAGTACCACAAAATACTCTTAAAGTATTTTAAATGTTATGTTTGGTTCTTAACGATTTTGTGGTATCGGTGTTGGTAAGTTGATAGACTTGTTGTCCACTATGACTATCCCCCGGCACATACTAGTCACTTCTCGGACGAATATAGTTGATCAGGCTATATTCCTCCCAGACTTGATTGCATATCCCAGGGCATATTCACATTGCACAACTCCTCTATTTTAAACTTTTGTATTGTCCTAGATATGATACCGTTACACCCCAAAACCGGAACGGCGGAAACGTTCTGGGGTGGAGGACGTCATGTCAAGTATCACAACACATGCAGTATAGTAAATAAAGTACAACAATCATTGCATTAATAATAATAGTTTTACATAGGTTACGTTTAGCCACAACATCAAAAGTAGATATAGAGAATAACATAAAATGCAGCTCGGTACAAGGCTGTCTTCACAAAAGCTTCCGGAGTGTACCTGTCTACTGACGACCTGAGTATTTTAATGACATTGATATAAATACATGTTTTTCCTCAAAATAATCTCATTAGATGATGGTGATAAGAGCTTATAAAGTATTTGAATTCCTTCCAGAAAATCCTATATTTTCTATTAAAAGTAGTCTTCTACCAAGACTAGACTGTTTTGTGTTTAAAGAGCATTTTCCCCAAATGTTACTATCATTTTCAAAATATAGTTTTTACATTAATAAGTATATGGGAAAACCACAATTTAATGTAATAGGGAAAATAATATTTTACTTCAGCAATGACATTGCTGTTTATATGGTAATAAAATGCAGACTCCGGGTAGTATTAGATGAACAATACGCCTCAGAGAGTCTAAATGAATGAAATGCAGACTCCAGGTGGTATTAAATGAACAATACACCCCGGGGAGTCTAAATCAGCCTTTAATCCTAAGTAGGTTAGTTTAAAGGTTTAAATGTGGCCTAGTGTATAACTAGGAAAATATATTATGATGGTTTTATATGTAGAAACTACCGTGATAAATACTTACCTTAAGGCCATGAATTATAAGGTAAATGTAAAGATACTCGTAACCATACTAATTGACGGATGTAAACACGACGACCTGCTGGCGTCGAAATGAATGTGACATTTGTCACCCCTTGGCTTGGTCGGCCGGGACTGTAGCTAGCAGTCAGGATATGGGAGTGTGTGTCCCGTATAGATCTATACACACAATGCCCGCTCTCCCTCCAGAAGACTCTGGTTACCAACTTGACAACGGTGAAATCCGCGTCATGAGGATGTATCTCGTGTTTTGATTTCTATAAACCTTTATTTTTACTAAAAGTATAAGTTTTTAGAATATTGATATAGCTAAGTTCTCCTTCATGAAAGTTATGGTTGGTTTTTAAACTATACCTATCATAGTTTACTTGAGAGGTTATCTAGGTACCTTTGCTACCCAAAGGTATTGAACTGGAGTAAGAGTTTTAATATCTATCCAGATACAAAAAATATATAACTAGGACTTCAACGACACTCGGACAAATAACCGGATGCTCTAAGTCCATAACCAAACAAGGAACAGGAAGTAAAGCGGGCTATCAGTCCTAAGTCCTTCAAACCCTACTTATATAACTATATCTATATAGACATGAATCTATCAAGAATATAAGTTGAAAAGACTTTGATAAAAGTTTAGTAATTTAAAAAGAGATTTAAGTATTTTAAAAGAGATTTGAAAACAAGGTTTGAAAACCTTTAGCTGGATAAAACAGTTTAACATGCAAAAATCTATTTGCTTGACAGTTATTAATCATATGTGATTGATATAATAACTTAGTAATTCAACTTGTATTCCCCCCCATAAAACATTTAAAAATCATTTCAAAGGTTGATTAAGGGGTATGAACTCACCTGTAGTGGGTGATTCGGATGAACGGATGGTATAGGATGCTAAGTGTCAAGTGAGGACTTGAGCACACACATGGATCCTATTTAACATGTAATGATACATATATGTATCTAATTAGTCATTTTAATAACTAATTTATCAAGTAAGGACACCCTAATACATGGATAACACTTTGATTTAAGTGCTAGGAGCACATAAGGGTTGCATCTAAGGAGAATATGGCCTCACATTGGAGTTTACTTCTCATTTGGTGACCACACATGAGTTTACGGTTTTTGGTCATATCCCCCATGAGTTTATGGCCGTAAACACATGGTAATTTGTACCATTGTGTGATTTAAGGTCTTATACCCCTCAAGGAAGTGTTCTAGGTTTGAATCAAAGGCTTAGGAAGGGACTAGGGATCAAAATGGCCCTTCATTGGAGTTTACGGTTCTTGGACCACTCCTTGGAGTTTACGGTCGTAAACCCATGTGCTTACGGTCGTAAACCCATGAGTTTACGGCCGTAAACTCATGGTTACTCCAACCATTTCGTGTTTTGGGGTTTCTAGCTCATGCATGCAAGGTTCTAGTCCAAAATCCAAGCCTTAGAGGGTGTTAGGGGCACTTAAACACCACTTGATGGTGTTTACGGTTCAAGGAGATCCCTTGACCGTAAACCCAAGTGTTCTTGGGTGTTCTTGATGTTTTTTCATGGATAAACAAGTATACTAAGCAAGGAACTAGTTAGGAGGAGTGTACTTACTTATGGGAAGCTTGTAAGAGTGTTTAAGGGCCAAGAACACTAGTGTGTGTTCTTGGTGTTCTTAAAGAACACTTGAAGATCTATGAAAAAGACAAGATTTCATGGATGAAATCATGTATAAACACTAGACAAAGTGTTATATCAACAAGTCTAGGGAAGAAACACTTACATTTTTGGAAGATTGGAAGAAATGTGTTATGATACTTGAGAGAGAATTTTGGGTGTTCTTGAGCTAGGAAGTGAAAAATGAGCCAAAAATGACTAAGTGTCATATTTATACTCTTTAGAGTTTACGGCCGTAAACTCCATGTTTGGGGCCGTAACTCCAAACTCTTTGAGTTTTAAGACTTAAGTGATGCACGACAACCTCTAAAGTATACTTCCTTTTATTTGTTCGTTTGACGAATATAAAATAAAAACACCCAAAACGGACTGAAAACCGGCCAAAAACGCACTGAAATGAATTTGACTACTATTTGTAGTGCTTGACCGTAGAGTTTATACAAATGAACATTTCGGGTTGTCACAGATACTATACTAGTATGTATGCATGCACTCATACTTTTAACGAGAAACTATTTATTTCTAAAAGTATAGTTATTTGAAAATGTTTAATCAGAGACTTTAGCCCCCAATGCATTTATAGTTTGTATATCTTTATGTGGTTCGATATACTTAGTTCACTAAAAACAATGCTCTGATACCAATCTGTCACACCCCCAACCAAGGATGGCGGAAACGTCCGGGGGTGGAGGACTTCATGTATAGTATCACAACAACGAGTATAATAGTGATCAAAGTAAATACAACCATCATAGATATAATTGAAAAAGTTACACCATAGTATGTGTTTACATGTTTCAAATCAATTACATTATGATGGCAAAATGAAATGTTTGACGATTTAACGTCCCATCCTCAAAAGCGGTTGATTTCCTGTTTCACTGAATTCCTGAGAATACAAGTAGTTTTGAAAAAGTGTCAACAATTAAGTCGGTGAGTTCATAAGAGTTTATTTGAGAAAGAAGTCGTTTTCCTTGTAAAAAGCAATAGAGTATGATTACAGAAAATTCAATATTTTCTTTATTAAACGCGAAATGAACTCTCCTATGTTATGCAATAATGTACCCTAGAAAGACCTGTAGATTCCTTCTATAATCACCCAGTGTATATAAGTTATATAAAATTAAAGTTAAATAAACTGTCGAATATAATGGGTCTGCCCTAGGTCCACAACCAAACAAGGAACAGGAAGTAAGGCGGGCCCACCAATTCTAATTCGATTGCGACTAAATTCATATATAACTCTAACATGCACAGTTAGCAAATTATAGCTGAAGTCTAATAATTCTAGATGAAACGTAGTTTTAATATCATGAAAGCCATTTAGTGATAAACCTGGTACTTTATCATGTATACTTCAAGAAAAATCCCTTATTTTCCTTATAAAAAGTTATGTATCCTTAAATCCCAACACAAAGAATATCTATGTGTGTTTTGTACTTATGATGTTTATAATCGTCTTTAAATAGATAAAACTCCTTCTCGAAGTAGAATTTTCCCTGTAAACTTGAAAGATTGTTAATTCCCTATGTGAGTCGTTATAACCATACTATGACGAGAAATAACCTGCAACAACGTTTTTCAGACGTCAGGATCTTATGATTCTTGTCACCCGCAGACCTGCCGGTCCGGATGTAGCTAGCATCGAGGTGTGGGGTGTCAATCCCAATATAGATCTATACACAATTATCACGCTCTCCCTACAAGAGACTCTGGTTACAACTTAAAGGATTTGAACCCGTACTCTAAGAGTACGATAGAGAATTGTCTCACAACTTACGTTAACTAGTTTACATATAGTTTGAGTATAAAAACCTCTTCCGTGCAGGAAGTGAAACCAACTTTTATGAAATAAATTAGTGAAATGAAATCCATAAACTATTACTGTTATAGTTTATCATGTAATATATGAAAAACCCATTTGTTTTGAGAGTAAAACCTTTTTCATGTAGGATGCTTTTATCGAAAAATCCATAAACTATACTTATTGTAGTTTATTATATGTGTTCGAAATGAATGGGAAAACCTTATTATGAATGACTAATTTTCTGTTTATGATGATAAACTAACAAGAAATACATTCAACATTTAGGAACTTAGTGTTATGCACTTTGCTCAACATACTATAAAGTGTTGTTAATATGGTAAGCTATGTAACTAGTTTTTACCCTTTCTGCACTGTTTCGAAAACATCATAGAAAAATCATACGAAGTCGAAAACTAACTTCGTAAACTCTGAGAGTTTAGAAAATGTGTCTAGTTTATTCATAATTTTTATTATGATGTTTAGAAGTCTCTAACTTGTGTGAAAAGGTTCATATTCACAGACTGGTCCGAATTCATTTCTGAAATGTTAAGCAGTTTTGTAAAAATCACCATAAACTGTAGAAACATCGCGTGGAGATGTGCAAGTCGTCATTTTAAAGGTATGAACCTGAACTATTTGCATATTAAACAGTTTTGAAAGATATTAAGTTTAAGTTGGGTAAAACAGTTCATGAACAGGTCACAACTTTACTGTTGTAAGCTGTCAAGTTAAGTTTTAAATATGTTTTGGTGTTTTAACTTTTATTCCCCCCCTGAAAACTAAAGAAAACTGGAAAATGTGGGGGTATGAACTCACCTTGAGTGATTTCTAAAAGAGTGGAAGGTTGAAGTCGTGGAGTATGAAGTCAAGAACACTTGATGAACACGTGGAAGCTTGGATGATCCTAAGAACGATTTTTGGTGTTAAGATATGAGTCGATGGTCCAAGAGTGTTATGAAATTATGGGATAACACTTGAGTTTATATGGAATACTTACCAAAAAGTGCAGTAGTAGCTCAAGAACACTTTCACAAGGTGGTGGGAAGTAGAGAGAAAATGAGGCTCTTTTGGTGTTTTGAGAAGTGTAAGTGTTTGAAATGATCAAGTAAGCCAAGAAATCCCCCAGGGATTTCTATATATATTGAAGGTTGCTGGAGCAACTTGTAAGTTTGAAGTGATGTTTTCCTTGGTTTGTGTGATGTGGATAAGGTTGGCTAATGAGAGGGTGACACATGGAGGCAAGTGGGCACACTTGACCCACTTATGGGGTAGAATAATTCTCTTATTATAAAATAATGATTTTTAATTAATAATCCTTGAAAAATAAATAAAATATGAGTTTTGGGGGTTAAAAATGGTAAAAATATGAATTTGGTGAAAAACTCACGTCAAAAACGGGCTTAGGAAGCGAAAGTAGTCAAAAACCGGGCATTATGGACCGAACCTGCGGGGTTCGGCTCTAATAGAAGGGTTCGGCTCTAAGAGGTTCGGTTCCTAAGAGGTTCGACTCTATTTAGCTGATTTTCGATATAACTCCCCGATTCAAGCGGTTTTTTGGCCAATTTAAGGGTCGGGATGACCCGGTTGACTATAAAAATTTGAGAGAGATTTTTGAAAGAGATTTGGGAGAGATTTCACATACTTGGAGAGATTTCACATACTTGGAGAGATTTGGGAGAGATTTCACATACTTGGAGAGATTTGGGAGAGATTTCACATACTTGGAGAGATTTGGGAGAGATTTCACATACTTGGAGAGATTTGGGAGAGATTTAACCTTAGCCATTATTATCGTATAATCTCGTAATGCAAGGTTCGTGAACCCCGTTATGCTTCGTTTATGATTGTTTATGTCCCCGAAAGGGTCCTTAATCGTGTTTTGATGCGTTTAACTCCCTTTTTAGGGTTTTTACATTGCTAAACACATAGATTCTTTGAGACACTTGAATTCTTGACATACAAATGCACATTTTTATACATAGAATAACTTTTAGCATACAAATACTAATTAAATTTGACCGGTTTGACTTCTGGACTTTGACTTGTTGACTTTGACTTTGACTTGAATTTGACGGTTGTCACAAAATGGATTTCAGTTATCATCAAATCAAATAGTTTTCAATGATTGTATCAAAATGACATCAAGTCACCAAAATGTATTTCAAAATGTTAAACTTCTTTTAAATGTTTTTATAAACTTATATTTCTCCCAGAAATCATATTTGTATATATATATATATATATATATATATATATATATATATATATAGATATATATATATATATATATATATATATATATATATATATATATATATATATATATAAGATTTAAAAGGCTTACGACTGATAACCAACTTTGGTTCCTTTTCCTTGTTTGGATCTAGGATTATAAGTATCAATTATTTGTCCGAGTATCATTTAAATTTTACTTATATATATTTGTATATGTATACAAGTATAAAAGTTAGTTCATTTAGTTCAATTACCCTTTGTAACATGTTGAGCAACGGGTTGCATTCATGAATACTCGGTATCAATTCAGAAAGTACATATAAATTATAATAGGTATAGTTTATGAATCACAGAACATTAATTCATAATTCAAGTATACTAAAGTACATCGTTTTACAAGAACAAGGGTTTGACTCAAAACTAATCAAGGATATACATCTTTCAGAGACATGTTAAGAATACTAATTCAATAACATACTATCAATCATTTATTTCAGAATGATTGGGTTTTCATAACTATTATACATGTAACGTTTATATGCTTTTTATGAGTCATTTGATACAGGTTGTTTAATTCATTTAAACAATATAGTTAAAGTCCTGACATTATAACCAGAATCTCCAGCCGAGGGTCGAAAAAATGTGTGTATAGATCTATATTGGGATTGACAACCCCGCACTCAGACCGCTAACTACAGTCAGGCATACACGCCTACGAGTGACAATTGTTATCAATAGCTTTCAACGCATTCATAGCGTTGGATCAGGCCATCTAGTCAGTATGGTTATAATAACTCATATAAAAGATATTAACAATATGTTAGTGTATAATTAACTAAACATAAGTACATTTTCAAAGTACTAGTTTACAAGATACAATTTACAATATTACATTACAGTTTTCAATAACAGTTGATGAAACCAGGCACACTCTCAGTTACAAGTTTTCAAAAGGAATACAAATACAGAACATTGGTTTACAAACATAACGATTTTATGTAATTAAAACTACTTTTCATATACAGCAGAAAATATAGGATTTTCTGGAACAGTTTACATATTCAAGAAACAGAAAACATTAATAAATACTTATGCACTCACTCAACTTTATGTTGATACTCTCTTTTCAAATTACTTGTATTCTCAGGGAACCAGTAGACAGGTACTCCTCGAGCTTTTGAGAAGATGGAGCTATTTTTGTGTCTTGTCCTCTTCTTTTGTATAACTATTTGGTTTCAGTATACAATGATGAAACACATGTAAATACTTATACTTTTTAAATACAGTGGTTGTTTGTACTCTGATTACTATAATGCATGTGTTGTGATACTACAAATGAAGTCATCCACCCCCGGACGTTTCCACCGTCTGGTTTGGGGGTGTGACAGATTGTTATCAGAGCATTGTTTATAGTGAACTTAGTATATAAATCCATAAGAGACATACAAACTATAAATACATTTGGGGCTAAGAGCTCTAACTATAAGTATACTTTTAAAAATTGAAGTATTTTTACAAGAAGTATACTAACACTCATACCTACAAGTACAATATCACAGTCATAAGAACTTAAAAGTATTTGGATGTTGGACATTACAGTCAAACCTGGGAAGTTATGTAATCATATCTGGGATTAATATAGCATGATCAACTATATTGATTTGAGATATGACCAACAAGTGTTTGGGAGTGATAGTGGTGTTGCGACATGTCTAAAACTTACCAACCATACATATTTAGAAGAAATCTAGAACAGAACATAAATATTAAAATACTATAGGGGTATTTTAGGCACAATATACTAATAACAAACATGTGAAAACAAAAGAACCATTGTAGGTAGAATTATAAATATTAAGGGTATATTACAGTTATATATAATTAAAGTTATATAGACTTAGAATATGTGGTCTAGCTTCATTTCATGTTCCTTGTTTGGTTGTGGATTTAGAGTCGGGTCATTTAATTGAAGGTTGATTATACCCAAGTTATATATAATTAGTATACACTTTATAATTATAGTAATACCTAGAACAAGTCATAAAAAATACATTACTTGTTAACTGTAAGTCTCTCTCGTAGAAACTTGTATCCTTAATCTATCGTTACTAACTATATTCTATATCTCTTATCCCTATTCTCGCATAGATAACAATGGCTGGATTTCATTTACCCAGAGACCCGTACCTCCCCGGTCAAGGACAAGATGCAGAGCTAGAAGAAAATCATGAAATTCCCTTAGATGATGATTTTCCAGAAAATTTTCCTGAAGACAATGATTCCGAATCAGAAGCCTATAATCCACCACCAGTTGCCCAGGATCCTAATCCACGACAAAATTTCCAAGGTGCGACACCTTCATGGGCTGAGAACTTGGGTAGGAGGAGCCGAGAGCAAGGTCAACCCTTACCCTACAACGGAGACCGAAGCTTCTACAACATAAGTGAGGGAGGCTCTGCAGACAGAATTCTTCCTATTTTGGTTCGCCGAGTGGCTCGAAATGTTGAGCTAGGAGTGGCAGCCATTCAACAAACCGTGGAGCTTGATGCGGACACGAATGCCAATACGAATAGTATTCGCGATCTTGAGCTTGCTCATAACAGAGCAATGAGAGACAATGAATCCTTACTGCAAGAGTTAGCTGTAACTCGAGCTGAAGTCATAGAGCTTCGAGCACGCCAGACAGTGTATGAAAGACATCTGCTTGATGTGGAGCGTCAACTGGCTGAGTTGAGGGCTCGTCCGAGTGATTCCCGTCGCTAGTAGGAGGTACTCTACTTATCCTTTCTTTTGGTTTAAAAAATGGATGATACTCTACTCGTTTCCTGTTTATTTTTTTGGTTATAGTTAAAGTCTGCGGATATGTTCTAGCGTTATTTTTCATGTTTTTCAGTACGACCACGAAAATTTCATTTTCGGTAGGTCAGTATGATGTCGATGTTTTTCCCAGAATTTGGTATATTGTAGACCTGTTTAGGGTCAAGTTTTTCAGACTTTATGTATTCAATATGCCAATTTAATTGACATGCATTTTCATACACTTTGAAAATTAACCACTCAATTTCATATCATCCTGTTGCACGTTGTACTTGTTGTAGACTTCTATTTCCAATTCATTACAAGATTCATGTTGAACTAAATGTTTTAGTTCAGAGATATCAAATTCATATTCACTCTTGATATCTTACCATCTTTTTATCTTTTAACTTTTATAGAAAAAGATGCCTCCTCGTAGAAATCCAAGACGTAACACTGTTAATGAAGCACCGACGCCACCTCCGCCACCACCTCCTCAGTTCGACGCTGCTATGTTTCAAGCAGCGGTCACGGTGGCTGTAGCGGCTGCCATGTCTCATATCAATACTCCTGGTGCTAGTGGGTCGGGAGCTGGTACACATCCTTCTAACCACGGCGAGAGTCATGTGCACTCACGGGAGTGCACTTATAAAGATTTTTCGAATGCCAAACCCAAGACCTTTAACGGGACTGGAGGAGTTGTGGCATTAAAACAGTGGATTGAGAAGACAGAAGGAATTTTCGAAATCTGCTCCTGTCCAGAGAGAAACAAAGTCAAATTCATTGTTTGTACCTTTTCGGATAGACCTTTAACATGGTGGAATGGCCATGTTAAGTCACTAACTCTGGTAGTGGCTAACTCGATTTGCTGGGAGAACTTAAAAACTATGCTAATGCGGGAATACTGTCCGCGAGGGGAAATTCAGAAACTCGAGCAAGAGCTCTGGGGTCTTACAATGGTTGGTTCTGATATATCAACCTATACCAGTAGATTCTGTGATTTGGCAATTCTTTGTCCGGATATGGTTGCTCTGGAGAGCAAAAAGATTGAGAGATATATTTGGGGTCTGTCGTACCAAATTCAGTCAAAAGTCTTAGCTTCGAGGCATGTTACTTTTGATAGTGCCAAAGAGCTAGCACAGTCTCTTATTGACCACGGAGCCCGTCAAAACTTAGTGGTTGCTACACCAAAACAACTGAAGGGAAACAACAACAACAACAACAATAACAACAACAACAACAACAACAAGAAGGGTTGGAACAAGAGGAAGGGCAAGTCTTCACAGGAATCCTCAAAGAAGCAACAGCTAGTTGCAGTCAATGCTGCTACTGTACCTGCTACTATTCCTGCTAACCCTGCACCAGCTAAGCCTTATGCTGGTAATCTCCCTAAGTGCAACAAGTGAAATTTTCACCATAATGGAAATTGCCGAGAAATGCAGTGTCGTAACTGCAACAGAAAAGGGCATACTTCCCGATTCTGTAGATCACCACCCCAACCGATTAATCAAGTACCTGCCGCTGGAGTAGGTCAAGCATGCTACCAATGTGGTGATGTGGGGCATTTCAAGAGAGATTGTCCAAAAGCTGGAAATACCGGTGGAGTTGGGAGAATTCTAGCCTTGGGTCACGAAGAAGCGGTGACAGACCCTGCGGTGGTCACGGGTATGTTTCTTCTCAACAACACTTATGCATGCATTCTATTTGATTGTGGTGCTGAGAAGAGCTTTGTGAGCCATAATTTCATACACTTGCTAAATCAAAACTCCCAACCACTAAATGAAACTTTCACAGTCGAAATGGCTAATGGGAAATTCGAATCCACCAATGATATATACATAGGATGTACTATTACCTTGAATAACTTTTCTTTCCCAATAGACCTTATGCCGATCTCTATCAAAAGTTTCGACGTCATAATAGGTATGGATTGGTTGTGTCCTAACCATGCTGACATCCTATGTTATGAAAGAGCCATTCGTCTAAACTTGCCAACTAACGAAACTCTTGTTATTTACGGCGACAAACCCGGAACGAATCTCAAGATCATTTCTTGCATCAAGGCACAGAAGTACCTTCGCAAAGAGTACTGTGCTTTCTTAGCTCACGTGGTAGACAAAAAGCAAAAAGTGAAAGACATCGCGAGCATTCCTGAGGTTTGCAACTTTCCCGACATTTTCCCCGATGATCTTCCAGGAGTGCCTCCCGAACGACAAGTCGAATTCAGAATCGACTTAATCCCTGAGGCTACCCCTGTAGCCAATCCCCCTATCATCTTGCACCTTCCGAAATGCAGTAATTATCCAGCCAGCTTAACGAACTCCTTAGCAAAGGTTTCATAAGACCAAGATTCTCACCTTGGGGAGCACCGGTTTTGTTCGTAAAGAAGAAGGATGGATCATTCTGTATGTGCATAGACTACCGTGAGCTGAATAAACTTACCATCAAGAATCGATATCCTCTGCCTCGCATTGACGATCTATTCGACCAACTTCAAGATGCGAGCTACTTCTCAAAAATAGGCTTAAGATCCGGGTATCATCAGTTACGGATTTTGGAGGATGACATTCCCAAAACCGCATTCAGAACTCGTTATGGTCATTACGAGTTTGTAGTGATTCCATTCGGATTGACGAATGCACCTGCTGTGTTCATGGATCTAATGAACAGAGTGTGTCGTCCATTCCTGGACAAATTCGTTATAGTCTTTATTGATGACATTCTTATCTACTCAAGAAGTGAAGAAGAACATGGCCAACATCTTCATCAAGTATTGCAAGCTCTTAGAACAGAGAAACTCTATGCGAAGTTTTCAAATTGTGAATTTTGGATCAGGAAGGTTGATTTCCTAGGTCACGTGGTCAAGTCAGAAGGAATACACGTTGACCCTTCTAAAATAAAGGCAATTGAAAACTGGTCAGCACCCAAAACACCTATAGAAATCCATCAATTCTTACGTCTTACTGGCTACTATCGCAGATTCATCTAGAATTTCTCCTGAAAAGCAAGAACAACATTCCAAACGCTGAAGCGAGCTCTGTGCAGTGCACCGATCCTGTCTCTTCCTAAAGGGATAGAGGATTTCGTAGTGTACTGTGATGCTGAAATCAAGGGCTTGGGTGTGTTCTTATGCAAAGAGGAAAGGTTATATCCTATGCCTCAAGACAGCTAAAGACACATGAAGTCAACTATACAACACATGACCTTGAACTAGGAGCAGTGGTATTTTGCTCTGAAGATATGGAGACATTACTTATATGGCACGAAATGCACAGTATTCACGGACCATAAAAGTCTCCAGCATATATTCGATCAGAAAGAGCTGAACGTGAGACAACGACGATGGGTGGAGCTACTGAACGACTACGATTGTGAGATTCTTTATCACCCTGGTAAAGCTAACGTAGTAGCTGACGCCCTTAGCAGAAAAGAATAGTCGGGACGTCGAGTAAAGTCGTTGACCATGACAATCCATTCACATCTGTCTACACAGATCAGAGAGGCTCAACTTGAGGCCTTAAAACCTGAAAACGTGGCAGGTGAAACCTTGAGAGGAATGTATAAAAACTTCAAAGTCAGGGATGATGGAGTCCATTGTTTCATGAACCGGATCTGGACACCAAAGTTCGGTGGTTACAAAGACGTGGTTATGAATGAAGCACACAAAACCCGATACTCCATTAATGCAGGTTCAAACAATATGTATCTGGACCTCAAGAAACTATATTGGTGGCCTAACGTGAAGGCCGAAATTGCTACCTTTGTGGGCAAGTGCCTTACTTGTGCCAAAGTCAAGGTAGAATACCAGAAACCTTCAGGTTTATTGCAACAACCTGAAATCCCTGAATGGAAGTGGGAGTGGATTACAATGGATTTCATAACCAAGTTACCCAAGACATCGGGTGGTTATGATACTATTTGGGTAATCATCGACAGATTAACCAAATCCGCACACTTCTTACCAATCAAAGAGACCGACAAGATGGAGAAGCTAACAAGAACTTACCTCAAGGAAATTGTTAGACTGCATGGTGTGCCAATATCCATTATTTCTGACCGAGATAGTAGATTCACTTCTCGTTTCTGGCAGTCTTTACAAAAATCTTTGGGAACTAGGCTGGACATGAGTACAACCTACCATCCACAAACTGACGGACAAAGTGAGAGAACGATTCAAAAACTAGAAGATATGTTGCGAGCTTGTGTGATAGACTTTGGAAAGGCATGGGATACTTATTTACCCCTTGTCGAATTCTCTTACTACAACAGTTATCACACTAGCATAAAGGTTGCTCCTTTCGAAGCACTATATGGCCTTAAGTGCAGATCACCTCTGTGCTGGGCTGAAGTGGGTGACACACAGCTAGCTAGAAGTCAAGTTCCTGACGGTGCTCTCACTGGTTCGGAAACCATTCGCGAAACTATGGAGAAAATCATACAAATCTGGGAGTGAATTAAAGCTTCCAGAGATAGAAAGAAAAGCTACGCTGACAAAAGAAGAAAACCTTTGGAATTCCAGGTTGGTGACCGCGTCATGTTGAAGGTCTCACCCTGGAAGGGCATGATACGCTTTGGAAAGCATGACAAGTTGAATCCAAGGTACATAGGACCATTCGAGATTCTTGCTAGAATCGGTCCAGTAGCTTACAAACTCCGACTACCTCAAGAACTAAGTAACATACATACTGTTTTCCACGTCTCGAATTTGAAAAAGTGTCTGTCCGATGAGACTCTTGTAATCCCACTCGACGAAATCGATATCAATGAGAGTCTCAACTTCATGGAAGAACCAGTAGAGATCATGGACCGAGAGGTCAAGCAAACGAAGTAAAGTCGTATTCTTATAGTGAAGGTTGGCTGGAATGCCAAGCGGGGACCTGAATTCACTTGGGAGCGCGAGGATCAAATGAAACTGAAATATCCTCATCTTTTCGCTTATTTATTTGTAATTGCTTAATCGCTTAAACTCTAATTTTGGGAAGAAAATCTCTCTAACGGGGGGATGATGTGACAACCCAAAATTTTTATCTTGTACAATCATTCAATTCAATCACCATCAGACTTGTTTCTGCAATCTTTTAGCATTGTTAAGCGTCTGTTTGAGGGTTCTAAGCCTAGTACATTCAAGGATTTGGTGTTAGGAAGTATCTGCTAGAGTTCATTGTGCAGCATTCAAGCCGGAAAACTCCAAGTCTTGGAGTTTACCACCGTAAACTAAAGATTACGGTCGTAAACTCTTTGTTGGCCGTAAACGCCTCCCATATACACGATATTCCTTCATATTTCACCACTTCTCACACTTCCAACTCAAGAAACTCGATTTTCTCTCAACTAACATCAAGAGTTTTCATCTTGATCTTCAAATATGTAAGTTTTTCTTCCATTTGTTAGTTGGTACCTTGCTTAATCTAGTGAAACCCTATGATTTCATCCATGATTTCATCTCTTTTGGGTAGAACTTCAAATCTTCATCACTTACACCAAGAACACCATGAACACATACTAGTTCTTGGACCGTGAACACCCCCTTCAAGCTTCAGAACGTAAATAATATTCCGTATACTAGTTATCCTATAGAAGATCTTAACATACACCCTTGAAAACAACCATTTCTCAAGAACAATAAGAGTTTACGGCCATGAGCATCTCCCTTGGTCGTAAACCCTCCTCAAGATCTTCCTTGTCCGTAAACACCTTGGCCGTAAACCACCTTGGCCGTAAACACCAAGGCCGTGAACACACTTGTGTGGCCGTAAACCCCTTTAGTACAATCACATGTGATTGTAACACTTCATTCCAATCCTAGTCCCTAAGGTTGTTCCCTACCAAGATTAGTTGTTATATACACTAATTATATCCATATATGTGTCATCATATGATTAATAAGATCCGTTTGTGCTTGAGACTTTAGTTGACACTTAGCATCCTATATCAATCTTACATTTGAATCACTACAGGTGAGTTCATACCCCCGTATTTTCATAGATTTCACTGTTTTAAGGGGGGGGGGGGGAATACAAGTCTAACACAAGGATTTTGTGTTATAAACAAATGGTTTCAAATATCTTATCAAAATGGTTTCAGTTATCATCAAATCAAATAATTTTCAATGATTGTATCAAAATGACATCAAGTCACCAAAATGTATTTCAAAATATTAAACTTCTTTTAAATGTTTTTATAAACTTATATTTCTCCCAGAAATCATATTTGTATATATATATATATATATATATATATATATATATATATATATATATATATTATATAAATAAGATTTAAAAGGCTTAGGACCGATAACCCACTTTGGTTCCTTTTCCTTGTTTAGATCTGGGATTATAAGTATTAATTATTTGTCCGAGTGTCATTTAAATTTTACTTATATATATTTGTATATGTATACAAGTATAAAAGTTAGTTTATTTAGTTCAATTACCCTTTGTAACATGTTGAGCAAGGGGTTCCATTCATTAATACTCACTCGGTATCAATTCAAAAAGTACATATAAATTATAATAGGTATAATTTATGAATCACAGAACATTAATTCATAATTCAAGTCTACTAAAGTACATCGTTTTACAAGAACAAGGGTTTGATTCAAAACTAATCAAGGATATACATCTTTCAGATACATGTTAAGAATACTAATTCAAGAACATACTGTCAATCATTTATTTCAGAATGATTAGGTTTTCATAACTATTATACATGTAACGTTTATATGCTTTTTATGAGTCATTTGATACATGTTGTTTAATTCATTTAAACAATATAGTTAAAGTCCTGACATTATAACCAGAATCTCCAGCCGGGGATCGAAACAATGTGTGTATAGATCTATATTGGGATTGACAACCCTGCACTCTGACTGCTAGCTACAGTCAGACATACACGCCTACGAGTGATAGTTGTTATCAACAGCTTTCAATGCATTCATAGCGTTGGGTCAGGCCATCTAGTCAATATGGTTATAATAACTGATATAAAAGATATTAACAATCGTTAGTGTATAATTAACTAAACATAAGTACATTTTCAAAGTACTAGTTTACAAGATACAATTTACAGTATTACATTACATTTTTCAATAACGGTTGATGAAACCAGACACACTCTCAGTTACAAGTTTACAAAAGGAATACAAATACAAAAGATTGGTTTACAAACATAATGATTTTATGTAATTAAAACTACTTTTCATATACAAGATAAAATATAGGATTTTCTGGAACAGTTTACATATTCAAGAAACATAAAACATTCATAAATACTTATGCACTCACTCAACTTTATGTTGATACTCTCTTTTTAAATTACTTGTATTCTCATGGAACCAGTAGACAGGTACTCCTCGAGCTTTTGAGAAGATGGAGCTATTTTTGTGTCTTGTCCTCTTCTTTTGTATAGCTATTTGGTTTCAGTATACAATGATGAAACACATGTAAATACTTATACTTTTTAAATACAGTGGTTGTTTGTACTCTGATTACTATAATGCATGTGTTGTGATACTACAAATGAAGTCATCCACCCCCGGACGTTTCCGCCGTCTGGTTTGGGGGCGTGACAACATCGGAGGGTCTGGGTGCCATATCAGGGTGGCGTACGACAAGTTCTAATGGAGGAGGCCCACAAGTCAAGGTTCTCCATCCATCCCGGGGCGACGAAGATGTATCGGGATCTTCGCCCTGACTATTGGTGGCCCTGCATGAAGCGGGACATAGCTTGGTATGTGGAGCGTGCTTGACTTGTAGGAAAGTCAAGGCTAGGCACTAGCGACCTCACGGCAAGATGCAGCCGTTGGAGATTCCCGTGCGGAAATGGGAAGACATCACTATGGATTTCATCACAAAGCTTCCCAGGACCGCACGTGGAGTAGATTCTATTTGGGTCATCGTGTATCAGTTGACCAAGAGTGGACACTTCATCCCGATCCAGGAGAGTATATCGGCTGAGAAGCTAGCTGAGATCTACGTTTGAGACGTGGTGACACGTCATGGGGTGCCAGTTTCGGTTGTGTCAGACCGAGATGTTCATTTCACTTCCAGATATTAGAAGTGGTTTCACAACGAGATGGGTACTTGTCTTCACTTTAGTGCAACCTTTCACCCTTAGACAAATGGGCAGAGTGAGAGGACAATTCAGACTCTTGAGGATATGCTGCGTGCGTGCATATTAGATTTCGGTGGTAGTTGGTGTTGGATTAGTCTTTAAGTCCATAACTATAATTGGTATATACTTGACCCGACCCGGCATGGTCCATCTGGGTTGCATGGCATCGGAACATTTGGATAGACCTTTTGTGAGAAGAGGATATTTGTGTAATATTAATATATTATAAGTTCTAATATATTAATATGAAATCATAATATTTAATTAGTAGTGATCAATAATTAATTTGGAATTAATTTAGTGATCAAAGGAGACTAATTAAATATATGGGGATTGATTGTGTAAATCATTCATTCTTATATATGTGGGCTTATGATCCATGATTCCTTATGTTAGGTTTAACCCATGTGGTGACCCATGGATACTCCATGGAGGTTAAAACCCAAGGAGCATAAGGAATAGGTAAAGTCATGGGTTACATGGTGTAACCCTAAAGTGCCTACTATATAAAGACCCCATTGATTGGTGAAATTGGCACTAGTGTGCACACAAGAGGGCAAGCAGATTTCTAGTGTGAAGTATCTCTTCTCATGGTTATTCCAAGTTGTTTTGATGTTGTGTGAACCATTTGAGGTGTTACACTTGGGGCACTAGGCTCTTGAGCTCCATGGAATCAAGCTACAACAATGAGGTATGTAATTCTACTAGATTTTATATTACATGTACTTTATATTATGCTAGTTAGAACAATACCTTGCAAAATTGATATTTGCATGTATAATAGAGAAAACATAGATCCAAGGTATTTAGGGTTGCATGTACACCATATGAGTGTTAGAATGCTCATAACCCAACAGTGGTATCAGAGTCTAGGCTTGTTTTCAAGTTATACATGCTGAAATAGCTTAAAAATCGAAAATTCTGGCTTCCTAGGCACTGGACTCGCCGAGTCCATGAAGAAATTCATCCTACTCGTCGAGTAGGTTCATACACTCGACGAGTAGAAGCCCCTGACATCATATTTTCGACTTTTAAGGCTGGAATTGGTCTAGAATCATTACCTTAAATTGTTTTAGACTTATAAAACTTGTTTTTTATGTGGTAATGATTATGGTAAACCAATTTCAAAGTCATTATCAAAGTTTCAAGTTTTATATATGTTTATATGATTCTTGAAAATTGTTGATATGGATTGTTCATGGTTATGAGTTTTGGTAGATCATAAGAATTATATGCAAACTGTTTGTTAGTGTAATTCTTGATCTTAATGAAATTGTATGGACTCCATAACTTGTCCTCAAGTTATGGATTACCTAAAGTTTTTTGTGTTACCTTGTTTTTGTGAGTCAATTTAGATTAATAAAAAATTGTATGATAGTTGTTTTCAATCCAAATTGATCTAAAAGAAGTTCACAAAATGTGTTTTTGTAACTTGTCCTCAAATTATATGAAAAGTCACATTTATGAATCTTGAAACTCATAAAATTGCCATAGGTTACACAAATGAAGAGTCATCTTTGTCATAAATAGTTTTATGAACTCCATAACTTGTCCTCAAGTTATGGATGTTCAAGAGTCTCTTCATTAAAGTCATTAAAACTTTAATTAAACTCATAAGTTATGAAAATCCAATAGTTTTGAAAGTTTCAATACTTGCCCTCAAGTTTTGGAATTTGTAAAGTTTTGCTTATGAATGCTTTAATTCCAAATCAAACCCTAGATTTTTAAAAGTTTAAAATTCAACCCTTATACTATTATTATAATTTTATTTATATAGATATGTATAAGATAAAGTCATTCTTACCGTTAGTAGGTTACTGCCTATAAAATAGCAGTTTAATGGGTGTCCACTCTCACCCACCACTTCCTTGACTGGTGGAGGGTCGTTAGCCGAACGGGTAGGATAAGGACTCTAATTCTCCCTTCATTAAAAGTATAATGATAAAAAACTAAGTAACTAAACACTTATTAATTCCTAATCTTAGTTACTTAGGAAAATGTGAAATGGTGCTAACCCATGAAACTGCACTTTCCACCTTTGTTAAGTCATTAGTGGAGCGTGTGTGGTTAACCGACACACTAACATGGGACTGACAATGTGTGGCAAAAGGTAACTTAATGTTTATCATAGATTGGTGGAGCGCGTGTGGTTAACCAGCACATCAATTAGGTGATAAAGTTAAGGGTACCAAGTTAATTTGCATGGTTATTCACGCCTTGTTTGTGATCCTCGGCATCCCAGGCACAAACTTGAGAGGGCACAATCGAGATTCAAACACGCATTGAAAGTTCAATGTATCTCAAAAGATCTAGGAGTTTCAAATCTAATTAAAACATAATTATATTCGTTTTCATGGTGGAAATTGGTAAATCGTCATTTACCTACCTTCAAATATTTTATAACTTGGATTACGGCATCCCTCTTCCAGTTATAAATAGTTTGTTGGGTCCTAGCCTTAATATTTCATATTGGGTGTTATATTAAGGACTTTAAATCAACTAACTTGAATTTCTCCCATTATAAATGTCTATTTTAGACAGCTATGGTCTTCCCAAATCTTTAGGAACAAGCTTTCCTAATGAAGATGATATCCCACATGGCAATCAAGGTGAAAGATTAATCCCTTTGTTGTGCATAATAGGACTGGAATCATATTTCACTTCCTCCACTTCCTCCAATTATTCTCATTAACCCACAGGTTCAAGACTTGAAAGTTCTAAGTCACTCAATCCCTATTGGCAAGCCGGGAGAGTCGGGTGTCAAAGTCACGAGGTAGCTGGCTGTTGACTTGGTTGTTCAGTCACTCCCTGATGACAGATCACGACATGACCCTTATTCATCTTACCTATTTGCTTGATGCTGCTAAATCAACAATGATTTGGAGCATTGTTAAAGCAAATTAGATTGGAAGATCTACTTCCCAAACCTATTTGGACATTGACAATGGTGACGTTGGAAGTCCAGAAAAGCTTTCTCTTCCCAATAGAAAGGGATTGGCCATGGTCAAGTCATTTGACCAACGGTAAAGAGAAAGGCTAAGTCTGAGACAATCAAGTGTACCATTTACAAAAGGTCCATATGTTTCTTTTGCCAAAGGAAAGGACATTGGTTGCGAAGCTGTTGAATTTATCTAAAGTTCATAAGGATGGTAAAAGTCAAAAAGGTTTAACTTTGCTTTAGGTTAAAATCCATTATATTACTCTATGAAGTATCTTTTGAAGATTCTAAATACATGATGTAATGTAATTACATTTTGATTTTTTGAAGAATCAAAGGAAACCTAAAAAAATAGTATGCTGATTCTGATTGCGAAGATGGATTTCGATCGCAAGGTTCGGTTATCAGAATTTTGAGCTGCTACTTAAGAGTTATGATATATTGATTAGGAATAGACAACAACATGTTTTTCATATGTATTTGCATTGTAAGGATAAGATTTTTCCGCTACTTTAAAATAAAAGAAAAGGTTTTAATTTTATTTATTTTAAGTATCCTTACAATGGCATTTGTGAAAAAATTGTTGTTTATATGTTTCCATTGATAAGCAATATTGGAAAATAGATTTGATTCTTTGATTTGTGATAGTGTCATAATTTACCAAATAAGAAAAGATTCTCATCACCCAAGTTTCAGTTGGATAGGAACTTGGAATCATGCAAGTTGTATTGTATGATGAGTGAGAATTTTCATTTTTGGGAAATTAAGACTAATTCCTTGTTCACATGTATGTACGAGTTGAGTGAAGGACTGAAGGATTAGGTACACTAGGTTGTGCGCTGGTCAGGTCCACCACAAAGGTCGATAAGATTATTCGTCATGATTTACTAAAGTTTAGTAAATATGGTTATAGTTACAAGTTTAAGAGTAATTCTGAAACATTGGAAATGTTTCCATGTATGGCAGGACGAATGAAAAGAATCAAATTAGGCAGAAAGATAAAAGTTTCTCCAATCTGAAGAGATGGGAGAGTACTTGAGTATCTTGTTTTATGATTATCTTAGTGATTATGAAACCATATCACAATTGATCCTCTAAGGACACCTTAGTGCATTTGTTTGGCTAAAAGGAGGAATCGTGAATTATTGAAATGGTTAAATCAAAAGATAAATCATACTTCGTTCCAAAATCAAATCTTAGAGTCATACTCCAAGATTAAGCCTTGAGTGACATAATCTTAAAAAGGTGTAAAAACACTTGTCAAATGTAGAGTAAAATGTTTTCTACTCTTGTACATTTGAGATTGGTAAGTTGTGATGCTTTGGATAAGACAAAGACCAACTAAGACCAATTGTGAGAAATGTTTTACTTGATAAGAATCTGCACTAACTATTGAATAATTGGTTTGTCAAGAAATGGTTCTTGACAAAGGGAATCTTATATGTCAACAGGTTAGTGGGAGTCTTAAAAGATATTGAGATAGTTTCAAGAACTAATCAAGAGTATTGTTAATCACTAGCCCACAACTTGAGGTTTGTAACCCATTGTGTTGACATATTTCTGTTTTTGTGCCCATTCCAGTTTAAGTTGACTATGCTTGTGAGTTCTGTAAGTTCTCAATTGTTTGCATAACAACCTCGAAGCGATGGTAGGTCCTTGTGATGCCGGGTGGCAAGAAAAATGAGATTGGGAAAGTTCAGTCCATATGAGTTTGGATTTGTCACTAACCTTGTCTTGTGATTATGGCTATGACAAATTCACATGGATAGAAACACATACACCATGAAAATCTAAGTGTGATAAGGTTTCTCTCCGATTCATGAAAATGATGGTGAGGAAACGCTTTCACTAAGTAGATTTTAAGTAGATAGCAATTGTGATATTTGCATTCTCAAAGTCATTAGTGGAGCACGTGTGGTTAACCGACACACTAACGTGGACTTGTGAGAATAGCAAAAGGTCTAAACATTATGATTACGACATCCCTCTTCATAATTGTTTAGACACACATGTGAGCTATCTAAGGAAAGGTGTATGATTTTGATAAAATCTTATCAAAGCATCTCGTATCAAGAATCTGAACTTTGGGAAAGAAAGTCAATAAAGTATTGATTTCTAGAAGTCCAGCTGATTTCTGGGTACATGTCAAAGCTAGTGGGAGCATAAAGTGTTATGCGAATTAGATTATAATTATCATGTTAGTGGGAGCATGATTATTATGTTAAGTGTTGCAAGTTAGCAATGTTAATTATAGAAAACAAAAGTTTCAATTCGTTTTGAAAAGTTGTTTGCTATAATTAAGGGAGAGGATTTATACTTTATTCTAATTCTACAAGCTTAGATTGAGATTTTATTCAACTTTAATCAAGGATATATATGAATGTTATGTTGGAATTGTTCAACATAAGGAAATTCTATGTATGTTGCGTTCTCAAAATTTGATTATGATTACAGCATACCTCTTCATAGTTTGAATTTTGAGAACATGGAAAATAAAAATTTTATAGCATGAATCGGGTCCCATATGCTTCGGGTATAGGATCGATTGCATGTGCTATAACATTTATCCTTTCTAAATTTTCCAAATGCCTGGGGGCATTAAGAGGAGAAAAGGTCTAGTATTGGATATAACTAAAATGATTAAGCAATTGTCGAGGACAATCTGAGGTTTACCAAAGATTGGTTGCTCATGGACAGTTGGAAGTATAGAGATAGGACCATATTGATATAGTCTGAAAAGAGGCAACTCTTGTTCACAAGTGATAGTCAAAATGGGCATATGGAAATGTTTCCATAGGTGGAAGTTATTCTTTGAATCTGTGTAAGGTTAGAAAACTTAATGCAAAGAAGGATGTTCAAAGGAATGTAATTTGAATGTGAAACTTCGTTTACATGGAATTGATCTCCATTGGAATACTTTGTAATGTTTGTTGCCAAGTCTTTGTGACTTGGGCATAGTCATTACAAGGGGATCATTGCATATAAGCTTAGAATCTAACAGTAAATGGCAAGAGTTTGGTATTCTTACATTTACAATAAGGATTGGGATTTTGAAATGAGAATCATTGGAATTATGTTCAATCGATATATTCCACAAAGTAAAGATCATAGATAAGCATAGTGTGCATACTTGGTGTATGGCATAACTATTGTTTAGAAAACATAGTGTATATGCTTGGAGCATGGGACGACTAGTGTTTTAATTCAAGTATAAAGTTGATGAATTGAAACATTATACAATGAATAATGAGTAATCAATATGGTGCTTAGATAAAAGGTGTTTTATTTACACTCAAAGTGTTGGGGCCATATAGGATTAGTATTATTCTTGTGTTTCACTTTGCATGTTTTGACTTCCCGAATAACTAAGTTATTCAAACCATCCACGGTCAATAGTACATTGGAAGTAGGTATTAAGGCAAGACTGTCATGAAGTTCGTTTGTAGGTGTCTAAGGTGTTGGACATAGCATAAGTTGCTACAACATTCATGAGTGCTCATAAGTTATGAGTATTGGATTAAACACACGCTCATTTGAAACACTTCATGGATTTTATCACGAGTGAATCATGAGACGATAATATCTTATATTCTTCAAACCTAGAGATATGAGTTGTTGACTATGAGTTGGTTATACATTGATTGCACGAAAACGGATTGGTAACTCGATGTTATAAAACGTGCCTTTGTGTATGATTCAAAAAGTAGTTAGTACAAGCATATGAGTCAAAGTTTATCCCTTCCTTTTGCCCTTAAAGGGATAAAATCGATATCTGTGGGCCCCTCGATGTTTTAGTGATGACACCCCGAAGTGCTTGGCCAAGCCTGGACTGATTTGATTTGTTTAATAAGTCGGTCGTCACAAATCAGAAATCGGGAAACAACAAATGGACAAAGAGAATGATTATAATCCATGTCTCAGTCCATATGGTATCTAGAATGGACGAATATATGATTACTTATCTAATGGACGCGTCATTGATTTGTTCGTAGTTCGACAGCGGCTTTTAAGAGCTACGATTGCTAGTCGGGTTATGAAGTCGTACTTGTAATAATAGTTATTAGACTTATCCAAGTGGGAGACTGTTGGATTAGCTTCTAAGTCCATAACTATAATTGGTATATACTTGACCCGACCGGGCATGGTCCATTTGGGTTGCATGGCATCGGAACATTTGGATAGACCTTTTGTGAGAAGAGGATATTTGTGACATATTAATATATTATAAGTTCTAATATATTAATATGAAATCATATTATTTAATTAGTACTGATCAATAATTAGTTTGGAATTAATTTAGTGATCAAAGGAGACTAATTAAATATATGGGGATTGATTGTGTAAATCATTCATTCTTATATATGTGGGTTTATGATCTATGATTCCTTATGTTGGGTTTAACCCATGTGGTGACCCATGGATACTCCATGGAGGTTAAAACCCATGGAGCATAAGGAATGGGTAAAGTCATGGGTTACATGGTGTAACCCTAAAGTGCCTACTATATAAAGACCCCATTGGTTGGTGAAATTGGCACCAGTGCGTACACAAGAGGGCAAGCCGATTTCTAGGGTGAAGTATCTCTTCTCATGGTTATTCCAAGTTGTTTTGATGTTATTTGAACCATTTGAGGTGTCACACTTGGGGCACTAGGCTCTTGAGCTCAATGGAATCAAGCTATAACAAAGAGGTATGTAATTCTACTAAATTTTATATTACATGTACTTTATATTATGCTAGTTAGAACAATACCTTGGAAAATTGATATTCGCATGTATAATAGAGAAAACATAGATCCAAGGTGTTTAGGGTTGCATGTACACCATAGGAGTGTTAGAATGCTCATAACCCAACAGTTGGGATACGTATCTTCCGTTAGTTGAATTTTCGTATAATAACAGTTACCACGCGATCATAGATCAACCTCCCTTTGAGATGCTCTAGGGGAGGAAATGTAGCCCCAATCTGTTGGGGCGAGGTCGGTCAGCGAGTCATGGGGAGTACCGAAGTGGTACTCAAGACTACAATGGTAATCCAGCAGGTTCGGAGTAGGCTTCAGACTCCTGAGAGTCGGCAGAAGAGTTATGCCGATAGGCATCAATCGGACCTAGAGTTCCAAGTAGGAGATATGGTTCTCCTGAAGGTGTCACCTTGGAAAGGTATCATCCGCTTCAGGAAGCGGGGAAAGCTGGGCCCCAGATACATCAGTTCGTTCAGGGTTTTGGCTCGGATGGGTCGGGTTGCGTATCGATTGGATCTGCCAACCGAGCTTCGTCAGATCCATAGTACTTTTCATGTCTCCCAGTTGCGGAAGTTCCTAGAAGATGATTCCGTAGTGGTTCCTCTGGAGGATATTCAGGTGGACGATCGCATGAATTATGTTGAGAAGCAAGTGGCGATTGTGGATCGCAAGATAAAAACCTTGAGGAACAAGGTTGTACAGTTAGTGAAGGTGCAATGGCTACACCGCAAGGGGTCAGAATGCACGTGGGAGCCAGAGGAGGAGATGAGAGAGCATTATCCAGGATTGTTTGGAGCAGTGGACTTCAAGGACGAAGTCTGAAACAAGTGGATGAGATTTGTAATGCCTGGTTCCTGGTATGTATTTAAAATCATAATTTATTCATGTTAATAGGGAAAATCGACGAGTTGGAAGCCCCAGACTCGTCCAGTAGAAATGTTGAGGACCACGGGTTTTGAGCAAACCTAATCGACAAGTTGAGAGGCCTAAACTCGATGAGTAGGCTGGCAGAAATGAAACCCTAATCTCGGTGGTTTGCACCCTATTTAAACACCTTAAGCTTTAGGGGTTGGCCTTATTTCCAGCCTCCATGTCCCTAACCCTAAATCTCGAAACCCTAATTCCCTTTTGAGTGTGTGAGCCATTTTGAGAGTGTATTTTGGTGTGTTGAAGCTCTTGGAAGAAGGAAAAGCTTGGTGCTAGTTGGTGAAGCAAGTTGGACCCTTCAAGTTCTCGATTCCTAGCATCATTCCCAACATATTTCTGGTACAAAGTTCTAACCTTACTTAGTGTTTGATTAGATCTCCTTCTTGGTTAGTTTTAAGGCTTTTATCCATGTTTTGGAGATTGGAAGGGTTGTAGGTTGTCCCTAGAGCTATCATTACAGATCCATGGTCCTCTTAGGTCCTTTTGGCATAAATGTGCCAACTTTATGGCCATAGGGACTCCTCGCATGCATTAAGATCATATTATGGCTTATTTTTTAACATTTGGGTCCCTTCCAAGCATAGTTAAGAGTAAAGTTGGAAACTTTACGCGTGTTTTCAGTCCTTGAAGTTCAGATCTGTATTAAGGGACCTCATTTTGGTGAATAAGTGCTTATTGATTGAGTCTTAACCCTTTTGAGCTTACGTTTTGGATTTTTACCCAATAAAATGTTTTATAAGGGTAAAATTGGAAACTTTACCCTTCTAGTCGATAATTTAGACTAGATCTGAGTGATGTACCCTTTGGTTTTATGAATGGTGGCTTAATGGGTTAAGAGGTGTATTTCCTGAAGAACTGATAAAGTTTATGGGTGAACTCGACGAGTTGGATCGATTTTCCCCGACTCTGTTGGATAAAGGAGGAACTCGACGAGTTAAAGGAAAACTCGATGAGTTGAGTCGAAATACCATGAATATGAGGTTTATGGGAACTCGGCGAGTTGATGGATAACTCGACGAGTAGAGTCAAATCGGAGCGTTTACTTTGACTTTGACTTTGACTTTGACCAAGGTATTGAGTATGGAATTGTATCTAAGGGGGTTATTCTGTTTAGGGTTGAGTAGAGCCGGTCGTGGAGCAGAGACATTTTAGCTATTCTCTCCACACTTGAGGTGAGTTTCCTCCTGGATTGAACGGGTCTAAGGCACCAATGCCGACCCGTGTAGATTGTATGTTCTTGATTAGGAACGTGGAGTGTGGGCGGGGCCCGTATCTCATTACTACTTGAGTATTGTTATCGGTTGGATTGATAGATTGTTATATTTGTTATCTGTGTGATACTTGTATGTGCTTGATAGGAACGCGAGTGTGGGTGGGGCCCGTATCTCCGGATTAGTTGAGTGTGGGTGGGGCTCGTATCTCACAGAGTGTGCGCGGGGCCCGTATTTCTTAGTTGTTGAGTGTGGGCGGGGCCTGTATCTCACCGAGTGTGGGCGGGGCCCATATCTCATAGGGCGGGGCCCGTTATCCGAGTGTAGGTGGGGCCCGTATCTCCTCGAGTGTGGGCGGGGCCCGTATCTCCTGTTTGCATGATATGTGTGGTATGTGGTAGTTTGGGGAGATTCACTAAGCTTCGTGCTTACGGTTTTCAGTTTTGGTTTTAGGTACTTGCGGTAGCAAAAGGAAGAGCTCCTCATGACTGCATAGCACACACCATGTTGTTTAGCCTGAGATGTTTACTCTGATGTACTTTTGATATGATATGCCGATTATGATTTTTGGAATACTTTGACTTATTTTGACTAGATGTTTAATAACAATGGTTTTATTTAATAATTAAAAATGAATTTGGGTTCTGAATTTTGGACGTTTTAGTATGCTAGATGTAGGGTTTATTGCTTTGGTATTTAGTTGCATGTTCAACTATTGAAAAAATTATATCCAAATAAATTAGGGTTACATGAACACATAGGATGTAGTTATGCTCAAAACCCTTCAGACACCCCCTTGTTGCACATGGCCTTCGTCTTCTGATCCAAAATCGCCACTGGTCTCTCCACATAATCCAGGAGATCATCAACCTGAATATCCTCCAGGGTTCACAAGGTAGCATAGGCAAATCCAGCCTGTAAGCTACCTTGTCAACCCTGGAAATCACCTGAAATGACCCAATATACTGGGGGCCCTAACTTTCCCCTCTTCCTAAATTGTATTATACCCTTCCTGGGTGATGCCTTCAGGAAATCCATGTCGCCAACCTGGAACTCCAACTCAGATCGACGCTTATCGACGTAACTCTTCTGTCGACTCTGAGTTGTCTGCAATCTATGTCTAGTATGTTGAATAAGCTTTGTCATCTGTAGGACTAACTCAGTCCTTCCCATGACTATATGACCAATCTCCCCCCAACAAACTGGGGGACGACACTTCCTGCCATAGAGAATCTTAAATGGTGGTGCGCCAAAATGGAGTGATAACTGTTGTTGTAAGAAAACTCAGCTAAGAGAAGATAGGAGTCCCAACTCCTACCGAAGTCTATGACATAGGTTCTCAACATATCCTCAAGTGTCTTAATGGTCTGCTCACTCTGACCATCAGTCTGCGGATGATAAACATTGTTAAGATGCAACCTGTTACCTAGTTCCTCATGCAACTTCTACCAAAAATGAGATGTGAACCGAACATCTCGATCATATACAATGGAGATTGGAATACCATGTCGAGCAACAATCTCGCGCCCATACAAGTCGGCCAATCTATCGGCCGAAGAACTCTCTCGAATGGCTAGAAAGTGAGCACTCTTGGTCAGACGGTCCACTATAACCCATATCGTGTCGAATCTCTTAGGCGTCTGAGGTAACTTGGCGATGAAATCAATAGTAATATGTTCCCATTTCCACATGGGAACCTCCCATTGCTACAACTTGCCATGCGGTCTCCGGTGCTCGGCCTTAACCATCCAACCGGTCAAGCACCTCTCAACATACTAGGCTATCTCTTTCTTGATGCACGACCACCAATAACTAAGCCTCAAATACCAATACATCTTTGTGGCTCCAGGGTGTATCAAAAACCTGCACTTGTGCGCTACCTCTAGCACAGTCTGCCAGATCCCACCAAAATCTGGCACCCAAACCCGTCCATACCAGATCAATAATCCACGACTGTCAGCAGCAAACCTGTCAATCTCACCCATGAGTCTCTCCTGTTTCCAATTATTCTACTTGACTCCCTTAGCCTGGAACTCCCTAATCAAATCCAACAATGGTGAATCAATCGAAATCCTCATAAATAGGCTCTCACCAAAAGAACTAGCCGTCTTGTGGATCAAGGCATCAATGACCACATTCGTTGTCTCGGGGTGACATAGAATCTCGCAGTCATAATCCTTGGCTACATCAAGCCGCCTACGTTGTCTCATATTCAGATTCAACTGATTCTTGAGATATCTCAAATTCTTGTGATCTGTGTAGATAGTACATCGGACTCCATACAAGTAATGCCGCCAAATCTTGAGGGCAAACACCACTGCTCCCAACTCCAAATCATAAGTCGGATAACAAACCTCATGTGGCTTCAGCTCTCGAGAAGCGTAAGCAATAAGTCTCCCACGCTACATAAGAACCAATCCCAAACCAATGATGGATGCATCACAAAATACCACAAAATCATCAACACCCTTAGTTAGGGAGGTTCAATAATGACGCCTCACATAACTTCCGCCTCAAAGTCTCAAATGGTGCCTGCTGTTCAGGGCCCCAACAGAAATCCACGCCCTTCCTCGTCAGACGAGTGAGGGGTACATCAATCTTGGAGAAGTCCTGAATAAACCTCCGATAATACCCTGCTAATCTAAAGAAACTCATAATCTCCGAGGGAGACTTTGGAACTTGTCACTGCATCATAACCTCGATCTTGGCCGGATCGACCAAAATCTCATCTTGGTTCACAAGATGCCCCAAGAACTGGACCTCCATAACCAAAACTCACACTTCGAGAACTTGGCATACAACAGTTCTAGCCTCAAAACTCCTAGAAGCTCTCGAAGGTGCTCCTCATGTTGATCCCTGGTCTTGGAATACACCAAAATATCATCAATGAAAACAATGAATGATCGATCGAGCATCAGCCTGCATACCTGATTCATCAAATCCATAAATGTCGCAGGCGCATTGTTGAACCCAAATGGCATCACCACGAACTCGTAATGACCATAACGAGTCTGAAATGTGGTCTTCTCCACGTTGTCCTCTCTAGCCCTCATCTGATGATACTCTGACCTCAAATTGATCTTGGAGAACCAAGATGCACCCTGCAACTGATCGAAGAGATCATCAATCCGTAGAAGGAGATAACGGTCTTCACTGTCACACCCCGCTAAAGCGGAAACACAGGGCGTGGCAGTACAAAAGGTTTCATCGCAAAAGTTAAAAGACAACACCAACCATAGTATTAAAAATCATTACAAATTCACAATGGGTTTGAACAACTTTTAAAAGAAATTACAATGTAAATTGAAATACAACACATGCGAATGCTCCTAAAAGTGAAGTGTCCCTAAGTGCCACTTACTCGATGATTCCTAAAAAAGCATGTAAAACGAGCGTCAACTATAAAAATAGTTGGTGAGTACTCACAGATAAACAAAATAATACTGGTTCCATGAATTGAAATCAAAGTTTTGATAAAAGTTTCCAATAATAAAAGTATATTGTTAAAATGAGTAAATAAGTTTGTAAAAACAAAGTTCTTTGTCATCATGAGAGATAAGGTATGTTGCCCAAATAAGATGCAACATTCATATTCTCATGGAAGATAAAGTTCGTTACTCAAACGAGTAAACAAGTTTCATTGCTAAAATGAGCAATCAATTTCGTTGCTACAAGGAGCAAACAATTTCATTGCTAAAACATGTATATAAGTTTTCAGTAATAACAGTTCGTTGTTGTAATGAGAAACAAAGTTCATTGCTATAATTAATAAACAAGTTTATTGCTATAACGAGAAACGAGTTTGTATGTGTATGAGCAAACAATGAGTCTCAACCAAACCTATGACTGAAGCCCTATCAAGATCTATGCTTATCGTTCCATAGATGAATATGGTATCATGCACTCCAGCAATAGGGCGAGTGAGGAGTTGTCAATTCCTAATAGCGCTATCCATAATGACCATTGGCTCAAAGAGTTAATGGTGAGAGATAAGGGAAGGGCCTTAGTACGATAAGTTCTCATGTTCCGTGTTGCATAGACATACATAGAGAGACATAGCAATACAATAGCAATCATGTTTGATATAAATCGATTTAAATACAACATGCAAATAATAGTTTTTCGGGACATGCTTTTCCACCCTAAAACATAAAAACTGAAAATAGGGGAGTGCGTGAATACTCACAATATGCATTGAGATGATGCAAATGGTGCCTTGACTACGCTCCACACGTACCACTATCAATTCCTACAATAATGGTATTCGCTAGTGAGTCTCTAATCGAAATCTAACACTAGTATACTTACTACTACAATAGAATTATGCCAATAATGTGTTAAAATTTAATATTGATAAGTTATAAACATTTTTCTGTGAAAATTAAATTTCAATGAATCAATTGTTATATAACAATTTAAGCGTAATTTCTCACTATTAAAATGTTAATATTTAACATTTTAAGAGGTGTTCCAATGATTAAATATTCAAAAACTAAATTAATTTAGTTCTAAAATTTCCCAAAGTTTTCATTTTAGTTTTAATTGAAGTCAAATACCTCAAGATAAATTTTCTTGAATTTTTGATTTGTCTGACTATTTTTCACGATTTTAGTTTCTTGAATAACCATAAAATCATGAAAAATACTAAACAGTTAATAAAAATTACCAAACTTTAGATTTTGGTTCTAAATGTACTAAACGACTTCTAGATAAATTTTCATGGATTAAGAATATGTATAACCATTTTTCATATATTTAATTCTCTAAATAGATACAAATTCATGAAAAATAGAAATCAGTTTCCAAAATTACCCAAACTTTTTGTATTACTGTTATTAAACATTATTAAGCTGGGAAAAATATAAAAATTGATTTCTAAACTGTTTAGCCAAATTTTATGATTTTTGAGCATTTATTCTAATAAAAATTGAAATAAATAGGAAGAGTTTCCAAAATTGCCCAAAATTTTTGTAACACTTTTATTATACATGTAGAAGCTGTGAAAAATATAAAAGATATTTTTCAGTTAGTGTTGCTATTTTTCCTTGTTTAATCCTCTTAAATAATCATTAATTGAATAATAATTATTAAACAGTTAAAGTAAATTACCAAAAATTTTGTACACTTCATTTACAGAGTAGATAATCTGGGAAAAATACCAAATGTGATTTTGATATACTGAAATCCGATTTTGTGTATTTAAATGTATTTAATCTTAGAAAATAGGAGAAAAATAGTATACAGAAGAGAAAAATCATCAAGAATTTTATGTAGCATCCTAATGTACTACAAGGTGTTCTGGTAAAG
Organism: Lactuca virosa; assembly: GCF_052849685.1. NCBI lineage: Eukaryota > Viridiplantae > Streptophyta > Magnoliopsida > Asterales > Asteraceae > Lactuca > Lactuca virosa. The sequence continues at coordinate 360,668,512 of NC_136433.1, read as the reverse complement.
TTTTATGAATTTTGGATAAGCAGAACTATTTGTCCTGTTTTTAGTCCATAATATACACAAAAATCGGTGAAAAATAGGAATACATTATGAAAAATTCTGAAAATATTTGTCTAAGTCTTCCACAGAGAGTATAAGCTGCAAAAATTATTATATAACCTTTTCAAATTATCTAAAGCGGTTTAATTATAGTAATTCGAGATAAATGAGTTATCTTCTGGAAATTTACAGAGCATCTTATTTTCTTGATGGGAATCTGGGAAAAATCGGATTTGGTCAGAAAAGGAGTTTTAGATATTTATTTGGAAATAAATCCTTCATGAACATATTTGAAAGCTTTTAACAACATACTTTGATGGTCTAGCATCTAAGCTTGAAGATCATCACATGCATGTTTGTTTGAAGACCATTCATGAGTTTGAAATGTTCAAAAATCGTTTTTGAAAGAAAACTTGGAGTGCATGTGGTGATTTTCCACCAAAACTTGTAGAAAATTGCATTTTCATGATCTCGACTTAGGTTTAGGTCCTTGGATTTCACCATTTACAACATGCATGTTGTTTTTGGGGGAAATCCTACCACCATCATCATCAAAACTGAAGTGAATGAACATGCACACATATTTTCTAAGAGAAAGGTGTAGAAGAAGAAGGAAATGCAAGAAAAACCTTGAAAACATGGAGGAAAATGAAAGGAAATCGTGTTCTACCTTAATGAACACCACTAGATGATGAAGATTTTGAGTTTGAGGTGTGTTCTTGGACTTATTCTCTGGAAAATTTCATGGGTATAGAGAAATGAAGAGAGAAATGGAGTGGTGGTGATGAAGAGTGTGAGAGAGAATGAGGGATAGAGTGAGAGAGAAGATGGTGTGGTAGAGTGAATAAGTGAGTGAATTGATTGAGTTTTGGGGAAGAGTGGTCTTGGGAGGGATGAGGCCGACCTTTGAGTGGAGAGATGAGATTTTATCTTGTTTTGCTTATTTATTTTATATTAATTCCTAAATTTTTATAAATTTTCTTTCAATTTATATAAAATATGCATTTTATATAAAATTTGTTCATAACTCTTGGATGTTTAACTTATAAATGTAATGTCAATATTAATGAATTAAATTAATTTCCTTGATTACATTTCAACATTTTAAATATATTAATTTGATATTATAGTGTTTATAAAAAAAAATTTATAAGATTTTAATATAAAACTTCATAAATTTGAGTTTTATGACTTTTAGGGTTTTGGAGTTTCATAAACTTTGAATATAAAAATAAATTGAATCTTTGAGATTTCAAATTGTCTTCTGGTATTATAACTCTTTTATAGTTATAAATAATGTTTGTAATTTATTTTTATCGGTTTATTGGCATTCTATGTAGTGATTCCGAGATTCAAGCGAAATTGAGGAATCAAGTATACTAGTCCTACTCGTCACCTTTGACTTAAGTTTCTATGAGACTTTGACCTAATTTCTACCACTAGTTCAAGTGCATGATGTGTGTATATGATTCATGAAAAGGTGTTCGAGTCAAAGAGTGACCTAAATATGGATATTCACTACAGTTAAGTAGTTGTAGAATTCACATACCAATGTGAAATCCAAGCACATAATCCATTGTTTCTAATTGTTTCCAAGTTTCTAGTAGGTTATAACTGAGCTTCTAGTCACTAAGTCCAGTATGTGTCGTGTGCATATGTGCAACTAAGTTTATTCAAATCTAGAACCGACTCGAATTTTGACGGTTGTCACATTCACCGTCAACTTGTTCAACTCCTGGTAATTAATGCACATCCGGTGTGAACCATCCTTCTTCGTGATGAAGAAAATCGGTGCCCCCACAGCGAACTGCTAGGTCTAATAAAATGCTTGCCCGATAGCTCTTGGAGCCGAGGGGACAACTTTTCCATCTCAGGTGGTACCAATCGGTACGGTGTCTTGGAAATTGGAGCCGCACCAAGAACAAAATCAATCCTAAACTCAACCTGCCTTTTAGGAGGCACGTCGGGTAACTCCTCTGGGAACATATCAGCAAACTCTCTAACAACATGCATATCTGAAACTGAAACTTGCTTCCTAGCTCAAGAATCAACCACATATGCAAGATAACTCATACAACCATGCTGAATATACTACCGAGCCCTGGCAGCAGAACAAAAGGCTGACCCAATCCTGATACCCTCTCCATAAATAACCAATTCTCCCCCACTTGGGGTCCGAACTACCACCTGCTAACCCTCACAGTCAATCATAGCCCCAAACCTGCTCAACTAATCCATCCCTACTATCACGCATACATCTCCCATAGGGATAATAATCAAATCAATCGGATAAGACACCCCAAAAATCTCCGGAACACAACCCTGCTAAACGCTTCATGCAGATATCCCGTGTTCGTTGGCGATAGAAACCCGCAACAGACACTCCAATTCTTCAAGAGTCATATCAAACCCCTACTAAAAGACAGAGATACAATGGACCAACTCGCAACCGAGTTGAAAAGTACAAGAGAAAGCAAGGAATTCACTAAGAAGGTACCTAGCATAATCATAAATCTAAGCATGCCATAAAATAACTGATATAATAATAAATGGAAACATAACAGTAACGACGTCCAGCGTCGCCATGGCCTCCTCTGTAGTGAGCTGGAAAGAATGACCTTGAGACCTCGTGGGCTCCACCCTACCCTAGCGTCCATCTATAATCCTCAGAGTGGCTGGCGTTGGAGCCTGCTCTGGCCTAACTGCAAGCAATCGGCAGTGGGCCTTCACATGGCCTACCTGATCACGATGATAACAAATCATGGCACTTAATACTGGGGCCGAATGGTGACAATCCCTCGCAAAGTGCCCCTCCTTGCCACATTTGTGTCATCCAACAACTGATCGGCAAGCACCCTCATGCACCTTGTCGCACTTGCCACAAGTGTGGCCCTTCTGTCCCCCAAATCTCGAATCAGCAGGCTTGAACCACTTCATTGCAGACTGTGACTGAACATGAGCCTTCCTCAACTCCTTCGTCTGAATCACAATCTCAATCTCCCGCCTCATCACGGCATCCTGAAGCTCAACGAGCTAGTATAATGTTGGGTGGACACCAACTGCCAAATATTCATCTTTAGCACGCTTAAGTACCAACTCATCTGAGCCTGCTCAAAAGCAGCAAACTCAGGGCAGAAAAGAGCCCTCTTAGTAAACATATTGGTGATCTTCATCACTGTCTCAGTCGTCTGTCTTAGATCCAATTACTCCTGAGCCAACCTCTCCTTCTCCACCAAGGGAACGTATCTCGCACGGAATATCTCCGAGAACTACTCCCAAATAACATCAACTCTCTACTCAAGAGTGTAAGTACCGGTCACCAATCTCCACCAATTCTTCACCCCCAACCGTAGAAGGTTCAGGGTGCACTTGACCTTCTGGTCAGCACGGCAAAACATGTGAAGAAATAGCCCTCCACATTAGATATCCACCTCATCGCCACAATCGGTTCCCTAGACCCATCAAACTCCGAGGGCTTCATATTGTCGAAGTCCCAGTACTGGAAGGATCTCTCTCCTCGAATCCCAGCCACAGAAACAGTCACGGTAGATGTAGCAACAACAACATCAGAAAAAGTAGCATAAGGATCATTAAAGAGCTCAATCATAGCAGTATTGATAGACCCAAACATCTCTGGAATAAACCGCCAGACAACAACATCCATCTCAGTGGCGATAATCTCCCGAATTTGATCATCAGTCAAATTTGGCCTAGCCTGGCCACCCGCTCCAGATCCTAATATTCTCCTCTCCACCATTATGAAATTAAACCAAGACACATCAGAAAAGCCACAATATGCATTGCTAAAATCACAAGACGATACTAAACCCTTGGGGTTCATGACTTCCTTGCTACGTGTACGCATCATGTGCTTTCAGTAGTACGATCCATACTACCTTCCACACCTACTCGTATTTGTCTCAAGGATAATCACAACCATGCAACCCAAATACAACAACTAGGATACGCATACCTTCTATCCGCTCTCTCTCAAGAGTAGTTAAACATTCCTCATCTTTCCAGCTACTCACACATACACTCACCATGAAACTTCCACCAAACCTATAGCACTCACATATGCTAATCATACATAACATTGGATCCTATAGATAGTTGAATACTTAATTCTACCCTAAGCCCACAACCAAACAAGGAACAGGAAATAAGGCTAAACCAAACATTCTTAGGATATAAAATCGTTGTTATGTACAACTATGATGCATAGACTAAGAAGCTACAATAATGATGTCAATTTCATACAAGAAATAACCCCAGACTATCAGGCATCATACATCAGGCAATTCTATCATGTAATTCCTACATATCCCTATCCTCTTACTAGCATGTTGTTCTATCATAAACACCATATCAAATAACAGTGGGGTAACTAGGGGTATACCTTCCTTGGTTATTTTTGAAAACAATTTTGAAAACCATTTTTAAAAGTTTTGTAGTTCCTTAGTTTGAGTCTGGATTCACATGAATGTTTATCCAATTCTCTCAAACCAAGGCTCTGATACCAAATTGTAACATCCCTAAAATCAAAGTAAAATTTTTCATTTTTCAAAACAAACCCAAGATATTAATTGTTTACAAAAACATTGTTTCAAAAGTAATAATCAATAATCAGAGTATCCCAAGAATCAATCAACATAAAATCTGAAGGAATGTGCACGATTACACTTTTTCTTTCCCCTGATCCTCTAAATTACTTGAAACAACAACTAAAACTGTAAGCCAAAGTTTAGTGAGTTCCCCCAAAGTATCACCACACAACATAACAACCAACATCATGCATACATGAGCCTTCAGTATGACTGGACCGCCTCACAGGCCTACAGACTAGCTGGACCACTCTCAGCGCCTACGACCTGACAAGACCGCCTCGCATGCCTTCAGTCTATCTGGGCCACCCTGAGTATCTTGGCCTTCAGCACCAACTGGTCCGCCTCAACCCAACAAACCATAGCATGTCGACATATGCAATATCAATCAGTAATCATCAAACACAGGTAGTTCTAAAGGTCTAGCAGTCTAATCACATAATAAGTGAACAAACATCTCAACATCATAGTACAAAACAAAACATGATATCTAATCCAATGGGCTAGCCTTGGTGCCTTCGACCCATAAGTACAGTGAAGAAGACTCACCTCTCAGTCTGAACAAATAGCTTAGGTCTCGGCTCCGAATATCAGCTCTACTCGTCGTCTATTCATGAAATAGTGACCAATCACAAATACAAATTAAAATACCCAAAATACCCTTAGGTTAAACTTGGTCAAATCCTGGTCAAATTCAAAAAGTCAAAAGTCAACCAAGTCAACACAATTTGAGAATGCATAGCGTCCAGAACGGATGCATAATGTTCAGAACGCATATGATTCCTGGAGAACGAATAGCGTTCTTCACTTGTTTCCTTTTTCTTCCATTAAGAGCTTAATCCTCAAGCTCTTTTACTTAAATTCCAGATCTAGCCCTAAACTAACGTCCTTAACCATAAAGTTTCCAACTTTATGGTTTTGCATGGCCATTAAGTTCCCAAACACAAAAAACCTAACTACTTAGCCCATTAAGACCTTGAAACTCATGCATGAAAGGAAACTAACAATCAAGATCACATTGTTATTCTTCTAAATGCTCCAAAACGTCTGAAAGGTCAACTTATATGGACTAGAGTAATCCATACTCATAATACCAAGCTCGTGGGACCAAAGGAACACAATTCTCTGGATAACAAGACCTAATCAATGCTTCATCAAGTTCAGAGCTTTTTACCTTCAAATGGCGCTAAATAATGTTGTTATTCTGGATCCAAAGAGTTCCACTCCTCCAAGATGAACTTCTCTTCTTCCTCTCTCCTTCAAGGTTACCAAAACACACACAAAATGCTCAAGGATGCTCTAAAATGGATTAGAGTTTTCTTAGGGACGAAATGAGGCTGGAGGCTGATGAAAGGAAGAAGACTTGGGTATAAATTGAATACCTGGAAATCAATTAGGGTTTTAGTCCAAACCGAGAACGTATAGCGTTCAGAACATCGTGCGTTCATAATGGACACATAGCGTCCCTCCAGAACATGCAATTTCCTCAAATGCGACAAGGGACCCATTTTCCCAACATTTCTCATATCAAGGATATAAATTGAATACCTGGAAATCAAGATGTTATATATCAATCTCATAAATTTTCAAGAAAGTGATTAGTTTAAATATTGATGATACATATAATCTCGATTGTTCTACCATGAAAACTAACACAATTGATGAATATGTGTTAATTAAATATTGTTTAACATGAGTCTCAATAATGACGTTTGGTTGGAACTGTATGATAGATCTGTCTGAATAATCGAGTCTAAATTGATTTTGATTTTCAAAATAAAGATCAAAATAGCTAATGACTTTGATTTGTGAAGTTTAAATCCAAAAATTAGTCATATAACTTCATAAAACTTAATAAGCTCGTCCTCATTTGAGATTCGGGTTCAAATCTTATGGGCTTCAATCATGGGTGAGCATAAAGGGTAACACAACACCACTATTAATGCAAGACATCTCAATATATATTCACCAAATTATGGACTACCTTCAGCGGAGTCTATATGTAACATCCCAAAAATCATAGAGATTTAAAATTTTCAACAACAACATATTTCATCTATAAAGTTTTTACAAATCCTTTGTTTCAAAAGTATTATTCAAAATCGGAGTTTTCCCAAGACTAAATGTCAAATCAGGAAGATGTGCACGATCACGCCTTCGCCTTGACACGGTTATCTGAAGTACCTGAAACAATAAACTGAAATGGTAACGCAATGCTTATTGAGTTCCCCCAAGATACCAACACATACAAACATAAAACAACATATACTCGGTCAACAACTAACAGACTAGATTACCCCTGATCCCACAGTATGATTATGGCTTGCCTTTTAGGCCCACAACATAAGCTTGGCTTTCCCTATAGGCCCATAGCTTATGTATGGCTTGCTCCTGGGTTTGTTGGCTACCGCACGAAGCAATACTTAACATATAACATAAATCCAACAACAGATAACATATAACCAGTCAACAGACAATTAGGCAGATCTCTAGGTTACTACCGTATACTACATCCTAAACCAAGATATACAATTTGCAGGGCCGACATTGGTGCCTTCGACCCACAAGTACAGTCAGGAAACTCAACTTACAGACTGAAATGATCATTGAACATAAGACAACTCCGAAAGTTAGCTCACCCGACCACCTATACACCAAAATAACGACCAATCTCAAAATCCCTTCAAAATGTCCAAAATATTCGTAGGTCAACATGGTCAAAGGTCAAAGTCAACAAACCAGCCGAGTCAGCCCAATCGATTCAACTCAACCGAGTACGTTGGGCGTTCCCAGCTAAATGCGGGGCGTACTCGATTGCTGACCAAAATACGGGGGCTTGACCACGTACGTGCAGCGTACCGCCTATTACGCCCAACGTACGCAACTGGATGCCTTCCCAACTCATTAAGTGGTTAATACTTAAGCCCTTTTGTCCAAATTACAGATACAAGCCCCAAATGTTGTCTTTGACCATAAAGTTTCCAACTTTATGGTCTTGCATGGCCATTAAGTGCTTAATACTAAAACCCCCCAGCATCTTAAGCCATTAAGATAACCACCTCATGCATGGGAAGAACCAAGAGCCAAGATCATATTTTTATGCTTCTTGACCTCTCAAAACGTGTGAAAGAACAACCTAAATTGATTGGAGTAGCTCATACTCAAAATACAAAATTAATGGGAAATTGGAAATCCCTCTTCATCGGAATGTTACACTATACTAAATGAGATTACTCATTTGAAAAAAAATTAATTAGCATGTTCTGAAAGAGAATATTTATAAAAGAAACCCGTCTTTTTTCGTAAATGGGTTAATCATCTAAGGCTTCTATATGGATCAGGCATTAACTATATCTCAGTTGGTAATGTCGGTGGTGGATTTCGTTGCCAATTTTAGTCTTAGTGAACAATTTATTTCTTTTTGGTCTTTACATTTGCAAGTTTAGTTCTTGTGAACCTTTTTTTTTCCTTTTTTGGTTCTTACTTTTCCTTTGGCAACTTTAGTCCATGTGAACTTGTTGTTCTTTTTTGGTCCTTACCTCGGTAAGTTTAGTCCTTGTGAACTTTTTTGGCCCTTACTTGGCAATTTCAATCCATGTATGGGTTTCTTCGGCAAATTTAGTGCCTGTGAATTTTTTTTGTCCTTATCTTGGAAAGTTTAGCCCATGTGATTTTTTTTCTTTTTTTGGTTCTTACATTTTCTTTGACAAGTTTAGTCCATGTGAATTTTTTTTTCTTTTTTGGTCCTTTTCTTGGCATGTTTAGTCCACGTGAATTTTTTTTCCATTTTTGTGCTTGCCAATTTCAATCCCTACATGGGTTTCTTTGGCAAGTTTAATCCCTATGAACATTTTTTTTTACTTTTGGGTCCTTACTTTTTCTTTGGTAAGTTTACTCCATGTGAACTTTTTTTTTCTTTTTTGGCCCTTACCTTGGTGTTAGGTGTCGTTTTATGCATCTTTAGGGTAGTTTTTATTAGCATTTAGCATCATAATTTGTACATTTGCATGTCATTAGTTTAAATAATGTTTAGCTCATGTCTTTTATCAGAATTCCTGTACTGGTAGCGTTTTTGTGCCATTTTCAGATAATTCGAGTGGAGCGGTAATTTGGGAGCAGCTTGATGCATATTTGGAGCTTAAATGGAGTTGGAACTAATGAAGGTTGCTAAGGAATGACTTGGAGTGCTGAAATTGAAGACTCGCGTCTGAAACAAGCTGAAAAGCAATTTCTGCGATCGCATTTTTGTTTTCTGCGATCGTATAAATGTGTCGAGGTTTTGCAAGGTTGAAAAAGAACCATATGGTAAAAAAATCGATTTATGCAATCGTATATTCACTTTTGTGATCACATTTTTGTGACGTAGCTCCCGAAACTTCAGAAATAGCATCGTACTTCATTTAATTGAAAATATGGAAAAAATTGCCATATCTGCGATCGCATTTCCTATTTCTGCGATCGCAGATTCTGTTATCTTGTTCTGGAAGCTTTTGTCTTGCGTCTATATACGTCCCTCCTGATCAGATTCGAAGGTTAGACGGTTCAGGACGACGAAAAAGACTTATGAAGGCGATTTTCTGATACCTTGCAGCGATTTCTGAAGATCTAAAGGTTGTGAATCATCTTCTACACTTAGTTTATAAGATTAATTACTTTGTTTTTTTATTAGTTTAGATTCGTTTTTAGCCATGTCTGGCTAAAACCCTAGTTTTCAGTTCTACATTAGACTAGTACTTTTCATGTGATCAGTTATCAGATTTGGTTTTCTTTATGTGCTTCTATCTAGTTGTTTCAGTTTAGAACTTAATGAACGTTTGATTTTTAATTCTTGTTAGTCTGATCACCTAGCCAGGGTTTTATCATTCCAGTTAATAAGTTAATACAATCCGTAATTGTTCTTGTCAACGGGTAATAAGTAACAAGTATCAGATTGGTTATGTGTTTCGGATTTAACTCTGATATAAACGGAAATTTCATATCTTTACGCTTCAAAGCTTGTGAGAAGTATTAGGTATTGCTAGGAATTTTACACAGATCTTAATGCAACTTTTCTGATCTTAATTAAGTGCTTATTTAATTGGACAGTAAAAGGTTAGTGTTAACTAAAGAGCTTGTTTTGGTTAAATTAACCAGGTAAAAGAGATTATACTAGAGCTTGCTAGTTTTTCTCAATACCAGCTTAGATAGAACACATTCCGAGTAACCAAATCAGGGCTGATTGCATGATTAGGAAAGTCACAGCAGAACTGAAATCATTTTTATTACTAAGTTTTATTTAATTCATTTTCACTACAATTTAAGTTTTATTTAATAATCAAAAACCCTTTTTTATTATATTCTATTTTGACTAGAACGTGCCTTACGCAAAAAGGAATTGATTGTTAGGTCGTGTTCCTGAGGATTCGACATTGCTTCTCTGTGCTATATTTTTAGTGAAACTAGCAGTGAAATTTTATTTGTTTAAATCGTACGTGACAGCGGTTTAACAATTGGTGTCGTTGTCGGGGAGATTTGTTAAACCGTTGTCGTGCATGATTTGTGAGATGCCAAATGCTAATAAAAAATATCCCCAAAAATGGCGTCAATTTGTTAAACCGCTGTCGCGCACGATTTAAACAAAAAAAATCATTGTTGGTTGCACTAATAGAAGAAGCAGAACTATCGAGAATCGAGGAATCACCATGTACTCCTTCCCTTTCGGGGCTCATGGAGTATTGTATTTCGAAGGAGGGAGACAGGGGTGAGAAGCCATAGCAAGATTATATGCATTTCGAGCCTCAGTTTCTGCATCATGATCCACCTAATATGGGTATTGTGAGTGGCATATGGATTTTTAGAACTGTTGTAAGGCACATTCTAGTTAAAACATAAAATAATAAAAATGAGGATTTTTTTAATTAATAACTAAACAAACTAGCAGTGAAAAAAACTAAAAAAAATTCAATAATAGAAACGAATTCAGCTTTGCTGCAACTTTCCTAATCATGCAATCAACTTAGATCTGGTTATTCAGAATGTGTTCTATCTAATCTAGTACTGAGAAAAACTAACAAGCTCTAGTATAATCTGTTTTACCTAGTTAAATTAACCAAAACAATCTATTTAGTTAACCCTAACTTTTTACTGTTTATTTATATAAGCTATTAATTATGTTCAAAATGTGCCTTGCATAAAAAGGCATTGACTGTTAGACTGTGTTCCTAAGGATTCGACCCTGCTTCCATGTGCTATATTTTTAGTGCAACCAACAGTGAAATTTTATTTGTTTAAATTGCACGACAGCAGTTTAACAAAATTGATGTCGTTACCGGGGATACGGTGCTTTTAGTAGTTTTTATGCCAAGAATGTTTCGTACATGTACACCTCTACCTTTTTTTTCCAGAAATTGAAAGAACTGCAAGAAAACTGAAGAAAGAAGCAGCAAAACAGAAGAAATCAACTAGTTTCTTTGGTTCCTTATCATCCTCCCTGCCACCTGAAATCAGTACACCACAAGGTAGTCCCTTATGGAACGAACCAGATCCGACTTTTCCATTTATTCCGAAAGTACCCCAAACTTCTCCTTCTAACAGTCCCTATAAAGCATACCTCCAACACCCTCAGTTAAATCCAATAAAATGAACTCTTCTGAAACCCATTTTGAAATTTCAGAAATACCAGAACCTTTAGAACCCAACTCTCGAAAATCAGCCATGAGTGGAGACGATGCAGAAAAGACTCTCATAGAGTGGGCCACCCAAGAAGATAGTCAGAAGCTTCTCTTAATCACTTTTCCAGAAGCTCAGAACTTCAAACTCAAATCTGGGATGATGCATCTTCTCCCTACGTTAAGAGGCTTGGAAAACGAAGACCCACATAAATTCCTTAAGGAATTTCATGTGGTATGTTTAGGAATGAAGCCACATACGATAACTGAAGACCAAATAAAGTTAAGGATTCCCCTTTTCACTTCAGGATTCAGTAAGAGAATAGATGTATGAGCTTCCATCTGGATCGATCACTACCTGGACAGAACTTGCAAAATTATTTTTAAAGAAATATTTTCCAGAAACACGAGTTTCGAGTCTCAGAAGATAAATCCTTGGTATTAAACAAGGAAGAAGAGAAGCCTTACACACTTACTGGGAAAGGTTCAAAAGGTTGTTGGTTTGTTTCCCCCAACATGGAATCAGAAACACGAGTTTATATATCTGTTTCTGTGAAGGTCTGACACCCATGGAAAGGCGTATGATAAATGCTTCAGGTGGTGGATCTGTAGGAGATATGACACCAACAAAAATCTGAGAGCTGATCAAAAAGTTGTCGATAGAGTCAAAGCATTCAGCAACTGAAGACGAATGGTATCTGTATCACCCATAGGAAGTAAAAGAAGTCATTAATGCTCATCTGAAGTCCCAAATTTTTTAGCTGACGAAAGTTGTTCTATTATTAACAAATGAAAAAACAGCTGCAAAGTAACAATGTGGAATCTGTTTGAAGACTTTGTTAGATTAGGTGTCTAAGCCCATAACTATTTTGGTATGTACTTGACCCGATTATGAGCATGGTCCTTTTTGGTTGCCTTCACCATAGCAACTGATAGGATGAATTAATGAGAAAGATGATTAATTATGATTTATTAATATATTATGTGAATAATATATTAAAAGAGAAATCATATTGTTTAATTAATATTGATCAAGACTTAATTTAGAATTAATTTTGTGGTCAAAAGAGATTAATTAAATAAAGGGGACCAATACAGTAATTATAAGATAGTTACAAAGTTGGGCTTAGGATCCATAAGGAAGCAGTGGACGAATTCTATATGAGAGTCCATATAGAAATTGTCCAAGGGGCCTTCTAGAAGGATCTTTGGGTTGCTTAAGGAATAAGCAACTGGATTAGGGTTTCCTAGTTGATAACCCTAGAAGCCTAACTATAAACGGAACCCTTATGGCCACAAAATTCGTGCTTAACCTTCTAAGAGAACCATTGGATGAATTTTATGCCTCCTCCTCCCTCTCCTAAGTCATTTTGTTGCTAGTGGTGTTTGTGACTCCACTAGAGGTGCAACACTTGGGTCACTAGGCTTTCAGAAGTCAAGATCAAGAAGGATTGTGATTGTTATTGCTACATAACAATCAAGGTAAGATCTAAACCCTAAATTCATATGTTGTATTCAAAATTGGTATGCTAGATTTAGGGTTTGCAAGTCTTGAAAGTTTATTGCATGTGCAATTAGAAAAACTAGATCCAAGCATTAGGGTTTGCATGTACACTATAGGCTTGATGTATTACTCAAAACCCATCAGTGGTATTAGAGCCTATGGTGTTCTTCTATTGTATTTGATGCAAAAGTTAGGTTTTCAAAGGTGAAAATTTGCGAATTTCTAATCTGACCTGTTTCACGTCGTGAACACAGTGTTCACCTCGTGAACTCAGTCTGATAGCACAATTTCGAAATTTTTTGCCTTAATTTGTTTTGGGTAATTACCATAAATTGTTTTTTTCAAATTCAAATCAGATTTTTCTATTATGGTAATTGATATCTTAATCAAATTAATGGATAACTGTCAATTTAAGATAATTACTTGTTTTATAAGATAAAGATTAATTATTTGTATTTTGAGTTGAATTATCTTGTAAGAAAAATAGATTAGGTCAAATTATGTGATAATTTTTAATTATATGATATTTAATTATTTTTCAAATTTGATCTAAAAGATATTTTGAAAAGTTTCAAAATTTGCCCTCAAGTTTTAGAATTTAAAATTGAACAAATTACTGAAATCGTTCCTGTGGTTTGGTTAAAATTGCGCGTTTGTCCTTGACTTTTATTTTGCACTCGGACCATCCTTACTGTTTGATTTTGTTGCGTTGATGGTCCCTCGTAAACATAAAAAGACTATAATACCCTTTATATTTATTTTTTCACTTTTTTTACGTTTTTGGTATTATTTATTAATTATTAAAAGATGTATTACTATAGTAGGTCCCACCATCACCACCACCTACTACCATCAAAAAGCCACCAGTTACCAGAAAACACCACCGATGACCACTAGCCACCAGCTGCCAACCCCAACCCCTCACCAATCATCTCCGATAACCAACACCACCACCCACCTATTCCGGCAACACCACCACCCGCCTATTCACTCTGCCCACATCATCGATTTCGTCAGGTGACACTCCATTTACATCCAACAACCACCATGTTCACCTCCGACAATAACTAGCATTCACTTCCTGCAACCACAATTGATCATCACCTTGACCAAATCAAAATCAAACCAAAACCATGATCAAAACACATAAATCAAAACCAAACAAAGATCAAATTCTGAAATTAAAACCTAGCCAAAGTTAAATCCCGAAACAACAAAATCAGAACATAAACGGAAATCAAAATCAAATCCGAAAATCATAACCTAAAATGTAAACCTAACCTAAAATCGGTGATGAAATCCCAAAAATCAAATCGAAAAACAAATGGAGTCAAATTCTTGTATTTGAAATTGATGATGTCGCCGGATTAAACACATTGGGATTAATCTGAAATGAAACACCTCACCAGATATCCCATAAATCAAAGACCAATTTTCCAGATGATGAAATCGATTTTTCCAGGTGAAATCCACGAGGTCAGCAGAACAAGAAGAAATCGGATTAGACGGGAACATGCGAAGGTAGAGAACAACAATGGACTTATAGGTTTCAGGCGTTAGGGTTGCAATCATCTGGAGGAGTTGTTCACATGATGGCAGATGGAGGCTGCGACTTTCGGGAGGAGAAGGATCCGATGGGGAGTTGAGGTGAAGATCGTTGATTTAAGGTGGGGTTCAGAGGGAGAGAGGTATATCTTGAAGCCTTGAACTACGATCGATATCTTCAAGTTACAGAGGGGAATGGGTATACTGGGGGTGGTGGGGACGTGTGGAGGGTCAGTCTTACCGTTAGTAGGCCTCATTCACGAAGCTGGTCTATAAGGGGTGTTTAAGGAAATTTCCTATAAAATGGCGATTGAATGGGTGTCCACTCTCACCCACCACACTCTTGACTAGTGGAGGGTTGTTAGCTGAACGGGTAGGATAGGACACAAATTTCCATTATAAGTATAATGAAATACGAAGTAGCTAGACACTTTTACAAATTCCCAAATCTTAGTTACATTAGGAAAAATGTGGAATTGGTGCTAATCCATGAAATTGCACGTTACACCTTGTTGGTCGTTAGTGGAGCGTGGGTGGTTAACCAGCACACTAATATGGGACCAATGAAGGATGGTAATGGGTAGCTCGTAGATTATCATAGATCAATGGAGCGTGTGTGGTTAACCAGCACATTGATTAGGTGATTTGTATGGTTATCCACACCTTGTTTGTGATCCTCGACATCCCAGTCACAAACTTGAAGGGAATAATAGAGATTAAACATGCCATTGAAAAGTTCAATGAATCTCAAAAGATCTAGGAGTTTCAATTCATTTAAAACTTAAATTTCTTTTTCGTTTTTCATGGTGAAAATTGGTAAATCGTCATTTACCTACCTTCAAATATTCTATAGCTGGATTACGGCATCGCTCTTCCGAGTTGTAGAATATTGTGTTGGATCCTAGCCTTGATATTTCATTTGGGTGTTATATTAAGGATTCTTATCAATTAACTTGAATTTTTCTCCCGTTTTGTAGATGTCAAAATCTAATAACTATGGTCTTCCCAAATCCTTTGGAAAAGGGTTTCCACATGAAGATGATGTTCCACGATTGGATTGTGGAAATGGAAATCATGCTTCACTTCCTCCACCTCCTCCAATAATTCTCCCTGACCTACGTGTTCGAAGACTTGAAAAGTTCAAGATCACTCAATCCCTATTGGCAAACAAACACGAAGATGGAAAGTCTGTATGTGCTCAAGTCTTGGATATGAAGTTGCATATTGACAGATTGGGAATGTTGGGTGTCGAAGTCTCAAGGAAGCTGGTTGTTGACTTGGTTCTTCAATCACTTCCTGACTCATATAGTGAGTTCATTAGAGAGTACTATATGATAGACCACGATGCGACCCTCATTGATCTTACCTATTTGCTAATTGATGCTGAATCAACAATGATTTGGCGCACTGGTAAAGAAAATTTGACTGGTAAGTCAACTTCCCAAGCTTCCATGGACATTGATGATGGAAACATTGGAAGTCCAGAAAAGTCATCTCTTCCCAATGGAAAGGGATCGGCCAAGGTCAAACCGTTTGACCGGATGGTAAAGAGAAAGGCTGAATCTGAGATTGTCCCATGTGCTATTCTGAAAGAGTCCGTTTGTTTCTACTGCCAAGAGAAGGGGCATTGGTTGCGAAGCTGCCGTACCTACCTGAAGGATCAAGTGGATGGGAGAGTCAAGATGTATGACTCTGCTTTAGGTAAAATCCACTATCTAACTCTATTAAGTTTTCTATTTTAGATTCTTAATACATGATGTGATAAGATTGCATTTTGATGTGTTGTTGGATTGAAGAAAAGAAAGGAAGCTTAAAGGAAGAAGTGAGATGAGTCTGATCGTGAAGAAATGGATTTCAATCGCATGATTCGATGATCGGATTTTTGAGCTGCTGCTTAGAGTTATGATGGATTGCTTAGGAATATGTAATAGCATAGTTTTCATTTGAATTTGTGTTGAAAGTACAAGTTTTCCACACCTTTTTATAAATAAATAAATTTTGAGTTTTGTCATATTTATATCTCCTTGCAATGTCATTTGTGAAAATTGATGCTTGTGTGTTTCTATTATAAGCAATATTAAGTGGATGTGATTCTTAGTTATTTTATTTATGGTAGTGTTGTAATTTTCTCAGTAAGGAAAGATTCCCATCGCCCAAGTTTCAATTGGACAGAAGCTTGGAATCATATGATTTGAGTCATGTGATGTATGGAAATCTTGGTACTTAGGAAATTAAGACTAATTCCTTGTTCACATAAGTATGTGAGTCAAGTGAAAGACTAGGAGATATGGTACGCAATGTTGTGCACTGGTCAAGTCCACCACAAATAACAATAAGATTATTCATCATGATTTACTAAAAGTCTAGTAAATGTGGTTAAGCTTACAAGATTAAGTGTAATTCTGAATCATTGAAAAGTTTCAATGAATGGCAAAACGAATAAGAAGAATCAATTGGGCAGAAAGATAAAAGTTTCTCCAATCTGAAAAGATGGGAGAGTACTTTAGTATCATGTTTATGTCCGTCTCATTGATTGTGAAACCATATCAAAATTGATCCTCCAAGTAAATCTTAGTGCACTAGTATGGCTAAGAAGAGGAATCAAGAATTGTTGAAGTGGTTAAATCAAATGGTGAATCATACTTCGTTCCAAAATCGAGTCTTAGAGTCATACTCTAAGATTGTGACTTGAGTGACACGTCTTAAGAAGTTTGAACACACTCATCAAATGTGGAGTAGAAATATGTTTTTCTTACTCTTGTACATTTGAAATTGGTAAGTTGTGATGTCTTGGATAAGACAAAGACCAACTAGGACCAATTATGTGAGGTATTTATGTTTATAAGAAACCGCACTAACTCTTGAATATTTGTTTGACAAGAAATTTTTCTTGACAAAAGAATCTTATATGTCAAGAGGTCTGTGGGACTCTTAAAGATCTTGAAAAGTTTCTAGAACTAATCAAGAGTAAACCTATTGTTAATCACTAGTTGACACAATTTTGTTTCTGTGATATTCCAATAAAGTTACTTATGCATATGAGTTCTACGAGTTCTCAATTGACTACAAGCACCTTTTTCAATGAAAGTACATTGACTGGTACAGCTGAGATGCTAAATAACTTGGAAGCAATGGTGGTACCCTTGATGGTAAGAAATTAAGAATGAACAAGTTCTGTCCATAAGAGTTTGGATTTGTGACAAACATTATCTTATGATTATGGTTATGACAAATTCACATGGATAGGAGCACATACACCATAAAATCTAAGTGTCATAAGGTTTCTCTCCTTCATGAAAATGATTGTGAGGAAACTCTTTCACTAGGAAGATTTTAAGGAGATAGCAATTGTGAAAATTGCATTCTCAAATCCGATCATGATTACGGCATCCCTCTTCATGGTTCGAATTGTGAAATTTGGAAATTAGTCTAAACATTTAGGACTTATTGCTATAAGTTCTGAATTAGTTTAGACATATATATGAGCTATCAAAGGAAAGGTGTATGAGTTTGAGAAGCTTAGATAAAGATTTATCAAAGCATCTTGTATCAGAAATATGAACTTTGGTAAGAATGTCAATAAGTATTGATTTCTAGAAGTCCAGCTGTTTTCTGAGTACATGTGATCTATAATATTATCATGTTAGTGGGAGCATGATTATTATTTTAAGTGTTGCAAGTTAGCAATATTAATTATAGAAAACAAAAGTTTCACTTTGCAAAGTTGCAGGGGTTGAAAAGTTGTTTTTGCTATAATTAAGGGAGAGAATATTGTACTTCATTTCAAAATCTAAAAGCTTGGATCGAGAAATTTTAATCAAATTTAGTCAAAGGACATATATGGATGTTATGTTGAAAAGGTTCAACTTAAAAGAATTCTATATATGGCAATGTTATAGCAAGAACTGGTAAAGTATCACGTTTTTCATGAATCGTGTCCCATACGCTTCTGGTATAGGATCGATTACATATGCTGTAATATTCGACCGTTCTAAATTTTTTGAAATGCCTAGGGCATTAAGAGGGAAAAGAACCAGAGCCGGGTATGACTAAAATAATTAAACAACTGTCAAGGATAATCTAAGGTTCTCCAAGGATTGGTCACTTGTGGGCAGTTGGAAGTACAGTAACGAATGGACTATAATGACATTATTATGATTAGATATGATACTATTAATAATGAGTTGCTGTATGGAAAATATGGAAATGTTTCCATATTAGGAGTTGGATATCAAGAATCTATGTCTATATTAGAAACTTTTATGCAAGAAGGATGTTCAAAGGAATGTACTTTGAATGTGAGACTTCACATCTATGGAATTGCCTTGTAAAAATCTCCAATAGAGCACTTTGTGATTTCATTAGGCAAAGTCTTGGTGACTTTAAAGCTATGACATTACAAAAGGATCATTGCATAAAATATTAGAATCTAACATATTCTAATAGTGGGAAGAATTTGGTATTCTTACACTAATGATAAGGATTAGGAGTTATGAAATGAGTATCGTTGGAAATGTGTTCAATTGATCTATTTCACAAAGTAAGGACCGTAGGTAAACATAGTGTGCATGCTTGGAGCTTGGGACAACTGTTGTTATAATTCAAGTAATAAGTTGATTATCCCAAACATTATACAATGAATAATGAGTAATCAATATCGTCATTAAATAAAGGTGTTTTATTTATACTCAAAAGTTTGGGGCCATATAGGATTAGTATTATTCTTGTGTTTCACTTTGTATGTTTTGACTTCCCGAATAATAATATTATTCAAACCATCCACAATCGATAAATACTTTGGAAGTAGGTATTGAAGCTAGACTGTCATGAATCTGATTGTAGATTGTCTAAACCGTTTAGACATAGCAAAAGTCTGATGCAGTGTTCATGAGTACTCCTGAAATAAGATTTAAGTATTGGATTAAACTTATGCTCACTTGAATCACTTCATGGATTTTATCATGAGTGATTAGTGAGACGATAATATCTTATATTCTTGAAACCGAGACGTGTGAGTTGTAGTTTGCAAGTCGGTTACACATTGACATATGTAAACGTACCAGTAACTTGGTGTTATTAAACATATTGTTGTGTGTGATTTGATGAGTAAATACAAGCAAGAATTTGAGTCGAAGTTTATCCGTTCCTTTTACCCAATGTGGGATAAAAGCGATATATGTGGGCCCCTTGATGATTTAGTGATGACACCCCAAAGCGCTTGGCCAAGCCAGGATTGATTTGATTTGTTCAATTAGTCAATCTTCATAAATCGAAAATCGGGAAATAACACATAGACTGAGAGAATGATTATAATCCATGTCTCATATCTATACGATATCTTGAGAATGGAGGAATATATGATCCCTTATCTAAAGGACGCGCTTCTAATAAGATCAGAGTTGACAACGGCTTTTGAAAGCTACGATTGCTAATCAGCGTCTGAAGTCGTACTTGCAAAATAGTTATTAGACTTATCCAAGTGGGAGACTGTTGGATTAGGTGTCTAAGCCCATAACTATTTTGATATGTACTTGACCAGATTATGGGCATGGTCCTTTTGGGTTTCCTTCACCATATCAATTGTTAGGACGAATTAAGGAGAAAGAGGATTAATTATGATTTATTAATATATTATGTGAATAATATATTAAAAGAGAAATCATGTTGTTTAATTAATATTGATCAAGAATTAATTTAGAATTAATTTTGTGGTCAAAAGATATTAATTAAATAAAGGGGACCGATACTGTAATTATAAGATAGTTACAAAGTTGGGCTTAAAAAGTTGGGCTTAGGATCCATAAGGAATGATGAGAATAAAGTTCTCTTAGATCGATAGATTCAAACAGATATTAATAAGACAATAACAAGCAATATGAAACAATGAACACCAACGTGAATCAAACGAATGTCTAATGATTAAAACATCAACACCTCAGAAGAGCTCGATGAAGAAATTCTACTTTAGAGGCGTGTTAGGGTTACAGTACTGGTCAAAAAGGAGTATTTAGAAGCGTAACAAATGTGATTCATGCATGCACTATAAATACTAAACCCTAAAAACAAACACACGGTTGGACAGGCCCAAACCGTGAATACAAATGGGCCGAACTATCTAAGCCCAAAGGCGCAACCCATATACTCAACAATTTCCCCCTTTGCGCCAATTGAGGCGAGAGATCACTTCGGTTGAGTAACTGTAGTTTTCCTCACAGTCTTGAACAATTTGGGGATGATGGCAAGAAGAGTTTGACGAAAGTTAATGTACCACCGAAGCATGTCTGAAAACATCTTCTTATCGGCTTCACTATTCTGATCGCACCCGTGTATGATATCGAGAATATGCTCCAAGCAGGCAGTGGAGAATAGGTGTTTGTCAACAAGAGCAAACAGGCATTTTTGACCTTCGCCCCTGATGAACATGAATGTATGAAACCGTGGGTCGATTTTCCCCTTCATCATCAAATTGATGTCGCTTGCCTTCCCTATTGGCTTGATAGTGGGCTTCTTTCTTATGGCAGAGGCGATTTCCTTATCCATCTTTGCGACTTCAAGAATGTAACACACCAGCATTCGCTTGATGTGATCTATAATAGGCTCATACTCCTTTTGATTAGTCAGCAGGATGTTGTTCAGGAGAATCCAATCATGAGGATTCAAATTTGGCAAATAAGCCAGGGAGATCATATGAACCGAACTGTCTGAGCCTCGGGTCACTTTGAACTTGATATTGATAAACTTCCCTGCTGAAGTGGGTTTCAACACCTTGACTGTTGTGATCTTCTGATTACTCCAAGTCAGGTATTGAGGTTGAGCGAACTCAAGATAGTACTTAAGCAGATCTCGATCAACCTTCAGGTCAGGAGAGGGGATGGCAACTGTTGACTCAAAACAATGAAAGATGAATGCCTTCCGGGTGATTGGCATATCAAATTGAGAATCCTTGGAATTCTCAAGAGCGAATGAAAGGACCGGTTCGAGCCAATGTGTGCTGGGAGCTTCAATTACCTCCCTCTGAAGCTTTTCTATATACCACAGAGGAAACATACATTTCCTCTGTTCTAATACTTCGTTCGCTTTCGTCTCCCTATCAAATCCTTCCTTCTCTTTTCGAACCTTTTCCTCAATCTCTCGATCATTAGGCTTGACTTTGAGGTTTTCGGTTTTAGAAGATTTTACTCATATATCAGTCTCATCATCGATTTCATCCTCATCATCATCACCAATCTTCTTCTTTCGTTTGTCCTTCATACTGCCCGAAGCTTCATTACCCTTCGGCTCAACAGTGATTTTCGGTTGGGTGATAGGTTTGCTTTTTGGAGGTGGTTGTGATTGACCCTGCCCTGAGTAACATTTTCTCCCTCTTGTTTCGGAGGGACAACGGGCTCTAGAACCCCTCAATCCTGCTTAGAATGTCTAGAGCAGGTCTCAATTTCTCAGCCAAGTGGCGTCGAATCGAGATGGTAAGGACCGAATCATGTGCTTCGAAAAGATGTAGAAGAATAGAATGCACATCACCCACAGAGCTTTTGACTACTGGTCTTTCAGACTTAAGCTCTTCAATCTCCTTGGTCTCCGTTTTGAGCTTTAGGTTCTGAATTTTAAGCTGAGAAGTTCGTTTATCAAGCTCATCCATGATCTCGCTTTCCATAGCTAGTTCAGCTTCAAGTTGAGAGAGACGGGCATCAACTGATGTTTGAAGCTCGGAGTTGGCAGTCTGGATTGCTTTGCGTGTTTCCTCAAAATGCTTCTTTTCAGCCTGAAGCGAACGGGTAAGATTATCAATAGAAGCATTCACTGTTTGAGTATTCTTCTGAGCGGCAGCCTGAAGAGAGTCAAGGAAAAGTTGAGCATCAAAAACTAGTTTTTCGACGTTTGCGGTCGCTCGCTTGCAATCTTTGGTGGAGGCTTCGACTGCAATAGAGGCTTTTTGACATGTGGAAGTGGAAGCATCGATAGCTTTGACAACATTAGTAATGGATGTATCATGCTCCTTGACAAAGGTTGCCAACAGAGCCTTGATAGCTGCTTCATACTGTTCAGAGTATGCATTACCGGAAGAAGAGGAAGAAAGAAACTGGTCAAGCTTGTCATTCATATCATTTAAATGCTTCTTCGTGACAGGAGCGTCATCATCTTCATCGCTCTGTACTCGATATGGACTATAATAAACAGAATCGAATTCCTTTTCTTCTCCTCCAAGAACAGGACCAGATTCGTGTGAGTGGGGTGGAGATAAAGGTTTGGAAGTAATTGGGGTTTCGGTTGCTGAAGTAGTTGCCCCCGTATCATATACGTTGACACGAACAGTAGATTCGGTTGGATTAGTAGTAGTTGTGGTAACCTCGGTAAATAAAGGGGTTGGAAGTGGAATGGAAGTTGTAGTTGAAGATGAGATGGGAGGAGGGAAAGGAGAAATTGTAATAGGAACCGATTGTGTAGGAGAAGGAGGAGGTCAGTTTCGGTTACCTTCATTAGTTGGTGAGGGAGGAGGCGAATTACCCCGAGGCGGACTTTCAGTTTGAGAAACGTTGTCTTCAGTGGACTCGGGTTTGGGCTGTGGGTCAGAAGGAACGTAGTCAGAGTCACTTGAAGAAGGGGAAGGAGACTTCGGCTGGTGTGCTTTCTTCTTGGTCTTTCGTTTCTTTGGAGCGGTAGGGGCTGCTTGTTCAGACTTTCGCTTCTTGGGAGTAGAGACTTTTGAGGATTGACCTTCCTTCTCCCCTTTTCTTTCAGGCTTCTTCCCTCTTTTCGCTGGTTTATCTGCTGCGTCTAGGGAGCTTTACATTTCTGGAGTAAGCTGCCTCGGCCCTGTAGGGGGTAGCTTCTTGTACTCATTAATCACGTTGATTTCACTGGAAACACATCTGTACATAGATTCCGGAACCGATCCAATAAAGAGAAACTTTGATGGATCTGAGACAAGTATCCTCGTCGTGTGGAAAGTAGCAATAGATGACATCAGTGAGTCTGCCATTGTTGGAACATGAAACTTCTCCATCGCCCATTGAGTAACAAGAGTCCAAAACCTAGCACAAGAGATCTCAGAGTAGCGTGAAGTAGAGCTAATACTCTGAACCAGTTGAGACCATAAGATAGATCTAAAGTCCATGTTCACCCCATGGTACATACCATAAAGAAGGGTCATAAACGCCTTGCTCGCTCCATCAGAACCGACAACCCTCTCCGATAAACCCTTGGAGAGGAGGGTAAATAGACCGTTCCCCTGAGGAGGAAGACATGATTTCTTGAACTGTGTGACAGTAGTGAGAATCTCAGTGTACCCCATATCATAGAACATCGTGAAGAGTTGAGTGTTGGTAATGGAATCAGGGTTGATCATGGAGTCGTCGACAGCAAGCCTTAGCAACAAACAAAACCTAGCTTTTGAAATCGATGTCTTTTGATTGACGATCTCAAAGAAAATATGCTCCTTTGCTTTATCATAGACAGCGGTTGAGTAGACTTGAGAAAGTAGTGACATTGGAACACACTCCACTTGGGTTAGGGATATTACGAGTGGTGAATATTTGAGGCATTCAACCACTTGCAGCATGTAGGGATCCTACTGGAAAGGTGAGAGTTCAATGATGAGGTTTTGATTCGGTTTAATGGTGAGAAGAGAGGACTGGGCAGATTGTTCATAAACAGATGAAGATTCAGCCATTATTGCAGGTGTGAAGAAGAAGATAAATAGTAGAGATTCGCCAGTGTGTTCTTGAGAGAGTTGTGAATTGGTAAATTAGTCCAAGAGGTGTGAGAAAACCTTATATACCATCGCCAGGAGAGAGAAAGAATCCACAGTAATGATTCGACGATCTTCTGAATCGGCGCCTAAAAAAGCGCGATTTGACAGCTGGGTTTCCTTAAGAAGACGTCATCAGGCGTGATGTTAGGAACCGTTTCAAGTTCACGCGCCCGTTTCAAATCTTATTCAATGACGTGGTTTGAAATCTTATCTTGTTACCGCCGTTTCAACTTCGAAAACTTTTCAAATTCCTTTTCAAACTGTGATAAATCCTTTCGCGTCATATAAGGCTGGTAATATTCGCTCCTTTACACGATATACCACCATAGCATTTACAACCGAAGCATCAAATCTGAAAAATTGTCATGAGTACCACGAACAAGAATTGGGAAAATCATAATGATCTTCGTGCAAGATTGTGCCAACAGAAGAGAAATAAAGCAAATAATTTGTGGGATTTAAGTGATGTCTATTTAGACAGGAAACTATAGATCTCGGGCACGAATCGCTTCCTTCAAAGTCAAGAGAGACTTACAAGTGTCTGTGTGGTTTCCCGTTGAATTACGATCAAATGTTTATTAAGAAACATTGAAAGCCATCTTTTCAAATTGAAGCTATAAAGGGTGGCTTATCTTTAACCGAACTTCAGTACTTGACATAAGACCGAAAGTGGGATAAAGTACTTGTGAGACCAGTGTAGCCTATTAAACAAGTAGGTTAGTGAAAATATACAGTGACTTGGTGATAACTTGTAGAAATCTCAAAAACAAAATTAAACTGGATCTTATGGGAAGAAATGCCTTGGTGTTAGACAGTTTCATCAAGATCGCACAAAAATAAAAAAGAGATTTCTTGGTACCTTCCACTAAAGTGGTTTCGTTAAAGCGTGGGTGAAAACTAGAACATTTGATTGTTCACCGTCAATTCGTTATTGGTGTTGGATTTTGGGTCTCACTTAGCACGTGGTCAAACGAAGCTAAGATCATTAACACTAATGTTGTGTAACCATAAACCTCAGTGGTAAATTCTGAGAGTCTCAAGGGTTACAATGATGAACCGAAATGAGATGGAGAAGAGTGATAAGGAGGTTAAAGAACCGAAAGCACCTTTGGTATATAGTAAGGACCGAGCAGACAACTCTGAACTCAATGTGAGACGAGTAAGGTAGTTCATGACATAAGTGATTTTATCAGCCTGATTGGGAAGATTGATTTGTATATATCAAATCAGTAAGGCTACACTTGAAGTCTTGAGGCTTTGGTCGACATACAGCAGCATGCTTCTAGGGACACTTAGCTAGTACTAAGATAAAGAAATGTATACATGTCCCAACTCCATCATTTGAATGATCGATCATACCTTTCAGTGATATTTTTGGAATTTTTGATTTTAATGAAAAGCAACAAAAACAAAAAAAATATTTTTGGATTTTATAAATTTTCTGAAAAAGAAATAAAAACAGAAAGGAAAATATTTTTGATTTTTATGAATTTTCTGAAAAAGAATTAAAAACAGAAAGGAAAATATTTTTGATTTTTATGAATATAAATGAAGTGAGAAAAGACATACACAATGTACAAACTATACAACCGAAACATCACCTAAAAGTAGTGAAGCGAAATAGACCGAGCGCTCGGTTCATTTCGGTTCCCAAAAAATCAGGAACCGAAATAGACCGAGCGTTCGCTCTATTTCGCGTTCGGTCCATTTTGGTTCCCAAAAGTCCTGGAGCCGAAATAGACCAAGCGTTCGCTCTATTTCACGTTCGGTCCATTTCGGTTCCCGAAAATTCTGGAGCCGAAATAGATCGAGCGTTCGCTTGATCAATTTTAATGAGGCGAAAGTAGTTTCGGTACTGATTCAACTTCCATCATTCCTAAGCCTTGGAGAATTTTATTAAAACTTACTTCAGGTAAGGCTTTCATGAAGATGTCAGCTAGTTGATCAGCAGATCTAACAAAATGGATTTCCACATTACCATCTTCAACGTGATCTTTGATGAAATGGTATCTCAATGCTATATGTTTCGTTTTGGAGTGTTGCACTAGATTGTGACATATCCGAATGGCACTTTCTGTGTCACAATAAAGTGGAATCTTCTTCATGTTTAGGCCATAGTCTCGAAGTTGGCTTTGTATCCAAATGACCTATGAAGTACAAGATGTTGCAGCAATATATTCAGCTTCGGCTGTTGAGAGTGAAACGCATGTTTGTTTCTTGGACTGCCAGCTAACGAGTTTACCATCGAGGAATTGACATCCGCCTGTAGTGCTCTTTCGGTCCAAACCACATCCTCCAAGATCAGCATCAGAGAATGCTTGAACGAAAAATCCTGATTTAGCAGGATACCATAGACCGAGAGATGAGGTTCGCTTCAAATATCTGAAGATGTTCTTAACAACCACCATATGAGGTTCGTGTGGATTAGCCTGGAACCTGGCACAATAACAAACAGAAAATATAATATCTGGTCTACTAGCTGTTAGATACATTAGAGACCCTATCATTTGCCGATAGAGGGTCATATCTAAAGCCGGTTTCTCCAAAGATGGTGTTAACTTCGTTCCAAATGCCATAGGAACCTTTACTTTGGAATCTCCCATCATGACAAACTTAGTCATTAGGGTTTTTTTCTAAGCCTCCTGATTGATAAATATGCCTTCGGGTCCCTGTCTAATATTCAAGCCAAGGAAAAAGTTAATTGGACCCATTGAGCTCATCTCAAACTTAGTCTCCGTCAACTTCCTGAATTCAGCTGTGAGGATGGGATTTGTGGAACCCAAGATGATATCATCAACGTAAATTTGGACGATCATTAAATGGTCACCCTCTTTCTTGCGAAAGAACGTTGGGTCAACCGAACCTTGTTTAAACTTTGACATTTTTAGAAATCGAGTAAGGGTTTCATAACAGGCTCTAGGAGCTTGCTTCAACCATAGACAACTTTATCCAGAATATAGCAATGATCAGGTTACTTTTCTTTCATGAAACCCGGTGGTTTCTCAACATATATAGTCTCCTCTAGTTCTCCATTCAAGAATTCACATTTGACGTCCATTTGAAAGACTTCAAAATTCTAGTGACCAGCGTATGCCAGAAAGATCCGAACTGATTATAGCTTTGCTACATGAGCGAAGGTTTCTTCGTAATCTATACCTTCTTCCTGACAATATCCCTTTACCACCAGCCTTGCCTTATTGCGAATGATATTTGTTAGATGCATATTCATGCATTCATTTTGTAGTTTTAGTTCATAAAAGTGCATTGCATTTAGGTTTAAACTCATGCATTTTGCATATTTTTCGGGATTTTTCATGATGCAATTCCATTCACACACTTTTATGATATTTCAGGGACTTTTGAAGGTTGGATCTTGATGGAGGAAGTTAAAAAGAGTTGGAAACGAAGTTTCAGAAGTTTTGGAGCATTGAAGAGAGAGAGAATGAAGAAATGAAGATTTGAGCCTTTCAGACATTTACACGGCCGTGTAAATGATGGCTTAAAATTTACACGGGCCGTGTAAACGCATATGCAAGAGCGTTCTTCTTTTCTTGTTTACACGGTCGTGTAAATGGCACCCTATAATTTACACGGGCCGTGTAAACGTCTCGACAGTTTTTAAAGCAGTTTTACTCTCATTTAATGGGGACAATCAGTTTTGTTGGGGGTTAGGTCGGCTTTTGGACAGGGAGAAGGATATTTTCAGAGCTTTTGGAAGTAGATTAACACTTGGAAACACTTTAATTTCCTTTTTGTAAGTCAATTTGAAGTTTGAACTTGTTTGATTTGTAGTTTAACCTAGTCATGTGTGGTTGATTTCATTATCATTTCCGAATCTGAATTCGTAAGTATGTGTTGTTAGGTTGTAATTTGAACTTAATTTGTGTTTAACATCTAGTAATCTTTGATTTGATCTTAATCATGTGTTTGGTTAGTTCTCTTTTTCACTTGATCAATGAACTAGGCTTCTTATCAATCTAGTTAATCAAATTATGAAATTCGTATATGTTTTATGATTTGATGTTAGTAACACACACTTACTTGGTTGTAATTAGATCAAAATTAGTGCAATCAAAGATTAAATGTTTATATTCCCAAGCTTAAGAGGAATGTTAAACATTGTTGGTAATTAGTGCAAAAACTTAATGTCATTTAATGATTTGATGCAAGAACTTATTTGAATTGAATCAATTAAATGAAGTTTTATTTGAAGAGCTTGTTTTGAATAAAATACTTTTGCCAATTTGGATATTAGAGTTTATTAATATCTAACTTACCAACCTAGATTGAACATGAGTTATAATCATATTACATCTTTCAACATAATACATGTATAAGAGTCAGAATCGGAAATGTACTTCTTTTACTGCGTTTTGTTATCAATCTTTCTTATTTATGAAGTTTAATTCAAGTTCAAACACAATCCCCCATTTTAATATTATTTGTATTATGTGTGAGAATATGGCAAGATAAGAAGTCCTGTATTCCTGTGGACCGACCCTGCTTACTCTATACTATCTTTAGTATAAGAAATAGCAGTGACTTGAGCTTTATTAATATTATTTCATCCCATTATTTGTTGGGTTTGACATAATATTAATAAAGCTCAAGTCACTGCTATTTCTTATACTAAAGATAGTATAGAGTAAGCAGGGTCGGTCCACAGGAATACAGGACTTCTTATCTTGCCATATTCTCACACATAATACAAATAATATTAAAATGGGGGATTGTGTTTGAACTTGAATTAAACTTCATAAATAAGAAAGATTGATAACAAAACGCAGTAAAAGAAGTACATTTCCGATTCTGACTCTTATACATGTATTATGTTGAAAGATGTAATATGATTATAACTCATGTTCAATCTAGGTTGGTAAGTTAGATATTAATAAACTCTAATATCCAAATTGGCAAAAGTATTTTATTCAAAACAAGCTCTTCAAATAAAACTTCATTTAATTGATTCAATTCAAATAAGTTCTTGCATCAAATCATTAAATGACATTAAGTTTTTGCACTAATTACCAACAATGTTTAACATTCCTCTTAAGCTTGGGAATATAAACATTTAATCTTTGATTGCACTAATTTTGATCTAATTACAACCAAGTAAGTGTGTGTTACTAATATCAAATCATAAAACATATACGAATTTCATAATTTGATTAACTAGATTGATAAGAACCCTAGTTCATTGATCAAGTGAAAAAGAGAACTAACCAAACACATGATTAAGATCAAATCAAAGATTACTAGATGTTAAACACAAATTAAGTTCAAATTACAACTTAACAACACATACTTACGAATTCAGATTCGGAAATGATAATGAAATCAACCACACATGACTAGGTTAAACTACAAATCAAACAAGTTCAAACTTCAAATTGACTTACAAAAAGGAAATTAAAATGTTTCCAAGTGTTAATCTACTTCCAAAAGCTCTGAAAATCTCCTTCTCCCTGTCCAAAATCCGACCTAACCCCCAACAAAACTGATTGTCCCCATTAAATGAGAGTAAAACTGCTTTAAAAACTGTCGAGACGTTTACACGGCCCGTGTAAATTATAGGGTGCCATTTACACGACCGTGTAAACAAGAAAAGAAGAACGCTCTTGCATATGCGTTTACACGGCCCGTGTAAATTTTAAGCCATCATTTACACGGCCGTGTAAATGTCTGAAAGGCTCAAATCTTCATTTCTTCATTCTCTCTCTCTTCAATGCTCCAAAACTTCTGAAACTTCGTTTCCAACTCTTTTTAACTTCCTCCATCAAGATCCAACCTTCAAAAGTCCCTGAAATATCATAAAAGTGTGTGAATGGAATTGCATCATGAAAAATCCCGAAAAATATGCAAAATGCATGAGTTTAAACCTAAATGCAATGCACTTTTATGAACTAAAACTACAAAATGAATGCATGAATATGCATCTAACAAATCTCCCCAAGCTTGAACCTTTCTTGTCCTCAAGAAAGAGCAAGAAGATTTAAACTAGAGAAAATAAAATAGAATAGAAGAAAAGAAAATTAAAGTTAAAACTATTTGAAACTTAATGCATGAAATCAAAACCAACATGAAAAGATCCAACCCAATTACCTTGTTTTGTACCATAGTTGAGAATGTACCTGTCATGCCTTGAGTTAACTTGGCTTTAGTCTCAAAATATTATATGATAATAGAAATAAGACTTTGGCCACTCCCTAATACAACTCAACAGAATCAAAGATCACAACACTAATTCCCTTTCAATATCATCAAGTCAATTATTGGAACAAATTACGGTCTTACTCTCGTGAAATTATATGTGACAAAACATGCTCAACCATCTTTGTTTCATAAAATATAACAATGCCCGATTCCAGCTATTTGTTGATCAACAACAATCTTTTTCTGAAAAATCTTTTCTAAAAATTCCCTAATATTTATCCAGATTGGTTACAAACTTCAAACCACTTACACCAGTCAAAGTAGTTAACATTCAGTCCAATGTCATAAGTTCAAATCCAAGTCCAAGGGAATCTTTTGGCAGCCAAATATTTTTCCTAAACATAATATTCAATTAAACTATAAACACAACTATATACAAACTTCTTAATTATATTTTTTTACAAATAAAGCTCATGGCTTTCTTTGAAATCCGTGTAACGGGCTTCCAACCAACACATCCAAATCAAATGACCTTAGTGTGCTAGATTTAAAGAGATCCCTCGGGTTTACTTGCCCGAACCTCAAAGGCCACAGATTAGCTTTATTTGCTATTATTAAGTTCATGACTTTCTATGGAACCCATGTAACGAATTTTCAACTCAATCAGTCCCAAACAATTTAGCTTTAGGCGATTAGGTGTAAAACACCCCTCAGAGTTTACTTGTTCGAATCCCAAAGGTCACAGATTAACTTAATAATAGTTTTTTTTTTTTTTTTTTTTTTTTTTTTTGAAGAATTCAAATACAAATATCTAAGTTAACACATAACACTCTTATTAATTAATTAATTAATTTATTTGACCAATTTCTTTATATTTTCGTCCTTGACTTTTCTATTGTGGGACATCTCACGGTCTATTACCGTGAGGACTTCTAAGACATTTTTCAGGGGACTAAAGGTTAACATGCAAACACCCGTAAGTATAGTTGAAAGCTATGTCCCCAAGCAGGGTATATAAAAGGGAATGAGTAGAAATGACTTTTAGAGCGCTGGAAGGCTCGGAACATTGAGATTTTGTATTCTTTTTATGAACTTTTGAATTTGGCATTTTAAGTTCAATTGAGCATTACTACTCATAAGACCGGTCATATGTCCCAAAGAATTAACTCATACCTGTTGTTATGCTCCAATGTTGACAATCTTCTCACTTTCTGTTTTGCACAAGTAGCTTCGGGAGGTGTGTTCGTGTGCGATTAACTTGCTTTTAGATTTTCAATAAAAAGAGCAAGTTTAATCTCAAGGCACATGACTCATTTACCAGCCCAACTGTTTCGAAAAGATTCGGTTGCTTGGGATTGGATCTCTTTTTTTATTTATTTATTTATTTATTTATTTTATTTTTTTTATTTTTTTTATTTTTATATATATATATATATATATATATATATATATATATATATATATATATATTTTTTTTAAAAAATGACAAAGAAAAAAAATGTAATGCAATATGTACAAAATTACATGCAACCTACATGCAACGGGATAATACATGGATGGATGGATGCCCCTCCCCAAGCTTAAAATAAGCATCGTCCTCGATGCTTGGAGAGAGGCATAGCTGGCCTATTGAGGACCGGGCGGTGGATATGGAGGGAACTGTGAAGGATAATCTGCAGGATAGTATGGAGGCCATTGGGGTTGGGAGGATGATGATTGTTGCTGCTGTGTGGGGAGCACAAGAACTCGATGGATATCGCTCATCAAATGATGAACGTTGCGGTTATGCTGCTCTTGAGCGATCCATCTCTGATCCTGCTCAGCCCATCGCAGTTCTTGTTGGGCCCAACGCTCTTCTTGCAAGTTACGGTAGTCCTGAAATTCAGAAGTGATTTCAGCGACACCCGTATAAATTTCTCCGACTTCCTGCTGTATGCTGGTGTAACGGTCGTTCAAGCGTGCAAACTCGCCCATGTAAAGATTGTGTTCAGGAAAAGGAATGGGGCGAGATGAGCTAGAGGCACCAGCAGTAGGAGTAGAAGTGGTGGTTGAAGGTCTACGGGCAGCAGTAACACCCAAGTTGGATTGGAGGTGCCAATTGGTAGAAGGGATGTCATTGGCCAAGACTAATATCTTCTTATTTCGGTTATCGACGCGTAAGTATTCTTTACCATCGACTGTCCAATGAACATCCCCATTGCGATGGCGGTGAAAGAGATGCATGATTTCCAAAACTTCAAGTGATAAACGAGTACGACCCGGAATTATATTGGTTGGATTGTTGGGTAGATGGAGGCCAAGATGTTCAGCTATAATAGATACCATGCCTCCACAATGTAGCTGGCCACCATTGCTCAGGGCATTTCTGAGCATTTTCTGAACTACCCAACACCCAAAATGAGGGACTTCCTCGGGCTTGTTAATCATGCACCACAAAACTTCTAATTCTTTTTTGTTTGCTTTGCTAATCTCTTCTTGAGGAAATAAAAGAGAAGCAATAATCCGGTGGGTGACCTTCAGAACCGGATGAATAATGCTAGAAGCTTTTGCTGTGCGTGACTGAAACTCATCTTCACAAGAGATAGTTCTCCAAAACGTTCCACACTCGCGCTCAAATACAGCATTTCTTCTTCCTTTTGTTGTATATACATCTCTTTTCGCTTTTGGGGCACCAATAATATCACAGAGAGTATCAGCATGAATTCTATGTGATTGATTGAGCAAACGGAAAGTGAGGATGTGTGTTTGGTAATCGAAAGTGATGGATGACAAGAATTCCAACATAGGTGTTTGATAACTGATTGCATGTAGATTCAATAGCCCTTCCCAACCAATGTTCTTGAAGAGCTTGTGGACACCTTTATAGATATGAAGGTCTTTGAGGGCTTGGATGTCCACAAATTTTTGAGCCGCCATTACTCTTCCAATAAGGCTTGCATACAAAATGTTTTGTTGATTGGTCTCAAAAATAAGACCAAATTCATATGGGTTTTCCATTGGATGTTGGTCTTGTTCATCATTAGACTCTTGACCACCCATATGTGAGGTCCCAATTCTAGCCCTTTTTCCACGGGAGGCCATGGTTAAATTGGATTCAACAAAGTTTTGCACACAATGTAGAACAATTTAAACTCAAGAGTTTGCATAAAAATAAACAGCAATATCACCAAAATCACTCAAAATCACCCCAAAATCTAAGTATATGCACAAGTAAAGAGTTGGAACAATTATACCAATTTGTGCTTGAAAATGGTGGTAGGGTGATATCCAATGCTTCCCCAAGCTTTCCCAAAGCTAATCCTACAAGAAATTTCAAGCATTAGGTCGAGATTTGAAGTTCAAAAATTCTAGGGTTTTGCTCAAAAGCCCCAAAATCGGCCATGAAAAGGGTGGAATAGAGGTGGAAGACAAAGAAGATGAAGAAAAGAGAAGAATTGCATACCTTGGAGCTTGATTTTTGATGCAAAATTGAGGAAGATTGAGTATTTTGAAGGGTTTTTTCGAAGGGGGCAGTAGGGAGGAGAAAAAAAACGCAGGTTATGTAAAAAGAATGAGTTAAAAAAATCGAGTTTTAGCCTCAAAATCGACCAGCTCTGTTTTAACGTTTACACGGCCCGTGTAAACAGAAGGGCATAATTTCCACGGCCGTGTAAATGTAGAGTTTCAACTGCGGTAGCTGGTCGTTTACACGGCCCGTGTAAATCATTAGCATAATTTTACACGGCCGTGTAAATGTCTGTAAAGGCCAAAAATTATTGATTTTTTCACTTTTTGAATTTGCAACCCGCTAAACCTCTACTGCCCGAAAATTGATTTTTAACCCTCTTTTAGCATGAAAAACAACTTGGAAGTTTGAAAACAAAGAAAATACAATGAAAATATAAGAAATGACAAAAATACCCCCGGGTTGCCTCCCGGTTAGCCGCCCCTTTTTAATGTCGTTGGCTCGACCTGGACCCCAACTATTTGTCAATCTTGATACTTTGGATCCAGTACTTCCTCCACCTCTTCATTCTTGACTTGAAATCCTTCATAATAAGGCTTCAAACGGTGACCATTTACCTTAAAAATCTTCCCGGTTTTCTCACTTGTGATTTCTATTGCACCATGCTCAAAAACATTAGTGACAACAAATGGTCCCACCCAACGGGACCTTAATTTACCAGGAATCAATTTAAAACGCGAGTGGTAAAGTAGTACCTTTTGACCTTTGT
Organism: Lactuca virosa; assembly: GCF_052849685.1. Taxonomy (NCBI): domain Eukaryota; kingdom Viridiplantae; phylum Streptophyta; class Magnoliopsida; order Asterales; family Asteraceae; genus Lactuca; species Lactuca virosa. The sequence continues at coordinate 360,634,061 of NC_136433.1, read as the reverse complement.
GAAATACCTTGCGTGTAATCATCTTGTCATGGAATGCTTTGGTCTTTTCCTTATAAAGAACCTCATTCTCATATGCTTCATTGCGGATTTCCTCAAGTTCTTGTATATCCAGCTTCCTCTTCTTTTCCGATTCACTTAAATCCATGTTGAACTGCTTGATCGCCCAATAGGCCCTATGCTCCAACTCAACGGGTAATCGACACGGCTTTCCAAAAACAATACGGTATGGAGACATTCCAATTGGAGTTTTGTATGCAGTGCGGTATGCCCACAAAGCATCATCAAGGCGTGTACTCCAATCTTTCCTTGTTGTATTCACGGTTTTCTCCAAAATGCCCTTGATTTGTCGATTGCTCACCTCGGCTTGTCCATTTGTTTGTGGGTGGTATGCTGTGGAAACTTTATGAGTAACACCATATTTCTTCAAAACACTCCCGAGCATACGATTGCAAAAATGTGTACCACGATCACTGATTAAGGCCTTTGGAACACCAAATCTGGTAAAAATGTTAGCCTTCAAGAAATCTATCACAACTTTTGAATCGTTAGTACGGGTAGCCTTTGCTTCCACCCACTTGGAAACATAGTCCACAGCCAAAAGAATATAAATAAAACCCGAAGATGATGGAAAAGGCCCCATAAAATCAATGCCCCAAACATCGAAAATTTCACAAACTAAAATGGGATTTAGGGGCATTTGATTCTTTGAGCTTAAAGAGCCCATCTTTTGACATTTATCACAACTTGAACAAAAGACATAAGAGTCATGGAAAATACTTGGCCAGTAAAATCCACTCTCTAAAACTTTTCTTGCAGTCCTTTGAGGACCAAAATGTCCTCCACAAGCATAAGAGTGACAAAATGTTAAGATAGAAGGTACCTCATATTGATCCACACATCGTCTAATCATTTGGTCAGCACAATATTTCCACAAATATGGCTCATCCCAAACATATCTCTTGGCTTCTTTCTTGATCTTGTCTTTTTGCCATCGAGTCAAATCTGGTGGAAATTGATTTGTAACAATGTAGTTCACAATATCGGCATACCACGGGGCAACTTTTGCTGAAAATAGGTCCTCATCGGGAAATGCATCATGAATGGGAGTTGAATCATCGGGAGAAACAATCCTGCTAAGATGATCAGCTACAAGGTTTGACTTTCCGCTCTTGTCTTTGATTTCGATGTCAAACTCTTGCAAGAGTAATACCCATCGAATGAGTCTAGGCTTCGAATCCTTCTTTGCAAGTAGATACCTAATAGCTGCATGATCAGAATAAACAATGACTTTAGAACCTAGCAGGTACTGACGAAATTTGTCTAAAGCAAAGACAATAGATAGCAATTCTTTTTCAGTTGTTGAGTAGTTGGCTTGTGCACTATCAAGTGTTTTTGAGGCATAGTAAATGACATTAGGAACACGATCTTTTCTTTGCCCTAAAACTGCACCAACTGCATGATTGCTGGCATCACACATGATTTCAAAAGGTAAACTCCAATCCGGTGATTGAAGTATAGGTGCTGTTATCAACAACTCTTTCAACTGATCAAAAGCTTGCTTGCACTGTTTGGAAAATTCGAATTCTGCATCTTTTTGTAGGAGCTCACACATGGGACGAGATATCTTGGAAAAATCTTTGATAAACCTTCTATAAAATCCTGCATGACCAAGAAATGAGCGTACCTCACGAACACAAGTGGGATAAGGTAAAGATTTTATGATATCTATTTTTGCTTTGTCCACTTCTAGACCCTTAGAAGACACAATATGACCTAGTATGAGACCTTTGTCAACCATAAAGTGACACTTTTCATAATTCAAAACAAGATTGGTCTCAATACATCTTTGCAAAATCTTTTTCAAATTACCCAAACACTCATGAAAAGAATTACCATAAACTGTGAAGTCGTCCATAAAAACTTCAATGATTTCTTCAACAAATTCCGAAAAAATACTTACCATGCACCTTTGAAAAGTGGCTGGAGCATTGCAAAGTCCAAAAGGCATTCGCCTATATGCAAATGTTCCAAAGGGACATGTGAAAGTAGTTTTTTCTTGGTCCTCGGGTGCAACGGGTATTTGATGGAAACCGGAATACCCATCCAAGCAACAATAATGTGTTTTTCCCGCTAACCTTTCCAACATTTGATCAATGAAGGGAAGTGGGAAATGGTCTTTCCGGGTTGAGGAATTGAGTCTTCTATAATCAATGCAAACTCTCCACCCGTTTTGCACACGGGTGGGGACTAACTCACCTTGGTCATTCTTTGTAACGGTAATACCTGTCTTCTTGGGCACAACTTGGACCGGACTTACCCACTTGCTATCTGATATAGGGTAGATCATCCCTGCATTCAACAACTTCAAAATCTCCTTTTTCACAACCTCCATCATTGGAGGATTCAAACGCCTTTGAGCTTCTCGGGAAGGCTTGTAATCTTCTTCCATAAGGATTTTGTGCATGCAAAGCGAAGGACTTAGCCCTTTGATGTCGGCTATAGTCCACCCAATGGCTTCCTTATACTCTTTCAAAGTGGTGACAAGCTCTTCCTCTTCTTTTGTTGACAACTTGGTGGAGATGATCACTGGCAAAGTTTCTTTGTCTCCAAGATATGCGTACTTGAGATGCTCGGGTAAAGTTTTGAGCTCCAATTCCGGTGCCTGCACAATAGAAGGAACAAGTTTCTCATTAGACATTGGTATTTTCAGCTTTGGAACATCAAACCTCATTTTCTTCTTCTCATCCATGCAGGACACAACCTCCATAATCTCTTTATCAATTGTAAATTGATTGGCAAGTTTTTCCACTCTTTCCTTTTGAAGATTCCTGTCTAAAATGAGAGCTAACACATCAAGATTAGACAAATCAAAACACTCCTCTGTCAATGGTTCAATGACATCCACAAAATTCAAAGATGAAATATCACTTGGATATCTCATAGCATCATAAATATTGAAATTTATCACCTCCCCATCAAATTCCATGGATAATGTACCATCATAAACATCAATTTTAGTCCTGGCTGTTTTCAAAAAGGGTCTTCCTAGGAGAATTGAACTCAAATTTGGTGAGTCATCATCATCCATGTCAAGGACATAAAAATCTGCTGGAAACACTAATTCATTCACTTGAACTAACACATCTTCTAGCACACCTTTGGGATGTACTAAAGATCTATCAGCCAATTGAATGATTACCCCGGTTTTCTTCAATGTGCCAATATTTAAAGTTTTAAAAATGGAATATGGCAAAACATTGATAGAAGCTCCAAGGTCTAGCATAGCCCGTGGAACATGAAGATTACCTAATTTGCAAGGAACCGTGAAAACACCCGGATCCTTACATTTTTTAGGTAGTCTTTTCTGTAACACTGCAGACACATTTTCTCCTACTTTAACAGTTTCATTCCCTTTCAACTTTTTCTTGGATGTACATAATTCCTTAAGGAATTTAGCATACCTAGGGACTTGTTTGATGGCATCAATAAGAGGAATATTTACCTCAATTTTTCTAAACATCTCCATGATTTCATTGTCTTCCCTTTCACGCTTTGACTTGCTTAATCTTGAGGGAAATGGAGGAGGAGTGACTTTTGCTTCAATAGGAACTTGCTTTGAAGGTGTTTTTGACTTTTCTTCTTCTTTCTCTAGCTCCATCTCTTATTCTTCTTCAATCATCTTAGGACCTTCATATTCTTTGCCATTTCTCAAAGTGATGGCACATGCACTATGTTTTGGATTCTTCTCGGTTTGCGCGGGTAGTTTGCCTTGTGACTCCAATTTACTCACAGAAGTGGCGAGTTGAGTCATTTGTTGCTCCAAAGTCTTGATGCTCGCCTTGGTCTCATTTTGAAATGTTTGAGTACTTGTGGCTAAACTCTTAACAATGTCTTCCAAAGACATTCCCGATCCGCTTGAACTACTTCCTTGATGCATGTTTTGAGGTTGGAATTGAGATTGATGAGGAGGTTGAGTTGGCTGGAAATGTGGTTGATAACTTTGTTGGTGATGCATTTGATTTTGAAATGGGGGTCTTGGTTGAAAAGGTGGTGGTCTTGGCTGAAAATTGGCATTAGGTTGATGCCAATTTGGATTGCTTCTTGGCTGGAAGTTTCCTTGTTGTTGACTTGAAAATCCCATAGCTTGAACTGGCTCTACATCTTCTTATAACATTGGGCACATATCAGTGGGATGTCCAACTTATGTACAAATACCACAAGGTCTAACTACTGGTGGTTGCACACCCTTATCCTTAGCAAGCATCATCACTACTTTAGTCAACTCAGAAAGTTGACTCTCAATTTTTGGGGTAGAAATTTCTTTTACTCCTCTTGGTGCATCACTGTACCATTCTTCTTCTTGTGTTGTATGCTTGGACTCTTCTGCCATGTTCTTGATAAGAACTCTGATTTCTGTTGGAGTCTTATCAGCTATAGATCCACCACTTGATGCATTGAGTAATCTCCTATCCCAAGATGACATTCCTTCACAAAAATACTGTAACAACTGATATTCTGTAATCCCATGTTGTGGACATCTTGAGCACAATTTCTTAAACCGTTCCCAATAAGTATGCAAGGCTTCTCTCTTTTGTTGCTTGATACCAATTATCTCTCTGCGTAAAGCTGAAGCTCTCATTTCTGGAAAATATTTATCCAGAAACATCCTTGCAAGTTCATTCCATGTTGTAACTGACCCCGGTGGTAAGTCATATAACCACTCCTTGGCTGAATCTTGTAAAGCAAAGGGGAATGCCCTTAACTTGATTTGATCTTCTGTGACTTCATGTGGCTTCATACCCACACAAACAACATGAAATTCCTTAAGGAATTTATGTGGGTCTTCATTCTCAAGACCACGGAATGAGGGTAACAAATGGATGAGTCCGGACTTGAGTTCAAAGTTGATTGCTGCAGGGTAATTTATGCACAAAGGTTGTTGGGTGACATCTTGAGTAGCCCACTGTCTAAAGGTTTGTTCAGGTGGTGGGTTTGGAGGTGGGTTTCCTCCATGGTTGTCTGCCATGGTAGGAGTAGGTGAAGATGGTGGGGTGGTACTTTTGGATGTTGGTGAAGATGTGGTTGATGGATTTGATAAAGAAGCTCTGAATTGTTGTTTCTTTAAAAGTTTAGCTTGCTTCCTTCTTTGTTTTGCAGATTTCTCTATCTCCAAATCAACTGGTAAAGGTGTACCTGTGCGAAAAGATCTTGGCATAAACAATTAGTACTACCGTATCCCCGGCAACGGCGCCAATTTGTTAGGCGTGTCAAACCCAACAAATAATGGGATGAAATAATATTAATAAAGCTCAAGTCACTGCTATTTCTTATACTAAAGATAGTATAGAGTAAGCAGGGTCGGTCCACAGGAATACAGGACTTCTTATCTTGCCATATTCTCACACATAATACAAATAATATTAAAATGGGGGATTGTGTTTGAACTTGAATTAAACTTCATAAATAAGAAAGATTGATAACAAAACGCAGTAAAAGAAGTACATTTCCGATTCTGACTCTTATACATGTATTATGTTGAAAGATGTAATATGATTATAACTCATGTTCAATCTAGGTTGGTAAGTTAGATATTAATAAACTCTAATATCCAAATTGGCAAAAGTATTTTATTCAAAACAAGCTCTTCAAATAAAACTTCATTTAATTGATTCAATTCAAATAAGTTCTTGCATCAAATCATTAAATGACATTAAGTTTTTGCACTAATTACCAACAATGTTTAACATTCCTCTTAAGCTTGGGAATATAAACATTTAATCTTTGATTGCACTAATTTTGATCTAATTACAACCAAGTAAGTGTGTGTTACTAACATCAAATCATAAAACATATACGAATTTCATAATTTGATTAACTAGATTGATAAGAACCCTAGTTCATTGATCAAGTGAAAAAGAGAACTAACCAAACACATGATTAAGATCAAATCAAAGATTACTAGATGTTAAACACAAATTAAGTTCAAATTACAACCTAACAACACATACTTACGAATTCAGATTCGGAAATGATAATGAAATCAACCACACATGACTAGGTTAAACTACAAATCAAACAAGTTCAAACTTTAAATTGACTTACAAAAAGGAAATTAAAGTGTTTCCAAGTGTTAATCTACTTCCAAAAGCTCTGAAAATCTCCTTCTCCCTGTCCAAAATCCGACCTAACCCCCAACAAAACTGATTGTCCCCATTAAATGAGAGTAAAACTGCTTTAAAAACTGTCGAGACGTTTACACGGCCCGTGTAAATTATAGGGTGCCATTTACACGACCGTGTAAACAAGAAAAGAAGAACGCTCTTGCATATGCGTTTACACGGCCCGTGTAAATTTTAAGCCATCATTTACACGGCCGTGTAAATGTCTGAAAGGCTCAAATCTTCATTTCTTCATTCTCTCTCTCTTCAATGCTCCAAAACTTCTGAAACTTCGTTTCCAACTCTTTTTAACTTCCTCCATCAAGATCCAACCTTCAAAAGTCCCTGAAATATCATAAAAGTGTGTGAATGGAATTGCATCATGAAAAATCCCGAAAAATATGCAAAATGCATGAGTTTAAACCTAAATGCAATGCACTTTTATGAACTAAAACTACAAAATGAATGCATGAATATGCATCTAACAATATTTCCCTCTTTATCCATCTTGTTCCTAAAAACCCATTTCAACCCAACCACAGATACATCCTCTGGTATGGGAATTAGTCTCCAGACTCGATTCAAACTCATGGAGTTTGTCTTGCATTGCCTATACCCAATCGAAGTGATCGAGTACAGTAGAAACCGTTTTTGGTTCTATTTTCGAGACGAATGAATTAAACATGCAAAATTCAAATTGAGAGAAGAGAGCAGTTTGCTTCGCTTTTATTTGAGACCGAGTAAGAACGTCTTCTGATGTTTCACCGATTACTTGAGTCTTTGGATAATCTTTTGTCCATTTTGTGAGAGGAGGGTAGTTTGGATCATAAGCAGGATCCAGTTCAGCATCTATTTCTTCTTCGAATTCTGATTGAGAATCTTCGTCATTTGTATTGTTTTTCTCCCCCTCGAATGACGAAACAATCTCAACATCTGGTTCAGAATTCTCCCCCTCGATTGGACTTTCATGGGTCATTGATGGAGATGGGTTCTCCCCCTGGAATGGTAAGTCAGGTCGCCTTGGTGTAGATGAACTCTCCCCATGGAATGTAGAGAATTTATGAGTAGAATCACTTAAGCTTTGGGGTTCGCCTTGAACTGGAGGTTCGCTTGAGTTTTGAGGTTCGCTTGGACTGTGAGGTTTGCTTAGACCTGGTTGTTCGGTTGGTCCTTGATGTTCGCTTTCCAATTCTTTTCCTGCTTCATCGATAATTTTCTTCAAGTTGTCGATCTTGTTGTCAGCAGCTTTAGCCTCAGAATGAATTGCCCTCTCTGGTTCATCAAAGAGCAACATGTATTCTTCAAATAGATTGGAAATTGGAACTGAGACTTGACCTGATTTTGGAAAGATTTCCTCTGTTGATACTTTACTGGACTGCAGTTTCTTCACATAATTATCATCAAAGGTGACATAGTAGGTTTCTTCAAGTTTCTTTGAACGTTTATTCAGAACCCTATATGCCTTTGAAGTTAGTGAGTAACCAAGAAAAAACCCTTCATTAGCCTTGACATCAAACTTGTTTCGGTTCTCTTTGGAATTGAAAATAAAGCATCTTGAACCGAACACATGGAAGAACTTGACATTTGGCTTGCGATTATTCAAGATTTCGTATGGAGTGATGGAAAATCTCTTGTTGAGGAAGGTTCGGTACCGAGTATAGCAGGCAGCAGCAATTGCATCAGCCCAGAAGTACAGAGGTAGAGAAGCGAAACTGAGCATGGTTCCAGCCGCTTCACACAACAAACGGTTTCGCCTTTCAACTACGTCATTTTGCTGTGGAGTATAGGGAGCAGAGAAGTTGTGAGTCACTCCCTTTTCTGCGAGAAATTCTTCAAACTCTTGGTTTTTAAATTCCAGCCCATTGTCACTTCGGTCATTTCTAATCACTTTTCGAAATTGAAGCTCAACTTGCTTTATAAATGCTTTGAGCTTTCGAGTTGCCTCTGATTTCTGTTTAAGAAAGAAAACCCAGGTGAAACGTGAAAAGTCATCAACAATAACCAAAATGTACTTACTACCACCGATGCTTTCTATGGCTAAAGGACCACATAGATCGATGTGAAGAAGCTCAAGAGGTTCAATGATCTTTGTGTTGACAATTGTAGGATGACTTTTTCGGCTTTGCTATCCCATCTCGCATGCTGCGCACAAGTGTTCTTTGTCAAATTTGAGAAGTGGAAGTCCTCGTACATGATCACCGATAACCAACTTGTTGATATCCTTAAAGTTGAGATGTGAGACCCTTTGGTGCCATAGCCAACTTTCGTCAGAGTGTGCTTTCGTTAATAAGCATACACCTGGCTTTCCTCGAATTGGATTAAGATTTAGAGGATACATCTCTCATTTTCGCTTGGATTTTAACAAGACAACCTTCGTTTTCTTTTCAACAATCTCAGAGCCTTCATAATCAAACGAAACCTTCAGGCCAGTTCCCACAACCAGTTGAGAGACACTGATGAGATTGTGTTGCAATCCCTCTACATATGCTACCTTCCTGATTGAGAATTCACCATTTGTGATCATTCCGTAGCCTTTGATCGTTCCATATGAATTATTCCTGTATTTGACACATCCACCATCCTTAAAAGCCCGAAACTCCCTTAGCTATTCCCTCCTTCCTGTCATGTGACGTGAGTAGCCACTATCTATGTACCATTCGTCTTCGAACCGCTCGTCACTTATAACCTGCAAAATTAAGCAGATTTAGGAACCCAAAGTTGCTTGGGTCCACGTGAGCCTTTTACAGAACATGGAATTGCAATAGAAAGATCAACCATATAAGTTCTTTTTATTAGTGTGGTTGCGTCTTTTCTCTTGATGGTAAAGACCTTGAGTTTGTTTAAATCAGATTGAGGAATTTTATTTTGATTCTTAACAAATTTGTTTTCATGTTTCCTAGGCTTAGCTGACGTCTTCTTTGTTTGCGTTTTGTCTTCAGAGACGAGCTTCCATTTTCCCTTGATATCCTTGACATCCTTGTTAGGATTCTGCTTTGGTTGAGAACGAGGAGGTTAGGATTTAGGACCGAAACTTGTCTTTCGGTTCTTATCAAGGCTGGACTTGGGACTGAAACTACTCTTTCGGTTCTTGTCACTGCAAGAATTGGGACCGAAACTAGGCTTTCGGTTCTCTTAACCGCAGGATTGGCAGTGGGTGCATGGACCAGAATTATCCTTTGATCCAGATTTCACCTTGAGATTTGACGCCTTTTCTGTGCGAACATAATTGGAGTTTTGGCAGTTCCAAAACTGCTTCCTTTCATTGAGATTCTTTTGATATCTTTTGTTTCGCTGGCGTTTTTGTTCAGCAAGCTGCTTTTGAGACTTATGTATGTTTGCTCTTGGCTTCGGTCTCTCAGCGTGAGTTTCGCTCTTCAATGAAGAGGTTTCGCTTGCAGCCGTCATTAGTTCGCTTGGGATTTCTTTGGTACCACTTGTGCTTGGTACTTCAAAGCTTGTAGGCTTGTTGAGTGGTTCTGCCACGTATCTGCCTTTAACCCTCCATGAGGTTCTCTCTGATAAACCGACAGTCTCATCTGCATTGTCTATTGGAGCTGACCAGAAATAATTATCACAGCCACCTGCATTATCTTCCTTCACTATGGCTGTCAGTTCGGCTGTGTGTTTCTGAGTAACCCCTGTCGTGGTGTATACTTGATTTGGCACTGTTTATACCTTTGGATAAACCACTGCTTTCGGTTTCAGAATTTTGGATTTATCTTGGGACACACGAGCGAACTCAACCGAATTTTCATATATAAGGCCTTTGGTAGGTTCGGTTTCGCTCTTGACAAATTCTGAACAGTCAACCACATCCTCTACAGAAATTTCACTCATATCACTTTCCTCATCAAATTCAGAAGAGTTTTCAACATTTATTTTGTTTTCTGAACTTAACTTGGCATTCAATGAGTCAAATTTTTGTATGGTTTCGGTCTTGATTTTCAATTTATCATTCTTGTCCAAAAGATTTTTGAGCATGTCCTTATGGTCTTTGGACTTGATAAAGGACTCGATTTTGTCCAGACCAACCCTGTAAGTGTCAGAGATATTATCTGAGGAGACAATAGATTCATAGTTATAACCATCAATATCAACTTCGTCCTCCTTTAACTCTAGGAAGGGCAAAATCATTTTGTGAATCTTTTTGCCAATTTCACAATCTAAATGCAATTGAGTGATATTTGTATATAAACGTTTAGCAATTTAGCAAAAAATGTTTCTTTGCTTCATCGATTTCAAATTATCACGTTGCAAATAAATAACTTCATCTCTCGTCCTAACTAACTCTAACTCTGTCTTCTCTATCCATATCCTTCGCTCCTCATTCTTGGATGTCACCCTGCTAAGTTGATCGGTTAGGTTAGCATTTGTGAGGCGTGTTTGCATTAGACTACCACTTAAACTAGAAAATTTGAATTTCAAATCGTTTAATTCCTCTTCATAGTTAGTTATAGGTATTTTAAGTGATTCGAGAATGGATTGTACCTTCTTGATCAACTGATCGCAGTCATTAATGCTCTTGCTCACAAGTTTGGCAGCAAAACACTTATCTTCCTTCATATTCGCCTCCTCATACTCGCCTTCAGTTGTGTAGCCCCTCATTTGTGACACCCCAGCTGTCACCATCAAGCATCTCCCAGCAGACTCAGTACTCTTTTCTTTCGCCACAAATGCCTTGCCATGTGTGGGTTTACGTACTTCTTCATCTTCAAAGTCTGTGGACCAGACCTCTACACCACTGAACTCATCATCCATAACGTTCTCCTGCACAATCAAAGCATTCATTGAACTGTTAGTGGCTTTCTTCTTCTTTATCTCCTCCAGCTTGCGCATATAGTATGCTTCATTGTCTTCACCCTCCTTCTTCTCTGACAGCTTTCCTAACATACAATCTTTGGCAAAGTGGTTTTTGCCGTGGCAGAAGTTGCAATCGTATCCGGAGTCTCCCACCAGTTTGCTCTCCTTCTTCTCTTCTTCTTTCTGAGGAGTATTTTTGATCTCCTCTTTGGCCTTTTCTGAGCTATAGCTTCCCTGCCAGTTTCGGTTCTTGTCAATAGGAAACTTTTTGTCAGTAAACCTTTTCAGGTTGGAAACCATCATTGCATATTCTTCGCTTGTCAGATCACATTCTGACATCTCTGACTCTTCTTCTTCTTCCGCCACATTCTTTGCTTTAGAGAGAAGGGCCAACGATCCCATACCAGACACCACTTTCGCTTCCTTTGTCACAACACTTTCATGAGACTTGAGAATACCTACCATCTTCGCCAGTGAATAGGTTTTAAATTGCTCGTGAGCCTTCACCGTTGATACCACAACCATCCATTTGGGTCTTAAACTATTCATAAATGTGACCTTCTGTTCGATCACTTCCCTTCCAATGCCGTGCTTGATCATTTTGCTCAAAATATTGTTCAAACGATCGAAAGTCTGAACATGTTTTTCATCAGGCTTTTGTTGGAAAGCACCGAACTCAGAGAGCAATAGGGTTTGGATAGAATGCTCTAGGTCTTCATCAGTGGAATACAACTCCTTGAGTCTAACCCATATCTCTTTTGTCGTGGTGCATGAGCTTACTAAATGAAAAGTATCAGACTGTAAAGCAAATCGAATCATTCTCATGGCTTTAACATTACACAACAACTTATCTTTTTCGTCTTGAGGAATCTTCTCCACATCAGTTACGAGCTTGTTGTATTCCTTTTGAGTCTTAACAGTTGTATGTGTACCAGAATGAACAAAAGGACCCAAATTTATCGCTTCCCAGATAAGATAACCATTGTCTTCGGAACCAACGACGTAGTCCTCAAATTGATGCGTCCAAACTTCATAATCTTGAGTGTATACAATCGGGATTCTGGTTGTAGATCCAATGTTGTTGGAGATATTGATCGGATTGGTTTGTGAATCTTCGTGAGACATGATGACCTCTTTCAGATATCTGCTTAGAATCAGACTTGTAAGGATTGAATAGGGTAATATCGAGATCTATGAACAACGTCAATGAAGGAATGACGGCTTAACAGATCCAATAAAAGCGGAAACCCTAAGAAAATTCTTCAAACAGAATAGATGCGTATGATTTACACAGCCTCCCGCTTTGATACCAATTGATGAGAATAAAGTTCTCTTAGATCGATAGATTCAAGCAGATATTAATAAGACAATAACAAGCAATAGGAAACAATGAACACCAACGTGAATCAAACGAATGTCGAATGATTAAAACAGCAACACCTCAAAAGAGCTCGATGAAGAACTTCTACTTTAGAGGCATGCTAGGGTTACAATACTTGTCAAAAAGGAATATTGATAAGCGTAACAAATGTGATGCATGCATGCACCATAAATACAAAACCCTAAAAACAAACACACGGTTGGACAGGCCCAAACCGTGAATACAAATGGACCGAACTATCGAAGCCCAAAGGCGCAACCCATATACTCAACAAGGAAGCAGTGGACGAATTCTATATGAGAGTCCATATATAAATCGTCCAATGGGCCTTCTGGAAGGATCTTTGGGCTGCTTAAGGAATAAGCAACTGGATTAGGGTTTTCTAGTTGATAACCCTAGATGCCTCACTATAAAAGGAACCCTTAAGGTCACCAAATTCGTGCTTAACCTTCTAAGAGAACCCTTGGACGAATTTTGTGCCTCCTCCTCCCTCTCCTAAGTTATTTTGTTGCTAGTGGTGTTTGTGACTCCATTAGAGGTGCAACACTTAGGGCACTAGGCTTTCAGAAGTCAAGATCAAGAAGGATTGTGATTGTTATTGCTACTTAACAATCAAGGTAAGATCTAAACCCTAATTTCATATGTTGTATTCGAAATTGGTATTCTAGATTTAGGGTTTGCAAGTCTTGGAAGTTTATTGCATGTACAACTAGAAAAACCTAGATCCAAGCATTACGGTTTGCATGTACACCATATGATTGATGTATTGCTCAAAACCCATCAGACTTAATTTCCAACATATATGTGTTTGTTACTACAAGAGTATACTGCTACCGTAAAGTCTATTGGAGGTTATCAGCAGCATTATCTAAACAGTTTTCTGCAACGACAACAATATCAGACCCCACTTGAATTTCATCAGCAACGAAATTATCAGCAATCGGGCTTTCAACAAAATTTTCAGAGTCGGGATCAACAAAATTATCAGAGTCCAAATTTTCAGAACTAGCTTTCAAATCAATAAGTCAGTAGTTCCAGTGTGGACTTAGAAGATATTATAATTCTTGAAGATTTAATGTTGCGTCATTGGGCCTATTTTGTTTAGTCCATTTTGTATAAACGAGTTGGGCCTGTCTGCTCGTATTTACTGTTAGAGTTATAGTATATAAGGTGCATGCATGCTACGTATTTTTGTTAACTTTCATAATTATCTTTGTAACCCTATTTTACGCCTCTACAGAAGTAATTCTTCATCGAGTTCTTCTGAGGCGTGACTGTTAATCATTCAGCACCAGTTTGATCACATCGTGTTCTTGTTTACCTGTTTTTAATCTATTCGATCATTAAGTATTTATTCCTATCAATTGGTATCAGAGCAGGAGACTGTGTACTTAATACACAACTCTTCTGTTTGAAGAAATTATTAGGGTTTCCGCAAATATTGGATCTGTTAAGAGCCGTCAATGATTTATTGACGTTACTCTGTGATCTCGATATTAACCTAATAAGTGTTTACAGTCTGATTAATTGCATGTATTAAAAGATTATTCACCATGCAGAACGACGATTCAAACATCAACTCCTTGAATATCTCAAGCAGCATCGGATCAACAACCAGAATCCTGATTCTTTTTCCTCATGAATATGAAGTCTGGGCGCTGCACTTTGAAGATTATGTTTTAGGTTCAGAAGAGAATGGTTATCTGATTTGGGAAGCAATCACTCTAGGTCCGTTTGTTCACACAGAGACCAAAAGAAAAATCAATACCCATAAAGAATACAACCAACTACTTCTTGATGTGAAGGACGTGCCTCAAGTCGAAAAAGACAAACGCATGAGCAACATTAAAGGAATGAGGATCATCAAATTCTCTTTGCAAGCAGATAGTTTTCGTCTTGTAATTTCATGTGACATAGCGAAGGCTATATGGGATAGGTTGAGAGAGCTCTATTCCACAGACACAGATCTAGAACACTCGACTCAAACGCTCTTGTTATCCGAGTTTGGCGAGTTCGTTAAAAAGCCTGAAGAAACTCTGAGTGCCACTTTCAATCGATATAATCATATTCTCAGCAAGATGATGAAGCATGGGATTGGACGTAAACTGATTGAGCAAAAGGTCACGTTCATGAACGGACTACGATCAGAGTAGAAAGCAATGGTGCCAACTGTTAAAGCACACGAACAGTTTAAGAACTATACTATTGCGAGGCTTGTGGGAATTCTGAAGGCGCGAGAGAGTGAAGTAATGAAAGAAGCAAAGGTGGTGTTTGGGATGGGGTCGTTAGCCTTAGTTGCGAAAGGCAAGACTGTTGCTAATGACGGATCTGATTCAGATCATTCTGAGTACGAGCTCTCAAACAAAGATTTTTCTCTAATGGTGTCTAACCCTAAGCGATTTGCTAGGAAGAAGTTTCCCTCAAGCAAAATTAGGAACTGGCAGGGAAGCTATAGCTCAGAGAAAGTGAAAGAGGAGAACAAAAGTGGTTCTCAGAAAGAGGAAGAGAAGAAGGAGAAAAAGGTATTTGGTGACTCTGGATACGATTGCAATTATTGTCATGGTAAAAACCATCTTGCAAAGGAGTGCATGTTGCGAAGGAAGAATGAGAAGAATGAAGGAGAGGATCAGGAGGCCTATCACATGTGAAAGCTGGAAGACATTAAGAAGAAGAAATCTAATGATAATTTTATGTCTGCTTTTGTTGTACAGGAAAACTTGGCTCAAGGTGAGTTCGGAGGATTGGAAGTCTGGTCAACAGACTCAGAGGATGAACAAGTACGCAAGCCCACACATGGCAGGGCGTTTGTTGTGAAAGAAAAGAATTCGCAATACTCAGGATGATGCTTGATGGTGACTGATGGTGGATCGCAGATACAGGAGAATGCAAGTGGTAGTGGAAGGAGCGAAGATAGCTGTTTTGCGGCAAGGCCTGTTCCAGAACAGATCAACGAATGCGAACAGCTGATCAATAAGGTAAATTTCATTCTTGAATCACTTAATATTCCTATATCTAGATACGAAACATAACTTAACGATCTAAAATTCACCTTTTCAAGTATAAACGATAGTTTAAAGCGAACCCGGTTATCAAACTCTAACCTAACCGATCAATTGAGCAGGGCAACATCTAAGAGTGAGGAGAGATGTATGTGGATCCAGAAGGTTGAGTTGGATTTGTCTAAGTCTAGGGACAAATCTATTTATTTGCAGAGAGATAATTTAATACTTTTAAAACAGCGAAACATTTTTTGTTTGATTGCAAAAGGCTTTACTTTAATATCACTCAACTGCACCTTGATTGTGAAATCGGTAAGAAAATCCATAAAATGATTTTGCCATTTCTCGAATTAAAGGAAGACAAAATAGATGCAGATTGCTACAATTGCGAATCTATTGTTTCGTCTGAAGAAACTTCTGATACATACAAAGTCGGACTTGAATGTATTGAAAATTACATTAAGTCCAAGGACCACAAAAACATGTTGAAACAAATTTTGGATGAAAATGATAAAAAGCAGATCAAATTTGATACTGTGCTAAAATTTGATTCATTGAACGCCAATTTGAGTTCAGAAAATAAAATAAATGTTGAAAGCACTTCTGAATTCGATGAGGATAGTGATATGAGTGACATTTCTGTAGAGGATGAGGTTGTCTGCTCAATGTTTGTCAAAAATGAATCTCAACCTGCGAAAGCTCTTATTTCTGAAAATTTTGTTGAGTTCGCAAGAGTTGTTCAAAACAAACCTGAAATTTTGAAAGAAAAAGCAACTGTTTTTCCAAAAGTTCAAACAACGCCCAATCAAGTTTTTAAAGTCAATGGGGTAACCGAAAATCAAACCGTCAAGCTAAAGACAATTGTTGACGAAGACAACAAAGACGGATGTGAAGAAAACTCTTCTGGTCAGCTCCCATAGATAATGCTGACGAAATCGTTGGTTTATCTAAAAAAACTTCATGGAAAGTCAAAGGAAGATACGTGGTTGAACCCTTAAATAATCGCTCAGCATTTGCAAAAGGTAGCCCTAGTGGTACCAAAGAGGTTCGCAGCGAACCTAACCCCGTAAAGAGCAAACCTGAAGTGAGAAAAGTGAATCCTAAGGTGAACATCCGTAAGTCATCAAAGCAACTTGCTGATCAATAAGGACAAAGGAATGACAGATATAGAAGAAATCTCAAAGAAAGGAAGCAATTTTGGTAATCCCAAAATTCAGATTATGTTCTCTACGAAAGAAGAATGAATCATAAAGCAAAAGCTCCTTCGCAAGTGAACTCCAATTAATGTTCGCATTGTTGTTCTCATAGTCCAAGGGACTCTCAGCGAAAAGGGACTCCAAAACCCCTCTTCACAAAGCAACCAATGGAGAGACCAAAGCCTTATCACTCTCAATCCACGAAGTCTCCACCTAATACCATCAAAGGCAAGGGAAAGCTTTTTTCGAAGCCGAAAGCTCCAACTAAGAAAACAAATGCTAACCCTAAGGAAGCTGAAAAGAAGCCCGTCAAGAATCAAGCTAATAACAAGAATAAAACTTCTGATTCTAAAGAAACTAAATCAAAATATAACAAAATCAAAGTTTTTACCATCAAATGAAAAGATGAAACCACTCTTATAAAACAAACATATATGGTTGATCTTGATATTACTTTTCCTAGTTCTGTGAACGGCTCACAAGGACCCAAGAAACTTTGGGTTCCTAAATCTGCTTAAATTTTGCAGGTTATTCGTGACGAACAGTTCGACACTGAATGGTACATCGACAGTGGTTGTTCACGTCACGTGACAGGAAGAAAGGAGGAACTACGAGAGTTCAGGGCTCTTAAGGATGGCGGCAACGTAAAATACGGGAATAATTCTTTTGGCAGAATAAAAGGCCACAAAATGATAACGAATAGGGAATTCTCTATTCGTAAAGTGGCTTATGTTGAAGGCTTGCAGCACAACCTAATCAGTGTCTCACAGTTGGTTGTAGGAACCGGATTGAAAGAGTCATTTGATGACGAAGGATAAGAAATCATTGAAAAGAAATCCAAGAATGTTCTTATGAAATCACAACGAAAGGGTGAAATGTATCCATTGAATCTAAACCAGATACGAGGAAAGCCTGCCATTTGCCTGCTTACAAAAGCTCATTCTGACGAAAGCTGGTTATGGCACAGGCGACTTTCGCACCTGAACTTCAAAGATATTAACAAACTCGTTCTTGGTGATCATGTGCGAGGACTTCGTTTATTGAAATTCGACAAGGATCATTTGTGTGCAGCCTGGAAGATGGGAAAGCAAAGTAGAAAAATTCATCCAACTATTGTGAACACGAAAGTCATCGAACCTTTGGAACTTCTACACATCGACCTTTGTGGGCATTCTGCCATTGAAAGCGTTGGTGGTAGTAAGTATATTCTAGTAATTGTAGATGATTTTTCATGTTTCACTTGGGTGTTCTTTCTTAGATAGAAATATGAAGCAATGCCAAAGCTCAAGGACTTTATCTAGCAAATCGAACTTCAAATGCGAAAGTTGGTTCGCAACGTTCGCGGCGACAACGTGCTAGAATTCAAAAACCAAGCGTTTGAAGAATTTCTTGCTGAAAAGGAAGCCACACATAATTTCTCTGCTCCTTACACTCTACAACAGAATGACGTAGTTGAAAGACGAAACTGTTCCTTATGTGAAGTTGCATGAACCATGCTAACGTTCTCATGTCTGCCACTCTACTTCTGGGCTGATGCAATTGCTACCGCTTGCTTTACCCAAAATCGATCCATCCTAAATAAGCGAGTCTCAATAACTCTTTATGAAATCATAAATAATCGCAAACCTAACGTTAAGTTTTTCCATGTTTTTGGCTCCAGGTGTTTCATCTTCAACTCCAAAGAACAACGGAACAAGTTCGATGTGAAATCTGACGAAGGTATATTCTTGGGATATTGTCACACCCCAAAACCAGAACGGCGGAAACGTTCTGGGGTGGAGGACGTCATGTCAAGTATCACAACATATGCAGTATAGTAATCAAAGTACAACAACCATTGCATTAATAGTAATAATTTTACATAGGTTACACTTAGCAACAACATTCAAAAGTAAATATAGAGAATGACATGAACTGCAGCTTGGTACTCGGCTGACTTCGCAAAAGCTCCCGGAGTGTACCTGTCTATGGATGACCTGAGAATACAAGTTATTTTGAAAGCGAGTATCAGCATTTTAATGCTGGTGAGTTCATAAGTATTTAATGACATTGGTATAAATACGTGTTTTACTTCAAAATAATCTCACACAACGATGGTGATTAGAATTTACAGAGTATTAGTATTTCTCCAAGAAAATCCTATATTTTCTAATAAAAGTAGTCTTCTACCAAGACTCAATCGTTTTATGTTTAAGAAACATTTTCCCTTAAAGGTACTATCATTATCAAAATATAATTTATACTTTAAAGAATATGTGAGAAGATCACAATCAAAAGTAATAGGGAAAATAATATTTTTACCTCAACAGTAACACTGCTGGCTAAAAGTAAATAAAACATAGACTCCAGGTGTTATTGAATGATGAACACCCCTCGGAGAGTCTAAAAGAATGAAATACAGACTCCATGAAGTATTAAATGAACAATACGCCTCGGAGAGTCTAAAACAAGGAAATACAGACTCCAGACGGTATCGAATGAGCAATACGTCTCGCAAAGTCTAAAAAAATGAAATACAGACTCCAGACGGTATCGAATGAGCAATACGTCTCGCAAAGTCTAAAAGAATGAAGTACAGACTCCAGACGGTATTGAATGAGCAATACGTCTCGCAAAGTCTAAAAGAATCTTTAATCCTAAGTAGGTCTGTTTAAAGATTTTAAAATGTGGCCTAGTGTATAACTAGGAAGATATATATAATGATAATTTTATATATAGAAAATACCATGCTGACACTTATTACCTTAAAGCCATGAATTATAAGGTAACTCTAAAGATACTCGTAACCATACTGATTGACAATCGAATACTTGACGACCTGCTGGCGTCGGAATGAATGTGACATTTGTCACCCCTTGGCTTGGTCGGCCGGGACTGTAGCTAGCAGTCAGGATGTGGGAGTGTCTGTCCCGTATAGATCTATACATACAATGCCCGCTCTCCCTCCAGGAGACTCTGGTTACCAACTTGACAACGGTGGAATCCGCGTCATAAGGATGTATCTCGTGTTTTGAATTCTATAAACCTTTCCTTTTACTAAAAAGTATATGTTTTAGAATATAGATATGACTAAGTTCTCCTTGAGGAATGTTATGGTTGGTTTCTAAACTATACCTATTATAGTTTACTTGAGAGGTTATCTAGATGCCTTTGCTACCCAAAGGTGGTGAATTAGCTGATGGAACTTTTATGACCATATATGTACACATGATATATAACTAATATTTAAATGACCTTCGGACGGATAACCGATAGTCTAAAGCCACATCCAAACAAGGAAAAGGAATTAAAGCGAGTTAGCCTTCCTAAGTCCTTTAAACATTTCTTATATAACTATACATATATAGGCATGCATTTTACAATATAAAAGTATAAAAAGAAGTTTTGGTAAAACCTTTGGAAATTAATAAATAAGAATTTATGACTTGATGTCAGTTTATAAAACAGGATTTGAAAACCTTTAGCTGGATAAAACAGTTTAACATGCAGAAATCTATTTGCTAGATAGTTATTAATCACATGTGATTGATCTAATAACCTTCTAGTTCAACTTGTATTCCCCTCCATAAAAGCATTTAAAATCATTTAAAAGGTTGATTAAGGGGTATGAACTCACCTGACGTGGGTGATTCGGATGAACGGATGGTATAGGATGCTAAGTGTCAAGTGAGGACTTGAACACACACGCGAATCCTATTTAACATGTAGTGATACATTTAAGTATCTAATTAGTCATTTAATAACTAATTATGCAAGTAAAGACATCCTAATACATGAAAACACTTTGCTACAAGTGCTAGGAGTCCTAAGGGTTGTATATAAAGAGAGTACGACCTCACATTGGAGTTTACTCCTCAAATGGTGGCCCTAAGGGGTGTTTACGGTTTCCGGACCACTTCCCCCATGAGTTTACGGTCGTAAACTCATGGAAGTGGTGCCATTGGGTGTTCAAAGGTCCTAACCCACTCAAGGAATTAAGCTAGACTCGAATCAAGGGCTTAGGAAGTGACTAGGGCTCGAAATGACCCTTCTTTGGAGTTTACAGTCCTTGGACCACTCCTTGGGAGTTTACGGTCGTAAACACATGGGTTTACGGCCGTAAACTCATGTTTGTCCATTTCTTTCGTGTTTTGGTGTTTCTATCTTATGCATGCAAGGTTCTAGTCACTGATACAAGCATTGGAAGGCATTAGGGGCACCTAAACACCTTTTGAAGGTGTTTACGGTTTTGGGAGGTCTCCCCAAATCGTAAACACATGTTTTCTTGGGGATCTTGATGTTCTTCAATGGTTTAACATGTATTCTAAGTGAATAACTTGATAGGAGAAGTGTACTTACTTATAGGAAGCTCGAAAGAGTGTTTGGAGCCCAAGAACACTAGTGTGTGTTCTTGGTGTTTTGAAGAACACTTGAAGATCTATGAAAAAGACAAGATTTCATGGGTGAAATCGTGTATAAACACTAGATAAAGTGTTATATGAAAGAATCTAGGAAGAAAACACTTACATTTTGGCGGATTTGAAGGAATGATTTTATGATAGTTGAGAGAAAACTTGGGTGTTCTTGAACTAGGAAGTGAGAAATGAGCTAAAAATGACTAAGTGTCATATTTATACTCTTTGGGGTTTACGGCCGTAAACTCCATGTTTACGTCCGTAAACTCCAAACTTTTGGAGTTTCGAGACCTACATGATACACGGCAACCTCTAAAGTATACTTCCTTTTATTTGTTCGCTTGACGAATATAAAATAAGAACACCCAAACGGACTTAAAACCGGCCAAAAATGTTTTGAGATGAATTTGGCTAATTTTTGAAGTGCTTGATTGCGGATTTAAAACAAATGAAAATTTCGGGTTGTCACATCATCCCCCCGTTAGAGGGAATTTCGTCCCGAAATTAGAGTTCAAGCACACGCGTAGGTGCAATTGAGCGAAGCAAAAGATGAGGATACTTTAGTCTCAACAGATCCTCTCGCTCCTAAGTGAATTTAGGTCTTCGCTTGGCGATCCAGCGAACCTTCACTAACGGGATGCGGATTTGCTTGGGTCGTTTGACTTCTATAGGTTCCTACACGCAGTTGGGTTCTCATTGATTTCGATCTTGACGAGTGGGATTTCGAGAGTCACGTCGGACAAGCACTTTTTTAAATCTAAGACGTGGGTAGATTTGGGTGGAATTTATGGAATTCCTAACGTAGCTGAGGTCTGACGGGGGTTGGACCAATTCTTATCAAGAATTTCGGATGGTCCTAAGTTTCTTTGGGAAGATAGAATGTTTCGGTACTTAGAACATATTGTACTTCCATGGTTAGATCATCACTTGACGTGATCGCCATTCTGAAGTTCAAAAAGTTCTTTCACACCGGGGGGTGTATTCTCCGGTTTGGTTCTCAAAAGGCTCAGGTCGTCTTCGGATTCGTATCTCCTACTGATTAGCTTTCGAAGGTTTTCTAAATCATTGGGGTTATTGGTTATATGCTTGCATCTATTGGCTACGTGGCATCTATCTCGACCTGGTGCAAAATGGGCCTGCACTTCTACTCTTGAGGTGTTTCTAACGAAAACTCTCAAAGTCGGTGTGATAGAGGGTTTTACCAGACGATGCTTAGAAAATTTAAATTTTCATCATTGTCTAATAGATGCTTTCACAGCATGATCCCTAATCGGAAAGAATCATGCTCTCACTCGCTTTGTTGTTTCATGGATAGCAGTCTCTGATCAGGGCTAACTTAGCCCTTGGAGATTTTTCTGAAGTGCTGGACTATTTCAGGAGGTGGTTCTACTATTTCTTTAGAGATAGTATTCTTTGGAACACCTGGTAGTCCAACGAATCTCTAAGACATGCTCCATTCTCCAATGAGTTGGCTCCCTCTAGTTTGTAGGAAGCGCGTGTTCTTGTATAACCCATCGACTAACACCTACACTGGTGTCTAGTCTACAATCTCTTTATGATCTAGATTATAAGGCTTAACGCAATCTACCATATACTTTATTCAAGTATTCTTGGTTGCGGAGGTGGTCATGTGGTCCTTAACATTCTAGTATTAGCTTTGGAGAATGCAGTCTATCGTCTATAGGGCGACGGTGACTTTTCTCGCATGAGGAGGCGGTGTGACCTAGGCACTACTCGTCTGTAACAGGATGGACGAAGTGTCTGAGTAGTGCGAGTATCTCTTGCAACTACTCTTCCGGGGTTACTGAGTTTCTTCTCCTAATTGAGGGTGTTAGCTACTATGTTGGCTTAACCAGGATGACAACAAATTTCGAATTTGTGGTCATTTTAGTAGCTCAACCCACAGTGGTTCTCTTGACTCCAGCTCCTTTTCTATGGGATAGGATGAAGGGTCTTATTATAAGGTTCGTGGTAGACCTCATACTCGGCTCAATCACTATTACTCCGTGTATGCAAGTCGTATATAATTGAGATTTGACGGGATGTTCAGATGTGTGGCCCCACCCCAAACCCACAACCAAACGAGGAACAGGGAGTAGGAAGGAAGCACACATCTTAAATCTTATTGATCTAAATTATATACCACTCTAATGCATCCACTCAGTAGTAGTAAGTTAATCCCATAAGTTCTTTCTCTTGAATCACGAACCTGGTTGTGCGGTGCTAATGGTCCTTAGAGAGGGTCTATTGAGTAGGCCTCGGGCAGTTATTGTCTTCTGGAATACTTGCAGTGCCTTTCGCTTCTGGTTCTATCTGTCTAAGGAGGGGTTGGTTAACAGCGTGTGGTACCTTCTCCTGGGTACTTTAGAAGGTTCGGATAAGAGAGACGACTGACGGTTCGCATTAGGTTTTCTTATTAGGTTCGGAAGAACCTTTATTTGACGCATAGGCTATGGCGAAAGTTCTCTTTACACAGCACTAGGAATTTTCACATGGTCGCACCAAGTCGAACCATGATTGACGGCAGTGTCGAATTTAACAAACATCGACATGATATGGAATGAATATCGATAGGACCATGTGCTGAACGGGGCACACAAGTTCTTAGCGTCTCGGGTTTCGTCCATGGTATCACTATCCTGGATACTTGGACCGATAGAATTGACGCGGAACTCTAGGGGGTCCTGATGTTTTGGAGTAATGTACTTTTCATGAATGGATTTCTCACGAGGCCTCTCTATAACCGCCTAGTATACACTAGTCATGTATAATTAAGATTTAAAAGGACTGTTGACTGAGCAATTCCGCCCTAAATCCACAACCAAACGAGGAACAGGAGATAAGGCAGCACCACTCACTCGAGGTCTATCAATCTTAATTATAAATGGCCTTAACGTATATATCGAGCCATCATAGCTTTACCTAATGGGTTTTTGAATTCTTACAACAGTGCTGCAACTTTCGCCTTAACGAGGGAGTAATTACAATTAGAATTAATCATTTAATGTTTTCGGTTAACTACTCGGAATTGAGAGAGACGTACCAAAATTCTACTGGGTTCCTTGATGTTCCCCTTAGGCATTAGGGTTAAACTCCTCCTGCGCCCTTGTCATTTCTTTCAGTTGGGCAGTCCCTCTTGAAGTGTCTAATTTCACCGCAAAGATGGCATATTGGACTGGTCTCAACATTGGTGGTTGATGTAATGAACTCAACCGGGGTTCTACAGAAGCGGGAGGTATGCCCGTTCCTGTTGCACCTAACACAGACGAGTTCCCGACAAACTCCATAATGATGGAAGTCACACCTGCTACAGCGGGGGAGGTTTCCTAGGTATGGTCTTCTTGGAGTCGAGACGGAAGGGTTGACAGAGGCATTGACCACTTCAGCTTGTTGCCCTTCGGAAGGTCCTTGAGTCGAGGTACTTCCCTCCTCCTTCTTAAACTTTCTTTTCAGTGGATTTGGTTGGGGTTCATGGGTGGCTTTACACACCGGTGCTGGTTGCTGCTGTCCATTGCTTTGATCGGGATTCCCGATAGGGCTCCTGCTAACGTTGGTGTTGTTAGCATTCGGGTGAGCCATGACAGCTGCTACGGCTGCTGAAACTGCATTTCGGAACGTAGCTTCATCGAATTGAAGGACCGGTGTCTTACTAACGGGTTGGTTACGTCTCTTCGGAGGCATGGTTTTTCCTACACGAAAAGGAACACAAGCTGATGAGAGACGATGGTTAACCCTAGACGTATCTTTCTTTACTATGATAGGTATAAATTTTCCCGCGCCTTGAATTATGGTTATCTGAGTGTCGACCTACATCCCTATGATGCAGTCCGGGTAACAAGGTAGGAGTAGGCGTATCGGAAACCCATAAAATGGGAGTCGTTCCAACTAATTTATCTTTACATTGGAGAGGTTCACTCTCCGGTTTCGAAAAGATTTGATAGAAGTTCGGAACGAAGATCATAGAAGAAAAGGCTCATGAAAACTTATGGCTAAACACTCTCAATCGAGGTTTTGAGACCCGATCTATTCGTATTAATTGCGACGAGAAAGACGATTTTCCTAACACATAGTGTGAGTAGTGTAATCACTAACTCACTAAATTGTATTATTTTATGGATTTATTAGCGTGACGATAACGAGGAAAGACACTTCTCGGGTTCCATGTATTGGCTCCCTCTGTCCACCTCTTATCCTTGACTGAAACAGGCGTTGGTTTTCTTCGGGTATTTTCCTAGGGTTTTCTTCTCTTGCAGACATATTGAATTTCTACTCCGCCTTACTTCTGATTCTGACTCTGAGTGTCATCACCTCATAATGGATGACTGGAATCTCGGAAGTTCAGGCGAATTTCCCGCCGATGTCCCTAAAAGGTATAGGCACATGGTGGTTTCAATATTCTCGTCCCTGTTCATTTATTTCCTAATTGGAAATTTTCTCAATGAACTTCTTCCGGGTCTGTATCGACTCTTCTGCCGATTACTGAAGAGGATAGGGTTTTCTAAAGGGGTTCGTGCGAGAATGGAAATGTCTAAAGAATCCTAAGAGATTATTAAAACATTTCACTGGGTGATCCATATCGAGTCCTGCTGCAATTATATAGCGTACACAAATCATATATAACTTAGATCTGATAGGCCTTCGAATATGTGATACTACTCTATATCCACATCCAAACAAGGAAAAGGAAGTAGAGCAAAACCACACATTCTTAGCCTATGAGATCCTTACTATATATAATCTTGGAAGTATACACTTTGTAATCATAGGTCTATCAATAAGGATCTTTTTAGTTCTCAAGAAAGGTTATTTATGGTTCCTAAAATACCCCTATGGTATTTTAATTATATGCTTGATTCTTATCTTATGAACATGCTTTTGGGTTTATTGTGAGTCTTTTGGTATCATAAAATACTCTCATAGTATTTTAAACTTTATGTTTGGCTCTAGCATTCCTATTTGGTAAGTTTCAGATTTGTTGCAACACCACCATCACTCCCAAGCACATGTTAGTCGCATCTCGAATAAATATAGTTGATCAGGTTATATTTATTCCAGCTTACGATTACATAACTGCCCAGGTTTGACAGTAATGGTCAACATCCAAATACTTTTATTCTTATTCCTCTTGTGATACTTTGTTCGGGTGTTTAGATTCTGGATGTTCTTATACTTTTGTAAAATATGGTTATATTTTAAAGTATAATTCTTGGTCAGAGTGTTTTATCCCATTGTATTTATAGGTTGTATATCTTTTATGATTTGATATACTGAGCTCACTATAAACAATGCTCTGATACCAATCTGTCACACCCCAAAACCGGAACGGCGGAAACGTTCTGGGGTGGAGGACGTCATGTCAAGTATCACAACATATGCAGTATAGTAATCAAAGTACAACAACCATTGCATTAATAGTAATAATTTTACATAGGTTACACTTAGCAACAACATTCAAAAGTAAATACAGAGAATGACATGAACTGCAGCTTGGTACTAGGCTGACTTCGCAAAAGCTCCCGGAGTGTACCTGTCTATGGATGACCTGAGAATACAAGTTATTTTGAAAGCGAGTATCAGCATTTTAATGCTGGTGAGTTCATAAGTATTTAATGACATTGGTATAAGTACGTGTTTTACTTCAAAATAATCTCACACAACGATGGTGATTAGAATTTACAGAGTATTAGTATTTCTCCCAGACAATCCTATATTTTCTAATAAAAGTAGTCTTCTACCAAGACTCAATCGTTTTATGTTTAAGAAACATTTTCCCTTAAAGGTACTATCATTATCAAAATATAATTTATACTTTAAAGAATATGTGAGAAGATCACAATCAAAAGTAATAGGGAAAATAATATTTTTACCTCAGCAGTAACACTGCTGGCTAAAAGTAAATAAAACATAGACTCCAGGTGTTATTTAATGATCAACACGCCTCGGAGAGTCTAAAAGAATGAAATACAGACTCCAGGAAGTATTAAATGAACAATACGCTTCGGAGAGTCTAAAACAAGGAAATACAGACTCCAGACGGTATCGAATGAGCAATACGTCTCGCAAAGTCTAAAAAAATGAAATACAGACTTCAGACGGTAACGAATGAGCAATCCGTCTCGCAAAGTCTAAAAGAATGAAGTACAGACTCCAGACGGTATTGAATGAGCAATACGTCTCGCAATGTCTAAAAGAATCTTTAATCCTAAGTAGTTCTGTTTAAAGATTTTAAAATGTGGCCTAGTGTATAACTAGGAAGATATATATATATAATGATAATTTTATATATAGAAAATACCATGATGACACTTATTACCTTAAAGCCATGAATTATAAGGTAACTCTAAAGATACTCGTAACCATACTGATTGACAATCGAATACTTGACGACCTGCTGGCGTCAGAATGAATGTGACATTTGTCACCCCTTGGCTTGGTCGGCCGGGACTATAGCTAGCAGTCAGGATGTGGGAGTGTCTGTCCCGTAAAGATCTATACACACAATGCCCGCTCTCCCTCCAGGAGACTCTGGTTACCAACTTGACAACGGTGGAATCCGCGTCATGAGGATGTATCTCGTGTTTTGAATTCTATAAACCTTTCCTTTTACTAAAAAGTATATGTTTTAGAATATAGATATGACTAAGTTCTCCTTCAGGAATGTTATGGTTGGTTTCTAAACTATACCTATTATAGTTTACTGGAGAATTATATAGATGCCTTTGCTACCCAAAGGTGGTGAATTGGTTGATGGAACTTTTATGACCATATATGTACACATGATATATAACTAACATTTAAATGACGTTCGGACGGATAAGCGATACTCTAAAGCCACATCCAAACAAGGAAAAGGAATTAAAGCGAGTTAGCCTTCCTAAGTCCTTTAAACATTTCTTATATAACTATACATATATAGGCATGCATTTTACAATATAAAAGTATAAAAAGAAGTTTTGGTAAAACCTTTGGAAATTAATAAATAAGAATTTATGACTTGATGTCAGTTTATAAAACAGGATTTGAAAACCTTTAGCTGGATAAAACAGTTTAACATGCAGAAATCTATTTGCTAGACAGTTATTAATAAATGTGATTGATCTAATAACCTTCTAGTTCAACTTGTATTCCCCCCCCCCCCCCATAAAAGCATTTAAAATCATTTAAAAGGTTGATTAAGGGGTATGAACTCACCTGACGTGGGTGATTCGGATGAACGGATGGTATAGGATGCTAAGTGTCAAGTGAGGACTTGAACACACACGCGAATCCTATTTAACATGTAGTGATACATTTAAGTATCTAATTAGTCATTTAATAACTAATTATGCAAGTAAAGACATCCTAATACATGAAAACACTTTGCTACAAGTGCTAGGAGTACTAAGGGTTGTATATAAAGAGAGTATTGCCTCACATTGGAGTTTACTCCTCAAATGGTGGCCCTAAGGGGCGTTTAAGGTTTCTGGACCACTTCCCCCATGAGTTTACGACCGTAAACTCATGGAAGTGGTGCCATTGGGTGTTCAAAGGTCCTAACCCACTCAAGGAATTAAGCTAGACTCGAATCAAGGGCTTAGGAAGTGACTAGGGCTCAAAATGACCCTTCTTTGGAGTTTACAGTCCTTGGACCACTCCTTGGGAGTTTACGGTTGTAAACACATGGGTTTACGGCCGTAAACTCATGTTTGTCCATTTCTTTCGTGTTTTGGTGTTTCTATCTTATGCTTGCAAGGTTCTAGTCACTTATACAAGCATTGGAAGGCATTAGGGGCACCTAAACACCTTTTGAAGGTGTTTACGGTTTTAGGAGGTCTCCCCAAACCGTAAACACATGTTTTCTTGGGGATCTTGATGTTCTTCAATGGTTTAACATGTATTCTAAGTGAATAACTTGATAGGAGAAGTGTACTTACTTATAGGAAGCTCGAAAAGTGTTTGGAGCCCAAGAACACTAGTGTGTGTTCTTGGTGTTCTTGGTGTTTTGAAGAACACTTGAAGATCTATGAAAAAGACAAGATTTCATGGGTGAAATCGTGTATAAACACTAGATAAAGTGTTGTATGAACGAATCTAGGAAGAAAACACTTACATTTTGGCGGATTTGAAGGAATGATTTTATGATAGTTGAGAGAAAACTTGGGTGTTCTTGAACTAGGAAGTGAGAAATGAGCTAAAAATGACTAAGTGTCATATTTATACTCTTTGGGGTTTACGGCCGTAAACTCCATGTTTACGGCCGTAAACTCCATGTTTACGTCCGTAAACTCCAAACTTTTGGAGTTTCGAGACCTACGTGATACACGACAACCTCTAAAGTATACTTCTTTTTATTTGTTCGCTTGACGAATATAAAATAAGAACACCCAAACGGACTTAAAACCGGCCAAAAATATTTTGAGATGAATTTGGCTAATTTTTTAAGTGCTTGATTGCGGAGTTAAAAAAAATGAAAATTTCGGGTTGTCACAGATATTCACTAACATCCTAGGCATATAGGGTTCTCAACAAACGCTCAAAGAAGATAGAAGAAACCTACTATGTCACGTTTGACGACAATTATCTAAAGCAAATTCAGTCGAACGAAAGCCCGATCATGGAAATCTTTCCTAAACCTTGTCCAGCCGTTATTCCTATTACCAACCTTTATAAAGAGTTCATGTTACTCTTTGATGAACCTGAGAAAGCTATCACATCTGAAGCTAAGGCAGCGGATAATAAATTCGACGAACTTAAGAAGATTATCGATGATGCTGCGAAAGACATGCCACAACAGCCATCCACTGCGAATAACCCTCGAGACACGCGCACAACTTTCCAGGGGGAGAATTCTGGGTCTAACCCACAATTCCAGGGGAGTATGCTACACCTCTAACCACGAATGCTTCTCTGCAGGGGGAGGGTTTTGCATCACCCATTTCTACTGAGCCTCTTTCTGATGGAGATTGTTCCCCACCAACTATGACCCACGAACCTCCATTCGCAGGTGATGATTCAATTCCTGAGGTCCACGAGTTCGCATCATTCGAGGGGGATAATAAAGAAGCGAATGATGACTCGGACGCTCAATCTGTTCAATCTGAATTCAAGGAAGTAAATGCTGAGCTAAATCCATCCTTAGATCTAAATTATCCTCCTATGACCAAATGGACAAGAGATCACCCAAAAGCTCAAGTTATTGGTGAATCCTCTACAGGTGTCCTTACCTGTTCTCAACTGAAAGCGAAACAAACTGCATTATTATCCAAGGTACAATTTTGTATGTTTAGTTCGTTCGTATCCAAGACTGAACCTAAAACCGTCAACACTGCTCTCGATCACTCTGACTGGGTGCAAGCAATGCAAGATGAACTCAATGAGTTCGAACGAAACATAGTTTGGAGACTGATTCCAACTCCCCCAGATGCATCGGTTGTTGATTTAAAAATGGGTGTTTCGGAATAAAATGGATAAAGAAGGGAATGTGATCAGGAACAAAGCTAGACTGGTGGTCAAAGTTTATTGCCGGGAAGAAGGGATTGACTACGAAGAGACCTTCACACCCGTTTCAAGGTTGGAATCCGTTCGCATCCTCTTGGCATATGAAACACACAAAAATTTTGACGTTTTTCAAATGGATGTGAAGTGTGCATTCTTAAATGGCGAACTGGAAGAGACCGTTTATGTGGAGCAACCACCTAGATTTGTAAATGAAAAATATCCAAACCACTGTTATATTCTTGACAAAGCAGTTTACGGTCTAAAGCAAGCCCCAAGAGCCTGGTATGAAACACTAACTCGTTTTCTTAAAATGTGCAAACTCAAGCAAGGTTCGGTTAACCCAACCTTCTTTCTCAAGAAAGAGGGTGACCACTTGATGATCGTACAAATTTATGTTGATGACATCATCTTCGGATCCACTAATCCTAGCCTAACATCTATGTTCCGAAAGTTGATGGAAACTAAATTTGAGATGAGCTCAATGGGTCCAATTAACTTTTTTCTTGGCTTAAACATTAGACAGGGACTGGAAGGAATTTTCATCAATCAGGAGGCTTACACGAAGACCCTACTTGCTAAGTTTGGAATGATGGGAGACTCAAAGACGAAGGTTCCAATGGCATTCGGAACAAAACTAACTCCTTCGCTGGATAAACCAGCTGCAGATATGACCCTTTATCGTCAGATGATAGGTTCACTCATGTATCTAACAACTAGAAGACCAGATATTATGTTTTCAGTTTGTTATTGTGCTAGGTTCCAAGCTAACCCACGCGAACCTCATATGGTGGTTGTCAAGAATATCTTCCGGTATCTAAAACGAACGTCATCACTTGGAATATGGTATCCTGCGAACTCAGGTTTTTTCGTACAAGCATTTTCAGATGCTGACTTAGGCGGTTGCTGTTTAGATAGAAAAAGCACAACTGGTGGATGCCAATTTCTTGATGGCAAACTGGTGAGTTGGCAATCAAAGAAACAAACATGCGTTCGTTGTCAACATTTGAGGTTGAATACATAGCTGCAGCTTCATGCACATCTCAAGTCATTTGGATTCAAAGCCAACTTCGCGATTATGGCTTAAGTATGAAAATAATTCCTCTCTATTGTGACTCCGAAAGTGCCATTCGCATTTGTCACAACCCAGTGCAACACTCAAAGACGAAACACATAGCACTAAGGTATCACTTTATCAAGGATCATGTGGAAGATGGCAATGTCGAGATTCATTTCGTAAGATCCGCTGATCAATTGGCTGACATATTTACCAAGGCCCTACCTGAAACAACATTTAATAGAATCCTTCAAGGGCTAGGAATGATGGAAGTTGATTCAGTACCAAACCCACTATCGTACTCATAAAATCTTCACTGCGAATCGATGCGAACGTTCGCAGGCTTTCGCAGTCAACTGTTCATTCACAGTCTATTTTATCGATGTGAATCAATGCAAACATTCGTAGTAGTTCGCAGAGCACTGTTCATTCGTGGTTTGGTATTTCATATATCTTTTTGTACATTTTGTATATCATTGCTTATCTTTATTTTCAAATTGTATATTTTTTTTAATAAATTTAATTTCCTTTTATTTATTTTTATTTCATTTTCAGAAAATCTCCAAAAACCAAAAATAATTTATTTGTTTTATTTTATTGCTTTTCAGAAAAATCAAAATCACAAAAACATTTTTAATTTGTGTATATTTTTATTTCTTCTTTTTTTTACAAAACATTAAAAAAATTCCTAAAACTATAGATTCACACCAAGATCATAGATGAAGATGTTCGCAACATTTATCAACTCGTGTGATGGGGCAGGTATGTCACACCCCAAAACCGGAACGGCGGAATCGTTCGGGGGTGGAGGGCGTCATGTACAGTATCACAACAATGAATAGTAGTAAACAAGCAACAACATCATCCATTGCATTAATAATATAATTTTAATACAAGTGTGTTCTGTCAAGTTATATAGACACCAAAAATATGAATCAAAATAAAAGATGAGTCTTGAACGAGATCCATCTTCTCAAAACCTGGCACTGGTACCTGTCTACTGGTGACCTGAGAATACAAGTTATTTTGAAAGAGTTTATCAGCTTTAAAGTTGGTGAGATCATAAGTATATTAGTGTCTGTGTTTGTATGAAAGTAATTGTAAGTATGTAATGTATAAGTTTGTAATTGTTTGTAAATTGTTTGAACTCTCCTAGAAAACCCTATGTTTCCTACTAAAAGTAGCCTTCTACCAAGGCATCTAGTGTTTGAGTGTGTGTCTCTCGTAAGAGTATGTATTTTCCCAAATCTGACTATCATTAACCAAAAATATAGTTTTTACATTACTGTTTATTGTGTGAAGATCACAAAGTGAATGCAATGGGAAAAATGAAATAGTACTGTAGTGTTGTATTAAGTAACTACTGCTATACTAACTACCTTAAACCAATTGTTATTTAAAGTACCATGTGATCGACCTGTACCATACTACTGACTATAAACACGACGATGTAAGACGTCGGAAGAAATGACGTTTGGCACCCGTAGACTTGCAAGTCCCACTGTAGCGAGCAGCAAGGTGTTTTGAAGTCCTAAAAGTCATAATGAAGCATCCTTACTTCAAGTCTAAGCCTTAGGAAGTGATTGTGGCAACATTTCACCCCTTTGTAGAGTTTACGGCCCATGGACCATTTCTCCATGAGTTTACAGCCGTAAACTCTAATGGTCCTTGATGTTTTCGATGTTTAAGGTCCTATACACTTCAAGGATATGATCTAGACTAGTATCCAAGGCTTGGTAAGGGACTAGGGCACACAATGGCCCTTTCATTAGGGTTTACGGTCCAAGGAAATGTTTGGACCGTAAACACCTTTGATCTTGTGTTTCTTTGTGTTTACTAGTTGATTAAGAAGTGTAACAAGCCTTATAACACACTAGGGTAAGAGTACTTACAATAAAGGAGCTTGAAAGGGTGTTAAAAGTCCAAGAACACTAGTGTATGTTCTTGGTGTTCTTGGTGAAACTAAGAACACTTGAAGATCTACACAAATGGAATGATTTCACGGATGAAATCATGTAAGATCACTAGATTAAGTAAGATATCAACTAATTAGGGCAAGAAACACTTACAAAGTTGAAGATCAAGAAGGAAAATCAGATGATACTTGACAGGATTTGATGTTCTAGCTTTGAAAATGTGAAAAAGAACTAAAAATAACTAAGTGTCACTTATATAGTCCTTAGGGTTTACGGCCCTAATACCATTTGGGCCGTAAACTCCAAACTCTTGGAGTTTTGGGAACCTAACTGTTACACAATAAACCCTAGGGCATCCTCTCTCCAGTCATCTGTTACAGTACTAGGCTTTAGAACTCTCAAACTGACTCCAAAAAGCTTAACAGTTAGTAGAAACAGTTCTGACTTCTATTGAAGTGAATGGTTATACAAGATAGAAATTTCGGGTTGTCACATCATCCCCTCGTTAGAAGGAATTTCATCCCGAAATTAGAGTTTAAGCAAATAAATAGTTACACATAACTAAGTAGAAAGACGAGGATATTTCAGTTTCATCTGATCCTCTCGCTCCCAAGTGAATTCTGGTCCTCGCTTGGCGTTCCAGCGAACCTTCACTATCGGGATACGGCTTTGTTTCGTTTGCTTAACCTCTCGGTCCATGATCTCTACAGGTTCTTCCATGAAGTTGAGGCTCTCGTTGATCTCAATCTCGTCGAGTGGGATTACAAGAGTCTCGTCGGACAGACACTTTTTCAAGTTCGAGACGTGGAAAGTAGAATGTACGTTACTGAGTTCGCGTGATAAGTTAAGTTTGTAAGCTACAGGGTCGATTCTAGTGAGAATCTCGAAAGGCCCTATGTATCTTGGATTTAGCTTTTCATGCTTTCCAAAGCGTATTAAGCCCTTCCAGGGTGAGACCTTTAATAGAACATGGTCGCCTACCTGGAATTCCAACGATTTCCTTCGTTTATCTGCGTAGCTTTTCTGTCGGTCTCTAGAGGCTTTCAACCTTTCACAAATCTAAACGATCTTCTCTGTCGTTTCCCGAATGATCTCCGGACCCGTGAGAGTGCTTTCAGGAACTCGTCCTTTAGCTAACTGGGTATTACCTACCTCAGCCCAGCACAGAGGGGATCTGCACTTTCGGCCATAGAGGGCCTCGAATGGAGCAGCCTTTATGCTCGTGTCATAACTGTTGTTGTAGGAAAAGTCGACAAGGGGTAAATGAGTATCCCATGCTTTCCCAAAGTCGATCACACAGGCTCGCAACATATCTTCCATGGTTTGGATAGTCCTCTCACTTTGTCCGTCGGTCTGTGGATGGTAGGTTGTACTCATGTCCAGCCTAGTTCCTAGGGATCTTTGTAGCGACTGCCAGAACCTCGAAGTGAATCTACTATCTCTGTCCGAGATAATGGATATGGGAACACCGTGCAGTCGTACAATCTCCCGAATGTAGGTTCTTGTAAGCTTCTCCATCTTGTTTGTTTCTTTGATAGGCAGGAAGTGTGCGGACTTGGTCAATCTGTCGATGATGACCCATATGGTATCAAGTCCACCCGTTGTCTTGGGCAACTTGGTTATGAAGTCCATAGTGATCCGCTCCCACTTCCATTCTGATATCTCCGACTGTTGTAGTAGACCTGAGGGTTTCTGGTATTCGACCTTGACCTTGGCGCAATTAAGGCACTTACTCATGAAGGTAGCAATCTCTGCTTTCATGTTAGGCCACCAGTATAGCTTTTTAAGATCCAGATACATCTTATCTGAACCTGGGTGGACGAAATAACGAGTGTTTTGTGCCTCGGTCATGACCAAGTCTCTGAAACCACCGTGTTTCGGTATCCAGATCCGATCCATGAGATATAAGGCTCCGCCACCCTTGACTTCCAAGTTCTTATCCATCCCTCTCAGGGATTCACCCGCCACATTTTTAGGTTTCAAAGCGTCGAGCTGAGCCTCCTTAATTGTTGTGGACAAGTATGAATGGATAGTCATAGTCAATGATTTGACTCTACGACCAGAGTATTCTTTCCGACTTAGGGCGTCAGCTACTACATTGGCTTTACCCGGATGATAACGAATTTCGCATTCGTAGT
Source organism: Lactuca virosa (assembly GCF_052849685.1). NCBI lineage: Eukaryota > Viridiplantae > Streptophyta > Magnoliopsida > Asterales > Asteraceae > Lactuca > Lactuca virosa. The sequence continues at coordinate 360,598,548 of NC_136433.1, read as the reverse complement.
CACTGAGTAGCTCGACCCACCGTCGTTGTCTCATGTTGAGCTCCTTCTGGTCGAATATATGTTGTAGGCTTATGTGGTCTGTAAATATAGTGCTTTTTGTACCATACAGGTAGTGTCTCCAGATCTTCAGAGCAAATACAACTGCTCCTAGTTCAAGATCGTGAGTGGTGTAGTTGACCTCGTGTGTCTTCAGCTGTCTCGAGGCGTAGGCGATGACCTTACCTCGTTGCATCAGAACATAGCCGAGCCCTTGATTTGACGCATCGCAATAGACAACGAAGTCTTCTATCCCTTCGGGGAGGGATAGTATTGGTGCGGTGCACAAGGCTCGCTTGAGCGTTTGGAACGCTCTTTCCTGCTTCTCTTCCCAGTCAAAGGCCACGCCTTTCTGGGTCAGTGTTGTAAGAGGTTTCGCAACTCGGGAGAAGTTCTGAATGAACCTGCGATAGTAGCCAGCGAGACCTAGAAATTGACGAATTTCAGTAGGTGTCTTCGGTGCTGACCAGCTCTCAATGGCTTTGATTTTGGACGGGTCCACATGTATTCCCTCCTCGCTGACCACGTGCCCTAAGAATTCGACTCGTCGAATCCAAAATTCGCATTTCGAGAACTTCGCATAGAGCTTCTCCGAACGCAACGTTTCTAAGACCTGTCGCAGATGTTGACTTTGCTCCTCCTTACTACGAGAGTAGATAAGTATGTCCTCGATGAAGACGATGACGAACTGATCCAAGTAAGGACGACACACCCTATTTATTAAATCCATGAATACTGTGGGCGCGTTTGTTAATCTGAACGGCATCACTACGAATTCGTAGTGCCCATAACGAGTTCGGAAGGCTGTCTTCGGAACATCCTCCCCTAGCACTCGTAGTTGGTGATATCCGGATCTTAAGTCGATTTTTGAAAAGAAGTTCGCCCCTTGAAGTTGGTCAAATAAATCGTCAATACGAGGCAGAGGATAACGATTTTTGACGGTCAGTTTGTTGAACTCCCTGTAGTCGATGCACATACGAAACGATCCGTCTTTCTTCTTCACCAACAAGACTGGAGCTCCCCAGGGTGAAAAACTTGGTCTTATAAAGCCCTTGCTGAGTAGTTCGTTAAGTTGACAGGACAGTTCTTGCATCTCTGCAGGTGCTAGACGATAGGGTGATTTCGCTACAGGGGTAGCCCCTGGAACTAAGTCGGTTCTAAACTCGACTTGACGTTGCGGAGGTAATCCTGGGAGTTCTTCTGGAAAGATGTCGGGAAAGTCGCGTACTACCGGAATGTTCTTAATGTCTTTCGTTTCTTGGATCACATCGACCACATGAGCAAGGAATGCGCGGCATTCCCTTCGCAAGAATTTCTGAGCTTGAATGCTCGAAATGATACGAAGGTTTGTGTCGGGTTTGTCGCCATAAACTACTAGAGTTTCGCCAGACGGCAGATTAAGGCGAACTGCCTTTTCGTAACACATGATGTCAGCACGATGAAGACTCAACCAATCCATGCCGATAATGATGTCGAAACTTTTAATTAAGATCGGCATGAGGTTGATCGAAAATGAATGACTATCTAGTGTTAGGGTACACCCTATGAATATACTGTTAGTACTCGCCGTCTTTCCATTAGCCATTTCTAAAGTGAACGGTTCTTTAAGTGCTCGTGATTTTTGCTTAAGTAAATGAGCAAATTTTTGGTTCACGAAACTCCTCTCCGCTCCACTATCAAACAGTATGCATGCATAAGAGTTATCGAGGAGAAACGTACCAGTGACCATAGTGGGGTCGGCAACCGCTTCCTCGTGGCCTATGGCCAGAACTCTTCCCACTCTACCGACATTCCCTGCCTTTGGGCAGTCCCTCTTGTAGTGGCCCACCTCGCCACAACTGTAGCAACCTTGGACCATACCAGCGCCGGGGACTTGGTTGATTGGCCTCGCCGGAGCTTTGCAGAAACGGGCGGTGTGCCCCTTCCTGTTGCAGTTCGAACACTGCATTTCCCGGCAGGCTCCTGTGTGGTGGAAGTTGCATTTGTTACACTTAGGCAAACTTCCAGCGTACTGCTTTACCGGACCAGCAGCGGCAGGTGCTATCGCAACATGAACTGCCACGACCTGCTGCTTTTTGGCAGCCTTCTTCTTCTTTTTGTCATCCCAGAACTTCCGCTTGGAATCAGCGGCTCTGGCGGGTTCTGAGATGGCCAGGGTTGTTGTTGCGGCCGGGGTACGAACCCCATGGTCAATAAGCCGCTGTGCCAATCACTTGGCACTATCGAATGTAGTGGGGTTTGAAGCCAAAACATTTCCCTGGAATGGAGGCACCAGCCCCCATATGTATCTTTCAATCTTCTTCCCCTCTGTATGAACCATGTTGGGATAGAGGGCCACCAGCTTACAGAACCTGGCGGTGTAGGAGACTATGTCGGAGCCCTTCATGGTTAGGCTCCACAGTTCCTCCTCCAGTTTTTGGATTTCGCCCCTCGGGCGGTATTCTTCAATCATTAGCTCTCTCAGAGCTTCCTAGCCCATAGCATTAGCCACCACTAGAGATAGTGACTTGACATGGCTATTCCACCATGTTAGGGCTTTTTCCTCGAAGGTGCAAGCAGCGAACTTGACCTTGCTCCCTTCTGGACAGGAGCATATTTCGAAAACTAATTCGGTCTTCTCGAACCATTGCGAGAGGGCAATGACTCTGCCAGTCCCCCTAAAGGCCTTGGGCTTGCAGTTAATGAAGTCCTTATAGGAGCACTCTCTCAAGCGCACAGGAGCTTCACCATGAGTAGATTGAACAGGGGTTCCTCCTCCAGTGGAACCAGAAGAATGATATTGGCCAATGGCTGTTGCCACAGCCGCAGCTACTGCAGCATTTAGAGCTGCCGTATCGATTTGAGGAGCAGGTGGTGTTGCATTTGATGGAGGATCGCGTCTCGTTGATCGGCGTGGAGGCATCTTTTAACTATAAGTTTACAAAGATGAAGATATCGATAAGAATTTAATAGGGAGAATTTGATGAGAATGCCTCATGGACTAACTCTCCATAGTCCAACAGCACAATTGAACAGTACGATTGAATGTAGATCTAGTACTAACAGATGATAGCATTTGGATAATAATTTCCATGAGATTAGATGTCTGTCAATAATACTGGTATTACAGATGTAACAAGTTCGGGAAAAATGACCTAGAAGTAGGCCTTACATCAAACCAAATTGGGAAAATTTTGACAGAACTACGACCTAATCAAGACCTAACAGGTCCAAGTTTAAACAAAGATAGGAAATTAGACTAGAATTTTTACATAAACTAGGTTATATCCAAAAGAGAAGTCGAGGAGACTCTAGCGGCGACGAGAACTACTAGAGTGAGTTCTTGTTTCAGGCAGACGGCGCTCTATGTCTCGCATGCGCCTTTCATACATTGACTGCCTAGCCCGAAGTTCCCTAACTTCAGCTTGGGATGCAGTTAGATGTTGTTGCAGAGTCCCATTGGTTATCCTAGCCCTTTCCATAGCTACCTCGAGTTGGCGAATGCGGACCGTGTTAACGCCAGAGTTGGCGTCAATCTCCAACACTCGGTCGATAGTTGCTCGACCTTGCTCGGTATTCCGATAAATCCTACGGACCATGATGGGTAGGACGCGATCCGCTGAACCTCCCTCGGTGAGGTTATAAAAGCTTATGTCCCCATTGTAGGGAATGGGTTGACCCTGTTCCTGACTCCATCTATTCAAGTTTCTGTCCCACAGAGGTGTGGATCCTTGAAATGCTGGACGAGGGTTTGGGTTTGGGTCTTGAGCAGCTGGGGGTAGGTTGTTGACTTCAAGTTTTGAGTCAGAACCATCAGAAAAGCCTTCAGCTTCGTGATCATCTAATGGGATTGGGTGATCATCTTCTGGCTCTTCTCCAAGCCATCCTGCATTGCCGTTGTTGGGGTACTACGGGTCTCCGGGGATGTGGAATCCAGCCATGATATCTACGCGAGAAAAGGGGGATAAGATATAACTAAGTAGACGACCTAATTAGATAATTATAAGATGGTCTTTATCAGTTACTCTAATACTTGTTTAGTGCATACCAGTTATATGTACTCAAAATAGAATAGACCTTTGAATAGGTGACCCTAACTCTAAGTCCACAACCAAACAAGGAACAGGAAGTAAAGCAAAGATCACAGATTCTAAGTCTATGACATCCTAGTACATATAACCTTAGTGTATCCATTAAACAACTATTGACAGACTAATAAAGACCTTTAGTTCTCATATAAGTAATTATAGTAACACAAAATACTCCTATAGTATTTTAAGTTTATGTTCTGTTCTAATGTTTTCATTGTAGTAGTGTTGGTAAGTTTTTAGACTTGTTGCAACCTCACAACCACACTTAGGCACATGCTAGTCACTCCTCGGATAATATACGTGATCAGGCTATATCTTCCCAGGTTTGACTATATGTCTCTAAGTCTACTTGTGCTGCCCAACAATCGTAATACTTTTGTTCTGTCCTAGTGACACTGGTTTTAGTATGAATGCAGGTATGTATACTTGGTTAAATATTTTATTATTTAAAAGTATAAACTCTTTATCAGAGTATTTTAATCCCGCTGTGTTTATAGTTCGTATATCTTTTATGGGTTGATACACTCGATTCACTATAAACAATGCTCTGATACCAATCTGTCACACCCCAAAACCGGAACGGCGGAATCGTTCGGGGGTGGAGGACGTCATGTACAGTATCACAACAATGAATAGTAGTAAACAAGCAACAAAATCATCCATTGCATTAATAATATAATTTTAATACAAGTGTGTTCTGTCAAGTTATATAGACACCAAAAATATGAATCAAAATAAAAGATGAGTCTTGAACGAGATCCATCTTCTCAAAACCTGGCACCGGTACCTGTCTACTGGTGACCTGAGAATACAAGTTATTTTGAAAGAGTTTATCAGCTTTAAAGCTGGTGAGATCATAAGTATATTAGTGTCTGTGTTTGTATGAAAGTGATTGTAAGTATGTAATGTATAAGTTTGTAATTGTTTGTAAATTGTTTGAACTCTCCTAGAAAACCCTATGTTTCCTACTAAAAGTAGCCTTCTACCAAGGCATCTAGTGTGTGAGTGTGTGTCTCTCGTAAGAGTATGTATTTTCCCAAATCTGACTATCATTAACCAAAAATATAGTTTTTACATTACTGTTTATTGTGTGAAGATCACAAAGTGAATGCAATGGGAAAAATGAAATAGTACTATAGTGTTCTATTAAGTAACTACTGCTGTACTAACTACCTTAAACCAATTGTTATTTAAAGTACCATGTGATCGGCCTGTACCATACTACTGACTATAAACACGACGATGTAAGACGTCGGAAGAAATGACGTTTGGCACCTGTACACTTGCAAGTCCCACTATAGCGAGCAGCATGGTGTAGGATAGTCAATCCAGTATAGATCTATACACAAACTCAACGCTCTCCATTTAAGGAGATTCTGGATACAAAAAAGGCCATGACAGGTGATGCCATGCCCCGTTACGTGGCTCACATAACTGTATTAGTGCACTTGTGAATGTATTGAATGTACTAGTTGTATTGTATGTTCTCTCTCTGTCTAGTATGTATGTTTGTTCTCTCTGTATGGTATTGTTTGTTTCTCATCATAGTATTCTCTATCTGTATGTTATGCTCTCTCTGTATGGTATTGACACATGTATGAACTGACTCTTTGTATGTTTCACTGTTCTAGTAATAGTATTAGTATCTTCCTAAACTATACCTATTATAGCTTACTAGTAATGTTGTTTGGATGTATAAACATGTTTGTATACCTTTGCTACCCCAGGGTATTGAACTGAATGAAGGAACTTTTATATCTATATACATATACATAATATATAACTAGGATTCAAACGACCTTCGGACTAACAACCGATACCCTAAGTCCACAACCAAACAAGGAACAGGAAGTAAGGTGAGTTATCAATCCTAAGTCCTTTCAATCCTACTTATATAACTATATCTATATAGATACACATTTAACAGAATATAAGTTTAAAAGAGTTTAATAAAAGTATTTGATATGTAAAAGAGTTTAATAAAACAGTTTGAAGTAGTTTGTTTGATAACACAGTTTGAAAAGTAAGAAATCCACTTGTTTGGTAGTTATTAATCACATGTGATTGATATAATAACTATAATAGTTCAACTTGTATCCCCCCCCCCCATAAAAGCATTTAAAATCATTTAAAAGGTTGTTTAAGGGGTATGAACTCACCTGTAGTGAGTGGTTTGGATGAACGGATGTTATAGGATGCTAAGTGTCAAGTGAAGACTTGAACACACACAAGGATCCTAGTTAACATATAATAACACATATATGTATCCAATTAGTCATTAAACAACTAATTAACCAAGTTAAGGCATCCTAGGACATGAAAAACACTTGATTTAAGAGCTATAAGTACTAAGGATTGCATCTAAGGGTTGTAGGGCCTTGTATTTGAGTTTAAGGTCGAAGGGTAAACTCTTTTGGAGTTTATGGTTTTGGGACCAACTCTCATGGAGTTTACGATCGTAAACCCATGAGTTTATGGCCATAAACCCATGGTACTTCTACCATTTGTGTTTTGAAGTCCTAAAAGTCATAATGAAGCATCCTTACTTCAAGTCTAAGCCTTAGGAAGTGATTGTGGCAACATTTCACCCCTTTGTAGAGTTTACGGCCCATGGACCATTTCTCCATGAGTTTACGGCCGTAAACTCTAATGGTCCTTGATGTTTTCGATGTTTAACGTCCTATACACTTCAAGGATGTGATCTAGACTAGTATCCAAGGCTTGGTAAGGGACTAGGGCACACAATGGCCCTTTCATTAGGGTTTACGGTCCAAGGACATGTTTGGACCGTAAACACCTTTGATCTTGTGTTTCTTTGTCTTTACTAGTTGATTAAGAAGTGTAACAAGCCTTATAACACACTATGGTAAGAGTACTTACAATAAAGGAGCTTGAAAAGGTGTTAAAAGTCCAAGAACACTAGTGTGTGTTCTTGGTGTTCTTAGTGAAACTAAGAACACTTGAAGATCTACACAAATGGAATGATTTCACGGATGAAATCATGTTAGATCACTAGATTAAGTAAGATATCAACTAATTAGGGCAAGAAACACTTACAAAGTTGAAGATCAAGAAGGAAAATTGGATGATACTTGAGAGGATTTGATGTTCTAGCTTTGAAAATGTGTATAATAACTAAAAATAACTAAGTGTCACTTATATAGTCCTTAGGGTTTACGGCCCTAATACCATTTGGGCCGTAAACTCCAAACTCTTGGAGTTTTGGGAACCTAACTGTTACCCAATAAACCCTAGGTCATCCTCTCTCCAGTCATCTGTTACAGTACTAGGCTGTAGAACTCTCAAACTGACTCCAAAAATCTTAACAGTTAGCAGAAACAGTTCTGACTACTATTGAAGTGAATGGTTGTACAAGATAGAAATTTCGAGTTGTCACAAGGTATAAATCTCGTTACTTATGTATTAGCTAAGTGTCCCTGGAAGCATGTTGCTGCATGTTGACCTAAGCCTCAACGACTCGACTGTGAAGCCTTAGTGAGTTGATACCACCAATCAATTCTTCCAAATCAGGCTACGAATTCACATTAGTCATGAGCTACCTTACTCTTCTCACATTGAGTTAAGAGTTATCTGCATGGTCACTTTCGCATTGCAAAGGTACTTTCACCTTCCTGTAACCATCTACTCTCTTCTCCATCAGTTTCGCATCCATACATGTAACCCTTGAGACTCTCAGAAATTACCACTGAGGTTTATGGTTACACAAACATCTGTGTTAATGATCTTAGTTTCGTTCTACCACGAACTGAGTGAAACCCAAAATTCAATACCTTATATGAGTTGATGGTGAAAATCAAACGTTCTAGTATTTTCACCCAAGAATGAACGAAAGTCACATTCGTGGTCAGTACCAAGAAATCTCTTTTCTTTTGAGAGATCCTAATGAAGTGTTCTCGTCCCAAGACATTTCCTCCAATGGATCCAGTTTAATTTCTTTTGAGATTTCAATATTTTTCCAAGTCACTTAAATAAATTCCAAACCTACTCGTTTAACTGACTACACTGGTCACACGAGTACCTTTTCCAACTTTCGCACGTATGTCAAGTTCGTAGTTTGGTTGAAGGATGAACCACCTTTATAAGCCTTATTAAAAGATGCCTTTCAATGTTTCTCATAAAAAATTTGATCGTATTCAACAGGAAACCACACAGACACTTCTTAGTCTCTCTTGACTATGAAGAAAGAGATCTTTGCCTGGGATCAATAGATTTATGTCTCTAGTTAGACATCACAACATCCCACAGATAAAATTCATTTTATTTCTTTTTCTTTGACACTCTTGCACGAAGATCCTAGTGATTTTCCAAAAGTCTAGTTCGTGGTTACAAATAATTTTCAGATTCGCAGTTGCACCCATGATTAGTGACACTGAACGTCCGGGGTGTATGAATTCAATGTGCTTTCTTTACTGCGAAAGGAGATGAGCTGACGCGGCAAGTTTTAAAAGATAAGAATTCAAACGGGCGCGTGCAAAGTTAAACGGACAGATGTTAATACGCCGCGTGACGCAAGCTTCTGACTTATCACAGCTGTCAAATAGCGCTTTTTCAAGCGACGGTTCAGTATTCGAGATACTCTCTCTCCGGATTTTCCTCACCAAATCCAATCGTATATAAAGGTTTTGGTGGTTCCATATCTCTTTACCACTTTCAAAATCTCTAAACGATTTCTGGCGATCACAAAGCTTTCCAGTGTTCATCTTCTTCTTAAAGCTTCATCAATGGCGGCTTCATCTGAGAATCTTTCTGTTCAAGACCAAACTGCTCATTCAACTCTTCTGGCCATTAAGCAACATCAAAACCTCATCATCGATCAGGATCCCGTTAGATATGATCCCTTTCTACTATCTCTAATTGAGTGCCTGAAATACTCCCCTCTCAGTATTTCTTTGACTCAACTTGAGAATGTTCCAATATTGATTCTCTCCAAAGCTTACACAACGGCCAACTATGTCAAGGAAGAACAATGGATATTCTTCGACATCCATAATCATACAACCTCGATTTCCAAAAACCGTTTCTGGAATCTGTTAGGGTTTCCTCAGTCTGAAAACATGGTCAACCCGGAAACCATCTCCAACGCTGCTATCTTGGAAATGTTTTATCAAATGGGGTACAAGGAAACTCTCACTGCTGTTTCCAAGTTCAAGAAACCCTGTAACATCCATAAATTTCATGCCACATTTAAACTTTTCCAATCATAATTAAAACCCCAAAAGTATTTGTTTACAAATTGTTTTCAAAACATTATTCATCAGAGTGTCCCAAAACAGATCATAAGGATGAGGAGCGGTACGGTCACGCCTTTGCCTTGCCACGATCTCCTGAAGTACCTGAAACAAACAACTGAAAACTGTAAGCCCAAGGGCTTAGTGAGCTACCCCCAAAATACCAATACCACACTGAAATACCATGTCCGTAATAATCAATCAATCAATCCATCCATCAACATGCATACTGGGCCATCGGCCTGACTGGACCGCCCTACCGGGCCTACAGTCCAACTGAATCTATACTGAGCCTTCGGCATGACTGGACCGCCACGTGGGCCTACAGTCTTCCCGGACCGCTCATAGAGTGTGTTGGCCTTCAGCACAAAGCAGGACCGCCTCAACCCCAAGCAACAAGCAAATAACCATGTGCACATAACTAACATATACTGACATATACAACATCAAACATATCTACCTCACTGAGCACCAAACATAGCAATCTCTCATAACTAGAGCACTGACCTAGCAGGTCACTAACATATCAATCCCTACGGATCATAAGAGCAAAACATATTGTCTATCCTGACTCTAATCTAACAGATCATATCCACATGTAGCATATCATAACAATAACAACTAAAGGGCCGGCCTTGGTGTCATAGACCCTATCGATATAGTGAGGACAACTCACCTTGCAGATGCCGACTCGGAAGATAAACTCCAACTCTCGTATCACTTGACACAGGCTCCACCACCTATGATCATAGTATAATATACTCATATGTCCTTAACCTTATAAGGTACTCCATAACCCACCAGTCAACCCCTGGTCAAATTCAAAGTCCTCAGTCAAGGTCAACAGTCCATGTTGACCCCAACTCGCCGAGTACCCTCAGCTACTCGCCGCGTCCTGGCTGCCAAACAAAACCCTGATCCCGACGTGGTGCCCTCACCATATACTACCAGTTTTCCCCCACTTGGGGTTCGAACCGCCACCCGCTGTCCCTCACAGTCGATCATGGCGCCAAAACGGCTAAGCCAATCCATCCCTACAATCACGCCTCCTCGGCCATGAGCTGGAAGGAGCGACCCTGAGCCTTCGGAGGCTCCACCTTGACTGGCCTCCCATCTCTAATCCTCACAGTAGCTGGCGCGGAACCCTGCGCCGACTTGGCGGCGAGCTGCGGACAGTTGGTCTTCACATGACCAACCTGGTGACAATGGTAACAAATCCTTATATCTGCGGGAGGGGCGGACTGACGGCAGTCCCTGGCATAGTGCCCCTCATTGCCACATTTGTGGCACCCACCACCTGCTCTACAAACTCCCGAATGAACCCTGCCACACTTTCCACAAGTGCGCCTCTGCTGACCCCCAGACCGTGTATCAGCGGTCTTAGACCACTTAGGCGCCAGCTGAGACTGTGCCGGTGCCTGACGCTGCTCCTTCAGCTGCAGCTCTATCTCCAACTCACGCCGTCTCGCGGCTTCCTGTAGATCCAGGAGGGTATCACAACGCTGTGTAGCCACAAACTGTCGTATATCCGTCTTGAGCATACTCAGATAATGGGTCATCTGAGACTGCTCTGACGCAAACTCCGGGCAAAACATAGCCCTCTCAGTGAACATCCGGGTAATCTCCATCACAGACTCCCCATCCTGCCTCAACGTCAAAAACTCCTGAGCAAGCCGCTCTCGTTCCACGCACGGAACGTAGCGGGTGCAAAACATATCCCAGAACTGCTCCCAAGTAATATCAGCCCGCTGATCATCAGAATATGAACCTGTCGTCAATCTCCACCAGTCCTTTGCCCCGAGCCTAAGCAGGTTCAGAGCACACCTGACCTTCTGGTCAGCAGGACATGAGCACGTGAAGAAACAGCCCTCCACGTCAGACAACCACCACATAGCTCTGATCGCATCCTGTGTACCATCAAATATTGGGGGCTTCGTATTATCGAAGTCCCGGTACTGGAAACCCCTGCCGGCTCCTCCTCCAACCCCTGCCGCAGTTACAGCCGAAGTGGCTGCAGCGGCTGCTGTCCCTGCCAGAGCTGCATATCGCTCATCAAAATACTCAACCATCGTGGTCTTGATCGACCCAAACATCTCTGGTAGTTGCACTCGGAAAGCCGCAACGACCTCATCGTGTAGAATCTCCCGGATCCTAGCATCCAGCTCCTCAGTCCCTATCTGAACCACGGGCTCAGGTGCTACCGGCACCTCTGACCCTCCGTCTCCCGACCCTGACCCTGATCCAGATCCCGATCCTGATCCGGTCCCAGCAGCAAAACGTCTCGTCACCACCATACTGAAACGTACATTCAAGACATCAGATAAACAACATAATATCGGGAGACCAAAACCCACAAATCCTAAGGGTTCTGACTTCCTTGCTACGCGTATGGGTCCTGTGCTTCCCGTAGTACGGGCCCATACTACCTTCCACACCTACCCATATTTGTCTCAAGTATCACCACAACGCCGTAATACCATACTCAACATAATGTGCGCTCAACCCTCAGTACTAGGGGACATCGCCTATCTCACAACTGATCCCAAAGCTCTGCACAACTCACACCACCATGGAACTTCCACCAGCCCCTGCAGCGCTAGTGTATGCTAGCCGCACATAACGCTGGACCCGATAGACTTTCGAATATCCAATCCTACCCTAAGGTCGAATCAAACATTCTCAGGCTATAAGATCTTGACTGTACACAGCCGTGATGCATATACTAAACATCTACAGTTATGATGTCAATTCCATCTACAAGAAACCCTAGGCTAATGGGCATCATATAATCAGGCAAGTCTATCATGCAATTCCTGAAGATCCCTAGCCTAGCACTAGCATGCTGTTCTAACATATCAAAATATCAAATAACTGTATGGTATTTTGGGGTTTACTTATAGGCTCCGGCTGATCGTACTCTCTGCATCCTCCATCCTTTACTTTGAAAACCATTTTAAAAAATTTACTTTCCGAAAATCTCCTTGATTTGAGACTGGATTCGCACGAGTGTTCCTCCAATTCGCTCAAACCAAGGCTCTGATACCAACTTGTAACATCCATAAATTTCATGCCAAATTTAAACTTTTCCAATCATAATTAAAACCCCAAAACTATTTGTTTACAAATTGTTTTCAAAACATTATTCATCAGAGTGTCCCAAAACAGATCATAAGGATGAGGAGCGGTACGGTCACGCCTTTGCCTTGCCACGATCTCCTGAAGTACCTGAAACAAACAACTGAAAACTGTAAGCCCAAGGGCTTAGTGAGCTACCCCCAAAATACCAATACCACACTGAAATACCATGTCCGTAATAATCAATCAATCAATCCATCCATCAACATGCATACTGGGCCATCGGCCTGACTGGACCGCCCTACCGGGCCTACAGTCCAACTGAATCTATACTGAGCCTTCGGCATGACTGGACCGCCACGTGGGCCTACAGTCTTCCCGGACCGCTCATAGAGTGTGTTGGCCTTCAGCACAAAGCAGGACCGCCTCAACCCCAAGCAACAAGCAAATAACCATGTGCACATAACTAACATATACGGACATATACAACATCAAACAAATCTACCTCACTAAGCACCAAACATAGCAATCTCTCATAACTAGAGCACTGACCTAGCAGGTCACTAACATATCAATCCCTACGGATCATAACAGCAAAACATACTGTCTATCCTGACTCTAATCTAATAGATCATATCCATATGTAGCATATCATAACAATAACAACTAAAGGGTCGGCCTTGGTGGCGTAGACCCTATCGATATAGTGAGGACAACTCACCTTACAGATGCCGACTCGGAAGATAAACTCCAACTCTCGTATCACTTGACACAGGCTCCACCACCTATGATCATAGTATAATATACTCATATGTCCTTAACCTTATAAGGTACTCCATAACCCACCAGTCAACCCCTGGTCAAAGTCAAAGTCCTTAGTCAAGGTCAACAGTCCATGTTGACCCCAACTCGCCGAGTACCCTCGGCTACTGGCCGCGTTCCTTGAAGCACATTCCAACTCGCCGAGTCATCGGGGTGACTCGTCGAGTTCCTTCGATTTTCGATCAAACTTTAAGGCCACCCGTCGAGTTCCCTCCTTGCAAATCGACGGATACACACACATACATATCCTAGGGAAAACTCATCCGACTCGCCGAGTTGTTCATCAACTCGTCGAGTCTTATGGTAATCTTCATCGGACTCGCCGAGTTGTTCATCCAACTTATCGAGTTCACAGCCATCTTCATGTAACTCGCCGAGTCAACCCTGCGACTCGTCGGGTCCATTCAGTCCTTTTTCCATATAGACTTGTTTTGAGCCATGCAGCGGCTCCAAATCACAGATCCAAGCTTCTAGGGCATGCTTATCACGTAAAGTTGCAAACTTTACGTGCATGCATGGCTATAAAGGCTCTAAATTCCTATTTTAAGTTCTTAATGGAGCTTCATGCTCAAGAGGGACCTCAATCATGGCCAACACTGTAACTTTATGCTTCTAGAATCCAAGGAGGGTCCTGATCTGAAGTTACAACCTCAGATCTAGCCCATAGCTCATCTTTCAAACTTAACATCTCACCAAAAACCCTAAAACTCAACCAATAGAAGAGATTCACAAGGAAAAAGGCGATTTGGTTACCTCCAGAAGATAATAACTGAGATAAGTGTTGATTACCACACTTTACTTGCTCCAATCTCCTTCTCCTCCAAGCCTTCTCCCTCCAAAGAACCTCTTTTCAAGCATCAAACAGACAATGGGCACACACACACGCGTATTAGGGTTTTAAGGAGCTCTCAAAGACTGCAAAGAGGCCAAAGGAGGCTGAGGCTCCTTTAAATAGAGGTGCAAACCCCGTGATTTAGGGTTTCATCTGCGAGCTCCTACTCGCCGAGTCCCAATATGGACTCGTCGAGTAGGTCACTTAACACGCGATCCCACCCCGGTGCTACTCGACGAGTAGGTCAACCAACTCGTCGAGTAGAGATTCACCCAATAAATCTTATTTAAACAATACCTGAGAATCGGGGCGTTACAAACCCAATCTTCCACCTACATGGAACGCCCTATTCACTATCTTGTTCAATGCTTTTTCTGAAAGGGTCACTGGCAATGACTGTGCGAGCAAGCTCTTCATGGGTCTGATGTATGGCATGTATACTGGTCAAAATGTTGACTACTTGGCTCAACTTATCCAGAGCACTCATTCTGTTACACGTCACAGTAAGATCTCCTGTGTGAGATTCTGGACCATCGTCGTTAACATGGCAATTAAGCAGCTCAAAATTCCAGTGATGTCTGATGCACTGATGGCTTTTATTGCAACACTCCATACAACTGGTATCATTATGGATGATAGGTCAAAGTTTTCTTTCATCGGCTCGATTCCGGAAGTTATGTTTCGTGATGTTCCTCCCTCCAGTAAAATTCTAGAGGGTTATTGCTCTCTTACTCCTTCAGGACCTCGTCCATTGACTGACGAATTCCAAGCAATTTTGGCTGAGGCCGATAAAGCCAAGAAAGGGGGCCGAGGGTCAAATAAAGCTAACAAGAAAGACACTGCGAAAGAAGGACCTTCTAAGGCTGCAAAACCTCCCTCTAAAAAGCGAAAGGCTCCTGCTGCTTCTACTGCTACACCAAAACGAAGGAAGCAACCCGCTAGAAGGTGAAAGTCTCCCACTCCTACTCCATCTCAGAGTGAAGGAGAAAATTTTGAATCTGATACTGAGTCGGAGATTCGCATTGAGGAGGATCCCCCTGTTCGTAATGCAGAAGATGAGCCCGTTTGCACTGAAGAAAAAGAATTTGTTCGTAATGAGGAGATAGAACAGGTTCACAACGAACCTGTTCGCACTGAGGCTTCATCTCCGAATCGGGAGGTAACTCCACCACTTAATGATTTTGTTCCTTCTCCACCTCCCTCGCCAAAAACAACTACTTCTATCCCAATCACCATCGCACTTATGCCTCCACCAGTATCATCTCCACCACCCACCACTATTCCAGTCTCAATCCCTATTTTCACAGAATCCACCATTTCACACCACATCTGTACTGCACCTGCAAGTTCATTCAACGTATCTGATACGGGGGCTAACACTTTAGGTTTTTCAAGCCATGTTACACCACCCATCTCTCCCATTCGCATCGATGACCTGGAAATGATTTTCGGAGATGATGAAGATGATGATTTGGACGGATTCGCTTACAGCCCTTTTCAAATAAGGATTGACAGTGAAGATGAAGTCTCTACTACGAAAGGGGAACTCAAATCTCTTCATGAGAAGATTGATCAGCTGATTCTCGGATTCAAAGTCTCCACTTCTGAGGCTTACTCCAAAGCCGTTGTTGAGTCAATCCTTGAGCGCATTACGAAGGAACATACTGCTAATGTCTCTACTTTGTCCAAGGTAGTTTCTGACTCTACCAGTGTCTCCAAGACAACGACCGAAAATGTCGATCAACTAATTGCTGACACAATAGAATTCATGGAGGATTACAAGAACACCTACAACGCCAACACAGTGACTACGAACAAGGCTATTCAGAATGTCAGTGCCATGTTCCAAGCGGAAAAGGCGAACTTTGTTAAACTTCGCAAGGCGCTTCAGTCTGATCATGAAGTATTCCAGTCTTCTATCGCTGCGAAAATCACAAAGCGTCAGGAGGATCTGGCGACAGAAAACAAGATCATGGATTCTCTCGCCATCAAGGAAGAAAAGTGTAAAGTGTTGGAAACCAAGCTTCACTACACTGAAAAGCAGGTCGATGATTTTCTCGTAGAGAAGGCAGTCACGAGAAGTTGTATCTCCGACGTTACTGGACTGCTCTCTGATATCATTGAGACTCGTGGTCCCATGATCTCCATAACAGTAAAGAAGCATTTGTCTGAAAAGCTAAGACCGGTGTTTGCTATGTTAACCCGTTTGGAGGGTGTTTTGACGCCGATATCTTTTCCGAAACAAGGGGGAGAAGGTAGCTCCAAAGTTCAAACATATGAAAACCCCAAAGCTCCAATTAAACCTCCTGTCATCAAGCAAGAACCAAAGAGAAAAGAAAAGTTATTCATTGAATAACCCATTGTTGATGATAGCGATGACGAAGAGCCTGATGAAGTTGAGTTCAAAAGGCGGAAGGCTCGCGAGGCAGAGATAGACGAATATGCAAGCATTGTCAAAGAGGCAAAAGAAAGAGAAAGTGCCGAAAAGGAAGCTCAGGCCACTCTTAAAAGCAAAATGTTATTATTTCCTAAGTGGACCCTGAAGCACATTCAAAACCAAGTCGTGGATATGCCAAGCCAGTATTGGTTGGATCCAATTGCTTCTTTTGAAATCCAAAACTCACAGGATTCGCAATTGGACCTACCAATCACACCAAAGGCGTTCAGATTTCGTGCCTTTGTAAAGGTTGCTAATGTACCTTTCACAGACAGCACTGCGGATCAAATGATGTTTGCCTTCTACTTGAAGCACATGAAGCCCCAGTTTGAGACTTGGAGTGCGAGCAAGATTGTTGTTGTGAAGCTCACTGTGCCAATCGAGACTGAAATCTTCCCTAATGCAAAGTTTAATGTTGCGAGAGGATCAGCATGTTAAGCCTACGAATTCACTATCGCAGACCTGCCTTGCTTGAACCCCCATGGCTGGATGGTGATATATAATATTCTGTTGAGAGAGAAGGAGAAGTACGAGCCTGTGGTGGTCATATATTTAGGAAGTTGGAATGATGGATGTGGATATTGCCACTGTTTTGAGGAAAAAACCAAGTGTTGTTCCAAAGGAAGCTCCGAAAGACTTCGAGAAGCTCAAGCCAGGAAAAATTTACAAGGAAGGATGGTTTGTGGTATACACGTCTAGAGATCGTCCAGGAACAGATCGACGCAAGCTATACTTTCATCTCGAAGACAAACACATGTTTACTACTACTTGTCTGGAGTTTATTTTGGAGCTAGTTGCGAAGTTTAAGGGCAACAACAAGGATGATGTGAAGTGTTTCACGGATGTGATCACTTGGTATTTTTTAAGTTCGCAAGCTACTGTTGAGCTTCGTTCCCAAAGTCTACGAAGTGCAGAAGTGGATCAAGAACTAAATGGCTATGGTCTCAATTGACGCAAACGGGGAGATTGTTGAAGATTTAATGTTGCGTCATTGGGCCTATTTTGTTTAGTCCATTTTGTATAAACGACTTGGGCCTGTCCACTCGTATTTACTGCTAGGGTTATAGTATATAAGGTGCATGCATGCTACGTATTTCAGTTAACTTTCATAATTATCTTTGTTACCCTATTTTACGCCTCTATAGAAGCAATTCTTCATCGAGTTCTTCTGAGGCGTGACTGTTAATAATTCAGCACTAGTTTGATCACATTGTGTTCTTGTTTACCTGTTTTTAATCTATTCGATCATAAAGGATTTATTCCTATCAATAAAGAGTCTTTCCACGAGCACCCAAGCATTCCAGAACGAAACCAGAGCCAATATCAAGAATCTTGAACAACATGTGTCTCAAATTGCCACTTTTGTGGGTCGGCTGGAATCTCAAGGAAAGTTACCGGGGCACACTGAGAATAATCCAAAGCACAATGTGAGTGTTATTTCCTTGAGAGGTGGGGAGAGTTAAGAAGACCCAAGAAAATCTGAACTAGAAAAGGAGAATGAAGAAGAATCTGAAAAAGTTTTGGGTGACAAAGAAGCTGAAAAAGATAAAGGAACAGAAACTCCACAGCCGGTGAAGCCGAATGCAAACGAGTACAAGCTCTTACCTCCATTTCCATCAAGACTGAGGAACACGAAGCGCGAAAGAGAGGATGCCAGTATCATGGAAATCTTTCGTAAGATTGAGGCAAATCTTTCACTTTTAGATGTTATAAAACAAATCCCCCGTTATACCAAATTTTTAAAGGAATTATGTGTTTCAAAGAAAAAATTTAAAACTAACGAAACATTAAAATATGGTGAAAATATTTCAGCCATTTTGCAGAAGGCTTTACCTCCAAAGTGCAAGGATCCGAGAGTTTTCTCGATTCCTTGTAAATTACGTGACCTTAATTTTCGAAAAGCCATGCTTGACCTACGAACTTCAGTCAATGTCCTTCCATTTTTTGTTTTTGAAAAATTAAAATCGGGAACTTTAAAAAATATTGGGACAATTGTCTAGTTGGTTGACCACTCGACAGTACACCCAAAATATGTACTGGAGGATGTTCTTGTCCAAGTGAATGATTTGATCTTTTTTGTTAATTTTTATTTTCTAGACATGGTTAATTTGGACATATCAGATACAAACTCTATCATTTTCGGCATACCATTTATGAAAACTGCAAAAAAACAAAAATAGATGTTTTCATTGGCACAATTTCAATGGAGTTTCACGAGGAAATGGTTAATTTTAAAATGAATACTGATGATTTTCCTTTTGATAATTTTTTGTTAATTATCTGGGTATCAGCAGTCCTTTATCTGAGGACTGATGTGAGTTTTCTAATGTTTTTGTGCAAGAAAATTTTGTAGAAAGAAAATTATTTTACACAACAGAGAAAGAGCTGGAAAAAATAAGCTTGAGGAAGAAGAAGAGAAGCTAATTTCTGCTGAAGAGAAATCAGATAGAAAACTGAAAAGAAAAATGCTTTTGGAAAAAGAAAATGTGGGAGAGGTGATTTTTTATACGAATCTGAAAAGAAGAAAAACTGAAAAGAGGGAAGAGATTGCTGAAAAGAAAAAGAGCAGAAAAAGAAAGAGATCAAGAAATTTAAAGAACAACTTATTTGATAAAAGTCTGAAGTCTTTTCAGTTTGCTGCACAAGTTCCAGATCTACCAATCTTGCCATATCTGAAGGGATCTGGAGTGAGGAAGAATAGAATTGAGCTTCAGAGAAGTCCCAACCACACCAGTTAACAAAACTAGTTGGGCAAAGTCAAGCCCATGACTTTAAAAGTTGGCAGCTTTCCGGGAGGTAACCCGATGAGTAGTTTTTAGTTTTTTATGCTTTCAATAAAGAGATGGTTGCAGTTCAAAGCATGCTTGGGGAAATCAAAGGATCTTCAAAGTTGCTGAAATTTAGATTTTTCGCCAACATTTTCGTCAAAATCAGATTTCTGCAAACTTATCAAATACATTCTTTCCTAGCTGCACCTTTTTGCTTTTATATACTTTATTGAGATGTTCATTTCTCTCTGAGCATTGAGGACAATGCATCATTTTAAGCTTGAAGAGTGGGTTAGTGTAAAAATTTTCATTTTTCGTTAAAAGTTTTAAAATTTTCAAATTTCCAGTTAATTTTTTCAAAATTTATTTTCCTTTTTCCATTTTATTTTCTGCATTGCATTTTCATTTAACTTTTTTTTTTGAAAAATCCAAAAATGTTTTATGTTTATGCTTTTACTTTTCTACATTCAAAAAACTAAAAAGATTGTTATTTTTATTTTTTGCATACATAAAAAATTCTGAAAATCGAAAAAAATTGAAAAAAAAAAGAAAGAAAAGCCACATGTTATAAGGACATTCTTGCATTCGATAGCTCTGTATAAATGGAAAATGAAAGTTCGAAACGATCAGATTGATAGTGGTAAGTTCAATAATAGTTCCCATAACTAGGAGTCGCAAAACACCATGACCTGAGACGCAGGCTGTAAATTTTTTTAAAATAAATGGCGTACTGAAATACTGTGTGGGCGGTAATAACAGTTCAGAATGATTTGTTTATGAATGTTTAAAAAGAACCTTGATCGATAAGTCTGAACCCACAGAACATGGTCCTATTTGTTAACACGTGTTATCCTCGCGGTAACAGAGAACCTTATATCAGATCTGTTGGATTAGGTGTCTAAGCTCATAACTCTTTTGGTATGTACTTGACCCGATTATGAGCATGGTCCTTTTGGGTTGCCTTCACTCATGCAACTTGATAGGATGACTAGAGGAGAGAGAGTAAAATTTATTATATGAATAATAAATTGGTACTCGAAAATGGATTTATTAATATATTACAAGTTTAATATATTATTTGGAAATCATATTATTTAATTAGTATTGATCAGAAATTAAATTAGTATTAATTTAATGATCAAAAGAGACTGATTAAATAAAGGGGACTGATATTGCAATTAACTGTTAGTTGCTAGTTGGGCTGATGGACTCCATAGAGTGGAGTGGACGAAATTTATGGGGAAGCCCATAAGATTTCGTCCAAAGGGCTCTAAGGAAGGAGTCCATGGGCTGCTTAAGGCTTAAGCAGTCATGTTAGGGTTTCGACCTAAAACCCTAGCGGCCACAAGTATAAATAGACCCCATGATTAAGGGATTTTCGGCCAATGCTTCTAAGAGACCCTAAGGGTCGAAAAATCTTCCCTCTCCTAAAGTCATCTTGTTGCTTGAGTGTTTGTGACTCCATTAGAGGTGCAACACTTGAGGCACTAAGCTTTCAAGAGTCAAGATCAAGAAGGATTGTGATTGTTATTGCTACATAACAATCAAGGTAATGATTCTAACCCTAATCACATGTCAGTTTCAGATTTGTATGCTAGTCAATTAGGTTTTATTGCTTTGGTATTCAATGTTGTATGTTTACTTAGAAAAACCTAGATCAAAACAATTAGGGTTGCATGAACAACATAGGATTTGTGTTTTGCACATAACCCAACAGTGGTATTAGAGCCTAGGTCGTTTTTCTAGTGAATAGATGCAAAAGTGAACCACCAAAGTTCAAGAAAATCAAAATTTTGGTCTTCTGCCTGGCAGACTCGCCGAGTCCCTGTATGGACTCGACGAGTTCCATAGTGGACTCGACGAGTCCAAGGTTCTGGTGCCGGAAATTTCGATTTTCTAGTCAGATTTTGTTGAGGATAATTGCCAAAACTCGTTTTACTTGCCAAAATCGATCTTTTAAGTTTGGAATGGTTATCCTCATCAAAATTGTTGGATTTTGTTTAATATGGATAATATAGGATTATTATTAGTCAAATATTTGACCTAGTAAGTTTGAAAAGTTTCAATTTACACCCTTTAGGTTTTATAGTTTAAATTTAAACTTAAAAGTTTTAGTTTTTGAAATTTAAATAGTTAAACCCTAATATTTTGAAAGGTTTCAAAATTTGTCCTTAAGTTTTGGAATTTAATTTTAATTAAAAGGTATTAATTTTGAAATATTAAATTCTAAAACCCTAGTATTTTGAAAAGTTCAAATTACACCCTTATGGTTTTATTAAATTAATTAAGTGTTTAATTAAAGGAGATAATTAATAAATCCATAATAATATGGTTTAAGGTAATTTAATTACAAGTTTAATTTATTAATAGATTAAACCACATAGTATTTTGAAAGTGTAAAATACATCCTCATACTACATAGATTTAAAATTTTAATATTATATATCTATGAGTAAAAGGTCAGTCTTACCGTTAGTAGGCCTCATTCACGAAGCTGGTCTCTAAGGGGTGTTTAAGGAAATTGCCTATAAAATGGCGATTGAATGGGTATCCACTCTTACCCACCGCACTCTTGACTATGGAGGCTCGTTAGCCGAACGTGTAGGATAGGACATAACCTTCCATTATAATTATAATGAAATACGAAGTAACTAAATACTTTTATAAATTCCCAAATCTTAGTTACTTTAGGAAAAATGTGGAGTTGGTGCTAATCCATGAAATTGCACATTGCACCTTGTTGGTCGTTAGTGGAGCGTGTGTGGTTAACCGGCACACTAATATGGGACCAATGAAGGATGGCAATGGGTAGCTTGGTGTTTATCATAGATCAACGGAGTGTGTGTGGTTAACCGGCACATTGATTAGGTGATTTGTAACATCGAGAGTACCAAGCTAATTTGCATGGTTATCCACAACTTGTTTGTGATCCTCGGCATCTCAGTCACAAGCTTGAAGGGAACAATCGAGATTTAAACATTCCATTGAAAAGTTCAATGAATCTCAAAGGATCTAGGAGTTTCAATTCATTTAAAACCTAATTTTCCATTTTCATTTTTCATGGTGGAAATTGGTAAATCGTCATTTACCTACCTTCAAATATTCTGCACTTTGGATTACGACATCCCTCTTACCTTCAAATATTCTGCACTTTGGATTACGACATCCCTCTTCCATATTGTAGGATATTATGTTGGGTCCTAGCCTTGATATTTCATTTGGGTGTTATATCAAGGATTCCAATCAACTAACTTGAATTTCTCCTGTTTTGTAGATGTCAAAGTCTAACAACTATGGTATTCCTGAATCCGTTGGAAAACGTTTTCCGCTTGAAGACGATGTTTCACGATTGGATTGTGGAAATGGAAATCATGCTTCACTTCCTCCACCTCCTCCAATAATTCTCTCTGACCCACGTGTTCGAAGACTTGAAAATTTCAAGGTCACTCAAGCCCTATTGGAAAAAAGACACAAATATGGAAAGTATGTATATGCTCATGTCTTCGATATGAAGTTGCATATTGATAGATTGGGAATTTTGGGTGTCGATGTCTCAAGGAAGTTGGTTGTTGACTTGGTTCTTCAGTCACTTCCCGAATCATATAGTGAGTTCATTAGAGAGTACTATATGATGGATGACGACGTGACCCTTATTGATTTGACTTATTTGCTTATTGCTGCTGAATCAGCGATGATTTGGCGCACTGGTCAAGCAAATTTGTCTGGTAAATTAATGTCCCATCTTTCTATAGGAAATGGCAACATTGGAAGTCCAGAAAAGTTTTCTCTATGCAAGAGAAAGGCTGAATCTGAGATAGTCCCGTGTACCATCCCAGAAGAATCCATATGTTTCTACTGCCAAAAGAAGGGGCATTGGTTACGAAGCTGTCCTAAGTACCTGAGAGATCTAAGAGATGGGAGAGTCAAGATGTATGACTCTGCTTCAGGTAAAATCCACTATCTAACTCTATTAAGTTTTCTATTTTAGATTCTTAATACATGATGTGATAAGATTACATTTTGATGTTTTGTAGGATCGAAGAAAAGAAAGGAAGCTTAAAGGAAGAAGTAAGTTGAGTCTGATCGTGAAGAAATGGATTTCGATCGCATGATTCGATGATCGGATTTTTGAGCTGCTACTTAGAGTTATGATAGATTGCTTAGGAATATGTAATAGCATAGTTTTCATTCGAATTTGCATTGTAAGGACAAGTTTTCCGCACCTTTTTATAAATAAAATAAATTTTGAGTTTTGTCTTATTTATATCTCCTTGCAATATCATTTGTGAAAATTGTTGCTTGTGTGTTTCCATTATAAGCAATATTAAGTGGATGTGATTCTTAGTTATGTTATTTATGGTAGTATCATAATCTTCTAAGTAAGGAAAGATTCCCATCGCCCAAGTTTCAATTGGACAGAAGCTTGGAATCATATGACTTGAGTCATGTGATGTATAGAAATCTTGGTACTTAGAAAATTAAGATTAATTCCTTGTTTGCATAAGTATGTGAGTCAAGTGAAAGACTAGGAGATCTGGTATGCAATGTTGTGCACTGGTCAAGTCTACCACAAATAACAATAAAATTACTCGTCATGATTTACTAAGAGTCTAGTAAATGTGGTTATGCTTACAAGATTAAGTGTATTTCTGAATCATTGAAAAGTTTCAATGAATGGCAGAATGAATAAGAAGAATCAATTGAGCAGAAAGATAAAAGTTTTTCCAATCTGAAAATATGGGAAAGTACTTTAGTATCATGTTTTATGATCGTCTTATTGATTATGAAACCATATCACAATTGATCCTCTAAGGACACCTTAGTGCACTAGTATGGCTAAGGAGAGGAATCGAAAATTGTTGAAATGGTTAAATCAAAAGGTGAATCATACTTCGTTCCAAAATTAAGTCTTAAAGTGATACTCCAAGATTGTGACTTTACTGACACATATTAAGAAGTTTCTAACACTCATCAAATGTGGAGTAGAAAAATGTTTTTCTTACTCTTGGACGTTTGAAATTGGTAAGTTGTGATGTCTTGGATAAGACAAAGACCAACTAAGACCAATTATGTGTAGTGTTTGTCTTGGTAAGAATCCTCACTAACTCCTGAATATTTGTTTGTCAAGAAATGTTTCTTGACAAGAGAATGTTATATGTCAAGAGGACAGTGGGAGTCTAAATGGTCTTGAAAAGGTTCAATAACTAATCAAGAGCAATCTTATTAAACGCTAGCACACGACTTAAGGTTTGCAACCTATCGTGTTGACATATTCTTGTTTCTATGTCATTCCAGTTTTAAGTCAACTATGCATATGAGTTTTATGAATTCTCAATTGATTGCATAAGGCAGAGCACCTTGATCAAGTGAAAGTTCATTAATCTGTATGGGTGAGCTGTTGAACAACTTGGAAGCAATGGTGGGCACTCGTGCTGCCATGAGGCAAGAAATTAATAAATTAATAGGTTCAGTCCATATGAGTTTGGATTTGTCACAAACATTGTCTTATCATTATGGTTATGACAAATTCACATGGTTAGGAACACATATACCATAAAATCTAAGTGTCATAAGGTTTCTCTCCGCTTCATGAAAATGATCATGAGGAAACGCTTTCACTAGGAAGATTTTAAGGAGATAGCAATTGTGTGAATTGCATTCTCAAATTCGATTATGATTACGGCATCCCTCTTCATAGTTCGAATTATGAGATTTGGCAATTAGTTTAAACATTCGAGACTTATTGCTATAAGTTCTAGAATTGTTTAGACACACATGTGAGCTATCTAAGGAAATGTGTATGAGTTTGTGAAGCTTAGATAAAGGCTTGTCAAAGCATCTCATATCAGAAAAGTTGCAGGGGTTGAAAAGTTGTTTTGCTATAATGAAGGGAGAGAATATTATACTTTGTTTCAAAATCTAAAAGCTTGGATCAAGAAATTTTAATCAAATTTAGTCAAAGGACATATATGGATGTTATGTTGAAAAGATTCAACATAAAGGAATTATATATATGGCAATATTATAGAAACAAACTGGTAAAGTATCATGTTTTTCATTATGAATCGTGTCTCATATGGTTCGGGTATAGGATCGATTGCATTTGCTGTAATATTCGAACGTTCTAAATTTTCCAAATGTCTAGAGCATTAAGAGGGAAAAAGGACCAGAACCAGATATGACTAATTTTTAAATTAAACAACTATCAAGGACGATCTAAGGTTCGCCAAGGATTGGTCACTTGTGGGCAGTTGTAAGTATAGTAACGAATGGACTGTAATGACATTATTATTATAGATAGGATTCTATTAAGAATGAGTTGTCATATCGCAAATATGGAAATGTTTCCATATTGGGAGTTGGACGTTGTCACACCCCAAAACCGGAACGGCGGAAACGTTCTGGGGTGGAGGACGTCATGTTTAGTATCACAAGACATGCATCATAGTAAGCAAGTAATAAACAACCATTTCATTAGAAAGAAAGTGTTTACAAAGTATGCGATTCACATAATATAGAATACACAGCAAATAACAAAAAGACATGAAGCTATACTGCTCCATCTGCTAAATCCCAGTGCCCACCTGTCTACTGGTCTCCTGAGAATACAAGTTATTTTGAAAGCGTAGATCAGCATTTAAGCTGGTGAGTTCATAAGATTTAAGTGATGTAAGTGAGTAGTAAGAAAGTTGTAGAAAGTTGTAGTAAGTTGTAGTAAGTTCGGTTTAGAAAAGTTTGTCTGTTCCTCCAGAAAATCCTATATTTCCTGCTTTACTGAATGATAAGTAAAAATGACTCAACAGTCCTTTCTATGAGTATTAAATGGATACAAGTTATATAAAACTAAGAGTAAACAAACAATCAGTTGCGTGTATCTTCCCTAAGCCCACAACCAAACAAGGAACAGCAAATGAAGCAGAAGGCACACATCCCATTGTTTGTTAGATCATTGTTGTATATAACCCTGGCGTATTCACTCGGTACTCACGGAGTTAACTGTAATAGTTCCTTTATATTAGATGAAAAGATTCCTTAAGAAAATCCTTATTTCTTATAATAAAATAGTAACCACAGTAGTTCCTTCTATAATCACTTAGTTTATACTAGCTATATATAATCTAATATCGAACAGATAGTTAATTGTGTGAATCTGCCCTAAGCCCACAACCAAACAAGGAACAGGGAATGAGGCGGAAAGCACACACCTAACTACCTATCAGGTATAAATTATATATAACTCTGATGTATAAACTAAGGTATTATAGAATTAACCACCTAAGGTCCTTTAAGTTATACTGGTTTAATAAAATGGATTAAACCCTTTACTGGTAAGTTTCTAATTTTGTATATCAAAAGTTCTTTACTTGAAAAGTATGTTTTGTACTAGAAATCTGTGCATTGAATTAGTGTCCTATGACCTGGCCCATACCTGGTACCCCTTATGATTACTTGGTGTATACGGAAACATATATATATCTAAGATCGGATAGATAGTAGGCTGGGTGTATCTGCTCTAAGCCCACAACCAAACAAGGAACAGGAAATGAAGCGGAAAGCACACATCCTACTACCTGTCGGATCCGATTAATATATATCCCTAAATGCATACACTAAGGAATCATAAAGTTAGCATTATAGGCCCCCTTCTACTGAATGTACTAGACTCGACTGTTCTGTGTGTCGGTTGTAAAATGTAAGTTTTCCCTAGTTTATAACTATCTTGACTCGAAAATAGTTTATATTAACTTTCAAGTGGAACTGTCACAATATGAAAGTATTTGGAAAATATAAGTACTCAGTTGTCTTATGAACTGACATTCTGCAGTACTGGTTACCTTAAAATATGTTTGTTTTATTAAGGTCATAATGTGAAGGCTAGTAGCCATACTATACGCTCTCCCTGTCAAGAGATTTTGGGGACCAAACGCGACTGCAGTAAACAATTGCTAGCCGTGTAAATTCACATTAAAGTTATACGATCATGTATACCCAATTTAACTATCACCTTTTGTTTAGAACAATGAGTTAGTGATTCATTGGTATAATTAGATCATGTAGTTGTCCCATGCTATAACACCTTATTATGTTCGTTCTGTTATAGTATCTTAGTATGTTCTCGTTATAGTATCTTAGTATCTTCTCTTGTTATAGTATCTTAGTATTCTCTAGTATCTAGCATCTTAGTATCTTCTAGTTATAGTATGAATTGAACCCCTAAACTATACCCCTTATAGTTTACTAGTAATTTACTTGAACTATTGTTGAAAAGACTAATTTTTCTACTAAGTTATGATTGTACTTTAAAAATGGAGTTTGGTTAAACTATAAAGTAACATAACTTTAAAAGAGTTTTTGAAATGTTTTGACTACTTATAAATGACATAAGCAATCCTTTAAAAATGTTTATAAGAAACAATTACACAATTATCATTGTGTTCAACTTGTATTCCCCCCCCCCCACCCCTTAAAAGCATTTAAAACAGTTTAAAAGATTGATTACAGGGGTATGAACTCACCTTATGTGGGTGATTCAAACGAATATGCGCGTAAGGATGAGAAGTTCTTCGAATAAAGTTTCGAGACTTAACGAGTCCCAAATTACATATAATGGCATATATTGACATAAATATAGTGCTTAGAAGCAACCAAATGAAAGGAAACACCTTACGGGACTAGGAAACACTTTAACCAAGTGTTGGAATCACATGTGATTCACTTAAAGGGAGTGTACGGCCACTTTGAGGAGTGTGCAGCCAGGGAGTCTACAGCCGCACACTCATGGTAATGAGTGCACAAAAGTCTATTTTAATGATAGGGAAGCTTGTAGGACTAATGCTCATCAAGTGTTAAAGCTAGAAAGGCACTTTGGAGGCCCTTAAGCACTAAACAAATGGTGTACGGCCACATGGAGTGTGTGCGGCCGCACACTCCTTGATAAACATGGTTTGGACGTTTTCTAAGGCTCATATCTAGTAAGTAACAAGCTTAGGGGATGGTACTTACAATATGGAAGCCTTTAGGGGTGTTTTGAGGGTGTTTTGAGGGGTGTACGGTCACACCTGTGTGTGCGGCCGCACACACCATATGATTATGAGTTCTGGGCATTTTCTAAGACTAAATCAAGTGTTATAAGCAAGATTCAAGCATAGGGAAAGAGTACTTACGATCCTGAGGCTCGAGAAGGCTCAAAATCACCAAGAACAAGTGTGTGTTCTTGGTGTTCTTGGTGAAAGATGAAGATCTATCATAAAAAGATGTTTTCATGGATGAATCAAGAGATGTTTACAACACCAAGGAAGATATCAAGAAGGGTAGAAGGATCACTTACGATTTTTGGAGGATCTAGGCTGAAAATCGGATGCTAGTTAAGAGAGATATCGTGTTCTTGACTGAGGAGGGTGAAAAGAAATGAACGAAGGCTAAGTCCCAACCTTATACACGTGAGTGTGCTGCCAGGAGAGGGGTGGCGGCCGCACACCCATGTGTGCGGCCGTACACTCCTTATGTTGGAGTGTAAGGCTCGATTTTGGTGCTAGAAGTGTACGCGATCCAATCCTATACTCGAGGCTTGCATGTACTGAGCTTTAAACCTTTAAACGAACTCTAAACAAGGCTAAATGATAGCAGAAATGAGTCTGACACTCAGTTGAGTTGACTGGCTGGGCTTTACAAGGCAAACATTTAAAAAAAATTCGGGTTGTCACATCATCCCCCCGTTAGATGGAATTTCGTCCCGAAATTAGCTTTCTTAGCCGTACAATTGGGGTTGTGCTCCTCTGATTGGTAGAATACTCACTCGTAGACCTGGCAACTTTGCCCTACTGTTCATGATAGGATTCATACTCGGTCCATCTATCATTACCTCATGTATACAAGTCGTATATAATTAGGATTAGTTAGACGGTCGGATGTGTGACTCTGCCCCAGGTCCACAACCAAAAAAGGAACAGGAGATAGAACGGAAACACACATACTAGATCTGCGTAATCATAATCATATACCACCCTCGCGTATACACTAAATAGTGATAGGTGAGCTGTATTCGTCCTTAGCCTCTGTGCTCGAACTTGGTCTGCTGGACGAGTGGTATTTCGGAAAGGTCT
This sequence comes from Lactuca virosa, assembly GCF_052849685.1. Taxonomy (NCBI): domain Eukaryota; kingdom Viridiplantae; phylum Streptophyta; class Magnoliopsida; order Asterales; family Asteraceae; genus Lactuca; species Lactuca virosa. Next base: position 360,569,156 of record NC_136433.1, on the reverse strand, counting down.
GTGGGACATAGGACGGCAAGGTTTCGGAGGACAAAGTACTCTTCGCACGAGTACTTCGGGGTTTAGAATACGAAAGACAAAACTGAGGTTTAGATCGGACTGTTGTTACGAATGACGAAGGCTTCGTGCACTCAACGGTCGAGGCGATAGGAACATATGAACTTAGTATGGTGAGGACCACGCCAACTCATGACGAATGATAGTAACGGACTCTTTACTGAACAAAGTTTTTGGCCGATTTGAAAGAAACGTTTGTTATACGATGATGTACTTCCCTAGTGTGCTCGAAAGTGTACTCTTTGTAAATGTTCTAGTGCTTTCTGTTTTCCTCTTGTTGTTAACACTTCTACGTATCGTACCGCGATGTGCGCGTACATACTGCGAAAGTGCTTTGATCACTAGTATTGATACTTTAAACTACGATCCTCCTTGGTACCACTACGATCGCCTGGAATATACAAGTTATGAATAATTAAGATGAATTGGATGGTCGACTGAGTAACTCTGCCTCAAATCCACAACCAAACAAGGAACAGGAATTAAGGTGGAATCACTCACTCTAAGTCTGCAAAATCTTAGCTATGCACAACCCTTAATGTACATACTAAGCCATCATAGCTTCTCAGAACGGATCTCTTAGTTCTCTTGAATACTGTGACCTATTTCAATATGTGAGTTATTATAATTACTTTTAAGTGTTATCCCTAAGTTTTAATCTTATATAAATATAAATAAATTTTCCAAAGTAATTACTAGGTCGAAAACGTACCGCTGCTCGCTGGCGAGTCCGAGGTCGATCCTCCTGTGGTGATCATCAGGATTCGTCCATCCGCTCCTGAGTTCTTTGCTATCGGGCAGTCCTTCTGGTAGTGTCCACTCTCACCACAGCCATAGCAGGCTTGGTTTTCTTCAACTCCGGGGACTTGGGAGATCGGTTGAGCCGGTGCCCTGCAGAAACGGACTGTGTGTCCCTTTCTGTGGCAGTTCAGGCACTGCATTTCCCGGCATACTCCGGTGTGGTGATAGTTTCACTTTCCACACTTCGGGAGGGTTCCAACATAATGACTGGTAGGTGCTGGAGTAGCAGGCGTCGTGGCGGCATACAGAGTACTCGTTTGTTCCTCCTGCGGGGGTTCCTGTGTTGTTCGCTTCTTCTTCCTCTTGTTCCCCGACTTCTGGCTATTGTCCTCTTCCCTTGATGGCTCGGGAACGGGGACTTCCACACCATGGCGGACTCCATGGTCGATGAGTCACTGTGACAGGCGTTTGGCACTATCGAATGTGGTTGGGTTAGAAGACAGCACATCTCCTTGGGTCGGGGCAGTTAGACCCTAGATATATCTTTCTAACTTCTTGCTCTCCGGGGTAACCATCCCGGGGCATAGAGCTGCTAGGTCGCTGAACCGGTCAGTGTAGGCCACTATGTCTGAGCCGACCATCTTGAGCTCCCATAGTTCTTGTTCTAGCTTTTGAACTTCGCCCAAGGGGCAGTATTCTTCCATCATCAAATCTTTTAGGTTCTCCCAACCTATTGAGTTAGCCACCGATAGGGTCAGTGACTTAACATGGATGTTCCACCATGTTAGGGCTCTGTCTGTGAAGGTGCAGGCAGCAAACTTCACTTTGCTCCCTTCTGGGCACGAACAGATTGCGAAGACCGAATCTGTTTTCTCGAACCATCGCATCAGAGCGATGACTCCACCATTTCCATCGAAGGAATTGGGTTTGCAGTTCATGAAGTCCTTGTACGAACACTCCCTCGGGTGTCTGTAAGAATCTCCGGGGTTGGCTATGTGCGTACCGCTACCAGATCCGAGGGTACCACTTTCACCGAAGTGAGCTAGAGCAGTTGCCACTGCGAAGGATATCGCTGCTTGAAGAGCAGTAGGATCGAATTGTGGCGGTGGACTTCGAGTTATCGGGGTAGTGCGTCTGTTTGGTCTGCGAGGAGGCATCTTTGCTAAAAGAATGCAAAGATAAGATGGAATAAGTCTAAAGCAGTGGACATAAGTCGAAAACTGAAAAGACAAGGTTATCCTAGTTCTGAGTGTATCGGGTCCTGACTTCCACAGGGTTCTGGAAATAATTCATAAAAGAGTCTATACCGAATAAACTTTCTGAATTTGGAATGGCTATCCTCGACTGATTATATGTTACCTGTATAACTGTTACCAGCTGCATGTAAGAAAATAATCCTAACATATAATCTGAGCAGTGTTTCCACTCGCTCTTTAAGTTGACAAAATTACTATTTATTAGTGTGACGCATAAGACGTTCTGGTTACTTCGGTTGATCCTTCCTTGAAAACTTCTCATGAACTTGCTCTTGTTCCTCCTTGACTCTTCTATTGACTACTATGAGGTAGTGGTTACATCTATCAGGGTGTGTCGTGCGAGATGTGACTAAAGAATCTATGAGATTTAAGTGAAACATTATGGGGTGATCCTTACAGAGTCCTTCTATAATTGCACAATGTATACAAGTTGTATACAATTTAAGATGAGATAAACCTTCGAATAAGTGATCCTACTCCAAAACCACAACCAAACAAGGAACAGGTAGTGAAGCGTAGATCACAAATTCTAAGTCTATAAAATCTCAATTATATATAACCTTGGGAGTATACATTGCAAGATTATAGACCTATCCGTAAGGGTCTTTTAAGTTATCACATAAGTTATTTGTATAGTGCCTAAAATACTCCTATAGTATTTTATCGTAATGTACTAGGTATGTTTTAAACTTGTTATCGCGTTATAGAATCATAGAATACTCCTATAGTATTCTAACTCTATGTACTTGATCTAGTATTCTCTTGACTAGTATTAGGTAAGTTTTAAGACCGTTGCAATACCACATCACTCCCAAACACATGTCGGTCACATATCGAATGAATATAGTTGATCAGGCTATATTGATCCTAGCTATGATTACATAACTGTCCGGGTTTGACCATAGTGTTCAACCTTTAACTTCTTATGTTCTGTTCTTGTTGTGATACTTGTTCTAGTATGTATATATGTATAAGCAAGTATGTATACTTTTATAAGGTATACTTATATTTTTAAAATATACTCTTATCCAGAGCACTTCGGCCCCATTGTATTTATAGTTGTATATCTTTTATCGGTTGATATACTTAGTTCACTATAAACAATGCTCTGATACCAATCTGTCACACCCCAAAACCGGAACGGCGGAAATGTTCTGGGGTGGAGGACGTCATGTTTAGTATCACAAGACATGCATCATAGTAAGCAAGTAATAAACAACCATTTCATTATAAAGAAAGTGTTTACAAAGTATGCGATTCACATAATATAGAACACACAACAAATAACAAAAAGACATGAAGCTATACTGCTCCATCTTCTGAATCCCAGTGCGCGTACCCGTCTATTGGTCTCCTGAGAATACAAGTTATTTTGAAAGCGTAGATCAGCATTTAAGCTGGTGAGTTCATAAGATTTAAGTGATGTAAGTGAGTAGTAAGAAAGTTGTAGAAAGTTGTAGTAAGTTGTAGTAAGTTCTGTTTAGAAAAGTTCGCCTGTTCCTCCAGAAAATCCTATATTTCCTGCTTTAATGAACGATAAGTAAAAATGACTCAAAAGTCATTTCTATGAGTATTAAATGGATACAAGTTATATAAAACTCAGAGTAAACAAAAAATCAGTTGTATGTATCTGCCTTAAGCCCACAACCAAACAAGGAACAGGAAATGAGGCGGAAGGCACACATCCCATTGTTTGTTAGATCATTGTTATATATAACCCTGGCGTATTCACTCGGTACTCACAGAGTTAACTGTAATAGTTCCTTTATATTAGATGAAAAGATTCCTTAAGAAAACCCTTATTTCTTATAATAAAATAGTAACCATAGTAGTTCCTTCTATAATCACTTAGTTTATACTAGCTATATATAATATAATATCGAACAGATAGTTAATTGTGTGAATCTGCCTTAAGCCCACAACCAAACAAGGAACAGGGAATGAGGCGGAAAGCGCACACCTAACTACCTATCGGGTATTAATTATATATAACTCTGATGTATAAACTAAGGTATTATAGAATTAACCACCTAAGGTCCTTTAAGTTATACTGGTTTAATAAAATGGATTAAACCCTTTACTGGTAAGTTTCTAATTTTGTATATCAAAAGTTCTTTACTTGAAAAGTATGTTTTGTACTAGAAATCTGTGCATTGAATTAGTGTCCTATGACCTGGCCCATACCTGGTACCCCATATGATTACTTGGTGTATACGGAAACATATATATATCTAAGATCGGATAGATAGTAGGCTGGGTGTATCTGCTCTAAGCCCACAACCAAACAAGGAACAAGAAATGAAGCGGAAAGCACACATCCTACTACCTGTCGGATCTGATTAATATATATCCCTAAATGCATACACTAAGGAATCATAAAGTTAGCATTATAGGCCCCCTTCTAATGAAAGTCCTAGACTCGACTGTTCTGTGTGTCGGTTGTAAAATGTAAGTTTTCCCTAGTTTATAACTATCTTGACTCGAAAAAATAGTTTATATTAACTTTCAAGTGGAACTGTCAGAATATGAAAGTATTTGGAAAATATAAGTACTCAGTTGTCTTATGAACTGACATTCTGCAGTACTGGTTACCTTAAAATATGTTTGTTTTATTAAGGTCATAATGTGAAGGCTAGTAGCCATACTATATGCTCTCCCTGTCAAGAGATTCTGGGGACCAAACGCGACTGCAACAAACAATTGCTAGCCGTGTAAATTCACATTAAAGTTATACGATCATGTATACCCAATTTAACTATCACCTTTTGTTTAGAACAATGAGTTAGTGATTCATTGGTATAATTAGATCATATAGTTGTCCCATGCTATAGCACCTTATTATGTTCGTTCTGTTATAGTATCTTAGTATGCTCTCGTTATAGTATCTTACTATCTTCTCTTGTTATAGTATCTTAGTATCTTCTCTTGTTATAGTATCTTAGTATTCTCTAGTATCTAGCTATACCCCTTATAGTTTACTAGTAATTTATTTGAACTGTTGTTGAAAAGACTCATTTTTCTACTAAGTTATGATTAAACTTTAAAAACGGAGTTTGGTTAAACTATAAAGTAACATAACTTTAAATGTAACATCCCGAAATTCGGGTATATCTATTTAACCCTTCTTCTTTTCCAAGTTGTCAAGTTTAACCCTTAAAGGAAATATTAAGGCAAATGAGTACGCTGGGCGTACTGAAGAGTACGATGCGCGTACTCATGCGCTTAAGTTGGACGCGGACTCGCCTAGGTACGCTGGGCGTACCCAGGGTTACGCTGGGCGTAGCGGGCCCAGATGCAAACCCTAATTTGTGGCCTGTACACTATAAAAGGAATGTTAAGGCCTTATCCTCGGCCACCATTTCAGAGAGTGAAACCCTAATCGAGAGCTACCCTTCGTTCCTAGCTTGTGTGTGTGTGTTCTAAGCTTCAAAGTGCCATTTCAAGGTGGTCAAAGAGAAGAGGAGGCCATTTTAGGAGATAGAAGTTGGTGGAAAAGAGTAGATCTAAGTTCTATAGAGGTTGGAGCTTCTTTCTGAGGTAAAAAGCTCAAAGCTTTCCTTAGCCTAGATCTGCCATATTTCAGGGTAATATGAGTTGTATGTTCATAAAAATCCAATCTTGGACGTGAATATTGAGCCATGCATGAGATCTAGACTTTATGAGGAAGAAGGAAAGGTGTTAGAGTGATTAGGGACCTTTACAGCCATGCAAAGGCTTAAAGGTCTCGACTTTATGGATTAAGTGATCTTAGAGAAGTCAGATCTAGAGTTTGAGTTTATGTCTTAACCGTTTAAGACCAAAATCCAAGAAAGGCTGAAACTGAGACTTACGTTGGGCGTAAATCTCAGTACGCGCAGCGTAAGGGTCTGAGACCCCGATTCTGGATCGTCGGAGTACGCCCCGTGTACAAGAGCTGGTACGCGCCGCGTACTGACCCTGATGATTTTCGTTGACTTTTAGGGTTTTGGTCAACATTTGGACTTTTGGGTCAGGGAGGGGTAAAATGGTCTTTTACCCTTCTGTGGGATTGTAAGAAGGGATGTAATCTAGCCTTTGAGAGCCATTATTTATTCGAGAGTACTGTTTATGTGTTTAGGCGGGGGCTAGATCAGTGTTTTCGTGTGCGAGATTATCCGAGATACCTGAGGTGAGTCTTCTCACTATACATTACCTAGAGTGGTATTTATGTGTAGACCGGAGGGTCTTGTATGCTATGTGTATATATGAGATTATGTGCATTGTGTTATATGTATGCTATGTGTTGAACAGACCGGGTCAGAGGGCCCAACGATAAAGACCGGACCGAAGGGTCCAACGACACAGACTGGACCGAAGGGTCCGACGAGCTATGACCGGACCAGAGGATCCAACGAGCTACGGGACTGGAGGGTCCCGCTGAGACACATCGACCGGAGGGTCGTACTGTAGCCTCGAGTGGCGTATGTGTTGTATGTGGTATTTTGGGGAACTCACTAAGAATTTATGCTTACCGTGTTGTGTGTTACGTGTTTCAGGTACCAGTGAGGAACGCGGGAAGGCGCCGGCATGATCAGTACACACTCATAGAGATTATGTTGAGATTCTGGGAATTGTTTTGTGATGATGACATTGGATACATTATGTTTTGATATTGTTTTATGATTAAAAGTATGATTTAAAAATGAAAAAATTGTTTTGGAAATTTACGTTGTTATAAGTTGGTTTCAGAGCCTTGGTTTGAGGGATTCGGATGCACCTTCGGGCGTATCTGAACTCAAACTGAGGGTTTGAGGAAGTTTTTCACAAAATAAACAATTTTCCTAAGGAAGTAAAAGAATTTGAGGAAAAGCAGAAGGAAGCAGTGTGTACGATCAGCCAACGCCCGAAAGGTGATTTCCCAAAATACCCTTACATTATGTGTTATGAGAGATGTTATGATATGTTATGCATGCTAGAGTAGGCTAGGTATTCATACTAGGACTAGAGTGGCCTGATTTGTGATGCCTTAGCCTAGGAAGATTTCTGCTGCTACGAGATGCTTGAGAGTGAGTAGGTAGCAGTGAGGAGCTGATGAGAGGTCTACCGAAGGGTAGCCTATGCTAGCGAGATGTAGAGTACTTGTGATCTGGGATCCAAGGAGGAGGACTTGGGGTGAATACTGATGCGGTGTGGACGGTAATATAGGGCCCGTACTACTGAATACACCGGATCAGTGCGCAGTCTAAGTAAGGATCCTTAGGGTACTAGGGAACAAGTAGGGTTGAGTTATCGAGTGCGAGTATACTCGAGCGGGTCTCTGATATTTTATGTTGTATCTCAGAGAGACATCATGGTTGGGACACGCCACACACCTGAGGGCAACCATGTCAGTGATGAGGAGATCTGCAGGTTGATTCACGAGGAGGTGGCTGCGGCCATTCGAGCTGAGATACCAGAGATGTTCGGGTCTATCAAGACCACGCTGATCGAGACTTTTGATGAGCGTTACGCTGCTCTTACTGGTCCTGCTGTTGCTGCGGCCATCGCAGCCGTCGCTGCTGCCAGGCCGCAGGGGGGTGACTCGTTGCTGTACCGAGAGTTCAGCAACACGAAGCCACCAAAGTTTGATGGGACGCAGGACCCGATTGCTGCGATGAGGTGGATTTATGATATCGAGGGATGCTTCTACACCTGCTCGTGTCCGGAGCATCTGAGGGTTCGGTTTGCGCTGAACCAGCTTCGCTTGGGAGAGAAGGACTGGTGGAAGTTTGTGACGGCAGACTTCACTACGGCAGAGTTTACTGCGGTGACCTGGGAGAGGTTCACCACGATGTTTCGAGATGAGTATGTTCCCCCTGTGGAGAGGGAACGTCTAGCCCAGGAGTTCTTGTCCCTCAAGCAGGGAACTGAGTCTGTGACGGTGATTACGAGGATGTTTCATGAGAGGGCGTTGTTTTGCCCTGAGCACGTATCGACTGAGCAGGCACGTATGAGCCGGTACTTCAGCATACTGAGGAGGGATATCTGTGAGTTCGTGGCGAACTCGTCATACCGGACATTTGCTGAGCTCCAGGCAAATGCCCGGAAGAGAGAGGTTGAGTTGGAGACTCAGGTCAGGGAGGAGGCCGAGTCTTAGAGGAGGGACAGGCGACCGCCACAGGCTCAGCCGGGAGCCAATCGGGCAAAGCCCGCTGATTCGAGATCTGGGGGTCCGAAGGGCCACACTTGTGGGAAGTGCGGCAAGAGCCACGAGGGAGTGTGCGGAGCTGGGGTGTGTTACAAGTGCGGAAAGGAGGGGCATTATGCGAGGGATTGCCTCAAGGGGTTCACGGTTTGCTTTCATTGCAACCAGACCGGCCATCGGAAGGCCGAGTGCCCACAGCTACTGTAGGGATCAGCGCAGGGATCTGCACCTACTGCTCGAGCTACTGAGATCCGGCCAGCGAAGGCCGAGGCACCAAAGGCTCGCGGGAGAGCCTTCCAGTTGACAGTGGAGGAGGTCCGCGCAGCGCCCGATGTTGTGGCTGGTATGTATTCTTTCATTTATTTATGCTGAGTTATGAGATCTTGTGCTTATATTATGATATGTGTAGGTACTTTTCTTGTGAGTTATGTACCTGCTTTGGTGTTATTCGACTCGAGTGCGAGTCGGTCATTTGTGTCTTTAGCGTTTAGTCAGCACATCAGTATTCAGCGGGAGGCGTTGAGTCGACCGCTACGGGTTTCCATAGCTGACGAACGAGCGGTGTATGCTACGGATGTGATTCGAGGTTGTGTACTCGAGATCTTCGGTGTTGAGTTCCCGATAGATCTGGTCCCGATTGCGATGGGGGATGTGTGTGTCATAGTGGGCATGGATTGGTTGAGCCGTTTTGGGGCTGTTATAGACTACGAGCGACAGTTGGTGACGATACGAGACCCTAGTGGGGGAGTTCTTACGGTGTACGGCGAGGGTACCCGTTCAGGGTCAGCATTATGTTCGGCTGCTAGAGCGAGGCAGAGTCTACAGCAGGGCTGTAGTGGGTTTGTGGCCTACGTGATGGACACACGAGTAGCAGCAGAGAGGCCTAGTTCTGTTGATGATGTGCCGATAGTGCGAGAGTTCCCAGACGTTTTCCCCGAGGAGTTGTTGGGTGTGCCTGCCGAGAGGCAGGTGGAGTTTCGCATCGATTTGGTTCCGGGAGCAGCGCCTATCGCCAAGGCGCCCTATCGCCTTGCGCCACCAGAGATGCAGGAGTTATCCTCACAGCTTCAGGAGCTGTTGGGGAAAGGATTTATCAAACCGAGTAACTCACCTTGGGGAGCGCCGATCCTTTTTGTCAAGAAAAAGGATGGTTCACACCGAATGTGCATTGATTACCGGGAGTTGAACAAGTTGACGGTCAAGAACCGTTACCCCTTACCGAGGATCGATGATCTGTTCGATCAGTTGCAGGGAGCATCTTGGTTCTCCAAGATTGATTTGAGGTCGGGTTATCATCAGATGAGAGTGTGAGATGAGGATATCCAGAAGACGGCGTTCAGGACTCGTTATGGGCATTACGAGTTCGTGGTGATGCCTTTTGGGCTCACCAATGCACCGGCGGCGTTCATGGATCTCATTAATAGGGTGTGCAGGCCAATGTTGGATCGTTCGGTGATCGTGTTCATCGATGACATATTGGTGTATTCGAGATCCAGAGATCAGCATGAGGAGCATTTGAGGGAGATCCTCGGAGTTTTGATATCGGAGAGGCTTTACGCCAAATTCTCCAAATGTGATTTCCGGTTACGAGAGGTCCAGTTCTTGGGACATCTCGTCGACCAGAATGGGATATTGGTCGATCCGGCCAAGATTGAGGCTGTGATGAGTTGGGAGGTGCCGAGATCCCCCACCGAGATCAGGAGTTTTCTGGGGTTGGCCGGCTATTATCGGAGATTTATCAAGGATTTCTCCAAGATTGTCGTTCCTCTCACCAGGTTGACCCGGAAGGGCGTGGCTTTTAGTTGGGGTCCTCAGCAGCAGGCCTCGTTTGAGACTCTTTGCCAGAGGTTGTGCGAAGCCCCGGTGTTATCCCTTCCAGAGGGGATGGATGATTTTGTGGTGTACTGCGACGCATAGATATCGGGGTTGGGTACGGTGCTTATGCAGAGGGGGCATGTGATAGCGTATGCATCGAGGCAGCTGAAGCCTCATGAGACGAGGTATCCCACCCACGATCTGGAGTTGGGGGCAGTGGTGTTCGCCCTCAAGATCTGGCGTCACTATCTGTATGGGGTTCGGTGTACCATATACACGGACCACAAGAGTTTGAAGTATCTGATGGATCAGCCCAACCTGAATATGCGCCAGAGGAGATGGTTGGATGTGGTAAAAGATTACGATTGTGAGATCCTGTACCACCGGGGCAAAGCTAATGTTGTAGCTGATGCTCTGAGCCATAGGGCAGAGAATGCCCCGATTCGAGACACTTGTATGCGATTGACGGTGATGACTCCGGTGTTGGACACCATTTGGGAGGCCCAGGCAGAGGCCGTAATACCAGAGAACCGCAAGAGGGAGCGGGTGATCGGGCAGGTGTCTGAGTTCATTACCGATAGCCGAGGGCTGATGACCTTTCAAGGTCGGATTTGGGTGCCGTATACAGGCGGGGCACGTACCATTCTGATGGAGGAGGTGCACAGATCGAGGTTCTCGATCCATCCCGGAGCCACTAAAATGTATTTGGATTTCAAGAAAGACTATTGGTGGCCCTGTATGAAGAGGGATGTTGCGTGGTTCGTTGAGAGGTGCTTGACCTGTCGCCGGGTTAAGGCCGAGCACCAGCGTCCGCATGGCAAGTTGCAGCCACTTGAGGTTCCCCAGTGGAAGTGGGAACAGATTTCCATGGATTTTATCACCAAATTGCCAAGGACCGCGAGGGGTGTCGATGCAATTTGGGTGATTGTTGACCGGCTGACGAAGAGCGCTCACTTTATTGCTATCAGTGAGAGCTCTTCCGCAGAGAGGCTGGCCGAGTTGTATGTGAGAGAGGTGGTATCGCGTCATGGAGTACCGACCTCAATTGTGTCAGATCGAGATGTGCGTTTCACTTCCAGGTTCTGGAAGAAGTTCCATGAGGAGTTGGGTACGAGGTTACATTTCAGTACCGCCTACCACCCACAGGCGGACGGACAGAGTGAGCGGACGATTCAGACACTCGAGGACATGCTTCGCGCATGTGTGTTCGACTTCGGAGGAAGTTGGGACACGTATTTGCCGTTGGCTGAGTTTTCCTATAACAACGGCCACCATTCGAGTATTGGTATGCCTCCCTTCGAGTTGTTGTATGGGAGGAGATGTCGGACTCCCATTTGTTGGGGAGAGGTAGGGCAGCGCGTGATGGGTAGCACTGAGATAGTGCTTCAGACGACTGAGCAGATACATCAGGTCAGGCAGAGGTTGTTGACAGCTCAGAGTCGCTAAAAGAGTTATGCGGATAGGCGACGATCCAAGATTGAGTTTCAGGTGGGAGACTCCGTACTCCTGAAGGTGTCTCCTTGGAAAGGAGTGATCCGATTCAGGAAGAGGGGCAAGCTGGGGCCCCGGTACATCGGTCCGTTCAGGGTGACCGCGAGGGTGGGCAGGGTAGCGTATCGTTTGGAGCTACCTGCGGAGTTGAGACAGATTCATGATACCTTCCACGTGTCTCAGTTGAGGAAGTGTATTGCCGACGAGACGGCAGTGGTACCGCTAGAGGACATTCAGGTGGATGCGAGCTTGAATTATGTTGAGAGGACAATCGCGATTGTGGATCGAAAGATCAAGGTTCTGAGGAACAAGGAGGTGCCCCTGGTTCTGGTCCAGTGGCAACATCGGAGAGGGTCCGAGCTGACTTGGGAGCCGGAGTCACAGATGCGGGAGCAGCATCCGGAGTTGTTCACGGCATGAGACTTCGAGGGCGAAGTCTGGTTCTAGTGGGGGAGAATTGTAACATCCCGAAATTCAGGTATATCTATTTAACCCTTCTTCTTTTCCAAGTTGTCAAGTTTAACCCTTAAAGGAAATATTAGGGCAAATGAGTACGCTGGGCGTACTGAAGAGTACGCTGCGCGTACTCATGCGCTTAAGTTGGACGTGGACTCGCCTAGGTACGCTGGGCGTAGCGGGCCTAGATGCAAACCCTAATTTGTGGCTTGTACACTATAAAAGGAATGTTAAGGCCTTATCCTCAGCCACCATTTCAGATAGTGAAAGCCTAATAGAGAGCTACCCTTCGTTCCTAGCTTGTGTGTGTGTGTTCTAAGCTTCAAAGTGCCATTTCAAGGTGGTGAAAGAGAAGAGGAGGCCATTTTAGGAGCTAGAAGTTGGTGGACAAGAGTAGATCTGAGTTCTACAGAGGTTGGAGCTTCTTTCTGAGGTAAAAAGCTCAAAGCTTTCCTTGTCATTTGTGATTTGTGCTTCTTGGACCAATTTTTAGGGTTTTTGGTCCCAAGGTGGAGACTTTATGAGCAAATGGTCTCCATTGGTCTAGATCTGCCATATTTCAGGGTAATATGAGTTGTATGTTCATAAAAATCCAATCTTGGACGTGAATATTGAGCCATGCATGAGATCTAGACTTTATGATGAAGAAGGAAAGGTCTTAGAGTGATTAGGGACCTTTACAGCCATGCAAAGGCTTAAAGGTCTCGACTTTATGGATTAAGTGATCTTAGAGAAGTCAGATCTAGAGTTTGAGTTTATGTCTTAACCGTTTAAGACCAAAATCCAAGAAAGGCTGAAACTGAGACTTACGTTGGGCGTAAATCTCAGTACGCGCAGCGTAAGGGTCTGAGACCCCGATTCTGGATCGTCGGAGTACGCCCCGTGTACAAGAGCTGGTATGCACCGCGTACTGACCCTGATGACTTTCGTTGACTTTTAGGGTTTTGGTCAACATTTGGACTTTTGGGTCAGGGAGGGGTAAAATGGTCTTTTACCCTTCTGTGGGATTGTAAGAAGGGATGTAATCTAGCCTTTGAGAGCCATTATTTATTCGAGAGTACTGTTTATGTGTTTAGGCGGGGGCTAGATCAGTGTTTTCGTGTGCGAGATTATCCGAGATACCTAAGGTGAGTCTTCTCACTATACATTACCTAGAGTGGTATTTATGTGTAGACCGGAGGGTCTTGTATGCTATGTGTATATATGAGATTATGTGCATTGTGTTATATGTATGCTATGTGTTGAACAGACCGGGTCAGAGGGCCCAACGATAAAGACCGGACCGAAGGGTCCAACGACACAGACTGGACCGAAGGGTCCGACGAGCTATGACCGGACCAGAGGATCCAACGAGCTACGGGACTGGAGGGTCCCGCTGAGACACATCGACCGGAGGGTCGTACTGTAGCCTCGAGTGGCGTATGTGTTGTATGTGGTATTTTGGGGAACTCACTAAGCATTTATGCTTACCGTGTTGTGTGTTACGTGTTTCAGGTACCAGTGAGGAACGCGGGAAGGCGCCGGCATGATCAGTACACACTCATAGAGATTATGTTGAGATTCTGGGAATTGTTTTGTGATGATGACATTGGATACATTATGTTTTGATATTGTTTTATGATTAAAAGTATGATTTAAAAATGAAAATTTGTTTTGGAAATTTACGTTGTTACATTAAAAGAGTTTTTGTAATGGTTTGGCTACGTATAAATGACATAAGCAATCCTTTAAAAATGTTTATAACAAACAATTACACAATTATCATTGTGTTCAACTTGTATCCCCCCCCCCCTTAAAAGCATTTAAAACAGTTTAAAAGATTCATTACAGGGGTATGAACTCACCTTATGTGGGTGATTCAAACGAATATGCGCGTAAGGATGAGAAGTTCCTCGAATGACGTTCCGAGACTTAACTAGTCCTAAATAACATATAATGGCATATATTGACATAAATATAGTGTTTAGAAGCAACCAAATGCAAAGAAACACCTTACGGGACTAGGAAACACTTTGACTAAGTGTTGGAATCACATGTGATTCACTTAAAGGGAGTGTATGACCACTTTGAGGAGTGTGCGGCCATGGGTGTGGGCCATGGGTGTGTGGCCAGGGAGTGTGCGGCCGCACACTCATGGTAATGAGTGCACAAAAGTCTATTCTAATGATAGGGAAGCTTGTAGGACTAATGCTCATCAAGTGTTGAAGCTAGAAAGGCACTTTGGAGGCCCTTAAGCACTAAAAAAAGGGGTGTACGGCCACATGGAGTGTGTGCGGCCGCACACTCCTTGATAAACATGGTTTGGACGTTTTCTAAGGCTCATATCTAGTAAGTAACAAGCTTAGGGGATGGTACTTACAATATGGAAGCCTTTAGGGGTGTTTTGAGGGTGTTTTGAGGGGTGTACAGCCACACCTGTGTGTGCGGCCGCACACACCATATGATTATGAGTTCTGGGCATTTTCTAAGACTAAATCAAGTGTTCTAAGCAAGATTCAAGCATAGGGAAAGACTACTTACGATCCTGAGGCTCGAGAAGGCTCAAAATCACCAAGAACAAGTGTGTGTTCTTTGTGTTCTTGGTGAAAGATGAAGATCTATCATAAAAAGATGTTTTCATGGATGAATCAAGAGATGCTTACAACACCAAGGAAGATATCAAGAAGGGTAGAAGGATCACTTACGATTTTTGGAGGATCTAGGCTGAAAATCGGATGCTAGTTGAGAGAGAATTCGTGTTCTTGACTGAGGAGGGTGAAAAGAAATGAATAAAGGCTAAGTCCCAACCTTATACACGTGAGTGTGCTGCCAGGAGAGGGGTGTGCGGCCGCACACCCATGTGTGCGGCTGTACACTCCTTATGTTGGAGTGTAAGGCTCGATTTTGGTGCTAGAAGTGTACACGATCCAATCCTAAACTCGAGGCTTGAATGTACTGAGCTTTGAACCTTTAAACGGACTCTAAACAAGGCTAAATGATAGCAGAAATGAGTCTGACACTAAGTTGAGTTGACTGGCTGGGGTTTACAAGGAAAAAATTTTAAAAAAATTGCGGGTTGTCACAGACAAAGAATTTATGTCTAGATTAGAAACCTTTATGCAAGAAGGATGTTCAAAGGAATGTACTTTAAATGTGAGACTTCATATCTATGGAATCGCCTTGTAGAAATATCCAATAGAGAACTTTGTAATATCATTAGCAAAGTCTTGGTGGCTTTGATGTTGTGACATTACGAAGGGATCGTTGCATAAAATGTTAGAATCTAACATATTCTAGTAGTGGCGATAATCTTGTATTCTTACACCAACGATAAGGATTTGGACTTGTGAAATGAGCATCATTGGAAATGTGTTCAATTGATCTATTTCAGAAAGTAAGGACCATAGGTAAACATAGTATGCATTCTTAGAGCATGGGATATCTAATGTTATAATTCAAGTATTAAGTTGATTATCCGAAACATCATACAATGAATAATGAGTAATCAGTATGGTGATTAAATAAAAGTGTCTTATTTATACTCAAGAGTTTGGGACCATATAGGATTAGTATTATTCTTGTGTTTCACTTTGCATGTTTTGACTTCCCGAATAATAAGATTATTCAAACCATCCACAGTCGATAAATACTTTGGATGTAGGTATTGAAGCTAGACTGTCATGAATCCGACTGTAGATTGTCTGAAGCGTTTTAGACATAGCAAAAGTCTGATGCAATGTTCATGAGTACTCCTGAAATAAGATTTGAGTATTGGATTAAACCCACACTCACTTGAATCACTTCAAGGATTTTATCACGGGTGATTAGTGAGACGATAATATCTTATATTCTTGAAACCGAGACATGTGAGTTGTAATCTACAAGTCGGTTGCACATTGATAATATGTAAACGCGCCAGTAACTTGGTGTTATAAAACATATTGTTGTGTGTGATTTGATGAGTAGGTACAAGCGAGCATTTGAGTCAAAGTTTATCCATTCATTTTACCCAAAGTGGGATAAAAGCGATATATGTGGGCCCCTCGATAACTTAGTGATGACACCCCTAAGCGCTTGACCAAGCCTGGACTAAGTTGATGTGTTCAACTGTAGTATGTTGTCAGTCGTCAGAATCGGAAATCATGAAACATCTCATAGACAGAGAGAATGATTAAAATCCATGTCTCAATCTATGCGATATCTAGAATGGAGGAATATATGATCCCTTATCTAAAGCATGCGTTACTGATAAGATCATAGTTGACAGCGGCTTTTGAAAGCTACGATTGCTGATCAGGTTCTGAAGTCATATGCAAAATAGTTATTAGACTTATCCAAGTGGGAGACTGTTGGATTAGGTGTCTAAGCCCATAACTATTTTGGTATGTACTTGACCCGATTATGAGCATGGTCCTTTTGGGTTGCCTTCACTCACGCAACTTGATAGGATAACTAGAGCAGAGAGAGTAGAATTTATTATATGAATAATAAATTGGTACTCGAAAATGGTTTTATTAATATATTACAAGTTTAATATATTATTTGGAAATCATATTATTTAATTAGTATTGATCAGAAATTAATTTAGTATTAATTTAATGATCAAAAGAGACTGATTAAATAAATGGGACTGATATTGCAATTAACTGTTAGTTGCTAGTTGGGCTGATGGACTCCATAGAGTGGAGTGGACGAAATTTATGGGGAAGCCCATAAGATTTCGTCCAAAGGGCTCTAAGGAAGGAGTCCATGGGCTGCTTAAGGCTTAAACATTCATGTTAGGGTTTCCACCTAAAACCCTAGCGGCCACAAGTATAAATAGACCCCATGATTAAGGGATTTTCGGCCAATGCTTCTAAGAGACCCTAAGGGTCGAAAAATCTTCCCTCTCCTAAATTCATCTTGTTGCTTGAGTGTTTGTGACTCCATTAGAGGTGCAACACTTGAGGCACTAAGCTTTCAAGAGTCAAGATCAAGAAGGATTGTGATTGTTATTGCTACATAACAATCAAGGTAATGATTCTAACCCTAATCACATGTCAGTTTCAGATTTGTATGCTAGTCAATTAGGGTTTATTGTTTTGGTATTCAATGTTGTATGTTTACTTAGAAAAACCTAGATCAAAGCAATTAGGGTTGCATGAACACCATAAGATTGATGTTTTGCACATAACCCAACAAGATCTACATAGTCAAAAAGAAAAGAAGGGTATAATTGTCATATCCGATACCCAAGTTAAAGTTCAAGCACTTAATCGAAGAAATCTCAAGAAATTCAAAAAGTTGATTGAAGAACTCAAGCTAAAGACAAAGATTCGAAATTCAAGTTCAATCAAAAAAGCTACAACGAAGACAAATATGGGGCAAGAAGAAATGTGTGATATGATATTGGTCGCTCTCAGAAAAAGTGAAAGCATAGAGTTGGGCTCCTATGGGGGTTGGCCCACTGCTTTGGCGAAAGCTGATTTGGTTGTGCGGATTCTTAAGGATGCGATGATTCTGGTTCTTAATTATCTAGTCTTAAGGACATGAAATTATGAAATGGGTTATTTTCACTTGTAAGGCTAATTAAGGTATAAACTTTAATAAAAGTTACAATTGGTTTATTGGTTCACACCGTCAAGCTTCTTCTTGACATTGGGAATCTGTGAGAAATGGAAGGTATTGTGATGATTGTCTAGGTAGTGATTCCATTGGAGCTTTCGTCAGTGTGAAGTTTAATCATAAAAAAAAGTAAAGTATTTTTATTTTAAGTTTTTAGTTTCCTTTTGTTTATTTCAGTTTTTATTTTAAGTTCTTTTTAAGTCATCTACATCTTTCCATTTTGTTTATAACGTTTAATCTTTTTTATTACTTGAGGACAAGTAATGTTCAAGCTTATGGAGATTTGTTAGATACCGTTTTATGCATCTTTTAAGGTAGTTTTTATTAGCATTTAGCATCATAATTTGTACATTTTCATGTCATTAGTTTTAAATATTGTTCAGCTCATGTCTTTTATCAGAATTCTCGTACTGTTTGCGTTTTTGTGTCATTTTCAGATAATTCGAGTGCAGCGGCACTTTGGGAGCAGTTGGATGTATATTTGGAGCTTAAATGGAATTGGAACTGAAGAAGGATGATAAGGAATGAATTTGAGTGCTTAAACTGAAGAATTATGTCCGAAACGATCCGAAAAGCCATTTCTGCGATCACATTTTTGGTTTATGCGATCGTACAAATGTGTCGAGGTTTTGCAAGGTCGAAAAAAACCATCTAGGAAAAAACATCAATTTATGCGATCGTATATTCACTTCTGTGATCGCATTTTTGTGACGCAGCTCCCGAAACTTCAGAAATAGCATCATACTTCATTTAATTGCAAATCTAGAAAAATTGCCATATATGCGATCGCATATCCTATTTCTGCGATTGCAGATTCTGTTATCTTGGTCCAGAAGCTTCTGTCTTGTGTATATATACGTCCCTCGTGATCATATTCGAATGTTAGACGGTTCCAGACGACGAAAAACACTTCTAAAGGCGATTTTTGATACCTTTCAGCGATTTCTGAAGATCTAAAGGTTGTGAATCATCTCCAACACTTAGTTTATAAGATTAATCAGTTCGTTTTTTTATTAGTTCAGATTCGTTTTTAGCCATGTCTGGCTAAAACCCTAGTTTTCAGTTCTACATTAGACAAGTACTTTTCATGTGATCAGTTATCATATTTGGTTTTCTTTATGTGCTTCTATCTAGTCGTTTCAGTTTTGAACTTAATGAACGTTTTATTTTTAATTCTTGTTAGTCTGATCACCTATCTTGGGTTTTATCATTCCAGTTACTTAGTTAATAGAATCTGTAATTGTTCTTGTCAACTGGTAATAAGTTATCAGATTGGTTCCGTGTTTGGGATTTAACTTTGATATAAACGGTAATTTCATATCTTTACGCTTCCGAACTTGTGAGAAGTATTGGGTATTACTGGGAATTTTACACAGATATTAATGCAACTTTTATGATCTTAATTAAGAGCTTATTTAATTGGACAGTAAAAAGTTAGGGTTAACTGAAGTGCTTGTTTTGGTTAATTTAACTAGGTAAAAGAGATTATACTAATGCTTTTTAGCTTTTCTCAGTACCAACTTAGATAGAACGCATTCTGAGTAACCAGATTTTGGCTGATTGCATGATTAGGAAAGTCACAGTGTAATTGAAATCGTTTTTATTAATGAATTTTATTTAGTTTATTTTCATTGCAATTTTAGTTTTATTTAATAATCAAAAACCCTTTTTTATTATTTTTTGTTTTGACAAGAATGTGCCTTTCGCAAAAAAGCAAGTGACTTTTAGGCTGTGTTCCTGAGGATTCAACCCTGCTTCACTATGCTATATTTTTAGTGCTACCAGCAGTGAAATTTTATTTGTTTAAATCATGCGCGACAACAGTTTAACACTTGGCAAGTTTAGTCCCTGTGAACTTTGACCACCCTCAACTTTGAACTTTTTAAAATGTTTAACCTCCATAGTTTATATAATATGATTTTCCTATAGTTATCATCCCTCAACTCTGTCAAATGTCACTTTGACCACCCTCAACTTTGAACTTTTTAAAATGTCACTTTCATCCCCTTGATTTTTTCTAAACTTTCGTGTTTACACAATCCACCAACAGTTTTATCATTGATATCGATCTTCTATATTTATCTATCAATAAATTCAACGATACCTAAGTTTTATAAATACAATCGTCAAAATTCAATTTACAAAACGTATTGGTGTCGCCACAACACGTAGTGGGCAAAATACTAGTTCTAATATAATTATAAACATTCTTAATACACTAATAAATCATTAAAAAAATATATATTGAAAATAAAAATAATATACATATAAATATGAAGTTATCTTTGGATTTTATTTTAATAATCAAACCCAATCTGAAATAATAATTCGATTGTGGTTCAAATAAATCCAAATACCTACTCTCTAAGTAATACAATACAATCCAAAAATTAGATCATTTTATTTTATTACAATAGTGATTGATCCTAGCTATTTCTTTTTTGTGTTAAGTCTTTGATAAAAGAGAACGAACATTTGTATAGATACAATGTTGGTAATATATAATGTTTCTTTTTTAAAATAAATACAATGTCTGAATTTAAGTAGATGACTATTTTAGCTTATTTTTAAATTTTAACAAATAACAAATGGTTGTTTATTTAAAAACCATTACAAATTAAAACAATATATTTTCATATTAATTCTTTAAATTTTTTAAAAGAATAACATAATTAGTAACTTATATTTAATATAATTTTCAAATAAGTTCAAATAATAAAATTAAATTCAAACAATTAATAGTTACATATATAATAGAAAAACAAAAATAACAAGCACATGATATTCATACTATATTATATTTATACATATAATAGTTAATAACCTAACGTATAAACATTAAGATATATTCAATTACTTATAATTTTCGATATAAATATTTATGTAACTGAAGAAAAATATTGGCAACTTAAGAAACTAAATATAAAATCATTATTTAATATTTTAATATTAATACAGAACTCATTCGTACACAACAAGTTTTTATACACAACAATTTATGTTTTATAAAATTGTACAATACAACATTTTAAAACATAAATTATTACGTATAGAAAAAAAAATTATTGTGTAGCAATCATCTCACATATGTAATAGCATTTATTTCATAACTTCCCTTATTAAGACCTTTTATTAGTATAAAGTAAAAAAAATCAACGATTTATTGTGAAACCATTAATTTTTTTTTATGCATTAACTCCTGATTGATAGACTTGCCGGTTTACAAGTACACGACTTTAAAATCTAATTTCTGTTTAGATATGGTTAAATTTAACAGGATGAGTTTATTCATATTAATCCATATGTGAATGGGTGTAGGGGTGGCAATTTATGACACGACACGATAAAAATACGCGAAACGAAACGAAATTGAGACGAAACTGAAATTTGAATTCGTGTTCGTGTTGTGTTCGTGTTAACAGTAAAAAACACGATGTCGTGTTGTGTCGTGTTCGTGTTCAAAATTTGACACGAAATTGACACGATTTAGTAGTTATTTATCGTGTTTTTCGTGTTTGTCGTGTTTTCATGTTATATTTGATAAATTATTCATTAAATAAACTAGTTTTTAGTAAATGTTATATTTGTCGTGTCGTGTCGTGTTTGTCGTTTTGTAATTCGTTCGTTTTCGTGTTAGTTAGAAAAAACACGACATCGTGTCGTGTCGTGTTCGTGTTACATAAAACATTGTCATGTCGTGTTAGATAGAAACACGAAACGATAGCACGATTTGCCACCCTAAATGAGTGAATGCGTGTTTGAATTTTTGTACGAATAAAGGATACATGTAACAACACCATCACAAATATTCATTTCAGCTCAAAAGTCAGAAAATATTGACATGATATGTTTCTTATAACGTTTATGAATTAAAAAATGTTGAAAACATGAAACGACCTATGTCCCAATTATTTCTTACACATGTTTAGCCTAAAATCACCTGTGCGTGGCATCTCTAAAAAAGTCAAACTGTTCATAATAGATCCATAAAATCAACAGCTGTTATACTCGAATTCGAATGTGTCGACGAATCATCAAAATATAATATTTAAAAATATCTGTAATCAGAATTGAAGAATTGTTGACAGAAATGGTTGACAGCTTGATTTGATCAAATAAGTATAATTGAAATCAGTTATCTACAATCCAGTCACAGATGAACAACAACAACAACACAGATCCTTGTACAAATTTCTAGTCAATTTAACACAAATTACTCCGATTACGATCAAAATCATCGATATAATCATACCCATATGTTAAATCCCCTCCACATTCATTTAAAATCTCAATAGCAAGCTCTAATTGATCATTCAGATACCTATCTAACAAACTAAAATCCGATTTTACCTGGCTTCCGCCTTCTACATCGTTCTCACGCCGCCGTAACGGCGGCAGCGATGGCGGCAGTGGACTTTGAGGAGGAGCCGGTTTCGACCGACGACGGCGGCGGCAGAGACGGACGAAGACCTCAGCGGCGCAAAGGAAGGGAAACATAGCGCAAATGAAAGGGATAAGTAAAGGAGAACAGAGAAGGAGAATCAGGTAACGTAACCTGTGACCACTGAGCCACGATTGCAGAATTAAAGCCATCGCCGCCGTCGGATTGTGTACCTCGTCGCCGGCGGCGGCTGTATCATAATCGTTATCCTTGATGATCACCAAGGGTTTCCGACGATCGTTTTCGGACTTTACTTGGGGTTTACTTGACCCGAAAAACAAGAAACAATTGCGCATGATCCGATTAGACGACCGATTTGGGGGTTGCTTCAAGCATTGTGAAATTGATTACAGAGAGAAGTTATTGAGAGTGTGTGAGACACCCTTTTATTTCAAGGGCTCGAAAGGGTAAATTGGGATACAGACACAACGTACAACAGCCAATGAGTAAGTTACAATTCATAATGCAAGTTTTATGGACTTGTAGGAATTAGGTTAGTTCGTTTCATAATTCCATAATATTAAAATGTAACAAATGGACAAAAAAAATTATTTATTATGAAATAGAATTGTTATGAAAAGTGTGATAACAACATATTTATTTTCATTTAAGTTCTTTATTCTAATAACACATGGCATTAACTAATTTCATGAATTATGTATATTTGAAAGGTAGAAGATAAAGTGAGAAAAAAAAATATTTTGATTTGTTTCATTTAAATAATATTCAAAAGGTATATTTTCTTCAGTCACGATATCATCATTTTAATTTATTACAACAATGGCAAACTATTTATAAAATATTTTAATTAAAAGATAATAAATTAAAACGTTCGTCCTTAAATATTTGTAAAAATAAAGTTTTTTTTTTAAATTAATACACTTTATTATAGTTTAATATTGATATAATATGCTGACTTTTAACTAAAAGGTTAAATAACACATGACCCACTAAAATCTCTTAGCTAAAATATTTTACAAATGCTTTCGTCTCGTTGTATTCAACTAAAATTATTTAATTTTAAATTCAATGATGATTCTCAGTAACCTAAAATATTCGTTTCTAGTGAAATAACTTGAAAATTGTGAACTTGGCCCATATGTTTTGCCATTTTTTTTGTTACAACGGTATTTTTTTTTTTTTGAACAACTGAAAGTCTCATATATTAACATTAACAGAATTAGCAAATCGCTAGAAAATAAACAATTACAAAGGGTTAAAAAGCCAAACAATTTAAAAAACATCGAATTTGGAAGCTCGGGAATTTAACCAAGAAAAAGACTCTACAACAATACTATCAAACAAAGTACTTCTCCTAATCTGAGTCTCATCAAACATTCCCGAATTTCGGAATCTCCAAATTATCCAACACGTACATACGACTATTACTAGCAAAGATACCTTTTCTTTGGAGAGATTACTTGGTCATCTACCCAAGAAAGCCATTCTTTTTTTAGAACAACAGATTCATTAAGGAAAAACTAGCAAGGTGCTACAAATAAAAGTCAATTTACATGGAAGTAATACACAAAATTGGATCCTATAATTAGGCAACCCAATTGACATTTGTTTTATGACACCTATTACTAGCCCAAATGAAACTCTGAGACATCACCTTATCAAACAACAAACATTTTCTAGGTTTAACTTTACCAAAGAGTAAAGTGTTTCTAAAACACCAAATCGACAATCAAAGAATAAAGAAAACCGCCTCCAAAAAATCTTGACAAATAGAAGATAAATGCAAAGTGTCAAACCAGTCAAACCAATCTTGGAATGAAAACAAAGTAGGCGTCTGAACATTCCACCATTGCAAACAAGTTTTACTAAATCTTTAGCCAAATCACACTCAAAGAACAAGTGGGTAGTAGTCTCAACTTCTCTCTCGCATATGGGGCATACAATACAATTTATCTTAATTCCTCTTTGATATAAATTATACTGAGAAGGTAATTTGTTTAAAAAAAGACGCCAAACGATGACAATGAATTTAATAGGCGTAAGGCGACACCATCTAGTCACTGTCTCCGAGACAATATGAAGCTTCTTATCAATTTCCAACCTTGTAGATCTCATAGAAAAATAACCAGAACCATCAAGCGACCAACTCCACCTATCCGTAGACGAAAAAAGTAAAACCGAGGAAATCGAACCTGAAAAATTAGACCACTGCTCAGCCTCACCCCCCCCCCCCCTCTTGGTTTTCGCCTGAAAGAGGTATCCCAAATCGATTGAATCATCTTCGTAGCAACATAGATTTGTTTTTCCATCTCAAGGGCATATAACCTATGGTAAGAGTTTTCTAAAGGGTCATTACCAATCCATTGATCCTCCTAGAAAGCTGTGAGTTTGCCATCGCCAATCACCCTTTTGCAGAAAGACATAAGATCTACACCTTTAGAGCATAAGGAATGAAAAGTCTTAATAATTGAAACCCAATTGGAGTTACCAATATTTCTTAAAGAAGAATTGCCGATTAACCCCTTTTCTCCATGAATAGCTTTGACCACTATCACCCAGAGCGCATTTGGGAACAACATAAATCGCTAAATCCATTTAAAGAAAAGAGCCCGGTTAAGAGCATAAAGACTATTGACATCGAGACCACCATATTACGTGGGAGCTAACACCTTCTTCCATTTAACCCACGTCATCTTGTGCTCTTCCATATCCGCCCATAATAAAAAAAGCATTACGAAAGGATTTTAAACGATTGGCAACAAACTTCGGGGATTTAAAAGTAGACATAAAATATGTCGGGTTAGCACCCAAAACAGGCTTGAGTAGACCAAGTCTTACCCCAACCAAAAGGTTTTTGGCTTTCCACTGTGAAAGTTTAGAGGTGACTTTCCGGATCACACCATCCCAAGAAGCAACACGAGACATGTTGCCAACCACAATGAGACCTAAATATGTAAAAGAAGCTTTTCTAGGAACATACCCAATAGAAGCCGCCACATCCTCCACAACCGATAATTGAGCTCTAAAACCCATCAGATTACTCTTATACACATTAATCTTGAGGCCAAAATCAAGAAAAAAACAGTGAAGGAGTCTGACAACATGTGACACATTGGTTCGGGATCACTGTCCAATAAATATAGCATCATTGGCATAGAATAAGTGAGAAAGGGTAACTTGGGTCGAATTGTCAATATGAAGACAAGAGAACATGCCAACATCAATAGTTCTATGAAAAGAAATATGGAGAGAGTCCATGAAAAGAATGAACAAAAAAGGAGAGAGAGGATCTCCTTGACGCATACCACGGTGAAATCGAAACTCATCAGAAGGAGCTCCATTCACTAAGATAGATCCCATAGAAGAAAATAAACATCCTCGAATCCAGCTTTTCCACTTAGAACCAGAACCAAATTTAGACAAAAGATCATCAAGGAAATCCCAACAAATCGAATCAAAAGCTTTTTGAAAATCAACCTTGAAGACCATAGCCTGATGATTATGAGCCTTACACCAAGAGTGCACTTCATTAAGAATCATAGGACCATCTAAAAACTGTCTGCCTTTGCTAAAAGTAGACTGTTCAGGGCTTACAATATAATCAATAACCTTGGCAATTCTATTAGCTAATATTTTAGCAATAACTTTATATTGGTAACCGATTAAGGTAATAGAACGAAAATCTCTAACTAGCTTCGCATCATGCACCTTTGGGACCAAGGTGGTAAATGAAGGATTACACCCTTTAGGGAAAGTTCTTGAATTGAAGACTTCATGCACAACGTGAACTACATCTACTTCAACAAGGTACCAACATTTTTTTGAAGAATTCAAAAGTAAAGCCATCAGGTCCGGGAGCTTTATTAGAACCACAATCCCAAACTGCTCTCTATATCTCTTCCGGAGTAACTACTGCATCCAGTAAACTAACTTGATCAGGAAGCAAAACCCAAGGAAAATCATCATGTATAACGGGTCGAGACCAAGATGGTCTATCAAACCAGTCTCAAAATTGGGAGAGAAACTCCTTCTTTACTTTGAGAGAATTATCAATCCATACTCCAGCCAACATAATACCCAGAATACCTTGTGTTAATGTTACCATGAACGGCCACGTTAAATGTAAAGTAAAGTATAAATGAGACGTTATCTCGCCAGAACCTTGGCCAAGGCCCGGTCTTGGCCTAAGTAATCCAGCACCTGGGTGGCAGTTCGTTTCCCTTCACGAGGAAAGAATATTCCCCGTGATCTTCTCATTCACTCACGACCAATCAGGACGTGACAAAAAGCTTAGGTGATGCCCATAACTGACGTCACCAGGCAGTTAGTTAACGTGGGCATAATTCTCCCAGTCAGAGGAGGCCACGTCTCACACTTATTGGGCAAGGTCCCCACGATCCGTTAGTAGCAGGTATAAAAGGATCTATTCCGTCTCAAGGAAGGGATCCATCTTCTCCCTCACTAATTTTACCCTAAATTCTCTCTCTTAGAAAACTAACTTGATCGTCAGAGTGACGTCCCGGGAGTACACCCGGTCGTCCTTTAATGATTCTTCTGTGTTGTGTTCTCAGGAAAACTTAGAGGTTCGATCCATAAATCAATATCCAATCCCCTGAAGATCATGTCACAACATTTGGCGCCATCCGGACGTATCCTCAGAGTGATACAACCAATAAACGACACTCGCTCTCAACAAACGGGCGATCTAAGCCCAACAGCATCTACGACTGCAGTAGACGACCTGTTTCGAACACCGGTGACAGTAACCAACAACCATCACTACGAGTATAGAACACATGCCCCAACCCAGGTGCTAATGGCACAGATCCTGCCGATTACGGAGCCAGTACTCCAGAGCAGTTTCTGGCAACTGTCGTGTGACAACCCGAAATTTCTATCTTGTACAAACCATTCACTTCAATCAAAGTCAGACTTGTTTCTGCTAACTTTTAGCACTGTTTAGAGTCTGTTTGTGCATTCTGAGCCTAGTGCACCAAAGGAATGAGTGAAAGGAAGTGCCAATTGAAGTTGTAACCTACCAAACAAGCCATAAACCCTCAAATGAGGAGTTTACGGCCCGGGACCATGAGTTTACGGACATAAACTCATGGTGGCCGTAAACTCCATACTATATATATGGTCCTTAGTCATTTTCAATCACTTTTCACATTTCAAGCCTAGAAATCGGATTTTCTCTCAAGTATCTTAAGAACTTTCATCGAAATCTTCAATCTAGTAAGTAATCTTTCCAATTTCAACTTGATATCCTTCCATATCTAGTGAATATACATGATTTCATCCATGAAATCTCTTCTTTTGGTTAGATCATCAAGTGTTCTTCATTTCACCAAGAACACCAAGAACACACTAGTGTTTTTGGACCTTAATCACCCTTTCAAGCTTCTATACCGTAAGTACTCTCTCCTAAGCTTGTTGTATACTTGTAATACTTGAAGAAAATTTAGAAAACATCCATTTGACAAGAACAAAGGGAGTTTATGGCCAAGACCATCTCCCTTGGCCGTAAACCCTTAACATGGTGCCATATTGACCCTAAACTCTTATAGGAGCTAAAATTGTGAACTAGAATACTTCTTGGAAGACCATTAGACCTTGAAAGCATCTAGAATTCAAGAACAAAAGGTGTTTACGGCTAAGAAAAACTCCCTTGGCCGTAAACCCTAATTAGTGTGGCATAAGAACCATAACTTCTTCCTAAGGCTTAGACATGAGACTAGATCACTTCCTTCATGATTGTAAGACCTTATCACACAAAATGGTACAAAATACCATGAGTTTACGGTCGTAATCTCATTGGGCCGTAAACCCATGGGCCGTAAACTCATGGGGGTATTACCATTTGGGCCGTAAACTCCTATGTGAGGCCCTATATCCCTTATATGCAACCCTATATGGTTTAACACTTCATTACAAGTGTTTCCTAGTCCCCAAGGTTGTTCCATTTCATGATTAGATGTTATAAACACTAATTATATCCATATATGTATCATTATATGTTAATAGGATCCGTTGTGTTCAAGACTTCACTTGACACTTAGCATCCTACACCAATCTTACATTTGAATAACTTACAACAGGTGAGTTCATACCCCTACATTTTCATAGTTTTTACTGTTTTAAGGGGGGGGGGGGAATACAAGTCTAACACAAAGTTTTTGTTTTATGATCAAGTGATTTCAAATATTTTATCAAAATGGATTTCAGTTATCATTAAATCAAATGGTTTTCAATGATTGTTTCAAAATGACATCAAGTCACCAAAATGAATTTCAAAATATCAAACTTCTTTTAAATATTTTATAAACTTATATTTTTCCCAAAAAATCATACCAGTATGCATATATTTATATAAATTGAATTTAAAATATTTAGGACTAATAACTCACTTTAATTCCTTTTTCTTGTTTGGATGTGGGATTACAGGTATAAGTTGTTTGTCCGAGTATCATTTAAATTTTACTTATATATTTGTATATGTATACAAGTATAAAAGTTTATTCATTTAGTTTAAATTAGCCTTTGTAACATGTTGAGCAAAGGGTTACATTCATGAATACTCCTTATCAGATCAGAAAGTACAAATAAATTATAATAGGTATAATTTATGATTTAAAGAACATTAATTCACGATTCAAGTATACTAGATTACATTAGTTTACAAGAACAAAGATTGATTCAAAACTATTCAAGGATACACATTCTTTCAGATACATATTAAGAGTAATAATTCAAGAGCATACTATCAATCATTTACTTCAGAATGATTGGGTTTTCATAACTAATATACATGTAACGTTTATATGCTTTTATGAGTCAAGTAGTACAGGTTGTTTAAATTCACTTTTAACAACATAGTTAAAGTCCTGACATTATAACCAGAATCTCCCGCCGGGGATCGAAACAATGTGTGTATAGATCTATATTGGGATTAACAACCCCACACTCGGACTGCTAGTTACAGTCAGGCATACACGCCTGTGAGTGACAATTGTTATCATCAACTTTCAACGCATTCATAGCGTTGGGTCAGGCCACCTAGTCAGTATGGTTATAATAACTCATTAAAAGATATTAACAATACGTTAGTGTATAGTTAACTAAACTTATGTACTAATTCAAAGTACTAGTTTACCAGATAAAGTTTACAGTAATACATTACAGTTTACAATAACAGTTAATGAATTCAGACATACTCATAGATACAAGTTGACTAAAGGATTACAAATATAGAACATTGGTTTACAGATAGAACAGTTTTATGCAACTAAAACTACTTTTCATATACAATAGAAATATAAGGTTTTCTGGAAAACAGTTACATATTCAAGAAGCAGAAGACAATCTTTCAAAACATAAATACTTATGCACTCACTCAACTTTATGTTGATACTCTCTTTTCAAATTACTTGTATTCTCAGGGAACCAGTAGGCAGGTACACCCCGAGCTTTTGAGAAGATGGAGCTATTTATGTCTTATCTTCTTCTTTTGTACAACTATTTAGTTTCATAATACAAGGTTGAAACACATGTAAATATTTATACTTTTTAAATACAGTGGTTGTTTGTACTCTGATTACTATAATGCATGTGTTGTGATACTACAAATGAAGTCCTCCACCCGCGGACATTTCCGCCGTCTGGTTTGGGGGTGTGACAGATTGGTATCAGAGCATTGTTTATAGTGAACTCAGTATATCAATTCATAAAAGATATACAAACTATAAATACATTTGGGGCTAAGAGCTCTGACTACAAGTATACTTTTAAAATTTTAATTATTTTTACAAGAAGTATACTAACACTTATCAACAAGTACAGTATCACAATCATAAGAACTTAAAAGTATTTGGATGTTGAACATTACAGTCAAACCTGGACAGTTATGTAATCATATCTAGGATTAATATAGCCTGATCAACTATATTGATTTGAGATATGACCAACATGTGTTTGGGAGTGATAGTGATGTTGTGACATGTCTAAAACTTAGCAACTATACATATTCAGAAGAACATTAGAACAGAACATAAAGATTAAAATACTATAGGGGTATTTTAGGCACTATATACTAGTAACAAACATGTAAAAACAATAGAACAATTAAGGGTAGAACTATAAATATTAAGGGTATATTACAATTATATATAATTAAAGTTATATAGACTTAGAATATGTGATTTAGCTTCATTTCCTGTTCCTTGTTTGGTTGTGGATTTAGAGCCGGGTCATATAATCGAAAATCGGTTATACCCAAGTTATATATAATTAGTATACACTTTATAGTTATAGAAATACCTAAGAACAAGTCATACATAATACATTACTTGATAACTATAGGTCTCTTTTGTAGTCAATCGTTACTAACTATATTCTATATACCTCATCTCTATTCTTACTTAGATAACACTGGCTGAGTTGAGGTTTCATTTAAGAAATACCCGTCGTCGGTAGAAGATGCTCTACTCGTTTCCTATTCACTCTTTTAATTATAGTTAAGTCTACGGATAAGATATAGCGTTATTTTTCATATTATTCAGTTGACCACAAAAATTTTATTTTTAGTAGGTCTGTATGATGTCGATGCTTTCCCAGAATTTGGTGTGTTATGAACCTGTTTAAAGCCAAGTTCTCCAGACTTTATGTGATCAATATGCCAAAGCAATCGACATGCATTTTCATAGTCTTTAAAAAAAATAAAAAAATAAATAACCATTCACTTACAAGTTATACTTGTCATAGACTTCTATTTCCAATTCATTGCAAGATTCATATCGAACTATATGTTTTAGTTCAGAGATATCAAAATTCATATTCACTCTTGATATCTTATTATCTTTGTATCTTTTGACTTTTATAGAAAAAGATGCCTCCTCGTAGAAATCCAAGATGTCATAATGTAAATCAACCGCCGGTGCCACCTCCGCCACCACCTCCTCAGTTCGACCCCGCTATGTTCCAAGCGGCGGTCACGACGACTGTAGCCGTTGCCTTGTCTCATATTAATACTTCTGGAGCTAGTGGTTCAGGAGCTGGTGCAAATCCTTCTAACCATGGCGAAGGTCATGGGCACTCGCGAGAGTGCACTTATAAGGATTTTTCCAATGCCAAACCCAGGACCTTTATTGGAATTGGTGGAGTTATGGCATTAAGACAATGGATAGAAAAGACAGAAGCAATTTTTGAAATCTGCTCCTGTCCTGAAGGCAGCAAGGTCAAGTTCGCTGCTTGTACCTTTTCAGAAAGATCTTTAACATGGTGGAATGGCCATGTTAAGTCACTTACCCTAGTGGTGGCTAATTCAATAAGCTGGGAGAACTTCAAAGCCATGCTCATGCGGGAATACTGTCCGCGAGGAGAAGTTCAGAAACTTGAGGAGGAGCTCTGGGGTCTTTCAATGGTTGGTTCTGATATATCAACCTATACCAGTAGATTTTGTGATCTGGCAATTCTATGTTCGGAGATGGTTGCTCTAGAGAGCAAAAAGATTGAGAGATATATTTGGGGACTGTCGCCCCAAATTCAATCTAGTGTTTTAGCTTCAAGGCCTGTTACTTTTGACTTTGCTAAAGAGCTGGCACAATCTCTTATAGACCATGGAGTCCATCACCACTCAGTGGTTGCTATGCCAGAACAACCAAAGGGAAACAACAACAACAAGAAGAAGGGTCGGAACAAGAGGAAGGGCAAGTTTTCACAGGATTCCTCAAAGAAACAACAGCTGACTACAGTCAACGCTGCTACTGTACCTACTATTGTTCCTGTTAATCCAGCACCAGCCAAGCCTTATGCTGGAAACCTCCCCAAGTGCAACAAGTGCAATTTTCACCATAATGGGAATTTCCAGGAAATGCAGTGTCGTAACTGCAACAGGAAAGGGCATACTGCCCGATTCTGTAGAGCACCACCCCAACCACTTAACCAAGTACCTGCTGCTGGAGTAGGTCAAGCATGCTATCAATGTGGTGAAGTGGGGCATTTCAAGAGAGATTGTCCTAAAGCTGGAAATGCAGGTGGAGTGGGGAGAATTTTAGCCTTGGGCCAAGAAGAAGCAGTGGCAAATCCCGCAGTAGTTACGGGTACGTTCCTTCTCAACAACACTTATGCATGCATTCTATTTGATTGTGGTGCTGAGAAGAGCTTTGTGAGCCATAATTTCAAACAATTGCTAAATCAAAACTCCCAACCATTAAAAGAAACATTCACAGTCGAAATGGCTAATGGGAAATCTGAATCCACCAACGAAATATACATAGGATGTACTCTTACCTTGAATAACTTTTCGTTTCCAATAGACCTTATGCCGGTCTTTATCAAGAGTTTCGACGTCATAATAGGTATGGATTGGTTGTGTCCTAACCGTGCTGACATCCTATGTTATGAAAAAGCCATTCGCCTGAACTTGCCAACTAATAAAACTCTTGTTATTTATGGCGACAAACCCGGAACGAACCTCCATATCATTTCTTGCATTAAGGCACAGAAGTACCTTCGCAAAGAGTAATGTGCTTTCTTAGCTCACGTGGTAGACAAAAAGCAAGAAGTGAAAGATATCGCGAAAATTCCTGAAGTCTGTAATTTTCTCGACATTTTTCCCGATGATCTTCCAGGAGTGCCTGCGAACGACAAGTCGAGTTCAGAATCGACTTAATTCCAGGGGCTACCCCTGTCGCCAAATCTCCTTATCGTCTTGCACCTTCAGAAATGCAGGAATTATCCAGCCAGCTTAACGAACTCCTTAGCAAAGGTTTCATAAGACCAAGCTTCTCACCCTGGGGAGCACCGGTTTTGTTCGTGAAGAAGAAGGATGGATCATTCCGTATGTGCATAGACTACCGCGAGTTGAATAAACTTACCATTAAGAATCGATACCCTCTGACTCGCATAGACAAATTGTTCTACCAACTTCAAGGTGCGAGCTACTTCTCAAAAATAGACTTAAGATCCGGGTATCACCAGTTACGGATTTTGGAGGATGACATTCCCAAAACCGCGTTCAGAACTTGTTATGGTCATTATGAGTTCGTAGTGATGCCATTCCGATTAACGAATGCACCTGCTGTGTTCATGGATTTAATAAACAGAGTGTGTCGTCCTTTCTTGGACAAATTCGTTATAGTCTTCATTGACGACATCCTTGTTTATTCAAGAAGTGAAGAGGAACATGGCCAACATCTTCGTCAAGTTTTGCAAACTCTTAGCACAGAGAAACTCTATGCGAAGTTTTCAAAATGTGAATTTTGGATTAGGAAGGTTGAATTCCTAGGTCACGTGGTCAGTTCAGAAGGAATACACGTCGACCCTTCCAAAATAAAGGCAATTGAAAACTGGTCAGCACCCAAAACACCTACATAAATCCGTCAATTTTTAGGTCTTGCTGACTATTATCGCAGATTCATCAAGAATTTCTCTCGAATAGCTAAACCTCTTACTACTCTGACGCAAAAGGGGGTAACTTTTAGCTGGGGAGAAAAACAAGAAACAACATTCCAAACGCTGAAACGAGTCTTGTGTAGTGCACCAATCCTGTCTCTCCCTGAAGGGACAGAGGATTTTGTAGTGTATTGTGAAGCTTCTAATCAAGGCCTTGGATGTGTTCTTATGCAAAGAGGAAAGGTTATATCCTATGCCTCAAGACAACTAAAAACACATGAAGTCAACTATACAACACATGACCTTGAACTAGGAGCAGTAGTATTTGCTCTGAAGATCTCGAGACATTACTTATATGGCACGAAATGCACAATATTCACGGACCATAAAAGTCTCCAGCATATCTTCAATCAGAAAGAGCTGAACATGAGACAACGACGATGGGTGGAGCTACTGAACGACTACGATTGTGAGATTCTTTATCACCCTGGTAAAGCTAACGTTGTAGCTGACGCCCTTAGCAGAAAAGAATACTCGAGACGCCGAGTAAAGTCGTTGACCATGATAATCCATTCACATCTGTCCACACAGATCAGAGAGGCTCAACTGGAGTCCTTAAAACCTGAAAACGTGGCAGATGAAACTTTGAGAGGAATGGATAAAAACTTCAGAGTCAGGGATGATGGAGTCTATTGTTTCATGAAACGGATCTGGACACCAAAGTTTGGTGGTTACCGAGATGTGGTTATGAATGAAGCACACAAAACTCGATACTCCATTCATCCGGGTTTAGAAAAGATGTACCTGGACCTCAAGAAACTATACTGGTGGCCAGACATGAAGGCCGGAATTGCTACCTTTATGGGCAAGTGCCTTACTTGTGCTAAAGTTAAGGTAGAATACCAGAAGCCTTCAGGTTTATTGCAACAACCTGAAATACCTGAATGGAAGTGGGAGCGGATTACCATGGATTTCATAACCAAGTAACCCAAGACATCGGGAGGTTATGATACTATCTGGGTAATCGTCGATAGATTAACCAAATCCGCACACTTCTTGCCAATTAAAGAGACCGACAAAATGGAGAAGCTAACAAGAACTTACCTCAAAGAAATCGTTAGATTGCATGGTGTGCCAATATCTATTATTTCTGACCGAGATAGTAGATTCACTTCTCGTTTCTGGCAGTCTTTACAAAAATATTTAGGAACTAGGCTGGACATGAGTACAGCCTACCATCCACAAACTGATGGACAAAGTGAGAGGACGATTCAAACTTTAGAAGATATGTTACGAGCTTGCATGATAGACTTTGGTAAGGCATGGGATACTCATTTACCCCTGGTCGAATTCTCTTACAACAATAGTTATCACACTAGTATAAAGGCTGCACCTTTCGAAGCTCTCTATGTCCGTAAGTGCAGATCACCTCTGTGTTGGGCTGAAGTGGGTGATACGCAGCTAGCTAGAAGTCAAGTTCCTGACAGTACTCTCACTGGTCCAGAAATCATTCGTGAAACCACAGAGAAAATCGTACAAATCCGGAAACAACTTAAAGCTTCCAGAGATAGACAGAAAAGCTACGCCGACAAAAGAAGAAAACCTTTGGAATTTCAGGTTGGTGACCGCGTCATGTTGAAGGTGTCACCCTGGAAGGGCATGATACGCTTTGGAAAGCATGACAAGTTGAATCCAAGGTATATAGGACCATTCGAGATTCTTGCTAGAATTGGTCCCGTAACTTACAAACTCCGACTACCTCAAGAACTAAGTAACATACATCCTGTTTTCCACGTCTCAAACTTGAAGAAGTGTCTGTCCGATGAGACTCTTGTTATCCCACTCAACGAAATCGAGATCGACGAGAGCCTCAACTTCGTGGAAGAACCAGTAGAAATCATGGACCGAGAAGTCAAACAAACAAAACAAAGTCGTATCCCTATAGTGAAGATTCGCTGGAATGCAAAGCGGGGACCCGAATTCACTTGGGAGTGTGAGGATCAAATGAAATTGAAATATCCTCAACTTTTCGCTTAGTTATTTGTAACTACTTAATTGCTTAAACTCTAATTTCGGGACGAAATTCTCTCTAACGGGGGCGGGGGGAAGGATGTGACAACCCGAAATTCTATCTTGTACAAACCATTCACTTCAATCAAAGTCAGACTTGTTTCTGCTAACTTTTAGCACTGTTCAGAGTCTGTTTGTGCATTCTGAGCCTAGTGCACCAAAGGAATGAGTGAAAGGAAGTGCCAATTGAAGTTGTAACCTACCAAACAAGCCATAAACCCTCAAATGAGGAGTTTACGGCCAGGGACCATGAGTTTACGGCCATAAACTCATGGTGGCCGTAAACTCCATACTATATATATGTTCCTTAGTCATTTTCAATCACTTTTCACATTTCAAGCCTAGAAATCGGATTTTCTCTCAAGTATCTTAAGAACTTTCATGGAAATCTTCAATCTAGTAAGTAATCTTTCCAATTTCAACTTGATATCCTTCCATATCTAGTGAATATACATGATTTCATCCATGAAATCTCTTCTTTTGGTTAGATCATCAAGTGTTCTTCATTTCACCAAGAACACCAAGAACATACTAGTGTTTTTGGACCTTAATCACCCTTTTAAGCTTCTATACCGTAAGTACTCTCTCCTAAGCTTGTTGTATACTTGTAATACTTGAAGAACATTTAGAAAACATCTATTTGACAAGAACAAAGGGAGTTTACGGCCAAGACCATCTCCCTTGGTCGTAAACCCTTAAAATGGTGCCATATTGACCCTAAACTCTTGTAGGAGCTAAACTTGTGAACTAGAATACTTCTTGGAAGACCATTAGACCTTGAAAGCATCTAGAATTCAAGAACAAAAGGTGTTTACGGCCAAGACAAACTCCCTTGGCCGTAAACCCTAATTAGTGTGGCATAAGAACCATAACTTCTTCCTAAGGCTTATACATGAGACTAGATCACTTCTTTCATGATTGTAAGACCTTATCACACAAAATGGTACAAAATACCATGAGTTTACGGTCGTAATCTCATTGGGCCGTAAACCCATGGGCCGTAAACTCATGGGGGTATTACCATTTGGGCCGTAAACTCCTATGTGAGGCCCTACATCCCTTATATGCAACCGTATATGGTTTAACACTTCATTACAAGTGTTTCCTAGTCCCTAAGGTTGTTCCATTTCATGATTAGATGTTATAAACACTAATTATATCCATATATGTATCATTATATGTTAATAGGATCCGTTTTGTTCAAGACTTCACTTGACACTTAGCATCCTACACCAATCTTACATTTGAATAACGTACAACAGGTGAGTTCATATCCCCACATTTTCATAGTTTTTACTGTTTTAAGGGGGGGAATACAAGTCTAACACAAAGTTTTTGTGTTATAACCAAGTGATTTCAAATATCTTATCAAAATGGATTTCAGTTATCATTAAATCAAATGATTTTCAATGATTGTTTCAAAATGACATCAAGTCACCAAAATGAATTTCAAAATATCAAACTTCTTTTAAATATTTTATAAACTTATATTTTTCCCCAAAAATCATACCAGTATGCATATATTTATATAAATCGAATTTAAAAGATTTAGGACTAATAACTCACTTTAATTCCTTTTCCTTGTTTGGATGTGGGATTACAGGTATAAGTTGTTTGTCCGAGTATCATTTAAATTTTACTTATATATTTGTATATGTATACAAGTATAAAAGTTTATTCATTTAGTTTCAATTACCCTTTGTAACATGCTGAGCAAAGGGTTACATTCATGAATACTCCTTATCAAATCAGAAAGTACAAATAAATTATAATAGTTATAATTTATGATTCAAAGAACATTAATTCATGATTCAAGTATACTAGATTACATTATTTTACAAGAACAAAGATTGATTCAAAACTATTCAAGGATATACATTCTTTCAGATACATATTAAGAGTACTAATTCAAGAGCATAATATCAATCATTTACTTCAGAATGATTGGGTTTTCATAACTAATATACATGTAATGTTTATATGCTTTTATGAGTCAAGTAGTACAGGTTGTTTAAATTAACTTTTAACAACATAGTTAAAGTCCTAACATTATAACCAGAATCTCCAGCCGGGGATCGAAACAATGTGTGTATAGATCTATATTGGGATTGACAACCCCGTACTCGGACTGCTAGTTACAGTCAGGCATACACGCCTGTGAGTGACAATTGTTATCATCAACTTTCAGCGCATTCATAGCGTTGGGTCAGGCCACCTAGTCAGTATGGTTATAATAACTCATTAAAAGATATTAACAATACGTTAGTGTATAGTTAACTAAACTTATGTACTAATTCAAAGTACTAGTTTACCAGATAAAGTTTACAGTAATACATTACAGTTTACAATAACAGTTAATGAATTCAGACATACTCATAGATACAAGTTGACTAAAGGATTACAAATATAGAACATTGGTTTACAGATAGAACAGTTTTATGCAACTAAAACTACTTTTCATATACAACAGAAATATAAGGTTTTCTGGAAAACAGTTACATATTCAAGAAGCAGAAGACAATCTTTCAAAACATAAATACTTATGCACTCACTCAACTTTATGTTGATACTCTCTTTTCAAATTACTTGTATTCTCAGGGAACCAGTAGGCAGGTACACCCCGAGCTTTTGAGAAGATGGAGCTATTTATGTCTTATCTTCTTCTTTTGTACAACTATTTAGTTTCATAATACAAGGTTGAAACACATGTAAATATTTATACTTTTTAAATATAGTGGTTGTTTGTACTCTGATTACTATAATGCATGTGTTGTGATACTACAAATGAAGTCCTCCACCCCCGGACGTTTCTGCCGTCTGGTTTGGGGGTGTGACATGTCGTTTGATGGTTCACTTCCTCAGATGGTGATATCGCATCTCGATCTGTTGTAGGAGCCTCTGTATGACGTCACAGAGGTACTCAGTATCTCTAACTCTCGGAAGAGGAACACACCTCACCAAGCGGAGGACAAGATAGAGGTATTCTTGAGAAACCTACTCAATATTAGTTTCTCGAGCAGCGATTCCAAACCATTGAACTGGGATCCGCGAGACGAGAGGGACCACCAAGCGGTGGACCATTGGTAGGATTCACCAGACATAGTTTGTGGCCATTGGGCACTATTCTGTTGCCCTTAATGTTGGTCGGTCACGACGAGAGGGACCGAATCACACGAACAA
This sequence comes from Lactuca virosa, assembly GCF_052849685.1. Classification (NCBI taxonomy): domain Eukaryota; kingdom Viridiplantae; phylum Streptophyta; class Magnoliopsida; order Asterales; family Asteraceae; genus Lactuca; species Lactuca virosa. Next base: position 360,530,572 of record NC_136433.1, on the reverse strand, counting down.
TCGAATTCTCTGTGATATGGTATCCAACAGAACACAATATTCTGCTCGGACGGTCGGTAATCTGCTTACTGCATCTCGTACCATCGATGATCCATGTCATAGTTAAATTTAGCACACGCCAGGGATCAGCGACAATTCTCTCCATAAACACCAGGGCACAACGTTGCCACCAGATCATAGTCGCTTCCGAGCTTGTACAAGCTCCAACGAAGTCGAAGGAGGGATGTTCCACCGAGCAACACCAAATAAACATGGAATATCCAGAACAGCTCGTGCGAATCGGTGCTCACTTATCAGACGAGACCAGGGCACGATTGGTAGCACTCCCGAAGCAATATTCCACCATTTTCGCTTGGAAACCAACAGATCTGACAGGTGTTGATCGACTGGTTATAGAACACAGCCTTAATATCACGCCTGGAAGCAATCCTGGTAAACAAAAGAAGAGGGGCCAGGCAACAGAACAGACAGGGCCATAAACGCAGAAGTGGCCGATCTGGTGAATGCTGGCATACTCAGGGAAGTAATGTTCCCAACATGGATAACAAATCCTGTCATGGTAAAGAAAGCCAATGGGTCATAGTGAATGTTCATTGATTACTAAGACCTTAACAACGTTTGTCCAAAGGATTATTATCCTCTCCCGGAGATTGATCAGAAAGTCCAATCGCTTGAAGGTTTTCAACTCAAATGTTTCATTGATGCGTACAAGGGCAACCATCACGTACAAATGAAACAAGAGGACGAGGCGAAAACTGCCTTCCACACTGAGAATGGCACTTTCTGCGACCAAAAAATGCCGTTTCGGATAAAAAATGCGAGTACTACATATCAAAGGCTCATGGACATAGTATTCGCTGATCAAATTGGTAGGAATATCGAAGTTTATGTCGATGACATGGTAGTTAAGATCTATAATGAAGAAACATTGATCCACGATGTGGAAGAAACTTTCTAAAAGCTAGCTAAAGCGCAGATGAAGTTAAACCCAACTAACTGTACTTTTGGGGTAGAGGAAGGGAAATTCCTTGGGTATCAGATATCCAAGGAAGGGATTCTGCCCAATCCCACCAAAATCCAGGAGTTCCTCGAGTCGAAAACTCCCCACAACCTCAAGGGTGTACAGGAGATCAATGGTAGGTTGACGGCATTGGGAAGATTCATTGCCAAATCTGCAGAAAAGGCGCTTCCTCTGTACTAAACACTTAAAGGGTGCCAAAACAAAAAGCACTTCAAATGGATAGAAAAAGCAGATGCGACATTGCAACAACTGAAAGATGCCTTACACTAACTACCGGCTCTCGCCTGCCCGCTACCATGCGAAACACTACAGATGTATTCAGCAGATTCCAAAGAAGCTATCTCCTCTGTGTTAGCGGTGGAGAGGGAAGGCAAGCAGATCCCCATCCATTTTTTTAGTAGGGCCCTACAAGGACCAAAAGTTAATTACCCGGCCTTAGAGAAGCTGGTCCTCGCCCTGGTATACACTGTCAGACGGATACAACGGTATTTTCAACCCCATACGGTGGATGTTCTGACTAGTTACCTGATAAAGCAAGTGCTGCTAAGGCCGGAAAAGTCCGGGCGCCTGGCTAAGTGGGCCATATATTTAGGTGAACATGATATCCATTACCACCCCCAGACTCCCATCAAGGCCCAGGCCCTCGCAGACTTCCAGGTTGAAATCCCAGATACCATTAAGGGAGTGCCGAAGACAATCTCTGTCGACCCACTAGAGCCTGAAGCCGGCAAAGAACTCTGGAAGCTATACACCGATGGCGTAGCAAGTAAGGAAGGCTCAGGTGCAGGCCTGATCCCCCAAATACCCAACGACGAAGAGATCACCTACGCGCTGCGATTCGGCTTCCAAGTATCTAACAACGAGGCAGAGTACGAAGCACTCCTAGCGGGTCTAAGGCTGGCCAAAGAGGTTGGTGCAAAGCAAGTAGAAGCCCTTAGTGATTCATTACTTATCACAAATCAGATAAATGGAACATACGAGGCTAAAGACCCAAGGATGCAGAAATACCTAGATGCAGTCCGTAGCCTAACCAACACATTCAAAAGTTTTTCAATAAAACAAATCTCCCAGGGAAAGAACACAAGGGCGGATGCTCTCAGCAAGCTAGCCTCTACTTCTTATGATCACTTAACAAAGAAAGTACTAGTTGAAGTACTCCCAGAGAGAAGTATTGATAACCAAACGGTTAATACAGTATCGATTACTCCAGAATGGATCAAACCCTACGTCGATTACATACGCCATGGCGTGCTCTCGGATGACCCAGAGGAGGCGAGAAAATTCAAGATCAGGGCGTCGTATTTTGCAATCAGAGTCAACCAACTGTACCGAAGAGGGTATTTAAGCCCATGGCTAAAGTGCATCTCTGAAAAGAGGGGCAGAATTTCCTAGAAGAAAGTCATTCCGGAGACGCGGCGGCACATGAAGGTGCCCGAGCGCTCACAGACAAAATACTCCACCTAGGAGTATATTGGCCAGACGTATACAACGACGCCGCAACCCTAACCAAGAAATGCAAAGAATGCCATGCATTTGCTCCTTTCTAAAATCAACCGGCCATGCCATTGACTATCATTACTAGCCCATGGCTTTTCCATCAATGGAGAATCGACATAGTGGGACCTTTCCCACCAGCACCAGGGGGTGTGAAATTTTTGTTAGTAGTCGTGGACTATTTCACTAAATGGATAGAAGCAGAACCGCTGGCCACCGTCACCGGCAAGCAAATGATAAAGTTCATGACCAAGAATATCTTTGCCCGTTTTGACACTCCCAGAATCCTCATAAGTGATAACGACACGCAGTTTGAAGGAAGTCCCTTCAAAGAGTGGTGTGAAGACAAGAGAATCCACCACCGATTCACGTCAGTGGCGCACCCTCAGGCTAATGGACAAACTGAGATATCAAACAAAACCATAGTTAATGGTTTGAAGAAAAGGTTACTCAGATCAAAGTCTGCCTGCGTGGATGAGCTCCTGACAGTACTGTGGTCATATCGTACCACAACAAGGTTAAGCACGGAGAAATGCCATTTAGTCTAACCTATGGGACGAAAGCAGTCCTCCCATTGGAAATAGTGGCCGGCTCCCTGCGAACAAAGAGTTTCGAGGAAGCAGCCAACGAAGAAAGGCGACGACAGGACCTGGACATGCTCGATGAAAAACGTGAGGCGGCACGGATGCGCCAAGCACTATACAAATCACGAACTGAGAACTATTACAACCGCCAAGTCCGGGTCAAGAACTTCAAGGTTGGAGAATTGGAGCTAAGAAAGACGACTCCAGTCATGCTGAACCACTGGGGAAACTGAGTGTCACTTGGGAAGGACCGTACAAAATTATGGAAGCCCATAAGAATGGTGCTTATGTCCTAGAAGCTCAGGACGGGCGTGCCATTCCAAGAACTTGGAATGCGCAGAGCCTGCATCATTTTATTCTTAAAACGAGTGTTAAAGATAGATTCAATGCTAGCAAAGGCATTTTGTATTAGTTTTGACATGTAAATGTAACCAGCAAAAATTACTTTACCATCTTCGGTCTTATAACGCTCCAACATTAAAATTAGAAAAAAGAGAGAAAGCAATTCAGATGCTTCTTATTTTCAAGCTTGAAAAATAAAACAAAGAGGCTGTGTACATTTACCGTGTGACAACAAGGACTGATCATCCAACGTCACACGAGGGAAATCGTTACGAGGAGGCAGCCAGGGGTTTGTATAAAAAGGCTCGTAACCTTTCTCCCAAAAAATGTTCATCAATTACATTATAGCAAATAACAAACATACAAAAGAACATGTGACATAAGTGTAGAAGAATCATAACCTTCCACTAATGAGAAAAGTACAACCGGGTGAACCTCAAGATGACGATCTTGGCTACACCTAGGGTATTTATGCAGCAAATTAGAGCAAATTTCTTAAAGACCATCATTCGTAAAGCACAAAGAGATCACCAATAAAAGAACCCAGACCAGCGGTATAAGAAGACACGCGTAAATACTATGTGATGGCCAACATAAACCATAGATGAAGAAACCAAACAAAAGAATATGTGCGGTAACAAGAAACATTCATACACACAAATTAAAAGTGAACATTGTCAAAGTCGCCGGACTCCCGGACTTTAAGACTGCCACTGAAGGCAACGAAGACAAAAAACAAAGAAAGAAATAGAAAACATTGTTCACAGGAGTTACATCAAAACAAACCAAGTAAACAGTGCTACTTATGGGCAGGTGTGTTGCCATCACCAGGTGAAGAGCTTAGGCCAGGGCCAGACCCATCGCTCTGAGCGTCTTGACAAAGATCGCGGAGCCCGACCATTTCCAGAGTACCCAGGTGGAGATAGCCAGCTCTTTCGCAGTGAAAGTCGCCTTGGCATCTTCCATCTATTGGGTCTTAGTGGCCACGTCTACCTCAACCTCTGGATGAAACTCCCCGACAATCACCATCTCTTTCGCAACTCTTTTTCCCTGCTCAACCCCTTCCGCCACACAAGCTGCCCGCACATGAACCAAACCTTGAAGAAATTGAGGGCTCTCAATGATCCTGTCCACCACCCGGCTCAGCCCATCGCTAAGGATCCACGAAATATCCTTCTCCAGCGCCCCTTTTGCAGCGTTCTCCGCAACCAGATCGACCTCTAGTTTTTCTGTCCGCTCGCTTAGACTAGCATTCTCCAAACTCAGGGCCCCCACACGATCATTCAGACGCCTCACCTCTTGCTCCGGCTTTGCCACTTGTTCTTTTAAGCTTGCCTTCTCGAGCAACACCACCTCCTGCTTGGCCTCCCAGCTATGCTTGTCGGCTTCTATCTTTGCCACCTGGGCTTTCAGCTCTTCACATTCGATGCTCTTACTGTCAGAGTGAGACTGGATGGTCTCCATATCGGAGATGCGTTCAATTGCTGCAACCAGGTAAGATGACACTTGGGTGGCGGCATAGCGCAGGCCGTTGGCCATGTGCTCATCCGCTAGGACAGTTAAAGCCTTAGCTGTAGCAAGTGGAAAAGCGTGCCGACACCACTCAAGAGCAGTGTCGTGATCAGAGACAAGGTCTTGGGGAGTTAGCCTCCAACCTGGCTTATAGGCATCCAGATGAGACCCTACAAAAATAGGGACAGTTCCTGTTTTACCATAAGCAGTTGATGTGAGACCTTGGGAAGGCGAAGGCCCAGTCTTCGCCTTGGCTCCTCCAGCAGTGGGACCAGGGCTGGTCTTATCGGTGCTTTCTTCCTCTATATGACTGGGCAGTTCACTCGCCCTGATTTGTGCCCCCTCCAGCAGTTTCGGAGGACTTTCATTGGGGGCACGGTTGGAACTCTTGGTACCCCTAGTAAGAAACTCAGATTACATTTCTTACGAAGAGGGGGCTCGGTGCTAGCCGTCTCAGTTTGACCACCGGAAGAGGCCTCCAAGAAAGCAAAATGCCTCTTGACACGACGGAGGCTCCTCGGGGACCCAGAAGGGGCATGATCCTTCTGAGAAGCGCCAATGATAACAATATCCTGCAAATCTGAATCCTCGCCGACGCCCGTAGCTCTTTCCGAACCAATAGTAGCCTCGATCCCTCGACCAGAAACGGGGGGCGAAATATGAAGAAAGGGTCGAAAAGGCTTCTTTGGGACAAGACGTCAAAGAGAGAAAAGTAGAAACTAAGGAGGAAACGCTAGGAGGAACAAAGGTTTAAATGCCACTAAAGGGGCAGCGAACCGTTTTCATGATGAAACCGCCGAAGAACGGCGATTTCGCTCTGCCAACTGCATAAGCCATAAGCAGCAGCCCGCCACGTATATGTGAATAGACCAGAACAACTCTGGTACATCATGAACTGTGACATCCCCATTTTCACGGCCAGAAAAGACCGATTTTGTTTATGCTTGTTTGAAAATCAGAGTAACATTTTAAATAAAGGTGTTGTGGAGTTTGTCCCAAAACAAAATATGATAAAGATTTATCAAAAGCATTTCCAAGGAAATGTATTTCATTAAAAGACTCGGGATGTCATGTTCGATACAGATCAAAAGCATAAACAGTACAACATAAGCCTTACTACATCATTTCATATCTACAGGCCTATATCCGTAATCCCTCATCCAAAACATCACATCTATGCTCGAGCGCCACTACCTGTAATACATGAAACTGAGTGGGTCAGGCTTGGGAGTCTGGTGAGCACATAGGGTTTTCAACCCACAATAAATAAGTTTATTAATTTCATCAATCAACAATAACCCGATTACCCGTTCCCGTTATCCTCACTTTACATCCCTAAACACCTATCATAAGGGACCTAGCCTAAGGATCATCATCGGGATGGACACTACTGCTAAGGGGTTCCTCAGCAATAAATGTCCTAAAGGCAACCATGAGGGGGATGTAGTACACCGGTGAACACATCGTTCACAAACACCTACAGGTTGCGAGCCTGCTAGCGTTCCACTAGACTGTCTAGAAGAGTTCGTGGTCGTCATCTATACTCCGCTAGATGTCTGGATCACCAACAACATCGATGCCTCTCATCATTTTATCACACATCGTCTTATTACATCTACCCATGTTTTACCCCAACATTTTTGTAGATATAAAATACATATACAGTTTAAATCTTGAAAAACGTGTATGAAAATCATTCATCCAACATAGACAGCAAGTATTCAGATAATATGCACATATAGCACGTAATTTATATAAAATTCTTCATATCTATGTGTAAGATGAAAGTAACTATGCACTTACCCGATTAGGTGGTGACTCGGTACTTGAACAACACTTCGTTATCTCAAAACAATTTTTCCTTGACCAAAACCTAGTATTAATACCACTAGAGTTTAGTTTTAACGTTAACCGTGACTAATTAATAGTCTAGCTATTATTATTATTATATAAGCGTTAAATAACTCTCAATATAACTCATAATAATAGCCCAAATAATTATTTTAAGGACCTAATAACATTACTATAATTATTTAAAAGTTATATTAAAAATTGCGTAGGCGTAGCTCACTTACAACAGATTTTAAAGAAAACCGGGCTTTGCTCGGAGCAGCGTTTCCGAACCGAAAGACCCTTTTTCTCGGGACTCCGGGAGCCTCGGGGCTTCCTTTGGGTGCTAGGGATTTTTCCTAGGGTTTAGGGGCTCAAAATAGGCTAGAGAGAGAAAGTAAGTTTGAGAGAGAAGTGAATTGGTGTGAATTTTCCGGGAAATCTCGCAGCTATTTGTAGGCTGCTGAACCTCGGACCTACGCTGCGCGTTCAGCAAGTTACGCGGGGCGTAACTTCGGATAAGGTACAGGTGGCGAGGCTTCGGCGGGGCTACGTGGCCATCTCTCGGACCGCACAAGATCAAGTACGCCGGGCGTACCCAATTTCGGACGCCGGGCGTAGCGAAGGGGCGACGTGTCCTTCATCCGAAGCGAGACCGTGTGGAGCAAGCAATGGCTAGGATCTTGCCACGTCATCACAGTTTCGCAAATTGCACACTTAACTTCTAAAAATCATAACTTTCGCATACGAGTTCCGTTTTCGACGTTCTTTATATCCACGCGTAGGCGGGAACGTACTCTACAACTTTCGTTTAGACACCGTCGGCTAATTTTGACTTTATTTTAAAAGTTATATTTTTAACAGGCTGGGACAGGATTGGTCCGTTAAAAATTTATAACTTCTTCATCCGATGTCCGTTTTCGTCTGTCTTTTTATCGTTATGCTACTATTAACGAGATCTTCGATTCTTGTTTAGGTTGTGTTGGCTAAAAACTGCTTGATCTAATATTCGAACTTCGGGCTCTACACTGCTAAGCCGAAACTTTGAAAAATCATAACTTCCTCATACGAAATCAGATATGGGCGTTCTTTTTATGGACGCTCTCGGTGTAACGTATTCTACGACTTTCGTTTATATTTCTAAGGCTAAAAGTCGCTCTATCGTAAATTCACTATTTACGCTTCCCGGTATCGTGCCGGTTCCATCACGAAACTTTGACGGGTCATAACTTCTTCGTTATAACTCTGATTTTGGCGCTCTTTATATCTCTAGAATCCTTGTTTCGACCACTACAACTTTATGTAAAGATATCGGGCGTATCTCATACTTTAATTTTGACGCTTATTTTTATTCTTTATTAATTATACATTTATAATTAAATAATAAGCATATAAATTCACATAATTCACATAATAGTCAAATATTTCATCTTTATTACATTAAAAGAGTTACAATAGTTGACCTAGACTATTACATCGTCTAAAATGCGTAGCCTGGAAACCCGGGCGTTACAATTCTCTCCCCCTTAGGATGATTCCGTCCCGGAATCATGCGGCAGCAAACAGATGCAGATAGCGACTCATCATGTCATCCTCTGTTTCCCAAGTGAGATTCGGCCCATTCGAATGTTTTCACTGGACTAGCTGTAACATCCCAAATTTTAGAAATATGATATAAGGGCTTAAAGTGTACATTGAGGAAGCTACTCGACGAGTAGGTGCGAGTACTCGTCGAGTCGGATCGGGATTTGGTCGCGAATTAAGTGACCAACTCGCCGAGTCGGAAGCTGGACTCGACGAGTTGGTGCTGGGAAGAGAAAACCCTAATCTTAGGGCTTGCACCCTATTTAAAGGACCTTAAGTCCTCACCTCAACCTCTTTGTCACCCCTTGAGAGTCAGAAAACCCTAGAATCGTGTGTGAGCCTATGGAGTGAACTTGGAAGCTTTGGAAGGAGATTCTAGAAAATATGGCTTGTAAATCAAAGTGTAGAGCATCAACGGATTTGTGTAGATCCGGAATCTACTTCAGCTTGGGCATATTTTAGAGGTAACAAGCTGTTACCTTGGCTTGTTGGTGAAGCATCATTGTATTAAACCTTAGCCCTAGAGTGATTTGGGCTTATAACTCCTTGTTTCCACGTAAAGCTTGCAACTTTATGTGAGAGTCATGCCCTAGAAGAGTGGATCTACAGTTTGGAGCCCCTGCAAGACTCGAAAAGCCTCTGCATGTATAGAGGACTGAAGAGACTCGGCGAGTCTGTTCTTGGACTCGGCGAGTCTGTTGAAGATAGGCATGAACTCGACGAGTTGGAGGAACAACTCGGCGAGTCTGTTGAAGATTGTCGTGGACTCGACGAGTCTGTTCTTGGACTCGGCGAGTCAGAACGCAAAACCCCAACCTCTTCTGGTAAAGACTCAGATCAGTGAGTTGAGTGGTGACTCAGTGAGTTGGACATGATAGGACTCAGAGATCGTTAAACTCTACGAGTCATGGAGTGACTTGGCAAGTCGAGTTGTGATATAATAGTTTTCTGAAGTTGGGAACTCGGCGAGTCGACGGGTTGACTCGGCGAGTAGAGTCAATCAGGAAGGTTGACTTTGGCTAGGACTTTGACTTTGACCTGTTTGACCTTCAGGGATGTTATGGTATTTTGGATATTTATGTCATGGTTCATTGATGGCATCAGGTGTTGGAGTTTGGAGCAGTGCTTCGGGCAAGTGTTTTCGTGTTTCGGTTCGGCAGTTGCAAATTGAGTTCTCCTCACTATATCAACAGGGTCTAAGGCACCAAGGCCGACCCTTTATGGATTGTATTCGGATTATTACATGTTATGCTTACTGATTTATATCCTGATAGTTAGGATGGTGATATGCTATGCTTTAGTGACCCGGTTGGGTCGGTATCCTGGTATATAGGATGATGTTATGTTAGTGACCTGTTACGTCGATATCCTGGTTATAGGATTGTTGCTATGCTTTGTGATCTGTTAGATCGATTTGACTGTTATATATATACATGCTAGTGTTATATGATGTTTATGTGCACATGATTCTCCTGGTTATAGGATGATGCTATGTTAGTGACCGGTTAGGTCTGTATCCCGGTTATTGGGATGTTGCTATGATTGGTGATCTGTTAGATCGGTTTGACTGTTATATGAAATGAGCTAGCATATGATATTTATGTGCACATGTTTGTTTGATTGGGGGTTGGGTTGAGGCGGTCCTGCTTTGTGCTGTAGGCCAACATACCCGGCGAGCGGTCCGGATAGGCTGTAGGCCCTGTGTGGCGGTCCAGACGTGCCGAAGGCTCGAAGAGCAGTCCAGATAGACTGAAGGCCTGTGAGGCGGTCCAGTCACGCTGATGACTCATTATGCTTGTTGTTCTGTATTCGTTGATATGATATGATTATGGTTATATGAGGTTGGTATTTTGGGGGCAACTCACTAAGCTTTCGGGCTTACAGTTTCAGTTTATTGTTTCAGGTTCAGCGGATGGCCGTGGGGAGGCGAAGGCGTGACTGTACACTTCCTGGATTGATGATTATGATTTCTGGGAACTCTGATGTATAAACTATTTTGAAAACAAATTGTAATAACCGAATGGTTTCAAATGATTTAAAAAGACTTAAATTGGCTCAAATTTTATGGGTGTGACAAGTTGGTATCAGAGCCTTGGTTTGAGTGAATTGGAGGAACACTCGTGTGAATCTAGTCTCAAATCAAGGAAAGGATTTTAAAATGAATTTTTAAATGGTTTTCAAAAGAAGTAAAGGAGGATGCAGGGTGTATGATCAGCCAGAGCCAGTAAGTAGACCCCAAAATACCATACAGTTATTTGATTATGTGATATGTTAGAACAGCATGCTAGTACTAGGCTAGGGATCTTCAGGAATTGCATGATAGAATTGCCTGATTACATGATGCCTGCTAGCCTAGGGTTTCCTTATATGAGATTGACATCATGACTGTAGTTGTTTAGTGTATGCATCACGACTGTACATAACTAAGATCTTATAGCCCAAGAATGTTTGATTTGGCCTTATGTTCTGTTCTTATTGACTGGGGCTTATGGTAAGATTGGATATTCGAAAGTCTATAGGGTCCAGCGTTATGTATGGCTAGCATGCACTAGTGCTGCAGGGTTGGTGGAAGTTTCATGGATGAGTGGGTTGTGTGAGGCCAGTAAGCCAGTTACGAGATATTTAGCATTCCTCTAGGAGTGAGGATTGAGCGGTCGCCATGTTTATGTATATTGATTAGGGCGTTGTGATGACACTTGAGACAAATATGGGTAGGTGTGGAAGGTAGTATGGGCCCGTACTACTGAAAGCACATGACCCATACGCGTAGCAAGGAAGTCACAACCCCTAGGGTTTGGTTGGGAGTAGGTTCCCTGTTATTGTATGGATTATCAGAGATCTCTCTGGTGTATTATCAGAATGATGGTTACGAGACGTCTTGAGACTGGATCCGGGTCAGGATCGGGAGCTGGCAGCCCGGATAGGCCAACATTGTCAGAGGACCGTGTTAGTGAGATCATCCCGGAGGAGGTGATCGAGGTTGTCAGGGAAGAGTTGTCGGAGATGTTTGGGTCTATCAAGACCGTCATGGTTGAGTATTTCAACGAGCGTTATGCAGCCATTGCCGAGACGGTTGCCGCAACAGCTATAGCAGCTGTAACGACGGCAGGGGGAGGAGCTGGTCGAGCTTTTCAGTACCGGGACTTGTTACTGGGGCATATTCTGATGAGTTGAGGGATGCAGTTACTTGGAATCAGGGAGATGTTCTGTACTTGTTGCATTCCGCAGGTTAAGCGGGAGAGTCTAGCACATTAGTTTCTAGATTTGAGGCTTCGGGGGTTTGCTCGAGGCCGGAATGTGAGTCGCGGGGACTCCGGAAAGGAGTAATGATTATGTTCAGCTAGAGTTATGCAGCTGGAATTAGAATGGTTAATTGATAGGATTGGAATGTTGTCTTCCAGGGCAAGGATTTTTCCCTTTCAGTTTTCGAGATCAAAGGAGTGAGCAGACTTGGGACCCTAGGATCAGGTTGTGTTCCAGCTCGGGTCAGTTGGTCGCCGGGATTGGCGACATTAGTTCAGCACTGATGAGCGCAGGTGTGTCAATGTGGAATAAGTGTGTTGTGAGGTCCGGTTCGCCTTGGTTCTCTCGTATCGGGCGGTAAGGATTGATTGTGCGATCTATAGCACTTTTGGGATTGTAGACTATGTCTTGGGAGTAGTTGTAGCCCGGTTTGGGGCAAAGGTTGTTTGCAGTTCAGCTATGGATGATTGAGCTGGTGAGTGAGACAGGGTGCGAGTCCCTGAATGATATGATTTTTAGAGCCGAGAGCGGGAGGATTGTTGGAACACTTTGGGAAGAAGGGTATTATGTGGCAGGTCTGTGGACAGGGTCCCACAGAATGGTTATTCAACATTTTCAGAATTCAGTGGTTTTAGTAAGCATTATTGATTGGCGAAGGAAAGCGCCAATGGAAGTAACTTGTGGCTGAGATGTTAGTTGGAGCAACTACCTTTTTGACTTCAGGATTTGAGAGTGGGATCATTCGAGCATTAGGGATTGTCGGTTTCACTGGAATTCAAGAAGTGTTCAGCTAGTTCTTAGAAGTGTGAGATCACTTGTGGTTGGCTAGTAAAGGAGTACTAATTGGAAAGGTTTGGGTGTCATCAGATCGATCGTTGGAAAGTGAGAAGGCTTAGGAATTCTAAAGTTTTCATGTATTGTGAAGACTTAGTTGAATCTAAGTGGGGGAGAATCGTCCCGGAATGCAGAAGCAGGATCGGTTTTGAAAATGGGATAAGTTTTGCATCGTTGTCAAGAAGGAAGACAACCCAAGTGGCTGTTCAGGTTCGAGGGTTGTGTGAGTGGGAGTCCAATAAAACTCCCCGACATGTAAATCACGTCTTTTCGATGCTTGATAGCAGAGTTTAGGGAATCAGGTTAGGATTCTAGCCATGAGTTACATTCAGTTATGTGTTAGGTCGAGTGCGTGTTCGACCAGTATGGAAAGTGTTGCAAGACTACGGGGGTAGCCGTAGCATTCACTAGCGATCAGGTAGTATGGGGAGTGATGTAAGTCTGTGGGTGTAGCCGCAGCGTTCACTAGGTTAGTAGATAGCATGGGCGCGTTGTTAGGACGCGGAAGGGACTGTAGTAACCACCAGTTTGGGTGTGGCAGTGAGGATATGGAAATCCACGGATGGGTTTAAGAGTACCAAAGAGGGATTAGACCAGGTTAAGCCAGTGATAAGACTGCAAGAACGTCACTATAGTTATGATATCAAGGAAGCAATGGATTGCTTAAGGTTGCTTGTGATGTAAGGCTACTATTGGTCATGTAGCAAATCGCTTTTAGCCTTGGATTTGATGACGTCAGGATTTAACGCATGGATCTGATTGGTTGGATCAAGAGGTTGTTAGAGTCGCAGTGGCATGATAACTAGTGGCAACTAGTTCCAGGGAAGGATTTCGTTCGAAAGTCGTGTGAGGCAACTATGTAGGAGTCCTCTAGCTCTGCGACCGGGCCGGAACCCGGTATTTCAGATGAGTGTCACTCGGTTGTGGCGAATCAGATGATTTTTGGATGAGATGTAAGGATAGGTCCTTGGATTTCAAGTTATGGGTTAGACCCGAGTTATGTATATAGTGGTATTCCAATCTAGGGTATTCCATCATGAGAATGACCGGACCCTATGATTGATTGGACCCGGCGCGTTTGGTATTCCAAGCCGAGGGTTGATTGGGCCAAACATGCATGGGAATGAGTCGGTATTCCACCCTAGGGATGACTGGACCCGTTATAGGTGTGCCTGGTATTCCAGCCCGAGGCTGATTGGGTCAGGTGCGAGTGGTTATGAGATATAGCTGGTTAATTCATGGGAATTTCTAGAAGCTGAAGGATGCAGCATCCTGTCAGCACGAGAGAGAATGGATTCAAGAAGAGGATGGATTGGGTCTCAACATTGCGAGTTACTCGGGCTATCTCTAGTTTGGAAAGGGAAGGGTAGTTTGACACTGTGGGAGGACCCAGTGGGTCATGGTGGTACCTAGTAGTTGCAAGTCACGGAAGTGTGTTCCTGACAGGAAGGAATAGTATCATCGGGTGATACTTGGCTATTATGTGTTGTCCGCAAGAAGAAAAGGCCGATGGTTGGCTTCGAGTGTTGGCAAGGGTGCCTCGCGAGTAGGAGATACGTTAAAGGGGGTGTAGTGGTCGGGTCTGGGAGGACCTGAGATAATTGGGAAATTGGAGTATGCAGTGCGAGTAAGTTGTTCGGAAGCATATACTGCAGTAGACTTCAGGGACGAAGTCTAATTTAAGTGGGGGAGAGTTGTAACATCCCAAATTTCAGAAATATGATATAAGGGCTTAAAGTGTACATTGAGGAAGCTACTCGACGAGTAGGTGCGAGTACTCGTCGAGTCGGATCGGGATTTGGTCGCGAATTAAGTGACCAACTCGCCGAGTCGGAAGTTGGACTCGACGAGTTGGTGTTGGGAAGAGAAAACCCTAATCTCAGGGCTTGCACCCTATTTAAAGGACCTTAAGTCCTCACCTCAGCCTCTTTGTCACCCCTTGAGAGTTAGAAAACCCTAGAATCGTGTGTGAGCCTATGGAGTGAACTTGGAAGCTTTGGAAGGAGATTTTAGTAAAGAAGGCTTGTAAATCAAAGTGTAGAGCATCAACGGATTTGTGTAGATCCAGAATCTACTTCAGCTTGGGCATATTTTAGAGGTAACAAGCTGTTACCTTGACTCTATTGCATTTATATCTATTCCAGAATGATATTTGGGGCCATTTTGGCATGTTAAGGATCTAATTCGGGATAGGGGTCTAGATCTAAGGTTGCTACTTCAGATCTAGACTTGTATTGGTCCAGAACCTCACAAAGTATCAGCCCTTGGCTTGTTGGTGAAGCATCATTGTCTTAAACCTTAGCTCTAGAGTGATTTGGGCTAATAACTCCTTGTTTCCACGTAAAGCTTGCAACTTTACGTGAGAGTCATGCCCTAGAAGAGTGGATCTACAGTTTGGAGCCCCTGCAAGACTCGAAAAGCCTCTGCATGTATAAAGGACTGAAGAGACTCGGCGAGTCTGTTCTTGGACTCGGCAAGTCTGTTGAAGATAGGCATGAACTCGAGGAGTTAGAGGAACAACTCGGCGAGTCTGTTGAAGATTGCCGTGGACTCGGCGAGTCTGTTCTTGGACTCGGCGAGTCAGAACGCAAAACCCCAACCTCTTCTGGTTAAGACTCAGATCAGTGAGTTGAGTGGTGACTCAGTGAGTTGGACATGATAGGACTCAGAGATCGTTAAACTCGACGAGTCATGGAGTGACTCGGCAAGTCGAGTTGTGATATAAGAGTTTTCTGAAGTTGGGAACTCGGCGAGTCGACGGGTTGACTCGGCGAGTAGAGTCAATCAGGAAGGTTGACTTTGGCTAGGACTTTGACTTTGACCTGTTTGACCTTCAGGGGTGTTATGGTATTTTGGATATTTATGTCATGGTTCATTGATGGCATCAGGTGTTGGAGTTTGGAGCAGTGCTTCGGGCCAACGTTTTCGTGTTTCGGTTCGGCAGTTGCAAGGTGAGTTCTCCTCACTATATCAACAGGGTCTAAGGCACCAATGCCGGCCCTTTATGGATTGTATTCGGATTATTACATGTTATCCTTACTGATTTATGTCCTGGTAGTTAGGATGGTGATATGCTATGCTTTAGTGACCCGGTTGGGTTGGTATCCTGGTATATAGGATGATGTTATGTTAGTGACCTGTTAGGTCGATATCCTGGTTATAGGATTGTTGCTATGCTTTGTGATCTGTTAGATCGGTTTAACTGTTATATATATACATGCTAGTGTTATATGATGTCTATGTGCACATGATTGTCCTGGTTATAGGATGATGCTATGTTAGTGACCGGTTAGGTCTGTATCCCGGTTATTGGGATGTTGCTATGATTGGTGATCTGTTAGATCGGTTTGACTATTATATGAAATGAGCTAGCATATGATATTTATGTGCATGTTTGATTAGGGGTTGGGTTGAGGCGGTCCTGCTTTGTACTGTAGGCCAACATACCCGGCGAGCGGTCCGGATAGGCTGTAGGCCCTGCGTGGCGGTCCAGACGTGCCGAAGGCTCGAAGAGCAGTCCAGATAGACTGAAGGCCTGTGAGGCGGTCCAGTCAGGCTGATGACTCATCATGCATGCTGTTATGTATTCGTTGATATGATATGATTATGGTTATATGTGTTTGGTATTTTGGGGGCAACTCACTAAGCTTTCGGGCTTACAGTTTCAGTTTATTGTTTCAGGTTCAGCGGATGGCCACGAGGAGGCGAAGGCGTGACCGTACACTTCCTCGATTGATGATTATGATTTCTGGGAACTCTGATGTATAAACTATTTTGAAAACAAATTGTAATAACTGAATGGTTTCAAATGATTTAAAAAGTCTTAAATTGGCTCGAATTTTATGGGTGTGACACTAGCACTAAGTCGACCATTTTGCGCCGTAACTTCTTAGTCTTATGGTCAACAATTGCCTCGGGCTCTTCAATCAGCCTCTTGTTTTCATCCATTCTTAACTCTGAGATCGGAATTATGTCGGGAACTTCTCCCGTGAATTTCCTCAGATAACACACATAGAAGGTGTTATGAATACCATCGAGTTCTTCGGGCAATTCCAACTTGTAAGCTTGGTTCCCAATCTTCTGAAGAACTTTGAACGGTCCAATAAACCTTGGACTCAACTTTCCTCATTTTCCGAATCTTATAAGTCCCTTCCACAGTGAGACTTTAAGCAAAACTGAGTCCCCAACTTCGAAGGTCATCGGTCGTCTTTTCATGTCAGCATAGCTCTTCTGACGATCCTGAGATGCTAACATTCTTTCCCTAATCACCTTCAGTTTCTCAGCAGTCTCATGGACTATCTCAGGTCCCATAAACTGCTTGTCTCCAGCCTCAAGCCAACAAGACGGCGTACGACACTTTTGCCCGTACAAAGCTTGATAGGGTGCCATCTTGATGCTCGAGTGGAAACTATTGTTGTAGGAAAACTCTACCAAAGGTAAGTGCTCATCCCAGTTACCTTGGAACTCCAGGGTACATGCTCTTAACATATCTTCAAGCGTTTGAATCGTTCTTTCGCTCTGACCATCTGTCTGCGGATGGTAAGCTGTACTCACACACAACTTCGTACCCAAATCTTCTTGTAGACTCCTCCAAAACCTCGACGTGAAACGACTATCACGGTCGGATACAATCGTTAGAGGAACACCGTGAAGTCTCATAATTTCCTTCACGTAAGCATTTGCAAGCTTATCCATAGACCACCTTTCGTTGGCTGCTATGAAGTGTGCACTCTTAGTGAAACGATCCACGACCACCAAAATCATGTCGTGACCGTTCTTTGTCCTGGGCAGTTTAGTCACAAAATCCATGGTGATGTCTTCCCATTTACCCATGGGTACAGGTAACGGTTCTAAACTCCCGTATGGTTTCTGATGTTGTGCCTTAACTCTCGCACATGTTACACACTCGGCCACATACTTCGCAACATCGAGCTTCATCGTCGGCCACCAGTAGTAGGGTTTTAGGTCCCTATACATTTTTGTGCTACCGGGATGAATTGAGTACATGGTCTTGTGAGCTTCTTCCATCAGAAGATCTCTTATTCCTCCCGTCTTAGGTACCCAAATCCGATCTTGGAATACCTTCAGTCCTTGACGGTTTGTACCGAATACCAACGTCTTTCCCAAACGTTCTTCCTTTCGGTCATTCTTTTCTGAAGCTTCTTCTTGAGCTTTCTTGATACTTTCCACAATTGTCGAGACAACTTCAATTCTCAATGCTCTTGGCCTTTTCCTTTCAAGATTGACTTTCTGACTGAGAGCATCAACAACAACATTTGCTTTACCGGGGTGGTAAAGTATCTCACAGTCGTAATCATTGAGTAATTCTAGCCAGCGTCGTTGCCTCATGTTCAATTCTTTCTGATTAAAGAGATACTGGAGACTCTTATGATCAGTGAAAAGCTTGCACTTCGTGCCATAGAGGTAATGCCTCCATATCTTTAAGGCAAAAACTACCGCTGCGAACTCCGAATCGTGAGTGGGGTAGTTCTTCTCATGCTCCTTCAATTGTCGAGATGCGTATGCTATCACCTTTTCTCTTTGGGTCAGAACACAACCCAACCCTGTTGGATTAATGTCTAAGTCCATAACTATATTTGGTATGTACTTGACCCGACCCGGCATGGTCCATTTGGGTTGCACTTCACCGGCACAATTTATATGGATAGTCTTTTGAGAATAGTATATTTATGATTTATATTAATATATTATAAGTTCTAATATATTAATATGGAATCATATTATTTAATTAGTATTGATCAAGAATTAATTTAGAATTAATTAAGTGATCAAAAAGAACTAATTAAATATGGACTCTTATATATATATGGAATGGGCCAAGTTCATTTAGGTTGGGCTAAGCTTTCATGGATGGTCCATGGAGCTTTTAACCCATGGATCCTATGTAAATGAAAGGTCATGGGTATTAGGGTTTACATGGATGTAACCTTAATCCTCCATAATATATAAAGGGGTCCTTGACTCACAAAATTGGCACAAGTGTGTGAAAATAAGAGTGAGCCGATTTTAGTGTGCATACATATTCTCTCAAGTTCTTCCAAGGTGTTTTGGTGATTTGTGATTCCATTTGAGGCTTCCACACTATTGGGGCTAAGCTCTTAAAGCTTGAAGACATCAAGCTACATCAAAAGGTATGTCATCTAACTAGAACTTTGTAGTATAGGTGCTTCATAATATGCTAGTTAGGATGAAACCTTGGAATAGTTAATATTTGCATGTATAATAGAGAAAACATAGATCCAAGGTTTATAGGGTTGCATGTACACCACAGGAGTGTTAGAATGCTCAAAACCCAACAGTGGTATCAGAGCCACGGGTTGTTTTCTGTTATATTGATGCAAATGTTTTATTTTCAAGTTGAAAAAAAAGGAAAAAAAAACATGACGTTTGTCAAATTTTAAGATAATTACTTGTTTTTGTGAAAAACTAATTATTTGTAAAATTTGAATCATTTGCTATATGAGTTGAATTAGGTCAAATTTAGTAAAAGATAAAATGATATGATTATTTTATTAGTTTTAAAAGTTTGATCTAAAGAGTTTTTTGAAACCTCCATAAGTTATGGATATGAAAAGGTTTTTAAAAAAATTGATTCAAAGTTTTTTATGGAGTTACAAAACTTGGTCTTAATGTTTTAAAGAATTCCATAACTTGTTCTTAAGTTATGGAACATGAAAAGTTTCATCATAAAACAAGTATTTAACTCCATAAGTTATGGAATCCAAAAGTTTTCAAGAGTTACAAAACTTGCCCTCAAGTTTTGGAATTTGGAAAAAGTTTTTTTTGATAAAAAAAAAGAATTGAATTCTAAAACTCTTGGGTTCATAACTTAAACAATTAATTAAATGATTTTAATTTTGAATTTAATAATTGGAATTATGATGTTTTATTGAATAATTCAATTAACTCTTATGGACTTTATTAATAGATAATTAAAGTGTTTAATTAAAAGAGAATTAATAATTCCATAATGACATGGTTTAAATTTAATTAAATTAAGAGTATAGTTTAATTAATAGATTAAACCACCAAGTATTTTAAATGTCTAAAATACACCCTTATACTATTATAATATTAAAAGTTTAATATATTATATGTATAAGAGCAAGTCGTCTTACCATTAGTAGGCCTCATTCACGAAGCCGATCTATAAGGGGGTATAAGGTTACTGCCTATAAAATGACAGTTTAATGGGTGTCCACTCTCACCCACCGCTTCCTTGACTGGTGGAGGGTCGTTAGCCGAACATGTAGGACAAGGACTATAATTCTCCCTTCACTAAAAGTATTAATGATAAATACTAAGTAACTAAACTTTTTATAAATTCCCAATCTTAGTTACTTAGGAAAATGTGAATAAGGTGCTAATCCATGAAATTACACTTTGCACTTTGTTTAAGCTGTTAGTGGAGCGTGTGTAGTTAACCGGCACACTAACCTGGATTTAACAAGGTAGGCAAAGGGTAATTTAATGTTTATCATAGTATCGTTGGAGCGTGTGTGGTTAACTGGCACATCGATTGAGGGGTAAATATTAAGGGTACCAAGTATATTTGCATGGTTACTTCACACCTTGTTTTGTGATCCTCGGCATCCCAGTCACAAAACCTGAAGGGCACACTCGAGATTGAAACATGCCATTGAAAAGTTCAATGAATCTCAAAAGAATCTAGGAGTTTCAAAACCAATTAAAACCTAATAATACATTTCTTTTATCTTGGTGGAAATTGGTGAATCGTCATTCACCTACCTTCAAATATTTTATAGCTTGGATTACGGCATCCCTCTTCCAAGTTTATAGCTTGAATTTCTCCCATTGTTGATGTCTGGTTTAGACAACAATGATCTTCCCAAACCAAGATTTCCTAATGAATATGACTTCCCGAGTTTGGCTCATGGAATTCATACTTCTCTTCCTCCACCTCCTCCAATTATTCTCCCTAACCCACAAGTTCAAGGTCACTCAAGCCGTAATGGAAAGCAAGGTCTATGTGTGATCACATCTTAGAGATGAAGTCACATATTGACAAGCCGGGAGAGTTGGGTGTCAAAGTCTTGAGAAAGTTGGATGTTCAATTACTTTCTAAGTCACATAGTGAGTTCCTTTGGGACTACTATGAAACAGACTATGACATGAACCTTAATGATCATATCTATTTGCTTGGTGCTGCTGAATCAGCAATGATTTGGAACGATAATAGTAAAGCAAATTTGATTAGAAGATCAACTTCCCAAAAACTTTATGGACAGTGACCATGGTGACACTGGAAATCCAAAAAAAGCATTCTCTTCCCAATGGAAAGGGATTGGCCATAGTCAACCTGGTTGACCAAATGGTAAAGAGAAAGGCTAAGTCTGAGATAGTCCCATTACCAAAGGGTCCATATGTTTATTTTGCCAAAGGAAGGGGCGCTGATTGCAAAGCTGCCAAATTTACCTAAGGATGTTAAAGTCAATAAGTTTGACTCTACATCAGGTAGAGCCCATTATCTAACTCTGTTAAGTTCTATTCTGAGATCCTCATTACATGATGTGACTGGGTCACATGTTGATGTTTTAAGAATCAAAGAATAGAGAGAAATCTTAAAGGAAGTATATGTTGATTTTGATCGCGAAGGTGGATTTCGATCGCATCAGAATTTTGAGCAGTTGCTTAAGAAGTTATGATATATTGCTAAGGAATAGATAACAACAATTTTCCATGTGGATTGTAAGGATAAGTTTTTCCGCAAAGTTTTAAAATAAAAGAAAATTGTTTAATTTTATTTATTTGAAGTATCCTTACAATGGCATTTGTGGAAAATTGTTGCTTATATGATTCCACTGACAGCAATATTGGAAAATGGATTTGATTCTTTCATTTGTGGTAGTGTCTAAATTTACCAAATCAGGAAAGTTCCTCATCGCCCAAGTTTCAATTGGACTGAAACTTGGAATCATGCAAGTTGAATAGTATGATGAATGAGAACTTTCAAGCATTGGAAAATTAAGACTAATTACTTGTTCACATGGATGTGTGAGTCAAGTGAAGGACTAAAGGGATCGAGTACACATTCTTGTGCACTGGTCATGTCCACCACAAAGCTCGTTAAGACTATTTGATTTACTAAAGTTTAGTAAATATGGTTATACTTACAAGTTTAAGTATAATTCTGAAACATTGGAAAAGTCTCAATGTATGGCAGAACGAATGAGAAGAATCAAATTAGGCAGAAAGATAAAAGTTTCTCAAATCTGAAAAGATGGGAGAGTACTTTAGTATCATGTTTGTGATCATCTTAATGATTTAGAAATCATATCACAATTAGTCCTCTAAAGGTCATCTTAGTGCATTCTTATGACTAAGAAGAGGAGTCATGAATTCTTGAAATGGTTAGATCAGGAAGATGAGTCATACTTCGTTCCAAAACAATTCTTAGAGTCATACTCCAAGATTGTAACTTGAGTGACATATCTTAAAGAAAGGTTTAAAAGACTTGTCAAATGTAAGAGTAAAAGTGTCCTACTCTTGTACATTTGAAATTGGTAAGTTGTGATGTTTTGGATAAAACAAAGACCAACTAAGGCCAATTGTGTGAAGTGTTTGTCTTGATAAAGAATCCGCACTATCTCTTGAATATTTGGCAAGATAGTCTTATATGTCAAGAGGATAGTGGGAGTCTTAAAGATCCTAAAAAGAATTTCAAGAACTAATCAAGAATAAAACCTGAGGTTCTTCACTAGCACACGACTTGAGGTTTATAACCTATCGTGTTGACATATTTTGAGCCCATTCCAGTTAAAGTTGGCTTTGCATAGGAGTTCTGAAAGTTCTCAATTGGTTGCATAACAACTTGGAAGCAATGGCAGGCCCTGTACTGCCAGGTAGCAAGAAGTTAAGATTGCATAAGTTCAGTCCATATGAGTTTGGATTTGTCATTATCCTTGTCTTGTGACTATGGTTTTGACGATTCACATGGATAAGAACACATACTCCATAAAATCTAAGGGTCATAAGGTTTCTCTCCGATTCATGAAAATAATGGTGAGGAAACACTTCCACCAAGTAGATTTGAAGCAGATGGCAAAAGGTCTAAACAATTGAGACTATGATTACGGCATCCCTTTTCATAGTTCTGAAATTGTTTAGACACACATGCTTGCTATCTAAGGAAAGGTGTACGATTTTGATAAAGTTTTATCAAAGCATCTCGTATCAGAAATCTGAACTTTGGTAAGAAAGTCAATAAAGTATTGATTTCTAGAAGTCCAGCTGATTTCTAAGTACATGTCAAAGCTAGTGGGAACATAAGTGTTATGCCAATAATCATCATGTTAGTGGGAGCATGATAATTATTGTTAGTGTTGCAAGTTAGCAATGTTAATTATAGAAAACAAAAGTTTCAATTCGTGAGGCTGCAGGGATTGAAAACGTTGTTTTGCTATAATTAAGGGAGAGGATATACTTCATTTCAGTTCTAAAGGCTTAGATTGAGACCTTAATCATCTTTAGTCAAGAATATATATATATATATATATATATATATATATATATATATATATATATATATATATATATATATATATATATATATATATATATATATATATATATATATATGAATTTCATGTTGGATTGGTTCAACTTAAGGAAATTCTATATATTGCGTTCTCAAAATTCGATTCTGATTACGGCATCCCTCTTCATAGTCAAATTTTGAAAACATGGCAAATAAAAATATTGTAGCAAAAGACTGGTCTAGAATCATGTCTTTATGTGAGACATCATGAATCGTGTACCATTTGGTTTGGGTACAGGATCGATTGCATGTGCTATAATATTTGTCATTTCTAAATTTTTCCAAATGCCCAGAGGCATTAAGAAGGGAAAAGGTCTAGAATTGGATATGACTAAAATGATTAAGCAATTGTCGAGGACAATCTGATGTTTACCAAAGATTGGTTGCTCAGGGACAGTTGGAAGTATATTGGTAATTTTGGAAGGACCATATTGACATATTCTGAAAAGAGGCATCTCTTATTCAGAAGTGATAGTCAAAATGAGAATATGGAGTTGTCTCCATAGGTGGAAGTTACCTGTGTAAGATTAGAAAACTTAATGCAAGAAGCATGTCCAAAGCAATGTACTTTGAATATGAGACTTAGTTTCCATGGAGTTGATCTCCATTGGAATACCTTATAATGACTGTTGACAAGTCTTTGTGAATTTGTACATATTCATTACATGAGGGTCAGTGCATATAAGTTTAAAATCTAAACAGATTTCGATAAATGATAGGAATTTGAAATTCTCACATTTTTCGATAAGGATTTGGGAGTGTGAAATTAGAATCATTGAAGTTATGTTCAATTGGTTTATTTCACAAAGTAAGGATCATAGACAAACATAGAGTGCATACTTGGTGTATGGCAAAGCTATTGTATAAGAAAAACATAGTGTACATGCTTGGAGCATGGGACAAGTAGTGTTTTTAATTCAAGTATAAAGTTGATAAAACCGAAACAATGAATAATGAGTAATCAGTATGGTGATAAATAAAAGTGTTTATTTATATTCATAGGGTTTGATACCATATTTGATTAATTTATTCTTGTGTTTCACTTTGCATGTTTTGACTTCCAGAATAACTAAGTCGCTCTTCCTGAATGATTAAGTTATTCAAACCATCCACAGTCGGTCATATGTTGGAAGTAGATATGAATCAAGACTGTCATGGGTTGGTTTGTAGAGGTCCAAGTTGGTGGACAAAGTGGTGCTACAACACTCATGAGTGCTCATAAGTTCTAAGTATTGGATTCAACCCACGCTCATTTGAATCACTTCATGGATTTTATCACGAGTCATGAGACGATAATATCTTTTATTCTTAAAACCTAGAGATATGAGTTGTTACTATGAGTTGGTTATACATTGATTGCACGAAAACGCATTGGTAATGTCACACCCCCGAAACCAGATGGCGGAAACGTCCGGGGGCTCGCGTGACTTAAATTGAATACCATCACAATGAATATACATGAATCATAACATAAACATCGCCATGCATCAATACATTACAACTGATATTGTTTACATCCCGTACATTGTTTCAAATATTACACATTCATAACATAAATTGTTTCAGAGTTTTCAAAACAAAACATTCTAACATGCTTGGTATTACCCTTCCGCTTATCTGTTACCTGAGAATACAAGTTATTTTGGAAAAACGTCAACATAGGAAATGTTGGTGAGTTCATAAGCAAGGTTGTGAATAAAATGAGTTGTATAGTTTGTAAAACCCAGAAAATCCGATATTTTCTGAAAAGACAATAGTTTATCAAAGTGTGAAGATCCATAAGTTGATGCATGAATGATTTCAAGACATATATATATAAAAAGGGTGTTTTGTATTATAGTATAGAAATTCCGAGCGAGTAGTATTGATTTCCCCGGAAAACCTGATGTTTTCCGATGTCGAAAGATATACGTGATTACAAATTGTTATATCGCCACTACGAATGGCTTTTGATTACTCATCCTTGAATACTCGGATGGTGTCGGATAAACCAAGTGAGTCGTCGTAAAGATGTCCGGTGAAGACATGTTATAACAGCCAACTACAAACGTCCAATAGAGGTGTCGTCCGTTGTTACTCACTTAATCCAAACCACCTTGATTACTGTTGAATAACGTCCTAATTCCGTCTACTTTGATTACTCATGAGCCTTAGCGAACGAAGAGAAGAGAAGTACGAAGTCCTGCTACTTATCGTAAGTACCTTAGGCTGTCGCGGATGCGAAGGACACGTTGGCCCAACCCGCATTTCATTACTCTGACCTTACTAGCCATACTAATGGACCACTAGGGCCCAATAGCACATAAAAGCCATTGAAAGTCCTTTTATATGGAATTGAGCCATAGGAGGCCCAATAACATATAAGCGTTATCCCTTTGGGCCCAAAGATCATGTTGATGGACTTGCAAGATCCAACAAGCATGATTTGAAACTCTCATGCCCAAAGTTTGTATATCTACTCATCTTAGGTATCGTGTATCTATTGAAGGGTTTGATTTAACGTTTGTTGGTTTGGTATCGATTCGAGACCGATCGATTCGTTTATCACGATATTCGGAGTTAAACGTGTATTCGTCTTTCGATTTGTCGGTAGTCGTGATTTTGTATTTTGACTTAATGAAATAGTTTGTTTAAAAGTGGGGATCTGACCTTTTCACTACCTTTCTTTTTTTATAAAAATAACAATTTTAGTCTTTTAAATAAAAGAATTTCATTTTTAGTCCTTAAAACATTTTCTTGACACTTTTGCATCATAAATTTATTGAAATGATAGTTTTAACCCAAAAGTTATTTTGTTAACAGATTCAGCCCTTCCAGAATGGTATTTCTCGGTTAAAACCCTATTTTTCGCAATTTTTACAGTTTTGGCCCAAAATCCAAAAACTTTACATTTTTGATCCTTTTTGGATATGAAAAGCATTTTTGACTCTTGAAATAGTTTTCTTACACTTTTTATCCCCTGTTTTGAATAAAGTTTCATTTCAGCCCCTTTGGTTGTCATTTTTCGCAATTTTGGGCTTATTGGGCCAAAAAGCCCAAAATTAGCCCATTAAGCTAAAAATTTACATTTCAAGTCCTTTGAAAATGTTAATATTCAAAAAAACAATTATGGAAACTGTTTTGACTCTTTTGGCCCTTAAGAAATCGTGACTTGACAATTTTTAACCCAAGTTTTGTATTTTTGACAATTTAAGCCCAAAAATGGGTTTTATGTTGGAAATATGTTCATCATAATCTTATAAGTTATTATTCTTGACTTGTTTAGTGTAAAATAACTTAGATCATGTTTGTTTCCTTTCTCATGTCATAGATCTCGAGTATCACCCCTTTTTAGTTACATGTTCATCATAAAAACACATAAAAACACACATACATGCATAAAATCACACATAGCATACACATACACATAGATCTACACATTTTATTGTATTCTCCCCCATAAAACACATAAAAACCGAAAAGAGAGGGGTATGAAGCTCACCTTGAGTTGTGGGTTCGGTTTTTGAAGGAAGAGGTGAAGAAATTTCGATCCTAGCAAGTCCTCTTGATAAATCTCGAACTTAGATGATTTCTAAGAGAGTGATCATGATTTTGTATAGATTAGGAAGAGGTTTTTGATAAAACAAAGAATCTAGATCATAGATCCAAGCATGAACTTACCTTAGATGATGAATTTGTGGAAATATCTTCTTGAAAAACCTCCTAAATTTCGAGAATTTGGTGAAGAGTGAAGGGAGTTTCCTTAAGAGAGTTTTGAGTGAAATGTGTGTGTGTTTGTGTTGTGCTCGGCCGAGAGAAGAAGAGAGAGGGGAAGAGAGATTTTGATGAGATGGTTGCATGGAAATATGAGTTATAAGCATGGAAGTCCTATGGGTAAAAGTGAGGTGGCAATACTAAAGTCAACCCTTTCTCTCTTGGGTTGTTGGGCCGAGAAAGGAGAGGGGAAAAGGAAAGATAATTGGGCCTTGCATGCTTAAGTCCATATTATGGTTCATTTAGATGATGTTTGGCCCAAATAAATCAAAGTATGATTTTTATGACCTATTAGGGCTAGTTTAAATTTTGTTGTGAACCAATAAGGCTCATTAAAGTTAACTTAGTTTATTTTAGGCTTATAAGGCCCAAAATATTAAGTCTCATGTATATGGGTCCAATTAGGGCCCATTTGAGAGTTCTATGTTCAAGATAGTTAAATTGGAAGCTTATTGGTCCGTTAGGTCCAATAAGGAAATCCTAGTCCAAAATGGACTTAAACCGGGATTTCAAGGGTTTCCAATTCTTTGTTGACTATTTGTAGTGCTTGAATGAAGTATTAGATGAAATTTTGTTGTTATTGAATAAGCATCATACATGCTTTCTCATTGTTGGTTCATAAATGACATAATTGTTGTAGTTACAAAGCATCAAAATTCCTAGTTGTGACATCATCGCCCCGTTAGAGGGAATTTCGTCCCGGAATTCTTTTGAAAGCTAGATTTGAGAATGTTAGAATAGATGAGGGTATTTCTGCTTCATTTGATCTTCGCGTTCCCATGTGAATTCTGGTCCGCGTTTTGCGTTCCATCGAACTTTCACAATCGGAATGCGGCTCTGCTTAGTACGCTTCACCTCTCTGTCCATGATTTCGACTGGTTCCTCGATGAACAGATGAGTCTCGTTGATTTCGATTTCTTCCATTGGAATGACGAGAGTCTCGTCGGATAAGCACTTTTTCAAATTGGAAACGTGGAACACAGGGTGTACACTGCTGAGCTCAGCGGGTAGCTGCAGTGTATAAGCCACTGGACCGATTCGGGCAAGAATCTCGAAGGGTCCAATGTATCGAGGGTTCAGTTTGCCCCGCTTCCCAAAACAAATCACTCCTTTCCAAGGAGAGACTTTTAGTAACACCCTATCTCCGACTCTGAATTCCAAGGGCTTTCGTCGTTTATCGGCGTAGCTCTTTTGCCTGTCTCGTGATGATTGCAGTCGGGCCCTGATCTGAATTATCTTCTCGGTCGTCTCGCGTATGATTTCCGGTCCCGTTAAGGCATTGTTTGGCGTTTGCCCTCTTGCTAGCTGGATGTCTCCTACCTCTGCCCAACACAGTGGTGATCTACATTTACGCCCGTATAATGCTTCGAAAGGAGCGACTTTGATACTCGAGTGATAACTGTTGTTATATGAGAACTCGATCAAAGGCAAATGGGTATCCCACGATTTTCCAAAGTCTATCACACACGCGCGAAGCATATCTTCTAGCGTTTGAATGGTTCGCTCGCTTTGACCATCTGTCTGTGGGTGGTAGGCAGTACTTATATCAAGTTGTGTTCCCATAGCTTTCTGAAGCGATTGCCAAAAGCGGGAAGTAAATCTGCTATCTCTATCTGAGATGATAGATACGGGTACTCCGTGGAGTCTCACGATTTATTTGATGTAGATTCTTGTCAGGCGCTCCATCTTGTATGATTCTTCTATTGGTAGGAAATGGGCGGATTTCGTTAGTCTATCAACTATCACCCAGATGGTATCCAAACCATCCGTCGACTTGGGTAGTTTGGTCACAAAATCCATGGTAATCCTTTCCCATTTCCACTCGGGAATTACTGGTTGCTGTATTAATCCGGAGGGCTTCTGATATTCCACCTTTACTTTAGCACATGTAAGGCACTTGCCAACGTAAGTGGCAATCTCTGCCTTCATGTTAGGCCACCAATAATGTTTCTTAACATCCAAGTACATTTTGTCCGAACCTGGATGGATGGAGTATCGCATCTTATGGGCTTCGTTCATGACTACCTCTCTGAATCCCCCAAGTTTAGGGACCCAGATACGGTTCATGAAGTAATTTGTTCCGTCTTCCTTCACTTCAAAGTTCTTCTCCATTCCACGCAGCGCTTCGCTTGTTTTGTTTTCTGTCTTCATGGCATCAAGCTGGGCTGCCCGAATTTGAGAGGTTAGGTGGGATCAAATGGTTATGGAGAGAGTCTTCAAACGGTGATTCGAGTATTCTTTCCGACTCAAGGCATCGGCTACCACGTTAGCCTTGCCTGGGTGGTACTTGATTTCGCACTCGTAATCATTCAGCAGTTCGACCCATCTTCGTTGTCTCATGTTCAACTCCTTTTGATTCAAAATGTGTTGGAGATTCTTATGGTCAGTGAAGATGGTGCACTTGGTACCGTAAAGGTAGTGCCTCCAAATCTTCAGGGCGAAGACCACTGCTCCCAGTTCCAGATCATGAGTGGTGTAATTTACCTCGTGCGTCTTTAGTTGCCGGGACGCGTAAGCTATCACTTTTCCACGCTGCATGAGTACACATCCTAAACCCTGATTTGACGCATCGCAGTAAACTATAAAGTCTTCCGTTCCTTCCGGTAGCGATAGCACCGGCGCACTGTAGAGTGCTTGCTTCAGAGATCGAAATGCAGCTTCTTGCTTGTCCATCCATACGAAGGGTACACCCTTTTGTGTAAGCGAGGTAAGTGGCCTTGCTGTTTTGGAGAAGTTTTGAATTAATCTCCTGTAGTAGCCTGCGAGGCCTAGAAATTGGCGAATTTCCGTGAGTGTTGTTGGAATTGCCCATCCTTCGATGGCTTGGATCTTAGAAGGATCCACATGAATTCCTTCCTGACTAACAACATGTCCCAAAAAGTTCACACTTCGGAGCCAAAACTCGCAATTAGAGAGTTTTGCATACAACTTTTCGGTCCGCAGGGTTTCCAGGATTTGTCGGAGATGTCGGCCGTGTTCTTCCTCGCTTCGAGAATAGACGAGGATGTCGTCGATGAAAACGATGACAAAGTTATCGAGGAATGGTCGGCAGATTCGATTCATTAGGTCCATGAATGCGGCAGGAGCATTCGTTAGAACGAAGGGCATTACAACAAATTCATAATGTCCGTAACGAGTTCGGAAGGCGGTTTTAGGAATATCCTTCTCCCGGACTTTGAGTTGGTGGTATCCAGATCGTAGATCTATCTTTGAAAAGTGACTAGCTCCTTGGAGCTGGTCGAATAGATCGTCAATTCGCGGAAGTGGATAGCGGTTTTTTATGGTAAGCTTGTTAAGTTCTCTGTAGTCGATACACATCCTGAAGGTACAGTCTTTCTTTTTGACAAAGAGAACCGGAGCTCCCCAAGGTGAGAAATTGGGTCGGATGAATCCTTTGTCCAAAAGCTCGCTGAGTTGACTGGACAACTCTTGCATCTCTGCTGGAGCCAATCTGTAGGGCGATTTGGCGATGTGAGTAGCTCCTGGCACTAGATCTATTCGGAACTCGACTTGTCTTTCTGGGGGTATCCCCGGAAGTTCTTCTGGAAAGACATCCGGGAAATCACAAGCCACAGGGATGTTACGAATATTGATCTCCTCTTTGGACTTGTCCACTATGTGAGCTAGGAACGTCAAGTCCTTCTTTCGTAGGTACTTTTGTGCCTTAATGCACGAGATAAGACGAAGATTCGTGCTGGGTTTGTCTCCGTAAACAACTAGGGTTTCGTGATTTGGGAGATGAAGGCGAACGGCCTTCTCGTGACACATAATTTCAGCATGGTGGGGGCTTAACCAATCCATGCCGATAATCACATCAAAACTCCTAATGGAAACAGGCATTAAGTTTATTGGAAAGACGTGATGATTTAAAGTCAGGGTACATCCGATGTAGATTTCCCCTGTGGATTCTGTTTTCCCATTAGCCATTTCCACCGTGAAGGTTTCATTAAGCTTCTGGGGTTGTTGTTTTAATAAGTGTTTGAATTTATTGCTCACAAAACTTCGTTCTGCCCCGGTATCAAATAGGATGCATGCATAAGTGTGGTTTAGGAGAAACGTATCGGTAACCACAGCAGGATCCTGAACCGCTTCTCCCTGACCCATTGCTAGCACCCTTTCTGTTCCTCCGTTCCCAGGGTTGTTGGTGTTGGGGCAGTTTCGACAGATATGTCCAGTCTTTCCACATCCATAGCAGGTGGGGCTTGATCCTGTGTTATTGCCGCTATTGTTGGTGTTGTTGTTGTTGTTGATGCGGTTATTGTTTTTTTTGTTTCCTTGTGGTCGGTTCTGGGGTGGATAGGTTCTGCAATACCTTGCCGTGTGACCCTTCCGATTGCAACTGGTGCATTGCATTTCCTTTCATTCGCCATTATGATGGAGACTGCACTTGTTTCACTTTGGGAGATTCCCAGAATACTGCCTAGGAGTGCTTGGATTAGCTGAGGCTGGAGCATGTGGTGTGAAGGGTACTTGGGTGGTTGCAGCGTTGACTGTCACTGTTTGTTGTTTCTTTTTCGACTCCGAGCCTTGTCGTCCTTTTCTCTTGTTGTTCCTTCCTTTCTTGTTGTCACTCTCTTTCTTTCCTTCAATTTCCGCTGGCTTCTCGCCGTTCTTGTTGTTGTGGTCGTACAGTCTCTTGGCCAACCTCTTGGAACTGTCGAAGGTTTCAGGATTTGCAGCGATCACATTTCCTTGAATTGGGGTGGTCAATCCCCAGATGAATCGTTCGATTTTCTTTCCTTCTGACGTAATCATGCCAGGGCACAACAATGACAGCTCGCTAAACCTTGATATGTATGCATTTATATCAGAGTTTCGGACGGTGAGATTCCACAGCTCTTGCTCCATCTTCTGAATTTCGCCACGTGGGCAGTACTCAACCATCATCATTTCCTTCAGCTCCATCCATGACATAACGTTGGCTACGGGGAGAGTCATGGCCTCTACATGTCCATTCCACTAGGTGAGAGCCTGGTCGACAAATGTGCATGCGGCAAACTTCACTTTCACCTCCTCGGGGCATTCACATATTTCGAACACCGATTCCACCTTTTCCACCCATCTCTTTAGGGTTATCACTCCACCCGTGCCATTAAAGGTTCGGGGTTTGGCGTTGGTGAAGTCCTTGTAGGAACATGTCCTGGTAGGTCCGTGATTTGTTCCATTGTTCGAACTCCCAACCCCTTGTCCATTGACTCCACCGTTGTTTCCTTGCTGGATTTGTGCCATGGCTGCAGTAACTGCAGCAGATACAGCTGCCTGGAATGCAACTGAGTTGACTTCGGGTGGGGTAGGTCCAGGGTTTCCACGAGTTGGTCGTCGAGGCATCTTTCTGTCATGGAACGGAAGGATGTTGAGTGCCTATAGTTTTTGTGAGATTGTGGTCCTATAGACTAGGTGTTTCTCATGAACTTAAGTGGTTTCGCAATTTAGCATATAATCATGTATATATAACACATAGCAGGTCACATCATCACAATAGAACACATAAAGTTTTTCATTAATATTATCCGCATTTTTGATACATGAAAATTTTGCTCAGAAGAGAATACATAAGCGGTGCAAATTCGGCAGCGTAACGGCTCTATGAGTAGTGTAATCACTTAAACATAGAGTCGATGGTACATAGTATAGATCACATAAGCCTAATACTCAAGATAGATATGACTAGTCCTAGTCATGGTGGGATGCGCCAGGGGGTGGTGCTGAAGAAGTGGACGCTCCCTGAAGGTGAGCCACCTGTCGTTCCGCATCTCGGAGGCGAGTCTCCCATCTCACTTGCCTCATGTGGAACTCTCGAATAACCTCTCGCGTCTCCTGCTCTGCACGCTCAACCCTAGTCCGCATCTGATGTATCTGATCAGCGGTGCTCTGTGCCAGGTCGCCAGTGTTCCGCAGTCGTCTCACCATGACCGGAAGTGCGCGATCAGCTGGTCCTCCCTCCCTCAAGTCGTAGAACTCGCGGGACATGCCGAATGGAGGTCGCTGTCCCTGCTGTCTGCACCATCTCCAAAGCTCGATACCCCAGGGGGGTGTAGGGCCGGTCGGGCCCTTCCGGTGAGCGGGCACCCTAGTCGGGTAAGGGGGGTTGATGACTTCGGACTCTGTGTCCGAATCATCATCACTAGGTTCTTCCTCGAAGTCCTCTCCGACTTCTTCTTCTTCTTCTTCCTGGACCTCTACTGGCTCGGCAGGTCCGCCCTCGACTTCCTCCTCAGGTTCCTCCTCAGACCCTTCCTCGGGGTCTTCCTCGGGTTCCTCCTCCTCCAGCCATCCGTTATTTCCCTGATTGGGGAAATACGGATCTCCGGGGTGATGGAAGCCGGCCATACTGTCTGCGAGAGTATATAAATGTACTATTCATTATTTCTAAGACGTTTTAGTTACTATGTATTTTGAGTTAATGTTCTTTTCTTGGTAATCAAGGGTATGTTTTTAGGTTTACTGACCATTGAGGTTTTCCCGGAGCATGTGATAGTTGCACTTCGGAGAAAATGTAGTTGATCAGGCTACATTCACCCTTTACTATAACCATGCACAGTCCCGACTTAACCGAGATGTCAGTGTTATCTTGTTTGATTTGGTATCATGTTCTTTTTCCTATATCACACAAGTAAAGATGTTTTATCGTTTTGTTTTATTTGTTTTGTTCAGAGTTATTTTAGTCCCTCTTTGGTTTATAGTTGCATATCAATGTGTGGTTAGATATGCCAGTTCACTATAAACAGAGCTCTGATACCAACCTGTCACACCCCCGAAACCAGACGGCGGAAACGTCCGGGGGCTCGCGTGACTTAAATTGAATACCATCACAATGAATATACATGAATCATAACATAAACATCACCATGCATCAATACATTACAACTGATATTGTTTACATCCCGTACATTGTTTCAAATATTACACATTCATAACACAAATTGTTTCAGAGTTTTCAAAACAAAACATTCTAACATGCTTGGTATTACCCTTCCGCTTATCTGTTACCTGAGAATACAAGTTATTTTGGAAAAACGTCAACATATGAAATGTTTGTGAGTTCATAAGCAAGGTTGTGAATAAAATGAGTTGTATAGTTTGTAAAACCCAGAAAATCCGATATTTTCTGAAAAGACAATAGTTTATCAAAGTGTGAAGATCCATAAGTTGATGCATGAATGATTTCAAGACATATATATATATATATATATATATATATATATATATATATATATATATATATATATATATATATATATATATATATATATATATAAAAAGGGTATTTTGTATTATAGTATAGAAATTCCGAGCGAGTAGTATTGATTTCCCCGGAAAACCCGATGTTTTCCGATGTCGAAAGATATACGTGATTACAAATTGTTATACTGCCACTACGAATGGCTTTTGATTACTCATCCTTGAATACTCGGATGGTGTCAGATAAACCAAGTGAGTCGTCGTAACGATGTCCGGTGAAGACATGTTATAACAGCCAACTACAAACGTCCCATAGAGGTGTCGTCCGTTGTTACTCACTTAACCCAAACCACCTTGATTACTGTTGAATAACGTCCTAATTCCGTCTACTTTGATTACTCATGAGCCTTAGCGAACGAAGAGAAGAGGAAGTACGAAGTCCTGCTACTTATCGTAAGTAACTTAGGCTGTCGCGGATGCGAAGGACACGTTGGCCCAACTCGCATTTGATTACTCTGACCTTACTAGCCATACTAATGGACCACTAGGGCCCAATAGCACATAAAAGCCATTGAAAGTCCTTTTATATGGAATTGAGCCATAGGAGGCCCAATAACATATAAGCGTTATCCCTTTGGGCCCAAAGATCATGTTGATGGACTTGCAAGATCCAACAAGCATGATTTGAAACTCTCAAGCCCAAAGTTTGTATATCTACTCATCTTAGGTATCGCGTATCTATTGAAGGGTTTGATTTAACGTTTGTTGGTTTGGTATCGATTCGAGACCGATCGATTCGTTTATCACGATATTCGGAGTTAAACGTGTATTCGTCTTTTGATTTGTCGGTAGTCGTGATTTTATATTTTGACTTAATGAAATAGTTTGTTTAAAAGTGGGGATTTGACCTTTTCACTACCTTTCTTTTTTTATAAAAATAACAATTTTAGTCTTTTAAATAAAAGAATTTCATTTTTAGTCCTTAAAACATTTTCTTGACACTTTTGCATCATAAATTTATTGAAATGATAGTTTTAACCCAAAAGTTATTTTGTTAACAGATTCAGCCCTTCCAGAATGGTATTTCTCGGTTAAAACCCTATTTTTCGCAATTTTTACAGTTTTGGCCCAAAATCCAAAAACTTTACATTTTTGATCCTTTTTGGATATGAAAAGCATTTTTGACTCTTGAAATAGTTTTCTTACACTTTTTATCCCCTGTTTTGAATAAAGTTTCATTTCAGCCCCTTTGGTTGTCATTTTTCACAATTTTGGGCTTATTGGGCCAAAAAGCCCAAAATTAGCCCATTAAGCTAAAAATTTACATTTCAAGTCCTTTGAAAATGTTAATATTCAGAAAAACAATTATGGAAATTGTTTTGACTCTTTTGGCCCTTAAGAAATCATGACTTGACAATTTTTAACCCAAGTTTTGTATTTTTGACAATTTAAGCCCAAAAATAGGTTTTATGTTGGAAATATGTTCATCATAATCTTATAAGTTATTATTCTTGACTTGTTTAGTGTAAAATAACTTAGATCATGTTTGTTTCCTTTCTCATGTCATAGATCTCGAGTATCACCCCTTTTTAGTTACATGTTCATCATAAAAACACATAAAAACACACATACATGCATAAAATCACACATAGCATACACATACACATAGATCTACACATTTTATTGTATTCTCCCCCATAAAACACATAAAAACCGAAAAGAGAGGGGTATGAAGCTCACCTTGAGTTGTGGGTTCGGTTTTTGAAGGAAGAGGTGAAGAAATTTCGATCCTAGCAAGTCCTCTTGATAAATCTCGAACTTAGATGATTTCTAAGAGAGTGATCATGATTTTGTATAGATTAGGAAGAGGTTTTTGATAAAACAAAGAATCTAGATCATAGATCCAAGCATGAACTTACCTTAGATGATGAATTTGTGGAAATATCTTCTTGAAAAACCTCCTAAATTTCGAGAATTTGGTGAAGAGTGAAGGGAGTTTCCTTAAGAGAGTTTTGAGTGAAATGTGTGTGTGTTTGTGTTGTGCTCGGCCGAGAGAAGAAGAGAGAGGGGAAGAGAGATTTTGATGAGATGGTTGCATGGAAATATGAGTTATAAGCATGGAAGTCCTATGGGTAAAAGTGAGGTGGCAATACTAAAGTCAACCCTTTCTCTCTTGGGTTGTTGGGCCGAGAAAGGAGTTATAAGCATAGAAGTGCTATGGGTAAAAGTGAGGTGGCAATACTAAAGTCAACCCTTTCTCTCTTGGGTTGTTGGGCTGAGAAAGGAGAGGGGAAAGGAAAGATAATTGGGCCTTGCATGCTTAAGTCCATATTATGGTTCATTTAGATGATGTTTGGCCCAAATAAATCAAAGTATGATTTTTATGACCTATTAGGGCTAGTTTAAATTTTGTTGTGAACCAATAAGGCTCATTAAAGTTAACTTAGTTTATTTTTGGCTTATAAGGCCCAAAATATTAAGTCTCATGTATATGGGTCCAATTAGGGCCCATTTGAGAGTTCTATGTTCAAGATAGTTAAATTGGAAGCTTATTGGTCCGTTAGGTCCAATAAGGAAATCCTAGTCCAAAATGGACTTAAACCGGGATTTCAAGGGTTTCCAATTCTTTGTTGACTAATTGTAGTGCTTGAATGAAGTATTAGATGAAATTTTGTTGTTATTGAATAAGCATCATACATGCTTTCTCATTGTTGATTCATAAATGACATAATTGTTGTAATTACAAAGCATCAAAATTCCTAGTTGTGACAGGTAACTCGATGCTATAAAACGTGCCTTTGTGTATGATTCAACAAGTAGTAGAACAAGCCATATGAGTCGAAGTTTATCCACTCCTTTTACCTTCGGGATAAAAGCGATATCTGTGGGCCCCTCGATGATTTAGCGATGACACATGTGAGTGCTTGGCCAAGCCAGGACTGATTTGATTTGTTCAATCAGTCAGTCATCATAAATCGAAAATCGGGAAACAACAAATAGACAGAGAGAATGATTATAATCCATGTCTCAGTCCATATGATATCTAGAATGGAGGAATAGATGATCCCTTATCTAATGGACAAGTCATTGACAAGGTCAGAGTTCGACAGCGGCTTTAAGAGCTACGATTGCCAGTTAGGTTTTGAAGTCATACTCAATAATAGTTTTAGACTTATCCAAGTGGGAGACTGTTGGATTAATGTCTAAGTCCATAACTATATTTGGTATGTACTTGACCCGACCCGTCATGGTCCATTTGGGTTGCACTTCACCGACACAATTTATATGGATAGTCTTTTGAGAATAGTATATTTATGATTTATATTAATATATTATAAGTTCTAATATATTAATATGGAATCATATTATTTAATTAGTATTAATCAAGAATTAATTTAGAATTAATTAAGTGATCAAAAAGAACTAATTAAATATGGACTCTTATATATATGGAATGGGCCAAGTTCATTTAGGTTGGGCTAAGCTTTCATGGATGGTCCATGGAGCTTTTAACCCATGGATCCTATGTAAATGAAAGGTCATGGGTATTAGGGTTTACATGGATGTAACCTTAATCCTCCATAATATATAAAGGGGTCCTTGGCTCACAAAATTGGCACAAGTGTGTGAAAATAAGAGTGGGCCGATTTTAGTGTGCATACATATTCTCTCAAGTTCTTCCAAGGTGTTTTGGTGATTTGTGATTCCATTGGAGGCTTCCACACTATTGGGGCTAAGCTCTTAAAGCTTGAAGACATCAAGCTACATCAAAAGGTATGTCATCTAACTAGAACTTTGTAGTATAGGTGCTTCATAATATGCTAGTTAGGATGAAACCTTGGAATAGTTAATATTTGCATGTATAATAGAGAAAACATAGATCCAAGGTTTATAGGGTTGCATGTACACCATAGGAGTGTTAGAATGCTCAAAACCCAACAAACCCGACTCCAGATGCGTCACTATAGACTGCGAAGTCTTCAACTCCATCCGGTAGAGAAAGAATCGGTGCTTCACATAACTTCTTCTTTCGCTTATCGAATGCTTCTTCATGCTTCTCGCTCCATGTATAAGTAGCTCCTTTATGGGTCAAAGCAGTCAATAGAGCAGCTATCGAAGAAAAGCCTTGGATAAATCGTCGGTAATATCCGGCTAATCCTAGAAAGCTTCGAATCTCCGTGGGACTCTTCGGTCGTTCCCACTTCATTACAACTTCGATTTTTGCTGGGTCAACCATTATTCCCTCCTGGTTAACCACATGACCCAAGAATTGGACTTCTCTGATCCAAAAATCACACTTGGAGAACTTTGCATACAATTTCTCATTCTTCAAGACTTCCAACACTTCTCGTAGATGCTGGCCATGCTTCTTCTGGCTTTTCGAGTAGATGAGAATGTCATATATGAATAATATCACAGACTTATCGAGGAATGGTTTACAAACCCTGTTCATCAGATCCATGAATGCTGCTGGAGCATTGGTTAGTCCAAAACGACATAACCAAGAACTCGTAGTGTCCATATCTCGTTCTGAACGCAGTCTTCTCGATATCCTGATCTCTCACCTTCAACTGATGATATCCTGACCTAAGATCGATCTTTGAGAAATAGCTCGAACCTTGCAGCTGATTGAATAGGTCATCAATCCTTGGCAATGGATACTTGTTCTTCACTGTTGCCTTGTTCAGCTCTCGGTAGTCTATACACATTCTCATGCTTCCGTCTTTCTTCTTCACGAATAGCACCGGAGCTCCCCAGGGTGATGAACTAGGTCGAATGAAACCGTTATCCAACAACTCATGAAGTTGAGTCATAAGCTCCTTCATCTCCTTCGGTGCTAATCGGTATGGTGCCTTTGCTATTGGTGTCGTTCCTGGTAACAAGTCTATACGAAACTCCACTTGTCTATCAGGTGGTAATCCGGGAAGATCTTCAGGAAAGACTTCCAGATAATCATATGCGACTGGTATACTCTACACCTCCTTCTTTTCCTTCTTAGCATCGATAATGAATGCCAAGTATGATGCACATCCCGTAGACAAACATTTTATGGCTTTCATCAGGGAGGTAATTCCAGAATTCACTCTGTGTTTGTCCCCGTACACCATAAATGACTCCTTTCCGGGTGGGTTTATTCTTACTATCTTATTTCGGCATTAAATCTCAGCATCGTTGGCGCTAAGCCAATCCATTCCCAAAACGATATCAAAACCGTTCAACTCTATGGGCAACAGCTCTTCGTGGAATTCATTTCCGTTTAGGTCGATGACGATGTTCTTAATACGATTACTAACAGGTACGAACTTGCCACTGGCAACTTCCACAATTAGGGCATTATCAAGTTTTTCTATAGGCAATGCTAATTTTCCACCAAATCTATGCGATACAAAGGAATAGTTTGCTCCCGAATCAAATAGTACATTGGCAGGCAATCCATTTACAAGAAAGGTACCTGAAGCGACGTCTGCTGCCTCCTTTGCAGCCTCGAGCGTCATCTGGAAGGCTCTTGCCTTCGGCTTCGGTGGAATGTTGGGTCTTCCTGCTTCCCTCTTCTTCCGACAGTCTCTCGAAATGTGCCCTCCCTCACCACACCCATAACAGACTTTCTTGGTGAGGGTGCATTCATTGGCATAGTGCCCAGACTTTCCACATTTGAAACGAGTGACTTCTCCGTCACATTTCCCCTGGTGCTTCTTCTTGCACTTTGTCACAACTAGCACTTTTGGCTAGGAAATTCTGTCCTCAGGTAAGTAAGTACTATTGTGAGACTTTTGCTAACACTTCTAAGTGTACAATATGAGTTCCTAAGGAGCCATATAGTGTTAGAATGCAAATATCTCCAAGTATAGTGAACCTCTCTCAAATCTCTCCAAGCATAGTGAATCTCTCCCAAATCTCTCCAAGTATGCGAAATCTCTCCAAGTATAGTGAATCTCTCTCAAATCTCTCCAAGGATAGGGAATCTCTCCCAAACCTCTCCAAGTATGTGAAATCACTTCGAAATCTCTCTAAGTATGCGAAATCTCTCCAAGAATAGTAAATCTCTCCCAAATCTCTCTAAGTATGCGAAATCTCTCCAAGTATAGTGAATCTCTCTCAAATCTCTCCAAGAATAGTGAATCACTCCCAAATCTCTCCAAGTATGCGAAATCTCTCCAAGAATAGTGAATCTCTCCCAAATCTCTCCGAGTGTGTGAAATCTCTCCCAAGTCTCTCCACGGATCTCAAATCTCTCTTAAATCTCCCTAAATACCTTCCTTAGTCGAAAACAGCTCAAAACCGGAAGAGGAAACCCCAAAAGGACCCTTTTTGGTCCGGAACCTCTTTGGTCCGGAACCTCTTGGTCCGGAACCCTCTTGGTCCGGACTCCTCTTGGTCCTGAACCTCTTGGCCGGAACCCTCTTGGTCCGGAACCCTCCTGGTCCGGAACCTCTTAGTCCGGAATGTCTTCTACGGAAACCAAGAGAAGTTGCACCACGGAAGCCTCTCATCCGGACCACCCATTCCGGAATCTCGCAGATCCGGAAGCCTCTTGCCTCGCCTCGCCTCGCTTCGGAAATGCCTGGCCGGACCGGACCGCTGATTTGCGCTTGACTTCTGATCCGAGAAGAGCACTCCGGAAATGTGAGACACTTCGGACCCTCGCAGAACTGACCCTCTCCTCTGGAATTTGAACTGTAGCTCCGGAATTCTAAGAGGAGCTCCAGAATTCACCTCTTAGCTCCGGATTTTCATTATTTTCGGACTTTTTCACCATT
Source organism: Lactuca virosa (assembly GCF_052849685.1). Taxonomy (NCBI): domain Eukaryota; kingdom Viridiplantae; phylum Streptophyta; class Magnoliopsida; order Asterales; family Asteraceae; genus Lactuca; species Lactuca virosa. The sequence goes on along the minus strand of NC_136433.1, from coordinate 360,489,856 downwards.
TTAAGGCATTTTGACGCCGGAAATTACACCAAACTCGTATTTTTCCTATCCTAAACCCCTTAGACCCCTATTTCATGCTAAAATTAATTATTTTAAGCATATTCTTCATAAAAATAAATGGTTGGGATTTAGGAAAAACTTATCATAAATCAAGAAAAGGACAAAGGGATTGACTTTGTGATTTGATGAAATTCCACATTTCCCATGCAAGTCACGGTATTCCATGCTTTACCCACCAAATATCCATGCATGGACCACCAGATCCCCATGCATCAAAGATTCCTTTCCTTTCCTTATACTCCAAAGCCACGACAGTAACGGAGTTTAGACTCCACTTTCTCTCTCACTTTTCCCATTTTTCTCACAAAACTCATCTTCAAGCAAGAACAGGGGATCTTGCTGAAAGGAAATTTCTCAACTTCTTCCTGGGAAATTTTAAGGTAAATTCCTCCACTCATCTAATATTTTATAATATTTCAAGATAAATCCATATTATTTTATTCATAATAATATGTGAAAAATCACCTTTAGGATAACTTTCTCCCAAGGAAGTTCCTCATCTCAGCAAGAGTTTAAGCTTGAGATCTTCACTCCATAACTCCAAACAACTCCTCAACCAACTCAAGGTGAGCTTCATACCCCACCTTTTCAATATTTTAATGTTTTTAGGGGGGAGTACAAGTCAAATCATGCCTAAATACTTGAATAATTGCTTATATACGTATAATTGTATGTGTGTGTGAAATATTATTAATTTAATATTTTAGTAATATACTCACGAACATAGGATTTCTCAATTTCATTAAGAACAGAGGATACTTTGTGCAAAAGAGCCTCCCAACTATTGAGTGTGTCCAACTTAACCCCTTTATCTATGCTTTTATGTCTAAAGATAAAAGTTATAAAAAGGAACCTTACTAAGTGGACACCATTTCTAGTGACTTTCGAAAATAGAAACTTTGTGATTATTTTGCAAACTATCAGGGGGTATTTTATAAATATTCAACATAAAAGTTTGCGTCAAGAAAATATACAAATAGAGCCTTTATGACAGAAACATTTGCATGTCATAAGCTGCTGTCATAAAACCTCCAAGAACATAAGTAATGTTATATATGTCATAAAACAGAAAATGCGTGTCATAACCGGCAGTTATAAATTTATATAAAATTATAACTTGACACTTTTTCTCTTGACTAAAATGACTCATTTTTTTATAAACAAAAAGGAACGAACATGAGCACCTAGTTAACGAGCACAATCAACGATATGGAACGAGAACGATATTTCTATTCAATGAGTACGAATTTCATTATTTATCTAACAGATAATGGATCTCTTACGATTGCTCACAAGGTTGTTAATATTATAGTCAGACAAATCTCAAAAGTGCCTAAATATAAAAATATTAGTGTACGTCTAAGTCCTGTAAGGAGTTATAGCCAGAGTCTCCTGGAGGGAGAGCGGGAATTTGTGTATAGATCTATACGGGGTTGACATCCCGCACCTTCGCTGTTCGCTACAGCTAGACATGCCAGTCTAGGGTGACAAATGTCTTTATCCAAACCGAGGGCGCCTGAGAAACGCCAAAACAGGCACTTCGTCAGATTAGTATGGTTATAACGACTCACTAGAATATGTTATATTAACTAGAAATTTATGTAAGGAAAACCTCATAAATAAACTTTGGCACATTGTGTTGACTGTCCTACACGTGATAGGTGATGGTCCGCATTTGTTGTGTTGACTGTCCTTCTTCATTGCGTAGAATGTCCACAATAGCCATGCTGACTCTTTCTCCTACAAGTATAGAGTCGTAATACTGCTATTTTTACAAATTAAAAAGCGTAGGACTCTATGGAAAACGTTTGTAAACGATTTTGATAACGATAAACTAACCCACACATATACATAGTTGGAAACTAGAACTTTCAATTATTTTATAGCAGAAAATATAGGATTTTCTGGGGAAAAACGATCTTTCTACGATTTTGATAACGATAAACTAGAACGCACGCACTCAATTTTACTCGATAAGAGAAACAAGATTTTCAACCATATTTTCCTTTTTAAGAATAAGGGATTTTTCTTGAAACGGTTGATTGTTACTATTCAAAAGAACTATTCTGAGACACAACACGCTTTTACAAATCACACTACTTTTCAAAATCACTCCTTATAAGGATGAACAAAAGAAATGTCATACATACACGTATCCATGATTTTCAAGGCAAGACTTCAAACGATTTCATAGAAAATATCAGATTTTCTGAATGTACGATAAGAACGATTCTAAACAAGTGTAAACGATTTTATACAAAAATGCTTATGAACTCACCAACTTTTTAGTTGTCACTTTTCAAAACGACTTGTATTCTCAGGTATCTAGTAAGCAGGTAACAAGGGACGCAGATGCAGGACTATTTAGCTGTAATTTGGAATTTCTACTTATGTCTCTTTTATGTAACTCGAAGAACAAATACAATATGTAAACAATGTAAGTTTGTTATCTCAATGTATGATGTTTGGATTGCTCTGTTTCAATTATATTCAATTGTTATGATACTGCACAATGAAGTCACCCGCCTCCGGACGTTTCCGCCGTCTGGTCCGGGGGTGTGACAAATTGGTATCAGAGCATTGTTTATAGTGAACTGGTATATCTAGCCATACAAGATATACAACTATAAATACAATGGGACTAAAACACACTCTGCTTAAAAGTATACTTTAAAAAGATAAGTATTTTATAAAAGTATACATATCTACTAACACAGTATCATAACGATAAAAAACCGAAAGTAACTAAAGGTTGAACACTACAGTCAAACCTAGGCAGTTATGTAATCATATCTGGGATCAATATAGACTGATCAACTATATTTATTTGAGATATGACCAACATGTGCTTGGGAGTGATGGTGGTGTTGCAACAAACCTAAAACCTACCAACTATGAGTACAAGAGAATACTAGAATCGAACATCAAGTTTAAAATACTATGGGAGTATTTTAGGACACTATAAACCCCTCCCACACCTAAACTTTCCCCGTATATCTCGTACCTCGATTCTCGCAAAAACAATTAGTTGAAATTCCTCGCCAAGACTTCTACTACCATGTCACGGTAAATTACAGATAGGGCAAGGAGAGACCAGAAGAAGTCCATGAGGAAAAAAAACCCAGAAGTGGATCCTAAGGAATACCAAGGGGTGAATCGTGAAAGGGAGAATTCCGACTAAGAACCTAGCAAGGATAAAAGCGCCAAGGAAACCCTTGATAAGCTTTGCCCAACTGAGAGTAGACCCGAGACCCTTTTACCTTTCTTTTCCCAGATACATAAACACCCGATATAGGTACTCCTGGAATAGACATACCTAGAAACAAAACGATACCCACGCAAGCACAAGTTGAGAAACTGGCTCCTATCCAATTTAGAGTGTGTCTCCACAAAAGACAACCCGATCCACAATCGACATGCACCGAACTCCGATAGCCAACGCCCTCACAAATCAGACATCCGTTTAAACCACAAGTAACCCAAAGTGACTCCCGGTTTCCAACCCTCTGTCATGGAGTAATGGAGACCATAAACAAAGCCCGATATATGGGAATGTAAATCCGATCCCCCAACAAGTAACCAGAACACCATTCCAAATGCCTTGCGAAACCCACAAGTAGGACCAGAAAACTAGGCAGACCATGTGCACTCCTTAAAAGAGGAAATGATCATTTGGAGACCACAACTCATAGCTATCGAGGCTAGGACGGCCTTAGTAGCATAAGGAACACAAAAAGGGAACCCTTAATATAAGTGAAATGGCCAAGCACTTTGTGCGCCAAAAGAGGATCACCACACTACTCGCCATAGGTTCATAATGCCCTTAATCGCAACCAGTAGTAGTAAACCAAGAGGAGTACCTCCTCCACGAACCCATACAACCGAATCCGTTAACTATAGTGCTAGCTATGTGCTATTTTGACGAACTTTACGCCAGACAATACATGGTCCCACTCAATACCATAACTGCATCATGGGGATGTAGGTTGACACAATTAGCAACGGTACGTTAAGATTATAGGAATAAACCCACTTGAAACTAGCTACAAGTACTTACGAGCTCACTTTTCATGTGCAGCAGGGTCATGTCTTCTCATGAAGATAACCAGTACCCCGACCATGCACCGGTACTACGAATAGACTCCGCCACTTTCCAAGCCACTGTAACAGCGGCTGTGGCAGCCATCATGGCATACTTCAATGCCAACGACACAAGCGAAGTTGGAAGCAGTGTTAGTAACTCCAACCGTAACAACAACCAAGGAAACCAACAAAGGACAACCCACCCATGCACTCAAAAACCTAAACCTAAGAACAAGAAATGAAAGTTCGGGAACGAAAAAGGAGATAGTTCGACTCAAAGGCTTACTAAAAGGCAACAAGCGGGACCAGTCCCTACCCATATTAACCCTACACCTCCCCATCGAGACCATCATACCTTGGGAACAATCCACCCCGCAACAAGTGCAAATACCATCATTGGGGAGCCTGCCAGACATTTTGTTGCAAAAGGTGCAATAAGATGGAGCACACCTCCCGCTACTGTACGACTCCGGCCCCATGCGTTGCCCCAAACCGCAACCCAAAAGTAAGTTCAGTTTGCCACAAGTGCGGTGCAATAGGACATCTCAAGAGAGATTGTCCAACGGAGATGACTAACGAAGGAGTCGACGACTAGACAGGAGTTGATGACAAGGAACCCTACCACAGCTCTTGGTACGTTCCACGATAAACTTAAGCATCGATCAATCACAAACGTTTTTGTCAATTAAAAACATAACTCAAAAACTATTGTCTCGTTAGAGCAAATCCTGTAAATTACGGGAAGCTAGGGATCCTTACGACTGGACCATGATGGTCCCATATAAACGTTAGTATCACACATGGTTAGGATTCCGCGAACTAAGAACATGCGATTCCGCCTTACTTTCTGTCCCTGGGCTGAATAGCGATTGGGACAGAACCCCGGTCAACCATCTCTAAAGATCCTAAGATCTTAAGTATGTACGGTTAGATCACATCCATCTATAGCGGAAGGACCTGGCAGAATTCGGGTTACAAATTCCCTTGCCTTATAGCAGCACCCTCGTGTCACTAGAACACCTAACAAGCAGAAACAAGATAGACCCAATGGTAGCAACGAAAACGAAACTAGCAGCGATAAGAACCCGAACACTAGAACACCTAACAAGCAGAAACAAGATAGACCCAATGGTAGCAACGAAAACGAAACTAGCAGCGATAAGAACCCGAACACTAGAACACCTAACAAGAAGAAATGAAATAGACCCAATGGTAGCAACGAAAACGAAACTAGCAACGATAAGAACCCGAACACTAGGACACCTAACAAGCAGAAACAAGATAGACCCAATGGTAGCAACGAAAACGAAAGTAGCAACGATAAGAACACAAACACTAGAACACCTAACAAGTAGAAACGAGATAGACCCAATGGTAACAACGAAAACGAAACTAACAACGATAAGAACACAAAAACTAGAACACCTAACAAGTAGAAACGATATAGACCTAATGGTAACAACGAAAACGAAACTAGCAACAATAAGAACACGAACACTAGAACACCTAACAAGCAGAAACGAGATAGACTCAATGGTAACAACAAAAACAAAACTAGCAACGATAAGAACATGAACATAGAACACCTTGTTATTACTAGCAACCAATATTCCTCAAATCGGCGTAACAACAAGAATTCCAATGCCACCAATTGGCACGGACATGCTTGATCCTCACCTTACAAACCCCGAGCACTATAAATAGACTTTCGTCCTACTCCACCGGGTAACAAAACTCTTCCAGCCGGTAACGGAAAATTCCTAGCAACCAGACACCTAAGTTCTGGTGTAAGAAATACCATGCCCTTCCCTAGCCCCGATAAAGATTTAAAAATCAAGGAGCAAAAGGCATTAAGGGAATCCGAAAGGCTTCCAACCTTCCTCCAAAGGTTCCCAAAACCTCTTGGAAACCTCAACCAAGTGCTAAGCGGAAATAGAATCACCCCGACTCCTGGAACCACCCCAATAACCGAACACCAGATACCACTTAGCACAGTCACAAGAACAGATAGTGTCTGATCGCAAGATCGACATAATAGATAAAGTAAACATCAGACCCAGTCCCTAACCACAGGAAGCACCTGTCTAACTCGTAAGGGAGAAAGACGAAAACTACCATAGGCACCACCGACTACGAATAAGCCAAACAAACCCATCCTCAAGGATCGATACTCCCAAGATAATCTAAGACTCATAAGGTTAACTGCACCACTCACAAACGCAACCTTGGTGACCATAGTACCAACTCCTAAGACCCAGAAAACTCTACTTCTAGGACACTAGGATCTCGATCCCTAGAATACCATTCAAAAGGTCTCGCCAAGAAAGGGCCCGATAACTCATAGTCTATGATTAACCAAAGGAACCAAGTTAGGACATTTCTCCTTTCATGGGCTCAACACTCATAAGTGTAAGACCACCAAAACTCTAGAAATTCCACCTGTCGAGGTCAAGGTAAACACGAACCCACATCCCGAAGAGAAGCATGTGTAGTGGACATTGACAAAGTTTGGGATGCCCACTTGCTTCTAATCGAGTATTCATATGACAACAACTACCAATCGAACATAGGAGTTGCACCCCTCGAGGCCCTGTGTGGCCAGAGGTGCAGATCATCCTATGTTAGACTAAGATGGGAGATACCCAGCCAACAAGATGACAAACGCCCAATAGCACACTCACTAGACCCAAGATTATTCGATAAACCACAAGAAAGATAGTTAAAACCCAAACACGACCTCAAACATCGTAACACCGACAAAGGAACCATGTAGATAACATCTTAAACCTTGAAATCCCAAGTAGGGATCATGGTATTATTTAGGAACTCCCCTCGAGGAAGAGTAACTCGAATCAAAAGGAAAAGTGAACTGAACTCCCGATGCACCAGACCCTTCGAGATCCTCGCACGGATCAGCCCGGTAGCCTACAAACTCCAATCACCCTCCGAGTTTAGTAACGTACATCCTGTATTCCATGTATCGAACCTAGAAATTGTCTATCGGACAACCCTCCCAGTCCCACTAGACAAGGCTAAGGTGAACTAAAACCTCCTAATCATTGATCAGTCTATCAAGACAATGAATAGGAAAGTAAAGCACACAAAACAAAGCCGCACCCCTATTGTGAAGGTTCGAGAGAACGCTAGGCGTGAACCGGTATTCACTTGGGAACGTAAGGCCCAATAACTCAAAAGTACCTTCACCGATTTTCGCATTCATAACCCTGCCCTTCGAAAGAATTTCGGGACGAAATTCCCTCTAACGGGGGGATGATGTCACAACTAGCACTTTTGGCTAGGAAATTCTGTCCTCAGGTAAGTAAGTACTATTGTGAGACTTTTGCTAACACTTCTAAGTGTACAATATGAGTTCCTAAGGAGCCATATAGTGTTAGAATGCAAATCTCTCCAAGTATAGTGAACCTCTCCCAAATCTCTCCAAGCATAGTGAATCTCTCCCAAATCTCTCCAAGTATGCGAAATCTCTCCAAGTATAGTGAATCTCTTTCAAATCTCTCCAAGAATAGTGAATCTCTCCCAAACCTCTCCAAGTATGTGAAATCACTTCGAAATCTCTCTAAGTATGCAAAATCTCTCCAAGAATAGTAAATCTCTCCCAAATCTCTCTAAGTATGCGAAATCTCTCCAAGTATAGTGAATCTCTCTCAAATCTCTCCAAGAATAGTGAATCACTCCCAAATCTCTCCAAGTATGCGAAATCTCTCCAAGTATGCGAAATCTCTCCAAGAATAGTGAATCTCTCCCAAATCTCTCCAAATGTGTGAAATCTCTCCCAAATCTCTCGACAGATCTCAAATCTCTCTCAAATCTCCCTAAATACCTTCCTTAGTCGAAAACAGCTCAAAACCGGAAAAGGAAACCCCAAAAGGACCCTTTTTGGTCCGGAACCTCTTGGTCTGGAACCTCTTGGTCCGGAACCCTCTTGGTCCGGACTCCTCTTGGTCCTGAACCTCTTGGCCGGAACCCTCTTGGTCCGGAACCCTCCTGGTCCGGAACCTCTTAGTCCGGAATGTCTTCTACGGAAACCAAGAGAAGTTGCACCACGGAAGCCTCTCATCCGGACCACCCATTCCGGAATCTCGCAGCTCCGGAAGCCTCTTGCCTCGCCTCGCCTCGCTTCGGAAATCCCTGGCCGGACCGGACCGCTGATTTGCGCCTGACTCCGGATCCGAGAAGAGCACTCCGGAAATGTGACACACTTCGGACCCTCGCAGAACTGACCCTCTCCTCCGGAATTTGAACTGTAGCTTCGGAATTCCTAGAGGACCTCCGGAATTCACCTCTTAGCTCCAGATTTTCATTATTTTCGGACTTTTCACCATTTTAAGGCATTTTGACGCCGAAAATTACACCAAACTCGTATTTTTCCTATCCTAAACCCCTTAGACCCCTATTTCATGCTAAAATTAATTATTTTAAGCATATTCTTCATAAAACTAAATGGTTGGGATTTAGGAAAAACTTATCCTAAATCAAGAAAAGGACAAAGGGATTGACTTTGTGATTTGATGCAATTCCACATTTCCCATGCAAATCACGGTATTCCATGCTTTACCCACCAAATATCCATGCATGGACCACCAGATCCCCATGCATCAAAGATTCCTTTCCTTTCCTTGTACTCCAAAGTCACGACAGTAAGGGAGTTTAGACTCCACTTTCTCTCTCACTTTTCCCATTTTTCTCTCAAAAACTCATCTTCAAGCAAGAACAGGGGATCTTGCTGAAAGGAAATTTCTCAACTTGTTCCTGGGAAATTTCAAGGTACATTCCTCCACTCATCTAATATTTTATAATATTTCAAGTTGAATCCATATTATTTTATTCATAATAATATGTGAAAAATCACCTTTAGGATAACTTTCTCCCAAGGAAGTTCCTCATCTCAGCAAGAGTTTAAGCTTGAGATCTTCACTCCATAACTCCAAACAACTCCTCAACCAACTCAAGGTGAGCTTCATACCCCACCTTTTCAATATTTTAATGTTTTTAGGGGGGAGTACAAGTCAAATCATGCCTAAATACTTGAATAATTGCTTATGTACGTATAATTGTATGTGTGTGTGAAATATTATTAATTTAATATTTTAGTAATATACTCACGAACATAGGATTTCTCAATTTCATAAAGAACAGAGGATACTTTGTGCAAAAGAGCCTCCCAACTTTTGAGTGTGTCCAACTTAACCCCTTTATCTATGCTTTCATGTCTAAAGATAAAAGTTATAAAAAGGAACCTTACTAAGTGGACACCATTTCTAGTGATTTTCGAAAATAGAAACTTTGTGATTATTTTGCAAACTATCAGGGGGTATTTTATAAATATTCAACATAAAAGTTTGCGTCAAGAAAATATACAAATGGAGCCTTTATGACAGAAACATTTGCATGTCATAAGCTGCTGTCATAAAACCTCCAAGAACATAAGTAATGTTATATATGTCATAAAACAGAAAATGCGTGTCATAACCGGCAGTTATAAATTTATATAAAATTATAACTTGACACTTTTTCTCTTGACTAAAATGACTCATTTTTTTATAAACTAAAAGGAACGAACACGAGCACCTAGTTAACGAGCACAATCAACGATATGGAACGAGAACGATATTTCTATTCAATGAGTACGAATTTCATTATTTATCTAACAGATAATGGATCTCTTACGATTGCTCACAAGGTTGTTAATATTCTAGTCAGACAAATCTCAAAAGTACCTAAATATAAAAATATTAGTGTACGTCTAAGTCCTGTAAGGAGTTATAGCCAGAGTCTCATGGAGGGAGAGCGGGAATTTGTGTATAGATCTATATGGGGTTGACACCCCGCACCTTCGCTGTTCGCTACAGCTAGACATGCCAGTCTAGGGTGACAAATGTCTTTATCCAAACCGAGGGCGCCTGAGAAACGCCAAAACAGGCACTTCGTCAGATTAGTATGGTTATAACGACTCACTAGAATATGTTATATTAACTAGAAATTTATGTAAGGAAAACCTCATAAATAAACTTTGGCACATTGTGTTGACTGTCCTACACGTGATAGGTGATGGTCCGCATTTGTTGTGTTGACTGTCCTTCTTCATTGCGTAGAATGTCCACAATAGCCATGCTGACTCTTTCTCCTACAAGTATAGAGTCGTAATACTGCTATTTTTACAAATTAAAAAGCGTAGGACTCTATGGAAAACGTTTGTAAACGATTTTGATAACGATAAACTAACCCACACATATACATAGTTGGAAACTAGAACTTACAATTATTTTATACCAGAAAATATAGGATTTTCTGGGGAAAAACGATCTTTCTACGATTTTGATAACGATAAACTAGAACGCACGCACTCAATTTTACTCGATAAGAGAAACAAGATTTTCAACCATATTTTCCTTTTTAAGAATAAGGGATTTTTCTTGAAACGGTTGATTGTTACTATTCAAAAGAACTATTCTCAGACACAACACGCTTTTACAAATCACACTACTTTTCAAAATCACTCCTTATAAGGATGAACAAAAGAAATGTCATACATACGCGTATCCATGATTTTCAAGGCAAGGGATTTTCTGAATGTACGATAAGAATGATTCTAAACAAGTGTAAACGATTTTATACAAAAATGCTTATGAACTCACCAACTAATTAGTTGACGCTTTTCAAAACGACTTGTATTCTCAGGTATCTAGTAAGTAGGTAACAAGGGACACAAATGCATGACTATTTAGCTGTAATTTGGAATTTCTACTTATGTCTGGTCCGGGGTGTGACACACTTGTCGCACCATTTGGCTTCACCTCCTACAGACTTCTGCGTACCAAACCTTGAGAACTTGCTTTTCTTACTGAATTTCGACGACCCATCAAATTTCCTTTTCTCTCCCACCTCCGCTCTCTCCAGACCCTTCTCTCGTATCTGGGTCTCCACATTCTTAGCAGCCCAGATGGCGGCTTTCAGAGTGGTTGTTTGCTTGACCATTGGACCGAAGTCCGCTGGTAATCCGATGGCAAACTTGTTAACCTTGGAGAGTTCAGTTGGGACGAGGTGAGGAACAAGCTTAATTTTCTCTGTAAAGCTTGCAGCGTATTCAGTAACGCTCATTCTTCCCTTCTTCAGATTCTGGAACTCATTGTTGATCTCCAGAAGATCTTGCTCAGAGCAGTATTGCATCTTTAGTTGCACTAGAAAATCCTCCCACGACATCTTGCTCGATTCTCCTTTGGGGATTGAATCAGCTAGTAGCTTCCACCAGCTTAGTACTCCAGATTTCAACAGAGGAACCACGAGAGCGGTCTTCTGCCTGTTGCTACGCTCGCAACTCTCAAACATCGTCTCCATCTCGGAGATCCAGTTCATGACTTCCACCGGCGTCGGGCTTCCAGATAGACACGGTGGTTTGGATGCCATGAAATCCTTGTATTTGCATCCACGTCCATCATTTCCTCCATCCTGGTGGTTTCGCCTAACTATCGGTGGGTTGGCTTGACCAACAGTCCCACTGTAGTTTCCTCCTTCTGACTGCCCATCATTCAGCTCGAGCTGTTCAATTGGTATCGTAAGTTCTTCTCGGTTTTGTTGAAGTAAACGCCTTGTTTCCTCCATTTGGCGATCCAACATCATCTGGATCATCGCTTGCATTCCGGCCATCGTCATTGGCTTAGGTGCCACTTTTACGACAACAGGTATTTGATGTATCACTGGAGGTTGAGGGGGTTGGTTCCTATTTCCATTTGTGTTTACGTTTCCGCTACGCGTCCTTGCCATCTTGATCTATACACCGAATAAGGTGAATTTAGATCTTTATTTAGGATTGACGTTTAAATCATCCTTATCACTCCGAAACGTTTACATGCTAGTTCTAATATCGTAGTCGTACGTTTAGAATCCTAAACACATAAGGTTTCCAGATCCGGTCGGCAACAGACCATAGATCCGAACAATTAACAGCACATAAGGCATAAAGCATTTAGCACATAAAAGCATTTTAGGCATAATTCCTAAAATAAGCTAGTGCTCACACCTCACAATCATCGCTTAGCATTCTAAGTTTAAGTCTAGAAATCCTACAAATTCCTAGTTCACTTAAACTAATGCTCTGATACCAACTGTGACATCCCCATTTTCACGGCCAAAAAAGACCGATTTTGTTTATGCTTGTTTGAAAATCAGAGGAACATTTTAAATAAAGGTGTTGCGGAATTTGTCCCAAAACAAAATATGATAAAGATTTATCAAAAGCATTTCCAAGGAAATGTATTTCATTAAAAGACTCGGGATGTCATGTTCGATACAGATCAAAAGCATAAACAGTACAACATAAGCCTTACTACATCATTTCATATCTACAGGCCTATATCCGTAATCCCTCATCCAAAACATCACATCTATGCTCGAGCGCCACTACCTGTAATACATGAAACTGAGTGGGTCAGGGTTGGGAGCCTGGTGAGCACAAAGGGTTTTCAACCCACAATAAATAAGTTTATTAATTTCATCAATCAACAATAACCCGATTATCCGTTCCCGTTATCCTCACTTTACGTCCCTAAACACCTATCATAAGGGACCTAGCCTAAGGATCATCATCGGGATGGACACTACTGCTAAGGGGGTTCCTCAGCAATAAATGTCCTAAAGGCAACCATGAGGGGGATGGAGTACACCGGTGAACACATAGTTCAAAAACACCTACAGGTTGCGAGCCTGCTAGCGTTCCACTGGACTGTCTAGAAGAGTCCGTGGTCGCCATCTATACTCCGCTAGATGACTGGATCACCAACAACATCGAGGCCTCTCATCATTTTATCACACATCGTCTTATTACATCTACCCATGTTTTACCCCAACATTTTTGTAGATATAAAATACATATACAGTTTAAATCATGAAAAACGTGTATGAAAATCATTCATCCAACATAGACAGCAAGTATTCAGATAATATGCACACATAGCACGTAATTTATATAAAATACTTCATATCTATGTGTAAGATGAAAGTAACTATGCACTCACCTGATTAGGTTGTGACTCGGTACTTGAACAACACTTCGTTATCTCAAAACAATTTTTCCTTGACCAAAACCTAGTATTAATACCACTAGAGTTTAGTTTTAACGTTAACCGTGACTAATTAATAGTCTAGCTATTATTATTATTATATAAGCGTTAAATAACACTCAATATAACTCATAATAATAGCCCAAATAATTATTTTAAGGACCTAATAACATTACTATAATTATTTAAAAGTTATATTAAAAATTGCGTAGGCGTAGCTCACTTACAACGGATTTTAAAGAAAACCGGGCTTTGCTCGGAGCAGCGTTTACGAACCGAAAGACCCTTATTCTTGGGACTCCGGGAGCCTCGGGGCTTCCTTTGGGTGCTAGGGATTTTTCCTAGGGTTTAGGGGCTCAAAATAGGCTAGAGAGAGAAATTAAGTTAGAGAGAGAAGTGAATTGGTGTGAATTTTCCGGGAAATCTCGCTGCACGTTCAGCAAGTTACGCGGGACGTAACTTCGGATAGGGTACAGGTGGCGAGGCTTCGGTGGGGCTACGTGGCCATCTCTCGGACCGCACAAGATCAAGTACGCCGGGCGTACCCAATTTCGGACGCGGGGCGTAGCGAAGGGGCGACGTGTCCTTCATCCGAAGCGAGACCGTGGGGAGCAAGCAACGGCTAGGATCTTGCCACGTCATCACAGTTTTGCAAATTGCACACTTAACTTCTAAAAATCATAACTTTCGCATACGAGGTCCGTTTTAGACGTTCTTTATGTCCACGCGTAGGCGGGAACGTACTCTATAACTTTCGTTTAGACTCCGTCGGCTAATTTTGACTTTATTTTAAAAGTTATATTTTTAACAGGCCGGGACAAGATTGGTCCGTTAAAAATTCATTACTTCTTCATCCGACGTCCGTTTTCGTCTGTATTTTTATCGTTACGCTACTATTAACGAGATCTTCGATTCTCGTTTAGGTGGTGTCGGCTAAAAACCGCTTGATCTAATATTCGAACTTCGAGCGGTACACAGCTAAGCCGAAACTTCGGAAAATCATAACTTCCTCATACGAAGTCAGATCTGGGCGTTCTTTTTATGGACGCTCTCGGTTTAACGTATTCTACGTATTTCGTTTAGATTGCTAAGGCTAAAAGTCGCTCTATCATAAATTCACTATTTACACTTCCCGGTATCGTGCCGGTTCCATCACGAAACTTTGACGGGTCATAACTTCTTCGTTATAACTCGGATTTTGGCGTTCTTTAATCTCCGGAATTCTTGTTTCGACCACTACAAATTTATGTAAAGATATCGGGCTTATCTCATACTTTAATTTTGACGCTTATTTTTATTCTTTATTAATTATACATTTATAATTAAATAATAAGCATATAAATTCACATAATACTCAAATATTTCATCTTTATTACATTAAAAGAGTTTCAATAGTTGACCTAGACTATTACATCTTCTAAAATGCTTAGCCTCGAAACCCGGGCGTTACATGAACGCAAAAGCCTACTGGTCTAAGGGACTTTGTTAACGTTACCATGAACGGCCACGTTAAATGTAACGAAAAGCATAAACGAGGCGTTATCTCGCCAGAACCTTGGCCAAGGCACGATATTGGCCTAAGTAATCTAGTACCAGGGTAACAGTTCGTTTCCCTTCACGACGAAAGAATATTCCCCGTGATCTTCTCATTCACTCACGACCAATCAGGACGTGACAAAAAGCTTAGGTGACGCAACTGACGTCACCAGGCAGTTAGTTAACGTGGGCATAATTCTCCCAGTCAGAAGAGGCCACGTCTCACACTCATTGGGCAAGGTCCCCACGATCCGTTAATAGCAGGTATAAAAGGATCTCTTCCGTCTTAAGGAAGGGATCCATCTTCTCCCTCACTAATTTTACCCTAAATTCTCTCTCTCGGAAAACTAACTTAATTGTCGGAGTGATGTGCCGGGAGAACACCCGGTCGTCCTTTAACGGTTCTTCTGTGTTGTGTTCTCAGGAAAACTGAAAGAACCCCTTTCTATACTTTCATATTTCTAAAAGACCCAAACTTTTATACTTCACAATATAGTTACTCCAAAACATGCTACATGCATATTCATAAAACAATATTTTTACATTGATAAAGTCATTACAAAAGATTGGATACAAACCGATTATGTTTTAAGATTTTACATGACTACCCAGGATATTGTAAATCTATACAAACCTAAACCAAAATACAAAAATAATATTATAAACTATTCTAAGTCTTCCAACTATATTGGGTGCTTATTGCCTGCATTATGTTAAAACATTGGGAGGGGTAAGCGATAACGCTTAGTGAGTTCAATAATAGATACAATATAACGTTATACCATATATATACCAATATGGCAGAAGCAATTAGAAGCAAGGAACAACAAAGACATAATGTGATAAGCTTTCCCTAACAATCATTGATTTGATTTAAATATATACCATCATTTAGACATAACAATTTCCATACTTGATAAACATCAATAACGCTTCCGCCCAAATGGCACTAAAGACAAACAATTTCTGATTAACATTAATGTAGATTTCAGGTTTTCATGCCCTGTCTAACCATATGCCAATGCCATAGAATAGAGTCATTCATTTACTGGGGGACATGCTCTACCTGGCCAGAGGCTACATACCAGTGCCACTATGAATCTGAGTGCGTAAACTGATCACATGGTCAAAGGTATAGCTTTGCTATCATAAATAGCAAAAATAAAAATAACACGGGAAAATACTCAGGAATAACATTCTACCGAAGCGAAAGTGATGCCTATGTCATACACTTCATGGTCAACGGTTCATACCAATACCCAAGTGATGCCTATGTCATACACTTCAAGTAAGAGGTACAGCCTTGCTATAAAAATAGCGGATACAACAACTTGAGATGATAACATGGAAACGCACATAGCACCTATAACACATAACATACAATTGTTTCTACATATTAAACTCACCTTGAATTAACCGGGGGTCAAAATAATAATTTGGGCAGCATTTCGGCTCTAAATATGACTTTCGTCGTTGAAAACCGGGAGTTTTCTTGAAAACCGGGCCTTGCTAAGGTTGGGCTTCGAAACCGAAAAGATAAATTTTCTGGGTCTTCGGGCACCTCGGGGCGTGTTTCGGGTGCTAAAGTTGATACCGGGGCTTCGAGAGAAATCAAAATGGGAAAAATATTGAAAAGGGGTGAAAAAGTGTGAAATTTCCAAAATTAGCCGGGAAGTCTCAGAAGGTTGGTATTTATAGAGGAGGAGATCCGGAGCTTCGGATCCGAGGCTGGGAAGCGAGAGGCTCGCATGCGAGGCTCGGACCAGCTGTCAGCAGGGTGAGGTTCGGTTCGGACACCTGCTCGCTTCAGATTGGGCCTCCTCTTCGGTCGAATCAGAAGCCTACACGCGGGTCGAATCACGTGGGTTTCATGCGCGGA
The DNA here is from genome assembly GCF_052849685.1 of Lactuca virosa. Taxonomy (NCBI): domain Eukaryota; kingdom Viridiplantae; phylum Streptophyta; class Magnoliopsida; order Asterales; family Asteraceae; genus Lactuca; species Lactuca virosa. Next base: position 360,473,221 of record NC_136433.1, on the reverse strand, counting down.
TCACGTGGCTTTCTTCGGACACCTGTGCGACATGCGTCGCTCCTCGGGCATGCCACATAGCAGCTTCGGACACGTGGCCAGCTCCGAGCGAGGGTGACGTGGCAATTACTATTCATGCGAAATTTCTCGAAGAATGTGCCCAATCTTGTAAAATCCATAACTTTCTCATACGGACTACGTTTTTGACGTTCTTTATATGCACGCGTAGAGAAAATTATGCTCTACAACTTTCGTTTAGACTTCGTCGGAAAATTTTGACTTTATTTTTATATTATTATTTTTAACAGACCGGGACTGGTAAATCCGTTAAAAATTCATAACTTCTTCATCCGACGTCCGTTTTCGTCAGACTTTTTACCATTGTACTGCTAATGACGAGACGTTCGATTCTCGTTTAGGTTGTGTCGGCTAAAAATCACTCGATCTAAAATTCGAGTTTTTAGCTGTCTACTGCTACGCTGAAACTTGTAAAAATCATAACTTCCTCATACGAAGTCAGATTTTGGCGTTCTTTTTATCGAACTTCTCAGTTTAACGAATACTACGACTTTCATTTAGATTACTAAGGCTAAAAAGTAGTTTATCAAAAACTCACTTTTTACGTCATTCGGCACCGTGCCGGTTTTATCGCAGATCTTCGATTGGTCATAACTTCTTCGTTATAACTCGGATTTCGACGAGGTTTTCGCCTACGTGTTTCTAACGAGATTATCTACAACTTTCATTAATAAAATTTTACTTATTTCAAAGTTTATATTTTCGCTAAATTTCACTATTTGGCTTTTAATTGGAATCTCATAAGACTTCCAACATTTAATGAGTGATTCTAAACATAGTTTTACTTCATTTCTAGTAAAAACTATCTGTTAGAACTTAACACTCAATTTCTCATAATATTTCATAATATTATTAACTTTTTAACTTACATAACACGATTTCAAAACGTGTATGTTACAAATACCTCCTCCTTTTGAGGATTTCGTCCCCGAAATCACAACGATTTAGACAAATGAAGATATTCGCTCTTATCTCATTCTTATTTTCCCTAAGTATAATTTTATTATCCCGTTTCACCTTGGATAATGGAACCGTTTCATCATACATGCTCAAGCATTTACGTAGATATCTTACATGAAATACATCATGAATACCTGCCAAATCTTCAGGCAATTTCCAAGCGATATGCTTGTTGACTAATTTTGAAAAGTCTAACAAATCTAGGACTCAATCTCCTTTTCTTCTCAAATTTCATAATACCTTTCCACGAGGTTACCTTCAGTATCACCCACTTGGAATTTTATGGATCGTCTCCTCCATTTCTACACAGGTCTTTTGTCGATCCTGGGCTACTTTCATTCTTTCTCGTATAATTTGAATCTTAGCAGTGGTGTCTTGAATCATTTCAGGACCACCAAGGATTTTCTGTCCTACATTATGCCAACATAATGGTGTTCACATTTACTGCCGAACTCTAAGACACATGCACGAAGCATATCTTCTACTGTTTGGATTGTTCTCTCCGTCTAACCATCGGTCTGGGGATGATAAGCTGTGTTGGGAGCAACTCGAGATCCCAATTCACTTTTCATATTCGCCTAAAAGTGAGAAGTGAAGCGAGTATCACGATCGGAAATAATCTTTAGTGGCACACCATGTCTCGCCACAATTTCGTCTAAGTAAACTTGTGCATATTTCTTCATTAGAACCGTTGTACGTATGGCGAGAAAATATGCACTCTTAATCAGCCGGTCGATAATTATCCAAAGGCTATCATTCACAGTTTTCTTCTCCTCTTTCAAGGTATTAACTGTATAAGCCGGATAAGTAGAATATCCCTTCGACATAAATTTACGAGTTTTTTTTAAGAAAGAAATTTATTATTTTCACCATAGACCTAAATAGAATCTTCCCTTTCGATAGGGATGCATATCATCTCTTCGTAGCACAAGAGATCTGCGTAGTTCTTTAACAACCAATCCATGTCGAGAATAATATCAAAGATAGGAATTAGGTTAGCAGGAAGATTATAACTTTCAATTCCTATAACACTATCTCTATAGACTTTATGAGCAAGTAATAATATATTTCCTCTGTTATCTATATGAAATGATTGGACAATTGCATAACAAGCAATTTGAAAAGAATGTGCGAATTTATAATGCACGAAAGAATCTGAGGCATCATAATCAAATAAGATGTGAGAAGATCTAAAGTTTACGAGAAAATTACTAGTCACAACATTCGAGTCCTAACTTACTTCCTCTGTGGTAATCTAAAATGTATGATATTTAACTTTTAGTTTGCCAAACGATTGTCAAACTCTTCAAACTTATTAATTACTAGCGGTGCTCAAACCTGCACCCGCTCATCATTCTCTATTGGGCTTTCGATCCTAATCTTTGAGTTAAAACTCAATTCTCATTGCAGGCTCCTGCTCCTTCTTGGTTTATAGACTAAACCCAAGATAAGGTCTTTACTTTTGCTATAACAGCAACTCGAATGGTCTTAGTCTAATGACCTTTGTATTTATAACACACAAAACACATAACGAACCAACCTCTTGTATTAGAATTAGATCGAATAAATCAAGCTGATGGAATAAAGAAAACAAAAGAGTTTGAACAACACGTGGATGCTTTGGAATAGAAAGAATAGCACCACATATCTCTATTTCGTGCTTTCGGACATATACATCTTTTAGCTTTTGGCACCTCCTCCTTTTTAGTTGGAGTACTCTTTGATTGTTGAACGAAAACTTGACTCCCTGCCATTTGACTAGTAAGAGTAGGGCGGAAACATTTCTTATGTCCAGTAACACCACATAACCAGTCACATCTCTGGCTAATGATTGCTCAATCCTTTAATAAAGATCGTTATATTTCTATCGACTACCTCGACCATTTACTTCTTCAGTATTCCTACTGAAGTTTCGTCACTATACAAGACATGGTTCTCTGAACCAATCAACTCCTTTCGCGGATTTATACTAATCGGACTCGATTCTTTATGACATTAAGATTTGAACGATAATTATCTTCTTAGTCATTACCGAATCGAAGGTAACGACAGACATGAATAAAACGGAATCATTTACTAGCTTCTTGGTAACCTTGTGACTTTTCCTGATCCAAGTGTGAGTCCTGTGCTTCCAGTAGTATAGGCCTCTACTACTATTCACACCTACTCATACTCGTCCCAAGTATTGTCTCGCAGTTCCCAAGTCACCATTCAAAAGTTTTCACAAAGCAAATTTTCACACTTAAGTGCGTTCAAACAAGTACATACAACAATTTCTCCTAGACTCAACTAGGGTTTTCGCGTTTTTATCAAACATATATTGGATTACCTATACTCGCCTTCTAGGATTCTTCTCATGCATAAACTCGATCTAATATATCCTAATACTTTTCCATAGGTCGATAGAAATTTTACTTCCATTTATTCATATAAATTCTTTCTCGGGTAGTGTCTACTCTGTAAGACATACTACACCCAAAATTTCCTCTAGCAGTGTAAAGACAAATAGTCTCCAACTACTTACATCATCTTCTAACTCATGCAAACCATCATGCATTTTTGTTGGTTTCATTATCATTTCATGACATCGTCATTCCTGTATCTGAGTAAGTCTTCTTCTCATGGTTGTATCTTTTAAGTCTACTTCATAGGAATCTATCCTAAGAAGTCTGCATTATAGCTACATCTCAACAAGCTCTACTAGCTTCAAGTTGATTCTCTGTTATTTCTAACTACAACATTTCTTCTCATACAATAATATGAGTGTATATCTTCTTCAACTAAATACTCTATCTTACTCTAACAAGTAAGTCACTCAGCCTTTTCACAACCAAATAACCTATTTCACTATCCCAATCTTGTATGTTAAAGTCGGCTTAACACACAATGGAACTTCCATAAGGATGTGATAGAAGTCAATCATCACTCAGTATTATTAAATACTAAGTTTGAGCATCTTGTATAGGGTTACTACTCGAACTACATACTTCATCACAAAGTCTTGACCTAATAAGTCTAAAAACTTCATTAGCCTTTCCTTTGATCTTCATTTAATTCTTCTAAATCTTGGACTACATTAATTTCAATACTGTTGAAGTATTTATCACCATCCTCGGTTCTTCCGACTCTATAAACTATCACTGCTTTAATCTGGACAGCGGTGGAACAACTCCATCGGTTATGCCAAAACATTTATCTCATCTAAATGTATTTTAAACGCACATCTTTCTTCCAAAGATGTTATTATATTATCTTACATATTTTAAATGTATAATACCACTCTATTGGTATTAATACACTATTTACGATTTCACTTCATATTTATTATTTTACGATTTTCCGCAATCGTTTATTTATAAACTTATCGATATCAACTATCATAAGTATCTTTATTACTTCGAAAAGTTTCATGTAAATTCTATTACGAAAATTCTTAAAATTCTGAACATAAAATTTTCTAAACCAAGGTCGACAACAGACCTTAAACTTTCTCAAATAATAGCAATATAGGTATGAAACCTAAAGCATGCTATATTTACTTATCATTTAGCACATATTAGAATATAAGGGATATCTCCTCTTAATATTCTAGTGCTTACCCCATTAGGTATTCAACCTAAAATATATCAGATACATATTGTATCATCTTCACTTAACAATTCATGTTTAAATCTAGAAATTCTCAAAATTCCTAGTTCATATATACTAATTCTCTAAAAGTTTTGAAGTAACTTAATGTCTTAAAATACTAGGGTTTATCACTACCCAATACCCCACTTAAGTGTTTCCTATGGTTTGTATCCATATATTTACAATGATTTAGTTCATATATTGAACTTCCAATAGTTTAAGTCTAAATACCAATCCATGAGATTTAGTTCACTTAAACCACTGCTCTGATACCATGATTGAAAGAACCCCTTTCTATACTTTCATATTTCTGAAAGACCCAAACTTTCATACTTGACAATATAGTTACTCCAAAACATGCTACATGCATATTCATAAAACAATATTTTTACATTGATAAAGTCATTACAAAAGATTGGATACAAACCGATTATGTTTTAAGATTTTACATGGCTACCCAGGATATTGTAAATCTATACAAACCTAAACCAAAATACAAAAATAATATTATAAACTATATTAAGTCTTCCAACTATACTGAGTGCTTATTGCCTGCATTATGTTAAAACATTGGGAGGGGTAAGCGATAACGCTTAGTGAGTTCAATAATAGATACAATATAACGTTATGCCATATATATACCAATATGGCAGAAGCAATTAGAAGCAAGGAACAACAAAGACATAATGTGATAAGCTTTCCCTAACAATCATTGATTTGATTTAAATATATACCATCATTTAGACATAACAATTTCCATACTTGATAAACATCAATAACGCTTCGGCCCAAATGGCACTGAAGACAAACAATTTCTGATTAACATTAATGTAGATTTCAGGTTTTCATGCCCTGTCTAACCATATGCCAATGCCATAGAATAGAGTCATTCACTTACTGGGGGACATGCTTTACCTGGCCAGAGGCTACATACTAGTGCCACTGTGAATCTGAGTTCGTAAACTGATGACATGGTCAAAGGTATAGCTTTGCTATCATAAATAGCAGAAATAAAAATAACACGGGAAAATACTCAGGAATAACATTCTACCGAAGCCAAAGTGATGCCTATGTCATACACTTCATGGTCAACGGTTCATACCAATACCCAAGTGATGCCTATGTCATACACTTCAAGTCAGAGGTACAGCCTTGCTATAAAAATAGCGGATACAACAACTCGAGATGATAACATGGAAACACACATAGCACATATAACACATAACATACAATTGTTTCTACATATTAAACTCACCTTGAATTAACCGGGGGTCAAAATAATAATTTGGGCAGCATTTCGGCTCTAAATATGACTTTCGTCGTTGAAAACCGGGAGTTTTCTTGAAAACCGGGCCTTGCTAAGGTTGGGCTTCGAAACTGAAAAGATAAATTTTCTGGGTCTTCGGGCACCTCGGGGCATGTTTCGGGTGCTAAAGTTGATACCGGGGCTTCGAGAGAAATCAAAATGGTAAAAATATTGAAAAGGGGTGAAAAAGTGTGAAATTTCCAAAATTAGCCGGGAAGTCTCGGAAGGTTGGTATTTATAGAGGAGGAGATCCGGAGCTTCGGATCCGAGGCTGGGAAGCGAGAGGCTCGCATGCGAGGCTTGGACCAGCTGTCAGCAGGGTGAGGTTCGGTTCGGACACCTGCTCGCTTCGGATTGGGCCTCCTCTTCGGTCGAATCAGAAGCCTACACGCAGGTCGGATCACGTGGGTTTCATGCGCGGATCACGTGGCTTTCTTCGGACACCTGTGCGACACGCGTCGCTCCTCGGGCATGCCACGCAGCAGCTTCAGACACGTGGCCAGCTCCGAGCGAGGGTGACGTGGCAATTACTATTCATGCGAAATTTCTCGAAGAATGTGCCCAATCTTGTAAAATCCATAACTTTCTCATACGGACTCTGTTTTTGACGTTCTTTATATGCACGCGTAGAGAAAATTATGCTCTACAACTTTCGTTTAGACTTCGTCGGAAAATTTTGATTTATTTTTATATTATTATTTTTAACAGACCGGGACTGGTAAATTCGTTAAAAATTCATAACTTCTTCATCCGACGTCCGTTTTCGTCAGACTTTTTACCATTGTACTGCTAATGACGAGACCTTCGATTCTCGTTTAGGTTGTGTCGGCTAAAAATCACTCGATCTAAAATTCGAGTTTTTAGCTGTCTACTGCTACGCTGAAACTTGTAAAAATCATAACTTCCTCATACGAAGTCAGATTTTGGCGTTCTTTTTATCGAACTTCTCGGTTTAATGAATACTACCACTTTCATTTAGATTACTAAGGCTAAAAAGTAGTTTATCAAAAACTCACTTTTTACGTCATTCGGCACCGTGCCGGTTTTATCGCAGATCTTCGATTGGTCATAACTTCTTCGTTATAACTCGGATTTCGACGAGGTTTTCGCCTACGTGTTTCTAACGAGATTATCTACAACTTTCATTAATAAAATTTTACTTATTTCAAAGTTTATATTTTCGCTAAATTTCACTATTTGGCTTTTAATTGGAATCTCATAAGACTTCCAACATTTAATGAGTGATTATAAACATAGTTTTACTTCATTTCTAGTAAAAACTATCTGTTAGAACTTAACACTCAATTTCTCATAATATTTCATAATATTATTAACTTTTTAATTTACATAACACGATTTCAAAACGTGTATGTTACAAAAACTTTAAGGTTCGATCCATCAACCAATATCCCATCCCCTGAAGATCATGTCACTACACCTTGTTGGCGTCTTTTTTTATTAATCACACCATGAAAATACTTATTGTTTTCATCCCCTTCAATATCCCACCTAACCTTAGCTTTTTGAGCTAAATCAGAAGCTTCCTTCTTATTAATGTCTGAAATACATTTGACAAGATTAAGTCGATTAGCCAAGTCATCTGGAAGAACCCCTCTAATATCAATACGATGCTCAATTTCCAAAAGTTTGTCTTGCAAAACTTTTTTCGCACCAAATCTCTCCTTTCGCTTATTAGAACTCCAAACTTTTAACCATTCTTTTAAGTTTTTCAACTTATTTTTAAGAATAACCATAGTATTTCCACGAACATATCCATTGGAACTCCAAGAATCTTCAACCACTTTTGAAAAATCTTCTTCCAAAAACCATGAATGAAACATCCAGAATGGAATTGGACCATAGTCCAAAAACGCCTCCTTTAGAATGATAGGTCTGTGATTTGATAAATGACGATCCAAGACCAAGCCCGTAAGATTGTTCCTAAGCAACAACAAACTGTTAGAAACTAGAAATCTATCCAATTTACTCATTTTACCTAACCGCCTGTCAGTCCAAGTAAATGAATAACCACCTGAAGGAATATCAACAAGCCCTGCTCCCAAAATAAAATCATTAAAATACTCAGCATGATGACCATAGAAAACTAGATTATATCTCTCATAATCAAATCAGACCTCATTAAAATCACCTATCACAATCACTTATCTGTTCCAAAAATTGATAATAGAAGCAATTTCAAACCAAAGAGATCTTTTAACATCAATCTCTTGAGGGACATAAACATAGATAAGTAAAAGATGAAAATTAGTTGGAATCCAACTTCCTTCCATGACAATAAAATGATCTGAGCGAGTAACTTTGGATTTAGAAAGCACTATCGTATCCTAAACACAAATGATACCACCAGACAAACCACTAGCCGGGCTCAACACATAATCAAAAAAATCATTACCCCAAAATGCTTTGACCTCAAACATATTCATATGACACTTCTTCATTTTTTGCAGAGATAAATAATTAACATCATTTTTTACACATAAATTTCGGACCTAAGATTTTTTGTCTTGAGTCCCAAATCCTTGTATATTAAGTGAAAGAAAATTCATCGACCATAGCATCTCCTGCCATTTTATTGAGAAAGTCATGCAGATCCTTCTCACACCCCTTCATAGTAAAACCCATAACTTACCCCACTTCTATGAACTAATTGAATTTTTCAATCAAGGAAACACTATTAACAAGTTTCTTCGGATGGATGAATGAATCACAATGATGAAAAATTGTGTCGCCAAAATCAGCCCTTAAACGACCTGTAGACGAGTAGCTCTCACGATGGATAGCAACATCATTTTTACCTCCCTGCTTTTGTCCATCTTCACCCGAATGCGCCAACGGACAACCTAATTTACACCCAACAACACAAGAATTCGATGAACCTCTGACTTCTGGACTAAGATGAACATCCGGTTGCTTATCAGTCCTTAAAGCTGTTTTTTGGAACTACTGGATACTAAGTTAATGTCAGGAACAACATCATGACATGAAGCAGGAAGTGTGAAAGCTTCTTCTTCAATGTTGACAGCCAACTCAGGCTGGGCCGAAAGCCAACTCTGATACCAACTTGTATCGCCCTAAAATCTCAAGTAAAAATTTCATTTTTATTATAACCAAAACACTAACGTAACTTTGTTCAAGACATTGAAAAGCATTTTGATTAAACAAATATCAGAGTCTAATCCCAAAGATCACATATTACGGAAAACACGGGTGTATGCGTTGCGATCATCCTGAGCTCTTTCATTTGAAAACTGGAGTTCCCCAAATACCACATACCAAACACATAATCACATATAGCGGGCCCCGCCTGGCATCAGACATAGTCCAACGTCGGATCCCGCCCGACATCAGGACCCGCCCAACGTCGAACATAGTCTGGCATCGGGCCATGCCCGGCATCGAGCCCCGCCCGACATCAGACATAGTCCGGAATCGGGCCCCGCCCGGCATCGAGTTGAACTCGGAATACACATATCATATATCGAATAAAGACACATACGCATACAAGAATCACATAGATACGAAGCATACAAATAGTCATCAGGAACCGCCTGACATCGGACCTTAGCCCGGGCCCGGTCAGAACTAAATTGATGTGTTCAATTAAGTTCTTTGTCATACAAATCGGAAATCGGGAAACAAACTGCTGAACAATAAGTAAGACATTGTTCCATGTATTTGTCCGACTGATATCTAGAACAGAGGATTATATGATCACTTATCTAAAATGGCGTATCATCATCATCTCAGTTCCGCGAGACCTTGAAAGAGCTACGATTGTTGATCGGTTCATGAAGTTATTCTTGCAGATATAGTTATTAGACTTATCTAAGTGGGAGACTGTTGGATTAGGTGTCTAAGTTCATAACTATTTCTGGGATGTACTTGACCCGGTTGGCATGGTCCATTTGGGTTGCATGGCATCATGCATTTGGATAGACTAAAATGAGAGAAATAACACTTAAGGTTTATTAATATATTATAAGTTCAAATATACTAATAGTATTATTTAATTAGTATTGATCAAGAATTAAGTTGGAATTAATTAAGTGATCAAAAGAAGACTAATTAAATATATGGGTTGATTGTGTAAATCACTCATACTTCTATAGTGGACTAATGCTCCATGGATTATCAAGTTGGTCTAAAACCCATAGGATGCTCCATGGATGCTCCATGGTGGTTATAGAACCCATGGGTCATGGAAATGAAAGGTCATGACAATTAGGGTTTACATGGCATAACCCTAATTGTAACACACTATATAAGGATCCTTATGTTCACCAAAATCGGACTTAAGCAAGAAAGAAGAGGGCTAGCCGATTTCAAGTAGTGTGACATTTCTCTCAAGTTTATTCCAAGTACATTTGGTGTTTTGTGAGACATTTGAGGCATCACACTTGGGGTGCTAGGCTCTCAAGGTTTTCAAGGAATCCAAACTACTACAAGGTATGTTTTCTAGCTTACTTTTATGTTTAAAGTTCCCCATGTATGCTAGATAGGATTATGAACCTTGGAAAAATCATTTTCCATGTATCTTAATCAAACATAGATCCAAGGTTTCTAGGGTTGCATGTACACCTTAGTAGTGTTAGAATGCTCATAACCCAACAGTGGTATCAGAGCCAGGCTTGTTTGTTTGATACTTGATGCAAAATATCTGAAAAAAGTCGAAATTCTTGTTGTCTGCACAGAGGACTCGCCGAGTCCATGGGGGGACTCGACGAGTCCAAGAGTATCTTCAACCAACTCGGCGAGTCAGTTCTTGCACTCGACGAGTTGGCCAGGCAGAGTGCAGATTTTCGACTTTTGCTGCTGGAAATGGACTAGAAAAATTACCCTAAACTGTTTTGGTCTTATAAAACATGTTTTAGATGGTGTAATGGTCATGCTAATCCATTTTCAATAGCTATTATCAAAATTTCAAATTTTATATGGTTAATTTTATGATTCTTGAAATAGATGATATGCATGTTCATGAACTTATGAGTTTAGAAGATCATAGGAATTATTTGTAACTTGCTTGTTAGTTTAATTCTTGATCATTATCTGCTTTAATGGAATCCATAATTTGTCCTCAAGTTATGGATTACCAAAAGTCATTCTTTTAAAGTCCATTAAAGAAACACATAGGTTACATAAAATGAAAAGTCTCTCATTTTAATAAACCATTTAACTCATAAGTTATGAAAGATGAAAAGTTTTGAAAGTTACAAAACTTGCCCTCAAGTTTTGGAACATGTAAAGTCACTTTAAAAACTTTAGTTCCAATCCCTAGAATTTTAAAAGTTAAAATTCAACCCTTATACTTTATAATATTATAAGTTAATAATATATATATATATATATATATATATATATATATATATATATATATATATATATATATATATATATATATATATATAAGAGCAAGTCAGTCTTACCATTAGTAGGCCTTATTCACGAAGCCGGTCTATAAGGGGGGGTATAAGGTTGCTGCCTATAAAATGGCAGCTTAATGGGTGTCCACTGTCACCCACCGCTTCCTTGATCGGTGGAGGGTCGTTAGCCGAACGGGTAGGACAAGGACTAGAATTCTCCCCTCATTAAAAGTATTAATGATGAATATAAAGTAACTAAATGTTTTATAATTCCCAATCTTAGTTACTTTGGGAAAAAGTGAATAAGGTGCTAACCCATGAAATTACACATTGCACTTTGCTTAAGTCGGTTAGTGGAGCGCGTGTGGTTAACCGGCACACTAGCTGGACTTAACAAGGTAGGCAAAGGGTAACTTAATGTTTATCATAGTATCGAAGTAGCGCGTGTGGTTAACCGACACATCGATTGAGGGGTAATGAATTAAGGGTACCAAGTAATTTGCATGGTTACTTCACACCTTGTTTTGTGATCCTCGACATCCCAGTCACAAAACCCGAAGGGCACACTCGATATTGAAACATGCCATTGAAAGTTCAATGAATCTCAAAAGATCTAGGAGTTTCAAATCCAATTAAAACCTAATAATTTATTTCGTTTTTCATGGTGGAAATTGTTGAATCGTCATTCACCTACCTTCAAATATTTTATAGCTTGGATTACGGCATCCCTCTTCCAAGTTATAAAATATTGTGTTGGGTCCTAGCCGTAATATTTCATATTGGGTGTTATATTAAGGACTTAAAATCAACTAACTTGAATATCTCCCATTGCAGATGTCTGGTTTAGACAACTGTGATCTTTCCAAATCTCATGGAAATCATATTTCTCCACCTCCACCTCCTCCATTTATTCTCCCTGACCCATAAGCTCGAAGACTTGAAAATTTCAAGGTCACTCAAGCCCTACTAGCAATGAAACATAAATATGGAAGACCTGTGTGTTCTCATGTCTTAGGAATGAAATCACACTTTGACAGGTTGATAATGTTGGGTGTCATTGTCCCAAGGAAGTTGGCTATTGACTGGGTTCTTCAATCACTTCCTGAGTCTTATAGTGAGTTCGTTAAGAACTACTACGTGACAGATCACGACATGACCCTAATAGATCTATCTTATTTTCTTGTTGCTGCTAAGTCAGAAATGATGTGGCGCAATGGTCAAGAAAATATGGGTGGAAGGTCTATTTCTCAAAATTCTATGGATATTGACAATGGTAACATTGGAAGTCCAGAAAATCTTTCTCTTCCCAATGGAAAGGGATCGGCCTTGGTCAACCCGGTTGACCAAAAGCTAAAGGGAAAAGCTAAGTCTGTGATAGTCCCGTGTACCATTCCCAAAGAGTCTATATGTTTTCATTGTCAAGAGAAGGGGCATTGGTTGCGAAACTGCCCTAACTACCTGAAAGATCTAAGAGAGAAGAAAAAATCAAAAGGATTTGACTCTGCTTCAGGTAAGTCCACTATCTAACTCTGTTAAGTTCCTTATTGATGATTCTTAATACAAAATGTGACTCGATTACATTTTGGTGTTTGGCAGGATCAAGCAAAGGGAAGGAAACTTAGAGAAAGTGTATGGTGAATCTGATCGCGAAGATGGATCTCAATCGCATGGTTTGAAGATCCGATTCTTGAGCTACTACTTAGAGAGTTATGATAGATTGCTAGGAAATATGTAATAGCATAGTTTTCATTTAAAGCTGCATTGTAAGGAATTTTTTTTCCGCATTTTTATAAATAAATAAAATTTTGATTTTATTTTAGTTTATATCTTCTTGCAATGGCTTTTATGGAAAATTGATGTTTATATGTTTCTAGCAATAATGGAAATATGAATTTCATTCTTTCATTTGTGGTAGTGTCTAAATTTACCAAATAAGGGAAGATTTTCATCAACCAAGTTTCAATTGGACCGAAACTTGGAATCATGCAAGTTTTATAATATGATGAATGAGAACTTTCAGCTTTGGAAAATTAAGACTAATTCCTTGTTCACATGTATATGTGAGTCAAGTGAGGGACTAAGGGATCGAGTACACATTCTTGTGCACTGGTCAAGTCCACCACAAGAGATTGATAAGACTATTCGTCATGATTTACTAAGGTTTAGTAAATATGGTTATACTTACCACTTTAAGTATAATTCTGAAACATTGAAAAAATTTTCAATGTTTTGCAGGACGAAAGAGAAGAATCAAATTAGGCAGAAGGATAAAAGTTTCTCAAATCTGAAAAGATGGGAGAGTACTTTAGTATCATGTTTTGTGATCATCTTAATGATTAAGAAACCATGTCACAATTGGTCCTCTAAGGACATCTAAGTGCATTCATATGGCTAAGAAGAGGAATCAAGAATTGCTGAAATGGTTAAATCAAAAAGATGAGCCATACTTCGTTCCAAAACAATTCTTAGAGTCATACTCCAAGATTGTAACTTGAGTGACACATCTTAAAGAAGGTTTATAACACTTGTCAAATGTAAGAGTAAAATGTTTTCTACTCTTGTATATTTGAAATTGGTAAGTTGTGATGTTTTGGATAAAAAAAAGACCAACTTAGGCCAATTGTGTGAAGTATTTGTCTTGATAAAGAATCCGCACTATCTCTTGAATATTTGGCAAGATAGTCTTATATGTCAAGAGGACAGTGGGAGTCTTAAAGATCCTGAAAGAATTTCAAGATCTAATCAAGAATAAAAACCTATAGTTTGACAGCAGCACACGACGTGAGGTTTATAACCTATCGTGATGACATATTTCTATTTTTGTGCCCATTCCAGTTAAAGTTGGCTTTGCATATGAGTTCTGGGAGTTCTCAATTGGTTGGATAACAACTTGGAAGCAATGGCAGGCCCTTGTGCTGCCAGGCGGCAAGAAATTAAGATTGAGTTCAGTCCATATGAGTTTGGATTTGTCATTATCCTTGTCTTGTGATTATGGTTTTGACAAATTCACATGGATAAGAACACATACACCATAAAATCTAAGTGTCATAAGGTTTCTCTCCGATTCATGAAAATGATGGTGAGGAAACACTTTCACTAAGTAGATTTTAAGTAGATAACAGTTGTGATATTTGCATTCTCAAAGTCGTTAGTGGAGCGTGTGTGGTTAACCGACACACTAACATGGACTTGTGAGAAATGGCAAAGGTCTAAACAATTGAGACTATGATTACGACATCCCTTTTCATAGTTCTGAAATTGTTTAGACACACATGTGAGCTATCTAAGAAAAGGTGTATGATTTTGATAAAGTCTTGTCAAAGCAATCTCGTATCAGAAATCTGAACTTTTGTAAGAAGGTCAATAAAGTATTGATTTCTAGAAGTCCAGCTGATTTCTGAGTACATGTCAAAGCTAGTGGGAGCATAAGTATTATGCTAATAATCATCATGCAAGTGGGAGCATGATAATTATGATAAGTGTTTCAAGTTAGCAATGTTAATTATAGAAAAAAAAAGGTTTCAATTAGGAAAAAGTTGTTTTGCTATAATTAAAGGAGAGGAAATTATACTTCATTTCAATTCTAAAAGCTTAGATTGAGGTTTTAATCATCTTTAGTCAAGGATATATATATATATATATATATGAATTTTATGTTGGAATGGCTAAACATAAGGAAATTCTATATATGGGTCCATTATTTGCGTTCTAAAATTCGATTATGATTACGGCATCCCTCTTCATAATCTGAATTATGAGAACTTGGCAAATAGAAATAGAAATATTATAGCAAAAGACTGGTCTAGTATCATGTCTTTATGAATCGTGTCCCATATGCTTCAGATATAGGATCTATTGCATGTGCTTTAATATTCTTCTGTTCAAAATTTTTCCAAAGTGCCTAGATCATTAAGAGGGGAAAGTAGTAGAACTGGATATGACTAATTTGATTAAGCAATTGTCGAGGACAATCTAATGTTTACCAAAGATTGGTTGCTCAGGGACAGTTGGAAGTATGGTGTAAATTTTTGGAGAGGACCATATTGACATATTCTGAAAAGAGGCAACTCTTGTTCAGAAGTGATAGTCAAAATGAGAATATGGAAATATTCCCATAGGTGGAAGTTATTCATTAAATCTGTTTAAGATTAGGAAACTTAATGCAAGAAGAATGTTCAAAGCAATGAACTTTGAATATGAGACTTTGTTTCCATGGAGTTGGTCTCTATTGGAGTACTCTGTAATGTCTGTTGACAAGTCTTTGTGACTTTGTGCATAATCATTACAAGAGGACCAATGCATATAAGTTTAGAATCTAACAGATTTAAGTAAATGGCAGGAATCTGGGATTCGTGCATTTGCGGTAAGGATTTGGGATTCAGAAATGAGTATCATTGGAATTAATGTTCAGTCGATCTATTTCACAAAGTAAAGATCATAGACAAACTTAGTGTGCATATTTGGTGTATGGCATGACTAATGTTTAGACAAACATAGTGTGCATACTTGGTGTATGGCATGACTAGTGTTTAGAAAACATAGTGTACATGCTTGGAGCATGGGACACCTATTGTTTTAATACAAGTATAAAGTTGATAGTTTGAAACAGTATACAATGAATAATGTGTAATCAATATGGTGATAAATAAAAGGTGTTTTTATTTATATTCATAAGTTCTGAGACCATAGTTGATTCGATTATTCTTGTGTTTCACTTTGCATGTTTTGACTTCCAGAATAACTAAGTCGCTCTTCCTGAATGACTAAGTTATTCAAACCATCCACAGTCGGTTATATGTTGGAAGTAGATATGAATCAAGACTGTCATGGGTTGGCTTGTAGAGGTCTAAGATGTTGGACAAAGTGGTGCTACAACACTCATGAGTGCTCATAAGTTCTGAGTATTGGATTTAACCCACGCTCACTGGTATCACTTCATGGAATTTATCTTGAGTGATCGTGAGACGGTAATATCATATAAGTCTTCAAACCTAGAGATATGACTTGTTGCCTATGAATTGGTTATACATTGATCGTACGAAAACGCATTGGTAACTCAATGTTATAAAAAGTGCCTTTGAGTATGATTCAACAAGTAGTAGAACAAGCATATGAGTCAAAGTTTATTTGTTCCTTCTTGGATTAGAAGTGATATCTTGGCCCCTCGATGATTTTGTGTTGACCCATGTACCGGGCCCGGTCAGAACTAAATTGATGTGTTCAATTAAGTTCTTTGTCATACAAATCGGAAATTGGGAAACAAACTGCTGGACAATAAGTAAGACATTGTTCCATGTATTTGTCCGACTGATATCTAGAACAGAGGATTATATGATCACTTATCTAAAATGGCGTATCATCATCATCTCAGTTCCGCGAGACCTTGAAAGAGCTACGATTGCTGACCGGTTCATAAAGTTATTCTTGCAGATATAGTTATTAGACTTATCTAAATGGGAGACTGTTGGATTAGGTGTCTAAGTTCATAACTATTTCTGGGATGTACTTGACCCGGTTGGCATGGTCCATTTGGGTTGCATGGCATCATGCATTTGGATAGACTAAAATGAGAGAAATAACACTTAAGGTTTATTAATATATTATAAGTTCAAATATACTAATAGTATTATTTAATTAGTATTGATCAAGAATTAAGTTGGAATTAATTAAGTGATCAAAAGAAGACTAATTAAATATATGGGTTGATTGTGTAAATCACTCATACTTGTATAGTGGACTAATGCTCCATGGATTATCAAGTTGGTCTAAAACCCATAGGATGCTCCATGGATGCTCCATGGTGGTTATAGAACCCATGGGTCATGGAAATGAAAGGTTATGACAATTAGGGTTTACATGACATAACCCTAATTGTAACACACTATATAAGGATCCTTATGTTCACAAAAATCGGACTTAAGCAAGAAAGAAGAGGGCTAGCCGATTTCAAGTAGTGTGACATTTCTCTCAAGTTTATTCCAAGTACATTTGGTGTTGTGTGAGACATTTGAGGCATCACACTTGGGGTGCTAGGCTCTCAAGGTTTTCAAGGAATCCAAACTACTACAAGGTATGTTTTCTAGCTTACTTTTATGTTTAAAGTTCCCCATGTATGCTAGATAGGATTATGAACCTTGGAAAAATCATTTTGCATGTATCTTAATCAAACATAGATCCAAGGTTTCTAGGGTTGCATGT
This sequence comes from Lactuca virosa, assembly GCF_052849685.1. Classification (NCBI taxonomy): domain Eukaryota; kingdom Viridiplantae; phylum Streptophyta; class Magnoliopsida; order Asterales; family Asteraceae; genus Lactuca; species Lactuca virosa. Next base: position 360,455,689 of record NC_136433.1, on the reverse strand, counting down.
ACACCATAGTAGTGTTAGAATGCTCAAAACCCAACAGGGTGTACCCGCAAACTTTCCAAAACTTAATTCATGACTTAATACGTTAAGTCCTTCCATAATAACCTCATAATACCTTCCAACTAAGCTCCTAATGCATAAAGTCGAGACCTTTATGCATTTACATGACTCGAAGAGACCCAATAACCATTTAAATCCATTAAAACCCAACAACAACATGCATGGACCATATCTAAGCATCAAGCAAGCATTTTTATGAACTTATAACCTTAAATCTGCCAAGAGTGGCAACTCAAAGCTTCTGAAGTGGTGTCGAACCACTAGATCTTGCTCAAGAAGTCAAAATGGGACCAAAAACCACAAAATCGTAGATCTCAACTTCTAATGATCAACCCAGGAACTTTTTACCTTCAATGAGCTGAAAATGAAGCAAAGATTCGAGATCCACAAGCCTTTCCTTGTACCACCACCTTGCACCATGCCACCACTTATTGAAGTACACTTAAATCCACCAAAAATGCACATACAAAGCTCACAACACTCTTGGATGAAGCTATAGCTCGAGATTTAGGGTTTAAGACACAGGAGGATGAAAGAGAGACCCACACCTGGGACGTAAGGTGCTTAAATATTGAACCAACCCTTAAAATTAGGGTTTTGGGGATCCTAAACGTATGATGGGCGTACTTCCTGTACGATGGGCGTACATCTCCCAAGCCCACATTCCACTTTTCCTTTCCTACGCTGGGCGTACTCCCGCGCATGCCACCTTTGTATGCATGGGCTGAATAGCAAGCTTTTTCCACCAAGGACCAAATCTGCCAATAACTTCAATGTATCATAATTCCCTCGTGCTAGGTCTGTTTCCAATGAACCTTATATCCACAAAAAGGTGGCGAGAAGCCCTACGCTCCTAACAACACACCCAAGCATTAAAACCTCCCAAACAAAACCCTAAACCCATAAAATACCGATATATCAAATTACAGTCATACCCTTGGCTTCCCAAGACACAATCGAATACATGGATCACTTATATCATGGCATTTACTCCCAAAGTGGGATAAATCCTTCCTTTCTCGAACCCCTAAACCTCGTGACAACTGATGACTGGGCCGGAGCCCCAACAACAAAGCAAATCTGAAACCGAGTGTTACAACTCTCCCCCACTTAAATTAGATTTCGACCTCAAAATATATCCTTACTAACACCCATATCAAAAACAAACAATCTGAGGAACGCAACCGAATATTCAACGCGTAAGACAACTTTGCGAGATACCCGAAATCCAAAACGAAATTCCATCCTGAAGGAAACAAACCTTAAGCTCCTGCGAAACCTCTTCTACCTATCCGAAATCTGAAATCTATAATGTTCTGTCTCCCCGACAGACCACCCATGCTGAATTATTATCATGCCAAAACCTCATTGGATAACTGACCAACCATACTACTTCCAATCTTGAATATCCTGATGCAATCTACGAAAACAAAGCCACTAACAATAACCATTTGTAGAATAATTATACTTGACAGAAGGCTCAGATAATCCTTCGAGTAAAAGATTCATCCTTGCAACAGTTTGACTCAGACATGAGCTGTGGAACAGGGCCAAATCAATTACTCTGATATTATTTAATCCAACTGTAAGTGACTTAGCACTTTCGATCAGCAAGCTACTCCACACACAAGAATCCTCACATTACTATTTTGCCCGAAATATCATGTTGCCACTTATCCACTTTCCAAATGAACCAAGACCTCCCTGGCCCCAACTTATCTGCCAACTATCTGGAATACCGGATTCCCTCCTGGTTGCTGGGCCAAAGAACACCTCATAGTTGCTCCCCGCGACTTCTGAAGAAAACTTCGCCTATCGAAAACTACACCATCCATGCCCCACTCTTGGCTCTATAAATCCTTAGATCCAAAATCCCATACCTCGACCCTAACGGTCTCTGCCAGGTCCCACCTACAGTGCTCTAAGCACACGGGCCTCACCCACAGGTCCCACCCAAACAATACCACGGAGCGGACTTGCCCACGGGTCCCACCTACCTAGGGCTACGTAGGCCCAACTCCACCTCGAACCCCAACGACTTACCTCTTCCAGGTTCCAGTCATGCTATGGCCTTTTCAAAATCTCATGAACTGACCCACCCTGGCCTAACTCATCTGAAAGAATTTGTGAATGCTATGGTTCATTCCGCAGTCTTCCAACACTTTCTCATACTATATGGTCGCATAGAGAACGCTACGGTTGCCCCACAGTCGTACAATACTTTCCCTCGCTATCTCAGCCAACACCCATAGCCTTACTGCTAATTTACTAATCCGAACGTACCCAAGGTGGAGCACGCACACAGCCTAACATTCCGACTGAACTCGTGTCGTAACGGGAACCCCCAACATGGTTCCCCAACACCTGCTATCAAACACCAAGGAGGTACGATCCCCATGTTGGAAAGTTTCCTGAACTCCCAACTCACGCAATCCGCCATTCATACGGCCACTTGGCCACATTCCTTCCTTTGATGGGGTATGCGAGACTTATCCTAGTTTTGCACCTTCTTCTGCTCTTGAATACCTGAATGACTAAGTCTTCACAACACCTGAGAATTGAAGGATTCCCAATCCTTTTTAACCTTTAACAACCAACTGCTGACATGTTGCGCTTACCAATGCTAGTGCTCCATCACCAGCCAAACCCAAAAGACTACACAACCTCTAAAGACTAGATGAACACTTCCCGAATCCTAGCGAAACTGATAACCCCAAATGCCTTGAAATGGTACCACACTAAAATATTGAATTCCAAATAACCGATGCTCCGACCAAAACCTCAGCTATAGAACACTTCCCTTGGAGCATCCAAAAACCAACCCAAGCACAAAGACTGAACTCATCGAACCCTGACGATACTGGATAACCACCCTGCTGAACCTTGACCGCAGACCTTCCACCCAATACCCCTGAACCGATCATCGACCACAACCCAGAATAACATTGAACACTCCAACCCGCAAAAAAGGAATCAACCTTTTACTACCCACTAATATTTCACGACATGAAAAAGGCATATGACACTACTTGAAGATATAATCCAAACATAATCAAGGAAATAAACCAGAGATACACTTACCCAAACCGATGCAAAACAACAAAATAGAGATGGAACCGAAAAGAAGAAAAAGATACATACTTATAACATTGCCTGCTGGAGTCCCGATCTCCTCTAACTGTCACTGCAAAGTCTGACTCCTCTCCGCTAGGGCTCCTACCATACCCTCTCGTCCATCGATGATCCTCAGAGTAGCCAGAGCAGGCGTACTCACAGCTCCTCCCCTCAACATCGGACAATCAGCCTTCTTGTGGCCCACCTGATCGCCGTGAAAATATAATGGGCATGCCCCCAGAGGACAATCCCCGATGACATGATTAACCCTGCCACACTTGTAGCAACCCAAACCCCTGGAACGACAAACTCCATCGTGCCATTTCCCGCACGTGTTGCACTGACTCCGGCCCTACTGGCCTCTCGAACGCTGGTCAGAAGTCTTCCCATGACATATCATCAACAACACCATCACCCAGCTCACTACCAACCCCTTCCCACCAATCACGTGCCCGATCCTTCAACAGGCAGGAAGCATATCTGAACTTCGCCTCCTCGGGGCAGAAACTCATCCTGAATGCGTTAGCCACATCCGCTAACCACCTCCTACTGACAATGAGGTCCCTCTCCCCATGGCACGCAGGAGCTTCACAAGCACGAAAATCCCGAAAGGACAGAGTGCGAGCTCCTATGATAGTCATAACCTCCGCACGGAGCACACCCAAGAGCTCATCCAAAACCTCCGAAACACAGCGAGAAATCTCCGATGAGATGAACTCCCACAACCGCTCGCTAATCGGCTCTGCATCCACACCTGAGCCAAAAACCGAACCAGAACCAAAACCACCTCCCTGAGCGCTCATCTCCAACTGAAATACGACATGCCAAGGATCTAAACATAAACAAGGATCCTTCTCCTGTAAGGTTCTTAGATTCTCCAACATTCTGACTAATTCGAGTATGGATCCTATGCTTTGAGTAGTACGGGCCCAATACTACCTTTCACACCTATCCATACTTTCCTCAACTATCATCCCGAATCCTCCAAGTCACTTTCTCAACAAACGCACCAAAAATCACTAAACCACACCACTAAACTCGCTGAAGCATATCCTAGGCTCTCCTAGGTTCCCGACCTCTCCCAGCCCTTAGCTGCTGAAGGATTCCCATTAATGTCAACTAGCTACCTCCTGAATATAGTCACATGTAACAAAGATCAGATAATCCTTCGAGTAAAAGACTCAATCCTAGAACGGTTGGACTCAGACGAGAGCTGCGCAATAGGGCCAAGTCCATCACTCTAAGATTATCTAGTCTGTGCCACATGTAACTTAACAAATTCACTTAGTAGCTAGCTCACATTTCTAAGAGTCCCAAAAGAACAAAGCAAGCAACATTCGGACAACAGAAAAACTAACCAACAACTCCAATCAAGTCATTCTATCCTCTTATCAGGAATCTATACTAGCATGCAATTCTAAGGCTCATACAATCAGGCATATAAAGGCATCTCTCCTATCACATAATACTAAGCAGATCCTTAGCCCTAATATAGCATGCAGTTCTCATAATTATAGCATATATCATAAATAACATGTATTGGTATTTTGGGAACCACTTACTTGAGCTCGACCGATTGCACGCATCACACCCCTTTCTTTGATTAGAAATTCATTTTTAATTAAATTTTTTTTATTATAAAAAATTTCACCAAACCCTCAGTTTGAGTTCAGGCACACCCGAGGGTATGCCCGAATCCCTCAAACCAAGGCTCTGATACAACTTGCAACGACCCTAAAATCCAAAGTAGAAATTTCATTTTTATTATAACCAAAACACTAATGTAACTTTGTTCAAGACATTGAAAAACATTTCAATTAAAAAAATACCAGAGTCTAATCCCAAAGATCACGTATTGCAGAAAACACGGGTGTATGCATTGTGATCGTACCGAGCTCTTTCATTTGAAAACTGGAGTACCTGAAACAAAAACTGAAAACCGTAAGCACAAAGCTTAGTGAGTTCCCCAAATACCACATACCAAACACATAATCACATATAGTGGGTCCCGCCTGGCATCAGACATAGTCCGGCATCGGGCCCCGCCCGACATCGGGACCGGCCCGTCATAGGACATAGTCTGGCATAGGGCCCCGCCCGGCATCGGACATAGTCCGACATTGGGCCTCGCCTGGCATCGAGCCCCGACCGGGATCGAGTTGAACTCAGCATAAACTTATCATATATCAAATAAACACACATACGCATACAATAATCACATAGATACGAAGCATACAAATAGTCATCGAGCACCGCCCGACATCGGACCTTAGTCCTGAAGCATACGAGTACAGGCACATGCAGGAGTCACAAAGACGCAAGCATACAACTATTCCTCGGGCCCTACCCGACATCAGACCGTAATCCGGAAAGCATATAAATATACATCGGGCATCGCCCGACATCAGACCGTAATCCGGAAAGCATACAATCATAAACACAGGCTGACATTGGTGCCTTCGACCCGTTCAGTTCAGGAGGAAACTCACCTCAAATGCTGAAGCTTACTACAAAAAATCCCTAGCTATAGCCCTGCCGACTCCCCGAACTATAAATACCAAAATATCACCCAATTAGCAATTGAATTCCAAACCATGATTCATAATCCAAGCTTAGGATAAAATGACCATTTTACCCCTGACCCATCAAGACTCACAACCAAGGCCCAAGCCCAACATCAATAAAGCCCAAAACTAAGAGATCCATAAAAGCCCATTAATGGCCCAATTTTCCAAATTGGACCCAACCCCACATGGGCCTTACCCCAAAAGCCCAATAATTCCTAGTACAAGAAGAAGCTCAATTCCCAAAAACAATTCCTCCATTCAGAAGTCCAACTCTCAAGGTCCAAGATGACAACCAAGCCCAAAATGATATTGGGCCATTACGCTGAGCGTATACACTGGTACGCAGGGCGTACCACAAAGACTTCAGTATTCGGGGCCTACTTGCTTTTACGCAGGGCGTACCCGCAAACTTTCCAAAACTTAATTCATGACTTAATATGTTAAGTCCTTCCATAATAACCTCAGAATACCTTCCAACTAAACTCCTAATTCATAAAGTCGGCACCTTTATGCATTTACATGACTTGAAGAGACCCAATAAACATTTAAATCCAATAAAACCCAACAAGAACATGCATGGACCATATCTAAGCATCAAGCAAGCATTTTTATGAACTTATAACGTTAAATCTGTCAAGAGTGGCAACTCAAAGCTTCTGAAGTGGTTTCCAACCAATAGATCTTGCTCATGAAGTCAAAATGGGAGTTTCCAACCATAAAATCATAGATCTCAAGCTCTAATGATCAAGGCAGAAACTTTTTACCTTTATTGAGCTGAAAATGAAGCAAAGAGTCCAGATCTACAATCCTTTCCTTGTACCACCACCTTGCACCAAGCCACCACTTCTCGAAATACACATAAATCCACCAAAAATGCACATACAAAGCTCACAACACTATTAGATGAAGCTATAGCTCGAGATTTAGGGTTTAAGACACTAACGGATGAAAGAGAGACTCACACCTGGGAGTTAAGGTGCTTAAATAGTGAACCAACCCTTAAAATTAGGATTTTAGGGATCCTGAACGTACGTTGGGTGTACTTCATGTACGCTGAGCGTACAGCTCCCAAGCCCGCGTTCCACTTTTCCATTCCTACGCTGGGTGTACCCCAGCCTATGTTGGGCGTACTCACATGTATGCCACCTTTGCATGCATGGGCTGAAATGCAAGGTTTTTCCACCAAGGACCAAATCTGCCAATAACTTCAAAGTATCATAACTCCCTCATCCTAGGTCTGTTTCCAACGAACCTTATAACTCCCTCATCCTACGCTCCTAACAACACACCCAAGCCTTAAAACCTCCTGAAAAAACTCTAAACACATAAAAGACCGAGATATCAAATTACAGTCATACCCTTGGCTTTCGATGACACAATCGAATACATGGATCACTTATTTCATGGAAACTACACCCGAAGTGGATCATCCAACCCATGAAAAGTGTTATTATTAAGAGGATTGTAAAAATAATTTTTAACAAAAGAATCTGGAACCCAATCTTCATCTTCATCATCAACCCAATTGTCACCTTAACCAAATTATTATCCCCGACAAATCCCACCTCATCTTCTTTATTCACCTGATGAGCAATTTCACAATCAGCATCGTCATCAAATTCAATTTTTGAATCATCTTCTATAAAATCTGGGATCCAACCTGTAATCTCTTTAGGCCGAACCATAAGAAATATGCCTTCAAGAATCACCTTAAAAGACTCCATAATAAGATGTGGAATTGTTGTTTTAATACAAAACCGTACATTATAACGATTAGCTCCTTTGGAATCTTCAGTGAAAAATAAATCTCCCCATTTAGAAGAAATCCTATTAAAGGAAAGCAGTTGCTTTCGCTTTAAAAACCTTAGATTTGTTTTTGGAAACACGTGCGAACTCAACCGAATTTTCAGAAATGAGGACTTTAGCAGGTGAAGGTTCGTTTTCAATAAACTTAGAGCAGTCAACCTCATCCTCCACAGAGATTTCACTCATATCACTTTCATCTTCGAATTCAGAAACATTTTCAACATCAAGTTTATTTTCTGAATTTAACTTGGTGCTTAACGAGACAAACTTCTGTACAGTTTCGGATTTAATTTGCTCTTTATCTTTTTCATCCAAAAGTTGTTTAAGCATGTTTTTGTGGTCTTTGGACTTTATGAAAGATTAAATTTTTTCTAGTCCTACCTTGTAAGCATCTGAAGTTTCGTCTGCTGAGACGATGGATTCGCACATGTAATATTAAGCGTCTATTTCACCCTCTTTCAGCTCAAGAAAGGGTAGAATCATCTTGTGAATTTTCTTTCCCATCTCACAATTTAAATGCAACTGAGTAATGTTAAAGTAAAGTCTTTTTTGAGAATCTATTTGGATTAGATACCATAAAAGTAAACTCCTCCTTAGAAAGTTCACAATCTGAGAGATCAGACCCCAAATCTACAACCTTTTTGCCCTTCGCAACAAGGGCCAAGGATCCCATTCCAGAAATTAACTTCCCTTCTTTCGTCACTTCAGCTTCATGTGACTTCAGTATTCCAACCAGCTTTGCCAATGAGTAGTTCTTGAACTGTTCATGCGCTTTTATAGTTGAAATAACAGCCTTCCATTAAAATCTCAGCCCGTTCATGAACGTGACTTTTTGCTCGATAAGTTCACGTCCAATCTTGTGCTTCATCATCCTACTGAGAAGATGATTATAGTGATTGAAAGTTTTATCCAGGCTTTCTTCTGGCTTCTGTACAAAGGCTCCAAACTCTGAAAGTAGTAGAGTCTGAGTGGAATGCTCTACATCAACAACAGTTGAGTACAGTTCTTTAAACCTATCCCAAATGGATTTTGTTGTGTCATATGAACTAACGAAACGAAAAGTGTCTGGTGGCAAGGCAAACCTAATGATCCTCATTGCTTTAACGTTTCTTATCAGCATGTCCTTCTCATCTTGTGACACGTATTTTATGTTAAGAAGAAGTTGGTTGTAGTCTCGCTGATTTTTGATTTCTCTTCTCGTTCCTGTATGAGTAAACGTCTGGACAGCAATTGCTTCCCATATCAAATAACCATGGACTTCAAGCCCAAGGACGTACTCTTCAAAATGCAATGCCCACACTTCATAATCATTGGGAAAAAGGATGGGAATTCTGGTTGTAGATCCAATGCTTCTTGAAAGATTTATTGAGTTAACATGAGAATCGTCCGTCATGTTTAGAGATTGACAAAACCTGTATGAATCAGATGTGTAAACTAAATGGTTTTTGGGTAATATCAAGATCAAAGATCAAAGATCAGCGTCGATAACAACTATGACGGCTGAACCAGATCCAATTATAGCGGAAACCCTAAAAACTCTTTCAACAGAAGAGATGCGTATGGATTACACAGTCTCCTACTCTGATACCAATTGATGAGATATGAAATCTAAAGATCAATTAGATTCAAACAAGTATATGCAATCAAAGACAAAATATAGATCAAGAATGTGTCGAATGATTATAAATCACAACCTCAGAAGAGCTCGATAAAGAACTTCTACTGTAGAGGTGTGTAGGGTTTACAATGACATGATTACCAAATACACAATGCATGCATGCACCTTAAATAGTAAAACCCTAATTAATAAACACAGGTGGACAGGCCCAACCCGTATATACAAAAGACTAAATACAAAGGCCCAAAAGACACAACACTTAATATTTAACATATCACATATGCATATTCATATGCATATGAATAGGAATATACATATGCATAAGAATATGTATATGCATATGTATACGAATAAGTTTATTCATATGTATAAAAATAAGTATATGCATAAGGCAATTAAGTTCATATGATAAGGCTTATGCATATGCTTATGTATATGCATAAGAATAAGTACATGACACATGCATATGAATAAGAATAAGAAAATATTCTGTTGTCGGCAATTCCACTCTATTCATCAACGCATCATCCATAGAAAAATAGGACACATGTATTACATATAACTCTATTTCAGACAGTCAATGGAAAATGACATTTAAAAGTAGTAGTTGTTGGTTAATATAGTTGGACAGTAAATTGATAAAAAAAGAAGTACATGTTTTAGTTGTAATAAATTAAGACCCTCCTGAGTATGTTTCACTTCTGTGAAGAGCATTTATGTCCAAGTTTAAAGCATGAAAAGTGTGTCCAAGTGCTTAATGTAACTCAAGGGAATTTTATTCCATGTATACAAAATGAAAACTTTGGCCAATTTTGTCTAGGTTTACAATTTACAAGTCAGGGGTATTTGTGTTTAAGAAATAAATGGAACTAATTGGAATTTGATTCCGGTTGCAAAAATACAACCAATGTAAATGATGCATACCAAGAAAATGTTAAATGTTGAATACCAAGAAAATGAAACACATGATGTTGAATACCTCATCTTTACCAGCTATGCCCTCCAATTTTGCATATGAACAAGTGCATTTGTTGATCGGTAAGAGAGGGAAATTCAGTAATTCAGATCCTCGAGCCATATTATTCAACTTAAACCAATATACAAATTATCATAATCTTGTTACGAGTATAAAAAATTAGAATAGTAAGAAAAAAAAGGAAGAACTTGTTTGATGAAACAACATACTCATTGTTAGTAAAAAATCATTAAAAAGTATGGTTGCAAATTTTTTACTTGTTTTGTTTTTCTTGATTGCAGGGGGTTCCATTTCAAAGAAACTACCTATTGGTCATATATTACGAAGCTTTTCAGTTACCAAATTAGTGAAAATGAAAGGGATACATGTTTCTCTTTTCTTAAACATGAAATGGTCACTGCAAATTTGTAAATAATTAGTGTCCTTTCTCTTACTTTTAGTATCAAGTTAGTAGGGAAAAACGAAGACTTATATTAATTATTAAGTAAAAAGGAAAGAAAAACTTACATGATGTTTGTGTAGTTCTGGTGTTGTTTAGTGTTGTTCCTGCTGCAATGTCTTGGTTAGATAGATACTCAAGTACAAGTACAAGTGGTAGTTTTCTAAATCTCCCAAAGATGGTACCTAGCGATAGGTTCACTCTTTCTTTAGTAATCGGAGGTCCAGGATATGTTATTATTGCAGAGCTAATCCATAAATTCATGCCTACTTGAAAATCAATATAATTGTTAAATGCATATTCATGTTAAAGATCCTTAAACCAACATTATTTGAATTATAATGCTTGCTGTCAAACCTGTGACAACAGTCAAAGTTTGGTAAAAAATTAATTGATCAATAATCGTAATTGGGATGAACCAAGTGGTAGAGTTTGGAACAAGGTTTCCAAAAACATAAAGAACACTGAAATCCGAGTTATAACGAAGAAGTTATGACCAATCGAAAATCCGCGGAAAAATCGGCAAAACACTGTTCAGTGTAAAAAGTGAATTTTCGATAAAAGGCTTTTTAGCCTTAACAATCTAAATGGAAGATGTAGAATATGTTAAACCGAGAACGTTCATAAAAAGAACGTAAAAATCCGACTTCGTATGAGGAAGTTATGATTTTTCGAAGTTTCGGTTTAGCAGTAGACAGCTAAAAATTTGAAATGTAAATCGATCGATATTTAGCCGACACAACTTAAACGAGAATCGAAGGTCTCGTCAAAAGTAGCACATCGGTAAAAAGACAGACGAAAACGGACGTTGGATGAAGAAGTTATGAATTGTTAACGGATTCCCGTTCCGGTCTGTTTAAAATAATAATATTAAAAATAAATTCAAAATCAGCCGACGAAGTCTAAACGAAAGTCGTAGAGTATGGTTTTACCTACGCGTGCATATAAAGAACGTCAAAAACGGAGCTCGTATGCGAAAGTTATGATTTTCGCAAGTTTTTGGCACAAAAATCAAGAAAATATTAAAAACCGGGAAATTTCGCTGAGTCACACTTCGGACACGTCACCTCGCATGCGAGGCTTCCACGTGTCACCCGCTGATAGCTCCGAACCTTCGCGTGGAAGTTGCTGATTCGACCAATTCTGCGGTCCAATCCCTCTCGGCCACCTTCGCAGGAGACACCCCGCGCACCACCCTCGGACACCCCCCTTCGCATCGTGGCACCCTCCCATTGGACCGAAGGCTGGTCCTATCCGAAGCGGCCAGCAGCGAACCGCCTCACCGAGCCCTCGCCACCTGTCCTAACCGAGACATGCATCTGCTTCCTTTGCTGCCACGTTGCTGATGACTAAGCAGCTTCAGACCGAGGTTTCGGACTATAAATAGCCCGCGAGACCCTCCAGATTTTTACACCTTTTCACCCCATTTTTGGTCCTCTTTCACCCCTTTCACTTCCATAAACTCCCAAACAACCCCCGAAGGCCCTGGTATCGTGTCTAAAGCCCGAAGCAAGCCCCGTAGCCCCGGAATTCTTGAGAAGTCATCCTCTCTCCTGTCGAAACTCTGCCCGGTTTGAGCCGGTTTCTCGTTAAATAAACTCTTTACGAGAAACGAAACGCTGCCCGAATCACCGCTTATCAAAGTGAGTTTATACCCCTATAATTTACCTTTTCAATGGTTTTTAAATGCTTTTTAGTGGGGAATACAAGTTTAACACAATATTAAATTGTGTTAATAACTGTGTGTGATAATAATCACACAGAAAGTTTATGTATGCTTTTAAGAATTATCAAATACTTCCAAAATAACGTAAAGCCATGTTAAATTCTTTGAAAAATGTTTTATAAGCTATTTCAAATAATAAATGCCAAAATCGTGTTTATATATGTATAAATATATAAATAAGACTTGAAGGACTTAGGACTAATGAATTATCTTATATCCTTTTCCTTGTTTGGATGTGGAATTAAGGTTGTGTTATTTGTCCGAAGGTCGTTTCCTTCTTAATTATATATATATTATACATATATGAGTCTAAAAGGTTACTCCTTTTAGTATCATTACCTTTGTATCAGGCTGAGCAAAGGTGATATTCCATAAGAATTCATGCTAATCAGATAGAACATATAAATTATAATAGGTATAATTTATGATTCAAAACTAAATATACAAGTATGATTCACGACTGTATACTTTCCAAGAAAATTACCAAAATTCATTCAACTATACCAAGATATGTATAATACCTTTAATATACGAACAACATATTAAAGAAGTAAAGATACATAATGCCGGGTTTGCATTAGCAAAGGTACTATATAGAGTGCCCGAGTTAGCAAACACGAGGTAATAATATATTCTGCCAGGTTTGCATTAGCAAAGGTACTATACAGAGTACCCGAGTTAGCAAACACGAGGTAATAATTCATAATTAAAGTATACTAAAATACACGGTTTTACAAGAAACCAGGGTTTTGATTCAAAACAAATCAAGGGTTTACACTTGTCAAATACATGTTTGGAAAACTAAGAATATACTGTCAATCATTATTTCAGAATGATTGGGTTTTCAAAACTAATATACATATAACGTTTAATATGCTTTTTATGAGACTCTATATTCAGGTTGTTTAATTCATTTTAGACAATATAGCAAAGTCCTGACATTATAACCAGAATCTCCAGCCGGGGATCGAAACAAGTGTGTGTAGATCTATATCGGGAATTGACAACCCCGCACTCAGGCTGCTAGCTACAGTTAGATGAGTGACAATCGTTATCACCAGTTTAAACGCCCATAAAGTGTTTGTTTCAGGCCATCCGTCATCGTATGGTTATAATAAAAACTACTCATTAAAAGGTATTAACAATACGTTAGTGTATAAACAAATAAACGAACGTACACCTTCAAAGTACCAGTTTATAGAATACAAAATACAATGGTTTAATACAGTTTTCATTAACACCTGGTGGAGCCAGGCACACTCTCAGTTTCAAGTTTTCATAAAGGAATACAAATATAAAACAGTAATACAAAGAGAACGGTTTATGGGATTAAACCACTTATCCAATGGAACATAGTCACTCAATCTCGATAAACTAGTATAACATAAAAGACCTTTAGTGGTTAATTCTATAATTCCTTAGTTATTACATCATAGTTATGCATAAGTAATATCCGATTGACAGTGAAATGTGTGACTTCCGCCTTACTTCCTGTTCCTTGTTTGGTTGTGGGCTTAGGGCAGATACACCCAATTGACTGTCCATTCGATATTGTGTTATGTATAATTAGTATAAACTAAGTAATTACAGAGGGAAACTATTGAGGTTATCAATCTAGCACCTCAGGAAATATAGGATTTCCTGGAGAAACCAGTGAACTTATTCAAAGAACATTAGGGTATACTTAACAGAACTAAAATACTTATGAACTCACCAGCTTAAATGATGATCTACTCTTTCCAGATAACTTGTATTCTCAGGAATCCAGTAGACAGGTACACTCCAGAATCTTTTGAGAAGACTACCTAGTACCGTACCGCGACTCTTGTCATCTGTTGTACCTACTTTAGTGTTTGAATATGTAATGTTTAAACACTTATGTAAAACTTATACTTATTAATGCAATGGTTGTTTGTACTTTGATTACTATGTTACATGTGTTGTGATACTTACCTTAAGTCCTCCGCCCCCAAACGTTTCCGCCGTTCTGGTTTGGGGGTGCGATAGATTGGTATCAGAGCAGTGTTTATAGTGAACTCAGTATATCAGTCATAAAAGATATACAACTATAAACCCATTGGGATAAAAACACTCTGACCAAGAGTTATACTTTAAAAATATATCAATATTTTATAAAAGTATAAGTACATGCAGAGTATATATACCAGAATGAGTATCACAAGAAGAACAAAACTAAAGTATTTAGATGTTGGACATTGCAGTTAAACCTAGATAGTGATGTAATCATATCTGGGATCAATATAGCCTGATCAACTATATTTATCCGAGATATGACCACCATGTGTTTAGGGGAGTGATTGTAGTGTTGCAACTGGTCTAAAACTTACCTAAGTACCAGAAGAATTCTGGAACCAAACATAAAGACTAAAATACTATGGGAGTATTTTAGGATGCTATAACAAGAAAACTGAGAACTTGTTAAGTTCTTGTATCTAGAAGTCCAAGAATCAAACTCATAACTAAAATAACATGGAGGTATATTTCATACCTTTGGGGAAATATTAAAAGATCTTTTCTGATAGTTCTATAATTACTAAGTGGATACGTTAAGGTTATATATAGCCGAGATTTTATAGACTTAGAATATGTGATTTTCACTATACTTCCTTTTCCTTGTTTGGATGTGGTTTTAGAGTAGGATTACTTATTCAAAGGTCTATTTGATCTGGATTATATATAATCGGTACACACCATGTGATTATAGAAGGACCAGAAAGAATCACCTTCGTAAAAATTCAAATTTTCTCATAGATTCTTTAGACATTCCCATTCTCGTATAAACCCGTTAGATAAACATAGTTACTCCAGCAATCAAGAGAAGAGTCAATGAGGATCCAATAGAACCACATTAGGAGAATCTCAAGAAGAAACATAGGAGAAGTAAACAAACTATAGAAATCATTTAGTGCCCTTACCCTATTAAGGACACCAATGAGATATTCGCATGAACTTCTGAGATTCAAAATCTTCATTTCGAAGTAATGGGGATCAGTGTCAGAACTGGAAGTAAGACAGCTCGGGAACTCAATATACCTATAGAGGAGAAGGAAACCCTATAGATACCAGGAGAGAACAAATCATTACCACCCAGAATAGAACAAAGGAAAACCACGCATGATTCATGTGAAGTGTTTAAGCACCTTTTCATCAAAAAAAAAAAAAACTAGTAAATCGGGTCAACCTAGTGAGTTAGTGATTTCATTACTCACATTAGGTTTGGAGCTTATCCTCTTTTCATGTCATAGCTAAATCAGATCACGGAATCTTAATTGACAGTGATTACTTCTCAAATTCATAAGTCTATTTTATGTAGACACTGTTATGAATTATTTTCGAACATTTTCGAAAATTGAGAAACGATATCCACAAAACGAAGGTAACTTAGTTCGGAGGATACTCGGTTCCTAACCATTCTAAAAACTTATTCTTGTTCCTTACCAGGGCTGCATCATAGGGATGCAGGTCGAATCATTGAGAACAAAATAACAAAACAAAAGATTAATACATAGATACAAATGGTTAGAATACATCTAAAGACACGATAGTCGCTCACGAGCTCATTTTCTTATCATGTAACAGAATCATGCCTCCAAAGAAGTGTAACCAACCCACCAGTGAAACACCAATCCTTCAGATAGATGCGGCTACATTCCAAGCTGCGGTCACAGCAGCTATAGCAGCTGTCATGGCACACCTTAATGCTAACAATACAAATGTTAGTAATAATGCTATCGGTAACCCCGATCGTGGTGATGGCCATGTACAGCAACGCGCACCTACTTGTAAGAACACCTTGAACCTTAAGCCTAAAATCCTTAAACGAAAGTTCAAAAACAAGAAAGGGAGTTGTTCAACTCAAGAACCTAACAGAGGGCAACGAACTGAGGCAGTCAATACCCCCATCAGCCCTGTTATTCTAGCACCGACTAAGCCGTATTTAGGAAACCTCCCACACTGCAGCAAGTGCAACTACCATCATCATGGAGTTTGCCGAAAGCCGCATTGCGATAGACGCAACTTGAGGAGGCATACCGCCCGCTTCTGTAGAACTCCGGTTGAGTTCATGACTTCAACTACCAATGTTGGAACCATTCCCATATGTCACCTTTGTGGTGAAATAGGACATTACAAGAGGGATTGTCCAACAGAGAAGAACGACGGGGGAGCAGGAGGATTTTGACCCCAATACATGGGGAAGCATCAAAGAACCCTGCTATATTTTGGTACGCTTCCAAACCCCGATAACTAGCTACAATTATGATTACTTTTCCGTTCAAATTAAATCACAGTAATTATATAATATTTGAAACCCTAACAAGTAAGCTATGATGACTTAGTGTATACATAAGGGTCATTTATAATTAAGATTTGTAGACTTAGAGTGAGTAATCCCGCCTCAATTCTTGTTCCTTGTTTGGTTGTGGATTTAGGGCAGGGTTGCTCAGTCAAAGGTCTTACCAATCTTAATTATACATGACTTGTCTACACCAACCGATTATAGAGAGACCTAGTAAGGATCGTTTCATGAAAGTTCATAATTTCAAATTATCAGGACCCTCGTATTGGTAGTACCCGCCAAGTTCGAATCAAAAGGGGTTCGTAGTGATAATAACAGAATAAAACCAGAAGCACGGAAAACTTAGGTATATAGGATATCACCCTAGTAATCATTCCTCCCATAACAACTTAATATCTATTTCATCAAGAAAATTCTGACATCCTCGTTCGACATGGTTTGGCCTGACCCTTGCCATGTGAAAATTCTTATGCTGTATATGAGAACGTTTTCCTTAATCAGCCGTAAGATGAAATTCTTTCAATCTATAACCCAAAACCCTTAGGTTGTCTCTTATTTCAAAACTTCATAAGTACCCATGCGAAGAGTACCCCGCCATTCTAGCCTACTCAGTAGACAGGAAACTTCAAACGAAAAGCACCGAAGTAGTCATAGAAGTCAGTAACTACCTAAGTACCTCAATAGATCTCATAGGAAAATCATTGTACCGCAGGTCAAGTTCAAGAATAGAGACTAAGAACTCATTAAGTTAATCTATCGCTGCTAAGTGTATACACGAGAGTGGTATATAAGTTACACTTTGTGACAACCCGAAATTTCTTTTCAGTACAACCATTCAATTCAATAGAAGTCAGAAAAGTTTCTGCTAATTTTCAAACTTTTAGGAATAAGTTTGAGTATTTAGAAGTTAGTACTTCAGGAGATAACATGAGAGAGGATGCCCTAGGGTTTATTGTGCAACAATATTATTCAAAACTCCCAGAGTTTGGAGTTTTCGGCCCAAAAAGTGTTAGGGCCGAAAACCCTAAAGGGTATATAAATGACACTTAGTCATTTATAGCCATTTTTCACATTTTCAAGATCCAAAAGCAATTCTCTCTCAAGTATCATCGACTTTTCTTCTTGATCTTCAACATTGTAAGTGTTTCCAGCCCTAAAAAGTTGATATCTTCCATTATCTAGTGATCTTACATGATTTCATCCGTGAAATCATTCCATTTTCTTAGATCTTCAAGTGTTCTTCATTTCACCAAGAACACCAAGAACACACACTAGTGTTTTGGGCCGAAAACACCCTTCTTTGCTTCCATATTGTAAGTATCTATCTCTTATACTTGTTATCTAGTAAGGATACTTAATTTAGAGCCTTGAAAACAGCCATATATCCAAGAACAAAGGAGTTTTAGGTCTAGTACATCTCCTTAGACCGAAAACCCTTATGAAAGGTGCAAAATGACTTTAAACCTTCCTAATGCTTAGTATTGAGTCTAGAACACTTCTTTACTCATTGAAAGCCCTTGGAAATCACCTTATGCATCAAAGAACAAGAGTTTTCGGCCAACCTTTTGGACCGAAAACCTCTATGACCGAAAGGTCATTTGGACCGAAAACCTCTATGACCGAAAGGTCATTTGGACCGAAAACCTCTATCACCAAAAGGTTATTTGGACCGAAAACCTCCATGAACGAAAGGTCATTAGGACCGGATACCACTTGGACCGAAAACTCAATTTGGTACCTTTACAACCCTTAGATGCAATCCTTAGGACTTATAGCACTTATAAAAGGTGTTTTACATGTCTTAGGATATCTTAACTTTGTTAATTAGTTGTTTAAAGACTAATTGGATACATATATGTGATATTATATGTTAACTAGGATCGTTGAGTGTGTACAAGTCTTCACTTGACACTTAGCATCCTATACAGTCCGTTCATCCAAACCACTCACTACAGGTGAGTTCATACCCCTTAATTAACCTTTTAAATGTTTTTAAATGCTTTTATGGGGAGAATACAAGTTGAACAATTATAGTTATTACATCAATAACATGTGATTAATAACTACCAAACAAGTGGATTCTTACTTTTCAAACTGTGTTACCAAACTGTTTTACTTCAAACTGATTTATCAAACTCTTTTAGATGTCAAATACTGTTACTTAAACTCCTTTAAACTTATATTCTGTTAAATGTGTATCTATATAGATATAGTTATATAAGTAGGATTGAAAGGACTTAGGACTGATAGCTCACCTTACTTCCTGTTCCTTGTTTGGTTGTGGACTTAGGGTATCAGGGTTATCTGTCCGAAGATCGTTTGAATCCTAGTTATATATTATGTATATGTATATAGATATAAAAGGTTACTTCATTCAATACAATACCTTTGGGTAGCAAGGGTATACAAACAAGTTCATATACACAAACAACATTACTAGTAAACTATAATAGGTATAGTTTAGAGAGATACTAATACTATTACTAGAACAATGAAACATACAAAGAGTCAGTTCATACATGAGTCAATAATAAACAATAGATACTATGATGAGAAACTAACAATAGATACTATGATGAGAAACTAACAATAGATACTATGATGAGAACCTAAGAATAGATATTATGATGAGAAACAAAACATACAGGCTAGACAGAGAAAGAACACACAATACAGCTAGCACATACAATACATATACATTAATTCAGTTATGTGAGCCACTAAACGGGGCATGGTACTACCTGCCATGACCGTTTTTGTATCCATAATCTCCTTAATTGGGGAGCGTATGATTTTGTGTATAGATCTATACTGGATTGACTATCCTACACCTTGTTGCTCGCTACAGTGGGACTTGCAAGTCTACGGGTATCAAATGTCATTTCTTACGACGTCTTACATCGTCGTTTTTCTATTGAGTCGGTAGCAGGATACAGACCGATCGCATGGTACTTTAAATAACAATTGGTTTAAAGTAGTTAGTACAGCAGTAGTTACTTAATACAACACTACAGTACTATATTATTTTCCCATTACATTCACGTCGTGAACATTCACACGATGCACGGTAATGTAAAAACTATATTTTTGGTTGATGATAGTCGGACTTGGGAAAATTACACACTCATACAAGAGACACACACAAAGATACTAGATGCCTTGGTAGAAGGCTACTTTTAGTAGGAAACATAGGGTTTTCTAGGTGAGTTCAAACAATTACAAACTTTTACAAAACTTATACATTACAGACTTACAAACACTTTCATACAAACACAGACATTAATATACTTATGATCTCACCAGCTTTAAAGCTGATAAACTCTTTCAAAATAACTTGTATTCTCAGGTCGCTAGTACATAGGTACCGGAGCCAGGTTTTTGAGAAGATGGAGCTCGTTCAAGACTCATCTTTTATTTTGGATGTATATTTTTGGTGTCTATATAACTTGACAGAACACACTTGTATGAAATTATATTATTAATGCAATGAATGATGTTGTTGCTTGTTTACTACTTTGCATTGTTGTGATACTGAACATGACGTCCTCCACCCCCGAACGTTTCCGCCGTTCCGGTTTTGGGGTGTGGCAGACTTAACAAGATTAAGGATGTGTGATTCCGCCTTATCTCCTGTTCCTTGTTTGGTTGTGGACCTGGGGCAGAGTCACCCATCCGAACGTTTTGTGAAATCTAAATTATATACGACTTGTATACACGAGGTTATGGTGGATGAGCCAAGTATGAGTCTGATCATGAACTTCGGAGCAAAAGCCTGCATCATATATTCTACCAGGTAGAATTCAACATGAGACCACAACAATGGGTTGAGCTACTAAATGCCTACGAATTTGAAATTCGTTATCATCTCGACAAAGCCAATATAGTAGCTAACACCCTAAGTCGGAAAGAGTATCCAGGTCATAGTGCCACTCACGGAATATGATAACCCTTTCAAATCTCTCCACACAAAGTAAGGAGGCTCAACAGGAAGCCTTGAAACCTGAAAATGTGGCAAGTAGAGAAGATAACTAGAACGTATAAGTGCACGGTATGCCAATACCTGTTATCTCCATGGAGATAATATAATCATCTCTCAGTTCAGGCCGTCACTCAAAAACCTCTAGGAACCAGAATAGTCATGATTCTATGTGATCGACTATGATAAAGAATGAGATACCCATTTACCAATTACTCGAGTCCTTTAACACGCTCGCATTCAAGTTGCTCCATTCGAAACCTTCTGTGGTCACAAGTACAGATTCTATCTGCATTGGACTAAAGTAGGTAATACGCAACTAGCTAGAAATCCAATTTCCACACAGCACCCTCGCTGATCTGGAAATTATCCGAGAAACTACCAAAAACAAAATACGAATCAGGAAATGCCATAAAGCTTCCAGAGTTAACCAGAGAAGCTACGACTTCGATAAAAGAAAACCCTTGGAGTTCCAGGATTGATGACCTTGTCATATGAAGGTCTCACCCTGGAAGGACAAGATGCGCTTGTGAAAGCGTGGAATACAAAATTCAAGGTACATAAGACCATTTGAGATTCTTACCAGAATAGGTCTTGTACTTTTAAACTTAAACTACCACAAAAACTTAATAACATTCATCCCATCTTTCACATACCAAATATAAAGAGGTGTCCATCCGATAAAACACTTGTTATTTCACTCGATGAAATCAAGTTAAATAAAAGTCTACACTCTGTAGAAGAAACAATAAAAACCATGGATAGGGAAATATGAAGAACCACGCTAAGTCTTATCCCGTTAGTGAAGGTTCACTGGATTACAAACCAGGGACCTGGATTCACTTGGGAAGGAAAGATTAGACCTAGTCCATGAGTATCACTTTAGACTTAATTTCGGGACGAAATTCCCTCTAACGGGGGGATAATGTGACACCAGTCAAAGTTTGGTCAAAAATTAATTGATCAATAATCATAATTGGGATGAACCAAGTGGTAGATTTTGTAAAAAGGTTTCCAAAAACATAAAGAACACTGAAATCCGAGTTATAACGAAGAAGTTATGACCAATCGAAAATCCGCGGAAAAACCGGCAAAACACTGTTCAGTGTAAAAAGTGAATTTTCGATAAAAGGCTTTTTAGCCTTAACAATCTAAATGAAAGTTGAAGAATATGTTAAACCGAGAACGTTCATAAAAAGAACGTAAAAATCCGACTTCGTATGAGGAAGTTATGATTTTTCGAAGTTTCGGTTTAGCAGTAGACAACTAAAAATTTGAAATGTAAATTGATCGATATTTAGCCTACGCAACTTAAACGAGAATCGAAGGTCTCGTCAAAAGTAGCACAACGGTAAAAAGACAGACGAAAACGGACGTCAGATGAAGAAGTTATGAATTGTTAACGGATTCCTGTTCCGGTCTGTTTAAAATAATAATATTAAAAATAAATTCAAAATCAGCCGACGAAGTCTAAACGAAAGTCGTAGAGTATGATTTTACCTACATGTGCATATAAAGAACGTCAAAAACAGAGCTCGTATGCGAAAGTTATGATTTTTGCAAGTTTTTGGCACAAAAATCAAGAAAATATTGAAAACTGGGAAATTTCGCTGAGTCACACTTCGGACACGTCACCTCGCATGCGAGGCTTCCACGTGTCACCCGCTGATAGCTCCGAACCTTCGCATGGAAGTTGCTGATTCGACCAAGTCCGCGGTCCAATCCCTCTCGGCCACCTTCGCAGGAGACACCCCGCGCACCACCCTCGGACACCCCCCTTCGCATCGTGGCACCCTCCCATTGGACCGAAGGCTGGTCCTATCCGAAGTGGCCAGCAGCGAACCGCCTCACCGAGCCCTCGCCACCTGTCCGAACCGTGACACGCGTCTGCTTCCTTCGCTGCCACGTTGCTGATGACTAAGCAGCTTCGGACCGAGGTTTCGGACTATAAATAGCCCGCGAGACCCTCCAGATTTTTACACCTTTTCACCCCATTTTTGGTCCTCTTTCACCCCTTTCACTTCCATAAACTCCCAAACGACCCCCGAAGGCCCCGATATCGTGTCTAAAGCCCGAAGCAAGCCCCGTAGCCCCGGAATTCTCGAGAAGTCATCCTCTCTCCTGTCGAAACTCTGCCCGGTTTGAGCCGGTTTCTCGATAAATAAACTCTTTACGAGAAACGAAACGCTGCCCGAATCACCGCTTATCAAAGTGAGTTTATACCCCTATAATTTACCTTTTCAATGGTTTTTAAATGCTTTTTAGTGGGGAATACAAGTTTAACACAATATTAAATTGTGTTAATAACTGTGTGTGATAATAATCACACAGAAAGTTTATGTATGCTTTTAAGAATTACCAAATACTTCCAAAATAACGTAAAGCCATGTTAAATTCTTTGAAAAATGTTTTATAAGCTATTTCAAATAATAAATGCCAAAATCGTGTTTATATATGTATAAATATATAAATAAGACTTGAAGGGCTTAGGACTAATGAATTATCTTATATCCTTTTCCTTGTTTGGATGTGGAATTAAGGTTGTGTTATTTGTCCGAAGGTCGTTTCCTTCTTAATTATATATATATTATACATATATGAGTCTAAAAGGTTACTCCTTTTAGTATCATTACCTTTGTATCAGGCTGAGCAAAGGTGATATTCCATAAGAATTCATGCTAATCAGATAGAACATATAAATTATAATAGGTATAATTTATGATTCAAAACTAAATATACAAGTATGATTCACGACTGTATACTTTCCAAGAAAATTACCAAAATTCATTCAACTATACCAAGATATGTATAATACCTTTAATATACGAACAACATATTAAAGAAGTAAAGATACATAATGCCGGGTTTGCATTAGCAAAGGTACTATACATAGTGCCCGAGTTAGCAAACACGAGGTAATAATATATTCTGTCGGGTTTGCATTAGCAAAGGTACTATACAGAGTACCCGAGTTAGCAAACACGAGGTAATAATTCATAATTAAAGTATACTAAAATACACGGTTTTACAAGAAACCAGGGTTTTGATTCAAAACAAATCAAGGGTTTACACTTGTCAAATACATGTTTGGAAAACTAAGAATATACTGTCAATCATTATTTCAGAATGATTGGGTTTTCAAAACTAATATACATATAACGTTTAATATGCTTTTTATGAGACTCTTTATTCAGGTTGTTTAATTCATTTTAGACAATATAGGAAAGTCCTGACATTATAACCAGAATCTCCAGCCGGGGATCAAAACAAGTGTGTGTAGATCTATATCGGGAATTGACAACCCCGCACTCAGGCTGCTAGCTACAGTTAGATGAGTGACAATTGTTATCACCAGTTTAAACGCCCATAAAGCGTTTGTTTCAGGCCATCCGTCATCGTATGGTTATAATAAAAACTACTCATTAAAAAGGTATTAACAATACGTTAGTGTATAAACAAATAAACGAAAGTACACCTTCAAAGTACCAGTTTATAGAATACAAAATTCAATGGTTTAATACAGTTTTCATTAACACCTGGTGGAGCCAGGCACACTCTCAGTTTCAAGTTTTCATAAAGGAATACAAATATAAAACAGTAATACAAAGAGAACGGTTTATGGGATTAAACCACTTATCCAATGGAACTTAGTCACTCAATCTCGGTAAACTAGTATAACGTAAAAGACCTTTAGTGGTTAATTCTATAATTCCTTAGTTATTACACATAGTTATACATAAGTAATATTCGATTGACAGTGAAATGTGTGACTTCCGCCTTACTTCCTGTTCCTTTGTTTTTATTAGTATTTGTAAAGTATAGGTTCCCAGGAAGTCCAATACGTTCTGTTGAATGAAAATTTGTAGTCTTAAACCCTAAGACTGGAGTGGTGATAATAGCATACAAAAAATAAAGCGTAGTTTTGTATTTTATAAAATCAGTGAAGTGTATACTTTCCATAAATCCAAAATAACATTGTTAATCCCTATGTGTCACATCCCCGAACTAGATGGCGAAAACGTCCGGGGGCTTGAGCGTGACTCCATTGTGGTAGTATCATCACAGAGTATATAATTGAAACATAACATCATCATCATCACACATGTAATATAACAACATTCATCGTTTACATCGAGTATTGTATTTGAATATTACATGCCAAAATAATTAAAGTCTGATGAAATAGAAATATAACAAAACATCCATTAGTTTGTTCGTCCCAACTTGCTTCAACGGTTTCCTGAGAATACAAGTTAATTTAAAAAGTTCAACATAAAAATGTTGGTGAGTTCATAAGCATGTTTGAGAAAATGATTTGTATAGCTTTGTAATCACAAGAAAATCCTGTATTTTTCTAAAATAGTTTAGTATGTTTGTGTCCGATCTTGTATCAATGCATGTGTGTTATTGATTAATAGAATGCCAAAAGTGAATGAAGAGAATGTAAATAGAATGTCCCCAGACAACCCGATGTTGCCTGTAAAAGAAGAAAAGAGAAAGCTGCCACACCAACCCCGAGGTTGAGTACCAGTGTGAGTACGTTTCCGAGTAATTAAAGAGAAAATAGAATGGTCTTCCGCAAACTTCATAACGTTAATTCCTCTAAGTGAGCCGTCATAACCATACTAAATAATGACAATTTCGCCTGTCTTGGCGTTTGTGAACGCCGACGGAAAATAGAATAAGGTTATCGTCACCTTAGACTGATGTAGTCTAATTGTAGCGAACAGCTCAGGTGTGAGGTGTCATCCCCGTATAGATCTATACACAAAACTCCGCTCTCCCTCCAAGAGACTCTGATTATAACTACAGGCTACGATCGTACACTCAATAGGTTTCAACCGAAAAGTCTCACTAGATCCTTAATCGAAT
Source organism: Lactuca virosa (assembly GCF_052849685.1). Taxonomy (NCBI): domain Eukaryota; kingdom Viridiplantae; phylum Streptophyta; class Magnoliopsida; order Asterales; family Asteraceae; genus Lactuca; species Lactuca virosa. The sequence continues at coordinate 360,430,220 of NC_136433.1, read as the reverse complement.
TTTACACGAAGAGAAACATATAAACTCATTCCGGGCCCAATGAACCATGTCTGCGGACCACTGAGTCTCACTGAACACGTAAGTCATTTTTAGGCCCGAAAGAAATGAGGTTATATAACATGGGCCCAAAATATATGTAAAAGGACAACTAAGGCCCATTTCACATGTAAGGTATTTATAGGCCCAAATAGCACGCAAATAGTATCCAAGGTCCGTCGCGCATGTTAATGGGTCAGTGAGGCCCAATAAACAAATAAATAATATTCAGGATCTATCAAGCATATTAATGGGCCACTAAGGCCCAATATTATACGAGTGGCAAAATTAGTTCGTTTGTTATTTTATTGCTAGCCTTAGCCAAATTATATACCAAAATAGCATAAAAATCTCACTTATTGTAAAAATGACATTCTTGGCCCAATAAGCCAAAAATTTACAATTAAGGCACAATCTTAGTAAAAATAACACTTTAGTCTCTATTTTGTTCTAAACTTGTATTTATGGCTAGTTTTTGGTAAAAATAACATTTCTAACCCATTTTTGTCAAAAATATCATTTTTGGCTTGATTTTTGTGAAAATACATATTTTTCTTGTTTTTGACTTTTCTGACCCGGTTGTTGGAAAATTTGTAGAAAAATCATCGTGAGTCAAAATTTGGATCCGTAAACACTGGAAGTTTGGAAATTTTGTTTACTTTGTTCACAATTTTTCTCATAATTTTTAATGGCCTCTATCCAGTGGGAAATTGCTCACTTTCACAGGCTGGTCCGATATTATTTCAAATATGATAGGCAGTTTTGTAAAATTCGCAAAACATTGTAGAAAAATCATATGAAAACGTGATAGTAGTCATTTTAAAGGTATAAACCTGAACGTTTTGCATGTAAAACAGTTTTGAAAAATATTACCATTGAGGTGGTCAAAACAGTTCGAGATTGGACCAAAACTTTTCTGTAAAAGGCTGATTTTTGAGTTTAAGTTATCCATGTTTGTACACAACACTTGTTTTTTCTACTTTAAGTGTATAAATCCCAGATCTACAAGTTTACATGTATTATATGTGATAACACATACTTTTCTCAAGGTTTTTATGTAGATCCAAGTGATAAACTTCATATTTTTAACATATTTTTAGATTTATGAAGTAAACAACACATAATCACCAAATAATTCATGAAAACACACATAGTCATGCATATACACATAGATCTACACAAAACAACTTGTACTCTGCCCCAAAACAAGGTAAAAATCGAAAATAGGGGGGGTATGAACTCACGCTGCTTTGTTGTTCTCGGTTTGAAGAAGAAATGGATGAAAATGATGTGATTCTCGGCCGTAGTAAGCTTCTTGGAATGATTTTTGGACTTTATTAAGCATAGATCACGAAATGACATGAGTTAAGAGGGGATTTTTGGAGAAATCAAGAAACTAAACCATGGTTATAAGCCAAAACTTACCAAGGATGATGATATAGGTGAAGAATCCTCTTGAAAGCACCCACAAATCTCAAGATTTTTGATGGAAGAAGGAGATGTTCTTGAGAGTGTTTGAGAGTGTTTAGAAGAAAATTATGGAGGTGGTATGGTGGAAGGTTCGGCCGAGAGTAATAAGGAGAGGGGAGAAAAAGATTTTGCATGGTGGGTAATGAACTTCTTGATAGATGTGATTATCTAGATATTTGCTAGATAATTATGTGTTGTCATCATATTAATTCATCCTCCTTCCATTATTTTTATTATTTTTTTTACACATGGGCCGAAAATTTGGGCTAGGAAAAAGGAAGTGGATTAATTTGGCCATTACTTGTCTTTGCTCGAAATCATGAGCCCCAAATAATTACTTTTCGGCCCATTGGGCCCCTATAGATGTTCACGGCCCAATGAAGTCCTCTTTAAAAGGTTTAAGGCCCATTAGGGTAAATGGAATCATTTATGGCCCAACAAGACCCATTGGAGATAAACCAATCCATTTTAGGCCCATATGGCCCAAAATGTTAAGTTTTATGAATCTGAGTCCAAATAGAGCCCATTTAAGGGTTCTAAGCCCAAGATAGTCTAACTTAAGATTTATTGGCCCAAAAAGGCCCAATAAGAGGATCCTAGTCCATAAAAATTTCGAACGGGGATTTCTAGGGTTTCCAACCCTTAGTTGAACATGAGAGATGTATTTGAATGAGCATTGAGTGATATTCACTTAGAGTACATGCTTTACAATAGTTGAATGATTACATGAGAATAGAAATTCCTAGCTAAAATGCTAGTTGTGACACTGTGTGAGTCTTTACAACCATGCTTGATGTGACTGATATGCCTGCCACGATGTTCTTCAGGCGTCGGTTTTGGTAAGATATTTGTCACCCTAGACTGGCCACGTCTAGCTGTAGCGAACAGCTCAGGTTTGGGGTGTCAACCCCGTATAGATCTATACACAATTACCTCGCTCTCCCTCAAGGAGACTCTGGTTATAACTACAGGACTTACCGTGTACGCTAGGTAGGTACGGTGAAGGAAAGTCTCACAACAGCCTTAATAGTTTTACGCAAACTTTGTCTCCCATTATTGAATAATGAAAACGACATTACTAGTGTAAATTTATGATTGAAGTTTTATGACGTGCGTTCTACAGCTTTATGATAGGCAGATCACGACACGCGAATCTTTCTGTCACGAATTATGTTTTATATACCATTTTGGTTAAATTATTTATAATACTTTTTATAAATAATCATTAGTGAACGTATCTAATTGTATCATAAGTTGTGAAAAATAGAATAATATCTCCGGTTTTAAGCCATCAAAATAGTGAATACAAGTTTACGACTATTTTACTAATAAAATTAATTTTAGCAAAATATCAAGTTTTGTAGTTTGTTTAATACACCAAAAATTAGTTTGAATGTTTGTAACACAAAATATTCTAATTTGTTGTGACTCTAGCAAGTCACGATTTCTACAGAATACATAAATGACCATGAAGTTTATTATATGCAAATATTTGTGTAAGTATAAGTGTTAAAAATGTATATGTCCAAAAGTTAAGCATGTTTGAGCACAACACTTTTTTTTTCCATTTTTGGAGTGTGCAACCCATATCCACAAGATTTCATGCAACATATATGTTAACAAACACATTTCTCATGAAGATGCATAAGTTAAGTTCCATATTCATGCAATTACCCAAAGGTTAAACACATAACACATAGGTCCATGCAATTACCCAACGAATAAACGAAACTTGACTTTTATTCCCCCCAAAAAGTATGACAAGTACGAAAATAGTGGGGTATGAAGCTCACCTTGAAGATTTTGTGTGGTAGAAGGGCGGAAAGTGAAGAGATTTTCGAGCCTAGCCTTGCACTACTTGATGATATTCTCGAAATTTCAAGTGTTTCTAAGCACTTAACACAAAACAAAAGTTTGTAAACAAGAAGTTGGTATCATAAAAACGTTTAGAATTACAAGGTCTACATGAAGTTCTTACCAAATGACTAAGATTTTTCCTTGAAGTGAACTCCTTCCTTGAAGATGGTCTCGAAAATTTTGAGGGAGAAATGAGAGGATTTGAGTGAGTTTGGAGTGGGATGAATTGCAAATGAGTGTTGTGTGTGTGGTGGGGGGTTTCGGCCGAGAATAAGAGGGGGGGGGGGGGGAAGGGGTTTGACTTTGTTGATTGGAGGCTTGAAATGATACTTGCTTGGAAGTATGGAGGTTAACTTCCTTGTTATTTGAGGGGTAAAAGTGAGGTGGCAAGGGTTTTCTCATTTCTTTTTCTCTTTTTTTTTGTTTTATTCAAGCCTTAGCCAAAACTAAGGGGGTTTGTGGCCTTAAGGCCTCTCAAGGGTTTTCGGTTTTAAGGGTGGCCGAAAACACCCTAATTCCCTAAAGTGTTTGCGGTTTTTGATGTGTGTATGGGTCTTTTTGTTTTATTTGATCCAATAAAAGGGTTTTCGGCCCAATGAAAGGCCCAAAAGAAATTTTCGGTCCAATAAGGCCCAAGGAGAAGTTTTCGGCCTAATAAAGCCCAAGAAAGAGTTTTCGGCCCAATAGGATGTTGGACCGAGAATTCTTGGACCAAGGCCCAAAATTGATTGGGCTTAGCTATTGGATCGAGTTTTTGGGCTTGCATGAGGCTATTTCAACTTGAATCACAATGTATGCACATATGAATTCAAATAACAATGTAGTTTGAATTTTCTTAATAAGATGCAACAAGGTTACATAGAGGAATTTGTTGTGAACAAGCTTCACATCTTAAACCCTAATTTCCTAGTTGTGACAACTTATGCATGTGATTGATGCATAGTTTGTCGGTTCGCTCCGTAAATCCTAAATTGCTAGTTGTGACCTCATCCCCCGTTAGAGGGAATTTCGTCCCGAAATTCGTTCGAGAGTAGCCCTTAAGAACTAGAGAAGAGATAGGGGTACTTTTGCATCATCTGGTATTCATGTTCCTAGGTGAACTCCAGTCCCGGTTTGGCACTCCATCGGACCTTCACAATGCGAATGCGGTTTTGCTTTGTTCGTTTCACTTCTCTATCCACGATTTCAACTGGTTCCTCAACGAAATGGAGATTTTCATTCACCTAAATTTCATCAAGCGGGACAATGAGAGTCTCGTCAGATAAGCATTTCTTCAGGTTTGACACATGAAAGACAGGATGTACATTGCTGAGCTCTGGTGGTAATTGCAGCTTGTAAGCCACCGGACCAATCCTGGCGAGGATTTCGAATGGTCCGATGTATCTTGGATTCAACTTTCCCCGCCTTCCAAAGTGTATTATCCCTTTCTATAGAGAGACCTTTAGCAGTACGCGATCACCGACTTGGAATTCTAGGGGCTTCCGTCGTCTGTCAGTGTAGCTCTTTTTTCGGTCTCGAGATGCCTGGGGTCGCTCCCTGATCTGAACGATCTTCTCAGTTGTTTCCTTGATGATCTCGGGCCCAGTAAGAGTTTTGTTTGGTACCTACCCTTTTGCCAGTTGAGTATCCCCCACCTCAGCCCAACAGAGGGGTGATCTGCATTTTCGCCCGTATAAGGCCTCAAAGGGGGCGACCTTGATGCTTGTCTTGTGGCTATTGTTGTACGAGAATTAGATTAGGGACAAATAAGTATCCCATGCTTTGCCGAAGTCTATCACACAGGCTCGGATCATATCTTCCAAGGTTTGGAAGGTCCTCTCACTCTGCCATTTGTTTGGGGATGGTAGGTAGTGCTCATATCGAGATGGGTTCCCAACGACCTCTGGAGGTAGGGGTGAGCATTTGGACCGAACTGGACCGGACCGGATTGGCGCTTGGACCGGACCGGTTATGGAGAATACTGTGGACAATGGACCGGACCGGATGAGTCGTGTCCGTGTCCGTGTCTGGGTCCGGGTCCAGGTCCGGGTTTTCCGGTTCTTGGACCCGTTTGGACCGGTACAACTTTAATTGCATAGAGTACAAGTCGTTAAAATAAGTTTTTAGGTTTGATACGATACAACTTTTAAAAATGATTATGTTTCCGTTTCATGCATAACTAATCTACCTTGATGTTATAATATTATAAGTTGCAAAATTAATTTTCCAAATAAAATCAACTAACATATAAATCAAGTTCACCAAGATCCCTTTCATATGATTTATCTATCAAAGATACATAAAATTCATAATTATAGTATAAAATGATAGTTCAAAAGTTGAAATATTTTATCTTTGATAGCTCAACTTTGAAGGATTGTAACTCACTGAATATAATACCAAAATCAAAAAAACTATAGTCTAAATTTATCTACAAACTGTACACTAAATGTTGGAAAAAACCTCAGGTCAATCCGACTTAAAACGAATAAGTTATGGTTGTTTAAAAAATTTCACAGATTACAAAATTTTAAAAAACTTAGTGAAAAGCTGAAAATTTTCAGCTTTGATAGCTCAACTTTGAAAGACTGTAACTCATTGAATATAATGCGAAAATCAACAAAATTATAGTCTAAATTCATCTACAAACTGTAAATTAAACGTTGGAAAAAACCTCGTGTTAATCCGACTTAAAATGAATGAGTTATGGTTGTTTAAAAAATTTCACAGATTACAAAATTTTAAAAATGTTGCTGAAAAACTGAAATTTTTCAGCTTTGATAGCTCAACTTTGAAAGTATGTAACTCATTGAATACTATACCAAAATCAACAACACTATAGTCTAAATTCATGTACAAACTGTAAGTTAAACGTTGGAAAAAACCGTGTGTCAATCCGATTTAAATCGAATGAGTTATGGTTGTTTAAAAAAATTCACAGATTACAATTTTTTTTTTAAATCGGGTCCAACCGGTTCAAAACCCGGTAAAAACACGACCGGTCCGGGAAAAAAACCGGACCGGACCGGGATGGATTCCTAGAACCGAGAACCAGCCCGGGGGTCAAAAAAACGGTCCGGTTCACCGGTCCGGTCCGGTCCACCGGTCCAAATGCTCACCCCTATCTGGAGGGATTGCTAAAATCGCGAGGTAAACCTACTATCTTTGTTATAGATAATAGATTTTGGCACGCCATCTAATCACACAACTTCCTTTATGTAGATCCGGGTCAGCCTTTCCATTTTATATGTTTCCTTTATTGGCAGGAAATGGGCCGATTTGGTCACTCGGTCGACAATCACCCGGATGACATCAAGTCCGCCTGCCGTCTTGGGTAATTTGGTTATGAAATCCATTGTTATCCTCTCCCATTTCCACTCAGGTATTTCAGGTTGTTGCAATAGACACGAGGGCTTCTGATACTCTACCTTTACCTTAGCGCAAGTCAGGCACTTGCCCCCACGTATGTAGCAATTTCAGCTTTCATATTCGGCCACCAATAATGTTGTTTGAGATCCAGGTACATCTTGTCGGAACCTGGATGGACGGAGTATTTTGTCTTGTAGGCTTCATTCATGACCACGTCTCTGAATCCACCGAACTTCGGTGTGCAGATCCGGTCCATGATTTAGTAGGCTCCGTCATCCTTGATTTTGAGGTTCTTGTCCATCCCACGCAAGGTTTCGTTTGCGATGTTTTCCGGCTTCAAGGCTTCCAATTGAGCCTCCTTAATTTGTGAAGAAAAGTGGGAATGAATGGTCATCGTTAGTGTTCTCACTCGGCGACCCGAGTATTCTTCTCTGCTTAGGGCATCGGCCACGACATTGGCCTTGCCCGGATGGCACCGGATCTCACATTTATAGTCATTCAGCAGCTCAACCCATCGCCGCTGCCTCATGTTTAGTTCCTTCTGGTTCAGGATATGCTGGAGGCTTTTGTGGTCTATGAAAATGGTGCACTTCGTCCCGTAGAGGTAGTGCCTCGAAATCTTTAGAGCGAAGACCACAGCTCCCAGCTCGAGATCATGAGTGGTATAGTTCACCTCATGGGTCTTCAGTTGTCTGTATGCATAGGCTATAACCTTCCCCCGCTGCATAAGCACACAACCTAACCCTTGATTGGAAGCGTCGCAATATACAACGAAATCTTCCGTTCCCTCTGGAAGAGACAACACCGGAGCACTGCAGAGGGCTTGTTTCAAGGTTTGAAAGGCAGCCTCTTGTTTTGTATCCCAAGTGAAAGGCTTGGCGATCTTGGAGAAATTCTTAATGAACCTCCTGTAATAACCACCGAGGCGTAAGAATTGTCTGATCTTCGTCGGGGTTCTCAGGGTTGCCCAGCCCTCAATCGCTTTGATCTTGGAAGGGTCCACATGTATCCCCTCTTCACTGACTACATGTCCCAGAAAATCCACTCGACGAATCCAAAACGCGCATTTGGAGAATTCTGCGTACAGTTTCTCCGCTCTGAGTGTTTCCAGAACCTGACGCAGATATTGGTTGTACTCTTCCTTGCTCCGAGAATAAACCAGTAGGTCGTTGATAAAGACTATCACGAAGTTGTCAAGGAAATGTCAACAAACTCGGTTCATCAGGTCCATAAATGCCGCAGGTGCATTCGTTAGACCGAAAGGCATCGCCACGAATTCATAATGTCCATAACGAGTTCGGAAGGCGGTTTTGGGGATATCTTCTTCTCGGACTCACAGTTGGTGGTATCCAGACCTTAGATCTATCTTCGAGAAGTAACTGGCTCCTTGTAACTGGTCAAATAGATCGTCGATCCGAGGAAGAGGGTATCGATTCTTGAGGGTGAGCTTGTTGAGTTCACGGTAATCGATACCCATGCGAAAGGAACCATCTTTCTTTTTGACAAACAAAACCGGAGCTTCCCAAGGAGAGAAGCTCGATCTTATGAACCCTTTGTCTAGTAACTCGCTCAATTGGATGGAGAGCTCTTGCATTTATGCAGGGGCTAATCTATCCGGTGATTTGGCAATTGGGGTGGCTCTGGGTACCAGGTCAATCCGAAATTCGACCTGTTGTTCAGGGGGTATTCCCGGGAGGTCTTCAGGAAACACGTCTGGAAAATTGCACACCTCCGGAATGTCCTTAATGCTCTTCTCTTCCTTCTTTTTGTCCACCACATGGGCTAGGAAGGCTTGGTTCTTTTTGTGCAAGCACTTTTGTGCCTTGATGCACGAGATGAGACGGAGGCACGTACTGGGTTTATCGCCATATATAACCAGGGTTTCGTTGTTAGGTAGGTGAAGGTGAACAGCCTTCTCGTAGCACATAATATCGGCATGGTGGGGGCTTAACCAATCCATGCCGATGATCACATCAAAGCTTCTAATAGTAACAATCATTAAGTTGATTTGAAATGAGTGACTATTTAAAGTTAACGTGCACTCTAGAAATACGTCGTTGGTTGTTTCTGTTTTCCCATTAGCCATTTCCACCGTGAAGGTTTCGTTTAACTTTTGGAGACTTTGATTGAGTAAGTGTTTAAATTTATGACTCACGAAACTTCGTTCCGCCCCACTATCAAATAAGATTTATGCATGGATGTTGTGGAGGAGGAACGTACCAGTGACTACCATTGGATCCTGCACAGCCTCCCCTTGTCTTATTGCTAGGACTCTGCTTGTTCCCCATGCACTTTGATTGTTGGCCTTGAGACAATTTTGTTTGTAATGGCCATTCTCCCCACACCCATAACATGCTTGACTTGCTCCAGATTTGTTGGGTTGGTTGTTTTGTTTTTGGCGCTGCTCTGCAATACCATACGGTGTGCCCTCTCCGGTTACAGTTTGTGCACTGTATATCTCGGCTTGTGTCGTTATGGTGGAAATTACATTTATCGCATTTTTGGAGGGAGCATGCATATGGCTTTACAGGTGCTGGTGTGGCTGGTGTTGGTGTAGCAGGAGTGATAGCAGCGTGAACTGCTATGATTTTTTGCTTCTTCACAGACTCTTGAGTTTGTTGCCCCTTCCTCTTCTTTCCCTAGTTTTTCTTGTTATCATCCCCCTTCTTTGGTTCAGTGACAGAGTTCTTCGTGCCCTTTTGTTCTCCATGGTCGTATAGTTTTTGCGCAAGGCGCTTGGCATTGTCGAACGTTGCTAGGTTGATAGCAATCACATTCCCCTGAATTGGGAGAGTTAGCCCCCAAATGAATCATTCGACCTTCTTACTTTCAGAGGTAATCATTCCCGAGCATAAGAGTTCCAGATCGCTGAACCTGGCAATGTAAGCTTCAATGTCGGAATCCTTTACACTAAAATTCCATAGCTCTTGTTCAAGCTTCTGTACTTCGTGCATGGGGAAATACTCATCAAGAATCAGGGTTTTGAGGTCATCCCACACCATGGAGTTTGCTACTGTAGAGTTAGAGCCTTGACGTGGTCGTTCCACCATAAGAGGGCCCTGTCGGAAAATGTACAAGCTGCAAACTTCACTTTACTTTCTTCCGGACAGCCGCAGATTTCAAAGACAGATTCGATCTTTTCAAACCATCGGGTGAGAGCTATCACCCCTCTGCTCCCGTTAAATATCCTTGGCTTTGCATTGGTGAAATCCTTATATGTGCATATTCTCTGATGTCCTTGATTATCTCTGTGATTGGAACTCCACGTCCTATTTCCATTTCCTCCTCCGTTTGTGCCATTGTTGTTGATATGTGCTAGCGCTGTAGTAACTGCAGCTGAAATTGCCGCCGGGAAAGCGGCCGAATCCATTTCTGGCGTAGGCGGCGGTGGTGGCAGTGCTGTTGTGTTGTTTTTGCATATGTATCTTCTGGGCATCTTCTGCCATAAAGTAGGAATGACAATAAGTTTGTGGAAACCTTTTGTTTCTAATGGTTACGGTGGTTCGACTGTACTTATAATTGAAACTATATTATATCAAATAAAAATGGAAAGAGAGAACATAGAAGATAACAAAATCGGAAATAAAAAAGGTCTACAATACATCGAGAATACAATCTGACAGCATAACGACCCTGCGAGTAGTGTAATCACTTAAACGTAGGTCGATCCTACATACATAGAGAAAAGAAAAGAGGTAGTACCAACGCATGCCCATAACCAAATCTACAACAAGCGGTGGGTAGGATAAGTCCTACTTACGATGAGTGATCCCTGGTGGTGCCTGTGATGAGGTAGAAGCGCCCTGAAGCTCGGCTAGTCAGCGCTCGACGATCCGCAACCTCTCCTCCAGAGCAGCATGTCGCTCCTGATACCCCCTTACCTCTGCTCGTGCAGTGGTAAGGTCCTCGATGAGCTGCTCCATCAGATAGTAGTCCTGCTCGAGGTCCTGTGTGCATGCGGTAGTGACCTCCAGGGCAGCCCTCATCTCCATGACTCGATGGGCTGTCGTCTGCGCCTGGTCTCCGATGTCAGTCATCCTCCGGAGCATAACAGGAAGTGCTCGATCTGTTGGCCCTCCATGGCGAAGGTCGTAAAACCCTCGCTCCATCCCGAACGGTGGACGCTATCCCTGGTGCCCGCTCCATCGCTCCAGGTCATAGGCTCAAGGGGACGTAGGGCCATTGGGGGCCAAACGATGCGCTGGTACCCTCTCCATGTAGGTAGGGTTGATGAATTCAGACTCGGCGTCCGAATCATCATCCTCTTCTTCTTCATCGTCAATCTCCTCGTCTATCTCCTCCTCTTCAATCCCTTCCTCATTGATCTCTTCCGGACCCTCCTCGATCTCTTCTGGATCCTCCTCAATCCATCCCCCGTTTCCCTGATTGGGGAAGTATGGGTCACCCGGGTGATGGAAGTCTGCGATAGTGTCTGCACGAGAATATATAAGTACGAGAAAATAGATAGAATGTTAAAATACCCCTATAGTATTTTATGTCTTCTAGTTTTGTTCTTAAGCCCTTTTTGATTTACAGTTGATAAGTTCTGGATTTTTTATCCGCCTTGACCACTCTAGTTTTGTTCTTAAGAGAGGGTATTATACCTCAAAAATCCGGATCTCTCTCTCCCCATATCTCTCTCACACTCAAAAGGCACACACTACTTATTTTCACTCACTGTTCACTCCACCTCTTTACATCCCTTTACCTTCAATAACAGCCCTTTACCACGAAATTTTGAAGCTTCAAGTGTGTTTCTTTATAAAAAAATCGAAGTCAAGGTATGAATTCACAACCATCTTTTATGATTTTACCACTCTTGCTTCAAAACATCTTTCATTTCATCTCATTTTCGGCTTCTATACCTCTACCATGGATATAATCTTCTTTTCTACCTTAATGTTTGTAGATTTTCACCATCACATGTTGCATGTATTATAAATGGTGAAAATCTATGATCAAACCAATGTTAAGACAATGATTTAAGCCATGCATGTGCATTTTACTTCAAAAACCAACTTCTATTTCTTCATCTTCTTCAAACTTGTTTTCTAATTTGTTAAAATTGTTTTTAGAACATCATGGATGTGTTTTAACACCATGCATGTATGATAAACAAGGTTGCATGTCCATGATCTTAGTGCAAAAATCTATTTTAAGGATTAAAACTCCAAACTCAAGTTAAGAGTTATTGAGAAACAATATTTTTTTTCATAAATGCATGTATGCATTTTGAAAAGTTTTAATATTTTGGTCTCTGGAAACATGCCCAAAACATGAGTTTATCATGATATCTTTAAAATATTTCAAAGGATTTACTCAAAGTAATGACGAAAACTCACTTTTCTAACCAATCATCATGCATGCAATCTGCCAGATTTCTTTGCCTGACTTTGAATTTGCATATCTCACTCATTTCTTAACCAAAATTGGAGATTCTTTTTCTGAAATATAATATTGTGAGTTAGCCTTCAACCCATCTGACCTCAATGAAAAATTCCAACATTTCGATTTCTAACAATTTTTACAATACTGTTGCTCAAACAACACCTTTTTGTGAATACTAGTTTTTTATTGCATGTTCAAAGGACTTATTCCTCACTAAACATCTTGATTCAAAAGTCTTTGGAACATGTTGCAAAAATTCTCAAAGTGACATCAATAACCTTACCAAAACCACAAAAACCAAGTTTTCTCTATAATATATTGAGCCTTTAGGCATGTTTTTCGACATCCAAAATAAGAAAACGATTTTTCACTGTTATTAAACTGTATGAAGATGCATTCTGTAAATTTTCAGCTCCAAGTATATTTTATTTATTTTTACATTAAAATATTAAGAAAATAGAGTGTTAAAGCATATAAAATACTTTTGAGGGTTAATAAATTCTGGTAAAATTCGGGTATCACCTATGAACTGAATAAAGACTTTTAGTGAAGTTGTGTACATTTATAAGGTTGTTTTCTGTTGATTTCTAATTTACTTTTATTGAAGAGAAATAAATAGCAAAATATAGTTATGAATGTCCAAAGCCATATTTCATAACTTTCGCATCTTCTAGATATCATAAAGACTACATGATAAATTTTCCAGAATTTTCCAAGACAATTTCTTATTTTTCCTGATTGAATGAATGTTTAAGAGATTAAATTGATGAAAAATAGCTACGCTTATCCAAAAATTATGAAACTTCCTCAGAATGTCATATATTACATATAAACCATAAATAAAAAGTTTAGTGAATTTTACCTACAGTTTAATAATTTTCACGAATTAATATTTATTTAATTGGATAAAACAAAGAAAAATAGTTAAAATGTTTGAAAACCAACTTTGATTTTTTTTCCCAGCTTGTGTATATTAAATAACAGTGGCACAAAATGTTCGGAGAACTTTATAAACTAATTCCTATTTATTTTGATTTTTGCTATAATAAATACACAAAAATCATAAAATCGGGTTAAACTGTTTAAAAATCAATTTGAGTATTTTTCCCAGTTTATATACACTGTATATCAGTTTTACAAAAAGATTGTGAATTTTTATTAACTGTTTTTTATTTTTCACGATTTTATGAGGTTTTCAAGGAATTAAATGGTGGAAAAATAGTTATACGTATTTAAAAATCATGAAAAATTACAAGAGGGTTCTAAATTATAGTTAGAACTGAAATGTAATGTTTGTAAATTTTTAGAACTGATTTGATTTAGTTTTGGATTTTTAGCTTGTAAAGCACTTCCAAAAATGGTAAAATGCATCACAAACAATAACACAAAATGAGATTTGTCACTTGCAAATGTTAATAAGTCAATTGGTATATGGAAATTTGACTCTTCAGAAAAGTATTTGCAACTTATACAAAACCTAACATTGACATAGTATTTGCATAATTTTATTGCAATAGTAAGTATACTAGTATTATAAATCGATTAGAGACTCATTAGTGTGTAACATCGTGTAAGAATCGAGAGTGGTACAAGTGAAACTTAGTTCAAGGCATCATTTGCATCATCTCAAAGCATTGTGAGTATTCACACATCCCCCTATTTTCGGTTTTTATGTTTTGGGGTGGAAAAGCATGTCCTAAAAACTATTTATTGTTCGTTGTATTTAACTTGATGTGTATCAAATATGATTGCTATATTTTGCTATGTATGTCTATGCAAATTGAAACATGAGGCCATATCGTATTAAGTCCCTTCCCTTAAACTTTACTCCAACCATTAACTCTTTGAGCCAATGGTCATTATAGATAGCGCTATTACGAATTGCCAATTCCTCGCTCGCCCGATTGCTGGAGTGCATGATACCATATTAATCTATGGAACGATAAGTATAGATCTTGATAGGGCATCAGTCATAGGCTTTGTTGTGATATCATTGTTTACTCATATACATACGAAACTAGCTTACTTATTATAGCAATAAACTTTGTTTCTCATTATAGCAATGAACTTTTATTACTGGAAACTTATTTACTTGTCTTAACAATGAACTTGTTTGCTCCTTGTATCAAAGAACATGTTTGCTCCTTGTAGCAACGAACTTTTTTGCTCCTTATTGCAACAAACTTGATTGCTCATTGTATCAATGAAATGTGTTTACTCGTTTTAGCAACGAACTTTATTTCCCATGAGAATATTGTCACACCCCAAAACCGGAACGGCGGAAACGTTCGGGGGTGGAGGACGTCACGTTCAGTATCACAACAATGCAAAGTAGTAAACAAGCAACAACATCATCCATTGCATTAATAATATAATTTCATACAAGTGTGTTCTGTCAAGTTATATAGACACCAAAAATATACATCAAAATAAAAGATGAGTCTTGAACGAGCTCCATCTTCTCAAAACCTGGCACCGGTACCTGTCTACTGGTGACCTGAGAATACAAGTTATTTTGAAAGAGTTTATCAGCTTTAAAGCTGGTGAGATCATAAGTATATTAATGTCTGTATTTGTATGAAATGTAACACCCATAAAAATTTGAGCCAAATTAAAACATTTTAATTCATTTCAAAACCATTAAGTTCATACATCTCGTTTTCAAAATAGTTTAAACATCAGAGTATCCCAGAACATCAACATAAAACTGAGGAGCGGTACGATCATGCCTTCGCCTTGCCACGATCTCCTGAAGTACCTGAAACAATACACTGAAACTGTAAGCCCGAAAGCTTAGTGAGTTACCCCCAAAATACCAACCACACATAAACATACTCATAACATATCACAAATAGAATAGCCACGCACATCGGGTCTACTGTGTGACTGGTCCGCCCGCACCAGGCCTTCAGTCCACCTGGTCCACCCTCCGAGTCTAGCCATGTACATCGAGTCTACAGTGTGATTGGTCCGCCCGCACCGGGCCTTCAATCCACCTGGTCCACTCTGAGTCTACAGTATGACTGGTCCGCCCGCACCAGGCCTTCAGTCGGCCTGGTCCACTCTCCGAGCCTCGACACGTCTGGTCCGCCCTCTTGGGGCCTTCAGCTTATCCGGACCGCTCGTTGGGCCTTCGGAATGTCCGGTCCGCCCTGGGTTTGTTGGCCTACAGCACGAAGCAGGACCCGCCTCAACCCAACCCCAGTCCAACAACCATGTGCACATAAACATATAATCATATACAATCCTCAACCAGACAAACAGTCTAACAGATCACATAGCATATCAATATCCTAACCAGGATTCCGACCTAACCGGTCACTAGCATAACATTACCCTATATCCCGGGTACCGACCTTAACCAGGTCTCTAACACATACCATCCTAGCTACCAGGATGCAAACATAGCAAAGCAATAACATAACAACAACTACCCAGATTTCCATCCGATAAAGGGCCGGCCTTGGTGCCGTAGACCCTATCGATATAGTGAGGATAACTCACCTCGTAATTACCAACTGAAAGGATAAGATCAGCTGCTCCGATTACCGACACGAACTCCACCACCGAACACTACCAAAGAATCAATTCCATAAATACCAACAATCACCAAAATACCCTTGGTAAACAAATTGGTCAACTCTTGGTCAAAGTCAAAGTCCTCAGTCAAAGTCAACCTCCTGACTGACTCTACTCGCCGAGTCGACCCGTCGACTCGTCGAGTCCCTATACTTAGAACTTCCCATAACACGACTCAGCTCACCGAGTCACCTCCCGACTCACTGCTTCAAGGTTTGACCAGAAAAGATTGTAGTTCTGCGACCAGACTCGTCGAGTCCAAGAACAGACTCGCCGAGTCCAAGGCAATCTTCAACAGGCTCGCCGAGTTGTTCTTCAACTCGCCGAGTTCATGCACATATTCATACTACTCGTCGAGTGCACTCATGTGACTCGCCGAGTTCAAACGTGACATCTTCATTCAGACGATTTCAGGCCATTTCATTACTTCCAATACATAGATCTGGACTCCTAGGGCCAGATTCACACTTAAAGTTTCCAACTTTACGTGCATGCAAGGCTCAACAAGCTCCAACCAAGCTACAAGGAGGTTTTGGGACAAAGATACTCTCCATCAAGCCCCGTGGCTGATGCTTTATGCTTCCATGGCTCACTACTAACCTAGATCTAAAGTTGCAACCTCAGATCTGGCCTCTAAACCCGAAATGGATTCCAAACAAGCTAAAAACCCCAAATTAACAACCAACAATGGATCTAGAAGAGGAAAACTCAAGGTGACGACTTGTTACCTCAGAAATGTGCCCAAGAAGGAGTAGATTCCGGATCTACAATGATCTCCCGATGCTAGCCTCTTGATCATCTAGCTTTCTTCTCTTAAACTCTTCTTCCAAGCTCAAAACTCTAACAATGGAGGCTCACACACTCTAATTAGGGTTTCAGGAACTCAAATGGACAGTAAAGAGGCTGAGGGTGGCTATAATGTGCTTTATATAGGGCACAACTCCCGGATTAGGGTTTTCTCCCTTCAACACGAACTCGCCGAGTCCACTTCCTACTCGCCGAGTTGGTCACTTAACGTGTGACCAAATCGCGACTCGACTCGCCGAGTCCATCCATAGACTCGCCGAGTCAACCTTCCTTATTTACACTAAGAACCCTGAACTTGCACTTCTGAACTCGGGGTGTTACAATTCTCCCCCACTTAAATTAGGCTTCGTCCTCAAAGCCTTCGGCAACACAACTTCCGTGTGATACTCCCACAATGCATCCACAGATCTCAACCTGACCCAGATTCCTTCAACACTACTATCGAATCCCTAAAATACATCTCTTCCCTTGCAGGGTCCTGATCAACTGCTTCAAGCCGGCCACTGGCTTCCTTTCTCTGATGATAATGCTCATCAACTGAGTGCCACCTGAAGACACTACCTTACTTCCATCCTACGAATTCATTCGCAACTCGCGAAAACTGGATACCACAACACCCACTGAGCTCTTGCCAAGGCACTAATCCATCTTCCTTTGCCCAAAAAAAAAATTTGCGATAACCCTGATAACTGCAACCTGGAACGAATCTTGTTCCACCTTCGGGTTCTATCCCTTACGCTCTGACAGGATGCCGCATCCTTCAGCTCTCATAACCCATCAACCAACCATACCACGTAACCACTCTTACCTGGCCTAAACAGCCTCGGCCTGGAATACCAACACACCAGGTCCAATCAATCATAGGGTCCGGTCATCCTCATGACGGAATACCCCATATCGAACTACCTCCTCATACACAACTCAAGCCTACAGCCATACTCAGAACCAAGGACCTTGTCCTTGCGTCACCTCGAACCCTTCGGTTCGACACAATGGAATGCAACCCACCCATACCTCTCTATCACGATCTCTAGGTCCTTGACCTCTGACTGTAATATCCTTATGCAGTCCTCAGCACCGGTCCAGACTGCTCCCGAGTCTGTTATCCTGCTGAATCACCTTTCTCTGTCCCATTTCCCAATCTGGAACCGCTATCCTCCTCCTTTTCCAAGGAGACCGAGAACATGCCTGCGCATCATCCAACACTGCCACAACCTCAACGGGCATCCAACCCGTATGTGCTTCCATATGTCTGGTACAATCCTAGTGCTTGCTACCAAACACTTCCGATCATCCATTTACTCTGTTGCCTCCCTCTCAGAGGACCCACACTCCTTCCGGAGTTACATACCTTTCCCTTCCAGGAAGTCTACTCCACAACCATAACCGCACTTATAAGTGCCACCGAGTTAAACTTCACTCTACCGTCTCACTAACATATACATAGTCTTCAGCATGACTGGACCGCCTTCCCAGGCCTTCAGTCTATCTGGACCACTCTCAGAACCTTCAGCATGTCTGGACCGCCCTCCTGGGCCTTCAGCCTGTCTGGACCGTTCCACGAGCCTTCGGCCTGACTGGTACGCCCACCGGCCTTCAGTCTATCCGGACCGCTCAAAGACTGTCGCACATCACCCTGATCCCTTCTTCCCGGGAATCTCTCCCATGCAGTCTGTTCTAGCCCTCTTGGGGCTCCGAACTCCAGTTCCATTCCCGGAATCCTTCCCATGGCCTAAACCCAGGCCTCACATCAATCAATCACTTTCTCTGGAAATCATGGCCTGTTCCCTGCCCCACGTGTCTATTTCCACACTCTCGGCTAACACAACGCTGAAATCCCACAGCTAACCATCCTTGGATGCATGTTGTTCCACCGGAGAATTTTCTAATTCTCCCCCACTTAGTGCATCGACTACTAACCACCGATGCTCAAAACCAGCATAGCTCAATCACCCTTACTCCATTCATTCCCTCTTATCCATGAACTAACTCCCTCGGGAGTAAGTAACCTTTCCTGAATAACCCTTCCGTCATCGCACACCTGAACTCCAAGAAAGTTCGAATCTCAACGGAATCCTCCTTACATCGTCGTTGCTATTCCTGTTGGATAAGGTGTCTAAGTCCATAACTATTTCTGGTATGTACTTGACCCGACCCGGCATGGTCCATTTGGGTTGCATGGCACCATGCAATTGGATAAACTAAAATGAGAGAAATAACACTTATGGTTTATTAATATATTATAAGTTCTAATATATTAATAATATTATTTAATTAGTTTGATCAAGAATTAACTTAGAATTAATTAAGTGATCAAAACATAACTAATTAAATATATGGGTAGATTATGTAAATCTTCCATATCTTATATAGTGGGCTAAGAGGCTCCATGGATTATCAAGTTGGGTTCCACCCATAGGATGCTCCATGGATGCACCATGGGAGTTACAAACCCATGGGTCATGGAAATGAAGAGTCATGACACATTAGGGTTTACATGGTGTAACCCTAGATGTGTCAACACTATATCAGAAACCCATTCTCCACCAAAATTGGCTACACTAAGAAACAAGAGGGCTAGAGCCGATTTTGCAAGTGCAAGATTCTCTCAAAGTTTACTCCTTTGCATTTGGTGTTGTGTGAAGCATTTGAGGCATCACACTTGGGGTGCTAGACTCACAAGGTTTCAAGGATCATAATCAACAACAAGGTAAGTTATTCTATCTTTCATTCAAGTTAAAAATGTTCCCCATGTATGCTAGATAGGAATATAACCTTGGAATTCAACTATGCATGATTATTAGACAAACATAGATCCAAGGTTATTAGGGTTGCATGTACACTTAGGAAGTGTTAGAATGCTCAAAACCCATCAGTGGTATCAGAGCCTAGGTTTGTTTGTTGTTTTTTTTTGTGTGTAAACAACTTGAAAAAAAATCGTTTTTCTGTTTTCTGCTCGTATGAAAGTTTGCACATTTGTTGCTGGAAATGGACTAGAAACATTACCCTAAACTGTTTTGATGTTTTAAAGCTTGTTTTAGATGGTGTAATGTTTATGCTAATCCATTTACAATGGCAATTATTAAAATTACAAGTTTTTTTAAGTGTAATTTTTGATTCTTGAAAGTGTTCATATTCATGTTCTTGAACTTATGAAGATTAGATGATCATAGGAATTGTTTGTAACCTTCATGGTAGTTTAATTCATGATCATAATGTGTTTTAATGGAGTCCATAACTTGTCCTCAAGTTATGGAAAACCAAAAGTCTCACTTTTATTAAATCCATTAAAAGAACACAAGAGTTATAAAAATGAAGAGTCTTCATTTTTATTACTCAATTAATTCATAAGTTATAAGAAATGAAAAGTTTTGGAAGTTTACAAAACTTGCCCTCAAGTTTTGGAACATGTAAAATCTTGATTAAAACTTTAGTTCCAACCCTTAGAATTTTAAAAGTTAAAATTCAACCCTTATACTTTATAATATTATAAGTTACTAATATATATATATGTATAACAACAAGTCGTCTTACCGCTAGTACGCCTCATTCACGAAGCCGGTCTATAAGGGGGGTATAAGGTTGTTGCCTATAAAATGGCAACTTAATGGGTGTCCACTATCACCCACCGCTTCCTTGATCGGTGGAGGGTCGTTAGCCGAACGGGTAAGACAAGGACTTATAAATTCTCGTTAAAAGTATGATGAATATTATAAAGTAACTAAATGCTTTTATTAAATTCCCAATCTTAGTTACTTTAGGAAAATGTGAATAAGGTGCTAATCCATGAAATTACACTTTACACTTTGTTTAAGTCGTTGGTGGAGCGTGTGTGGTTAACCGCCACACTAACTTGGACTTAACAAGGTAGGTAAAGGGTGACTTAAGGTTTACCATAGCATCGGTGGAGCGTGTGTGGTTTACCGTCACATCGATTGAGTGATAAACCTTGAGGGTACCAAGTGATTTGCATGGTTACTTCACACCTCGTTTTGTGATCCTCGGTATCCCAGTCACAAAACTTGGAGGGCACACTCGAGATTGAAACATGCCTTTGAAAAGTTCATTGAATCTCAAAAGAATCTAGGAATTTCTAAGAACCAATTAAAAACCTAATATTTATATTTCGTTTTTCATGGTGGAAATTGGTGAATCGTCATTCACCTACCTTTCAAATATGTTATAGCTTGGATTACGGCATACCTCTTCTAAGTTATAATATATTGTGATTGGATCATAGCCTTAATATTACATTTGGGTGTTTTATTAAGGACTCTCTTAATATCTAAACTAATCTTGTTTTCTTCTTTCAGATGTCTTCAAACAATGCTGCTTCTGGCTCTAATCCTAATGGCTCCTTTACCCTTATGAACTTGTGTGGGAAAGTCACTTTTGATGGATCCAACTTCAATGAATGGATCAGAAACATCAGGATGATTACCCGCTACGAGGACAAAGAATATGTCTTTGACAAGGAGCTTAAGGAGATTGATGAGAACTGCAACTCCCCAGGAGATCGCTGACTTCCGGGCACATGAAAGGGATGCTACAAAAGTGGCATGCATCATGTTGGCCACCATGACAGCGGAACTCCAAAAGTCCTATGAGGACTTCTACCCTTTTGAAATGCACCAAGATCTGATGGAAAGATACCATCAAAGTGCACGACAAGAGAGGTATGAAATCATATGCTCTATCATAACAACCATGATGAAGGACGGGGAATCCGTCACAAGCCACATGCAGAAAATGCAAAGGTATGTGGATCGGTTGCTGAAGCTTAATGTGAACTTCCCTGAGGAGCTTGCAATAGATATCATTTTGCACTCCTTACCATCGTGCTATGATCAATTCCGCATGACATATCACATGAATAAGGAAGAGGTCACACTCAGCAAACTTCAGGGACTCCTCAAGACCACAGAAATAGATCTTAAGGGTAAGTCGGTTGTTAACACTCCTACTCCAAACTCCGCCCCGGTTTTGGCAATCGGGAATGGTAGAGGGAAGAAGAGGAAGAGCTCTTCGAAGGGTACCAAGGCTAGGACCCTTGATGGCTCTTCTTCAAGTGGAACCAAGAAAGGTTTTGTCACTCCTTCTTCTGACCCTAAAGAGGCTGAATGCTTCTATTGCCATGAACAGTCACATTGGAAGCGGAACTGCCCAAAGTACCAGCAAGATGTGAAGGATGGGAAAGTTAAACCCAACCATGCAGGTATTTACACTATCTTATCTAATAACTCACCCCATTCTAACTCTTGGGTCCTTGATACCGGTTATGGTATTCATATATGTTCTGATTTGCAGGGACTAAGAAGAAGTGAGAATGTGGAGCATGGAAGAATAAACTTAATCATGGGGAATAGGAAAGCTTTACCTGTCACCAAGATTGGAGTTTATAATTTATCGCTAAGTAGTGGGTTTAGTTTAGATTTGAATAAATGTTGTTATTCGCCAGAAATGGCAAGAAATATTATTTCCTTTCATGCATTGTATAAACAAGGTTTCACCTTTTCATTTGATAATGAAGTTGGTTCGATTAATGCTTTCTTTAATAATGTTATTTATTTTAAAGCATTACCTTGTGATGGTGTGTATGAAACTGTATCTGTGGTTGATAACTTAGGAAATAATGTATTGTGTATTGATTCTGTTAATGATAATAACTTGGATAAAGCATCATTATGGCATTGTCGTCTTGGACATATAAGCAAGAAACGCATAGGCCAACTCCAAAAGGATGGAGTATTGGAGTCATTTGACCTAAAGTCAGATGATAGTTGCGAATCATGCTTACTTGGAAAAATGACAAAGTCACCCTTCACAGGTTCTTGTGAGAGGGGTGAAGGTTTGTTGGATCTTATACACACGGATGTGTGTGGGCCCTTTAAACATGCCACAAGGGATGCTAATCGTTATTATTTGACTTTTACTGATGATTACAGTAGATATGGATATGTCTACTTAATCAAGCATAAGTCAGAGACTTTTGAGAGGTTTAAAGAGTTTAAACAGGAAGTCGAGAATCAATTGGGCAGGAACATTAAGATGCTTCGATCCGATCGAGGTGGTGAGTATCTTAGTTCAGAGTTCCTCGACTATCTTAGGGAATGTGGGATTGTCTCACAATTGACACCTCCCAGGACACCGCAGTTGAATGGTGTAGCTGAGAGGCGTAATCGAACCTTGTTAGATATGGTTCGTTCCATGATGAGTCGAGCTTCACTACCAATCTCATTTTGGGGGTATGCCTTAGAGACTGCCGCCCATATCGTTAATCTAGTTCCCACAAAGAAAGTTGCCAAAACTCCTCATGAGATGTGGACTGGTAAAGTACCCAAACTAGACCACATTAAGATTTGGGGTTGCGAGGCTTTCGTGAGACGCGAGACTCATGATAAGCTCGAACCTCGAAGTGAGAGGTGTATTTTCATCGGCTACCCACAGAAATCCTTTGGTTACCTCTTCTACAAACCTAGTGAGAATGTGGTCTTTGTAGCTAGGAGGGCTTTCTTTCGAGAGAGAGAGTTCATAAGCCAAGGAGACAGTGGGAGGCAAGTTGACCTTGAAGAAATTCAAGAGTCAAGTGGTGAAGGAACTTCAAACCCTAGCACTCAACTTGAGGAGGAAACTTCTGTTGAGCCAATTGACAAGCCCGTACCTCTGAGGCGTTCCACAAGGGTTAGGAATGCACCTGAGCATTACTATGGAAGGTGATACACTTATCAGTGATGAGACGCTGATAGGTCTGGATGAACCTAACATTTATGCGGAAGCCATGGCAGGCCCTGAGTCAGCCAAGTGGAAAGAGGCAATGGACAGCGAGATACAGTCCATGTATGACAATCAAGTTTGGAACTTGGTTGAGAATGTACCAGGTCGTAAGACTGTAGGGTGCAAATGGATCTTCAAGAAGAAGACCGACATGGATGGTAATGTACACACTTATAAGGCACGACTGGTTGCAAAGGGTTTCTCACAAACTCCGGGAGTTGATTATGATGAGACCTTTTCTCCAGTGGCCAAGATTAAGTCTATTAGGGTTCTGTTAGCCATAGCCGCATTTCATGATTATGAAATATGGCAAATGGATGTCAAAACCGCTTTCCTTAATGGAAAGTTGGCTGAGGATGTTTACATGAGTCAGCCATAGGGTTTTGTCAACACAGAGTACCCTAATAGAGTGTGTAAGCTTGAGAAATCCATTTATGGGTTAAAGCAAGCACCTCGCAGATGGAATCTTTGCTTTGATGAGAAAGTCAAGGAATTTGGCTTTTCTAGGAGTGAAAAAGAATCTTGTGTATATGTCAAGGCTAGTGGGAGTATAGTTAGCTTTTTGGTATTGTATGTGGATGACATACTACTCATAGGAAATGACATCCCAACTCTGCAGGAAGTTAAGTGCTGGCTTGGGAAGTGTTTCTCTATGAAGGACCTGGGAGAAGCTGCCTATATTCTAGGGATAAGGATCTTGAGAGACCGGAGTAAAAGACTAATTGGACTTAGTCAGAATACTTACTTGGATAAGGTGTTGAAGAGATTCGGCATGCAGGAATCCAAGAAAGGAGAGTTACCCATCCAGAGTAATGCCAGATTGAGTAAGACACAAAGCCCTAGTATTGAGGCTGAGATAGCAGAAATGAGTCGAATACCTTATGCTTCGGCTGTAGGATCGACCATGTATGCTATGACGTGTACTCGACCTGATGTAGCCTTTGCTTTGAGCATGGTTAGCAGGTATCAGGGGAACCCTGGCAAGGCACACTGGACTGCGATAAAGAATATCCTCAAGTACCTACGGAGGACTAAGGACTGGGTCCTTACCCTCGGTGGGAGTGAAGACTTGAGAGTTGTAGGATATAGTGATGCTAGCTTTCAGACTGATAGGGATAATTTCGGCTCTCAGTCAGGCTGGGTCTTTACCTTAAATGGAGGAGCAATTTCTTGGAAGAGTTCCAAGCAAGAGACAGTGGCTGATTCAACTTGCGAATCAGAGTATATAGCAGCTAGCGAGGCAGCAAAGGAGGCGATATGGCTGAAGAACTTCATTGGAGACCTTGGAGTTGTACCAGCTATTAAAGAGCCAATGGAAATTTTCTGTGATACTGAAAGTGCAGTTGCCTTAGCCAAGGAACCAAGGGATCACGGGAGATCCAGACACATCGACAGAAAATACCATTTCATCAGACATCGAATAGAAGAAGGACTCCTCGTGGAAAAGAGGGTATCATCGGATGAGAATCCAGCAGATCCCCTCATGAAGGGACTGACTCGGGTTAAGCATCTCCAGCATGCTCGGAGCATAGGGCTGAAGGATGATATTAGATTTAGTAGTTAGATAACCTTGAAATTTGTAAAGTGTAATTGACATTAGATGATGAATAAAATGTGTTTTATTTATGAGTAAAGTGTTGCTATCTCTTGTCGATCGTTTACTATATTTCTTTTGCATGTTTTGACTTCCAGAATAATTATGTTTGGTATATCATATTATTCGAACCTCCACAGTCGGTCATATGTCGGAAGTAGGTATGAATCAAGACTGTCATGATTGGTTGCAGAGGTCTAAGTTGTTGGACATGGCTACAACACTCATGAGTGCTCATAAGTTCTGAGCATTGGACTCAACCCACGCTCACAAGAATCACTTCATGGAATTTATCTCGAGTGATCGTGAGACGGTAATATCATATAAGTCTTCAAACCTAGAGATAAATTTTGTTACTTATGAGTTGGTTATGCATTGATTGTACGTTAACGTATTGGTAACTCGGTGTTATAAAACGTGCTTTTGTGTATAATTCAATGAGTGCTAGAACAAACATATGAGTCGAAGTTTATCTGTTCCTTCTTGGATTAGAAGCTGATATCTGGGCCCCTCGATGATTTTGTTTTGACCTATGTACCGGGCCCGGTCAGAACTAAGTTGATGTGTTCAATTAAGTTCTTTGTCAAACAAATCGGAAATCGGGAAACAAACTGATGGACAATAAGTAAGACATTGTTCCATGTATTTGTCCGGCTGATATCTAGAACAGAGGATTATATGATCACTTATCTTAAATGGCGTATCATCATCTTCTCAGTTCCGAGAGACCTTGAAAGAGCTACGATTGCCGATCGGTTCCTGAAGTATTGCAGTTATAGTTATTAGACTTATCCAAGTGGGAGACTGTTGGATAAGGTGTCTAAGTCCATAACTATTTCTGGTATGTACTTGACCCGACCCGGCATGGTCCATTTGGGTTGCATGGCACCATGCAATTGGATAAACTAAAATGAGAGAAATAACACTTATGGTTTATTAATATATTATAAGTTCTAATATATTAATAATATTATTTAATTAGTTTGATCAAGAATTAATTTAGAATTAATTAAGTGATCAAAAGATAACTAATTAAATATATGGGTAGATTATGTAAATCTTCCATATCTTATATAGTGGGCTAAGAGGCTCCATGGATTATCAAGTTGGGTTCCACCCATAGGATGCTCCATGGATGCTCCATGGGAGTTACAAACCCATGGGTCATGGAAATGAAGAGTCATGACACATTAGGGTTTACATGGTGTAACCCTAGATGTGTCAACACTATATAAGAAACCCATTCTCCACCAAAATTGGCTACACTAAAAAACAAGAGGGCTAGAGCCGATTTTGCAAGTGCAAGATTCTCTCAAAGTTTACTCCATTGCATTTGGTGTTGTGTGAAGCATTTGAGGCATCACACTTGGGGTGCTAGGCTTACAAGGTTTCAAGGATCATAATCAACAACAAGGTAAGTTATTCTATCTTTCATTCAAGTTAAAAATGTTCCCCATGTATGCTAGATAGGAATATAACCTTGGAATTCAACTTTGCATGATTATTAGAACAACATAGATCCAAGGTTATTAGGGTTGCATGTACACTTAGGAAGTGTTAGAATGCTCAAAACCCATCAATTCCTAGCAGCGAGATCACATAACTTGTCTTCCGATCGCAATCCTCCTGAACGCTAACTATAACTCCTAACTACTAAGATCCTCAATCATACTATGAACATGCGCAACAATGCAGTCAGATTTACACTACCACACAACAAGATAACAGGATGGAAACATACCCGCAGCTACATCTGGCTCTGCCCTGACCTCCTCTGCTGTAAGCTGGAATGCGCGTCCCTGAGCCCTCGGGGGCTCCGCTCCACCCTGACCTCCACCCGTAATCCTCAAAGTGGCCGGTGCTGGAGCCTGCACCGATCCTGCAGCAAACTGTGGGCAGTTGGCCCTCAAGTGTCCAATCTGATGGCAGTGATAACAAATCCTCATATCCTGAACCGTGGCTAACTGGCGGCAATCCCTCGCATAATGCCCCTCTCTCCTCCACTTGTGCCACGCACCACCGGACCTACAAACTCCGGTATGACCCTTTCCACACTTAGCACAAGTGTGGCTGACATGACCTCCCAACCTGGAATCAACGGTCTTCGACCGTTTCGGCGCCGGCTGTGACTGCACCGGGGCCTTCCTCTGCTCTCGCAACTGTAACTCAATCTCCGACTCACGCCGCCGAGCGGCCTCCTGCAACTCCAGCAAGGTCTCGCACCTCTGCGCAGACACAAACTGCCTGATATCCCTCTTGAGCATACTCAGATATCGGGACATCTGAGCCTGCTCCGAAGCAAACTCAGGGCAAAACATCGCCCTCTCAGTGAACATCCTGGTGATCTCCGTCACCGTCTCTGAATCTTGCTTCAGCTCCAGGAACTCCTGAGCCAACCTCTCTCTCCCTCAACCTGCGGAACATAACGAGTGCTGAACATTTCCCGGAACTGATCCCAAGTAACCGCAGCTCGCTGCGCATCGGAATAAGATCCCGTAGTCAACCTCCACCAATCCTTCGCCCCGAGCCTCAAAAGGTTCAGAGCGCACCTCACCCTCTGATCCGTAGGGCATGAACACGTGAACAAACAACCCTCCACGTTTGACAACCATCTCATAGCAATGATCGGATCCTGAATTCCATCAAAAGTAGGGGGCTTCATGTTATCGAAATCCCGATACTGAAGGCCTCGACCGGCTCCACCCCCTGTCACTGCTACAGCCGCTGTAGCTGCCGCGGCAGCCGCCTCCGCAAGAGCTGCATAGCGCTCATCAAAGTACTCAACCATGGCGGTCTTCATCGACCCAAACATCTCCGGCAACTCAGTCCGGAACATAGTAGCAACCTCGTCATGCAGAATATCACGAATCCTGGCATCCAACTCAGTCGTACTCATCTGACCGATGACCTCGGGTGGCACTGCTCCATCCTGGCCACCCTCTCCTGATCCTGATCCCGAACCGGATCCTGCCCCGAAACGTCTCGTAATCGCCATACTGCAATACACCAACAAGACCCTTAGACACATCACATATCCACCCGGGGAACTATCTCATAACCGATACCCTAGAGAGTTGCGACTTCCTTGATACGCGTATGGGTCCTGTGCTTTCAGTAGTACGGGCCCATACTACCTTCCACACCTACCCATATTTGTCTCAAGTATCACCACAACACTCTAACCATATATACACACACCCGCTCAAACCTGACTCCCAGAGGAAAAGCTACATATCTCCTATAAGGAAAATCCTAGGCTAGTGGGCATCACATAATCAGGCAACTCTACCATGCAATTCCTGAAGATCCCTAGCCTAGTACTAGCATGTTGTTCTAACATATCACATAATCAAATAACTTGTATGGTATTTTGGGGTCTACTTACTGGCTCTGGCTGATCGTACCCTCTGCATCCCCTTTAACTTATTTCAAAAACCTTTTGAAAACCATTTTGAAAATCCCTCCTTGATTTGAGACTGGATTCACATGAATGTTCCTCCAATTCACTCAAACCAAGGCTCTGATACCAACTTGTAACACCCATAAAAATTTGAGCCAAATTAAAACATTTTAATTCATTTCAAAACCATTAAGTTCATACATCTCGTTTTCAAAATAGTTTAAACATCAGAGTATCCCAGAACATCAACATAAAACTGAGGAGCGGTACGATCATGCCTTCGCCTTGCCACGATCTCCTGAAGTACCTGAAACAATACACTGAAACTGTAAGCCCGAAAGCTTAGTAAGTTACCCCCAAAATACCAACCACACATAAACATACTAATAACATATCACAAATAGAACAGCCACGCACATCGGGTCTACTGTGTGACTGGTCTGCCCGCACCGGGCCTTCAGTCCACCTGGTCCACCCTCCGAGTCTAGCCATGTACATCGAGTCTACAGTGTGATTGGTCCGCCCGCACCGGGCCTTCAATCCACCTGGTCCACTCTGAGTCTACAATATGACTGGTCCGCCCGCACCGGGCCTTCAGTCGGCCTGGTCCACTCTCCGAGCCTCGGCACGTCTGGTCCGCCCTCTTGGGGCCTTCAGCCTATCCGGACCGCTCGTTGGGCCTTCGGAATGTCCGGTCCGCCCTGGGTATGTTGGCCTACAGCACGAAGCAGGACCCGCCTCAACCCAACCCCAGTCTAACAACCATGTGCACATAAACATATAATCATATACAATCCTCAACCAGACAAACAGTCTAACAGATCACATAGCATATCAATATCCTAACCAGGATTCCGACCTAACCGGTCACTAGCATAACATTACCCTATATCCCAGGTACCGACCTTAACCAGGTCTCTAACACATACCATCCTAACTACCAGGATGCAAACATAGCAAAGCAATAACATAACAACAACTACCCGGATTTCCATCCGATAAAGGGCCGGCCTTGGTGCCGTAGACCCTATCGATATAGTGAGGATAACTCACCTCGTAATTGCCGACTGAAAGGATAAGATCAGCTGCTCCGATTACCGACACGAACTCCACCACCGAACACTACCAAATAATAAATTCCATAAATACCAATAATCACCAAAATACCCTTGGTAAACAAATTGGTCAACTCTTGGTCAAAGTCAAAGTCCTCAGTCAAAGTCAACCTCCTGACTGACTCTACTCGCCGAGTCGACCCGTCGAGTCCCTATACTCAGAACTTCCCATAACACGACTCAGCTCACCGAGTCACCTCCCGACTCACTGCTTCTAGGTTTGACCAGAAAAGATTGGGGTTCTGCGACCAGACTCGTCGAGTCCAAGAACAGACTCACCGAGTCCAAGGCAATCTTCAACAGGCTCGCCGAGTTGTTCTTCAACTCCCCGAGTTCATGCACATATTCATACTACTCGTTGAGTGCACTCATGTGACTCGCCGAGTTCAAACGTGACATCTTCATTCAGACGATCTCAGGCCATTTCATTGCTTCCAATCATAGATCTGGACTCCTAGGGCCAGATTCACATGTAAAGTTTCCAAATTTACGTGCATGAAAGGCTCAACAAGCTCCAACCAAGCTACAAGGAGGTTTTGGGACAAAGATACTCTCCATCAAGCCCCACGGCTGATGCTTTATGCTTCCATGGCTCACTACTAACCTAGATCTGAAGTTGCAACCTCAGATCTGGCCTCTAAACCCGAAATGGATTCCAAACAAGCTAAAAACCCTAAATTAACAACCAACAATGGATCTAGAAGAGGAAAACTCAAGGTGACGACTTGTTACCTCAGAAATGTGCCCAAGAAGGAGTAGAATCCGGATCTACAATGATCTCCCGATGCTAGCCTCTTGATCTTCTAGCTTTCTTCTCTTAAACTCTTCTTTCAAGCTCAAAACTCTAACAATGGAGGCTCACACACTCTAATTAGGGTTTCTGGAACTCAAATGGACAGTAAAGAGGCTGAGGGTGGCTATAATGTGCTTTATATAGGGCACAACTCCCGGATTAGGGTTTTCTCCCTTCAGCACCAACTTGCCGAGTCCACTTCCGACTCGCCGAGTTAGTCACTTAACGTGTGACCAAATCACGACTCGACTCGCCGAGTCCATCCATAGACTCGCCGAGTCGACCTTCCTTATTTACACTAAGAACCCTGAACTTGCACTTCTGAACTCGGGGTGTTACATGAAAGCGTTTGTAAGTCTGTAATTGAATAAGTTTGTAAAAGTTTGTAATTGTTGAACTCTCCTAGAAAACCCTATGTTTCCTACTAAAAGTAGCCTTCTACCAAGGCATCTAGTATCTGTATGTGTGTCTCTTGTAAGAGTATGTATTTTCCCAATTCTGACTATCATTAACCAAAAATATAGTTTTTACATTACTGTTCATTGTGTGAATGTTCACAAAGTGAATGTAATGGGAAAATGAGATAGTACTATAGTGTTGTATTAAGTAACTACTGCTGTACTAACTACCTTAAACCAATTGTTATTTAAAGTACCATGTGATCGGCCTGTATCCTGCTACCGACTCATAGAAAAACGACGACGTAAGACGTCGTAAGAAATGACGTTTGGTACCCGTAGACTTGCAAGTCCCACTGTAGCGAGCAGCAAGGTGTAGGATAGTCAATCCAGTATAGATCTATACACAAACTCATACGCTCCCCACTTAAGGAGATTCTAGATACAAAACGGTCATGACAGGTAGTGCCATGCCCCGTTACGTGGCTCATATAACTGAAGTAATGTATATGTAATGTATGTGCTAGCTGTATTGTGTGTTCTTCCTCTGTCTAGCCTATATGTATGTTTTCTCTGTATGGTATTGTTTGTTTCTCATCACTGTATATTATGTTTGTTTCTCATCACTATGTATTATGTTTGTTTCTCATCACTATGTATTATGTTTGTTTCTCATCACTATGTATTATGTTTGGTTCTCATCACTATGTATTATGTTTGTTTCTCATCACTATAAGTTATGTTTGTTTCTCATCACTATAAGTTATGACTCATGTATGAACTGACTCATTGTATGTTTCATTGATCTAGTAATAGAATTGTAGCTTCCTAAACTATACCTATTATAGTTTACTAGTAATGTTGTTTGTATGTATGAACATGTTTGTATACCCTTGCTACCCAAAGGTATTGAACTGGAAAGAAGTAACCTTTTATATCTATATACATATACATAATATATAACTAGGATTCAAACGACCTTCGGAAAAATAACCCTGATACCCTAAGTCCCCCCCCCCCCCATAAAAGCATTTAAAAACATTTAAAAGGTTAATTAAGGGGTATAAACTCACCTGTAGTGAGTGGTTTGGATGAACGGATTGTATAGGATGCTAAGTGGCAAGTGAAGACTTCAGCACACACGCAGATCCTATTTACCATATAATGATACATATATGAATATAATTAGTGCTTATAACAACTAATTAGTGACTTTTAACCACCTTAGGGACTAGTAAACACTTATTTTGAAGTGTTACAACCATATATGATTGTATATAAGGGGTATATGGCTATACAAGGGAGTGTATGGTCAAAATGCACACTATTTGTATGTGTGCAGCCAGGGTGTGTGTGCGGCCGCACACTCCCTATGGAATGTGCCAAAACGTATTTTAAGGCTTTAGGACTCATCTAGGAAGGTTTCTTACTTCATTCTTTAGCCTTATATGGAGTTTATTGTCATTTTTGGACCCTAAAAGGGTGTGTGCAGCCACCATAATGTGTGCGGCCGCACACCCTTTATGAACATGATAAAATCATGTTTTTCTAGCATATCATCAAGTGTTCTTAGCATATAACAAGTTATGATAAGTGTATACACGTTATAAAGGCTTGAAAGGGTGTTTAAGGTCCAAAACTAGTGCGTGTTCTTGGTGTTCTTGACTAAAAATGGATGTTTTCACGGATCAAACCAAGGGAAAAGGCTAGTTAAGGCCATGTATTAGCTAAACCAAGAAGGAATCACTCACTTGATTGAAGATTGAAATGAAACTTTGGATGATACTTGAGAGAAAACGAGTTCTAGCCTTGAAGAAGTGGAAAAAGTGTTCAAAATGACTAAGTGTTGAATATATAGGTGGGAGTGTGCGGCTGGGATGGGTGTGCGGTCGGTTGTGTGCGGCCGAGTGTGCGGCCGCACACACCTTGTGTTGGTGTGTTTGGCGCATTTGCAAGGTGTTACACTCACAAAACTCATCCCACGACTCCTACCCTGATTATACTATATTTTAAACACTCAAATTGACCCTAAATAGTGCTAGAAAATAGCAAAAACGAGTCTAACCTTCATTGATTTAAATAAGTGTATAAGATAAAAATTT
This sequence comes from Lactuca virosa, assembly GCF_052849685.1. Taxonomy (NCBI): domain Eukaryota; kingdom Viridiplantae; phylum Streptophyta; class Magnoliopsida; order Asterales; family Asteraceae; genus Lactuca; species Lactuca virosa. Next base: position 360,397,559 of record NC_136433.1, on the reverse strand, counting down.
CGGATTGTCACATCATCCCCCCGTTAAAGAGAATTTCGTCCCGAAATTAGAGTTTAAGCAATGAAGTTATTACAAATAACTAAGTAAAAAGATGAGGATATTTCAGTTTCATCTGATCCTCTCGCTCCCAAGTGAATTCAGGTCCTCGCTTGGCGTTCCAACGAACCTTCACTATCGGGATACGACTTTGTTTCGTTTGCTTGACCTCTCGGTCCATGATCTCTACAGGTTCTTCCACGAAGTTGAGGCTCTCGTTGATGTCGATCTCGTCGAGTGGGATTACAAGAGTCTCGTCGGACAGACACTTTTTCAAGTTCGAGACGTGGAAAGTAGAATGTACGTTACTGAGTTCGCGCGGTAAGTTAAGTTTGTAAGCTACAGGGCCGATTCTGGCAAGAATCTCGAAGGGCCTTATGTACCTTGGATTTAGCTTTCCACGCTTTCCGAAGCGTATCAAGACCTTCCAGGGTGAGACCTTCAATAGAACTCGGTCGCCCACCTGGAATTCCAATGGTTTCCTTCGTTTATCTGCGTAGCTTTTCTGTCGGTCTCTAGAGGCTTTCAATCGTTCACGAATCTGAACGATCTTCTCTGTCGTTTCCCGAATGATCTCCGGACCCGTGAGAGTGCTTTCAGGAACTCGTCCTTTAGCCAAGTGGGTATCACCCACCTCAGCCCAACACAGAGGGGATCTGCACTTTCGGCCATAGAGGGCCTCGAATGGAGCAGCCTTTATGCTCGTGTGATAACTGTTGTAGGAAAATTCGACAAGGGGTAAATGAGTATCCCATGCTTTCCCAAAGTCGATCACACAGGCTCGCAACATATCTTCCAAGGTTTGGATAGTCCTCTCACTCTTTCCGTCGGTCTGTGGATGGTAGGCTGTACTCATGTCCAGCCTAGTTCCTAGGGAACTTTGTAGCGACTGCCAGAACCTCGAAGTGAACCTACTATCTCTGTCCGAGATAATGGATATGGGAACACCATGCAGTCGGACAATCTCCCTAATGTAAGTTCTTGTAAGCTTCTCCATCTTATCTGTTTCTTTGATAGGCAGGAAGTGTGCGGACTTGGTCAATCTGTCGACGATGACCCATATGGTATCAAGTCCACCCGTTGTCTTGGGCAACTTGGTTATGAAGTCCATAGTGATCCACTCCCACTTCTATTCAGGTATCTCCGGCTGTTGTAGTAGACATGAGGGTTTCTGGTATTCGACCTTGACCTTTGCACAAGCAAGGCATTTACTCACGATGGTAGGAATCTCTGCTTTCATGTTAGGCCACCGGTATAACTTTTTAAGATCCAGATACATCATATCTGAACCTGGGTGGACGGAATAACGAGTGTTGTGCGCCTCGTTCATGACAAAGTCTCTGAAACCACCGAGTTTCGGGGTCCAGATCCGATCCATGAAATAATAAGCTCCGCCACCCTTAACCTCCAAGTTCTTATCCATCCCTCTCAGGGATTCACCCGCCACATTTTCAGGTTTCAAAGCGTCGAGCTGAGCCTCCTTAATTTGTGTGGACAAGTGCGAATGGATAGTCATAGTCAATGATTTGACTCTACGACCAGAATATTCTTTCCGACTTAGGGCGTCGGCTACTACATTGGCTTTACCCGGATGATAACGAATTTCGCATTCGTAATCACTGAGTAGTTCGACCCACCGTCGTTATCTCATGTTGAGCTCCTTCTGGTTGAATATATGTTGTACGCTTTTGTGGTCTGTAAAGATTGTGCTTTTTGTACCATATAGGTAGTGTCTCCAGATCTTTAGAGCAAACACAACTGCTCCTAGCTCAAGATCGTGTGTAGTGTAGTTGACCTCGTGTGTCTTCAGCTGTCTAGAGGCATAGGCGATGACCTTACCTCGCTGCATCAGAACACATCCGAGCCCTTGATTCGACGCATCACAATAGACAACGAAGTCTTCTATTCCTTCGGGGAGGGATAGTATTGGCGCAGTGCACAAGGCTCTCTTGAACGTTTGGAACGCTCTCCCCTGCTTCTCTTCCCAGTCAAGGGCCACGCCCTTCTGGGTCAGTGTTGTAAGAGGTTTCACAATGCGGGAGAAGTTCTGAATGAACCTGCGATAGTAGCCAGCGAGGCCCAGAAATTGACGAATTTCTGTAGGCGTCTTCGGTGCTGACCAGCTCTCAATGGCTTTAATTTTGGAAGGGTCCACGTGTATTCCCTCTTCGCTAACCACGTGCCCTAAGAATTCGACTCTTCGCATAGAGCTTCTCCGAACGTAATGTTTCTAAGACTAGTCGCAGATGTTGACTATGTTCCTCCTTACTACGAGAGTAGATAAGTATGTCATCGATGAAGGCGATGACGAACTGATCCAAGTAAGGACGACACACCCTATTCATTAAATCCATGAATACTGCGGGCGCGTTTGTTAATCCGAACGGCATCACTACGAATTCGTAGTGCCCATAACAAGTTCGGAAGGCTGTCTTCAGAACATCCTCCCCTAGCACTCGTAGTTGGTGATATCCGGATCTTAAGTCGATTTTCGAAAAGAAATTCTCCCCTTGAAGTTGGTCAAATCGTCAATACGAGGCAAAGGATAACGATTCGTGACGGTCAGTTTGTTGAGCTCCCTGTAGTCGATGCACATATGAAACGATCCGTCTTTCTTCTTGACAAACAAGACTGGAGCTCCCCAGGGTGAGAAGCTTGGTCTTATAAAGCCCTTGCTGAGCAGTTCGTTAAGTTGACAGGACAGTTCTTGCATCTCTACAGGTGCTAGACGATAGGGCGATTTGGCTACGGGGGTAGCCCCTGGAACTAAGTCGATTCGGAACTCGACTTGACGTTGCGGAGGTAATCCTGGGAGTTCTTCTGGAAGGATGTCGGGAAAATCGCGTACTACTGGAATGTTCTGGATGTCTTTCGCCTCTTGTTTCACATCAACCATATGAGCAAGGAATGCGCGACATTCCTTTCGCAAGAATTTCTGCGCTTGAATGCTCGAGATGATACGAAGGTTCGTGCCGGGTTTGTCGCCTTAAACTACTAAAGTTTCGCCAGATGGCAGATTAAGGCGTACAGCCTTTTCGTAACACATGATGTCGGCACGATGAAGACTCAACCAATCCATGCCGATAATGACGTCGAAACTTTTAATTGAGACCGGCATGAGGTCGATCGAGAATGAATGGCTATCAAAAGTTAGGGTAGACCCTATGTATATACTGCTAGTGCTCTCTATCTTTCCATTAGCCATTTCTACAGTGAACGGTTTTGTAAGTGCTCGTGATTTTTGCTTAAGTAAATGAGCAATTTTTTGGTTCACGAAACTCCTCTCCGCTTCACTATCAAACAGAATGCATGCATAAGAGTTATCGAGGAGAAACGTACCAGTGACCATTGTGGGGTCGACAACCGCTTCCTCGTGGCCTATGGCCAGAACTCTTGCCACTCCACCGTCATTACCTGCCTTCGGGCAGTTTCTTTTGTAGTGGCCTACCTCGCCACATCCGTAGGAAGCTTGGCCCACACCAGCGTCGGGGACTTGGGTGATTGGCCTCGCCGGAGCTTTACAGAAACGGGCAGTGTGCCCCTCCCTGTTGCAGTTCAAGCACTGTATTTCCCGGCAGGCTCCTGAGTGACGGAAGTTGCACTTGTTGCACTTGGGAAAACTTCCGGCGTACTGCTTTACCGGAGCAGCATCAATGGCAGGTGCTATCGCAGCATGTACTGCCACGATCTGCTGCTTTTTGGCAGCCTTCTTCTTCTTCTTGTCATCCCAGAACTTCCGCTTGGAATCAGCGGTTCTGGCGGGTTCTGAGATGGCCAGGGTTGTTGTTGCGGCCGGGGTAAGAGCCCCATGGTCTATAAGCCGATGTGCCAATCGCTTGGCACTATAAAATGTAGTGGGGTGTGAAGCCAAAACATTTCCCTGGAATGGTGGCATCAGCCCCCATATGTATCTTTCAATTTTCTTTCCCTCTGTATGTACCATGTTGGGACAGAGGGCCACCAGCTCGTAGAATCTGGCGGTATAAGAGACTATGTCGGAGCCCTTCATGGTTAGGCTCCACAGTTCTACCTCTAGTTTTTGGATTTCGCCCCTAGGGCAGTATTCCTTAATCATGAGGTATTTCAAAGTTTCCCAGCCCATGTCGTTTGCCACTACAAGAGTTAGTAACTTGACATGGCTATTCCACCATGTCAGGGCTTTTCCTTCGAAAGTGCAAGCAGCAAACTTGACTTTACTCGCTGCAGAGCAGGAGCAAATCTCGAAGATCGACTCCGTATTTTCGAACCATTGCGAGAGGGCAATGACTCCGCCAGTCCCTTTAAAGGACATTGGCTTGAAGTTGGAGAAGTCCTTGTAGGAGCACTCTCTCAACCGTACAGGGGTTTCAACGGGAGTAGATTGAACAGGAGTTCCTCCTCCATTAGAACCAGAAGAATGATATTGTGTCATGGCTGTAGCCACAGCCGCAGCTACAGCAGCATTTAGAGCTGCCGTATCGAATTGAGGAGCAGGTGGTGTTGCAGTGATTGGAGGATCGCGTCTTGTCGATCGACGTGGATGCATCTTTCAACTAAAAGTTTACAAAGATGAAGATATTGATAAGAATTTAATAGAAAAATCGATGAGAATGACTCATGGACTAACTCTCCATAGCCCAACAGTACAAATAAATAGCACGATTGAATGTAGATCTTAGAACTGACAGATGATAGCATTTGGATAATAATTTCCAGGAGATTAGATATCTGTCAATAACACTGGGATTACAGATGTAACAAGTTTGGGAAAAATGACCTAGAAGTAGGCCTTACATCAACCAAGATGGGAAAATTTCGACAGAGCTACGACCTAATCAAGACCTAACAGGTCTAAGATTTACAAAGATAGGAAATTAGACTAGCGTTTTTACACAAACTACTATATATATCCAAAAGAGAAGATGATGAGAATCTATTGGCGACGAGAACTACCAGAGTGAGTTCTTGATTCCGACAAAAGACGTTCTATGTCCCTCACGCGCCTATCAGATCTTGCTTGCTGAGCTCGAAGTTCCCTGACTTCAGCTTGGGTTTCAGCAAGTTCCCTCTGTAGAACTGCATTGCGGACCTGAGTCCTTTCATGAGCAGACTCAAGTTGGCGAATGTGGACGGTGTTAACGCCAGAGTTGGCGTCAATCTCCATGACTCGGTCGATAGCTGCTCGACCCTGCTCGGTGTTCCGAGCAATCCTACGAACCATGATGGGTAGGACCCTCTCAGCTGAACCTCCCTCAGTGAGGTTGTAGAAGCTTCTGTCTCCATTGTAGGGAATGGGTTGACCCTGTTCCTGACTCCATCTATTCAAGTTTGTGGCCCACAGAGGTGTGGGTCCTTGAAATGCTGGACGATGGTTTGGGTCTTGAGCAGCTGGGGGTAGGTTGTTGACTTCTGGCTCTGAGTCAGAACCATCAGAAAAGCCTTCAACTTCGTAATCATCCCATGGGATTGGGTGATCATCTTCTGGCTCTTCTCCCAGCCATCCTGCATTGTCGTGGTTGGGGTAGTACGGGTCTCCGGGAAGATGGAATCCATCCATTATATCTACGCGAGAAAAGGGATATGCGAAATAACTAAATAGGCTAAATAATTAGATAATTATAAGATGATCTTTATTAGTTACTTCAACATTTGCGTAGTGCATACCAGTCATATGTAACCGAGACAGGATAGACCTTCGAATAAGTGACCCTAACTCTAAGTCCACAACCAAACAAGGAACATGAAATAAAGCAAAGATCACAGATTCTAAGTCTATGATATCCTAGGTACATATAAGCTTAGTGTATCCACTCAACAACTATTGACATACTAATAAGGACCTTTTTAGTTCTCAGATAAGAATTATCATAATACAAAATACTCCTATAGTATTTTAAGTTTATGTTCTGTTCTATGTTCTCATTGTAGTAGTGTTGGTAAGTTTTTAGACTTGTTGCAACCTCACAACCACCTTTAGGCACATGCTAGTCAACCCTCGGATAATATAGTTGATCAGGCTATATCTTCCCAGCTTTGACTATATGTCTCTAAGTCTAACTGTGCTGTCCAACAATCGTAATACTTTTGTTCTGTCCTAGTGACACTGATTTTAGTATGAATGCAGGTATGTATACTTGGTTAAATATTTTATTATTTAAAAGTATATATACTCTTTATCAGAGTATTTTAATCCCGCTGTGTTTATAGTTCGTATATCTTTTATGGCTTGATACACTCGATTCACTATAAACAAAGCTCTGATACCAATCTGTCACACCCCAAAACCGGAACGGCGGAAACGTTCGGGGGTGGAGGACGTCACGTTCAGTATCACAACAATGCAAAGTAGTAAACAAGCAACAACATCATCCATTGCATTAATAATATAATTTCATACAAGTGTGTTCTGTCAAGTTATATAGACACCAAAAATATACATCAAAATAAAAGATGAGTCTTGAACGAGCTCCATCCTCTCAAAACCTGGCACCGGTACCTGTCTACTGGTGACCTGAGAATACAAGTTATTGTGAAAGAGTTTATCATCTTTAAAGCCGGTGAGATCAGAAGTATATTAATGTCTGTATTTGTATGAAAGCGTTTGTAAGTCTGTAATTGAATAAGTTTGTAAAAGTTTGTAATTGTTTGAACTCTCCTAGAAAACCCTATGTTTCCTACTAAAAGTAGCCTTCTACCAAGGCATCTAGTATATGTGTGTGTGTCTCTTGTAAGAGTATGTATTTTCCCAATTCTGACTATCATTAACCAAAAATATAGTTTTTAGATTACTGTTCATTGTGTGAATGTTCACAAAGTGAATGTAATGGGAAAATGAGATAGTACTGTAGTGTTGTATTAAGTAACTACTGCTGTACTAACTACCTTAAACCAATTGTTATTTAAAGTACAATGTGATCGGCCTGTATCCTGCTACCGACTCATAGAAAAACGACAATGTAAGACATCGTAAGAAATGACGTTTGGCACCCGTAGACTTGCAAGTCCCACTGTAGCGAGCAACAAGGTGTATTATAGTTAATCCAGTATAGATCTATACACAAACTCATACGCTCCCCACTTAAGGAGATTTTGGATACAAAACGGTCATGACAGGTAGTGCCATGCCCCGTTACGTGGCTCACATAACTGAAGTAATGTATATGTAATGTATGTGCTAGCTGTATTGTGTGTTCTTCCTCTATCTAGCCTATATGTATGTTCTCTCTGTATGGTATTGTTTGTTTCTCATCACTATGTATTATGTTTGTTTCTCATCACTATAAGTTATGTTTTTTTCTCATCACTATAAGTTATGACTCATGTATGAACTGACTCATTGTATGTTTCATTGATCTAGTAATAGAATTGTAACTTCCTAAACTATACCTATTATAGTTTACTAGTAATGTTGTTTGTATGTATGAACATGTTTGTATACCCTTGCTACCCAAAGGTATTGAACTGGAAAGAAGTAACCTTTTATATCTATATACATATACATAATATATAACTAGGATTCAAACGACCTTCGGACTTGTATCCCCCCCCCCCCATAAAAGCATTTAAAAACATTTAAAAGGTTAATTAAGGGTTATGAACTCACCTGTAGTGAGTGGTTTGGATGAACGGATTGTATAGGATGCTAAGTGGCAAGTGAAGACTTCAGCACACACGCTGATCCTATTTAACATATAATGATACATATATGAATATAATTAGTGCTTATAACAACTAATTAGTGACTTTTAACCACCTTAGGGACTAGTAAACACTTATTTTGAAGTGTTACAACCATATATGATTGTATATAAGGGGTATATGGCTATACAAGGGAGTGTATGGTCAAAATGCACACTATTTGTGTGTGTGCGGACAGGGTGTGCGGCCAGCGTGTGTGTGCGGCCGCACACTCCCTATGGAATGTGTCAAAACGTATTTTAAGGCTTTAGGACTCATCTAGAAGGTTTCTTACTTCATTCTTTAGCCTTATATGGAGTTTATTGTCATTTTTGGACCCCAAAAGGGTGTGTGCGGCCACCATGATGTGTGCGGCCGCACACCCTTTATGAACATGATAAAATCATGTTTTTCTAGCATATCATCAAGTGTTCTTAGCATATAACAAGTTATGATAAGTGTCTACACGTTATAGAGGCTTAAAATGGTGTTTAAGGTCCAAAACTAGTGCGTGTTCTTGGTGTTCTTGACTAAAAATGGATGTTTTCACGGATCAAACCAAGGGAAAAGGCTAGTTAAGGCCATGTATTAGCTAAACCAAGAAGGAATCACTCACTTGATTGAAGATTGAAATGAAACTTTGGATGATACTTGAGAGAAAACGAGTTCTAGCCTTGAAGAAGTGGAAAAAGTGTTCAAAATGACTAAGTGTTGAATATATAGGTGGGAGTGTGCGGCTGGGATGGGTGTGCGGTCGGCTGTGTGCGGCTGGCTGGCCGCACACACCTTGTGTTCGTGTGTTTGGCTCATTTGCAAGGTGTTACACTCACAAAACTCATCCCACGACTCCTACCCTGATTATACTATATTTTAAACACTCAAATTGACCCTAAACAGTGCTAGAAAATAGCAAAAACGAGTCTAACCTTCATTGATTTGAATAAGTGTATAAGATAAAAATTTCGGATTGTCACAAATATGAATGTTGAATCTCATTTGGGCAACATACTTTATTTCTCATGATGACAATGAAGTTTGTTTATGCAAACTTATTTACTCATTTTAGCAATATATTTTTATTCATGGAAACTTTTATTAAAACTTTGAATTCGATTTATGAAACCAATATTATTTTTAACTTGTGAACTCACCAACTATTTTGGTTGTTGACCGCTCATTTTACATGCTTTTTCAGGAACTTGTCTATAAGATGACACTTAGGGACACATCACTTTTAGGAGCATTCGCATGTGTTGTATTTCAATTGCATTGTAATTTCTTTTGAAAGATGTTCAAACGCATTGTAAATTGTAATACTTCTTAATACTATGGTTGGTGTTGTCTTTTAACTTTTGTTATGAGACCCTTTGTACTGCCACTCCCCGTGTTTTCGCTTTAGCGCGGTGTGACAGAAATGGTATCAGAGCCGAAGGTTATAGAGAATACCGATTTTCCTTTGGAGAACCACAACTATAGCCAAAAAATTTCAAAATGTTTTTCAAAATACTGAACATACTACTGGTATAACTAATTCGAGTACGCATTATTGGACTCTAATTAAGTATAGCCTGGCCAACTATGCTTAATTAAGGAAAGTTAATGCGAGGCTGGAAACGGTCATAGTAGAATTATGTTCAAAATGATTTTCAACTTAAACTTATGAAAAACAAAATTTTCGGTGTGCGTATGGGAATTTCATATTATAGGCATTCATTTAGGTACACTTAGAAACTAAATGCACTTTTATCACAATGTCTTTATTTACAATTATTCTTATCCCTTATCAAGTGCTAGGCTAACCAGTTAGGTTATATCTCTAGCCACTCTAGGAGCAATCAGCTTAGTACTGAGAATTAGTATTACGCGGTAGCTATTGACTTTAGACGTAAGGTTAGTACCAAGATAGCCACTAGTAATAATCTTATGTCGAAAGCAATACAAATTATACCTCGATACATCCTCGTCGTCTTCGTACTAGAGTTACAAATTGGAAAATCGTTCTGATACCGACATGGATAAGAAGTGGATCATCGCATTAGAAAGTAGGTGAGTCGCCACGAATAGTCACATGGATACCATTGGAGAGCATTCCCAATCCGACTCACAAGGACACATAGAGGTTTAACCCATTGTTATTGATACACGAGGCTTCTCTTCTACGCTATGATTTTAGCTTCTAGTTCTCTCCACCTTGAGCTTAAAATTTAACATAGGATATTTCTTTGACCCAAAACCTTATCTTTGGTGATTTTTTTTACCCTACCATCTTTACTTCGTATTAAAGCAAAAACCATCCCCTTTATGGCAAAATTTACAAGCCTTAGTTCAAGACCCCCAAATGCACTGGTGATTATCACAAGTATACCATCATCTTACACTTTCCAAATTAGTAACATGTTTCACACCCAACATCTAACCTTAAATTTTCATGCCCGGTCAAACATCACACTACTTCGTTGTACGAATCCTTCCTACAAATTTTGAATCCTCCTTCGAACCTTAATATTTTCATACATTCGTTTAAGCCTTATCGATGTAGTGGTGTTGATTATGATGTCATGTGTGGAATTAGAAATATATAGTGAATCATCATGTAAAATCAAGAACACAAGGAGTAAATAAATCTGTGTAAGCTCATATTAGATCTAGAAACGATATACAAATGGGTTTGTACAAATTTCTCTCTCTAGTCTAACACTCCAAATGGTTCCTTACATAATGGGAGTCACTCACTTCCTATTTATAGGAAAGACTCAACCCATTTACACATACAAGAGGGTAAGCCTAAAACACTACATCCAAGAGTGACTTTGCACCCTAACATTCTCCCCCTCAAAGTTAGGATTGGATGTCCCGACTTCAGTCTCCAACGAGCTAGCGCGATCAAGACGAAACTCCCCCTCGAAGTAACACCGGTCTTCAAATCCGCAAATGAATATCCGACAAACCTGCTTCGAATACCCATCAATGTCCCCCTTTTTATAATAAAAAAATGATTATAAAACCCATGAAGGGTGAGAATCGCCCGAGGAATAAACTTCACAATACTCCCCCTTGATGTGTACCAAAAATGAAACACCAAAAATCTTGCACGGAAAAACAATCACAAAAAAGCCTCAAAAAATTTTCAATTTGTGAAAATTTTTGACTTTTTGGGTGAAAGTTGCAAGATTTTCCAAAATCCGGGTAACAATCGTCACTTTCTGAATTCTGTAGGGACCCGTTGCGCCAAAAACAGCCAAAAATGCGAAACACTCCCCCATTTGTGAAACTGGGTAGAAAGTGTCAATTCGCACAAACTGCAGGGACTGATCTTGTAAATTCTTCAATTTCTCAGATTTTTTTATCCCAATTTCGAAGTTGGGTTATTTTTGCCAACATTTCGAAACATGAGGGACTCAATGCGAAAATTCAGGTTATATCATCACTTTTACTCCCATTTCGAATCTGGACCTTTTCTGCCATTTTGTTAAGTCTAGGGGTGCAAACTGATACTCTTTGTGTTCTTCCCCAAATCACCGTGTTCCAGTCGAATAAGACTTTAAAGACAAGTAGCGACTATCGATCATCGATGTTCAGTAATACCCATCGACCAAAATCGACATCTCAAACATCGCTTTTATCTGCTTTGACTTTTTCTTTTTGACTCTTAATTGAACTTCAAGAACAAATTCGATTTCCATTAATTGATTTCGATTCTGACTCTAAACAAACACAATCGATTTCATTTCTCAATCGATCATCTGCTTGTCAATAGACTAAACAACAGCTTTTCATTTCGATCGCTCAACCTTCGCTTTTCAGATAACACACATCCAAATTTCATCTTTCGTTTTTCTCAAATTAAGTCTTCCCAGTCGATCAAACACCTCATTGATATCACAAATCAATAACATCTCAAACCTTCATCTATCATTCATTCTTGATATCGTTCCAAATCAAATTAACAATAACATTTCGACACTCAAAACACACAATTTGAATCGATTTCAACACCATCTTCAAACCCAACGAACGAACATCTGAGTTCGTTATTCTCAGTTCATTCCCAACCCATCTCCTTCGAACATCGACTGTCAATTCCAAATCCAAAAGCAATCCTCAGTCACAATCGATTCTAACTTTCAGTATCAGTTCTATCCAAAATCAATTTTGACTCACTGAACAAAAAGTCGATTTTGACTTTTCTTAATGTCTGACCGTTCAATTCCTGACGTGAAATTGATTCAATAATCAAGACAATCGATCACAAATCAGTTTACAAATCTATAAACGACTCCAACGAACACATTCTATTCGATTTTGATTTGAACTCAGCAACAACCACCATTGAAATCAAGTTCGACTCCAAGTTCATATTCCTTTTCGAAATCGTGTTTAATACCAAGCAACTCGAATCGAGTTTAGATTCCAAATGTTACAAGGTATCTGATGAAGTCTACTCAAAGCATCAATTTTGAGTTTCGATTTACTCATTATGATGTTCAGATGAAGATCCGATTAAGACCGTATGCAAAAGTACAATCAGATAAGGCTGATGTACAAGACCAATGACGAACAACAACATACGTCTATTGGATGATATGAATCAATGGGCTTCAATTATTGAAAAACAGATGCAATGATATTTTGATAAATTGTTTGAAGATATCGGATCAAAAAATGGGCTTATATCATATAGATATCTGATCAATTGGTTTATCAATGGGCAAAAAAAAACGAACATATGAACAGTAAAGAATCTCAACTTCGGCTTTCGAATGGAATTAATGAATAGTGAAAATCGAAATTTTGGAAAATGATTTTGAATTTAAGTTTTGATCTAAAAAAAATTAATTGGATCAACAATGGGTTTGAAACAAATTAGATCCAATGAGGCAAATCGATCAAAAATTGAATAACGCAAAGTACGAATCGAAATCATGGACGTTTTGGAATCCATTTGAGAATTTGAGATACCTTTTTGACGAATCGAGATCCATTTGCAACGAACGAATCAAATTTAGAAGATCTTGGTTCTTTTGTCGGAACGAGAAAATCTCCAATTTGAACATTGTACCACCCATTATGCAGGATGTACAACTCGTTCTTCGTGTTCTTCAACGATCCAAGAACATCTTCAAAAGAACCACCAACACTTTTGGGTTTCGACTTCAAATTCAATGCAACCTTTGGAGATTGTTGCTTTGGAACCCAAATTTACTTCACGGATTTCGGATTCACAACAACATTTAACGATTTTTGTGAATAAAGCCGCTTGTTCTTCCTTTTAATCTTCTTCTTCTTTTTCTTTCTCATCTTTTTGCATCTTGAAGACTTGATTTCATGAACAAACCCACTTTCCACAACATGAACATTTTGAGTTTGAATCAAATCTTTTGGAGTTTGATACTAGTGATTTTCTTGGATCACCGGCTTCCGATAAGGAATCATTCCTTCAAACGAATCACAAGAACACAAAATATCATCGGTTTGGACTCCAATCGAGCAAAAAAAAATTTCATCATGATAATCAACTTGAACTCCTTTTTCTTGATTATCAAGAACATCACATTGAACTCCATTGTCAAGAACTTCAACAAACTCAAGAGCATGAAGATCATTTCGGTCTTCAATAAGAGAAACATATTTCGTTTTCAACAAATATTTTTCTTCTCCAATCTTATCACTACTACGTGTTGATATGGACCATGTAATTTCAGCCAACCATTTAATCTCACAAAGTGGTTGAAATATCAAGCTTCCATGATCATCCTTCAATCCTCCATAAGAAACCATAGTTTCCCAAAAAATCAAATTGTTTAACACTAACCCATAATATTGATCTTTATTGACTTTGTATTTGATATCTTCAACGATCACAATCCAAGAATTGTAAGGCAAATTGACCATGATCACAAAAACTTGAAGATTTCTAGAGAGAGAAAGTGATTTCAAATGGGTTTTCTTGAGAGAGAAAGCAAAAATCACTTGAATTCTAGTGAAGAAAATCGAATTATGAATAGAATCAAAGATGAATTCGATTTCTAGAATCCAAAAACTCTCTAAACATGAAGATCAAAGATCAAAAAATGAATCACCAAATCAAGATAGCCATCAAGGATCAATTCTTGATCCAATCAAGAACACCCGCTCTGATACCAATTGTAGTGGTGTTGATTATGATGGCATGTGCGGAATTAGAAAGATCTAGTGAATCATCATGTAAAATCAAGAACACAAGGAGTAAATAAATATGTGTAAGCTCATATTAGATCTAGAAAGGATATACAAATGGGTTTGTACAAATTTCTCTCTCTAGTCTAACACTCCAAATGGTTCCTTACATAATGGGAGTCACTCACTTCCTATTTATAAGAAAGACTCAACCCATTTACACATACAAGAGGGTAAGCCTAAAACACTACATCCAAGAGTGACTTTGCACCCTAACAATCGACATTACTGGCATTCCTATCATTATAATGGATTACATCCTCTTACGCCGCGAGCCAGATGCCAAACCTATAACTTAACCCTTTACCCCTATAAAAGGTTCCGAAACTGCATTGACATCATAAAATGTTTTACAAACAAATTTTCTTTTCCATTATTTTGGGAAAAAAGCCACTCATACTCGCCTTATACCCACATTAGTATTAGGTACGACTAGTTACACTAACCCACTTAGTCCTTGCTTCTTAATCTTTCACCAAACCTATTTCACTTCACCAATTTTATTGACCATCAGTACAATATTTTATAACCACTTCATATAACTTACTAGACCTTTCCTAACCATATAAGCCACATTTCTCGCTAAAAGCAACCAACTTTACTTTTAACAACTTGCTTTAACTTAACACTTTTCTTCAAAACTCAATTTAACCAATGTTGGTTTTAACCTTGCTATTTCAATTTCATTTCAAACCCACATCAATGGAAAGATGTGCTTTTTAAGGGCATATAAATTATATTAAACCTTGCTTACCATTTTGACATGTTTTCGAAAAACTTTGAAACATTATCTGTTATAAAAGTGTTAAAACTCTATGCTATAAAACTTAAACATATGACATTGAAGTTCATATTATGTGTAAAAGCGTAATCAGATCTTTCAAACCAATTTTGTTTTGACTCTTTTGACCACTTTCTCATTTAGGCATTGTACTTTATGTAAATGTGTTTTCATGAAACCCACCATGATATTTTTACAACTTTTTACTCCAAACGTGTTTACAAGACATCACCTATACCCATGTTTCAAAACACACCTTATTTGTATATTTTATTACAAATTAGTTATATAATCTATAAAGTTTCTAGATTTTACCGCATTTTTAATTACCAGTTTTAGTGTTTCTTCTTTTTCACAAATGGAGTTTAACTTAATAAGATAACTCATGATTTTTAGCAAACACTTTAAAACTTCCACATGTCTATTTAATCATCAACATAAATCAAAGATTGAAGTTTGGAATATATCTCGACCTGGCTTTAAATCTACCTATACGTATTGCTCTAAAAAATTTAACGATAGTTATCATTGCTGCTACCTTCCTTTTCTTTCCCCTGCACTTGATTTCTTGCTCTCCTTTTGATTTTATATCTCGCACACCCATAATAATAACATAATACATTGTCTAACTTTCTTTCTGTCTATTCTGCTTCTCTTGGTACCATGTTCATATGCATGAAGACTAGAAGTCTACCCTTATCAATCTGCGCGATTAATGCACGTATAGTCGCGAACCATAATTTCGATTTAGACAACATTGATATATTCAATTACGCCATTTATCATATAATTTTATTTTTATTTTGAAATCTAGTGTAAAAAAGTAATCCTTATTTACATTTGTTCTTTCATTCTATGTTCGGAAACTTGATTTAAAATGCAATGTTCATTGTATTTTCCTTACAATTAATACACAAGATGAATACCCTTATTCTTATCATTTTTCTAAATCCAGAAAATATATGTAAAAAATACATTTTCTTATGTTTCTTCTTTTCTTTAAAAATATATAATGTTTTAGATGCTAGGATTATCTATCTTTCAAATGATTGTTTTTGGTAGAATCACTAAATAAAGAATGCACTATTTTCAATGATCAACATTTTTACACCTGTCTTGAAATAGCATTCTACTTTGAAATTTCTATTGAGTTTCTAAACTCTCAAACATGTTTTCATAAATATTCTGACTCCTCGTAAACTTGAATTTGTCCTGACCTAAACAATTGGACAATTTTTCAAGAATTGTAACATGAATACTTCTATATAAATTCCCTCATTGGCGACTTAAACCTTTAATATTAATTAATCTTTGTATTATTTTACTACTTTGTTTGATCGCCACACATGTATCTTCATTCCCTTGGAATTATGACACATTTTGATAATAGTGAGATTACTTATCGTTTCTAAACACTCAAAATGCTATCTAGACAATGTGACTTAACTTATCATAAACTTTCATCGCCTTCATTTGCAACAATGAATCTCTATTTCTCTCTCTCTCTCTCTCTCTTTCTCTCTATATATATATATATATATATATATATACATATATATATATATATATATATATATATATATATATATATATATGTATATATATATATATATATATATATATATTTATTTATATATATATATATATATATATATATATATATATATACATATATATATATATATATATATATATATATATATATATATATATATATATATATATATATATATATATATATATATATATATTCTTTGAATATGGTTCTATTATAGTAAGAGTAACCGTAGTAGTACATATAGCCTCGAAGA
Organism: Lactuca virosa; assembly: GCF_052849685.1. Lineage (NCBI taxonomy): Eukaryota > Viridiplantae > Streptophyta > Magnoliopsida > Asterales > Asteraceae > Lactuca > Lactuca virosa. Next base: position 360,381,059 of record NC_136433.1, on the reverse strand, counting down.
TCCTCAATCATTTCGTAATTTCTTATGTAGACGACACTTGAATAGTCTATACATTTGAAATGAACCAAAACTTCGTTGTCTACCCTTAGTACGTATCATTACACTACTACAAAAAAGCACATAGGACACACTATGTAAGACCCGGTTTTTGAAAAAAAACGGGTTATATTCTAAAAGAACCGTGTTTTATGCCAGAAAATGTTAGATGACCCGGCTTGAAATAAAAAACCATGGTATATCCTGGCACTAGAAAACCCAATTCTCTTTGTGACAACCGGGTCTTTTTAACCACACACTTTGCGACCCAGTTTTTAGACTAAAACCGTGTTGTATAGCTCATTTCAATGATTTCCCTTGAAAATTTCTAATCTCCCCCATCCTAAGTTTCCCTCCCAAGTGGAAAATTGGAAAATTCTGGGATCGATGCTTCTTTCCCAATCCCGCTTTCCATATTTTCGTTGATCTCTATTGCCCTCTCAATATTTTTGTTCCCCCTAATTATTCCCTTCCAAATTCTCCTACTGAAAACAACTTCCCTAATTTCAACCCGCCATTCTCTTACCCTAATTTCAGCCCACCAATCCCACCTCCAACATCGCCGATTTCCGTCGCCCCCACCATAAACAATTTTGTTTCAGGTGCACAAAAAATACCACTCTCTCTATGCCCCAAATCAAACATTCTCTTAACCTAAATAAAAATGTCGATTGTTGAAGTTTTGATGATTAATGGGTTTAGATTCATCACCAACATTAGCAAGATCAACAACGGTGGTGCCTCTAACATCGTCCTCTTCATCTGATGGTAGTCATGCCTCTGATTTCATATTTCTTTGATTTTTAACTCACACGGATCCTGATGGAATCGACAGATGAAGATGACAAAAAAAGGAATTAAAAAGAGGAGTCGAAATGCATCATGTAGCAATTTATTACTTTTTAATACTCAATTTTTTTCTTGCTAGAGTTTTTTTGTTGTTAGTTATAGAACAAGTAATCTGATAGTTAAATATATCTCATTTTTCTGTTATTTCTCATTTTCACTTGCTTAATCTATGTTCGGCTGTTCCAACTGTGTGTGTGTGTGTGTTTGATATGTGAAGAGTATGAAAGAGGTGACTTTTCAAGGAGGGAGTTACGCTAATTTCATAGGTTCTCACTTTTGGAACTTCCAGGTAAATCTACACCCTTACTCGTTGTGGATCTAATGATATATTCATGAAGAATTACCAACGACCTATTCAACTATATAGTTTCTTTCATCAATAAATTTTCTGAAGCTTCTCATTTTTGTTTTGTTGTTTCCCTTTTTAAGGTTGAATTGTTGGGACTATTTGAAGAACACCAAGCTAACTTGGTCTTTAAGAATCAAACCTTGTTATGGATGTTCTCTATTGAACCGAGAAGACTCAATAGGTAAAACCAAAGGCAAAATTGTCATACTTCAGTTCATGTGTCATACTATATACTGTGTCATACTATATACTGACCGTGTTATATCATTGATGACTAATCAATGTACATAGAAATGAAATATTGTATCTAAAGGTCTACAAAGAGATGAAATTAATGAAAGATTTCGTTTCTTCATAGAAGAATGTGATCATGTTCAAGTACGTTTATTTCCATAACTATTTACTCATAAAATGTCATTTCTCACTTAGGAATAATAAATATTTTAACTTTAAAATAGGGAATTCAATATACAATTGATCATTCGGGAGTATTTTATGGTGTTGGAGCATCGATTTTAGAAAATATTTCAAATGATCACACTAATGTTCTCGTTTTACTCTATTCTGTCCGAGCCCCCGTTTCTTTTATAAACCTTAAAACCCAAAAATAGACCATTCCCAATAATCTTCAGGATGTTGTGGCTTTTTTAACACTTTCATCTTTATCCAACTTAATCATTCTTGTAGCCTCTAAACGAAAGTAAGCAACATAATTCTGTTGATTTGTTTATTATAGCCTTCTACTTTGAAAAGCTTACCTAATTATACAATATGTGTTTTTTTTAAAAGTCATGTTTTCTCAATTTCTTAATCTATAAGACAAGAAGTTGTGTCATTCAAGTGTGTTTTATGAATCCGTGATTCATTCTGTTTCTCTTCCTTTTTATATGAAAAGAATCGGTGCTAGTGGTGAATCGTTGAATGAATATGGGGCCATCTTTTTATATGAAGGGATACAAATGTTAGTAGGGAAAGGGAGGTAAAATTTCGTTACTGTCCTTAATGGTGCCATGACAGCTCTATCATTAATCGGTATATTTTTGTCCAAAATCAGTGAATTAATTTTTTTTATCACAATTGTATTGTTTATAATATGTAAATTTATGAATCCAGGTAGACAATTATGCAATCTTAGCTTGAAAACTTGCAATTTTTTGACCCTTGAAATGGCATATGATGTGGAAGACTAGCTAGCCACTGAATAAGTTATAGTCAGGGTTCCTTTGGATATGGTATGCGTACATGTGTTTTTGTGTTGTTTTAAGCACCTTGATATAGCCTTTTTGTATTGATCTATTTTCTTGTGCTTGAAATAGGTATTGTAGATACAAAAGTGTTACCGAAACTATTCTCAGTGTACCAAGAATAGCAAGAAAAGTAGGCTGAAATAGAATCCAACGAAATTTTCATTATAGAATTTAGGGATAAAGAAAGAGAAAGAAATCTATTTTTCTCTCTTTTTAAATATTAGTTGTATGTATTCATACATACAAGTATGTATGTGATTATGTTGTTGGGTTTTAAGCACTATAACACTCCTATGGTGCACATACAACCCTAGATGTTTTCGATCTATGTTTTCTCTAATTATACATGCATTTTGAATTTTCCAAAGCATACATCCTATCTAGCATACAATAGAGGATAAACAACATAATAACCAAGTTAGATGAATACCTCTTGATGTAGTTGTAGTTCTTGGCCTTAGAAAGCTTTATCACCGCAAGTGTGATGCCTCTAATGTGTCACAAACACCAAATGCAAGAGGAGGCTTGAGAGAATAGGATAGTTAGCACAAAATCAATTATTACTCTTTTAGAATGAATGGGGCAACCGATTTTGGCTCTAGGGGATTGCTTTTATAGTGTTACAAAGGCTAGGGTTTCATCCATGCAAACCGTAATGAACCATGACCCTTCATATTACTTAGGCTCCATGGGTTAAACATTTTAGCCCATCCTAACCAACCATGGATCATTGGCCCACACTACAAGAATCATTGATTTACTTAATCAGTCCCGTTATATTTAATTAGTCTCTTTTGATCACTAAATTAATTCCAAATTAATTCTTGATCAATACTAATTAAATAATATGATTTCTCAATTACTATATTATACTTATAATATATTAATAATTCACAAATAGCCTTATTCTCAAAAGTCCATCCTATCAAATTGCACTGGTGAAGGCAATCCAAAAGGACCATGCTACAATCGGGTCAAGTACATCCCAATTATAGTTATGGGCTTATACACCAAGTCCAACAGTATCCCACTTGGATAAGTCTAATAACTATAACTGCCAATGTAACTTCAGGATCCGATTACCAATCGTAGTTTTCAAAAGCCGATGTCGAACTATGACCTAGTCAGTGACGCGCCCTTTAGATAAGGGATCATATATTCCTCTGTTCTTCAAGATATCATGCAGACAAATAAATGCAACATGGTCATGCTTATTGTCCTGCAGTTTGTTTCCTGATTTCCGATTTGTCTCACATAGAACATAACTGAACACATCAATTTAGTTCTGACCGGGCCCGACACATAAGTCAAAACAAAATTATCGAGGGGCCCAAGATATCGCTTTTAATCCTCTTAGGATAAAAGGAGCAGATAAACTTCGACATTATATGTTTGTACTAACTACTCATTAAATCATGCACAACGATACGTTTTATAACAACAAGTTACTGCTGTGTTTTCGTATCATCAATGCACAACCAACTCGTAGTCAATAACTCATATATCTTGTTTTAAAGATTATATGATATTATCGTCTCACAATCACTCGTGATAAATTCCATGAAGTGATTCAGGTGAGCGTTGTTAGATAAGGTGTCTAAGACCATAACTATTTCTGGTATGTACTTGACCCGGTTGGCATGGTCCATTTGGGTTGCATTGCATTGCAACACTTGGATAGACTAAATGAGAGAAAGGACACTTATGATTTATTAATATATTATAAGTTCTAATATATTAATAATATTATTTAATTAGTATTGATCAAGAATTAATTTAGAATTAATTTGGTGATCAAAAGGAGGCTAATTAAATATATGGGTTGATTGTGTAAATCATTCATTCTTATATAGTGGGCTAATGATCCATGGTTTATTGAGTTGGGCTAAAACCCATAAGGTGCTCCATGGATAGTCCATGGAGGTTATGAACCCATGGATCATGGAATATGAAAATCCATGCACATTAGGGTTTACATGGAGTAACCTTACATGTGGCACACTATATAAGAAGCTACATGGCTAGCAAAATTGGGGACTAAGAAGAGAACAAGAGGGCTAGCCGATTTTGAGTGTGTGTGGACTTCTCTCAAAGTTATTCCAAGAGTTGTGGTGTTGTGTGAAACATTTGAGGCATCACACTTGAGGTGCTAGGCTCACAAGGTTCTCAAGGAATCCAAGCAACAAGAAAGGTATGTTCTCCTACTTACTTTTATGTTTCAAAGTTCCCCATGCCATGTTAGTTAGGTTAAGAACCTTGGAAAATAAAATTTGCATGTATCTTAGTAAAACATAGATCCAAGGTTTCTAGGGTTGCATGTACACCTTAGGAGTGTTAGAATGCTCAAACCTCTTCCGTGGTATAGGAGCCTAGGCTTGTTTTCTTGATACTTGATGCAAATTGTTGAATAAAGTTGAAAAATATGCATTCTGCTGAGTGAACTCGCTGATTCCATGGGGGGACTCGACGAGTCCATGCATAAATTCATCCTACTCGTCGAGTAGGTTCTTGCACTCAACGAGTAGAATGCCCAGAGTGCAGTTTTTCGATTTTGCTGCTGGAAATGGACTAGATTCATTACCCTAAACTGGTTTGGACTTATAAAACCTGTTTTTGATGAGGTAATGATTATGCTAATCCATTTACAATGGTTATTATCAAAATTTCAAGTTTTATATGTGTTTATATGATTCTTGAAATTGTTGATATAAATGTTAATATGCTTATGAGTTTTGTTAGATCGTAGGAATTATTTGCAAATTGTTTGTTAGTTAATTCTTGATAATTATGTGTTTTAATGGAATCCATAATTTGTCCTCAAGTTATAAATTACCAAGATTCACTTCTTTTAAAGTCCATTTAAGAACACATAAGTTACATAAAATGAAGAATCTTCCTTTTATGAACCATTAACTCATAAGTTATGAAGTTGAAAAGTTTTGAATAGTTACAAAACTTGCCCTCAAGTTTTGGAACATGTAAAGTCACTTTAGAAAACTTTAGTTCCAACCCCTAGAATTTTAAAAGTTAACATTTAACCCTTATACTTTATAGTATTATAAGTTAATATATATATATATATATATATATATATATATATATATATATATATATATATATATATGTATATGATCAAGTTGTCTTACTGTTAGTAGGCCTCATTCACGAAGTCGATCTATAAGGGGGGTATAAGGTTGTTGCCTATAAAATGGTAGTTTAATGGGTGTCCACTCTCACCCACCGCTTCCTTGACTAGTGGAGGGTCGTTAGCCGAACGGGTAGGACAAAGACTTTAATCCTCATTAAAAGTATGATGGTTATAACGTAACAAAATGTTTTTATAAATTCCCAATCTTAGTTACTTTAGGAAAATGTGAATATGGTGCTAACCCATGAAATTACACTTTGCACTTTGCTTAAGTCGTTAGTGAAGCGTGTGTGGTTAACCGACACACTAACCTGGACTTAACAAGGTAGGCAAAGGGTGGCTTAAGGTTTATCATAGATCGGTGGAGCGCGTGTGGTTAACCGGCACGTCAGTTAGGTGATAAACATTAAGAGTACCAAGTAATTTTGCATGGTTAGTTCATACCTTGTTTTGTGATCCTCGGCATCCCAATCACAAAACTTGAAGGGAACATTCGAGATTGAAACATGCCATTGAAAAGTTCAATGAATCTCAAAAGAATCTAGGAGTTTCAAAACCAATTAAAACCTAATAATACATTTTGTTTTTCATGGTGGAAATTGGTGAATCGTCATTCACCTACCTTCAAATATTTTATAGCTTGGATTACGGTATCCCTCTTCTAAGTTATAAAATATTGTGTTAGGTCCTAGCCTTAATATTACATTTGGGTGTCTTATTAAGGACTGTATTTATATCTAATCTAAACTTGTCCTTCTTTCTTTTCAGATGTCTTCCAACAATGCTGCTTCTGGATCAAACCCTACCGGATCCTTCTCTCTCATGAACCTTTGTGGGAGAGTCATCTTCGATGGTTCCAACTTTATGAATTGGATCCGGAACATCAGGATGGTAACTCGTTACGAGGACAAGGAATATGTCCTCGACAAGGAGCTTAAGGAACTTGATGAGTTGTCTGCTACTCCTGAGGAGATCGCTGAATTCCGGAATCATGAGAGAGATGCCACCAAAGTGGCATGTATCATGTTGGCCACGATGACAGCCGAGCTCCAAAAGTCCTATGAGGACTATTACCCTTTTGAGATGCACCAGGACTTGATGGACCGCTACCATCAAAGTGCTTGTCAAGAGAGGTATGACATCATCTCCTCCATGATAACAACCCGGATGAAGGATGGTGAACCCATCACGGGCCACATGCAGAAAATGCAAAGGTATGTGGACCGTTTGCTGAAATTGAATGTGAACTTCCCCAAGGAGTTGGCAATTGACATCATTTTGCACTCCTTACCTTCGTGTTATGATCAATTTCGAATGACCTATCACATGAACAAGGAGGAAGTTACACTCAGCAAACTTCAAGGACTTTTGAAGACCGCCGAAAGTGGTCTGAAAGGTAAATCGGTTGTTACCACTCCTACTCCTACCGCGGCCCCTGTCCTGGCAATCGGGCAAGGTAAAGGGAAGAAGAGGAAGAGCCCTTCGAAGGGTACCAAGGGAAAGTCCCTTGTTGGCTCCTCTTCGAATGGAACCAAAAGAGGTTCTGTAACTCCTTCTGCCAACCCTAAAGAGGCTGAATGCTTTTATTCCCATGAAAAGTCGCACTGGAAGCGAAACTGCCCAAAGTACCTGCAAGATGTTAAGGATGAGAAAGTGAAACCCAACCATGCAGGTATTTACACTATATTGTCTAATAACTCACCCCATTCTAATTCTTGGGTCCTTGATACAGGTTGTGGTATTCACATATGTTCTGACTTGCAGGGACTTAGACGAAGTGAGAATGTGGAGCATGGGAAGATAAACTTAATCATGGGGAATAGGAAAGCTTCACCTGTCACCAAGATTGGAGTTTATTCTTAGTTGCTAAGTAGTGGGTTAGTGTTAGATTTGAATAAATGTTGTTACTCGTCTGAATTGGCGAGAAATATTATTTCCTTTCATGGTTTGTACAAAAAAGGATTTACCTTTTCGTCTGATAATGAATGTGGTGGTATATATGCTTTCTTTAATAATGTTCTTTATTTTAAAGAATTACCTTGTGATGGTGTGTATGAAACTGTGTCGGTTGTAGATAACCTAGGAAATAATGTGTTGTGTATTGATTCTTCCAATAGCTTGGATAAAGCATCATTATGGCATTGTCGTCTTAGACATGTAAGCAAGAAACGCATAGGCCAACTCCAAAAGGATGGAGTCTTGGAGTCATTTGACCTAAAGTCGATTGATAGTTGTGAATCTTGGTTGCTTGGGAAAATGACAAAGTCACCCTTCACCGGTACTTGTGCTAGGGATGAGGGTTTGTTGGATCTCATACATACTGATGTGTGTGGACCCTTCAGAACCGCCACAAGGGATGCTAACCGCTTCTATGTGACTTTTACTGATGATTATAGTAGATATGGATATGTCTACTTAATCAAGCATAAGACAGAAACCTTTGAAAAGTTCAAAGAGTTTAAACAGGAAGTGGAGAATCAGCTAGGCAGGAACATTAAGATGCTTTGATCTGATCGAGGTGGTGAGTATCTTAGTACAGAGTTCCTTGACTATCTTAAGGAATGTGGGATTGTGTCACAATTGACACCTCCCAGGACACCACAGTTGAATGGTGTGGCTAAGAGGCGTAATCGGACCTTGTTGGACATGGTTCATTCCATGATGAGTCGAGCTTCACTACCAATCTCATTTTGGGGGTATGCCTTAGAGACTGCCGCCCATATCCTTAACTTATTCCCTACAAAGAAGGTTGTCAAAACACCTCACGAGATGTGGACTGGAAAAGTTCCCAATCTAGATCACATCAAGATATGGGGTTGCGAGGCTTTCTTGAGGCGCGAGACTCATGATAAGCTCGAACCTCGAAGTGAGAGGTTTATTTTCATCGACTACCCACAGAAATCCTTTGGTTACCTCTTCTACAAACCCAATGATAATATGGTCTTTGTAGCAAGGAGAGGTGTCTTTCGCGAGAGAGAGTTCATAAGCCTAGGAAATAGTAGGAGGAAAATTGACCTTGAAGAAATTCAAGAGTCAAGTGGTGAAGGAACCTCAAACCCTAGCAATCAACCTGAGGAGGAAACTCCTGTTGATCCGACTGAAGAGTCTGTATCTCTGAGGCGTTCCACGAGAGTTAGGAATGCACCTGAGCATTACTATGGTTTCCATATTATTGCGGAAGGTGATACACTTATGAGTGATAGCACATTGATAAGTCTGGATGAACCTAAAAGCTACACGGAAGCCATGGCAGGCCCTGAGGCTGCTAAATGGAAAGAGGCTATGGACAGCGAGATACATTCCATGTATGACAATCAAGTTTGGAACTTGGTTGACAATGTACCAGGTCGTAAGATAGTCGGGTGCAAATGGATCTTCAAGAAGAAGACCGACATGGATGGTAATGTACACACTCATAAGGCGCGACTGGTTGCAAAGGGTTTTTCTCAAACTCCGGGAGTTGATTATGATGAGACCTTTTCACCAGTAGCAAAGATTAAGTCTATTAGGGTTATGTTAGCTATTGCTGCATTTCATGATTATGAAATATGGCAAATGGATGTCATAACCGCTTTCCTTAATGGAAAGTTTGATGAATCGTTGAATCAAGTATTAATCAAAATCAGAGTAAAACGAATGCAGATTGAACAAACGATGTAAATAAGATATGGTTTCTGCTCATTTATGCTTTCAACGTTTATAGAGAAAAATAGACAGGTTTTGTAAAGTACTCTTATCTAACTCTAGTAAAGTTCCATATTTATAGGAACAGTGAAAGCATACAAAAAATACTAAGGCATTGACACTTAAGCTTCGTACGAAATACACCTTAGTAAATAAACTTAACAAACATTCAAAGGGTACAAAAGACTTCGACATATTACAACTAAATTCCACCCTTACAATCTCCCCCTTTTTAATAATGTCGACCTTCATCAGTTCAAGAGTATCTGTATAGCATACAACATTACCCTTCGAATTTCAGTGTACCACGAGATAATCTTCTTCAGCTCCTTCTTATCTCCTTCGTTGTTCTTCTTGCAGCTATTCATACGAACAATGAAATTCGTATATTGGGATGTTGTGTATCTTTCCACTTCGGAAGCTTGGAATAAGAATCTTTTAGCCTTCCCATTTTTATCCTTCCCAGCAAAGACCAAGCCAAACGGCTTCAAACAAATTTTCCCGTCTGCATACTTCTTCAACTTAGGTTGAGTTAAAGGAAGTTCCATTGGCACTTTCACTTTCAATCCCTTTGCAGTAGCTAACTCAACATCGGTAAGAGCTAAACACTCATAGTAGTTGTCAATGAAAATCTTGATGTGAGCAAGCCTAAGTCGAAAAACTTCAGGATCAGTTTCTCGAAGATATAAAGCATCTTTATCCTTTAACAACAATGCAACTTGTATCAGATCATACAAGTTAATCAAAGGAAAATCTGCCACTAAGAAATCACAAACTTGACCTTTTGCCCTCGAAACAAAGAAGCGAAGATTCTGCATCATATTTTCGAATAACACATCCCTCTTTATACTTATCACCTTCTTTATCTATACGAGTGACCAAATTTCCTCTGGAAGCTTTCCAAGTACAGCATGAAATCTGATTTTCATGTATGTGTACTCATCATCATGGTCAAACTTCTCAGCAATTTTATACTGAGCCATGATAAACATCATCTCATTAATAGGAAAATCTAGTTGATTCATGTCTGTGTTGAGAACAACATAGCTCTGCTTTGGCTTCTTTTCAAAAGCATACATACGATTATATGCAACTTTCGACTCAATCGTTTCATAGTTGTAATGCTTTGAAGGATCACCCTTGTTCATTCCAGGTGGATCGATCACACGAAGGCGCATTATGCTTTGCACAATTCATAACTTTTCAACCTCAACCTCTGCTTCAGCTTTCTTTTCCTCCTTCGATTTTTCGATCAAAAATGTTTTTCCTTTATCTTTGATCGAAGAATCACCAACTTTTTCTATAGGCTTTGAACTACTGCCACCTTCCCCAATCATAATTCCTTTATAGATTGGCTTCGTGAGAATTGGCACCGTAGTAACAATTGTTGAAGTAACTGGCCCAGCTATTGACATAATTGGTTTTGTTGTTGGAATCTTCGAACAAAACACCGTTCCAACAACCTTTGCATCTGCATACGAATCTTCACCACCAGCCTTCATACCACCAACTTTCTTCTCTCCCCCTTGCACCCCTGTGTAAACAGGTGGGGCATCCGTTGGAAGAAGGCTCGAAATTTGTGAAAGAGGAGCGAATTGCTTGTGTAAAATGGCTTCGAAATGGATGAACTTCTGAGATAAAAATTCCGGAGTAATCAACGAAGATGAAACTGATTTAACAGTTAAATCTTTCAGCTCTTTCAGCAGCTTGAGCACTTCTACAAAACTTTGATTTTCCATTGTAGAAAGTTGAGGACTCAAATTTCCGTACAACTTGACATATTTGGTAACATCATCACAAATAATGTCAACTTTTTGATTTATCGAAGCATAATCCCTTTGCACTATTGTAATCTCCTTTTGCATATCCTGACGAAGCTCATGAATTTGTGAATTCACATCCTCCCTGACTTTCTTTACATCCTGAACGAATAACACATGTCGTTCCTTCACCAAGTTCTTGAATTCTTTCACCTCCCCTCTAAACATCGAAGTTAGAGAATTCACTCTTAACTCATCATTCTGATCATTGTGATCAACCTTCTCCAACAGTCTAGTCTCCGAGTCTCGAACCATTCCAGAAACTTTACTCACCACCTTTGCTTCGAAGGTTTTCAACAAACTGTCAACTTCCATACTGGACACAGACGAACTACTCCCCAAATCTGCTTGAGATTGAAGAATAGAATTCAATTTCTTGTTTAGAATCTTCAATTGTTTCATCATCATCAACATATGATCAGGAAAGTTGTCTTCTTCATCATCAAACTCCAAATCTTCAAACATTCCTCCAAAACCTTCGTTATCAGTATTAGTTTCAACAACCGGTGAACCTTTAACAGGTGAATCGATTTTGGGTGGATCAGTGGAGTGAGATGGAAAAAGAGTTGTAAAAGGTTGATGGAGAATGTTTTCAAAGGTAGGTGAATTTGTAGTATTTGGAACAATAAAAGGAGGTAATGAAACGAAAGTATCCTTTATCGAAGATGCAGGAATACCTTGAGTTGTAGCACCAACTTCTTTGTTAGACTCTCCTTCACCCATATTGACATTTACATCCGTATCAGATACGTGTGTAAAAATGCCTGAAGTTCGAACCTCCTCAGTATGTCATTCAGTTAACGAAACTTCAGGTGGTATGACAGTAGTCTTCTCAGGAGTAGATAGAGATTGAAAAATAATTGTTTCTGGTGTTTCAGGAACTATCTCTTTTTCGGACGACTCCTCTTGTATAACAACCTTTCGTTGCCTTTTCTTTTTCTTCGAAAGGTGTTTAGCCACGTCTTCTGCTCTACATTTCTTTGACAAAGGCGAAACTGGAGATGGAACCTCACGAAAAATTACCCCTTGATGAGAAAGTTGTGGTTTACGAACATTTGAAGGAGAAGATTTGAACAAGCCATCTGAAGATTTTCTTGAACCCCGAGTCTTCTTCTTTAATCTTCGAAAAACACCAGATTTTGAAGGAATTTTCTCCTTAACTAGAGTATCATCAACAGGTTCCACTGGCTTGATTACAACAGTCGAAACCTTTACTTCTGGCTTCTCAGGCTTCTTTGGGGACAGCTTGGATTCGTGCACATGCTTCTCAAGAGACTTCTTAGTTTCGTGCACTGGCTTCTCAGGTGTAGCCTTTGCATCCTTCTTATAACGTTTTGGTTTCTTCGAAGGACCAGCCTCTTCTTTCGACAATAACTTTCCAATCGCAACATCAGGATTGATTGTTTTCAAGTACTCAACCAACACCGAATTTGTTGGCTCAACCCTCTTTAGCATTGCATAAGGAATACTGGCAATGTGTGTGAACACTTCCATATCATCAGAAACTTCCTTTGGGAAGTGATACTTCATAAACTCAACTCTTTCTTCATCAGCAGGTACTGCAATTCCTTCTTTTTCATAAAAATAACCAAGGATCAAACTCCAATACCTAGCACACGAAATGCCTTGAACCACATTCGTGTTTTCGACACTCTTTTAGAATTCCTTCCACAGCTGTGTAGAGTAGTCGACTGAAAGATCATAGTACAATCATGCCACCATCGCATAAACCTCCATGCGACCTTTGTCTAATCCAACACTTCGACCAGTCAAGCATCGAAGAAAAATTCCGAACAAGAAATTCCAAACAGTTGGAAGAGCTGACTTCTTGAAATCACTAATCTTCGTGAGTGGGGGTTGATGACCCATCTCATTAAACATGTGAACAACTTGTACATAAGTGAGATCAGTAACAAGTTGAGAATTGCGAATGTCAAGAATGTGGCAAAAGATCTTCTTAGACAAACGGATTTTCTTGTCATTCACCAGTTGAAAAGTGATGATATCCATTGCTTTGCTATATGTAGCAGTGGATCCTGCCTGTGAAAGCCAAGGGAGAGGAACTGCAAATGAGTTGAACATCGCCTTGGAAAGAACAGAACTATTCAATGTGACAATTAACATCTTCAACTCTTCAGGATATAGAGACACATCCCCTTCCACTTGATAATTGGTTCTTTGAATCTTCATTATTGGTTGAGAAGTGATGTCTTCGGTTGTTCGAGAAGCAGAATCAACACCAGCCATGATTAGGGTTTTCAAGCTTTGAAGAACAGAGAGAATTTGGGTATTTTTTTTTCTTTTGTGAGCGTAAAGAGACAAAGAATCCGTAAATACCCTTTTTATATGTAAACCTGAATTTTGAATTTAACGCGGGATAAGCATTAATTAAGATCTGACGTGGCACCTTGAAAATCACACCAGTCTGCCAATAAAGTTGCCATGCGTCAAAAAGTAACTATCACACCGCCTTGAAACCATGACTGAATACAAAACGTCTCATCAGACAGTCTGTTCGAGTCACCTCAAAGAATAGTAACCGTCACCAACCTTCGGATGGAGGTTAAGCTCTTTCGTCTTTGGGTTTAGAGACGAAGTCATTTGCTAGACTGTCGAAATCATCAGCCTGAGTTGGTATTACTTAGAACGTCAAGGATTTCCTGTGTGTAGTGTGCCAAAGAAAAGATAAGAAGCAAATTAACGAAAATTTGGATCTGTGATGTCAAAAAAAAATTCAACACAAAAGCAGATAAACCCCGGGCAAAGGTTGCTTCATTAATTATCAAGAGAGATAATCAACTGCTTGTGTATGTTCCCATGAATTACAATCGAATACCTATAGAGAAGTATCGAAGGGCTTCTTTTGTTATGCTTATCGGGTGGTTTATAATTTCGTTACATATCAGCCTAAACATAAGGTGAGTAATTGTAACTGAAATTACTTGTTTAACCAGTGTAGTCAGTGACAAGTATGCTTTGAATTATATTGATAGTAACTTTGAAAGCAAATGAAACTCATACAGAAATCATATTCATGAAAAAATATTTGTTCTGGATCCTGTTGGGTAACAAACATCGTGGGCTTCAATAGTTTGATCAAGATCACTCATGAGAAAGGAATATGATTTTGAGTTTCGAAAAATGGTACTGAAACAAATGTTTCGTCAAAACTGGAACATAGTTCCTCGTCAATTCCTTACGAAGATAGAAAGTTGGGTTTCACTTTCATCACGGCCTCATGATGTCAGATCATTAACATAGAATTTTGATATATCTAAATCTTGATGGGTCGAATCAAAGATCTCTTGGACATATGTCTTCGTGTGTGCAAGTGTAAGAAATTTGGTGACGAAAAAGATTGGTTTTGAGTAACGAATTGTACCTCTTTGAGAAGAGTAAGGTAGCTCAATTGACTAATGTGAATATAAGCCTGACTTGGGAAGAAATTTTCGTATGAAAAATTTCATTAAGGCTTTCGTAAACATACATTGAGTCTACAGAGGTTTGGGTCAACATGCTGCAGCATGCTTCTAGGGACAGTCTAACTAGTACATAGTTGTCGAAAGTTTACCTTCCCATAGAAACGCAAGCATGGCCCTTGAAAAAATTTCGTGTTATCTGCACAAAAAAAAACAAAGAAAATAACAAAAATCTTTTTGATATTTTTGATTTTTCTAACAGAAAGAAAATATTTTTGTGTTTTTGTGAATTTTACGAAAAAGAAAACAATTAACAAAACAAAATCTTTTTGGAATTTTTTATTTTTCGAAAAGAAAACAACAAAACGAAAATAAAAACTTTTTGGAGTTTTTGATTTTTCGAAAATAAAACTAAGATACAAACTTATGAAAAACATTTTTACAAACATATGAAAATTTGTAAACAAACTACAATTTGCCATTCTTACGAAAATTTGGTAAACTAACGAAAATTTGACAAACAAACGAAAATTTTGTACCACACAACCAACATGCAAATTGTCGAATTCGAAGTCTGTCGAAGCGTTGACTATGAACAGTAACCACTGAATGACGTCTTATTGCCTCTGAATCGACACATTTGTATATCACTCCTTTGCTATACATTCGAAATCCTTCCTGGAACAGAACTCGCTTCAATCATTCCCAAACCTGTCAAAATTCGAACAAATGATTTTTTATCTAAAGCTTTTGTAAAAATATCAGCAAGCTGATCAGTTGTTTTTACAAAATGAACTTCAATGTTTCCATCTTCCACATGATCTTTGATAAAGTGATAACGAAGAGCTATATGTTTTGTTTTCGAATGTTGTATTGGATTATGACAAATGCGTATAGCACTTTGAGAATCACAGTACAATGGAATATTTTTTCATATTCACAGCATAATCTCTCAACTGACTTTGGATCCAAATAATTTGTGATGTACAAGCAGCAGCCGCAACATATTCGGCTTCAACAGTAGAAATCGAAACACACGTTTGCTTCTTCGACTGCCAACTAACCAACTTTTCATCCAAAAATTGACAACCACCACTTGTACTTTTTCGATCCAAGGTACACCCTCCTAGATCTGCACCTGAAAATGCCTGAATGAAAAATCCTATTTTCGAAGGATACCACAATCCTAACGAAATTGTTCCCTTAAGATAACGAAAGGTATTCTTCATAGGTATTAAATGTGGTTCTCGAGGATTTGCTTGATACCTAGCGCAATTACATACAGAAAACATGATATCAGGTCTGCTTGCAGTAAGATAAAGCAATGAACCTATCATGCTCCTGTATAAAGTAAGATCAACTGCATGCGTTTCTAACGAAGGTGTTAGCCTTGTGCCAACAGCCATTGGTACTCTTAACTTCGTGCTATTTGTCAATCCAAACTTTTCGAGCAAATTCCTTGTATATTTTTACTGATTGATGAAAATGCCTTCTCTGTTTTGACATATGTTTAAGCCAAGAAAATTATTGATTTTACCCATCATACTCATTTCGAATTGGCTTTTCATCAAATTTTCAAATTCATTAGATAAAGCAGGGTCAGTAGAGCCAAAATAATATCATCGACATAAATTTGAACAAGCATCAGATGATTCCCAACTTTCTTTCGAAATAATGTGGGGTCAACTGATCCTTGTTTAAATTTCGACTATTTTAAGAAACTGGTAAGAGTTGCATACCATGCTCTTGGTGCTTGTTTTAACCCATATACAGATTTATCTAAAATATATACATGATCATGATGCATTTCATTTACGAAACCTGGAGGTTGTTCTACGTAAACAGTTTCTTCGAGTGCTCCATTGAGAAAGGCACATTTCACATCCATTTGATAGACATCAAAATCCTTATGAGCTGCATATGCTAATAATATTCGAACAGCCTCGAGTCTTGCAACAGGGGCAAAGGTTTCTTCATAATCAATACCTTCTTGTTGCGAATATCCTTTTACAACTAATCGTGCTTTATTTCGTACAATATTTCCATCTTTGTTGGTTTTGTTCTTTGAAAATCCATTTTAACCCGACAATCGAAACATTTTCAGGTTTAGGAATTAATCTCCAAACCTTGTTTCTTTCGAATTCAGCCAGTTCAGATTGCATTGCAACAACCCAATCTGAGTGTTCCATTGCCATCTTAACTGTCTTTGGTTCAATTTTAGATATGAAAACATTGAACATGCAAAATTCTTGATGAGTATTTAATACCTCATTCTTCGCACGAATTTGAGCTCTTGTTAACACTCCATCTTTAGGATTTCCAATGACTTGATCTATCAGATGAGTCTTTGTCCATTTCTCTAACGGTGGATATGCCGGATCGAATTCCAAAGGTGCATCTTCGTACATCTCTTCCTTTTCAGATCCTACAACAGAAACATTATCATTTAGATCATGAAAATCATCATTTTGATTAAAATTTATTGTATCATTTTCCTCTTCAACACGATTATCATTTTGATGCTCCCCCTCAACTAGATGCTCCCCCTCAATAACTTCATCCATTATCCCATTCTCCCCCTCGAAAGAATGCTCCCCCTCAACCAGAGTATTCGAATCTAATTGCACTCCTTCCACTGGATTATTATGCATACTTTCACCAACTCCGGGAGAATTCGTTGTTGAATTAACATCTACTATATTTTGAGGAATTTCCAAGTCATCATTATGCTTCGAAGATTCAAAGTGATGATTATCATTCGAATGAACTTCAGCATCCACAGCCCTGTCAGGAATACCAAAAATTAAATCATAATCAAAGTCATATGAATTTGATTCTTTAGTTTCATCAGATGATTCATTAATAATTGGTTTTTGCTCAAATTCCTTATCAACTTGTTTGACATAATGATCATCAAAAGTAAGATTAAATGTCTCTTCGACTTTGCGTGTGCGCTTGTTTAACACTCTGTATGCAACCAAATTGTGCGAATATCCCAAGAAAATTCCTTCGTCAGCTTTTGCTTGAAATTTCGAAAGATTATCCTTGAGATTCATGATAAAGCACCTACAGCCAAACACATGAAAGAATTTAACATTTGGTTTTCGGTTATTGAGTATTTCATACGGAGTGATGTTAAAACGACGACGAATAAAAGAACGATTCTGAGTAAAACATGCTGTTGACACCGCTTCGGCCCATATATACTGAGGAAGATTCGCATATGTCAACAATGTTCTTGCTGCTTCACAAAGTGATCTATTTCTTCGTTCAACTACACCATTTTGTTGTGGTGTATATGGAGACGAAAAGTTATGCGAAATTCCTTTCTCAATTAAGTACGAATCCAACATTTTGTTTTTGAACTCAGATCCATTATCACTTTTAATCTTTCGAACATTTTTCTTCAGACTCATCTCAATCTTCTTAATAAACTCGATCATTGTTTGAGCAACCTCAGATTTTAACCTGAGAAACTATACCCAAGTAAATCGTGAAAAATCATCAACAATAACCAAAATGTACCGTTTCTTGTTGAGAGTTTCAACAGTCGATGGTCCACAAAGGTCAATGTGAAGAAGTTACAACGGTTCCACAATTTTCGAATCTATCACAACTGGATGTCCTTTCCTGTGCTGTTTCCCTTGCTCACAAGCTGCACATAAAGTATCATTGTCAAATTTTAGTACAGGCAAACCTTGAACAAGATCATCAACAACCAATTTATTCAAATTTCGAAAGTTTAAATGCGATAAACGTCGATGCCATAACCAGCTGATGTCTGAGGAAGCTTTCGAAAGTAAGCACACTGAGGGTTTGCCGATGATTGGTTTGATATCAAGAGTAAACATCTCACCATGTCGTTTGGATTTGAGTAAAACTTCGTTTGTTTCAACCTTTGAGATAATACTCCCTTCTTCGTTAAACACAACTTGATTGCCAGTGCCCACAACTAGTTGTGAAACACTTATCAAGTTATGTTGAAGACCTTCAACATAAGCAACGCGATTAACAGTGAACTTTCCGTTCGTGACTTTGCCATAACCTTTACTTGGCACTTGTGATTATTGCCAAACTTCACAACTCCTTCATTTTCCAAGTTTCGAAAATCTCTCAGATTTTCCTTTCGTCCTGTCATGTGACGTGAGCAACCAATATCGATATACCATTTCTCATCATATTGCTCGTCACATAGTACATGCGATCAATGAAAGAATTTAGGTACCTAAGGTTGTTTGGGTCCTTGGAAATTAGTTTTGAAAACAGAATGAAATGAATAACTTTTAACCCAATCACAAACTTTAGTTTTGACACTATCAATTAAGTCTACATAATTATTTAATGGAACAGAAACATAAGTCTTTGTTAGTTCGGGATTGTCACCGACACATGCCTTCATCTTTTTAGTTTATGTATGATCATGCTTTTCTTTCAAAACTGGTTGCCAAGTTTTTACCGAAACATTCAAATCTTTTGAAGATGAGCTTTCAGTTGACGAATTATTCACATAATTCTCATAGGCTTCGTGAATTTGTTGTTGAGGATATTTCCTTGATTGATATTTTTGTCCTTTTCCTTCAAGCCAATGATCGATGTTTTTGTCACGAGACAACCCTTTTGTGTACGAAACTTTTAAGGTTTGTTTTCCTGTAGGATTTGGAAAGTTTGGTTTTTGTGGGAAGAAATCAACATTTGATTTAGGTCGAAATGCCATGGCGTATCGACTTCCATCATTGTTTCCAACACTTCGATTTTGAGAAAATCGACTTAGAGATTTTTGTTTTTGAGAAAACCTTGTTTGTTGATTAGAAGAAAATCGTTGTTGTGATGGTTGATTTTGAACATTCTTTGAGGTATCTTTGTTATCTTTTGAAAATGATGAGTTTGAAACTTTCGAAGAATATGTTTTTGGTTGAAATTCAGATTTAGATTTATTTGTTTGAGCGGGATTTAGCTTTTGATCTAAATGAACTGCTGAATGAGAAGACATGTTCTCAACAGATTTAGTCTTTGTGTTTTCAGTTGTTTTCAAATTCAAACCATTTTGTTGTTTTCGAAGCTCCATGGTTTGCCAAAAAAATCTTATTTCGAGCTTGTCGTTTTGAAATTTCATTTTCTTTTGAAAACTTATCAATTTGTTCTTTAAATTCTTTAGAATTTAATTTGACAACAGTTTCATTTTCCACAACAACCTCTGTTGTAACTTCTTTCACAATTTTCGATTTTTCAACCCATTTGCGTTGTGGTTTTTGTCTTTGAAAAACATATGAATTCTTTGTTAGATTGTTTTCGACAGTGCTTTGATTTGAAAAGAACCCTTCGTTTGTTGTTTTCTTATTGTCATCTTCGACCATTTTGTTGAATTCTGGTTTAATGTTCTCAACATTTCCAGTGGTGACAAACACTTGATTTGGAAAAACAACATCATCAGTACATGTGAAATTTGGATACACCACTTGATTTGTTTCCAAATAATGGGCTCCTTTTTCAGACAACACTTTATCGAAAGTTTCAGTGTCCCCAAATACTTTATCAACAACAACACGAGGAATTTCTTTTTCTTTCGAATCTTTGGTTGATGAGACCTTTTTGTCCGATTCGTCATCATCATTTTCATCATCACTGCTATCCGTTTGACTATCTCGGATATCCACAAACTCATAATCACAAACTTTCGAAGTTGAAGGTTCATCAGTGTCAATCTTAACCATCAAATCCTTAAGTTTTTCTTTTCCTTTAGATTTTGATGCAACATTAATGACAGACAACTGAGAACAATCAACATCCTCAATTTCACTAATTTCGCTAATATTGTCAGAGTTATCTTCGATATCAGCAAAATTAGATTGAGAATCAGATGTTGAATTCTCAGTCTTTTCAAAATTTTGATTTGTTCTGATTTTGTCAAAGTATCATTCACAATGTTAACTAATTCATTTGAATCAAGACATTCGTCAATTTTGACAATTCCATAAGTATATCTATCATCAGGAACTTTGTCAAACTCAGCAATATTTTTCTCACAATCATACGAAATATTATCAACCTTCGCTCACTCATATGCTAGAAAAGGTAATAATTTCCTATGTTGTTCCTTGCTAATATCACATGAATGATGTAATGCAGTTAATTTTCAATATAGACGTTTAGCAAAATTGCAGTAGAGATTTCGTTGAGCTAACAAAAGTTTTACATCACTAGATAACAAATCTCGATCACACATTATGTTTGTTATTTGCAATTCTAAACATTCTATCTTGACAACTTTCGAATCTAACTTCTTCTGTGTCTCTAACAACTGATTACTTAATTTCTTAGCTTCATTGCTAGCAGAAACAACCAAATTATCGAGATAAGCAACAGTATCATCAAAAGCAACAATTTCAGAATCATATGCACTTAAAGGAATATTGAAAGATTGAAGAATATTACGTACCTTCGTTGTCATTGGAGACTTATCAGCAGACTTTGACACAAAGCAACGGCCCTTGACCTCTTCGTCCGAATCATCCTCCAGCTTCGCATACATTGCCCCATGCATAGGATTACGCGTTTCCTCATCATCGGAGCCCGAAGACCAAATTTGATATATGCCATCATTCTCCTGTTCACCTTGAGCCATCAACGACAAATGTTTCGCCTTCGTATGTACCTCTTCCAACCTCTCCACATAATACGCCTCATCCTTCACTCTATTCTTCTTCTCATCCTTCTTTCGAAGCATGCAATCATTTGCTAGATGATTGGCTCCATTGCAATAATGACAATCCATACCAGAGTCTCCTTTCAATTTCTTCTCTTTCTTCTCCTCAGCACCCTTCGCATCATTCTTCTCATACTTCTTCTTCTCTTCTCCTGCAGACTTGTTCACGAAACTTCCTTTTCCCTCACTTTGCTTCACCTTCGAATTAAACGGTTTCTTGAAAAACTTTTTGACTCGGTTGTTAGAGTAAAAAGCAATTGCCTCATCATCCGAATTCATGAGAAACCCCTCTTCATCATCAGAATCACCTTTTTCAACAGTTTCCTTTTCAGACACTTTAGAGACAAATGCTAATGGACCTCCCATACTAAGCTTCGACTCTTCTGCCATTTTGTTCACTTCACTTTCGTGAGTTTTCAGTTGATTGTACAAATCATTAAAAGAATATGTGTTGAAACTCTGTTGACTTTTCACCATCATGCTAACACTCCTCCATTGTTTACGGAGTCCCATAACAAAGGTGAGATTAAATACCATGGAAGACCTCGTGATTCCATAACGATTGCATTTGTAAATTAGCTCGTTCAGCCTATCATAGTAACTTTCAATCGTTTCACCGTCTTTTTGCTTGAAATCCTTCAATATAATCAAACATTGCTTAACTGAATTGATTTTCGTCTTCTCCCTTCCTTTAAACTTTTCTTTGCGATTATTCCAGATGTCCTTTGCAGTTGTACAACTTCTGACATAGTTATACACAACTGGAGGCAATGCACCACGTAACTCCCTTATGCATCGGTTTTCAAGTTTCTTCATACGAACATTTTGATCTTCCACACTCGTAGTACCAGACGACGATCCAATTGGTTGAAGATTCGTTGGAAGAGTAACATTTCCTGAGATACAAGACCAAAGCTCTTCATCGATTCCATTCAATTAATCTTGCATATGATCAGACCACTGATCACAGTATTCAGGAATGAGCATAGGAATCTTAGTTGAAGATCCTAGCAGATGAGAGTATGAAGTCATCGAGTTGAGATTGAAGTTCTCCATTGATGTACGGAAGAAGTTTTTTGAGAAATCAAAGAGAATTTGAAAACAATTTGTTGAATTGATCAGAAAAATGAAGTAGAATACTCGAATCAACAAAATAGTTGCAAAATCAAATCACAACTGAAGATCTAGAAATCTTTTTCACGTGAAAAGGTGCGGAACTTTTCGAACCAAAAATTTGATTCAAAAACCTTTTGAAACTGAGTGAAAATTAGATCTCAGATCATGATTCCAGCTCTGATACCAATTGATGAATCGTGGAATCAAGTATTAATCAAAATCATAGTAAAACAAATGCCGATTGAACAAACGATGTAAATAAGATCTGGTTTCTGCTCATTTATGCTTTCAACGTTTACAGAGAAAAATAGACAGGTTCTGTAAAGTACTCTTATCTAACTCTAGTAAAGTTCCATATTTATAGGAACAGTAAAAGCATACAAAAAATACTAAGTCATTGATACTTAAGCTTCGTACGAAATACACCTTAGTAAATAAACTTAATAAACATTCGAAGGGTACAAAAGACTTCGACATATTACAACTAAATTCGACCCTTACAAAGTTGGCTGAGGATGTTTACATGAATCAGCCAGAGGGTTTTGTCAGTACAGAGTACCCTAATAGAGTGTGTAAGCTTGAGAAATTCATCTATGGATTGAAACAAGCACCTCACAGATGGAATCTTTGTTTCGATGAGAAAGTCAAAGAGTTTGGCTTTTCGAGGAGCGAAGATGAATCTTGTGTATATGTCAAGGCTAGTGAGAGTATAGTTAGCTTTTTGGTATTGTATGTGGATGACATACTACTCATAAGAAATGACATCCCAACTCTGCAGGAAGTGAAGTCCTGGCTTGGGAAGTGTTTCGCTATGAAGGACCTTGGAGAAGCTTCCTATATCCTAGGGATAAGGATTTTGAGAGACAGGAGTAAGAGACTAATTGGACTTAGTCAGAGTAACTACTTGGATAAGGTGTTGAATAGGTTCAGCATGCAGAATTCCAAGAAAGGAGTGTTACCGACCCAGAGTAACGCCAGATTGAGTAAGACTCGGAGCCCTTACTCAGAGCCCGAGTACAGAGGCTGAGATAGCTAAGATAAGTCGAGTACCGTATGCTTCCGCTGTAGGCTCGATCATATATGCTATGACTTATACTCGTCCTGATGTGGCCTTTGCGTTGAGCATGGTCAGCAGATATTAGGGGAACCCTAGAAAGGCTCACTGGACTGCGGTAAAGAATATTCTCAAGTACCTGCGGAGGACTAACGATTGGGTCCTTACCCTCGGTGGGAGTGATGACTTGAGAGTAGTAGGGTATAGTGATGCTAGCTTCCAGACTGATAGAGATAATTTCCGCTCTCAGTCAGGCTAGGTCTTTACCTTAAACTGAGGAGCAATTACTTGGAAAAGTTCCAAGCAGGAGATAGTGGCTGATTCAACTTGCAAATCAGAGTATATAGCAACAAGCGAGGCAGCAAAGGAGGTTATATGGCTAAAGAACTTCATTGGAGACCTTGGAGTTGTACCATCTATAAAGTAACCTATGGAGATTTTCTGTGATAGTGAAAGCGCAGTTGCCTTAGACAAGGAACCAAGGGATCACGGAAGATCCAGACACATCGACAGAAAATACCATTTCATCAAACATCGAATAGAAGAAGGACTCCTCGTGGCAAAGAGGGTATCATCGGATGAGAACCCAGCAGATCCCCTCACGAAGGGACTGGGTAGGGTTAAGCATCTCGAGCATGCGAGGCGCATAGGGCTAAAGGATGATATTAGTGTTAGAAATTAGATAGCTTTGAAATTTGTAAAGTGTAATTGACATTGATAAATAAAAGTTGTTGTTTATTTATAAGTAAAGTGTTGCTATCTTCTGTCAATCGTTTACTATCATTTAATTTTGCATATTTTGACTTCCAGAATAATTATGTTATGGTATATCATAGTATTCAAATTCTCCACAATCGGTCATATGTTGGAAGTAGATATGAATCAAGACTGTCATGAAGCTGGCTTGTAGATATCTAAAGTGTTGAACATAGCAAGAGTTGCTACAACATTCATGAGTGCTCATAAGTTCTGAGTACTGGATTCAACTCACGCTCACTTCTATCACTTCATGGAATTTATCTCGAGTGATCGTAAGACGGTAATATGATATAAGTCTTCAAACCTAGAGATATGAGTTGTTGACTATGAGTTGGTTATACATTGATTGTACGAAAACGCATTGGCAACTCAATGTTATAAAACGTGCCTTTGTGTATAATTCAACAAGTAGTAGAACAAGCATATGAGTCGAAGTTTATTTGTTCCTTCTTGGATTAGAAGCAATATCTGGGCCCCTCGATGATTTTGTTGTGACCTATGTACCGGGCTCGGTCAGAACTAAATTAATGTGTTCGATTATGTTCTATGTCAAACAAATCGGAAATCGGGAAACAAACTGCTGGACAATAAGTACGACATTGTTCCATGTATTTGTCCGGCAGATATCTAGAACGGAGGATTATATGATCACTTATCTTAAATGGCGTATCATCATCATCTCAGTTCCGCGAGACTTTGAAAGAGCTACGATTGTTGATCGGTTCCTGAAGTCATACTTGAGGTTATAGTTATTAGACTTATCCAAGTGGGAGACTGTTGGATAAGGTGTCTAAGTCCATAACTATTTCTGGTGTGTACTTGACCCGGTTGGCATGGTCCATTTGGGTTGCATGGCATTACAACACTTGGATAGACTAAATGAGAGAAAGGACACTTATGGTTTATTAATATATTATATGTTCTAATAATTTAATAATATTATTTAATTAGTATTGATCAAAAATTAATTTAGAATTAATTTGGTGATCAAAAGGAGACTAATTAAATGTATGGGGTTGATTGTGTAAATCATTCATTCTTATATAGTGGGCTAATGATCCATGGTTTATTGAGTTGGGCTAAAACCCATAAGGTGCTCCATGGATAGTCCATGGAGGTTATGAACCCATGGATCATGGAATATAAAAATCCATGCACATTTGGGTTTACATGGAGTAACCCTACATGTGGCACACTATATAAGAAGCTCCATGGCTATCAAAATCGGGGATTAAGAAGAGAACAAGAGGCCTAGCCGATTTTAAGTGTGTATGGACTTCTCTTGAAGTTATTCCAAGAGTTGTGGTGTTGTGTGAAACATTTGAGGCATCACACTTGAGGTGCTAGGCTCACAAGGTTCTCAAGGAATCCAAGCAACAAGAAATGTATGTTCTCCTACTAGCTTTTATGTTTCAAAGTTCCCCATGCCATGCTAGTTAGGTTAAGAACCTTGGAAAATCAAATTTGCATGTATCTTAGTAAAACATAGATCCAAGGTTTCTAGGGTTGCAGGTACACCTTAGGAGTGTTAGAATGCTCAAAACCCTTCAAGCATGAGTTTAATCCAATACTCAAATCTTATTTTAGGAGCACTAATGAACGTTATAGAATATTTTTTCTATGTCTAACACCTTAGACAATCTACAAGCCAAATTCATGACAGTCTAACCTCATAACCTACTTCCAAATTATGATCGGCTATGGATAGTTTGAATAATCTTATTATTCTGGAAGTTAAAACATGCAAAAGTTAAACAATAGTAAATAATTGACACAAGATAGTAACTTTACTTATAAATAAAACTCCTTTTATTCAATCATCAAATTTCAATTACAATTTAGCTATTACAAGTTTCCAAATATTTATCTAATCACTAAAACTAATATCATCCGTTAGCCCAATGCCCTTTGCATGTTGCAAGTTCCTAACCCTACTCAGTCCCTTCGTAAGGGGATCTGTTGGGTTGTCCTCTGACGATATCCTCTTCACAACGAGGTGTCCTTCTTCTACTTGATGTCTTATGAAGTGGTACTTTCTGTCGATAAGCTTGGATCTACCATGATCTCTCGGTTCCTTGGTTAAGGCAACCGCACCTTAATGGATGGCACAACTCCAAGGTCTCCAAAGAAGTTATTCAACCATATCGCCTCTTTCGATGCTTTGCTCGCTGCTATGTACTCTGATTCACATGTTGAATTAGCCACAGTCTCCTGCTTGGAACTTTTCCATGTTACCGCTCCTCCATTTAGGGTAAACACCCAGCCCGACTGAGATCGCAAATTTTCTCTGTCGGTCTGAAAACCAACGTCACAATACCCTATCACTCTCAATTCATCACTCCCACCGAGGGTAAGGACCCAGTCCTTAGTCCTCCGCGGGTACTTAAGAATGTTCTTAACTGCAGTCGAGTGAGCTCTACCAGGATTCCCTTGATATCTTCTGACCATGCTCAAAGCAAAGGCCACATCAGGGCGAGCACAAGTCGTAGCATACATGATCGAGCCAATCGCGAAAGCATATGGTACTCGACTCATCTCTGCTATCTCAGCCTCTGTACTCGGACTCTGAGTCTTACTCAGTTTGGTATTGCTTTGAATAGGTAAGTCACCTTTCTTGGAGTTCTCCATGCTGAAACGCTTCAATGCATTGTCCAATTAGGTACTTTGACTAAGTCATGTTTGTCTTTTACTCCTGTTTCTCAATATCTTTATCCCTAGAATATAAGCAGCTTCTCCAAGATCCTTCATAGCGAAACACTTCCCAAGCCAGGACTTAACCTCCTGCAATGTTGGGATGTCGTTTCCTATGAGTAGTATGTCATCCACATACAACACCAAAAAGCTAACTATACTCCCACTAGCTTTGACATATACATAGGACACATCTTCGCTTCTTGAAAATCCAAACTCTTTGACTTTCTCATCAAAACAAAGATTTCATTTTCGAGATGCTTGTTTTAATCCATTGATGGATTTCTCAAGCTTACACACTCTATTAGGGTACTTTGCATTGATAAAACCCTCTGGCTATCACATGTAAACATCTTCAGCCAACTTTCCATTAAGGAAAGCAGTTTTGACATCCATTTGGCATATTTCATAATCATGAAATGTAGCTATGGCTAGCATAAACCTTTTAGATTTAATATTCGCTACTAGTGAGATGGTCTCATCATAGTCAACTCCCTAAGTTTGAGTAAAGCCCTTCGTAACCAGTCGCGCCTTATATGTGTGTATTTTCCCATCCATGTCGGTCTTCTTCTTGAAGATCCATTTGCACCCGACTGTCTTGCGACCTGGTACATTGTCAACCAAGTTCCAAACTTAATTGTCATACATGGACTGAATCTCGCTGTCGATTGCCTCTTTCTATTTAGCAGACTCGGGGCCTGCCAAGGCTTTATTTTAGTTGTTAGGTTCATCCAGATTTATCAATGTACTATCACTGATAAATGTATTACCTTCAGCTCTTATATGAAAGCCATATAACACAGGTAGAACACTAACTCTACTGGAACGTCTCAGAGGTACGGACTCGTCAATAGGTTCAATAGGAGTTTCCTCGTCAGGTTGAGCGCTAGTGTTTGAGGTTCCTTCATCACTAAACTCTTGAAGCTCTTCAAGGTCAATAGGAGTTTCCCATTGTCTTCTTGGCATATGAGTTCTCTCTCTCGAAAGACTCCTCTCTTCGCAACGAAGATAACAATGTTACTCGGTCTATAGAAGAGATATCCAAAGGATTTCTGTAGGTAGCCGATTCGAGCTTGTTGTGAGTCTCGTGTCTCGTGAAAGCCTCGCAACACCAAACTTTGATGTGATCCAATGAGGGAACCTTCCCTGTCCACATATCGTGAGGTGTTTTGGCAACCTTCTTAGTAAGGACTAGATTAAGGATATAGGCGGAAGTCTCTAAGGCATACCCTAGACTGAGATAGGTAATGAAGCTCAACTCATCATGGAATGAACCATGTCCAACAAGGTTAGATTGCGCCTCTCAGCCACACCATTAAGCTGCGGTGTCCTAGGTGGCGTCAACTGTGAAACAATTCCACATTCCTTAAGATAGTCTAGGAACTCGATACTAAGATACTCTCCTCCTCGATCGGATCGCAGCATCTTTATCTTTCTGCCCAATTGATTCTCCACTTCCTGCTTAAACTCTTTGAATTTTTCAAAGGTTTCTGACTTATGCTTCATTAAGTAGATATAGCCATATCTGTTGTAATCATCAGTAAAAGTCACATAGAAGCGGTTAGCATCCCTTGTGGCGGGTCTGAAGGGTCTACACACATCAGTGTGTATGAGATCCAACAGACCTTCAGCCCTCTGACAAGTACCAGTGAAAGGTGACTTGGTCATCTTTCCAAGCAAACAAGATTCGCAAGTGTCATCCGATTTCAAGTCGAATGACTCCAAAACTCCATCCTTTGGGAGTTGGGCTATGCGCTTCAAGTTGACATGTCCAAGACGATAATGCCACAAAGCATGCCTTGTCCAAAACATTGGACGAATCAATATTCAACACATTATTTCCTAGGTTATCTACAACCATCACAGTTTCATATATACCATTACAAGGTAATGCTTCAAAATAAAATGTACCACTATAATAAGCATTAATACTACCAATTTCATTATTAAAAGAAAAGGTAAAACCTTGTTTATACAAACTACGAAAGGAAATAATATTTCTCGCCATTTCCGACGAGTGACAACAATTATTCAATTCTAAATTTAACCCACTACTAAGCAATAAAGAATAAACTCCAATCTTGGTGACAGGCGATATTTTCCTATTTCCCATGATTAAGTTTATCTTCCCGTGCTCCATATCCCTACTTCTTTTTAGTCCCTGCAAATAAGAAAAAATGTGAAATCCACAACCTGTATCAAGGACCCAAGAATTAGCATGTGGTGAGTTATTAGAAAGAATAGTGTAAATACCTGCGAAGGTGGGCTTTATCTTCCCATCCTTAATGTCCTGCAAGTATTTGGGGCAGCTTCGTTTCCAATGCCCTTTTTCATGACAATGGAAGCATTATGCATCCTTTGGATTGGTAGAGGGACTAGCAGAACCAGCTTTGGTCCCACTTGAAGAGGATCCATCAAGAGACTTTCCCTTGCGGCTCTTAGAAGGAGCCTTTCGCTTCTTCCCTTTCCTATGTCCAATTTCCAGAACAGGGGTAGCAGCAGTAGGAGTAGGTACAACCGAATTGCCTTTCAAGTTGCTTTCTATAGTTCTTAGAAGGCCTTGAAGCTTGCTAAGAGTGACCTCCCTTGTTTATATGATAGGTCATACGGAACTGATCATTACAAGAAGGCAAGGAATGTAGGATGATGTCAATGGCTAACTCTTCATCGAAGTTCACATCCAACTTCAGCAAGCGGTCCACATATCTCTGTATCTTTTGCAAGTGGGTCGTAATGGACTCTCCATCCTTCATTTTGGTTGTGATCATGGAGGCAATGATCTCATACCTTTCCTACCGAGCACTTTTATGGTACCTTTCCATCAAATCTTGGTGCATTTCGAAGGGCCAGAAGTCCTCATAGGACTTTTGAAGCTCAACAGTCATGGTAGCAATCATTATACACGACACCTTTGTCGCGTCCCTCTCATGAACCTTGTATTCCTCGATTTGTTCGGGAGTAGCAGTTTGTTCATCAATATCCTTCAGCTCTTTATCCAGGACATATTCTTTGTCCTCGTAGCAAAGGACCATACGAATGTTTCTTATCCAATCGTTAAAGTTTGACCCATCAAAGATAGTTATCCCAATCAAATTCGTGAGGGAGAATGAGGTAGAAGGGTTGGAGCCTGAAGCATTGTTTGGGATAGACATTTGAAAAAGAAAAGAATAGAGTTTAGATTAGATGAGAATCCTTAATATAACACCCAAATGAAATATTAAGGCTACGACCCAACACAATATTTTACAATTCGGAAGAGGGATGCCGTAATCCAATTGCAAAATATTTGAAGGTAGGTAAATGATGATTTACCAATTTCCACCATGAAAAACGAAATTGATTATTAAGTTTTAATTGGATTGAAATTCCTAGATTCTTTTGAGATTCATTGAACTTTTCAACGGCATGTTTAAATCTCGATTGTGCCCTTCAAGTTTGTGACTAGGATGCCGAGGATCACAAACAAGGTGTGAATAACCATGCAAATGTACTTGGTACTCTCAATGTTACAAATCACCTAATCAATGTGCCGGTTAACCATACACGCTCTATTGATCTATGATTAACATAAAACTATGCTTTTCCACCCTTCTTAGTCCCAGATTAGTGTGCCGGTTAACCACACACGCTCCACTAACGACTTAACAAGGTACAAAGTGCAATTTCATGGAATAGCACCATTTTCACATTTTTCCTAAAGTAACTAAGATTGAGAATTTAATAAAAGTTTAGTTACTTTATAATTATCATTATACTTTTAATGAGAATTAATGTCCTATCCTACCCATTCGGCTAACGACCCTCCACCAGTCAAGGAAGCGGTGGTTGAGAGTGGACACCCGTTAAACCACCATTTTATAGGTAGTAACCTTATACCTCCTTATAGACCGACTTCGTGAATGAGGCCTACTAACGGTAAGACTGACTTGTCTTATATATATATATATATATATATATATATATATATATATATATATATATATATATAACTTATAATATTATAATAGTATAAGGGTTGAATTTTAAGCTTTGAAAATTCTAAGGTTTGGAATTAAATGTTTCATTAGTGAGACGTTACAAATTCCAAAACTTGAGGGAAAGTTTTGTAACTCTTCAAAACTTTTGGTTTCCATAACTTATGAAAACTTATGAGTTTTAATGTTCATGAATGAGACTCTTCATATAACTTAAGGACAAGTTACAAAACTCATTTCAAGAACAACTTAGTTCAATTTTAACTAACAACATCATCATATAATATACCATTGATCTAATCTAAGTCATATAGCAAGGCAATTCATATCAAATAATACAAATAATTACTTTATTATCTTAAAATTTGACAATTTTGCTTTAATTGGATGAGGATCATCATTACCAAATCAGAAAATACATTTTTTATGTTTATAAAATAGTTTGTGGTAATGATCCTAGTCCAATTCTGGCCAAGAACTCGAAATTCTGCAACCTGAAGCCCCTTACTCTACGAGTGCATGAACTGGACTCGTCGAGTTGCCCTTTTACTGAGTGGACTCGTCGAGTCAGGCAGTGGACTCAGCGAGTTCATCAGTCAGAGGCCAGAAAATCGATTTTTTCAGCTTTGAAAATTAACAAGCATCAAATATAACATAAAACAATCATAGTCTCTGATAGCACTGTTGAGTTTTAAGCACTATAACACTCCTATGGTGCACATGCAACCCTAGATGCTTTAAAACTATGTTTTCTCTAATTATACATGAATTTTCAATTTTCCAAATCATACAGCCTAACTAGCATACAATAGAGGATATACAACATAAAAACCAAGTTAGACGAATACCTCTTGACGTAGTTTTAGTTCTTGGCCTTAGAAAGCTTTAGCACCTCAAGTGTGATGCCTCTAATGTGTCACAAACACCAAATGCAAGAGGAGGCTTGAGAGAATAGGCTAGTTAGCACAAAATCAATTATCACTCTCTTAGAATGAATGTGGCAACCGATTTTGGCTCTAGGGGATTTCTTTTATAGTGTTACAAAGGCTAGGGTTTCATCCATGCAAACCCTAATGCACCATGACCCTTCATATTACTTAGGCTCCATGGGTTAAACCTTTTAGCCCATCCTAACCAATCATGGATCTTTGTCCCACACTACAAGAATCAGTGATTTACTAAATCAGTCCCCGTATATTTAACTAGTCTCTTTTGATCACTAAATTAATTTCAAATTAATTCTTGATCAATAATAATTAATTAATATGATTTCTCAAGCAATATATTATACTTATAATATATTAATAAATCACAAATAGCCTTATTTTCAAAAGTTCATCCTATCAAATTGCACTGGTGAAGGTAACCCAAAAGGACCATGCTACAATCGGGTCAAGTACATCCCAGTTATAGTTATGGGCTTAGACACCAAATCCAACATATGTGTCTAAAATTCTCTAATTTTACATTGATTATATAGGATCATGTTATGCATTGAATTAAGCTTTATATTGTTGGTGTATGCGTTTATTTGCTTGTATTTGAAGCTTTTATTTTTAGTTAGACTAATACTTGATGAATGTAAAGGGATTGCCCCCTTTTCTAGTAGTGAATTGTAACCAAAATTTATTGGCATTACTGATTTAATAAAAAATGTCAAAAAAGTTGAAAGCAGTAAAAGGACCCGGTTATATGTTAGAGAACCGGGCTACATGACCACACAAAAGTACTTCTACTTAGCATGAAAGGACCCGGTTTTGTTCATAGGAACCGGGTTATATTACATTAATATGCCCCGGTAGTTAAACCGGGTTTTATTACTTTTTCACATATGACTCGCCCATAAGAAACCCGGTTGAAAATCGGGTTATTTTATGCTTTTAACCGGGTTCTTTTACCCATTTTGTAGTAGTGTTAGGAACTTACCCTCGATTGCTTCTCTTTCATTCATGCTACCCCTTCTTATTTTGGAATATACCTTTTTCCAGACTTAATATCCAACTCGAAAGTACGCAAACAATCCCTAATCTCTTCTTTATTATGCGGCAAATTTAAACTCAGTGTTGATTTAGAATGCGCCCTACGGATTAATGCGGACCTACCACTCAATGTAGTTGGTGCTACAGAAAAAGTTATGACACTCTTTTATGTTAGATAATACCGAACTAGATAATCTTTTTCGACTTGGTCACCATGCCTGGGTCATGATTTGCATGATCCTAATTTCCCACATTCTAGACTGTACAACTCGAATTAGGGAAACACTAATTTGATTATAGCTAAAGAGTTGGGGTCTTCCCTTATGGAATTAACCCAAAATAATCAAAGAGCTCTCAAAGTCACCACCTCTCCAACCATACAATTGTATTCGGCTGAGTTCTAATAGAATACGTCACGAATTGAAGTTCAGGACGAAATTCTTTCAACCGGGGGAGACTATGAAAAACGTCAAAATTTGAGAAAGTTCTAGATTTGGATAAACTTAGTTGCATGTATAGGCACGACACATAATAGACTTTGTAACTAAAAGCTAAGTTATAACCTACTAGAAACTTGGAGACAAATAGAATTGAAGGATAGTGTACTTAGATTTCACATTGATACGTGACTTCAATAATTACTTTAACTGAACTGTAACAACTATTCAAATTCAGCTCATTCCTTGACATGAACACTTTTCATGAATCATATACACACATCATGCACTTAATCTAGAAGTAGAAATTAGGTCAAAGTCTCATAGAAACTTAAGTCAAAGTTGAAAACTAGGACTAGTACACTTGATTCCTCAATTTCGCTTGAATCTTAGAATCACTGCATAGAATGACAATAAACCGATAAAAACAAATTAAAAACATTATGTCTAATTTAAATAAGAGTTATGAAACTCTAAAATAGTTTGAAGTCTCAAAATTCAAGTGATTTTGATATCCAAAGATTTACAAACTCTCAAAAACCCTAAATGTCCTAAAAACCTAAATTTATAAAATTTAACCTCTAAAATTCAATTAAAATAATTATGAACCTTAAAATATCAATTTAAAATAATTAAAATTAGGAAAATATAACCAAGGAAATAAATTTTAGGGCATTACCAATTACCCTTAATTTATAAGCCAAAAATCAAGGTTTTTTGGATAAAAACTAGGTTAAGTTGTATATTTTATAAAACTTTGATATTTTTTTATAAAAGATTTAAATATTATAAAGAGAAAAGATTAAGAGAGGGTATTATACCTCAAAAATTCGGATCTCTCTCTCCCCATATCTCTCTCTCACACTTAAAAGGCACACACTACTCATTTTCACTCACTCTTCACTCCACCTCTTTACACCCTTCAAGAACAAGTTTCTCTCTCAAAAACCCTTCAATAACAGCGCTTTACCACTAAATTTTGAAGCTTCAAGTGTGTTTCTTTATAAAACAATTGAAGTCAAGGTATGAATTAACTACCATCTTTTATGATTTTACCACTCTTGCTTCAAAACAACTTTCATTTCATCTCATTTTCGGCTTCTATGCCTCTACCATGGCAAGAATCTTCTTTTCTATCTTAATGTTTGTAGATTTTCACCATCACATGTCGCATGTATTATAAATGGTGAAAATATATGATCAAACCTATGTTAATACAATGATTTAAGCCATGCATGTGCATTTTATTTCAAAAACCGACTTCTACTTCTTCATCTTCTTCAAACTTGTTTTCTAATTTGTTAAAATGGTTTTTAGAACATCATGGATGTGTTTTAACACCATGTATGTATGATAAACAAGGTTTCATGTCCATGATCTAAGTGCAAAAATAGATTTTAAGGATAAAAACATCAAACTCAAGTTAAGAGTTTTTGAGAAACAAAATTTTGTTCATAAATGCATGTATGCATTTTGATAAGTTTTAATATTTTGATCTTTGGAAACATGACTAGAACATGAGTTTATCATGATATCTTTAAAATATTTCAAAGGATTTACTCAAAGTAATGATGAAAACTCACTTGTCTAACCAATCATCATGCATACAATCTGCCAGATTTCTTTGCCTGACTTTGAACTTCCATATCTCACTCATTTCTTAACCAAAATTCGAGATTCTTTTTCTGAAATATAATATTTTGAGTTAGCCTTCAAACCCATCTGACCTCAATGAAAAATTCTAGCATTTCGATTTCTGAAATAAATTTTCCAGTTTTTTCCAAGACAATTTCGTTTTTTTCCCGATTTAATGAATGTTTAAGGGATTAAATTGAAGAAAATAGCTACACTGATCCAAAAATTATGAAACTTCATCATAATATCGTATATTTCATATAAACCATAAATAAAAAGTTTAGTGAATTTTACCTACTGTTTAATAATTCTCACGAATTAATGTTTATTTAAATGAATAAAACAAAGAAAAATAGTTAAAATGTTTGAAAACCAACTTTGATATTTTTCCCAGCTAATGTATGTTAAATAACAGTGGCACAAAATGTTTGGAGAATTTTATAAACCGATTTCTATTTATTTTGATTTTTTCTATAATAAATACATAAAAATCATAAAATCGGGTTAAACTGTTTGAAAATCAATTTAAGTATTTTTCCGAGTTTATATACACTGTATAACAGTTTTACAAAAAGATTGGGAATTTTTATTAACTGTTTTTTTTTTTCACGATTTTATGATGTTTTCAAGGAATTAAATGGTGGAAAAATAGTAAAACATATTTAAAAATCATGGCAAAATTACAAGAAGGTTCTAAATTATAGTTAGAACTGAAATGTAAAGTTTGTAAATTATTAGAACTGATTTGATTTCGTTTTGGATTTTTAGCTTGTAAAGCCCTTCCAAAAGTGCTAAAACGCATCACAA
This sequence comes from Lactuca virosa, assembly GCF_052849685.1. NCBI lineage: Eukaryota > Viridiplantae > Streptophyta > Magnoliopsida > Asterales > Asteraceae > Lactuca > Lactuca virosa. The sequence goes on along the minus strand of NC_136433.1, from coordinate 360,345,352 downwards.
ACAATAACACAAAATGGGATTTGTCACTTGCAAATGTTAATAAGTCAATTGGTATACGGAAATCTAAAATTTCATAAAAGTATTTCCAACTGATACAAAACCTAACTTTGACACAATATTGGCATAATTCTATTGTAGTAGTAAGTATACTAGTATTAGATTTCCATTAGAGACTTATTAGTGTGTAACATCGTGTAAGAATCGAGAGTGGTACAAGTGAAACTTAGTTCAAGGCATCATTTGCATCATCTCAAAGCATTGTGAGTATTCACGCATCCCCCTATTTTCGGTTTTTATGTTTTGGGGTGGAAGAGCATGTCCGAAAAACTATTTATTGTTCGTTGTATTTAAATTGATTTGTATCAAATATGATTGCTATATTTTGCTATCAAAACTTATTTACTCATTTTAGCAATATATTCTTATTCATGGAAACTTTTATCAAAACTTTGAATTCGATTTATGAAACCATTATTATTTTTAACTTGTGAACTCACCAACTATTTTGGTAGTTGACCGCTTGTTTTACATGCTTTTTCAAGAACTCGTTTATAAGATGGCACTTAGGGAAACGTCACTTTTAGGATCATTCGCATGTGTTGTATTTCAACTAAATTGTAATTTCTTTTGAAAGATGTTCAAACGGATTGTAAATTGTAATACTTCTTAATACTATGGTTGGTGTTGTCTTTTAACTTTTGCTATGAGACCTTTTGTACTGCCATGCCCCGTGTTTCCGCTTTAACGGGGTGTGACATTTATGGACCATTTACTCCCATTTCCCCAGCCTCCAAGTCCTTGAGTCATTTTTGGTAAACCCTAACTCCATAAGTTTGTGTTTTGAGCTAAGAGTGTGTTCCTTGTGGGTTTGAACAGGAGAAGAAAGTGCATCAAAAGAGTCAAGGAAGGAAGCAAGTTGTAGATCTTGGATTATCATCTTCTTGGGAAGCTCCAGAAGGTAAAAAGCTTCTACCTTTATGCTTGGTTTTTTTAGATCTTGATTTGGTAGCTTTATGGTGTTCTTATTGTCCCAAAGTCACAATATTGTGCATGCTTTGTTTTGGACATGTTTGGCTGTCCTTTCATACCCAAGGATGGGTCCTAAGAGATACAAATGAGGTCCCTTTAGCTAGTTTGGTTCCTTGTTCTTTGTAGGAGGTCTTAATGGACTAAGACCATGTATTACGGACTTTTTGGACGACCAAAGTCTTAAAGTTTGAGACTTTATGGTTCTAGAGTGCTTTTGAATCATGGGTGTGAAGTTTGAGCTTAAGTGTTTAATCCATTAGGCACTTATAGAAGTTTTAAGCCCTGAAAGGGTATGCCCCACGTAGGAAGAAGTATGCCCCACGTACTTGGTCAGCACCCCCGTATGCAGTCATTGCGAGGCTCGCGTACGCCCTGCGTACCTTCGGGGTACACCCAGCGTACGCTATCTGTTGGGTTTTAGCTTTTGGGCTTCGTGTTTTGGGCTATCTTTGGGCTTAATTTCTTGGGCCCCTAATGGACTATCTGAGTAGCTGTGTTTTGGGCTAATTAGAGAATTCGACCTTAGGATAAGGCCCAATGAGCAGTTTGGGCCTACTTTGGTAAATTGGGCCAATTATGGGCCTTAAGGTAATTTGGGCCTTTTGGATCAAGAATTGGGCTTAGGTCTTGGCCTAATTAGGGAAAGGGTAAAATGGAAATTTACCCTAAGTATGGATAATTATTCAAGGATGGTAATCCAATTGTTAATTGGATGTTTGTTTTGTTGTGATAGTTTGGGATTTTTGTGAGCCAGCAGTCGGAGATTTTCAGTATGATTCGACATTGCGATGTGAGTTTTTCTCATTGTACTTTGGGGTCGAAGGCACCAACGCCGGCCCATTGATTTGATAACGTGATATTGCTGATATGTCGAGTATGGAATAGATATGCATGAATATGCTAGTTATTGATATGCTAGTCTTGTAGATCTGTACGACTACCTATGATTCTGTCTGCATGATTATCTGCGTATGTTGGTTATCGGTCAGCATATTATGCTGGGTTGAGGTTGTATTGCTTCGTGTTGTAGCCAACAAACCCTGGGGCATTCCATATATGAGATAAGGGTCGGGTAGGGTTTGCCAGACTCATATTAAGGGCTCAATAGCATTCTAGATACGAGATGAGGACCCCGTTAGTATGCCAGACTCGTACTGAGGGCTGAACATTGATAATTCTGTTTGATGACTGATCGGTACACGGAGCAAGCCAGACATAAGCTATGGGCCCCGAGGGCAAGCCAGACTTATGTTGTCGGCTCAGGAGCAAGCCAGATGTGAGTTGTGGGACCGATAGGCAATCCATACTCATACTGTGGGCTCAAGGGTAATCCAGTCTTTTAGTTGTGGACCCATTGCATGCTGTTATTTAATACATGTGATCGGCCGTGTGATTGGTATTTTGGGTAAACTCACTAAGCTTCGTGCTTACTGTTTTTGTTTATGGTTTCAGTTACTTGAGTGGATCATGTCAAGGTGAAGGCGTGACCGTACACATCCTCACATTTTGAACTTATGATTTCTGGGAAACTCTGATGATGTGAATGTTTTGAAAGTTATGTTGAAAGCGATTGTGATTTTTAAATAATGTTTTGGTAACAATGGTTTTTTTAAACACTTCCTCGGAAAAAGGGTTGTTTTGGAAAGTTTAAGTTTTATGAATTTTTATGGATGTTACAATATGGTAGTATTTTGAAAAATAAAAACTTGTTTAGGATTAGTTTCATGATATATTGGCAAGGTTTTGAGGAAAAGGATGAGGTGCTTCAATAGATAAGTTAGTTCCTATACTCTACAAAAACCCATAAATCAAAAACTCATTCAAAGATTAGTAATTCTTCAAAAACCTCATCTTGTCTAACTAATGATTAATTGCAAGAAAGATGAGATTCAACTCCCAACTTATTAGTGAAATCAAACATGATATATGGAAGGATTTTAAAAAATAGAAACTTTTTCAGGATCAATGTCATGATATAGTGGCAAGGTTTTGAGGAAAAGGATGAGGTGCTTCAATAGCTAAGTTGGTTCCCATACTCTACAAGAATCTCTATTGCACAACTTTATCTCGCTATATCTAGAGCTAAAGACGTGGATATCTATGTGGATTTGATTAATATGCAAGAGGTCCTTGGTCAAAAAGTGAAGTAGATGATAACAATTCTGGTGAGGATCATCCATGTTAGAAGGTGATGGGTTATGAGCAAAACAAACAATCCTATGTGTGCATGCAACTCCAATAAGATCTATGTCTTCTCTAATTGAACATACAATATGAACAACATCATGCATACCCTAGATCTATGATAAATAATCGAAATTCACATAATAAAGAGTTATGATACATACCTTTGATTGTTATGTAGTAATAACAATCCAATAACCTTGAAGATCTTGAAGCTCGAGAGCAAGTGTCACAAGTGTAACACCTCTAATGAATCACAAACACACTTAGCAAGAGGATGAGATATGATAGGGAGGAGGAAGCTTCAATTTTTGTCTATAACTCTCTAGGATTTCTAGTGGCCGAAAATTAACAAGTGTATGGGTCTTTATATAGTGCGGTGACTTAGACCAAAGCTAGGGTTGGAAGTAGGACACCCTAATTGCTTTGCTTAAGGACCAAGAAAACCCTAAAACTTCCATCCATAACCCCTTGGACGAAAATTCTAGGGATTTCCTAGAAGATTTCGTCCAAGCCTCTTTAGGAGGGTTCTAGAGCTTCTTTCCTCAACTATCAATAAATTTCCAAACAGCCCCTGCATATTTAATTAATTCAACTAATCCCAAAATTAATTCCAATTAATTTCCGATTAACTATTAATTAAATAATATGATTTCTAATTAATATATTATTTCCATAATACATTAATAAATCATTCATTTCATTTTATTAATCAAATAATAAATTCTTCCTCTTCCTCAATAGGTCATCCTGTCTAGTTGCTACTATGAAGGCAACCCAAAAGGACTATGCTACTAGCAATTCAAGTATATACCAATTATAGTTATGGGCTTAGACACCTAATCCAACAGTCTCCCACTTGAATAAGTCTAATAACTATAGTGTCTAGTATAACATCAAAAATTGATTAGCAAATTGTAGCTCTCAAAGCCATTGTCGAACTCTGCCCTAGTCATATATGAGTCTTAAGATAAGTGATCATATAACCCTTCGTTCTGAAACATATCATGTAGACTTACGACATGGAACAGAGTCAATCTCATTTTCCAATACTTTGTTTTTTGATTTCCGATTTGTAGTGAGAAAGAACTACAATTTAGTCCTGGTCGGGCACGATACCTAAGTCAACACCAAATCATCGAGGCGCCCAAGATATCGCTTTTTCCCATTAGGGAAAAGGAATAGATAAACTTTGACTTATACGCTTGTACTATTTACTCATCAATGCACAACAATAAGTTTTATAACATAAAGTTACTGATGCATTTATGTATCATCAATGCACAACCAACTCGTAAACAACAACTCATATATCTCCGTTTAAAGATGATATGATATTATTGTGTCAGAATTACTCATGATAAATTCCATGAAGTATTTCTCTGAGCTTGGGTTAATCCAATACTCAAAATCCCCATTTCCATGTACTCATGAACATTGCAGAAAAACCATTGCTATGTCTAATCTCCATAGACAATCAAAAATTCAATTATGACAGTCTTAATTCGCTACTTACTTCTAAAAGTACGAGCTACTATGGATGTTTGAATAATACAATTATTCGGGAAGTAAAACAGGCGAAGTGAAACACAATAATAATCTAATTAACTATGGTCTCAAACTATTGAATATAAGTAAAACTCTTAATATTTAATCACCATATTAATTAGACTTTATTTATTGTATCATGTTTCAATTAATCAACTAAACACTTGAATTAAACATCAGTCATGCCATGTTATAAACATGCATACTATGTCTCTCTATGGTCATTCCTTTGTGAAAAGATCGATTGGATACTATTCCAATGATGCTCATTTCACAATTTCAAATTCTTGTTACTACTAGAATATGTTAGAGTTCAACCTTACATGCAATATCCTTTTTGTGATGTCGAGGTTTCAAAGTCATAGAGACTTTGCCAAAGATATTACAAAATGTTCCATTGGAACAATTCCATGGTAACGAAGTCGCAAATTCAAGAAACACTCCTTGAACATCTTCCTTGCATTAAAGTTTCTAACTTATATGTAGATTCTAATAATCAACGCCTACTTATGGAAACATTTCCATATTCCCATATAACCATATATTTTGGATAAGAAACACCTCCACCCAGAATTATGTCAATATGTTTTGTCTAATATAATACTATACTTCCAACTATCCACAAGAAACTAATCCCTTGGTATAACCTCAGAATGTTCTTCACAGTTGTTCAACAAGGTTCTAGTCCCTTTTTCCCTCTCAATATCCAAAGCATTTGAAATATAAAATTAGAACAAGTGAATATTACAACATATGTAATCAATCCTATATCTGAAGCATATATGACTTGATTCATAATGTCTTACATAGAGGCCTGATATATATTCAGTCTCTATTGCTATAATATTTCCATATATTGAATTTCCTATGTTAAACCATTTCAACATGACATTCATATATATCCAAGACCAAGTTCCATTTAAAAAACTTCAATCTAAACTTTTAGATCTTAAACGAAGTATGAGTGCCCTCTCCCCTAAATCCTTTCTATAGCGAAACAATTCTCAAGCTTTGCATTTTGCAAATTTGAAATCTTTGTTTCTTACAACTAAAAATGCCAACTTGCACCACTTAGCATAACAACCATGCTCCAACTAGCATAACAATTATGCTCCCACTAGCTTTGACATGTATCCAAAAATCAACTGGACTTCTAGAAATCAATACTTTTTGACTTTCTTACTAAAGTGAAAATTTCTAATACGTAATGCTCCGATAAGTCTTCATCCAGACTTCTCAAGCTCAAAAACGGTAACATCGTGATTTTTCACACAAATTTTTTTATTTTTAAAAGATTTATTTAACAGTATATGCCACAACTGAAAAAAAAATTCTAGATCAAACAAAGTCCAGACTTCAACCACGTACCCGTAAATTCACAATGTAATAATCTAGGTCAACCATTGTAACTCGTTTTGAGGTAATGAAGATATAAAATAATTAAGATGAAAATAAGTGTCAAAAATAAAATATAAGATAAACTTGATTTGTATGAATAAAGTGGTAGTAATCGTGACAAGGATTTTGAAGATATAAAGAATACCGAAATCTGAGTTATAACGAAGAAGTTATGACCTATCGAAGTTTCGCGACAGAACCGACACAACGTTATGTGATGTAAAAAGTGAGTTTACAATAAAATGCTTTTTAGCCTTAGGTATCTGAATGAAAGTTGTAACACACGTTAAACCGAGAGTGTGCATAAAAAGAACATCCAAATCTGACTTCGTATGAGGAAGTTCTGATTTTTCTAAGATTCGGCACAGCAGTGTACAGCCCGAAATTCGTATTATAGATCGAGCGATTTTTAGCCGACACAACCTAAACGAGAATTGAATATCTTGTCAATTGTAGCTCAACAGTAAAAAAACAGACGGAAACGGATGTCGGATGAAGAAGTTATGAAATTTTAACGGACTTTTCTTGTCCCGGTCTGTTAAAAGTATAACATTAAAAATAAATTCAAAATTAGCCGACGGAGTCTAAACGAAAATCGTAGAGTACGGTATCACCTACGCGTGGATATAAAGAATGTCGAAAACGGAGCATGTATGCGAAAGTTATGAATTTTTAAAGTTCAAGGCTCAAATTCCGAGGCTGATCCGAAGGCGTACGCCCAACGTACGAGATTACGCCCCGCGTACTCGGAAACTAGGTCCGGAGTCAGCCACGTCGCCCTATAACTTTGCATGGTGGACGCGTGTTTGTAGTTGTGACACGTCCGAAGCTAGGAATCCGATCAGGCGCCACGTTCCTCCAACGCGCAACGTACGAGGGTATGCCCAGCGTATCGAGGTACACCCAGCGTACCGAAGTACGCCCAGTGTAATGCGAGGCTTCAGTCAGGTATAAAAGGGGTGCGAGATCACCCGGTTTGTATTACTATTTTGCTTGTTCTTTCACCCTAAACACCCTCTTAAGCCATTCTAAAACCCACCGAAGCTTAGGGAACCTACCTAACACCCGAAGAAAGCCCCGGAGCACCCGAAGTCCCCGAGAAAAGAGTCTTTTCGGTTTGAAACTCGGCCCGCACAAAGCCTGGTTTTCAACAAAACCTCACGGTTTCGTCCAGGAATATCATTTCTAGAAGCGAAGTGCTCTCCAAATCACCACCTTATCAAGTGAGTTCATATCCCTATATTTTTACAAGTCTTTTCTATGTTTTTAAGGGGGGAAATACAAGTAATATACAAGACAAATTACTTTAAAACGCAAACATCCAAATACATTTATCTTTCTATTTTTATGAAAAGATTTTACTATCAAATTCATATATTACTACGGGTAAAGTTTTGGTGACACATAACGATACGATAAACAAATACAAGAGATTTCGTTATATTCAACTAAATATATACAATTATTGAGTATAACTTGAATCCTATGATAAACTATATAAATATAATTTACGGAACATGTTAAGATGCAACGATTTTCACACAACATGGAAACAAACTTATAAGCTATAATAGGTATAGTTTATGGAACAAAGATACTATTTTACAAAGTTCTGTACAATACGGAAACAAACTTATAAACTATAACAGGTATAGTTTATGGAACAAAGGATCTATTTTACAAAGTACAAGTTAACAGATAAACAAAAAGGGTTTTCGGTTATTACTCGTAAACATGTTGAAGCAATTTGTGAGACGTTTTCGTGTACTTATCTAAGTACAGGTAAAAGTCATGACTTATAACCAGAGTCTCTTGTACGGAGAGCGAGATATTTGTGAAAAGATCTATTTGAGGCTGACAATCCAACATCCCGACTGTTAGCTACAGTCAGGCCGGCAGGCCTGGGGTGACAAATATCGTTAACATTTCTGACGCTTGAAGAATGTCGCGATCAGGCTGACTGTCTTAGTATGGTTATAACAACTGTGTTAGTATGGTTATAAGAACTCAGAAGGATAAAACAATGACTTATTTACGAATAATATATATTCAAATATTTTTATTTGAATATTAACTTTACATTTGGATTTCAGAGCAAACACAATTTCAACTAGTTTTACTTATGAATAAAACTAGGTATCTTTAAAATAAGTATGACCATTATACTTATACTTTCGGTGTTGGAACGTTTAATACTACAAACTGGTTTCAGGGAAAAATACAGTATTTTCTAGGATAAACATCATTACCTTACAAGTAAACAGTTTACAAATTTGATTTTCTGAAAACAGATACAATTACTTACCGAAAACAATGCTTTACAATAGAAAGAGTGGAACTAAGAACGTTTTTATGAAAGATTCAACACTTATTTACAAACTAGTATAACATAAAGAACCCCTAATTGTTAATTCTATGATTTTTTTAGCGTATACATCAGAGTTATATATAAATAATATCCGATAGGCAGTGGGATGTGTGATTTCCGCCTTTCTTCCTGTTCCTTGTTTGATTGTGGGCTTAGGGCAGAATCACCCAATCGACTCTTCGTTCGGTATTACTCATATATAATTTGTATACACTAAGTAATCATAGGAGGTAACAGTACGAGTCATAAAAATTACAGGAGTCAGAGCCTCGAATCGCAAGTTATAAACATAAGAAACTTATACTTTTTGGATCTCAATGTACTAAGATTACGATTTAATTACTACAAAAATATTGAATTTTCTGGAAGAACACAGTATCGTTTTCAATAACAAAGAACAAATCTTTTCCAACAAAATACTTATGAACTCACCAACTTAAATGTTGACACTTTTTAAAACCACTTGTACTCTCAGGGAAATTAGTAGACAGGTACCCTCTCAGACGTTTCGAAGAAGGCGCATAGTAGCTTTCACATCTTGTCTTTTTCTATAGTTTTAATGTTAAACAAGCAATGTTTTGAATAGAATGTAAATACTATGTTATTAATACAATGGTTGTTGTTACTTTGATTACTATTATACATTTGTTGTGATACTGTACATGACGTCCTCCGCCTATCCGGTTTGAGGGTGTGACTGATTGGTATCAGAGCATTGTTTACAGTGAACTAAGTACATCAACCTATAAAAGATATACAACTATAAATACAATTGGATAAAAGCACTCTGACCAAGAATTATACTTTTAAAATATATTAATTGTTATGAAAGTATACATAGGTGCATATATATACTAGAACAAGTATCACAAGAATAACAAAACAAAAGTATTTAGACGTTGGACACTATAGTCAAACCGAAACAGTTATGTAATCATATCTGGGATAAATATAGTCTGATGAACTATATTTATTTGAGATACGACCAATATGTGTTTGGGAGTGATAGTGGTGTTGCAACAAGTCTAAAACTTACCAACTCTATATATAAAAGAATACTAGAACCAAACATAAAGTTTAAAATACTATCGGAGTATTTTATGATACTATACAATAACAACCAGTCTGAGAACTTATAAACTTCGTATACCAAGAAGCTCTAGAATCAAACATACAATTAAGATACTATAGGAGTATTTTAAGTACTATAATTAGCTTATGTGAAAACTAAAAGACCCTTTCTGGTAGGTCTATAATTACTGAGTGTATACGTTAAGGTTATATATAATTGAGATTTTATAGACTTAGAATTTGTGATTTTCACTCTACTTCCTGTTCCATGTTTGGTTGTGGTCTTAGAGTATGATCACTTATTCAAAGGTCTATTTAGTCGTGGTTATATATAATCTGTATACACTACGTGATTATAGAAAGACCCGGTAAGGATCATCCTCGTAAAAATTTATTTTTAATATAAATGTTTTATTAATCTCGTAGATTCTTTAGACACTCTCATTCTCGCATGAACAACATAGGTTGATGTAACCACTCCATTACAATAGCCAACAGAGGAGTTGAGGAAGAACCAAAAGAGGGTTCACGAGGAGGATTCCGAAAAAGGACCGAATGAAGAGAAAGGCACTATAGAGATCGTTAACGAACCTTACCCTATCATGAGAAACGAGAAAGCACTCTATACGTGACACTAGTAGTTTATAAAATGATATAACTTAGTGAGTTAATGATTACACTACTCACACTATGTGTTAGGTTTATCACTTCTTTTGTAACAACAAATACTAGTACAAAAAGTCATAGAATTTTGTTTAAGGATGATAACTATTAATAATTCATAAGTTTATTCTATATAGACTTCTGTTATGAATTGTTTACAAAACTATATAAAAGTCAGAACATGATACGCACAGAACCAAGATAACATAGTTCAAGCGACACATGAGTTATAGCCACTACTAAAGACTTACTACCGTTTCATTCTTTTAAACCATATGGTATAAAGATGCCTTCCCGTAGACTTATAGGGTGCGATCATACTAGCACTAATGCATCAGATCCCATCAGAACTCCATAGTTAAGCATGCTTGGACGAGAGTAGTACTAGGATGAGTGAACTTAACCTTTGTACAATATATATTTCTAGTCACTATCATGAATACATCATAGGAATGTAGGTCGAAACATTGAGAATCGCACAACAAAATGAGAAAATTTTATATGTATATATAAGTAGGTAAAATACAACTAGCAACAACCATAATTACTTACGAACTCGTTTCACATCATGTAACAGGATCATGTCTTCATATGGAAATAACCGGTTAACCGACGAAACCCCAATTCTACATATAGACTCCGCTACATTCCAAGTCGCCGTAACAGCTGCCATGACAGCTTTCATGGCGCAATTCAACGCTAACAACACAAACGAAAATGGAAACAACATCGAAAATTCAAACTGTAATAACAACCAAGGAAAACAACGAGTGTCGGTCATCAAGGGCACTCTAGACCACAAACCTAAAAGCAAGAAACGAAAGTTATGGAACAAAAAAGAGCGCAAATTATCTCAAAGACTTACCAAGAGACAGCAACCTGTGGCAGCCCCTGCAGCCACAACATCTGCCACTCCGATACCAGTCAGTCGATATGCTAGAACACTACCGAAGTTTAACAAGTGTGACTACCATCACAAGGGAGTCTTTTGGGAGTTGCATTGCAAGAACTGCAACAAGACTTGGCACTCTACTCATTTTTGTAGGACTCCGACCCAACACATCACCTCAACCACCAATGCTAGTACAAGTCAAGTATGCCATGCATGTGGTGAAATAGAACATTTCAAAAGAGATTGTCTAACAGAGAGGAATGACGGATGAACAGGGGGAGTTTAACAAACAGTACATATTGAAGCAACGAGGAACTCTTATGGGATTTTGGTATGTTTTCTAAATAACAATAATTAAGCATCCAATTTTCACAAAAGTTTTTGACAATTAAAAGTCAAAATCATAAATTGCCTTCTCATACAAATGAAACACATCATTCATATAAAAACTACGGATCCTTACAGGTGCGCTATGATGGCTTAGTGTAACATTAGAGTCATACATAGTTAAGATTTTGCAGGCTTAGAGTGAGTGATTCCGCCTTATTTCCTGTTTCTTGTTTAATTGTGGATTTAGGGCAGAGTTGCTCAGTCGACATATCTTCTTAATCTTAACTTTATACGATCTGTATACACTAAGCGATTATAGAGGGACTTTGTAGGGATTATATCATGAGATTTCATTACTGACCATATGAACAATCTTATTGTCTATATTCACTAAGTACAATACTAATGTTCACAACAGTAACAACAAGAATAAAACAGAGAACACTAAAGACATAAACATAGAATGTACTATCGTTCTAAACAAACACTTCTTCCTAGTCAACTTAACATCCTTTACGATAAGAAGTTCCGACGTCGTCATTAGAAATGAATTGGCTTGGTCCTCACCGTACCAACTCCATGTGCTATGGAAAGACTCTTCGCTTTAACCGACCATTTAAGTAACTCTTTTCAACCTATAACGATAAATCTGACATAGACCTCCGTATCATCTCTCGCTTCAAAACTCAGAAGTACCCATGCGAGGGGTACTACGCCGTCCTAACACACTCCGTAGACAAGAAATTTGAAGCGAAAAACACCGAGGATGTTCCGAAAGTCTGTAACTTTCCCAAAATATTCCCAGCAAATCCCCCAAGAATACCACTCGTACAACAAGTCAAGTTCAAGAATAGAGACTAAGGACCTATACCGCTAGTCTATCACTACTAAGTATAAACGCGAGAGAGGTATATAATTAAATTTTTACGAATTTAGGATGTGTGATTCCGCTCTACCTGCTATTCCTTGTCTGGTTGTGGACTTGGGGCAGAGTCACCCATACGAACGTCTTTTCAATCTTAATTATATACAACTTATATACACGAGGTGATGGTAGATGAATCAAGTATGAGTCCTACCAAGAACTTCAGGGAAAAGTTGCCCAAGACTACGAGTGGGCATGCAATTATTCAAGTAAACGTAGACAAGTAAATCAAACCCACATCTTTTCCCTAGTTCATGAGTGTTCACTTTGGATCTAATTTCGGGACGAAATTCCCTCTAACGGAGGGATGATGTCACAACTGAAAAAAATTCTAGATCAAACAAGGTCCAAACTTCAACCATGTACCCGTCAATTCACAATGTAATAATCTAGGACAACCATTGTAACTCGTTTTGAGGTAATCAAGATATAAAATAATCAAGATGAAAATAAGCGTCAAAAATAAAATGTAAGATAAACTTGATTTGTATGAATAAAGTGGTAGTAATCGTGACAAGGATTCCGGAGATATAAAAAATACCGAAATCTGAGTTATAACGAAGAAGTTATGACATATCGAAGTTTCGCGACAGAACTAGCACAACGCAATGTGACGTAAAAAGTGATTTTACAATAAAATGCTTTTCAGCCTTAGGTATCTAAATGAAAGTTGTAACATACGTTAAACCGAGAGCGTGCATAAAAAGAACATCCAAATCTAATGAGGGAGTTATGATTTTTCTAAGATTCTACACAACAGTGTACAACCCGAAAATTCAAATTATAGATTGAGCTATTTTTAGTGGACACAACCTAAACGAGAAACGAAGATCTCATCAATATTATCTCAACGGTACACAGACAGACAAAAACGGATGTCGGATGAAGAAGTTATGGATTTTTAACGGACTTTTCCTATCCCGGTCTGTTAAAAATATGACATTAAAAATAAATTAAAAACTAGCCGACGGAGTCTAAACGAAAGTCCTAGAGTACGGTCTCACCTACGCGTGGATATAAAGAACGTCGAAAACGGAGCCTGTGTATGAAAGTTATGAATTTTTAATGTTCAAAGGCCAAATTTCGAGGTTGGTCCGAAGGCGTACGCCCAGCGTACGAGATTACGCCCCGTGTACTCGGAAACTAGGTCCGGAGTCAGCCGCATCGCCCTATGCCTTCGCATGGTGGACGCATGTTTGTAGCTGTGACACGATCAGGCGTCACACTCCTCCTACGCGCAGCGTACAAGGGTATGCCCTGCGTACTGAGGTACGCCCAGCATAATGCGAGGCTTCGGTCAGGTATAAAAGGGGTGCGAGATCTCCCGGTTTGTGTTAATATTTTGCTTGTTCTTTCACCCTAAACACCCGCTTAAGCCATTCTAAAACCCCCCGAAGCTTAGGGAACCTCCCTAACACCCGAAGAAAGCCCCAGAGCACCCAAATTCCCCGAGAAAAGAGTCTTTTTGGTTTGAAAGTCGGCCCGCACAAGGCCCGGTTTTCTACAAAAACTCACGGCTTCGTCAAGGAAAATCATTTCTAGAAGCGAAGTGCTGTCTGAATCACCACCTTATCATGTGAGTTCATACCCCTAAATTGTTACAAGTCTTTTCTACGTTTTTAAAGGGGGAAATACAAGTAACATACAAGAAAATTTACTTTAAAACGCAAACATCCAAATACGTTTATCTTTCTATTTTTATGAAAAAATTTAACTATCAAATTCATATATTACTACGGGTAAAGTTTTGGTAAAACATAACGATACGATAAAAAAATACAAGAGATTTCGTTTTATTCAACTAAATATGTATAACTATATATATACAATTATTGAGTATAACTTGAATCCTATGATAAACTATATAAATATAGTTACAGAACATGTTAAGGTGCAACGATTTTCACACAACATGGAAAAAAATTGTTTATGGACAAAGATGCTATTTTACAAAGTTCAGGTTACAATACGGAAACAAACTTATAAACTATAACAGGTATAGTTTATGGAACAAAGGATCTTTTTTACAAAGTACAAGTTAACAGATAAACAAAAAGGGTTTTCAGTTATTACTCGTAAACACGTTGAAGCAATTTGTGAGACGTTTTCGTGTACTTATCTAAGTACAAGTAAAAGTCCTGACTTATAACCAGAGTCTCGTGTAGGGAGAGCGAGATATTTGTGTATAGATCTATTTGGCGTTGACAATCCCACATCCCGACTGTTAGCTACAGCCAGGCCGGCGGGCCTGGGGTGACAAATGTCGTTAATATTTCTGACGCTTGAAGAACGTCGCGATTAGGCTGACTGTTTTAGTATGGTTATAAGAACTCACAAGAAGAAAACGAGTTATTTACGAATAATATATATTCAAATATTTTTATTTTAATATTAACTTTACATTCGGATTTCAGAGCAAACACAATTTTAGCTACTTTTACTTATGAATAAAACTAGGTATCTGTAAAATAAGTATGACCATTATACTTATACTTTTCGGTGTTGGAACGTTTAAGACTACAAATCGGTTTCAGGGAAAAATATAGGATTTTCTAGGATAAAAATCATTACCTTACAAGTAAATAGTTTACAAATTTGATTTTCTGAAAACATAAACAATTACTTACCGAAAACAATGCTTTACAATAGAAAGACTGGAACTATGAACGTTTTTATGAAAGATTCAACACTTATTTACAAACTAGTATAACATAAAGAACTCCTAATTGTTAATTCTATGATTTTTTTACGTATACATCAGAGTTATATATAAATAATATATGATAGGCAGTGGGATGTGTGATTTCCGCCTTACTTCCTGTTCCTTGTTTGGTTGTGGGCTTAGGGCAGAATCACCCAATCGACTGTCAGTTCGGTATTACTCATATATAATTTGTATACACTAAGTAATCATAGGAGGTAACAGTACGAGTCATAACAATTATAGGAGTCAGAGCCTCGAATCGCAAGTTATAAACATAAGAAACTTATACTTTTTGGATCTCAAAGTACTAAGATTACGATTTAATTACTAAGAAAATATTAGATTTTCTGGAAGAACACGATAACGTTTTCAATAACAAAGAACATATCTTTTCCAACAAAATACTTATGAACTCACCAACTTAAATGTTGACACTTTTTCAAACCACTTGTATTCTCAGGGAAATTAGTAGACAGGTACCCTTTCAGACGTTTCGAAGACGGAGCATAGTAGCTTTCACGTCTTGTCTTTTGTTATAGTTTTAATGTTAAAGAAGCAATGTGTTGAATAGAATGTAAATACTATGTTATTAATACAATGGTTGTTGTTACTTTGATTACTATCATACATTTTTTGTGATACTATACATGACGTCCTCCGCCCCCGAACGTTTCCGCCTTTCCGGTTTGGGGGTGTGAGAGAATACGTTGCAGAAGACTTATTATGGTCATTTCAAAAACATTACCAATGTTACTTTCATGTCAAAACAAACCCATCGCAATTTGAAGTTCAGAAAAACATATTAATGAAAAACCAACATGTCCAAATGGTATCATAACTAAAGATACTAAATTAAACTACCTAATAATTCCCATCCTCACCAAGGCATCATGTTATGCAACCTTTTCCAATGCACAAAAACCAACAAGCAAAGAACAAGTGTTAGCATAAGGTAAGTGAGTCAATATAGCACAGTGTTAAGAGAACACACATATCATAGATGGATTCACAAAAAAACATCCACACACAATCAAAGACTCACTAGCAAGACATACATCATCACACCACATAACAAACCCAGGTGTAACTCAATTTATTTTAGTTCTTCTTTTAGAGCCTCTTTTATTAGTTACTCTCCTCAACGCCTCTGTAACTAATTCTATCTTATCGATTCGCCGTTAAAATAGTAATATATAATATTTTGTATCTCCGCTTTACATTAATAATTACTCACCGCTCACCATCGTTGTTATTATTAAAGTAATACTTCTTAGTTAGGGTCTATTTATTCACCGCAACCCCCCCCCCCCCGCCCCGCAAGGCAAGACCCCGTACGCTGCTAACGTGACCGGCACGACCCAATGCACTAAGTGAGCGCGAATCTCACCCATAATCATATCTCCCGGTGTGCTGCGTTCGCTACTCCGACTTTGCACATATGTATACATGTGTTATCGTTAAGGATTGGTACGAGCGTTGCCAATTCCATCAAGTTACACATCCCAATTCCCACGTGTTGTTTTGCGCCGGCTTTCCTCGTAGATCCAACATCACTGTAGGTCACCTATCTTTAGGTGAACCATGTGTTAGATTGGTTGCCTAGAATAACCATCCGACTGGCTTTCATCGTAGAGCCAACATTAACTAAATTTCCTCGTAGATTCAGCCCTAACCGGCTATCATTGTTGAGCCGACACTACTTGGATATCCTCGTAAAGCCAACACCTACTGGCTTTCCTCGTAGAACCAACCTTACTTGGCTACCCCAAAGAGTCAACACTAATTGGCTTTCCTCGTGGAGCCAACACTACCCTTCGCCCTGCTAGTGTATTCCCCTTTTAAATTAATAATAATTAATTAATTAAGGAGTTACACTTTATACCCTCATCAAGTAATCGTGTAAGTTTTATCAATTTAATTTTATTAACATATTACCTCTTTAAGGGTTCATTCCATGCAAACATGTAATTTTATATAGCTACTACATTTTACATCACACACTAATTTCATTCACAACACTTCTATAAATATAATACAACACTAGCATGCTTTTCCTAAAACATCTTAAACAAATATTTTCAAACAATAAATCACATGCTCACATCACATAATGTTCATACACATAAATCAATCTAGCATGAACCTAGCTCACATCTCACACCAAAGAAAGAGGAGTCTAGCATGCAACATCCTAGATACAGTTGCACATAAAGTATTTCAACATCATGGAACAATACTCAATCATCAAAAGGGGCACATACATCCTAGATAACGAGGTTCATCCCATTCCATCTAAGATATGGGATACTCCTAACAATGTACTTTTATAAAACAACGAAGTTGACTCACCTTTGACAAAGATATGACCAACTCACACTTCAAGTCTTGTAACGGTTGAATTATCACCTTTGCCCTTATTACAATACAAATAAAAAGGTAATTGGAGTTCTACAATTCCAAAGATAGCAAATTCAAAACCCAAACACATAAATCAACTAAAAAGCAAAGTTCCTAGTTTTAGACCCAAAACAACCACCTATTTAGAGCTTTTTTAGGACACTTGGGACCTGTGGAACTTCTGTTTTTATCTCATATCCCATAATTTTAGATTTGTAGCTTTTCAGAAAGTACTTTTGAAGGTCCAAACGATTTTTATAAAATTTTATATGTTTTTTACAAAACTACCTATCAATGTAGCTAAATTCTGACCAGCTTGTGAAAAATGGCAATTTTCACCTAAGTTGGAGGCAACAACTGATGGGTTTTGAGCAAAACATATAATCTTATGTGTGCATGCAACCCTAATTGAAGATCTATGTTTTCTCTAATTGAACATACAATAATCATCAACAAAGTATAAACTCTAGATCCTTAGTGTATAATAAAAAATCACATAAAAAAGGGTTATAATACATACCTTTAAGATTGTTATTGTAAACAATCTTTAATCATTGCTTGAAAGATCTTTGGTAGCAAGTGCGACAAGTGTCGCGCCTCTGATGGTTCACAAAAAAACTCAAGCAACCAAGGAATACTATAGAGAGAGAGATGAGTAGATCAAAATTTTGGCCAAGGTACTTAGAATGAAGGATTAGGCGGAAATTTAACCCTAAAGAGGGTCTATATCGGTGTTGGGAAGGTATTGGATAAGGCAGATGTATCCAAGATAACCCTAATCACTTAGCTTCCTTCCTAAGGCATCCAAGGCACCCTTAGAGCCTAAGGAAACCCTAGAGATGCTTTAGATTTCGTTTTCCCCTTTTTAGGGAGGTTCTAGAATTGCCCAATGCTCGACTATTGATTATTTTCACCTTTAGTCCCTGAAGTTTCAATTAATGAAATTAATACCAAAATTAATTCCAAATTAATTTCTGATTAAATATTAATTAAATAATATGATTTCTAATTATTATATCATTTCCATAATACATTAATAATCATTTATTTTTATTTCTAACTAATTTATTAACCAAGCAATAAATTAATAAATCATTCTTCTCTCTCTAACAGTCATCCTATTCAATTGTCAGGTTTGAAGGCAACCCAAAAGGACTATCCGACTATCAATTCAAGTATTTACCAATTATAGTTATGGGCTTAGACACCTAATCAAAAAGTCTCCCAATTGGATAAGTCTAATAACTATAACTGCCAGTATAACTACTAAATCGACTAGCAAATTTTAGCTACCAAAAGCCGCTATCAAACTCTGACCCAGTCAGTGATGTGTCCTTAGATAAGTGATCAGATATTCCTCCGTTCTACAAGATATCGTATTGACATGAGACATGGATTATAATCAATCTCATTGTCCAAGTTTTGTTTCCTGATTTCTAATTTATGGCGACTGAAATCAAACAACTAATTAAACACATCAATTCAGTACAGGCTTGGCCAAGCGCTTTAGATGTCATCATCAAATTATCGAGGGGCCCATAGATATCGCTTTTCCCATTAGGGAAAAAGGAACAGATAAACTTCGACTTATATGTTTGCACTATCCACTCATCAAATCATGCACAACAATGCGTTTTATAACATCAAGTTACTGATGTGTTTACGTATTATCAATGCACAAATGACTCGTAAACAATAACTTATATATCTCCCTTTAAAGAATAGAAGATATTATCGTCTCAAAATTACTCGTGATAAAATCCATGAACTAATTCTTTGAGTGTGGGTTAATCCAATACTTAAATCCCCATTTCAAAAGTACTCATGAATACTGCAGCGAACCATTGCTATGTCTAACCCCTTAGACAATCTACAGTCTGATTCATCATAGTCTTAATTCACTACTTATTTCCAAAAGAATGATCGATTTTGGATGTTTGAATAATCCAATTATTCTGGAAGTAAAACATGCAAAGTGAAACACAATAATAACCTAATTAACTATGGTCTCAAAACCATTGAATATAAATAAAACACTTAATATTTAATCACTATATTCATTAGACTTTATTAATTGTATAATGTTTCAATTATTCAACTAAACACTTGAATTAAACATCAGTCATGTCATATTATAAACATGCATACTATGTCTCTCTATGGTCCTTCCTTTGTGAACAAATCAATTGGACACAATTCCAATGATGCTGATATCATAATTCCATATCCTTATTACACGTGTAAGAATTCCAAATTCTTGTCACCACTAAATGTGTTAGAGTCTAACCTTGCATACAATATCATTTTTGTGATGATGTGGCGTCAAAGTCACCGAGACTATGCCAACAATGTCACAAAATTCTCCATTGAAACTTTGTTACTTAAAACAATTTCATGGTAATGAATTATCAAATTCAAGGTACACACCTTGAACATCTTCCTTGCATTAAATTTCCTCACTCACATGTATATTGAAACATTTCCATATGACTATCAATTCCGATATGACTATGGAAACATTTCCATATTCCCATATGACTATCAATTCCGAACAAGCATCACCTCCATTCAGAATTATGTCAATATGGTCCATCCAAATTAATAATATAATTCTAACTATCCACAAGGAACCAATCTATTCGGTTTTTATTCAAAAATCCAGTTTCACAACCGGTAAAAATGACAACGGAAGCTTTAAAATTATTGAATAAAACTAAAACTATTTTACCAACCAAGGATCATTTTGCAAGAGTTAGAAAGATTAAAACAACCATATAAAAGCATAACAACCTTTGAAAACTTTGATCCTCATGGGAGGTTGGAAAACTTTATATAAAACTACCTTTTATATAAAAAAACTCTAGCTAGTTTATTAAGATATAAATATAACTTATAAATAATCATACTTTATGATATATTTCATAAGTTGTTATTTCTCCAATAAATATTATTTCCACAAATAATAAATTCCCAATTAGTAAAAAAAATATTATTTCCATAAAATAATAATATTCCAATTAAATACAAGTGTTGATATATTTATTAATAATCAGATTATACTAATAAATAATCAATTGACGGTAACTTTCTATACGGTGTGACCCTATAGGATTATATATTATCAGCAATATCATTCTATACTGACTCTTGGGCATACTATCTTTCAATCTCCCACTTGCACAAGACTCATCATAGATTGATATAGACAATGGTGAATGTCTAGCAACATTTCACTACCCCCAATAACATATGAAGAAGAATGGCATTCATCAACATCCAATTCCCAAAAGATCTAAGCATCAATTGATGTATTAAGGTAGGTTTATGAATTGTCCCTTTGTTACAGACATCCTATTAAACATGAGCCTTGGATTGCAATCAATCTCATTTGTAATTCAACTTTGGGTAACGCGCGTTAGATGTCTAATTCTCAACGCATAAGAGGAACAAATACCATCTTGACTATATATGCCTCTTGTATAGTTCACACCATACCCGAATATGACTTTTATAACTGCTCGGTCCAGGAATAACATTTGGTCATATCATAGCACACCACTCCCTACATTAAAGTCCCACTATGTATCTCAGGTGTTAAGGATACAAAGATAGTACCTTTTAATCAAGTATCACTCAAAAATGTGATCTATGAGATGATCTTGATGCGGGTCCTTTCAGTACTCCTTCTCTGACAAGTACCTATGAAACTTGGTTACAACCACTGCCCTACTTCCATCTAGTGAGAGTCAACCAATCCATTTCGTATTAGTCTTACTTCATAATTGGTCCCACAATTATGACCGACTATGAACCTTTAGAATAATAAGATTATTCATGGATTAAACATGTTAATATAGAACACAACAAGTATTAATGTAATGATCATATCCTAGTATATCAAAACATTGTTTAATAGTTGTTGTTACAATCTTCCAATATCCAAATACTAAATTCAAATCAAAATCCCATTACTAGAATAATAAAGGTCTTATGGTTGAAGTGTGACCACACATACTTAGCTTAAAAGGAAAGACTTCATTAATGGGTTTGACTAAATTTAATTTGTGTGAATTTTGCGAATACAATCATCTCCATATTTGACATTACTCTAAGTATAGTTAAATATTTTGGAGAATATAATTGGTGCTCTTATGTGACATAGAGTTTCTAAGCTTTATTAAGTACACTCTATTACTCACAAAATATTTCTAGGTTATCCCTGAATGGAAGGATTCAACCTAGTTTTTCAATGATCTATTTCATCCAATTATATTTGATTACAACTTCTGAAAAGTAGTGTATTCTTATTTAGTAGAATGTGTTATTTTGTTTTGCTTGGACCTCATTCCAACTAAACTTACTCTTAATTTCATAATGAAGTCATAATCCAATTATATTTCATAATTATCTATATTTATTTAGAAATCAAAATCATATGTAGCTCTTTATATTAAGATTTTGTTCTAAACTAATTAAGTACTCATAGAATGTTCTCACAGTCATCTAGTGACTTCACCATGTATTTAATTTTGTATCTCATGATATGACATAAATGATGGATTCATTTGCCAAGAAAATAGAATAAAAATCATTTTATTTAGCTAAAACCTATGTGCTAGATCCATTTGAGACAAACTCAAAAATGGTGTCACGTGACAATGTTAAGAATATTCCAAAGGAATATTGTATCTAGACCTCTTTCAAGATATTGTCATTTCATGCCAAAAGAATTTTAAAACCTTTAACATTCACATTTATCTATCTCTTATAGATTTCACATTCCAAGAATGTATCTTGTCATTCCTATGTCTTTCATTTTAGAAATACTTTCCGAGTCAAGGTGAAAACCACCGTGCATAGTCGGAATGTCATTTCAAATGATTAAGTATGTCTCTTTCATACAAGATTAGGAATATCACTATCCTCCCACTAGTTCTTAGTAAACACACACACACACACACACACACACACGTTCTTTTTCACGTTGATATAAAAGAATACCTTGTATCTTTATATTAAAATAACTATTCCAGCCTTGAGATATTTTCTTTATATCCACAAGTGGATCTTAAGCCTTACACATTTGGTTAGGATAACATGGATTAAGAAAACCTCCAGGCTAAGCAATATAGATATCTTCTAGTAGATGTTTGTTAAGAAAAGCGGTCTTTCTTGAAATCTATTTGCTATATCTCATATTAAGAATATGAAGTTATAGTAAATAATATCCTTGTTGATCTAATCATAGCTACTAGTGAAAAGGTTTGATCATAGTCAATATCATGAGTATGATAAGGACCATAGTCAATGACATGAGTATGAGAAAAACCTTATATAAAAAGTATTACTAAATGTGTATATGTATCCATGTATATTCTTTCTAGAAGAATCTCTTACTCCTTTTAGACTTGCTTTGGAGAGGAAGATTAATCAAGCCCATAGTTCATTATTAAACATGGATTACATCTCAATGTTCATGACTCTAACTCATTTGTCAGATCCAATATCTGATATAACATTTTGATAGTTGATTGTTTAACTAGAAACCATCAAGAACTCATCAATGAGAGATTCCACATTTCTCAAGCCATAGATGATTTCTACCATTGTCGTGAACAATTTGTGTTTATGAATAGCTATTATTCAAGTTTAACAATTTCTTGTTAAAAACTAGTGCCAACAATTGTTACATACGGCTATGGTTCTTGAGCTGCTTCAAGTTCCACGTGCCTCCCACTTGCTTTGTCATTAGAAGCCTACTTTCTGCTAACTCACACTACTAGAAAAATAGGATTTTACGACGCGCAATGCGTGTCGTAAAACGCTCAGACGACGCGGAAATGCGTGTCAAGGAAGGCCCCGTCATAACGAGAGACGACTTGCTTTTGCGCGTCGTGTATTTACAGCGCGCATTTATCACATGCATTTACAACGCACAGTTATGACACGTAATGTGTATCAAGGAATGCCCTGTCATAAAGGAAGATGACACGCATTTGCGTGTCATAAAGGAAGACGACACGTGTGTATGAAACACAATGTGTATCAAGGAAGCCCGTATCATAAATGAAAATGACACGCATTTGCGTGTCATAAACTTCAGTAACCATTTACGATATGCACTTACGACGCGTCTTTACGATACTCATTTATGCATAATACAAAAATATGTAAACAAATATATACTAAAACAATCAATTTCATCCAATAACATCATGTCAAAAAATTGTAATACATTGATATTAAGGGGATCTAATTGTACATTGTTATTAAGAGGTTTTCCCTAACTATATAACCTAATACTACATTGCATATCAAGGGACACCTTCTGCAAAGTAATGTTATACAAACTAAAAAGATATACACAAAGATGATAAAAATCAAATGTCAACTAAGTAGAGTTGCATCTTGCCTTTCGAAATTCTTTAAGACTAATGAACCCTTGCTCCGATAATTTTTGTGACTTGATCAAAAAAAAGTCAAAAAATTAATATGCTAATATAATTAATAGAGCAACAACTTTTTTGAAAAGGAGAAGAATGTAACAGCATCTGAACAACAAGTGGGGCTAAAATTGGAAATGTACACGAGGCTGCATGAGATAAAGGTCATAGAATTTTGTTATCTCCAAAAGAACATTCATAACAGATGATCTCACAGTTGCTTGATTCTGTTTAAAAAAAATAGTGAACACTTAAATGATTAAAGTATTGTTATAACTTATAATAATAATAAATATATATATGATTATATGATATTATTTCAGTTTCTTAGATTTTTGTCAATGAGGGTCCACACACTTACACAGACTCACATATCTTTAAATAAGATCTAATTATGACCTTATATCTCTATTTATTTTTATTTTTCAGGGTTATAATATTAGTTTTCTTATCACTAATTACCGCAGGTGCTTACAGCAATTGTTCAAATTTAGCATCATCCTTAAGGCTCCTAGAAAAGTATTTTTGTAAAACACTTTAACTAACATTATTCTCTATTGTACTTCACTTTTTCTCTGATTGTCTCCTTGATCCACCAACCATCTATAAGTCAACACAACATTTAAGTCAACATATATATATATATATATATATATATATATAATTCAAAAAGGGATCAGGTGGACGAGGTCCAATCCTAATATAGTCCCGGATAAATTATTCAGCAAAAGTTGTTTTGTGGAGCCTTTCATGTTAACAGGAAGAAAAAACTCCAGGAGTCGGCAGGAGCTTTTTCAAGACCAATTTTTGTCTAGGCTTTGACAAGGCCATTTTGGTTGGTCTGGGGTAGTCCATATGGACCTCTAATTCTTAAATAACGTATTCCCACATTTATAATTCATAAACATATGTTATCACTTTAAAAATGTGCATACCAAAGGTAGGAACATACAGCATCTGTGGAAAACTTAAGTAGTTCTTCTCCATCATCTAAGGTGAGAACTTTGATCTTGGTATTTGATGCAGCTAATATTTTATCATCTATCATTACAAGAAAACAAATGTTAGAAGAAAAAGGTTAACACAATTTAAGGACCATGTGTTGGGAAGACTCACCAGAACAATATACAGATGAAGAGATAAGTTTCTTTGAGATTTTCATTTCTTTTTACAGTTCACCAGTTTCAGAGTTCATTTCGCATGTGTTGTGAAGACTCACCAAAAAAATAATGTTGGTGAACCTATGCATATAGTCCTAGTGAAATTATAGTCCCATATTTTAACTTAGCTTCAATCTTGCCATCCTGCAAAAAAGAAAAAAAATCAAGCAATATTAATTATAATACATATAAATTGTTAGTCTTTTTTTATTGAAATAGTTATAGATAAAGTGACCTGGTAAAAGTGCCAGTAAAAACCATATTCATTCTTTTTTTTATGTAGAGCTCGTTTTTCACATACTCAGGGTTAACCTTAAAGAACTCCTGTCATTTATTACATTTTTCAACTTCATATTTTTAACATTTGGGATTTTGAGATCAGATAACTATTGTAATTACCTGAAGGAAGTCATAGAAGTCGTTTCCTACACCTTTTTCATCGTGTCGAATGTCCTTTTCACTTGAACTGTAACTGAAACTAGTTCCAATAGGTTTATCAATTTATATCATGTTTGAAACCTACAAAACCAATATAAATGCTAAAGTAACTTTTTTTCATTCAATGGTTATATCATATATGGTAGAATGTATTTAGCCATTTAGGTGAGTGTAAAAGACATGACCTTATCCCAACCATGGTCATTCCACACAAGTGACAAGTTATTGGTGATTTGAAAAGGACCATTTTCATCAAAAAGGGATATTACACTGCTACAACCAGGTCCTCCAGACAACCATATCAAGATAATGTAATTGGTAATACAATAGTTTTTCAAGACACTGCAAAATTATCTACAACTATAGTAGTATTTACTAGTATTTACTATTTAGAATTTCTTTGTTAAGATTCAATGATTATGATCATCTAAAAGCCTAAATTAGCATTAGCTCACAACTAAAATTTTGTGTTTGTATGCTAATTTACCATATTAACCTTTAAAGGGAATTTACATATGTAGCACAAAAGATTATGGATAAAAGATACTATAATCATAAAAATCGACTACATTATCCCTAAGCAATACAATAATTTACTCAAACACCAATGTAATTTATTTTGTATCCATGTAAGTACATTGCTAATATGGGTAAAAGATATCAGTAGGTTGCAATTTCCTTAGAATAAATGCACATGTAAATATCAATATATCATGCATGTGTACAAAGAAACTTAAACAATGGGTCAGCCTTCGATTCTTCCATATCCTTCAAATCCACTTCCTGACTGCTTCCCTTTCCTTCTATGTAACTGATTGAACTGCATGGAAAAGACTTCTTTTATCAAATGCAAGTCTACATCAACAATATATGTATCTATGTGTGTATATGTAATATTATGTATACAGTAACATGTTGTTTTCAGTGTTTGGCCTTTCTGAGATGTGTCTTTTGACTTATATGAAATGAACTAGTTGCATGTAATTTGTAACAAAGAACACCAATTAGATTTCTAAAGGCATATTCTTACCTTGGATTAAACTTATAAATCTTGTATTGTTGATCTTCTGCATTCAATAGGTCTTCGAGATTTTCAGCACGAGATGTAGATCTGAAGTTAGATGAACTTAATATACCAGAAACTGAATAATTGAACTCTTTTATTGCCTCTGCTTATGATATTATCATCCCTCAAAGGCTTTCTACAACTGACTTTTCCTGACACAATTCAATAAATAATACTAGATTTAAACATAAAGACCATCAAAAAAGTTTGTCTTGGCTACAGTTTTTATCATTCTTGAAAGAAAAATTAGCTGCATTAACATATTTTGTTTCAGATTTTATATTGCACAATATTGATAAATATTCTCTTAGTTTCATAGAATCAAAAATTTAATCAAGGACTAGTATAGTTAAGGAGATATGAAAAATGATAAATAGACAACTTATGTTTTTCTTATGAAATTGTACCTTTTTATCACCAAGTGGAAGAACTTCACCAACAAGAGCAATCCGATTAGGATTAAGACAACATATTTTGGTTTTCAGCACTCTCATTTAACTCTCAGATCACAAAGCATTATAGGTTAAAGAAAATTAGCTGACCTTCTTCAAAGAATGAAGCTGACTTGCAACTGACCCTGGTAAGGGACTTGTGACAGCCAATGAGCCACGTTCATCTATAACTATATTCTTTTTTAGAAAAATACACAAATAAGAACACTAGAACACTGTTGGGTATAGTTCAAGTGATCTTGATATGATCCTTTATTTTCTATTTAATCTCCAATAAAAATCTCTCTAGTGGGTGTCAAGATCTAGGAAAATAATTAGATTAGCCATGACATCAACAAACTCTAAACCTTTCATCAAAAAACTCATAAAACTTACTCGATAAAATAGATTTTCCATTGAACTTAGCTACTATACTGTGACAACCCGAAAAATCTTTGCTTTTAAATCACAGTGAGTCAACTCAACAGAGTGTCAGACTTATTGGAAATGAGTCCTAGTTTGGTTAAAGGTCATTCTAAGGAGTTATTAGCCTAGTACATTTAAGGAGTGAGTTTTAGAATGCACCTGCTAGAGACACTGTACAACACTAAAACCCTGAACTCCAACATGTGGAGTTTACGACCGTAAACATGGAGTTTATAGCCGTAAACCCAATCCTGGCCGTAAACCCAAGAGTATATATATGGTCCTTGATCATTTTCAGCCATTTCTCACATTCCAACCTCAAGAACACTCCTATTCTCTCTCAACTATCATCCCGATCATCACTCGAGATCTTCAAAAACGTAAGTGTTCTTTCCTAGATTTGTTGTTACACTTCATCTTCTAGTCACACTCTTTGATTCCATCCATGAAAACATCCATTTTTGACTAGATCTTCAAATCTTCAAGTTTCACCAAGAACACCAAGAACACACACTAGTGTTCTTGGCCAAAATCGGCCATTTCAAGCCTCTACATCGTAAGTACTCTTCCCTATACTTGATATCCAGTTAAGGTTCGTGCTTAGGACCTTGAAAACATCAAAAAAATGAAGGATCAAAAGGAGTTTACGGTCAAGCCATCTCCCTTGACTGTAAACCCCTATAAGTGTGTCATTTGAGCCTTAAACTCTTCCTAAGGCTTGGATTTGAGGCTAGAACACTCCCAGGTTGTTTGTAAGACCTTAAACCACACTCACTTCATAATGTCCATGAGTTTACGGCTGTAAACTCCTTTGGGCCGTAAACTCATCAAAAACCTCCAATGAAGAGGACTTCCTCACCATTGTGTTGAGAAAAAATCCCTCAAGCTTCCCTAGCATTCAAACCCCATCATATGTAACTTTGACCATGAGTTTACGGCCGTAAACTCCCTTGGCCGTAAACTCAGGACCGTAAACACCAATACATGCCCTTAAACACTCTTTCGTTGAATCACATGTCATTCCAACACTTGGTCAAAGTGTTCCCTAGTCCCGTGAGGTGTTTCCTCGCATTTGGTTGCTTCCAAGCACTATATTAATGTCAATACATGCCAATGTATGTCATTTAGGACTTGTTGTGTCTCGGGACTTTACTCGTGGAACTTCTCATCCTTACGTGCATATTCGTTGAATCACCCACATCAGGTGAGTTCATACCCCGTAATGAATCTTTTAACTGTTTTCAATGTTTTAAGGGGGGGAATACAAGTTGAAAACAATGATAATTGTGTAATTGTTTGTTTCAAACATCTTTCAAAATATTGTTTATGCCTTTTATAAGTGATCAAAACGTTTCGAAAACTCTTTTAAAGTTATGTTACTTTATAGTTTCACAAAACTCCGTTTTTAAAGTCCTGGCATAACTTGGTAGATAAAAAAGTCTTTTCAATATCAGTTCAAGGAAAACATTAGTAAACTATAATAGGTATAGTTTAGAAATCCAGTTCATGCTAGATACAATACACGATAATATAAAGAGAACCCACTATAAAGAGAAACAGGGAGGAATACACCATACTAAGTACCGGGAAAAATCACGTTAATACATCTTGCCGGCTTTGCATTGACACTGGTACGATTTCACGTACCAGGACTAGCAGGCGCGAGATGATAAACCTAATAATATGTCTTGCCGGGTTGCATTGACACTAGTACGATTTCACATACCAGGACTAGCAGACGCGAGATGATAAACCTAATAATATATATTGTCGGGTTTGCATTGACACTAGTACGATTTCACATACCAGGACTAGCAGGCACGAGGTGATAAACCTAATAATATATCTTGCCGGGTTTGCATTGACACTGGTACGATTTCACGTACCAGGACTAGCAGGCACGAGGTGATAAAACTATCATAATATATCTTCCTTGTTATATACTAGTTCACATTTAAACCTTTAATTAACCGACTTGGGACTAAAGGCTATTTTAGACTCCCCGAGGTGTATCATTCATTTAATACTACCTGGAGTCTGTATTTTATTACTTTATAACCAGCGGTGTCATTGCTGAGGTAAAACATTATTTTTCCCTATTACATTTGCTTGTGATCTTCTCACATAGTCATTAATGTATAAACTATATTTAGTTAAAGATAGACTCACTTGGGAAAATACCTACTAGTACAAGGAAAGAACACCCATAACATTTGATGCCTTGGTAGAAGGCTACGTTTAGTAGAAAGGACCATAATGCTAACCGTATGATTCCCTAATGTATACATCAAAGGATATATATATATATATATATATATATATATATATATATATATATATATATATATATATATCCTTTGATGTATACATTAGGGAATCATACGGTTAGCATTATGGTCCTTTCTACTAAACGTAGCCTTCTACCAAGGCATCAAATGTTATGGGTGTTCTTTCCTTGTATATATATATATATATATATATATATATATATATATATATATATATATATATATATATATATATATATATATATCAATAGGATCCGACAGGTAATAGGATGTGTGCTTTCCGCTTCATTTCCTGTTCCTTGTTTGGTTGTGGGCTTGGAACAGATTCACCCAGTCTACTATCTATCTGATTCTAGATATATATGTCCAGTATACATTGAGTCATCATGAGGGTACCAGGTATGGTCAAGTCATAGGACACAGAGTCAATGCACAGTTTTCTAGTTCGGAATATACTTTCCAAATCAGAACTTTGGGTATGCAAAGCTAGAAACTTACCAGTTAAAGGTTTAATCCATTTTATTAAACCAGTATAAACTTAAAGGACCTTATGTGATTAACTCTATACTACTTTAGTTTATACATCACGGATATATATATCATTAATATCCAATAGGTAGTTGGATGTGTGCTTTCCGCCTTACTTCCTGTTCCTTGTTTGGTTGTGGGCTTAGAGCAGATTCACCCAACTAACTCTCTATTCGATATTAGATCATATATAGCCAGTATAAACTAAGTGATTATAGGAGTAATCACTGTGGTCACCACTTTATTATAGGAAATAAGAGTTTTCCTTAAAGAATCTTTTCACTAAATATAAAGGAACCATTACAATTAACTCCATGAGTAACAAGTGAATACACCGGGGTTATATACTACAATGATCAAACAAACAATGGGATGTGTGCTTTCCGCCTTAGAGCAGATGCGCTCAATCGATTGTTTGTTTACGCTGAGTTGTATATCACTTGTATCCATTTAGTACTCATAGAAAGGATTGTAGAATCATTTTTACGAATCTTTCACCAAAGTAGAAAATATAGGATTTTCTAAGAGGAACTGGCGAACTTTTCTAAATAGAATTTACGATTTATTAATATCACTAAAATCTTATGAACTCACCAGCTTAATTGCTGATCAACTCTTTCAATTAACTTGTATTCTCAAGAGCCTATTAGACAGGTACTCGCACTGGGATCCCGAAGATGGAGCAGTATAGCTTCAAGTCTTGGTTGTTAATTGCTATTGTATTCTATGTTTTGTGAACACACACCTTGTAAACACTTTCTTTCTAATGAAATGGTTGTTTATTACTTTGATTACTATGATGCATGTTTTGTGATACTAAACATGACGTCCTCCACCCCAGAACGTTTCCGCCGTTCCGGTTTTGGGGTGTGACATATACGATGTCTAAAATAACAAAAAGTTTCACTTGGGACTTTCAACAAACACATGGATGGCATCCAGGTTGGGACATCTTCCTTCCATTTATATGTACTCAGACAGGGTAACTTATAACCAATTCAAAAAAGAAACACAATAAAAATAGATGATCAAAACTAACAAATAGAAAAAGCAAAGATGAAAATATATATTTACCAAGCAAAGAGATGAACCGAATTGGTAAGTGTGTCATAAGGAGCTGCCATGGATTAAAATGAAGAGATGGATTCTTCAGTCGTTGAAGAGGTGAACTCAAATCAGAGATGGATTCTATCCAATGCCATATCAGGAACAAGTTCATTAAAATTATTTGCAATCCCATCACTACCCCCTGTAACAGCCCAAACCTGCAAAACAAACACACCCATTAAGCAAAATAGAATGATGCAAAAAAGTTTGAAGCATTTCAATCCTAATCAAAAGATACTTATGGCTCCTTCTGTCGACCACCATCTCTGGAATCGAAATTATCAAATCCTTTGTTCAATCCAATTTATTTTCATTTTGTGATGGAACAGATTTTGGAGACCCCAATTCAATCAAGTTGATTTCTAATTCATTTGTATCTCCTACATCATGAGTAATGTTATCAACATCCCACAAAAAGATACTCATAATGCAGAGAAATCATTCCTTCATTCCCATTGTCAAACTCAAACCACTGGAATTGGATTCCATTCAGTTTAATAGTGGTTTGAATCCTGAAAAGAGGGGAAGAATAATTGGAGGAAAGGAGTTAAATTACACATACCATCAAATTTGTCCCCAGTCTTATCACCATCAATCTGTCCCCAATCTTACGGAAGACCGGATTCATCCCAAAATACTCCAGCTATCATTTTCAAATTACGTTTTCTCATCACAACCACAAAACTATATCATGCTTATACAACTCTGGTAGGAAATCGTATAGAAGACATGAAGCATACGAATCAAGTCTTAGTACTAGAACTTAGAAAACAAAAAAAAAAAGGGTAAACCTACAGCCCGATTCGTCGGAAGAGGCGGCCGGGAGACTAGTACGACTATGAGAGAAGAGATCCATTTTGTTACTATTGTTGAAATTCTCAGACGTGTTGTTTCTTTTGAAAGACATTCCTCGCGGGTGAGATGGTATTTCGTTGGTCATAGCATTAAGACTGTTGCTATGATTATGAATCTGACGTCTAGCACCGACCATAGAGTTCTTGGATGAACTCCGATTCATCATGATACACCAATAAAAGCTAGGAATTCATACGATAAACTCTGGAAAACAGATAGAAAGAGAGAGTCGATGAGGTTGCTTGGCTCGTGCAAGATTTACATTAGAGAGAGAGAGAGAGAGAAAGAGGGAGAGAGGGGTCTGTTTGACGGAGTAGATGAATGAAACAAAACCACTCGAACAAGACCCACACATACAACCACAACCAACTAAGGGTTTGGTTAGAGGGGATGTAAGAACTAAATATGAGAAATCGGCCCTAACAGAAGACTCAAGGAGACCCCTACATCAAAATGAGGCTTTCATCCAAGGGCACCTGATGTCAAAATGTGGCTGCCAATTAGGGTTTTTTTCTTCATGTAGAGGATGTAGTTGGAGGTTTTCTTGTAGAGAAAGTCTGAGTTGTGTTGGACGAACGAAGAAGGTTGGAGGTGGGTGAAGACGAAGGCCCTAGGGTTTCTTTCTTGCTAATTCAAAGATTAGCGTCGATGGAAGAAGGTGGAGGCATGGGAGAATGAGAGAAGATCAGATAGGCGGGGGATTTAATTTTTGGGGATTTCATTTCCCCCTTAGCAATTAAAGCGCGCGTTTCATTAAAAAAAATTATAAAACGACATTATTAGATGACACACATTTTATAATAAGTGCCTCCCGTGTTTTTTTTACACTAATTTAAGGGCATGCAAAAATGCGCGTCCTAAATCCTTCAAATTTCTAGAGAGATGACATTATTTTTACGTCACACACTTTTGCGTATCATAAATCAATGTGTGTCGTAAATTGCGCGTCGTTAAAGGTCTGTTTTCTAGTAGTGTTAGCTTTCAAAGGAATAAATGAACTTATTCTTGGTGGGTTTGTATATAATAATCTAAATGCCCTTTTAGAATATTCTACCATTATGTAATTAGTTGGTGTTTGTAATCTAGATACAGTTAATAGTGATTGAAGTATAATCCCAAAAAGGTTAAAAAGGAGGACATTTCTACCGATTAGAAAGTAAACTATATCAAGTAAAGTTTAATTCAACCTTTATCATCACGAAGGCTTTAGATGGTACTACTGGGTTGTATCTTGTGCTCAATCATAGACATTCATTAGAAAGGAAGTCATACGCCAAAGTGTATAGTTCCTTAACAATTATTTTCTCTACACTTTAGTGAAAATATTATTAGGAATCTTTTATACATAAATAAGATTCACATATGTCAAATAAACTACGTTATTTTCCTTCAAAGATCCCTTTCTTGAATAGAAATATGTGGATTTCATTTTTACAATAAAGATAACAATGTCGTGGATAAGTTTGATTTAAAACAAGTTTAAGTCAAAAGTGCTTGCATATAGAACTTAATTTTATTTATAGAATGTTGATATTTACTTTGTAATTCTATTAAGAGATCTAGTCTCAGAAATAGAAGTCAATCATTTCAAAATAAGAGTATTATCGTTATGAAAAACGATGTAGTAAATAATCAAACATTTAAATAAATAATTGAGACATAAATATTTAGACATGCTAAATTTAAAACATACATTGTTCCAAAAGAAACATTGTTTATATTACAAACAATTTATGTTGTAAGTATAAATAATAAACTAAACTTCGAGAGTGTAGTTCCAACTTTCTTGTGCTCAGCTAGTTACTATTCTGTAAATATTTGCAATCAAGTTACAAATATTAGATTAACATTTAAGTACCAAGTACTTGAGTGTTACATGAAAAGTATCAGTTATATCCACTAGATACCTGAAGTACTAGTCTCTTTTAGACTTTCTTTCTAGATAAGAGGAGCAGTTCCTCTACCAGTGTCCAGTTTCTTCACAAAAGAAAGAAGATCCATCTATGTGGGCCTTATTGGATTTCTTGGGCTTAAAGGTGTTTATTCCATAAAACATGGGCCTTTTAGATCACACAAGGTGACTCTTTTAGCCTTGCACAATTCCAACAAAATATCATTATATTTATTGGAATATTGCTTAACCTTTTATATTATCATATATAGATATCTAAATTATCCAAAACTTCCTAGAAGTCATGAATAATTGTTTCTAGTATGATGTTAGAAGCATCTTGAACATCACTATGATGTATTTACTAGGTATCATATTCAGGTTTATTGCTCAAAGCAATTTGTTTAGGAATAGGTCCTTTAAGTGTATACAATTTCACATCTCTCACGGGATTGTGTCTTAAGACATGAACCCATTCATTCAAGTTGTATATATTGAATGTTATTGTTTCATAAAGTCATCTAAAGAGAAATGACAATTCATGAGTGGATTATATATATACAAAATTTTAAAAAAAATTCATTTAGTATTTTTAATATTTAATGTTTAATAATTAATACCCTTTTAGTTTCAAAAAACATTAATTATCAAAGTCTAGGATCCAAGTTGCAAAACAAATAAATGGTTAGGTATCCTTTATCCCATTCATCCGAATTCAACCCGGTAGATATCGAGTATCAATTATATCTTACCATATAACTCCTAAATTTATGGGATCGCTAATAACAAATTTAATTATACATGTTTGATCTCATCTATGCCTCAGAACTCTCTTGCTTAGGTATCCTTTATAACAAAAGATTTCCGATCAAATCATCCAATTTGAAAAACTTGTGTAATCGGCCTATAAATTGGTTATAGAAATCGCGATAACACCCCGGCCATCAAAAGATAACACCAAGCGGTTAGCTATCCTTTATCCCACCAGTGTATAGAAGAGACGTGTGAGTGTTCTTTAAAAAGGATAGCACATATTTGAAGTTTGTAAGGGGTCTTTGATGTTTTTATAATTCTAGTTTACAAAACATGTTATATCATTGTTATTGCATGCATTCAATAAACCATGGTATACTTTAAAAAATATTATTTCATCTAAAATCACATTTTTTAACAATGTTCTATATATAAAATCCGGTTTTATATAATTGACGCGATCAAAGTTTTAAATTAATAACTAGTATTAAGTTATATTGTTTGAGCGCTTTAGAACATTTGGAAACCTTTTAATAAAACTTCCTTTTATAAAATAACGTTTGGAGTTTGATAAGTTTATAAATCTCAATTTTAAACTTATACAATTTTAATCCCGAAATTTTACCGGTTACTAGTTTTAACGATAAAGCTCGTTTTATTGTAAAACTGTTTTTAGCATCTTATGTTAAACGGTAAATTTCATTAAAACTAAACTCCTTGTGATGTTTATTTATGTTCAAATATTATTTTTCATTTGAAAAACTAATATATCAACCATAACATAATAATAATAACATAAACATAAAACAACACAAGCATGCATTATAACAATTATAACATATGTGCATAAACGAAGCCATTAACTAGTAATAATTTTGTGAGCCATCATAAAATTATAAAGTCCATTCCTAAATGGGCATAAGGGACCTTTATATTGTAAAGTCTTCATGTGCTCCCACTTGCTTCAACACCATGTAGCAAGTTTATAAAAATAATTTTATAAAGTTTGAGAAACTTTAATAAAACCAACTTTATAAACTTTTGATCTTCAAAATGGCCACCATCTTCATCCTTGTTACATTTTTATAAAAATAAACTATTTCTAAAACTAATCTATTACTTACAAAAATTAACAAAAGAAAATATCTATTTAATTATTACATACCATATGAATAACTAAATAATTACAACCATTTTAAATAAATCAACATATGCAACAATACAAAGGTTCATGGCTAGTTTATGCACATCATACATATTTATATACTCAAAAATATATAAAACAAATCTTTGTTTTTCTAAGACAACTTTTATGACCAAAAAGATGCATGTAAACTTTTGGTCAAAAAAATAACAACTATAAGCATTTTAAAGTTGTCATAGAAAATATGTATGGATTTTTCTTGTAAAGAGAAAACCATCCATGTTTTCCAAAAACAAAGATTTCATAAACTAAACAAATAATAAAACTAATATTGCAAAAATGGCTCTGATACCAATTGTTGGGATTTTAGTCAAAAATCTGGTTTCACAACCAGTAAAAATGACAACGGAAGCTTTAAAATTGTTGAATAAAACTAAAACACTTTTACCCACCAAGGATCATTTTGCAAGAGTTAGAAAAATTAAAACAACCATAGAAGGGAAAGCATAACAACCTTTGAAGAGTCATGGGAGGTTGGAAGTTGATGAAGTGTGGCATGAAACTCTAAAGCAAGAGTTATCTACAAGTATCCACCAAGCAAGAGTACAACCATCAAAAAATGATAGTATTCACTTGTAAATAAGTTACTTGTAAGCTATTAAGACATATCCAAATAACTCTTAATAGAAAACATCTTATTTGTCTTCATATCTAACACCATTTGCAAGAAAGGAAGAAGGGAAGAAGGAGCTAGCAATTCCAAAATTTGGCAGCCCATAGAGCACTTGTTGTTCTCGGTTTTATGCTCCAAAAGGGAGAGAATTGCTTGACCAAAAGCCAAGTACAAATGCTCATATGTTCATCCCGTTTATCTTCCATCCAATGTTGAATAATGGTTTTAACCAAATGGCAAAAGCAAAAGATAAGTTATGGGACATATATTAAACAATGAAAAAAGAAATCTAACCCCCATACGTCATGTCATTTCGGCCATAAGGTCAAGGAGACAAGAAGTGATGGCTAATTTCTTTATTCATGGCTAGTTAAGTGTTTATATAAATATACAAACTTTATATAAAAGCCTATAGTTTATATAAAATGTTTCTAATTTATATATAACATATAACTAGTCATATATGTATGAATATCTCTTTTTTATATAAAACTACCTTTTATATAAACAAACTCTAACTAGTTTATTAAGATATAAATATAACTTATAAATAATCATACTTTATGATATATTTCATAAGTTGTTATTTCTCCAATAAATATTATTTCCACAAATAATAAATTCCCAATTAGTAAAAAAAATATTATTTACATGAAATAATAATTTTGAAATTAAATACAAGTGTTGATATATTTATTAATAATCAAATTATACTAATAAATAATCAATTGACGGTACCTTGCTATATGGTGTGACCCTATATGATCATATATTATTAGCAATATCATTCTATAATGACTCTTGGGCATACTAGATCTTTCACAATCTTCAGTAAACCTCATAGTGTTCTTCATAGTTGTTTAACAACTTTAGTTACAGCTTGTTCTAGTCCTTTTTCCCTCTCAATGCCCTAGACATTTAGAAAAATTAGAACAAGTGAATATTATAACATATGTAATCGATCCTATATCAAAAGCATATTGGACGCGATACATAATGTCTTGCATATAATCATGATAGTTGATCAGTCTCTTGCTATAATATTTCCATATACCGAATTTCCTATGTTGAATCACTTCAACACGGTATTCATATATGTTCATGACTAAGTTCCATTAAAATCCTTCAATCTAAACTTTAAGATTTGAAATGAAGTATAAGTGCTTTCTCCCCTAAATTCTTTTGTAGCGAGACAATTCCCGAACTTTGCAATTTGCAAATTTGAAATCTTTGTTTACTACCACTAGTATTGCCCACCTGAAATACTCAACATAACAAATATGCTCCCACTAGCATAACAATTATGCTCCCAATAGCACAACAATTATGCTACCACTAGCTTTGACATGTATCCAGAAATCAACTGGACCTTTTTAAAATCAACACTTTTGACTTTCTCACTGAAGTTTGGGTTTTTGATACGTGGTGCTTCGATAAGTCTTCATCTAGACTTCTCAAGATCATACACCGTTATTAGATAGCATATATGTGTGTTTTAAATCTTTTCAGAACTTATAGCTTGTTGGTTTATTTCTTGTGTTGTGTCAAATTTATTATGCATGTATTTAGCCTTTATTGTTATCGGATTGGGCCTGTCCATCCACATTTATGCAGCTAGGGTTAGGCTATAAATAGTGCATGTATGTATCATGTTAGGGTCAATGATTCTATAGCTCTACATTGTCTTTACAGAGAAGTTATTATCGAACTCTTCTAATTAAGGCATTTATTATAAATCATTCGCCACCTTTTTAATCAATTGTTCTTTTATTTGATTCTCTATTCTGTTAAAGAATCTATCGATCTTATATTTATTGTTTCAATAATTGGTATCAGAGCAGGAGATTGTGTAATACATACGCATATTTTCTGTCGAGTTCAACTAGGGTTTTGAGTTTTTGTCGGATCTATTCTAGCTGTCTTCATTGTTTTCATCGATTGTAGACGTTAGATCTGGGTCATTGTTTTACAATAAACTCGATTAGTATCTTACACATATGATTCTTTACAGTTTCGATTATCTTGTCAAAGATGAATCAAGAAGATCCATATACTTTGTCTTTCAATCTCACTAGCAGTATCAGATCTATTGCTAGGATCCCAATTCTTTTTCCTCAAGATTATGAAGTTTGGGCTCTACACTTTGAATACTATGTTCTTGGTCTTGAAGAACATGGAACACTAATATGGGAGGCCATCACGACGCAAACTTTCTGTCACACGGCTACAAGGAAGATCCTTAAAACCCAAGCAGATTACAGCGCTATTCTGATCGATCATAAAGATACTCCTCAAGATGAAAAGAACAAGCTTTTAAGCAATATCAACGCGATGAGAATCATCAGGTTCGCTCTTCCTTCAGATACTTTTCGTCTATTCAGTGCATGTGACACAACCAAAGAAATTTAGGATAGGTTGAAAGAGCTCTACTCAAGCGATGCAGATCTGGAACACTCAGTTCAAACATTACTTCTTTCTAAATTTGGTGCTTTTGTTCAGAAGCCAGAAGAGAAACTAGATCAAACCTTCAATCGCTTCAATCATCTACTGAGCAGGATGCTTAAGCATAATCTTAAGAGTGAAAAGATTGAGCAGAAAGTCACATTTATGAATGGTTTAAGATTTGAATGGAAAGCAGTTGTATCACATTTATGAATGGAAAGCAGTTGTTCAAGAGCTATTCTTTGGCGAAGCTAGTGGGAAGCCTTAGATCTCACGAAGACGAAGTGATGAAGGACGTGAAAAGTTTGTCTAGCATGGGATCGTTGGCCCTGATTGCGAAGGGCAAAAAGGTTTCAAAAGACTATTCGGAATCTGACCTCTCAGACTTTGAACTTACCAAGGAAGAACATGCATTGATGGTTTCTAATCCCAAAAAGATCATCAAAAAGAACTTTGGACGATTCAAAAATAGAAACAAGTTAGGAAACTTTACTTCGGAGAAGTCAAGGGATGAAGGCTTCAGAAGCTCCCAAAAGGATGAAGAAAAGAAAGAGAAAAAGCTGCTTGGTGATTCTGGTTACGATTGTAACTACTGCCATGGCTAAAACCATTTTGCCAAAGAGTGCATGCTTAGAAGGATGAATGAGAAGAAGGAAGAAGAGAAGAATGAAGCTTACAATATTCAAAAGATAGAAGAGCTGAGGAAGAGAAAGAATGTTGAGAATGTGAAACCTGCTTTCATTGTGCAGGAAGAAGGTGATGGAATTGGACGAGTGGAAGTTTGGTCCACTGACTTGGAAGATGAGGATGTTCGCAAGCCAACGCATGGTGAGTGTTTTGTTGGGAAAGCTGAAGCAAAGGAGTATTCTAGGAAACGTCTGATGGTAAAAAGCAAAGGCTCGGAGCAGAAGGAATTCGCAGCTGAAATAGTCGTCCCACTGAAAGTTGTTTCGCAATGAGGCCTGTTTCAGAATAGGTGAAGGAATGCGAGAATGTCATGTACACTCTATTCCCATATCTCTTAATATTCCAGTTACACGTTATGAAACTGAAATAGATGATCTGAATTACACTTTCTCTAGTTTTAGTGATAGCTTAAAGAGAACTCGTCTAAGTAATTCTAACCTAAGTGATCAAATCAGCAGGGTAGCGAGTAAAAGTGAAGAGAGAAGAATATGGATAGAGAAGCTGGAGTTAGAGTTGACTACGTCTAGGGATGATGTCATTTGTTTGAAACGAGATTTAGGGCTTTTAAAATAATGGAATATTTTTTGGTTTAATTGCGAAGGGTTATATTTTAACATTACTCAACTGCATCTTGATCGTGAAATAGGCAAAAAGATTCACAAAATGATTTTACCCTTTCTTGAATTGAAAGAGGATGAAATCGATGCAGAGTGATATAAATGCGAATCCATACTCTCTTCCGAAGAGGTTTCAGACGCATATCGAGTTGGTCTTGACAAACTTGAAGCCTACATACAGTCCAAAGACCATAAGAATATGTTGAAACAGTTTTTGGATGAAAAACATAAAGAGAAAATTAAATCTGATACTGTGCAGAAATTTGACTCACTGTGCATGAAGTTGAGTCCGGAGAACACTTTCGACGCCGAAAATGTTTCTGAATTTGACGAAAGCAAGATGAGTGAAATTTCAGGGGAGGATGAGATCGATTGTTCTACTTTTGTTCAAAGTGAAACTGAACCTAAGAAAAATTTAATCTATGAAAACTCTATTGAATATGTTCGAACTGTTGAAAATATGGGTTCAGTTGTTTCAAAAGAAAAAGCTTCCATTTTTCCAAAGGTCAAAACCGTTCTGAACCAAATGTTCGTAACAACTAGACTGGACACAAAAGATACTCCAGAACTAACAACCATCGTTAATGATGATAATATTGATGGTTGTCCTGAATTTTTCTAGGATGGACCAATTGACAATGTAGATGAGACAATAGGTCCTTCCGAATTGACCTCTTGGAAGACGAAAGTGAGATATGTCTCCAATCCTCTTAATACTGCCAATCCCTATTGCAATCAGGCTAGTCCCAGTGGCACTAAAGACGTCCCTTGCGAAACCTCTTCCGAACCATCCCATCCTCAGATGCGAAAGGAAAATCCTAGATCTAAGGTTCATTTGTCTGCTGAAGAAATAATTGCAAAGAAAAGGCAACTGAACAATAGATACAAGAAAAATCAACAAGCTACGGTTTTTTTTTTGGAAAAATCATTACTCTAGTAATAATACTGTTAATTCAGTAAGATCTCCTGATCAAAATGTGAAATCTTCTCCTATTGAGGGTTCAAAACGAAAGTCTGTACCAAAACAGGTTGTGAAACCTCCGGTTACAAAACCTGTTGCGAAACAAGATTCTTTTTCAAAACCTCATATTTCAAAATCATTTGAAAAATTTAAACCCTATCTTTCTCCTAAAGCAAATATTTCAAAAACTGCCAACACATCAAAAGATGTTAAAGGCAAAGGGAAACAAGTTTCGGAACCAAAAATCTCTTCCAAGAATTCTGAAGCTCAGTTGAAAAGGAGGGAAAAATTGTGAAAAAGGTTGTCAAGCAACAAATAGATTCTAAACAAACAAAAATTCCTTTTAAAAAAATCCCAATGATGATAGGATTATTGTCTTCAAAATAATGAAAGAAGAGAATTCAGATTTGATGAAAAGATCATATTTGGTTGATGAATCTATTACATTTCATGTTCCTAAGAAAGCCTCACAAGGACCTAAGCAACTTTGGTTCCTAAATCTCTCTGAATTTTGTAGGTGATTGATGAAGAACAGTACGACTCTGAATGGTACATCGACAGTGGCTGTTCGCGTCACATGACAGGAAGTAGAGAAGATGTAACAACGCAAATTTCCAACACAATTTTTTTCATTTTTAAAACATAATTTCATTCATAATAAGTATCAAAATCCAATGTAACACATGTCCTCCAAATAAAACAATCCCAAGATCTCAAATACATAAAACTCCATCAATGTGTACAGATCATGCCGGTGCCTTCCCGCGATCCTCGCTGGTACCTGAAACACATATCACATAAACGGTAAGCATAAATGCTTAGTGAGTTCCCCAAAATACCACATACGCACATACGCCACTCAAGGCTATAGCTCTACAAGACCTTCCAGTCTGTGTGTCTCAGGGGACTTCCGTCCCATAACCCTGATAGACCTTCCGGTCCCACTACTATGACCTTCCGGTCCGTATCATCTTGACCCTCCGGCCCATACACCGTTGACCTTCCGGTCCATATCATAATATGTTGGGTTTTGAGCATTCTAACACTCCTATGGTGTACATGCAACCCTATAAACCTTGGATCTATGTTTTCTCTATTATACATGCAAATATTAACTATTCCAAGGTTTCATCCTAACTAGCATATTATGAAGCACCTATACTACAAAGTTCTAGTTAGATGACATACCTTTTGATGTAGCTTGATGTCTTCAAGCTTTAAGAGCTTAGCCCCAATAGTGTGGAAGCCTCAAATGGAATCACAAATCACCAAAACACCTTGGAAGAACTTGAGAGAATATGTATGCACACTAAAATCGACCCACTCTTATTTTCACACACTTGTACCCATTTTGTGAGCCAAGGACCCCTTTATATATTATGGAGGATTAGGGTTACATCCATGTAAACCCTAATACCGATGACCTTTTATTTACATAGGATCCATGGATTAAAAGCTCCATGGACCATCCATGAAAGCTTAGCCCAACCTAAATGAACTTGGCCCATTCCATATATATAAGAGTCCATATTTAATTAGTTCTTTTTGATCACTTAATTAATTCTAAATTGATTCTTGATCAATACTAATTAAATAATATGATTCCATATTAATATATTAGAACTTATAATATATAAATCATAAATATACTATTCTCAAAAGACTATCCGTATAAATTGTTCCGGTGAAGTGCAACCCAAATGGACCATGCCGGGTCGGGTCAAGTACATACCAAATATAGTTATGGACTTAGACATTAATCCAACAGTCTCCCACTTGGATAAGTCTAAAACTATTATTGAGTATGACTTCAAAACCTAACTGGCAATCGTAGCTCTTAAAGCCGCTGTCGAACTCTGACCTTGTCAATGACTTGTCCATTAGATAAGGGATCATATATTCCTCCATTCTAGATATCATATGGACTGAGACATGGATTATAATCATTCTCTCTGTCCATTTGTTGTTTCCCGATTTTCGATTTATGATGACTGGCTGATTGAACAAATCAAATCATTCCTGGCTTGGCCAAGCACTCACATGTGTCATCGCTAAATCATCGAGGGGCCCACAGATATCGCTTTTATCCCGAAGGTAAAAGGAATGGATAAACTTCGACTCATATGGCTTGTTCTACTACTTGTTGAATCATACACAAAGGCACGTTTTATAACATCGAGTTATCAAATGCGTTTTCGTGCAATCAATGTATAACCAACTCAGAGTAACAACTCATATCTCTAGGTTTGAAGAATATAAGATATTATCGTCTCATGATTACTCGTGATAAAATCCATGAAGTGATTCAAATGAGCGTGGGTTGAATCCAATACTCAGAACTTATGAGCACTCATGAGTGTTGTAGCACCACTTTGTCCACCAACTTGGACCTCTACAAACCAACCCATGACAGTCTTGATTCATATCTACTTCCAACATATGACCGACTGTGGATGGTTTGAATAACTTAATCATTCAGGAAGAGCGACTTAGTTATTCTGGAAGTCAAAACATGCAAAGTGAAACACAAGAATAAATGAATCAAATATGGTATCAAACCCTATGAATATAAATAAACACTTTTATTTATCACCATACTGATTACTCATTATTCATTGTTTCGGCTTTATCAACTTTATACTTGAATTAAAACACTAGTTATCCCATGCTCCAATCATGTACACTATGTTTTTCTTAAACAATAGCTTTGCCATACACCAAGTATGCACTCTATGTTTGTCTATGATCCTTACTTTGTGAAATAAACCAATTGAACATAATTTCAATGATTCTAATTTCACACTCCCAAATCCTTATCGAAAGATGTGAGAATTTCAAATTCCTATC
Organism: Lactuca virosa; assembly: GCF_052849685.1. Lineage (NCBI taxonomy): Eukaryota > Viridiplantae > Streptophyta > Magnoliopsida > Asterales > Asteraceae > Lactuca > Lactuca virosa. The sequence continues at coordinate 360,301,086 of NC_136433.1, read as the reverse complement.
ATTTATCGAAATCTGTTTAGATTTTAAACTTATATGCACTGACCCTCCTATAATGAATATGTACAAAGTCACAAAGACTTGTCAACAGTCATTATAAGGTATTCCAATGGAGATCAACTCCATGGAAACTAAGTCTCATATTCAAAGTACATTGCTTTGGACATGCTTCTTGCATTAAGTTTTCTAATCTTACACAGATAACTTCCACCTATGGAGACAACTCCATATTCTCATTTTGACTATCAGTTCTGAATAAGAGATGCCTCTTTTCAGAATATGTCAATATGGTCCTTTCAAAATTAACACTATACTTCCAACTGTCCCTGAGCAACCAATCTTTGGTAAACCTCAGATTGTCCTCGACAATTGCTTAATCATTTTATTCATATCCAATTCTAGACCTTTTCCCTTCTTAATGCCTCTGGGCATTTGGAAAAATTTAGAAATGACAAATATTATAGCACATGCAATCGATCCTGTACCCAAAGCAAATGGTACACGATTCATGATGTCTCACATAAAGACATGATTCTAGACCAGTCTTTTGCTACAATATTTTTATTTGCCATGTTTTCAAAATTTGACTATGAAGAGGGATGCCGTAATCATAATCAAATTTTGAGAACGCAATATATAGAATTTTCTTAAGTTGAACCAACCCAACATGAAATTCATATATATATATTCTTGACTAAGGATGATTAAGGTGTCAATCTAAGCCTTTAGAACTGAAATGAAGTATATCCTCTCCCTTAATTATAGCAAAACAACTTTTTCAATCCCTGCAGCCTCACGAATTGAAACTTTTATTTTCTATAATTAACATTGCTAACTTGCAACACTAACAATAATTATCATGCTCCCACTAACATGATGATTATTAGCATAACACTTATGCTCCCACTAGCTTTGACATGTACTCAAAAATCAGCTGGACTTCTAGAAATCAATACTTTATTGACTTTCTTACCAAAGTTCAGATTTCTGATACGAGATACTTTGATAAAACTTTATCAAAATCATACACCTTTCCTTAGATAGCATGCATGTGTGTCTAAACAATTTCAGAACTATGAAAAGGGATGTCGTAATCATAGTCTCAATTGTTTAGACCTTTTGCCATCTGCTTCAAATCTACTTGGTGGAAGTGTTTCCTTACCATCATTTTCATGAATCGGAGAGAAACCTTATGACCCTTAGATTTTATGGTGTATGTGTTCTTATCCATGTGAATCGTCAAAACCATAGTCATAAGACAAGGATAATGACAAATCCAAACTCATATGGACTGAACTTATGCAATCTTAACTTCTTGCCACCTGGCAGTACAGGGCCTGCCTTTGCTTCCAAGTTGTTATGCAACCAATTGAGAACTTTCAGAACTCCTATGCAAAGCCAACTTTAACTGGAATGGGCACAGAATATGTCAACACGATAGGTTATAAACCTCAAGTCGTGTGCTAGTGAAGAACCTCACGTTTTATTCTTGATTAGTTCTTGAAATTCTTTTTAGGATCTTTAAGACTCCCACTATCCTCTTGACTTATAAGACTATCTTGCCAAATATTCAAGAGATAGTGCGGATTCTTTATCAAGACAAACACTTCACACAATTGGCCTTAGTTGGTCTTTGTTTTATCCAAAACATCACAACTTACCAATTTCAAATGTACAAGAGTAGGACACTTTTACTCTTACATTTGACAAGTGTTTTAAACCTTTCTTTAAGATATGTCACTCAAGTTACAATCTTGGAGTATGACTCTAAGAATTGTTTTGGAACGAAGTATGACTCATCTTCCTGATCTAACCATTTCAACAATTCATGACTCCTCTTCTTAGTCATAAGAATGCACTAAGATGACCTTTAGAGGACTAATTGTGATATGATTTCTAAATCATTAAGATGATCACAAACATGATACTAAAGTACTCTCCCATCTTTTCAGATTTGAGAAACTTTTATCTTTCTGCCTAATTTGATTCTTCCCATTCGTTCTGCCATACATTGAGACTTTTCCAATGTTTCAGAATTATACTTAAACTTGTAAGTATAACCATATTTACTAAACTTTAGTAAATCAAATAATCTTAACGAGCTTTGTGGTGGACATGACCAGTGCACAAGAATGTGTACTCGATCCCTTTAGTCCTTCACTTGACTCACACATCCATGTGAACAAGTAATTAGTCTTGATTTTCCAATGCTTGAAAGTTCTCATTCATCATACTATTCAACTTGCATGATTCCAAGTTTCGGTCCAATTGAAACTTGGGCGATGAGGAACTTTCTTGATTTGGTAAATTTAGACACTACCACAAATGAAAGAATCAAATCCATGTTCCAATATTGCTGTCAGTGGAATCATATAAGCAACAATTTTCCACAAATGCCATTGTAAGGATACTTCAAATAAATAAAATCAAAAATTTCCTTTTATTTTAAAAAACTTTGCGGAAAAACTTATCCTTACAATCCATATGAAAACCTTGTTGTTATATATTCCTAAGCAATGTGTCATAACTCCTAAGTAACAGCTTCAAAATTCTGATGCGATCGAAGTCCACCTTCGCGATCAGAAGCAGCATATACTTCCTTTAAGCTTTCTCTCTTTTCTTTGATTCTTATAACATCACCATGTGACTCAGTCACATTATGTAATAAGAATCTCCAAATAGGAGCTTAACAGAGTTAGACAATGGACTTTACCTGAAGTAGAGTCAAACTTATTCACTTTAACATCCTTAGGTAAATTTGGCAGCTTCGCAAGCAGTGCCCCTTCCTTTGGCAATTTTAACAAATGGACCCTTTGGTAATGGTACTATCTTAGACTTAGCCTTTCTCTTTACCATTTGGTCAACCGGGTTGACTATGGCCAATCCCTTTCCATTAGGAAGAGAATGCTTTTTCTGGATTTCCAGTGTCACCATTGTCACTGTCCATAAAGTTTTTGGGAAGTTGATCTTCTAATCAAATTTGCTTTACTATCGTTCCAAATCATTGCTGATTCAGCAGCACCAAGCAAATAGATATGATCATTAAGGTTTATGTCATAGACTGTTTCATAGTAGTCCCAAAGGAACTCACTATGTGACTTAGAAAGTGATTGAACATCCAACTTTCTCAAGACTTTGACACCCAACTCTCCCGGCTTGTCAATATGTGACTTCATCTCTAAGATGTGATCACACATAGACCTTGCTTGCCATTAGGGCTTGAGTGACCTTGAACTTGTGGGTTAGGGAGAATAATTGGAGGAGGTGGAGGAAGAGAAGTATGACTTCCATGAGCCAAACTCGGGAAGTCATATTCATTAGGAAAGCTTGGTTTGGGAAGATCATTGTTGTCTAAACCAGACATCAACAATGGGAGAAATTCACGTAAAGTTGATTTAAGTCCTTAATATAACACCCAATATGATATATTAAGGCTAGGACCCAACAAACTATTTTATAAATTGGAAGAGGGATGCCGTAATCCAAGCTATAAAATATTTGAAGGTAGGTGAATGACGATTCACCAATTTCCACCAAGATAAACGAAATGTATTATTAGGTTTTAATTGGTTTTGAAACTCCTAGATTCTTTTGAGATTCATTGAACTTTTCAATGGCATGTTTCAATCTCGAGTGTGCCCTTCAGGTTTTGTGACTGGGATGCCGAGGATCACAAAACAAGGTGTGAAGTAACCATGCAAATATACTTGGTACCCTTAATATTTACCTCTCAATCGATGTGTCGGTTAACCACACACGCTCCAACGATACTATAATAAACATTAAGTTACCCTTTGCCTACCTTGTTAAGTCCAGGTTAGTGTGTCGGTTAACCACACACGCTCCACTAACAACTTAAACAAAGTGCAAAGTGTAATTTCATGGATTAGCACCTTATTCACATTTTCCTAAGTAACTAAGATTGGGAATTTATAAAAAGTTTAGTTACTTAGTATTTATCATTAATACTTTTAATGAAGGGAGAATTATAGTCCTTGTCCTACCTATTCGGCTAACGACCCTCCACCAGTCAAGGAAGCGGTGGGTGAGAGCGGACACCCATTAAACTGCCATTTTATAGGCAGTAACCTTATACCCCTTATAGACCGGCTTCGTGAATGAGGTCTACTAATGGTAAGACGACTTGCTCTTATACATATAATATATTAAACTTTTAATATTATAATAGTATAAGGGTGTATTTTAGACATTTAAAATACTTGGTGGTTTAATCTATTAATTAAACTATACTCTTAATTTAATTAAATTTAAACCATGTCATTATGGAATTATTAATTCTCTTTTAATTAAACACTTTAATTATCTATTAATAAAGTCCATAAGAGTTAATTGAATTATTCAATAAAAACATCATAATTCTAATTATTAAATTCAAAATTAAAACCATTTAATTAATTGTTTAAGTTATGAACCCAAAAGTTTTAGAATTCAATTCTTTTTTTTATCATAAAAAAACTTTTTCCAAATTCCAAAACTTGAGGGCAAGTTTTGTAACTCTTGAAAACTTTTGGATTCCATAACTTATGGAGTTAAATACTTGTTTTATGATGAAACTTTTCATGTTCCATAACTTAAGAACAAGTTATAGAATTCTTTAAAACATTAAGACCAAGTTTTGTAACTCCATAAAAAAAACTTTGAATCAATTTTTTTTTAAATCCTTTTCATATCCATAACTTATGGAGGTTTCAAAAAACTCTTTAGATCAAACTTTTAAAACTAATAAAAATAATCATATCATTTTATCTTTTACTAAATTTGACCTAATTCAACTCATATAGCAAATGATTCAAATTTTACAAATAATTAGTTTTTCACAAAAACAAGTAATTATCTTAAAATTTGACAAAGGTCATGTTTTTTTTTTCTTGTTTTTTCAACTTTGAAAATAAAACATTTTCATCAATATAACAAAAAACAACCCATGGCTCTGACACCACCGTTGGGTTTTGAGCATTCTAACACTCCTATGGTGTACATGCAACCCTATAAACCTTGGATCTATGTTTTCTCTATTATACATGCAAATATTAACTATTCCAAGGTTTCATCCTAACTAGCATATTATGAAGCACCTATACTACAAAGTTCTAGTTAGATGACATACATTTTGATGTAGCTTGATGTCTTCAAGCTTTAAGAGCTTAGCCCCAATAGTCTGGAAGCCTCAAATGGAATCACAAATCACCTAAACACCTTGGAAGAACTTGAGAGAATATGTATGCACACTAAAATCGGCCCACTCTTATTTTCACACATTTGTACCCATTTTGTGAGCCAAGGACCCCTTTATATATTATGGAGGATTAGGGTTACATCCATGTAAACCCTAATACCCATGACCTTTCATTTACATAGGATCCATAGGTTAAAAGCTCCATGGACCATCCATGAAAGCTTAGCTCAACCTAAATGAACTTGGCCCATTCCATATATATAAGAGTCCATATTTAATTAGTTCTTTTTGATCACTTAATTAATTATAAATTAATTCTTGATCAATACTAATTAAATAATATGATTCCATATTAATATATTAGAACTTATAATATATTAATATAAATCATAAATATACTATTCTCAAAAGACTATCCATATAAATTGTGTCGGTGAAGTGCAACCCAAATGGACCATGCCGGGTCGGGTCAAGTACATACCAAATATGGTTATGGACTTAGACATTAATCCAACATAATACTCATAACATAACATAGAACATACATATCATATAACAACATACATCACATATGTTGGATTAATGTCTAAGTCCATAACTATAATTGGTAAGACTTGACCCGACCCGGCATGGTCCATTTGGGTTGCATGGCATCATGCATTTGGATAGACTATAATGAGAGAAATAACACTTAAGGTTGGTTAATATATTATAAGTTCTAATATATTAATAAGGTTATTTAATTAGTATTGATCAAGAATTAATTTGGAATTAATTAAGTGATCAAAAGGAGACTAATTAAATATATGGGTTGATTGTGTAAATCATTCATTCTTATATATGTGGGCTTGTGATCCAAGATTCCTTATGTTGGACTAAGTCCATGGGGTGACCCATGGATACTCCATGGAGGTTAAAATACATGGAGCATAAGGAATGGGTAAAGTTATGAGTTACATGGTGTAACCCTAATAGCCACCATATAAAAGAATCACATGGCTCAAGAAATCGTGCACTAATGTGTGAGTGTGAGGGCTAGACGATTTCAAGGAGTGTTCAAGTTTCTCTCAAGTTATTCCAAGTGTATTTGGTGTTGTGTGAACCATTTGAGGTGTCACACTTGGGGCACTAGGCACTCAAGCTTCATGAAGACATTCTACATCAAAGAGGTATGTATTCTATCTTGTTATATTTATTATTTTGTATGCTAGATTAGGATAATACCTTGGATGTTCATAATTGTACGTATAATAGAGAAAACATAGATCCAAGGTATTTAGGGTTGCATGTACACTTAGGAGTGTTAGAATGCTCATAACCCAACAGTGGTATCAGAGCCTAGGCTTGTTTTCTTGTTATACTTGCAAAAGTAGCTGAAAAATCGAGTTGGATGCATATATTCGATTGTTTTGGCTGGAATTGGACCAGGAACATTACCCTAAGATGTTTTTGGACTTATAAACTTGTTTTTGATGTGGTAATGTTCATGCTAATCCAATTTCTAAGATAATTGTCATAATTTCAAGATTTGTATTAGTTTGTATGTTCATGCTAATTTCTTGAAGATTGATGATTTGAATTATCTTGTTCTTATGAGGTTCTTAGATTAATAGAAAAGTTGTGTGAAATAGTTGTTTTCAATCCATTTTAATCTAAGAGTTGATTCCAAAGTGTGTTTTTGTAACTTGTCCTCAAGTTATATGAAAAGTCACATTTAAGAATCATAAAACTCATAAAAGTTGGCAAAGGTTACAAAATGAAGAGTCTAGTTCTAATTAAATGGTTTTATGACTCCATAACTTGTCCTCAAGTTATGGAGGTTCAAGAGTCTCTTCATTAAATTAAAAAAAAAAGTGTAACCTTAATTAGTTCCATAAGTTACAATAAAAAAAAGTTATTTTTTTTATTAATTACTTTAAACTCATAAGTTATGGAATTAATTAGTTTTGAATAGTTTCAAAACTTGCCCTCAAGTTTTGGAATTTGAAAAGTTTTCACTTATGAATACTTTAATTCCAAGTTAGCCCTTAGAATTTTAAAAGTTAAAATTCAACCCTTATACTTTATAATATTATAAGTTAATAATATTTATATATATATGTATAAGAGTAAAGTCAGTCTTACCGTTAGTAGGCCTCATTCACGAAGCCGGTCTATAAGGGGGGTATAAGGTTACTGCCTATAAAATGGCAGTTTAATGGGTGTCCACTCTCACCCACCGCTTCCTTAACTGGTGGAGGGTCGTTAGCCGAACGGGTAGGACAAGGACTATAATTCTCCTTTCATTAAAAGTATTAATGATAAATACTAAGTAACTAAACTCTTATTAATACCCAATCTTAGTTACTTAGGAAAATGTGAATTTGGTGCTAACCCATGAAATTACACTTTGCACTTTGCTTAAGTCGTTAGTGGAGCGTGTGTGGTTAACCGGCACACTAACCTGGACTTAACAAGGTAGGCAAAGGGTAACTTAATATTTATCATAGTATCGGTGGAGCGTGTGTGGTTAACCGGCACACTGATTAAGGGGTAAATATTAAGGGTACCAAGTATATTTGTATGGTTATTCACACCTTGTTTTGTGATCCTCGGTATCCCAGTCACAAAACCTGAAGGGCACACTCGAGATTGAAACATGCCTTTGAACAGTTCAATGAATCTCAAAGATCTAGGACTTTCAAATCCAATTAAAACCTAATAAATTATGTCGTTTTTCATGGTGGAAATTGGTGAATCGTCATTCACCTACCTTCAAATATTTTATAGCTTGGATTACGGCATCCCTCTTCTAAGTTATAAAATAGTTTGTTGGGTCCTAGCCTTAATATTTCATATTGGGTGTCATATTAAGGACTTTAAATCAACTATCTTGAATATCTCCCAAAAAGATGTCTGGTCTAGACATTTATGATCTTCCCAAATCTCTTGAAACAAGCTTTCCTAAATGAAGATGATGTCCCATGGATATCATACTTCTTTCACCTCCTCCAATTATTCTCCCTAACCCACAAGTTCCTGAAAAGTTTAAGGTCACTCAAGCCCTATTGGCAAGGCAAGGTCTAGGTGTGATCACATCTTGGAGATGTAGTCACATATTGACAAGCCGGGAGAGTTGGGTGTCAAAGTCTTGAGAAAGTTGGTGGCTCAACTAATTTCTAAGTCACATAGTGAGTTCTTTTGGGAATCCTATGAAACAGACTAAGACAAGACCCTTAATGATCTTATCTATTTGCTAAGATCAACTTCCTAAAACGCTATGGACATTGACAATGATGACATTGGATATCTAGTAAAGCTCTCTCTTCCCAATGGAAAGGGATCGGCCATAGTCAACTCGGTTGACCCAATGGTAAAGAGAGAGGCGAAGTCGGAGATAGTCCCATTATCAAGGGTCCATAGGTAACTATTGCCAAAGGAAGGGGCATTGGTTACGAAGCTGCCAAATTTACCTAAGGATGTTAAAGTCAATAAGTTTGGCTCTACTTCAGGTAAAGTCCATTGTCTAACTCTCTTAAGTACATGCTGATTCTGATCGCGAAGATGGATTTCAATCGCATGGTTCGGTGATCAGAATTTTGGGCTATTACTTAAGAGTTATGATATTTATATTGCTTAGGAATAGATAACAACAAGGTTTTCATATGGATTGTAAGGATAAGTTTTTCCGCAAAGTTTTAAAATAAAAGAAAAAGGTTTTGATTTTATTTATTTTAAGTATCCTTACAATGGCATTTGTGAAAAGTTGTTGCTTATAAGATTCCATTGATAGAAATATTGGAAAAATGGATTTGATTCTTTCGGTTGTGGTAGTGTCTAATATTACCAAATAAGGAAAGATTCTCATCACCCAAGGTTCAATTGGACCGAAACTTGGAATCATGTAAGTTGTATAGTATGATGAATGAGAACTTTCAGCTTGGAAAATTAAGACTAATTCCTTATGTGAATAAGGAAAGGACTAAGGGATCGAGTACACATTCTTGTGCACTGGTCAAGTCCACCACAAAAGATCAAGAAGACTATTCGTCATGATTTACTTAAGTTCAGTAAATATGGTTATACTTATAAGTTTAAGTATAAGTCTGTAGCATTGGAGAAGTTTCAATGTGAGACAGAACGAATAAGAAGAATCAAAGTATGGCAGAAAGATAAAAGTTTCTCAAATCTGAAAAGATGGGAGAGTACTTTAGTATCATGTTTATGATCATCTTAATGATTAAGATACCATATCTCAATTGGTCCTCTAAAGTCATCTTAGTGCATTCTTATGACTAAGAAGAGGAGTCATGAATTTTTGAAATGGTTAAATCAAAAAGATGAGTCATACTTCGTTCCAAAACAATTCTTAGAGTCATACTCCAAGATTGTAAGTTGAGTGACATATCTTAAAGAGGGTTTTTTAACACTAGTCAAATGTAAGAGTAAAAGGTTATCTACTCTTGTACATTTGAAATTGGTAAGTTGTGATGTTTTGGATAAAACAGAGACCAACTTAGGCCAATTGTGTAAAGTGTTAGTCTTGATAAAGAATCCGCACTATCTCTTGAATATTTGACAAGGGAGTCTTATATGTCAAGAGGACAGTGGGAGTCTTAAAGCTCTTGAAAGTTTCAAGACTTAATCAAGAATAAAACCTAAAGTCCTTCACTAGCACACGACTTGAGGTTTATAACCTATCGTGTTGAAATTTTTATGCCTATTCAAGTTGGCTTTGCATAGGAGTTCTGAGAGTTCTCAATTGGTTGCACAACTACTTGGAAGCAATGGCTGGCACCTGAGCTGCCAAATGGCAAGAATTTAAGATTGCACAAGTTTAATCAATATGAGTTTGGATTTGTCATTAACCTTGTCTTGTGATTATGGTTTTGACAAATTCACATGGATAAGAACACATACACTATTAAATCTAAGTGCCATAAGGTTTCTCTCCGATTCATGAAAATGATGGTGAGGAAACACTTTCACTAAGTAGATTTTAACTAGATAGCAATTGTGATATTTGCATTCTCAAAGTCGTTAGTGGAGCGTGTGTGGTTTACCGGCACACTAACATGGACTTGTGAGAAGTGGCAAAGGTCTAAACAATTGAGACTATGATTACGGCATCCCTTTTCATAGTTCTAAAATTGTTTAGACACACATGTGAGCTATCTAAGAGAGATGTATGATTTTGATAAAGTTTTATCAAAACAATCTAGTATCAAAAATCTGAACTTTGGTAAGAAAGTCAGTTGATTTCTGAGTACATGTCAAAGCTAGTGGGAGCATAAGTGTTATGCTAATAATCATCATGTTAGTGGGAGCATGATAATTATGACAAAGGTTGCAAGTTAGCAATGTTAATTATAGAAAACAAAAGTTTCAATTCGTGAGGTTGCAGGGGTTGAAAAAGTTGTTTTGCTATAATTAAGGGAGAGGAAATTATACTTCATTTCAATTCTAAAAGCTTAGATTGAGATTTTAATCGTATTTAATCAAGGATATATATATGAATTTCATGTTGGAATGGCTCAACATAAGGAAATTCTATATATGGGTCCATTATTTGCGTTCTAAAATTCGATTATGATTACGGCATCCCTTTTCATAATCTGAATTTTGAGAACTTGGCAAATTGAAATGGAAATATTATAGCAAAAGACTGGATTAGTCTTTATGTGAGACATCATGAATCGTGTCCCATATGCTTCGGATATAGGATCGATTACATGTGCTATATTCATCCTTTCTAAAATTTTCCAAATGCCTGGGGCATTATGAAGGGAAAAGGTCTAGAATTGGATATGACTAAAATGATTAAGCAATTGTCGAGGACAATCTAAGGTTTACCAAAGATTGGTTGCTCAAGGACAGTTGGAAGTATAATGTTAATTCTGGAAGGACCATATTGACATAATATGTAAGGAGGCAACTCTTGTTCAGAAGTGATGGTCAAAATGGAATATGGAAATGTTTCAAAGTTAGAAATTATTCAATCTGTGTAAGATTAAGAAACTTAATGAAAGAAGGATGTTTCCAAGGAGCTGATCTCCTTTGGAATGCTCTGTAATGATTGTTGTCAAGTCTTTCTGACTACGTGCATAATCATTAAGAGGATCAATGCATATAAGTTTAGAATCTAACAGATTTCAGTAAATGGCATGAATTTGGAATTCTTGCATTTGCAGTAAGGATTTGGGACTGTGAAAAGAGGATCATTGGAGTGATGTTCAATTGATCTATTTTACAAAGTAAAGATCATAGACAAACATAGTATGCATACTTGGTGTATGGCATGACTAGTGTTTAGAAAACATAGTGTACATGCTTGGAGCATGGGACAACTATTGTTTTAAATTCAAGTATAAAGTTGATAAAACCGAAACACTGAATAATAAGTAATCAGTATGGTGATAAATAAAAGTGTTTATTTATATTCATAGGGTTTGATACCATATTTGATTCATTTATTCTTGTGTTTCACTTTGCATGTTTTGACTTCCAGAATAACTAAGTCGCTCTTTCTGAATGATTAAGTTATTCAAACCATCCACAGTCGGTCATATGTTGGAAGTAGATATGAATCAAGACTGTCATGGGTTGGTTTGTAGAGGTCCAAGTTGGTGGACAAAGTGGTGCTACAACACTCATGAGTGCTCATAAGTTCTGAGTATTGGATTCAACCTGCGCTCATTTGAATCACTTCATGGATTTTATCACGAGTGATCATGAGACGATAATATCTTATATTCTTAAAACCTAGAGATATGAGTTGTTACTATGAGTTGGTTATATATTGATTGCACAAAAACGCATTGGTAACTCGATGTTATAAAAGTGCCTTTGTGTATGATTCAACAAGTAGTAGAATAAGCCATATGAGTCGAAGTTTATCCATTCCTTTTACCTTCGGGATAAAAGCGATATCTGTGTGCCCCTCGATGATTTAAAGATGATACATATGAGTGCTTGGCCAAGCCAGGACTGATTTGATTTGTTCAATCAGTCAGTCATCATGAATCGGAAATCGGGAAACAACAAATGGACAGACAGAATGATTGATAATCCATGTCTCAGTCCATATGATATCTAGAATGGAGGAATATATGATCCCTTATCTAATGGACAAGTCATTGACAAAGGTCAGAGTTCATCGACAAGGTCAGAGTTCGACAGAAGCTTTTGAGAGCTACGATTGCTGATCGGTTCCTGAAGTCATACGCAATAATAGTTTTAGACTTATCCAAGTGGGAGACTGTTGGATTAATGTCTAAGTCCATAACTATAATTGGTAAGACTTGACCCGACCCGGCATGGTCCATTTGGGTTGCATGGCATCATGCATTTGGATAGACTATAATGAGAGAAATAACACTTAAGGTTGGTTAATATATTATAAGTTCTAATATATTAATAAGGTTATTTAATTAGTATTGATCAAGAATTAATTTGGAATTAATTAAGTGATCAAAAGGAGACTAATTAAATATATGGGTTGATTGTGTAAATCATTCATTCTTATATATGTGGGCTTGTGATCCAAGATTCCTTATGTTGGACTAAGTCCATGGGGTGACCCATGGATACTCCATGGAGGTTAAAATCCATGGAGCATAAGGAATGGGTAAAGTTATGAGTTACATGGTGTAACCCTAATAGCCACCATATAAAAGAATCCCATGGCTCAAGAAATCGTGCACTAATGTGTGAGTGTGAAGGCTAGACGATTTAAAGGAGTGTTCAAGTTTCTCTCAAGTTATTCCAAGTGTATTTGGTGTTGTGTGAACCATTTGAGGTGTCACACTTGGGGCACTAGGCACTCAAGCTTCATGAAGACATTCTACATCAAAGAGGTATGTATTCTATCTTGTTATATTTATTATTTTGTATGCTAGATTAGGATAATACCTTGGATGTTCATAATTGTATGTATAATAGAGAAAACATAGATCCAAGGTATTTAGGGTTGCATGTACACTTAGGAGTGTTAGAATGCTCATAACCCAACAACATACTCATCATAGCACATAAGACCTTCCGGTCACACATAATTATCACTCTAGGTAAAGTATAGTGAGAAGACTCACCTCGTACGATGTCGGATAACCTCTCGTGCTCGATAACCCGACCTAGCCTCCTCCTATCAACATAATAACATCTCTAATCAATACTTTCTCTTGTCCTCATTTCTAAAGAATGGGTAGAAGACCATTCTACCCCTCCCCGGCCTCTCTTGAACCAGCTTGACCAAAACCCTAAGGTCAACTGAAGTCAACTCTAGTCAACGGTCAAACTTTGACCAAACTCGTCGAGTGCACTTGTGTGACTAGGCAAGTCCATGCGTGTCCTCTTAATCCTCATAAATCCTCACTCGACTCGTCGAGTTAACCTTTCACTCGACGGGCTACCACTGGTCACAAATCGCGGGGCAACCCGACTCGACTCGTCGAGTCCCCTTATGGACTCGGCGAGTTCCCTCCATGGCAACACTCAAAAGACCTTCTGAGGTCGGATCTGCTTCTCTAACCTATAGATCTGACCTTCCAATACACAATAATCACGTAAAGGTCCAACCTTTACACTCATGCAACACTCATAGGGCTTCTTTTGGTGAAATAGCTTCTAAAATGGCAACCTAGGTTCATATCTCCAAAGGAATAGCATAAAGCAGGATAGTTAGGACTCTCTGGACCTCTTAAGGTCGAGATCTAAGAAGAATTCCACCTTGGGACCTCATATGCTTCGAATCCAAGCTAAAGAAGGCATAAGAAAACCCTAAATTCAAGTAGATCACCATATACACGAGAATGAGCATAGATTTATACCTCTAGTAGCCTCTTCTGATCAAATGGTAGTAGATCTGAGCTCCTCAATCTGCCTAGCTTGCCCTCCTTCCTTCTTTCTTGCAAAATCACACTAGAAATGATGAAAATGGCTTCTTTTCTCACTCACAAAGCTCTCAGGTTCTCTGGTGCTCTCAAGGGTGAAGGTGGCCGCAAATGAGGGCCATAAGATCCCTTAAATAGGGCACAGGCCCGAGGATTTAGGGTTTCTGTCCACAGCGCGGACTCGTCGAGTCAACTTGCCGACTCGTCGAGTCCATTCATTAAATCCAGTCAGTAATCGCGATCCTACTCGACGAGTCTAGGCGTCAACTCGTCGAGTCCCTCTTCTTGACACAAACTAAATAATTAAAATATGATACCTGGAATTCCGGATGTTACAGAAGAGCTCAGGGAATTCCGATCTCTGAAGGACAGAGGCAAAGTGAAATATGGAAATAACGCCACGGGAGAGATCAAAGGATATGGCATGATCACGACTTGAAAATTCTCCATTCGGAAGGTGGCTTATGTGGAAGGCCTACAACATAACCTGATAAGCATTCTCAATTGGTTGTAGGTACAGGGCTGAAAGTTTATTTTGATGATGAAGGATCTGAAATTGAGAAGAAAACAAAGGCACTATTACTAAAATCCAAAAGAAAGGGAGAGATGTTTCCTTTGAACATAAAACAAATTGTCGGGAAGCCAGCCATTTGCCTTCTTACAAAAGCATTTTCGGATGATAGTTGGCTTTGGCACCGAAGGCTCTCACATTTAAATTTCAAGGACATCAACAAACTCGTACTTAGCGATCTCATACGAGGACTCCCTCTTCTGAAGTATGACAAGGAACATCTGTATGCAGCTTGTGAACTAGGAAAGCAAAGTCGTAAGAGTCACTCCATAATCATCAATACCAAAATTAATGAGCCACTTGAACTTCTACACATTGATCTTTGTGTCCCTTCTGCCATTGAAAGCGTTGGTGGTAATAAGTATATTTTGGTTATTGTAGATGATTTTTCTCGATTTACCTAGGTTCATTTTCTTAGACAGAAATCAGATGCAACTTCGAGACTAAAGGATTTTATCAAGCAAATCAAACTTCATCTGTGAAAGCCAGTTCGGAATGTTCGCAGTGATAACAGTTCTGAATTCAAAAACCAAGTGTTTGAAGAATTCTTAACTGAAAAGGGAGTTGCTCACAACTTCTCTGCACCTTATACTCCTCAGCAGAACGGGGTCGCTGAAAGACGAAACTGGTCTCTTTGTGAAGCTGCAAGGACCATGCTTTCATTTGCGAACTTACCACTCTATTTATGGGTTGATGCAATCGGAACTGCTTGCTTCACTCAGAATCGCTCCTTGATTTAACAAAAGATTATTAATCACTCCTTATAAGATTCTTAATAAATGAAAGCCTAACTTTCGTGTTTTTGGTTCCAGGTATTTTATTTTCAACTCTAAAGCGCAAAGGAACAAATTTGACGTGAAAGCAGACGAAGGAATCTTCTTAGGGTATTCTCTTACTTCGAAGGCATATAGGGTTATAACAAGAAGTCCAAAATAAATGAATAAACCTATTATGTTACCTTTGATGATAACTATCTAAAGAAGTATCAGAAGATTGTCAATCCTTCTGAAGAGATTTTTCCATCCACATCATCTCAAACGATTCCTCTGATGAACTTGTATGAGGAATTCATGAATCTGTTTGATGAGCCTGAGAAAGCCATCACTTCTGAATCGAAGGCTAAGGATAATCACGAGGATGAGTTAAAGAAGATCATTGATGATGCTACAAAAGATCTCAAAATTGAGCCACAAAATTCGAAGGATCCAGAAGTTAACACTGATATTCCGAAGACCTCCGATGTTTCACCCCAACCACATTCTTCAAATACCACATTCCAGGGGGAGAATTCAAACCCTGAAGTCAATACTAAAATTCCAATCCACGGGGAGAATCTAATTTCGAACGTTGAGTCACATGCAAACTCCCAGGGGGAAAACGACAATGAAAATAACGACTCCGACGACGTTCAATCAAAATTCGAAGATGTCAATGCCGAATTAGACCCAACTTATGATCCAAACTACCCACCATTAATAAAATGGACCAAAGATCATCCCAAAACTCAAGTCATCGTAGCACGATCTTTAGGAGTTCTCACGAGAGCTCAACAAAAAGTGAATCAAACTGTATTATTTTCAAAGATGGAATTCTGCATGTTTAATTCGTTTATCTCCAAAATTAAGCCTAAGAATATAAAGGTTGCTCTTGATCACTCAGATTGGGTGCAATCTATGCAGAAAGAGCTTAATAAATTTGAATGTAACAAGGTATGGAGATTGATTCCAACTCCGAAGGATGCTGATGTTGTCTGTTAAAAATGGATGTTTCGGAACAAGCTTGAAAAGGAAGGGAATGTTATCCGAAACAAAGTTAGGTTGGTTGTGAAAAGATACTGACAGGAAGAAGGCTTAGACTACGAAGAGAGATTCACACCGGTTGCAAGGCTTGAATCTGTTCGCATTTTCCTTCCCTATGCAGCTCACAAGAATTTCGAAGTCTATCAGATGGATGTAAAATGTGCTTTTCTGAATGGTGAGTTAGAAGCAACGGTCTACGTTGAGCAACCACCAGGTTTCGTGATCGAGAAATATCCAAACCATTGCTACATTTTGGATAAGGTTATGTACGGTTTAAAACAAGCTCCTCGAGCATGGTTTGAAACCCTTGCCTGATTCTTAAAACAATCAAAGTTTAAACAAGGCTCGGTTGACGCAACCTTCTTTCGTAAGAAAGATGGTGACCATCTAATGATCGTCCAAATCTATGTTGATGTTATCATTTTCGGATCAACCAATCCTAGATTGACTACTGAATTCCAAAAATTAATGGAGACTAAATTTGAGATGAGCTCAATGGGTCCTATTAATTTTTTCCTTGGTTTAAATATTAGACAGAGTTCGGAGGGAATTTTCATCAATCAGGAAGCCTACACTAAGTCGTTACTTGCGAAATTTGGAATGGTAGGAGATTCAAGAGTCAAAGTACCAATGGCATTTGGAATGAGGCTAACATCGTCCTTTGACTAGCCTTTAGTGGATATTACTCTCTATCGATAAATGATTGGATCTTTAATGTATCTAACATCCATTTGACTAGACATAATGTTTGTTGTTTGTTATTGTGCTAGGTTTCAGGCGAATCCTCGTGACCCACACATGACTGTTGTGAAGAATATTCTGAGATATCTCAAAAAATCATCTTCTCTAGGAATATGGTATCCTTCAAACTCCAGATTCTTTGTGCAAGCTTTTTCGGATGCTGATCTAGGTGGATGTGGTCTCGATCGTAAAAGCACTTCTGGGGGATGTCAGTTTTCCAGATGGCAAACAAGTAAGTTGGCAATCAAAGAAACAGACTTGTGTAACCCTATCTACTGTAGAAGTTGAATACATTGCAGCTGCATCATGCACTTCGCAAGTCGTCTGGATACAAAGCCAACTTCGAGACTATGGCATAAACATGAAGAGGATTCCACTCTATTGTGATTCAAAAAGTGCAATTCAGATTTGTCACAACCCAGTGCAGCATTCCAAGATGAAACATATAGCAATGGGGAATCATTTTATCAAGGATCACGTAGAAGATGGGAACGTAGAAGTACATTTCGTACGATCCTCTGATCAACTTGCTGATATCTTTACGAAATCCTTACCTGAAACAACCTTCAATTGAATTCTACAAAGCTTAGGAATGATAGAAGCAAAATCTGTTTTGAAACCAGCTTCGTAATCAGAATGTATCACTTATGTTCCGAACAGGTCTGAACCCTCGAAGGTACTCGTAAGTGACTATTCACACTTTGAACGAGTCTGAACGCTCGCAACGACTCGGAATCTACAGTTCATCTGGGACTCGGAACATCATGTATCCTTTGTATATTATGTATTTTCAGTATTTTATTTTCTGTTTTTTATTTCTTTTTCAGAATATCTCAAAATACAAAAATATTTTCTTTTAAGAAAACTTTCATAAATACCAAAATATTTTTATTTATCTGTTTTTATTTCTTTTTTCAGAAAAATTCAAAAATCACAAAAATATTTCTTTATTTTACTGTTTTATATTTTTCAGAAAAACCCAAAATTACCAAAAATATTTTTCTTTATTTTATGCATTAGTTTCCACATGTATTTCAGATGCAAATATACATTTTGCTTTTAGTTCAGAATGGCGGGGAAAGGTTTGTAATTCCGAATCCTTTACACTAGTTAAGTGTCCCTAGAAGCATGTTGATGCATGTTTTCCAAAGCCTCTAAGACTCTATGTTCGAAGCCTTAATGAATCGATAACACCAATCGTTTCTTCCCAAATAGGCTATAAATTCACATAAATCATTGAGCTACCTTACTCTTCTCAAATGAGTTAAGAGTTCACTGCTTGGTTAGTCCTTGATAGCAGAGGTACACTTTCTCTTCGGAACCACCTCCAACATTTCTCCATAATTTTCACTTTCATCAATGTAACCCTCGAGACTCTCATAAATTACCACTGAGGTTTATGATTACACAATATATGTGTTAGTGATCTTAAATTCATTATCACCACGAATTGAGTGAAACCCAAAATCCGCAACTAGTTTTTGAATTGACGGTGAACAATAAATATGTTCTAGACTTTTCACCATGTAATTGACGAAAATCAACCCTTGTGGTTTGTACCTTGGAATCTCATTATTTTTATTTTTGCGAGATCTTAATGAAATGTTCTCAACCCAAGACTTTTCTTCCCACAAGATACAGTTTTATTATTTTTTTCTTGAGATTTCTACACTATCCAGTCACTTAAATAATTCCAAAGCATACTTGTTATTATGGCTACACTGGTCAGACAAGTACTTCTTCCGAACTTTCGGACTCATGTTGAGATTCGGAATTTGGATGAAGCTTAAACCACCCTCAAGCCTAAATGAGAAGAAGCCTTTCATTGTTTCTCTACAAACAGATGATCGTTATTCAACGGGAAACCACACAGACACTTCCGAGTCTCTCTTGACTCCGAAGGAAGAGATCGTTGCCCGGGATCCATATGCTCTTATGTCTATTTTGACATCACAGATTCCCACATATATATATTTTGATTTATTTATTTATCTTTGGCACACTCTTGCATGAAAATCCTTGTGATTTTTCAAAAGTTTGGTTCTAAATTCCGAAAGGTTACTTTTTATTCCGAGAACAGGTTATGGCTACATGTGGTTTGATTCCGAATGTGCAGAACTGAACCGGCGGATTTAAAGGGATAAGATTTTGAAAATGGCACGTCTTTTCAAAATGATGACTGACATCACGTGTGTCAGTTCAAACACCTTATGCCATATAACAGTTGTCACGCTTTTCCAGGCACCTTTACCGGGATATAGAAACGTGATGAAGTGTAGAATCAAGTATGAATCAAATCAGAGTTATAAGAATATAGATTGAACACACGATGTAAATATGATCTGGTTTCAGCTCTATTATGCTTTCAACTGTTACAGAGAGTATGTAGACAAGTTCACACAAAGACTCTTATCTAACTCTAAGTAATGTTCCTATTTATAGGAAACATGAAAGCGCACAAAACATTACAAGGACTAAAACAGTACGCTTCGTTACATAAATGTCTTGTAAAATAAACTTATGACTTCGACATATTACAACAAGTCTTTGACCCTTACATTCTCCCCCTTTGTAATAATGTCGACCATCTTCAGTTCAAAAGAATATGTATAGCATACAGCATCACCCTTCGGATTTCAAAGTACCAAGAAATAATCTTCTTCAACTCTTTCTTGTCTCCTTTGTTATTCTTCTTGCAGCTATTCATACGAACAATGAAGTTTGTATACTGGGATGTTGTGTATCTCTCCACTTCGCAAGCTTGGAATAAGAATCTCTTGGCTTTTCCATTTTTGTCTTTCCCTGTGAAGACCATGCCAAAAGGCTTCAAACATATTTCCCCATCAGCATACTTCTTTAACTCAGGTTGAGTCTTCGTTGGTTCCATGGGTACTTTCACTTCCAACCCCTTCGCAATTGCTAACTCCACATCTGTTAGGGCCAAACACTCATAGTAGTTATCTATGAATATTTTGATGTGAGCAAGACCAAGACGAAACACTTCTGGATCAGTCTCTCGAAGATACGAAGCATCTTTGTCTTTCAAAAGTAATGCAACTTGTATAAAATCATACAAGTTCATTAATGGAAAATCAGCTATCGAGAAAGTACATTCCTGACCATTCGCCCTTGCAACGTAAAAACGAAGGTTCTGCATCATGTCTTCGAACAAAACATCCTTCTTAATACTGATCACCTTCTTTATCTTCACGAGTGACCAAATTTCCTCTGGAAGTTTCCCTAGCACAGCATGAAACCTAAGCTTCATGTATGTGTAATCATCATTATTATCAAATTTCTCAGCAATCTTGTACTGAGCCATGATGAACATCATTTCATTTATTGGGAAATCCAGTTGTCTCATATTAGTATTAACAACTGCATAGCTTTGCTTCGGCTTCTTCTCAAAAGCATACATATGGTTATATGCAACTTTTGCTTCAATTGTTTCATAGTTGTAATGCTTCCCAGGATCAACCTTGTTCATTCCAGGTGGGTCATTTGCACGAAGACTTAAAATGCTTTGAACGACCCTTAATTTCTCTAGCTCAGCTTCAGTTTCAGCTTTCTTCTCTTCTTTTGATTTTTCGACCAAAATTGTTTTTCCTTTGTCTTTGATTGAGGAACTATCAACAACTTCTTTGGGCTTCGAACTACTACCTCCTTCCCCAATCACAATTCCTTTAGAAATTGGTGTTGAAATTGGCTTCGTAGAAATTGGCATTGTTGTAACAACTGTTGAAGTAACAGGCCCAACAGTTGAGATAATTGGCTTCGATACTGGAATTGTTGTTTGAAAAATCTTCCCAACAGTTTTCACAGCTTCATGTGAAACCTCACCAACTTTCGCATTACCAACTTTCTTTTCTCCCCCTTGCACCCCTGTGACAATAGGTGGGGCATATGTTGGTAGTAGACATGAAAACGTGGATAACGGAGCCAACTGTTTGTGCAACACAGCCTCGAACTGAGAAAACTTTTGAGACAAGAATTCTGGAGTTATGATCGAAGATGGAACAGGTGTGATGGACAAGTCTTTCAACTCCTTCAACAACGAGGTAAGCTCCACAAAGCTTCGACTGTTATCCGTAGAAAGTTGAGTTACTTGAGGACTCAAGCATTCATACAGCTTGACATATTTTGTGACAGCCTCACAAATAATATCCACTTTTTTATTGAGAGATGAATAGTCTTGCTGAGCACTAGCAATCTCTTTGATCATGTCTTCACGAAGTTCTTGAAGCTTTAGATTGACATCTTCGCGTACTTGCTTCACATCTTTAATAAACAAGACATGTCGTTCTTTTTCCACCCTTCGTAAATCTTGAACTTCACTTACAAAATGCGAAGATTGAGACTTCACCCGTAATTCATTACACTTATCACTTTGATCCACCTTCTCCAAGATTTGAGATTCAGAATCGTGAATCATGCCAGACACTTTATTAATCATCCTGGCTTCGAATGCTTTGAGCATCACATCAAGTTCCAAACTTGAAAGAGACTGACTTCCCACCATGTCAGCTTGAGACTGAATAATTGAATTCATCTTCTTATTCAGAATCTTAAATTGCTTTATCGTCATTAACATATTGTCGGGGTAAGTTTCTTCTTCTTCGTCAAATTCCATCTCTTCAAATGTTCCTCCAAAACCCCCTTCGTCAACATCAGTATCCTCAGTAGTTTGAAGTGGATCAGTGGTTTGCGAGGAGAACAAAGTAGTGATGGGTTGGGTGAGAATGGTTTCAAAGGTGGGTGAATTTGTAGTGTTCGAAATAGGAACAATGAACGGGGGTAAAGAAACAAAAGTAGCAGAAGATGCAGGAATACCTTGAGTAGAAACAACAAGTTCTTTATTCGAATTTCCTTCACCCATATTGACATTTACATCCGTATCAGATACGTGTGTATTAATGTCTGAAGTTCGAACCTCCTCATGAACTGATTCGGTTAACGAAACTTTGAGTGGTGTGACCTTAGTCTGCTCAGGAATAGATGTTTATTGGCGAATATTAGCTTCAGGTGTTTCAGGAACTTTCTCCCCTTCGGATGATTCTGTTTGAAGAACCATTTTTCTTTTCTTTAGCTTCTTCTTTGAAATATGTGTAGCAACATCTTCAGCTCTTTGTTTCTTGGAAGAAGTAGAAACAGGAGCTGGAACCTCTCGAATGAGAATGCCTTGGTGATTCAGATATGGTTTACGAACCATAGAAGAAGACTTGAATGAACCATCGGAAAGCTTTCGTGATCTACGAGACTTTTTCTTAATTCGTCGAAATACACCTGATTTTGATGAGATTGTTCCCTTTTCTTGGTCATCAATAACAGGCTCAACCGGTTCAACCACATCAGTCGAAACTTGTGCTTCTGGCTTCGTCGGTTTTGGTGGTGATTTCTTTTTCTTCGGCTCCTATACAGATTTCTCAGGAGTAATTGTTGCATTCTTCTTGGTTTTGCGAGACTTCTTTGAAGGACCAGCTGTTTCTTTTGCCAACAACTTCCCAGACCCATCATCAGGATTGATGGTTTCTAAGTACTCCATAAGAACCAAGTTCGTTGGATCAACACGTTGTAACATTGCATCTGGAATTCTTGCAATGTGTGTAAAGATTTCAGCATCATCTGTAACCTCCTTCGGAAATTGATACTTGATGAATTCAGCAGTGTCCTCATCAGTAGGCACCACAATTCCTTCTTTGGCATAGAAATATCGAAGGATTAAACTCCAATACCTTGCACACGAAATTCCTTGAACAACATTCGTGTTTTCTACACTCTTTTGAAATTCCTTCCACGGCTGTGTAGAATAATCCACAGTGATATTATAATACAAACCTGCTACCATCGCATACACCTCCATTCGACCTTTGTCCAAACCAACACTGCGACCAGTCAAGCACCGTAGAAAGATTCCAAAGAGAAATTTCCAAACAGTTGGAAGTCCAGACTTCTTGAAATCACTGATCTTGGTGAGTGGGGGTTGATAACCCATCTCATTAAACATGTGGATGATTTGTGCAGAAGAAACATTAGTATAGATTGGAGAATTAGGGATATCAAGAATCTGACAAAAAATCTTCTTGGACAATTGGATCTTCTTGTCATTCACCAGTTGAAAAGTGATGATATCCATTGCTTTGTTGTACGTAGCAGTGGATCCTGCTTGAGAAAGCCATGAAAGTGGAACTGCAAAAGAATTGAACATGGAAATGGAAAGAACAGAACTCTTCAATGCGACTACCAACATCTTCAATTCGTCTGGATAAAGAGAAACATCATCTTCAACTTGATAGTTTGTGCCTTGAATCTTCATTATCGGTTGGGAAGTAACATCTTCAGTGTTTTGTGATTGAACAACGACATCAGCAGAATTGGCCATGATTAGGGTTCGTGGAAGCTTTGAAGAACAATTGGAAAGTTTCAGAGAAAAGTTGGGAATTTTACGTTTGAAAGCGTAAACTGAGATAACCCTTTGATTCCCCTTTTATATGTAAACCTAGTGTTTGAATTTGAAGCGGGACTGACATTAAATGAGATCCTACGTGGCACCTTGAATCTCGCATCATTCTACTGATAAAGTAGCCATGCGTCAAAAAGTAGCGGTCACATCACCTAGAAACCCGGACTGAATACAGAACGTCTTTTCAAACAGTCTGAACGTTTATCTCAATTGAATTGTAACCGTCACCAATCTTTGGATGGAGGTAAGGCTCTTTCACTTTTGGGATAAAAAGCGAAGTCATGTGCCAGATGTTTGAAATCATCAACCTGAGTTGGTATTACTCAGAACCTCAAGGATTTCGTGAGTGCAGTGATCCAAAGATAAGATAAGAAACAATTAAACGAAAATTTGGATATGTGATGTCAAATAAAGTAATATTTGACACAAAAGCAGAGGAACCCCAGGCAAAGGTTACTTCGTTAATTATCAAGAGAGATAATCAACTGCTTGTGTATATTCCTGTGAAATTCAATCGAATACTTATAGAGAAGTATCGAAGGGCTTCTTTTATAAGGCTTCATGGGTAGTTTACAATTTCGTTACATATCAACCTAAACATAAGGTGAGTAATTGTAACCGAAATTACTTGTTTGACCGGTGTAGTCAGTGACAAGTATGCTTTGAATTATTTTGAAAGTGACTTCGAAAGCAAATGAAACTCACTCGGAAATCATATTCACGAAAGAATTGATGTTGAATCCTGTTGGGTAACAAACATCGTGGGCTTCGATAGTTTGATCAAGATTACTCATAAGAAATGAATATGATTTGGTGTTTCGAAAAGTGGTACTGAAACAAATGCTTCGTCAAAACTGGAACAAAGTTCCCCGTCAATTCCTTTCGAAGATAGAATGTTGGGTTTCACTTTCATCATGGCCTCATGATGTCAGATCATTAACATAGAATTTTGACATGTCTAAATCTTGATGGGTTAAATCAAATATCTCTTGGACATATGTCTTCGTGTGTGAAAGTGTAAGAAATTTGGTGATGAAAAAGATTGGTTCACGAAAACACTTGTACCTTTGTATTGATTGGACCAAATAGACAACTCTTAACTCATTTGAGAAGAGTAAGGTAGCTCATTTGACTAATGTGAATATAAGCCTGACTTGGGAAGAAATTTTCGTATGAAAATTTTCATTAAGGCTTTCGTAAACACACATTGAGTCTTTGGAGGCTTGGGTCGACATGTTGCAGCATGCTTCTAGGGACAGTCTAACTAGTACAAAGTTGCCGAAATTGTACCTTCCCAGAGAAACATGAGCATGACCCTTGTATAACCTTTGTGAAATCTGTACATACAAAAGATATAAAACAAAATAACAAAAATCTTTTTGATGTTTTTGATTTTTCTTAAAAGAAACAATTAACAAACAAAAGAAAATCTTTTTGGATTTTGTAATTTTTCGAAAATAAAATGACAAAACAAAAATAAAATCTTTTTGTAGTTTTTGATTTTTCGAAAATAAAACTAAGATACAAAAGAAATTTGGAAATCTAACGAAAAGTGTTACTCCAAACCAAAATGATCAATGTAACGAAGTCGAAGCATGTCGAAGCGTTGACTATGAACAGTAACCTCTGAATGGTTAATACTATCAGCCTCTGAATGAATCATAATGACCTCTAAATCGACATATTTATATAACACTTCATTGTTATACATTCGAAATCATTCCTGGAACTGAACTTGGTTCGATCATTCCCAATCCTAACAAAATTCGAACAAATGATTTTTCATCTAAAGCTTTTGTAAAAATATCAGCAAGCTGATCCGTTGTTTTTAGAAAATGAACTTCTACATTGCCATCTTCCATATGATCTTTGATAAAGTGATAACGAAGAGCTATATGTTTTGTTTTCGAATGTTGTACTGGATTATGACAAATGCGTATAGCACTTTGTGAATCACAATACAATGGAATCTTTTTCATATTAACAGCATAATCTCTCAACTGACTCTGAATCCAAATAATTTGTGAAGTACAAGCAGCAACTGCAACATATTCAGCTTCAGCAGTAGAAATCGAAACACACGTCTGCTTCTTCGACTGCCAACTAACCAATTTTCCATCCAAAAATTGACAACCACCACTTGTGCTTTTTCGATCCAAAGTACATCCTCCTAGATCTGCATCTGAAAATGCCTGAATGAAAAACCCTGTTTTCGAAGGATACCACAATCCTAACGAAATTGTTCCCTTGAGATAACGAAAGATATTCTTCACAGCAATTAAATGTGGTTCTCGTGGATTTGCTTGATACGTAGCACAATTACATATAGAAAACATGATATCAGGTCTACTTGCAGTGAGATTAAGCAATGAACCTATCATGCTCATGTATAAGGTAAGATCAACCGCATGCGTTTCTAACAAAGGGGATAGCCGTGTTCCAACAGCCATTGGTACTCTTAGCTTCGTGCTATTTGTCATTCCAAATTTTTCGAGCAAATTCCTTGTATACTTTTCCTTATTGATGAAAATGCCTTCCTTAATTTGATAAATGTTTAAGCCAAGAAAATTGTTGATTTTACCCATCATGCTCATTTCGAATTGGCTTTTCATCAAATTTTCGAATTCACTAGACAAAGCAGGGTCAGTAGAGCCAAAAATAATATCGTTAACATAAATTTGAACAAGCATTAGATGATTCCCAACTTTCTTTCGAAATAATGTGGGGTCAACTAATCCTTGTTTAAATTTCGACTGTTTTAAGAAACTGGTAAGAGTTGCATACCATGCTCTTGGTGCTTGTTTTAACCCATAAACTGCTTTATCTAAAATGTACACATGATCAGGATGCATTTCATTTACGAAACCTGGAGGTTGTTCAACGTAAACAGTTTCTTCAAGTTCACCATTGAGAAAAGCACATTTCACATCCATTTGATAGACATCGAAATCCTTATGAGCTGCATAAGCTAAAAATATTCGAACAGCCTCGAGTCTTGCGACAGGGGCAAAAGTTTCCTCATAATCATTGCCTTCTTGTTGCGAATATCCTTTTACAACTAGTCGTGCTTTATTTCGTATAATATTTCCATCCTTGTCGGTTTTGTTTTTGAAAATCCATTTTAACCCGAAAATCGAAACATTTTTAGGTTTAGGAATTAATCGCCAAACCTTGTTTCTATCGAATTCAGCCAGTTCAGATTGCATTACAACAACCCAATCTGAGTGTTCCATTGCAACCTTAACTGTTTTTGGTTCAATTTTCGAGATGAAAACATTGAACATGCAAAATTCTTGATGAGTATTTAATACCTCATTCTTTGCACGAATTTGAGCTCTTGTTAATACTCCATCTTGAGGATTCCCAATGACTTGATCTATCGGATGAGTCTTTGTCCATTTCTCTAACGGTGGATATGCCGGATCAAATTCCAAAGGTGCATCTTCGTATATATCTTCATTTTCAGATCCTACAACAAAAACATTATCATTTAGATCATGAAAATCATCATTTTGATTATTATTTATTGTATCAGTTTCTTCATTTTCCTCCTCAAAACGATTATCAGTTTGATGCTCCCCCTCAACAACTTCATTCATTCTCCCATTCTCCCCCTCGAAAGAATGCTCCCCCTCAACCAAAGTATTCGAATCCAAGTGCTCTCCTTCCATTGGATTAGTATACAATAGTTTGAGGAATTTCCAAGTCATCAGTATGATTCGAAGATTCAGAGTGATGATTGTCATTCGCATGAACTTCAGCATCCACAGCCCTGTCAGGAATACCAAAAATTAAATCATAATCAAAGTCAGATGAATTTGATTCTCAGTTTCATCAGATGATTCATTAAGAATTGGTTTTTGTTCAAATTGCTTTTCAACTTGTTTGACAAAATAATCATCAAAAGTAAGATTGAATGTGTCTTCGACTTTTCTTGTGCGTTTATTTAACACTCTGTATGCAACCGAATTGTACGAATATCCCAAAAATATGCCTTCGTCAGCCTTAGCTTGAAATTTTTAAAGGCTATCTTTAAGATTCATTATAAAACACCTGCAACCAAAAGCATGAAAGAATATGACATTAGGTTTTCGGTTATTGATAATTTCATACGGAGTGATATTGAATCGACGATGAATGAAAGATCGATTTTGAGTGAAACATGCTGTCGAAACTGCTTCAGCCCATGGATATTGAGGAAGATTCGCATATGTCAACATAGTTCTCGCTGCTTCACAAACTGACCTATTTCGTCTTTCAACAACACCATATTTCTGAGGGGTATAGGGCGAAGAGAAGTTATGCGAAATTCCTTTTTCGGTTAAGTATGAATCCAACACTTTGTTCTTAAACTCAGATCCATTATCACTTTTGATCTTTCGAACATTTTTCTTCAGACTTATCTCAATCTTCTTTATAAACTCGATCATTGTTTGAGAAACCTCAGATTGTAACCTGAGAAAATATACCCAAGTAAATCGTGAAAAATCATCAACAATAACCAAAATGTATCGTTTCTTGTTGAGTGTTTCAACAGTTGATGGTCCATAAAGGTCAATGTGAAGAAGTTCCAACGGTTCCACAATTGTTGAATCTATCACAATTGGATGTCCTTTCCAGTGCTCTTTCCCTTGTTCACAAGTTGCACACAAGGTATCATTATCAAACTTTAGTACAGGTAAACCTCGAATAAGATCATCAACAACCAATTTATTCAAATTTCGAAAGTTTAAATGCGATAAGCGTCGATGCCATAGCCAGCTAATGTCAGAGGAAGCTTTCGAAAGTAAGCACACTGAGGGTTTGCCGATGATTGGTTTGATATCAAGAGTAAACATGTCACCATGTCGTTTGGATTTGAGCAAAACTTCGTTAGTTTCAACATTTGAAATGATGCTACCTTCTTCGTTAAACACCACTTGATTGCCAGTACCCACAACAAGTTGTAAAACACTTATCAAGTTATGTTGAAGACCTTCGACATAAGCAACACGATTAACAGTGAACTTTCCATTCGTGACTTTTCCATAACCTTTCACTTGGCACTTGTGATTGTTACCAAACTTCACAACTCCTGCATTTTCCAAGCTTCGAAAATCTCTCAGATTTTCCTTTCGTCCTGTCATGTGACGTGAGCAACCACTATCGATATACCATTTCTCATCATATTGCTCGTCACATAGTACCTGCGATCAATGAAAGAATTTAGGTACCCAAGGTTGTTTGGGTCCTTGGAAATTAGTTTTGAAAACAGAATGAAATGAATAACTTTTAACCCAATCACAAACTTTAGTTTTGAGACTATCAATTAAGTCCACATCACTAGGTAAAGGAATAGAAACATAAGTGTTTGTTAGTTTGGGATTGTCACTGACACATGCCTTCGTCTTTTTAGATTTTGTATGATCATGCTTTTCTTTCGAAACCGGTTGCCAATTTTTTACCGAAACATTCGAATCTTTTGAAGATGAGCTTTCAGTTGATGAAGTATTCACATAATTCTCATAAGCTTCGTGAATTTGTTGTTGAGAATATTTCCTTGATTGATATTTTCGTCCTTTTCCTTCAAGCCAATGATCGATGTTTTTGTTACGAGACAACCCTTTTGTGTACAAAACTTTTAAGGTTTGTTTCCCTGTCGGATTTGGAAAACTCGGTTTTTGTGGGAAGAAATCAACATTTGACTTAGGTCGAAATGCCATTGCGTATCGACTTCCACCATTGTTTCCAACACTTACATTTTGAGAAAATCGATTTTGAGATTTTTGTTTTTGAGAAAACCTTGTTTGTTGATTAGAAGAAAATCGTTGTGTTGATGGTTGATTTTGAACACTCTTTGAGGTATTTTTGTTATCTTTAGAAAATGATGAGTTTGAAACTTTCAAAGAATTTGTTTTTAGATGACATTCAGATTTAGTTTTATTTGTTTGACGGGATTTATCTTTTGATCTGAATTAATTGCTGAATGAGAAGACTTGTTCTCAACAGATTTAGACTTTATGTTTCCAGTTGTTTTCAATGTCAAATATTTTGTTGTTTTCGAAGCTCCATGGTTTGCCAAAAAATCTTCTTTCGAGCTTGTCTTTTTAAAATTGCATTTTCTTTTGAAAACTTGTCAATTTGTGCTTTAAATTCTTTGGAATTTAATTTTACAACTGTTTCATTTTCCACAACAACTTCTTTTGTTACTTCTTTCACAATTTTGGATTTTTCAACCCATTTGCATTGTGGTTTTTGTCTTTGAAAAACATATGAATTCTTTGTTAGATTATTTTTGACAGTGCTTTGATTTGAAAAGAACCCTTCGTTTGTTGTTCTCTTGTTGTCATCTTCGACCATTTTGTTGAATTCTGGTTTAATGTTCTCAACATTTCCAGTGGTGACAAACACTTTATTTGGATAAATAACATCATCAGTACACTTGAAATTCGGATACACCACTTGATTTGTTTCCAAATAATGGGCTCCTTTTTCAGACAACACTTTGTCGAAATTTTCAGTGTCCCCAAATACTTGATCAACAACAACACGTGGAATTTCTTTTTCTTTCGAATCTTTGTTTGATGAGACCTTTTTGTCCGAATTGCCATCATCATTTTCATCATCACTGCTATCCGTTTGACTATCTCGGATATCCACAAAATCACAATCTTTCGAAGTAGAAGGTTTGTCAGTGTCAATCTTAATCTTCAAATCCTTAAGTTTTTCTTTTCCTTTAGATTTTGATGCAACATTAGTGACAGACAACTGAGAACAATCAACATCCTCAATATCACTAATTTCGCTAATATTGTCATAGTTATCTTCAATATTGGCAAAATTAGATTGAGAATCAGATGTCGAATTCTCAGTCTTTTTCAAAAATTTGATTTGTTCTGATTTAGTCAAAGTATCATTCACAATGTTAACTAATTCATTTGAATCAAGACATTCGTTAATTTTGACAATTCCATAAGCATATCTATCATCAGGAATTTTGTCAAACTCAGCAATATTTTTCTCACAATCATAAGAAATATTATCAACCTTCGCTCTCTCATATGCTAGAAAAGTTAATAATTTTCTATGTTGTTCCTTGCTAATTTGACACGAATGATGCAATGCAGTTAACTTGCCATATAGACGTTTAGCATAATTGCAGTAGATATTTCGTTGAGTTAACAAAAGTTTTACTTCACTAGACAAAGAATCTCAATCACACATAATGTTTGTTATTTGCAATTCTAAACATTCTATCTTGACAACTTTCCAATCTAACTTCTTCTGTGTCTCTAACAACTGATTGCTTAATTTCTTAGCTTCATTGCTAGCAGAAACAACCAAATTATCAAAATAAGCAACAGTATCATCAAAAGCAACAATTTTAGAATCATATGCACTCAAAGGAATATTGAAAGATTGAAGAATATTACGTACCTTAGTTGTCATTGGAGACTTATCATCAGACTTTGACACAAAGCATCGGCCCGTTACCTCTTCGTCTGAATCTTCCTCCAGCTTTGCCTACATGGCCCCATGCATAGGATTACGCATTTCTTCATCATCGGAGCCCGAAGACCAAATTTGATATGTGCCATCATTCTCCTGTTCACCTTGAGCCACCAAAGACAAATTTTTCTCCTTCGTGCGCACCTCTTCCAACCTCTCCACATAATATGCCTCATCCTTCACTCTATTCTTTTTCTCATCCTTCTTTCGAAGCATGCAATCATTTGCTAGATGATTTGCTCCATTGAAATAATGACAATCCATACCAGAATCTCCTTTTAATTTCTTCTCTATCTTCTCCTTAGCACCCTTCGCATCATTCTTCTTATACTTCTTCGTCTCTTCTCCTACAGC
The DNA here is from genome assembly GCF_052849685.1 of Lactuca virosa. Lineage (NCBI taxonomy): Eukaryota > Viridiplantae > Streptophyta > Magnoliopsida > Asterales > Asteraceae > Lactuca > Lactuca virosa. The sequence goes on along the minus strand of NC_136433.1, from coordinate 360,269,609 downwards.
CTTGTTCACAAAACTTCCTTTTCCCTCACTTTGCTTTACCTTTAGATTAAACGGTTTCTTGAAAAACTTTTTGACTCTGTTGTTTGAGTAAAAAGCAATTGCCTCATCATCCGAATCCATGATAAACCCCTCTTCATCATCAGAATCACCTTTTTCGACAGCTTCCTTTTCATACACTTTAGAGACAAGTGCTAATGGACCTCCCAGACTAAGCTTCGACTCTTCTGCCATTTCGTTCACTTCACTTTCGTGAGTTTTTGGTTGATTGTACAAATCATTCAAAGAAGATGTATCGAAACTCTGTTGATTTTTCACCATCATGCTAACACTCCTCCATTCTTTATGGAGTCCCATAACAAAGGTGAGATTGAATTCCATAGCTGACCTTGTGATTCCATAACGATTGCATTTGTAAATCAGCTCATTCAGCCTATCATAGTAACTTTCAATCGTTTCACCATCTTTTTGCTTGAAATCCTTCAATTCAATCAAACATTGCTTAACTGAATTGATTTTCGTCTTCTCGCTACCTTGAAACTTTTCTTTGAGATTATTCCAGATGTCCTTTGCAGTTGTACAACTTCTGACATAGTTATACACAACTGGAGGCAATGCACCACGTAACTCCCTTATGCATCATTTTTCAAGTTTCTTCATTCGAACATTTTGATCTTCCACACTCGTAGTACCAGACGACGATTCAATTGGTTGAAGATTCATCGGAAGAGTAACATTTCCTGAGATGCAAGACCAAAGCTCTTCATCGATTCCATTCAAGTAATCTTGCATACGATCAGACCACTGATCATAGTATTCCGGAATGAGCATAGGAATCTTAGTTGAAGATCCTAGCAGATGAGAATATGAAGTCATCGAGTTGAGATTGAAGTTCGCCATTGATGTACGGAAGAAGATTTTTGAGAATTTTTTTGAGAAATCAAAAATAATTTGAAAGCAAATTGCTGAATTTGAACAGAAATATCAAGTAGAATACTCGATTCAACAAATCAGTTGCAGAATCAAATCACAATTGAAGATCTAGAATGTTTTTTCACGTCAAAAGGTGCGGAACTTTTTGAACCAGAAAATTGATTCAAAAACCTTTTGAATCAGAGTTAAAATTAGATCTCAGATCATGATTCCTACTCTGATACCAATTGATGAAGTGTAGAATCAAGTATAAATCAAATCAAAGTTATAAGAATATAGATCGAACACACGATGTAAATATGATCTGGTTTCAGCTCTATTATGCTTTCAACTGTTACAGAGAGTATGTAGACAAGTTCATACAAAGAATCTTATCTAACTCTAAGTAATGTCCCTATTTATAGGAAACATGAACGCACATAAAAAATTACAAGGACTAAAACAGTACGCTTCGTTACATAAATGTCTTGTAAAATAAACTTATGACTTCGACATATTACAACAGGTCTTCGACCCTTACAAAACATCAATCATGATTTTCTCTCTCCACTTATATCGTATATAAGGAAAATTGACGTTTACTTTTCTCTTACCACTTTCAAAGTTTTCAAATCTCCAGCGATAATACCTCTTTCTCTTTGCTAAATTCATCGTCTTCTCCAACTGCAATAATGGTTGTTTCATCTGAAACTCCATATGTAGCTGAGTAAACTACTTACACGACTATGCTGAACATCAAACCAAACAATAATCTGGCTTTGGATCTTGATTCTTCCAAATACGCTGAGTCTCTAAAGCCAATGATCGAATGCCTACGATATTCTCCTCTTGCTCAATCTCTGACAATGGCTGAAAATGTGTCGTTGGTTCATCTGTCAAAGACTTTCTCTACTGCAAACTACAAACAGAGTGAAGCCCTGATCACTTTCGAGGTCGATTCTCACAAAACCTCTATATCCAAATCTCGGTTTTGCTGGATGCTAGGTTTTACTGCTACGGATGATCTCGTTGACCCTGAATCGATGCCGTCTTCCGTGATTGGCGAGATGTTTTACCAGATGGGGTATCTTGAAAGTTTTACCCTTCTGTCAAAGTTCAAGAACCCAAATCTTCCACCCATGTGGAATGGTCTTTTCACGCTACTTTTCAAAAGTTTTTCTGAAAGAGTCACTGGGTCAGACAGTGCAAACAAGCTCTTTTGCACATTGTTCTATGGTCTTTACAAGGTGATTAACCTAGATTATGGTTCTGTTCTTTGGGCAAAGCTTGTTCAGAGCACACTTTCTTCGACAAGGCACTCCGAGATATCTTCTGCATGTTTTTGGTCAGTCATTGTCAAACGTGCCATTACACGTCTTCAGTTTCAAGTTCATGACAATTCTGTGATTGTTGTTATTTTAATTCTTCATACGTCGAACTTCATTGTCTCCGACCCCACTAAGTTTAGCTTCGTTGGTTCGATTCCCGAAGCAATGCTCTTAAATGTTTCAGGTGATTATGTTGTGGTAAATGAATACCGAAAGAAACCTGCTTCTGGTGCTCCTCCTATGCCTGAAGATCTATGAAGGGCTCTTGAAGACAGAAACAAACCAAAGAAGGGAGGAAAGTGAAAAGCCAAGGCAGGTCCCTCCGAACCTGCTGCCACTCCGAAGAAGAAGGTCAAGAAAGCTGCTCGGAAGCCTAGGTCTCCAACTCCAGTTCAAGAAGCTTCTGAATCTCACACTCATTCGGATTTACAAGATCGAGACACAGTTCGGAAGGAAACTGACGATAGTGTTGCAACTTCGCAACCAATGGTCTCGGAACCTTCTCCTACTCACTCCATTCTGAAGGTATCATCTCCGGTTCCTACTTCTGTTCCTTCACCAAATGAAACACTTCATGTTCCTTCTCCCCCACCTTCTCCTACTGCTACATCTACGCCACTCTCTACACCAATCATAATTGCTACTTGTCCAAATATATATGCTGGTGTTTCGAAACCACATATCTGCATTGCTCAAACCACTCCCCTATACACCGAATCCACAGCGACAACAACCACTGCTACGAGTTCACCTCCAATGACTGTCAACGTATCTGATACGCGGGCAGGTGCTTTTGGTGTTACCGTTGGTCAGGATTCTACCCCAATCTCACCCCTGATTAACGATGATCCGGATACTATCTTTGGTGATGATCGGGAGGACTTTCAAGACTTTCACTACAGTCCATTTACTGTTCACGAGGAAAGTGATGATGATGTGCCAATGACGAAAGGGCAGTTCAAAGCCCTCAATGAAAAGTTGGATACTCTACTTAAGTCTTCCAAAACATCATCAAGCAATGAATACTCATATGAGTCTGTCAAAGTGTTAATCAAGACTTTCATCAAGGAGCATGCCAAAAGTATCGATGCTTCCATGAAAACTGTTGAAAACTCGGAAAAGACAGTTCGTGAAACGACCAAAAAAGTCGAAAAACCACTTGCTGATTTTACTCAATTTATGGAGGATTTTTGGAGTTCCTCTAATAAAAACACAGCAACTACGAATAAGGTGATCACAATTCTTGGCTCTACTTTTCACACTGAAAAAGAGGCTCTCTCCAAAGTTCGCTCGGACCTGAAAGACGATAATGCAGAGATTAGTGCCTCCATTGTTTCTAAGATTGAGAAGCTACAAGCAGATATGGCTATGGAGAATAAGATCATGGATAAACTTGCTGTGAAGACTGAAAAAGCGAAGGCCCTTTCTGTTCAACTCTCAAATGCCAACCAACAGCTTGATGATCTCAAATCTAAAAAGGTTGTTATGAAACGTTGTGTCACAGACATCAGTCTTTACTTGCAGAATCTTGTGGAGACTCGTGACTCGTTGCTCAGAGTCTCAGTGCGAAAATATTTGGCTAAAAAAATCAAACCAGTGTTTTCCATGCTTAATCGTATAGAGGGTATTTCAGAATCCGATACTCTTCCAAAAAAGGGGAGAAGCTAAGAAGCCAACTCATGAAGAACCCAAGAAAACAGCTGGTGAATCTGGTGAGTTCGAACACAAACCACCTCCAAAGTCAAAATATTCGAAGGGTAATGAAGCTTCTGGATCGAAAGGAAAAGATAAGATTGTTGATGATGATGATAAGGAAGAAGAAGACTTATCAGAAGAAGCTCAGCTTAAAATAAAATCTTGTGACAAAAAGATTGATGAGAATCTGCATATTGCTATAGAAGCTAAAGCTCAGGAAAGAGAGGCTCATGAAGCATAGGTCACTCTCAAAACTCAGAAAGCCCTCTTCCCTCCCTAGTCCATGGAGTGGATTCTGAATGAGGCATTTGATAATCCGGACGTTTATTGGTTGGAACCAGTTGCTTCGGTTGAATTGGAAAACAGTTCGGAGTCTCATCTTGATTTTCCGACCACTCCGAAGGCATTCATGTTTCGTTGCTTTGAAAAGATTGAGAAAGCTCCTGATTCGGATAACGATGTCAATCACTCACTATTCTCATTCTATCTTAAGCATGGAAATCCATAGTAACAAACTTGGAGCTCGATGAAGATTGTAGCTGTGAAAGTATTTGGACCTGTTGAGACCGAAAGCTTTATAAATGTGATATTCAAAGTTGTTTGAGGAGTTGGGAGTTCGGTCTTTGAATTCTCAGTTGTTGATATGCCGTGCCTTAATTCATATGATTGGATTTCCTTGTTCAATCGTTTTTCAAAAGATGAATAGAAATTTGAACCCATTGTGGCACAATTGAAAAGGATGTTGGTCTCTTACATCCATGAAGTTGGGGAGATGGATGTGGAGATTGCGGTTGTACTCTGAAAGAAACCTATTGTGCAACCAAAAGAAGCTCTGAGTGATATTAGCAAGATGAAACTGGGAAGAATTCAAAAGGACAACTAAATTATGGCATTTCAACAAAGTGCTAGAGATGGTACGAATGTTCAGAGGTGCTGGTTTTCCTTAGCAGACAAGCATCTTTATTCCACTTCTTGTCTGAACTACGTTTTGGGGATTACCGAAAAGAACAAAGTGAATGATGATGTGAATAAGAAGTGCTTTGCACATATGATCAAATGGTACATTCAAGTTCGCAATACTTTATTTGGTCTGATGCCGAAACTTTTCATGGTTCAGAAGCGCCACGTCGATTAAGAATTTATTTCCTGATTTGACACAAAGGGGAGATTGTTGGGTTATTTATTGTGTTATGTCAAATTTATTATGCATGTATTTAGCCTTTATTGTTATCGGATTGGGCCTGTCCATCCGCATTTATGCAGCTAGGGTTAGGCTATAAATAGTGCATGCATGTATCGTGTTAGGGTCAATGATTTTGTAGCTCTATGTTGTCTTTATACAGAAGTTCTTATCGAACTCTTCTATGGCATTTATTATAAACCATTCGACACCTTTTTGATCAATTGTTCTTCTATTTCATTCTCTTTTCAGTTAAAGAATCTATCGATCTTAAATTTATTGTTTCAACATAGCTATAAGTCCTGAACGTTCAAACTATTCTTAGCCATTTCTCACAATTCGAACTATGAAAAGGGATGTCGTAATCATATTGTGAATTTGAGAACGCAATTATAACAACTGCTAATCATAATGATATTTATCAAATATTTAAAATCTACTAGCTAAAGTGTTTCCTCATAATCATTTTCATGAATTAGAGCGAAACCCCGGCCACCTAGATTTTATGGTGTATGCATTCCTATCATGTGAATTTATCAATTCCAACCTACAATAATAAGATAAGGTTGAGGACAAAACCAAAATCAATTTTAGGTTTTCCTTTCAGGGACTGAACTTTTCTCATTCTTAATCTCTTGCCTTCTGGTAACACAAGGGCCTTCCAATGCTTCCATGTTCTTAAGCAGCTCACTTACATTGACCAATGTATTTTACAGTCACATGAGAACCATAGAACTCATAATCATTGCCAACTCAACAGGAAGATGCACAGAAACAGGAATGTGTCAACTGAACACGATAGGTTATCAACCTCAAGTTGTGTTCTAGTGGTAACTAAAAGGTTTATTCTTGATTGACTCCTGAAACTCTTCAAGATCAATAAGACTCCCACTGACTTCTTGACATATAAGTTTCTCTCTTAAGGAACAATCCTTGACAAGCAAAAACAAATATTCAAAAGTTAGTGTGGATTCTCTACAAGAAAACACTTCATGTAATTGGTCTTAGTTTCTCCTTTGTTTCAACCAAAAAAACACAACTAACAATTCCAAATGTGCCAAAGTAAGAAAACGTTACTACTCCACATTTCATGAGGTGTTATAAACCTACTTAGTAGAGAATAAGCTTCAAGATAAGATTTGTAGTTGCTAGAGTATGACTCTAAAAATTGATTCGAAAACGAAGTATGACTCATCTCTTGATTAAACCAATTCAACAATATTTGATTCCTCTTCTTAGTCATACAAATGCACTAAGATGTCCTTAGAAGATCAATTGTGACATTTGTCCTTCACTTTGACCGGTGCATGTCAGTATGTACTAGATCCATTTGTCCTTCACTTTGACTGGAATAAACATGTGATCAACGTATTAGTGTTACTTTTCCAACGATCAAGATTCTCATACATCACACAATTTGAATTGTATGACTCCAATTTTCTATCCAACTGAAACTTGGGTGATGAGAATTACTTTTCACTTGGTTGATTATGACATTTCCACAAACGACATAATTTATGAATCAAATCCATATTTAACATTGCTAATAATAGAAATATAACCACCAATTCTCATAAATGTCATTGTAAGGAAACATAAAGTAAATCAAAAATTCACTTTATTGATAATGAGCTGAAAAAATTTTGTCCTTACAATACAATTATATGAAAATTATGTTTCTAGATATTTCCTATGCAGTATATCATAACTCCTAAGCAACAACTCAAAAATCTGATCATCGAACTATGAGACCGAAATCCATCTCTAACAATCAGATTCAACTTACTCTTCTTAAGCTTCCTTGTTTCTCTTAGATCCTACAAAAACATCAAAATGTGACTATCACATCATGTATTAAGAATCTATGAATAGGAACTTAATGGAGTAGAGTTAGATAGTGGATGTACCTAAAGTAGAGTCATATGACTTGACTTTACCATCTCTGAGATTTTTCAGGTATTCTGGCAATAGAAACATATGGACTTTTCAAGAATAGCACATGGGACTATCTCAGGATTAGCCTTTCTCTTTACCATATGGTCAAACGGTTCGACCTTGGCCGATCCCTTTCCATTGGGAAGAGAAACCTTTTCTTGACTACCAATATTGCCATTGTCAATGTCCATGGAAATTTGGGAGACAGATCCTTCAAACTTATTTGCTTGACTTGTGCTCTTAAGCATTTCTACTTCAGCAGCAATCAACATATATGTTAGATTAATTGGGGTCACGTCGTGGTCCCTCATATAGTAGTCTTTAATGAACTAACTATACGATTCAGGATGCGAAACTAGAACCAAGTCAATGGCCAGCTCCCTTGGAAAAACGACACCCAACATCCCCTATCTGTCAATGTGCGATTTTATTTTCAGAACATACGCACATACAGACTTTCCATCTGGATGTTTACATACCAATAGGGCTTGAGTAGTTTCGTACTTTTCAACTTGAAGAAGACATGACTTAGGGAGAGTCACTGAGGAGGTGGAGGAAGAGTTGGAGAAGCATGATTTTTAGTTCCACCATTTCTTCAAGAAGGGAACATTCTTTCACCTTGATCAACATGTGGAAGATCATCCTTAGATAGAGAAGAAAAACATTTCCAGAAGAACGAGGAAGACCATTGATGTTTGAACTTGACATCCATAAAGGGAGAATAGAGAATTCAAGTTAGTTGATTTTGATCTTGAATTATTAACCCAAAAATTTAAATTAAGGCTAGGATCCACATTTTCGATTCGAACTTTGAAGAAGGATGTCGTAATTAAACTCAAATCTATTTTAGGTAGGTAAGGCATTTACCAATTTCAATCTTATGAAACTCCTAGATCTTTTGAGATTCATTGAACTATTCAATGGCATGCTTAATCTCGATTATACTCTCACTTTGTGACTGGGATGCCGAGGATCACAAACGAGATGTGAATAACCATGCAAATTAGCTTGGTGCTCTCGATGTCATTTATCATCCGATTAATGCGCCGGTTAACCACACACGCTCCACCAATCAATAATAATTTACAATACACCCATTGCCAACAATATTAGTCCCATATTAGTGTGTCGGTTAACCACACACGCTCCACTAACGACCAATAAGGTGCAATGTGCAATTTAATGAGTTAGCATCAAATTCACATTTTTCCTAAAGTAACTAAGAGTGGGATTTTTAGAAAAATGATTTAGTTACTTCATCATTATACTTTTAACGAGGATTAATTGTCCTATCGAACCCATTCGGCTAACGACCATCCACCATACAAGAGAGCGGTGGGTAAGAATGGATAACCAATGCCGGTCATTTTATAGGTCGCTTCCTTAAACTCCCCTTGTAGTATGGCTTCGTGAATGAGGCGTACTAGCGGTTCGATTGACTTTTCTTATACATATAATATATATTAAACTCTTAATTATATATATAGTATAGGATGAATTTTAAACATTTTAAAATTCCAAGGGTTTAATCCTGTAATAAATTAAACTTTTAATTTAATTAAATTTAAACCATATATGGATTTATTAATTATCCTTTAATTAATCACTTAATTAAATTATCAACAAAATTCATAAGAATGTAATTTAGGGTTTACATTTTAAATTTAAACAAATTAAACCTTTTAATTTAAATCTCAAACAACCCTAAAATTAACATTAATTATTAAGTCCAATTTTTTTTTTAACCGGTAAATACAAATATTATAATCTACTCCTAAACTAACACCTAATTCCACCTATGTCCACCACGGGACTTGAACCATCGACCTCAAGGAAGGAGGGCACCACCTCATACCGTTGGGCTAGAAGCCCTTTGGTATTAATAACTAAATTAAGTATTTAGCAACACTTTATGGATATATTAATTATCCTTTAATTAAATAATTAATTAAATTATTAATCATATCAATAAGGATAATTATAATCAAATAAAGTAAACATTATCCAATTCATAATTATCTCCTAACATTTAGGTCATATTTAATTATCTAATATTACCAAAAATCGGATTATGGCAGATTTAATAAAAGATAATTACCAAATATTAACCAAATAAATCAAGTTAGGCAAGAAAATCTGAAATCAGGATCTTCCACATAAACACGCCGAGTTGGAGGACCAACCCGCCGTGTTGCAGTCTAACACGTCGAATCCAAAGAAACAACTCGACGAGTTCGAAGAACAGAATGACGATTCTATTTTCTCCTCCTTGTTCAAGTTCATATTAGTATCAATTCAATAGAAAACTAAACCAGGCTCTTATACCACTGATGGGTTTTGAACAAAACATACAATCCTATGTGTGCATGCAACCCTAATTGAAGATCTACGTTTTCTCTAATTGAACATACAATAATGAACAACAAAGTAAAACCATAGATCCTTAGTGTATAATAAAAAATCACATAAAAAGGGTTATAATACATACTTGTAAGATTGTTATTGTAAACAATCTTGAATCCTTGCTTGAAAGACCTTTGGTAGCAAGCGCCACAAGTGTTGCGCCTCTAATGGTTCACAAACAAACTCAAACAACCAAGGAATACTATAGAGAGAGAGAGAGAGGAATAGATCAAAATTTCGGCCAAGGCACTTAGAATGAAGGATTAGGCCGAAATTTAACCCTAAGGAGGGTCTATATATGTGTTAGGAAGGTATTGGATAAGGCAGGTGTATCCAAGATAACCTTAATCCTTTAACTTCCTCCCTAATGCATCCAAGGCACCCTTAGAGCCCAAGAAAACCCTAGAGATGCTCTAGATTTCGTTCCCCCCTCTTTAGGGAGGTTCTAGAACTGCCCAGTGCTCAACTATTAAACATTGTCACCTTTAGACCCTGAAGTTTCAATTAATTCCTTTAATCCCAAAATTAATTCCAAATTAATTTCTGATTAAGTATTAATTAAATAATATGATTTCTAATTAATATATTATTTCAATAATACATTAATAAATCATTTATTTTAATTTCTAATTAATTTATTAACCAAGAAATAAATTAATAAATCATTCTTCTCTCTCTAAAGTCTTCATATTCAATTGTTAGGTTTAAAGGCAACCCAAAAGGACTATCCTACTATCAATTCAAGTATATACCAATTATAGTTATGGGCTTAGACACCTAATCCAACAACAACAGATCTTGGAAAAATTCATGGACCAACTAAACTCAAAACAAAAACTTTGAGAATTTACGGATCATTAATCCGACACCTGGTAATTTTTCTATAATTTTTCCAATACAGTGACAGATTGGTAATTTTTGCTGAATTTTCCAGCTTTGGATTTCAAGGACTTTTTGACCACTTAACCCATTAAGTCGTCACTAAGAACACCAATAAAGGTAAAATCTAACTTCTTAACAGAAGTAACATATCAAACAATAAAAATATCAATTTCAATCACAACCCACTCATCAAGGTACATATCATTTGGTGGAAAGCAAAGTAGGTTGCACAAATAAGAATTTGGATTTCTTCCACCACCAACTCTCATGGAAGGACTTTGAGAGATTGCTTTGAGGCTTATTGGGTGACTCAAACCATGATTTTATCACAGAATATATTCACTTGATTCATGGTGGAAATTAACATAAGTTTTAGAAATCAACAACAAAGATTGTGACTCCAAAACTTTGATCAAAATATGAAGTTGAAAAATAAACTTATTGAAGGTGTTCATAAGAAATTTTGATAGCAATCGAGCCATCATAAACACCCAACACAAATGAAATTTCACCATATAAACCTTCAAAGGTTCCTAAGAAGAAGAAGATAAGATTATGATCATCAATTTGAGAGAGAATTGACAACCATAATCTTCAATTGGCAAGGAATTTTACATGTAAACACACAAAGAGATTAGAAGATGATTTTATTTACCAATCCTTGGCCAAAATCGCAACCTCCTTCTTCCTTCTAGAACCGATTGAGTGAAGTTTTCACTTCCCTTCTCCTCCTTCTTGATCGTTGATTCCTCCTCTCCCAACACACATTCGTTTTTTTCTTCCTCTATGCAGCTTGCGTCGCACACTCTCACACATAGGAGGGCCAATCGTTTTTTTCTTCCTTAAGTATTCACGTGAATGGACGGACACAAGGAGAAGGATCGATCCTTCTCCTTAGGGGTTACTCCAAAATTTTCCATCTAAACCCTTAATTCTCCATAATGTACCCCCTTTACACTAACCCTAGTATCTTGACAAATTATATTTTTATAAATGAAACCTTAACCCCTCAACTCATAAAAAGCCATTTTAAGTGAATTATTTTTCCCCTAATAGTTTCATAAATCAATTTCATTAAATTAGAAATCCTTTTAATTTTGATTAATTCTTTTAGATATTAAATAATACTATTTTTAGTTAATATATTCCATTTTAACCTCATAAAGCTAAAATAGTTTGCATAAATAGTTCCTCGAGTAACGGAAAAACTAACGTCGTTTACGGTAGGATTTTTGGGTCGTTACAATTCTCCCATCCTTAAAATGATTCCGTCCTTGGAATCAGATACTGATACGAACAACCTAGAGTAACAAACCTTCATATCCTAAGTCACTTCTGACCTGTACATGCCCTCCTATTGGAACTTAATGAGCTTGAATCGTCTCATCCATGGCTGCTTGGTCTTTCTCCAATGAAGATAACTTCCATCTCTCTCAACTCGTGTATTAATCCCTCACTTTGTAACTTGTCTAACAGAAAGAGACTCACCACTCAGCTTTCCTAGATCATCAAAATGGAAAATTATCTTCACAAAACTCCTTGACCACTTCTACGAGGAAGTGTCCACTAAATTCCTTGAACTCCCTATCGAATGAGTCGACGAACTTCGCACCCCGTCATTGGACACTTGTTCACCTCAAAGCACTCATGATGAAAGGGAATCCTAGAGTTCTCTCCTCATAATGTGATCTTATCCTTACACAAACTCAGTACTCACATACGTTTTTAACGCAGAGAATCTCAGTATGGCTGATAGACAGCCAAAACGTATGAATGACGACGTCACATGACTTCATCCCGATCTGATTCCAAGTCAAAAAGGAAAAAGTGTGTTCAAATGCCACATTAGAACACTCCTCGTACATTTCCCAAAACATGAAAACAAGATTCCCTACCGCTATCACAACGTCTAACAACAAGAATTTAGAAAAACTCTGCATTAACACAAAAACAAGCACAAAAACAGCAAACACAAATGAACTACCACCGCTCGCATCAAACACTATTACACATAGCAAACAAAACACTCAGATGAAAAGTTCTGAAAGTACCTCACCATCAAGTCTGACTTCCTCGGCGGTCATCTAAAATGCTCAGGCAACTAATGTGGCCCATTTTTCCGCAATTAAAACATATCAAATCAGGACTCTTACAATCCACATGCTTGTGTCCTCGTTTGCAACAACGTCTACAAGTGACAATGCTCCTGACCACCGCCTTGTCACCCTTCTCCTTGTTCTGACTATACTTCTTCTTTGAGAAAGCAGACGAGCCCTCCCATTTCCTCTTCTCCCCACTCTTAATCATTGTACGGCCTCGTGTAGCCAAATCAACCTCAACCCTAAATGCTTCATCCATCGAAGCCGCCAAAGTGTTGCATTGCCTTACAGTAGCTCGATACTCTGGCAGTAACCCCTCAGCATAATGTTCCACCTGATTATCGGTGGGACAGTAATTTTTCCCAAACTGTAGCTTCTCAGAGAACAATGAATTGTATTTCGCCACTGACATAGTTCCTTTTTCTAGCGTAAGGAACTCCTACTCAACCTTCCTTATCTGACCCGGTGGATAGAAACGCTCTTGAAGCCTTTGGCTGAAGGCCTCCCAGGTCATGGCTTGAAGTGTAGCATCAGGAACAACATATTCCAATGCATCCCACCATTGTAGAGCATCACCATCCAACTCCAGTGTTGCATAACTGACTTTCTGTGACTCCGTGAAGTCGCCTGAATAGAAAATCTATCTCAACTTGCTCAACTATTGCATGCACAATGTTGGGTCTTCTCCTCCTTGAAAGACAGGGGTTTCGGTCAGTGAATGCTTTCTAGGAACTACCCTCTGCTCAACACGTTCTCTAGCGGGCTCTCTACTCCGCCCCCGAGTAACTGAGCGACTCTCAACTATGAACTCTCGTGGATCCTCATTATCCTATTCTTCGTCCTCCGGGGGTAAGAGTCCAGCATCTCGCATAGCCTGCTGCATCTGCTCCATGGCTCGATCGCGCCTCTGTAACTCAGCATCTTGTGCCCCAAGCTGTCCTCGAAGGTCCGCAATGATAGAAACACTCGCAGTGCTTCGCTCGCTACGGGTTGGCTGGGCCCATGGCTGACGACCAATAGGTGGGGTCTGAAATATAAATGGTGGCGTCTCAGGTGTGCGGTTGTCCTTCCCTCTACCAGCTCCTCCAACATTGACATTTCCTTCGACGAGTGACATGTTCCTAAATAGAAAAGAACTTTAAGTACACATAACAATTACAGGAAAGGAAAATTTAGGAAGTTACTTATAACTATCCTATAACTCTCAGCACACACACCCTTCCCCCCTTAAAAATCTTAGAGCACCTAATTGAGCCAGTCTACACTATGAGTCTGAACACCAGCCTTTGTATTCAGTTCACTCACAGCATGACTCTGATACCAACTTGTAACATCGTGATTTTTCACCCAATTTTTTTATTTTTAAAACATTTATTTAACAGAATACGTTACGGAAGACTTACTATGATCATTTCAAAAACATTACCAATGTTACTTTCAAGTTAAAAACAAACCCATCACAATTTAATGTTTACAAAACATATTAATGAAAACCCAACATGTCCAAATGGTATCATAACTAAAGATACTAAATTAAACTACCCAATGGTTCCCATCCTCACCTAGGCATCATGTTAAGCTACGTGTTCCAATGCACAAAAACCAACAAGCAAAGAACAAGTGTTAGCAGAAGCTAAGTGAGTCAATATAGCATAGTGTTAAGAGAACACACATATCATAGATGGATTCACACAAAACATCCACACACAGTCAAAGACTCACTAGCAAGACATACTACATCACACCACATAACAAACACAGGTGTAGCTCAATTTATTTTAGTTCTTCTTTTAGAGCTTATTTTATTAGTTACTCTCCTCAATGCTACTGTAACTAATTCTATCTTATCGATTCGCCGCGTAAATAAATTATATTTTGTTTCTTCGCTTTACATTACTAATTACTCACCGCTCACCATCGTTGTAATTATTAAAGTAATACCTCTTGGTTAGGGCCAATTTATTCACCACAACCCCCCTCCCCCGCAAGGCAAGACCCCGTTCGCTACTAACATGACCAGCACAACCCAATGCACTAATTGGGGCGCGACTCTCACCTATAATCATTGCTCTCGGTGTGTTGCGTTCGCTACTCTAACTTTGCACATACATATACATGCGTTGTTGTTACGGATTGGTACGAACGATGCCAATTCCATCAATTTACACCTCCCAGTTCCCACGTGATGTTTTGCGCTAGCTTTCCTCGTAGAGCCAACATCACTCCAGTTCACCGATCTTTAGGTGAACCATGTGTCACATTGGTCGCCTAGAATAACCATCCGACTAGCTTTCAACGTAGAGACAACATTAACTAACTTCCCTCATAGAGTCATCCCTAACCGGCTATCCTCGTTGAGCCGACACTACTTGGCTATCCTAGTAGATCCAACAACTATTGGCTTTCCTCGTAGAGCCAACCTTAGTTGGCTACCCCGAGGAGCTAACACTAATTGACTTTCCTCGTGGAGCCAACACTACCCTTCGTCCCGCTAGTGTATTCCCCTTTTAATTTAATATTAATTAATTAATTAAGGAGTTACACTTTATACCCTCATCAAGTAATCGTTTAAGTTTTATGAATTTACTTTTATTAACACATTACCTCTTTAAGGGTTCATTCCATGCAAACATGTAATTTTATATAGTTATTACATTTTACATCACACACTACTTTCATTCACAACACTTCAATAAAGATAATACAACACTAGCATGCTTTTCCTAAAACATCTTAAACAAATATTTTCAAACAAGAAATAACATGCTCACATCACATAATTTTCATACACATCACTCAATCTAGCATGACCCTAGCTCACATCTCACACCAAACAAAGTGGAGTCCAGCATGCAACATCCTAGATACAATTGCACATAAAGTATTTCAACATCATTGCACAATACTCAATCACAAAAGGGGCACATACATCCTATATAGCTATGTTCATCCCATTCCATCTAAGATATGGGATATTCCTAACAATGTACTTTTAAAAACCACGAAGTTGACTCACCTTTGCCAAAGATGTGACCAACTCACACTTCAAGTCTTTTAAAGGTTGAAGTATCACCCTTGCCCCTATTACAACACAAATAAAAAGATTATTGGAGTTCTACAATGCCAAAGATGAAAATTTCATAACTCAAACACATAAATCAACTAACAAGCGAAGTTCCCAGTTTTGGACCCAGAACAGCCACCTGTTTAGAGCTGTTTTAGCACACTTTGGACCTGTAGAACTTTGTTTTTTATTTCATATCCCATAATTTAAGATTTGTAGATTTTCAGAAAGTACTTTTGAAGGTCCAAACGATATTTCTAAAATTTTATATGATTTTTACAAAACTGCCTATCAATGTAGCTAAATTCTGACCAGATGGTGAAAAAGGCTATTTTCACCTAAGTTAGACGCAACAAAAGGTCCTAGAAAAATTCATGGACCAACTAGACTAAAAATTAAAACTTTGAGAATTTACGGATCATTAATCCGACTCATGGTGGTTGTTCTATAGTTTTTCCAATACGGGGACAGATTGGTAATTTTTGCTGAATTTTCCAGGTTTGGATTTCAAAGACTTTTTTACCACTTAACCCATTAAGCCATCACTAAGAACACCCATAAAGGTAAAAACTAACTTCTTAACAGAATTTACATGTCAAACAATAAAAATATCAATTCCAATCACAACCCACTCATCAAGGTACATATCATTTGGTGGAAAGCAAAGTAGGTTGCACAAATAGGAATTTGGATTTCTTCCACCACCAAGTCTCATGGAAGGACTTTGAGAGATTGATTTGAGGCTTCTTGGGTGACTCAAACCATGATTTTATCACAAAAAATATTCATTTGATTCATGGTGGAAATTAACATAAGTTTTAGAAATCAACAACAAAGATTGTGACTCCAAAACTTTGATCAAAATATGAACTTGAACAATAAACTTATTGAAGGTGTAACATCCCAATTTTCCAGGCCGAAAATTTCATTTTTAATTAAGTAACACATAAAATAGTTTACCAAAAATATTACCAATGTCGAACCAACTTATAAAACTGTAACAACGTGTTTCAAACCATATCATCGATAGTAATAAAAATTAGAGTACAATCCCAAGAAAATATCATAATGCGGAAATCATGTGTGTGTGTGATGTGCTGCTACCGCGCCGTCTCCTTCCCCTTCGCTGAAGAGGTACCTGAAACAAAACTGAAAACTGTAAGCACGAAGCTTAGTGATTTCCCCCATCATACCACACACCATACAATAACATACCGTCAGGCAATTCTGGGGTGCCTGACTACCCAGGTCAAGCCATTCTGGGGTGCTTGACTTACCCTGGTCAAGCCATTCTGGGGTGCTTGACTTACCCGTCGGTCTATTTCGCCCGACTACCGGAGACTATTTCACCCCCTACCACTACCATATAACACACATATATACTGCCAGGCAATTATGGGGTGCCTGACTACCCAAGTCAAGCCATTCTGGGGTGCTTGACTTACCCGTCGGTCCTTACGACTGACATACGAGGACTATTTCACCTCCTACTACTACCACATAATATCATAGCATAAACATACTGTCAGGCATAACTGGGGTGCCCGACCTACCCTTCGGTCCTAATGACCGAACTTGGGGACTATTCTCCCCCTGCTACCACTATCACATATAACATATCATGCTAGTACATAAACATATCAGGTAGTAGCAAACCTAGATGAATATCACAAAGACAATCATCTAACATACAACTCCTACTGGTGGGCCGTCATTTTGGCCATAGACCCACCGCTACTGGAAGGTAACTCACTTCGCTGTCGCATAGTGTCTGCGCTGATCTCGGTGTGGAAATCGACTATCCCCGACTCCTGAATCCCTACACGACAACTCTTCTAAGTTATCAACTCATACTCGTAACCCTTGCAAGGGTCACTCAATCCTAGTCAATGTCCAGTCAAATCCATGGTCAAAGTCAACATCTGGTTGACTCGACTCGCCGAGTTGGCCCGTCAACTCGTCGAGTCCCCATAACCACAAAATGTCATAAACACGTCCCTACCCGTCGATTCTAGCGAGAGCTCGACGAGTTTGCCTTCAACACATCAGACAAATCTTCAACCGACTCGCCGAGTTTGTTCTTGAACTCGCCGAGTTCATCTTCATCCATAAGAAGATGTTCAGTCGATGACTCGTCGAGTTCCTCTTGAACTCGCCGAGTCCGTCTTCATAAGTTGGGAGATTGCCTTGGACTCGCCAACTCTGTTCATACACTCACCGAGTCCTATGACTTCCAGGTCCATAATCACTTCCATCTTTGTTGAGTCCTTTTCTAGACTCAACCAGGTTCCTCAAAAACAGTAAAGGTCGGGAAACCATGACCCGACTCGCCGAGTCCCAAGAACAACTAGCCGGGTCCACTAAGTCCTTGTTCCATAAACTCGATTTCTGTTGAGCTTATTTCATCCAAAGGGTAGATCTGACCTCTTAGGGTCGATATAACACGTAAAGTCACAAACTTTACGTCCATGCATGGGCCTTTAAGCTCAAAAGGACCAAAAATGAGATCTACAAGATGCATGGGGCTCTCATGGCCATTAAGTTGGCACCTTTATGCCATGAGAACCCTCCAAAGTCCAAGATCTGAAGCCATTACTTCTACATTACCCTCTAAACCCGAAATGGCTTATGAATACCCCAAAGATGTTAAGATTCAAGCCCTAAATTAGATCTATCAAATAAGAAGTCAAGGTTGGAGCTTTTTACCTCCAACAAGCTGGAAATGCAACCAAATCTCTGGATCTACTGACCTCCTCTTGGATCTCCAAGTCTTTCCTTCCTTCTTCAAATTTCAAATCACCAAGAATGCACAAAATGGCTTAAGTGCACACAAACAAGGGCTTAGGGTTTCGATCTAGGGTTTCTGGAAATGAGAGGGACGATGGAGGCTGGTTTGGGACGAGTGAAGTTGTTTAAATATGGTGCAAACCCTAAATATTAGGGTTTTGTCCAAACAGCTCCTACTCGTCGAGTCGGTCTTCCGACTCGTCGAGTAGGTCACTTAAACCCCCGATCATAAGTCGAGTCTACTCGACGAGTTGGGCCTCCAAGTCGCCGAGTCCCAGAGTAAAATGCAATATTTTCTTTAATTTAAATGTGTACCAGGAATCGGGTGCTACAAATCTCCCCCGCTTATTTTAGACTTCGTCCTCGAAGTCTGCTGCTGGATCTGGAAAAAGTTTGGGGTAGTGCTCCCTCATATCTTCCTCCAGCTCCCAAGTCCATTCCGATCCCTTGCGGTGCTGCCATTGCACCTTCACTAGCTCCACCCTCTTGTTCCTCAGAGTCTTCAACTTCCTGTCGAGGATCGCCACTGGCCGCTCGATGTAATCCAGGTTGTCATCCACCTGAATATCCTCCAAGGGTACCACCGCCGAGTCGTCCACCAGGCACTTCCATAACTGGGAGACGTGAAATGTGCTATAAATCTGACTGAGTTTGGCTGGCGGGTCCAGCCTATACGCCACCTTGCCCACCCGGGCTACAACCCTGAAAGGTCCAATGTACCAGGGGCCCAACTTGCCTCGCTTCCTAAATCGGATGATGCCTTTCCAAGGCGACACCTTCAGGAGGACCATATCCCCGACCTGGAACTCCAGGTCTGATCGGCGCTTGTCGGCTCAACTTTTCTGCCGACTGTGAGTCGTCTGGATCCTACTCCTAACCTGTTGAATCCTCTCTGTCGTCTTGAGCACCACTTCGGTGCTCCCCATGACCCTCTGTCCGACTTCACCCCAGCATATCGGGGTCCTTCACTTCCTCACGTACAACATCTCGAAGGGAGGACGATCGATACTCGCGTGATAGCTGTTGTTGTTAGAGAACTCAGCTAATGGAAGGTAGGTATCCCAGCTACCACCGAAGTCTAGAACGCATGCCCACAGCATATCCTCCAAAGTCTGGATGGTTCGCTCACTCTAACCATCCGTCTGTGGGTGGAACGATATGCTGAAGTGCAGACGAGTACCCAACTCGTCGTGAAACTTCTTCCAGAACCTGGAAGTAAACCGTACATCTCGGTCCGAAATCACCGAAACTGGCACTTCGTGCCGAGCTACTACCTCTCGGATGTAGATATCGGCCAACTTCTCGGCCGAGATTCTCTCCTGTATCGGTATGAAGTGGGCACTCTTGGTCAACCGATCCACGATGACCCAAATCGAATCCACTCCCCGTGCAGTCCTGGGAAGCTTGGTGATGAAATCCATAGTAATATCTTCCCATTTCCACATGGGAATGTCTAACGGTTGCATCTTGCCGTGTGGCCTCTGGTGCTCGGCCTTGACCTTCCTACAGGTCAAGCACCGCTCTACGTACCAGGCGACGTCTCGGTTCATGCAGGGCCACCCGTAATCGGGTCGAAGATCTCTGTACATCTTCGTCGCCACGGGATGAATCGAGAATCGGGATTTGTGCGCCTCCTCCATCAGAACCTGGTGCACACCCCCATGATAGGGAACCCATACCCTACGATGTAGTGTCAATAACCCTCGGTTGTCGTAGTCGAAGGAGGAAACCTGACCCACAATGCGCTCGCTCTTCCGATGTTCCTCCTTCATGGCCTCCAGCTGGGCCTCTCGGATCTGCTCCAAAAGCGGAGTCACCACAGTCATCCTCATGCAGATGTCCCTGATCGTCGTTGCCTTGCGGCTAAGCGCATCGGCCACGACATTGGCCTTCCCCGGGTGGTAAAGGATCTCACAATCGTAATCCTTCACCACGTCTAACCACCGACGCTGCCTCATGTTCAGATTAGGCTGATCCATGAGGTACCTCAAACTCTTGTGGTCCGTGTAGATGGTACAACGGACCCCATAGAGGTAGTGTCTCCAAATCTTGAGGGCGAAGACGACCGCCCCCAACTCCAAATCATGCGTCGGGTAGTTCGCCTCGTGAGGCTTCAGTTGCCTCGAGGCGTAGGCGATGACATGCCCTCTCTGCATCAGAACTGCACCCAAACCTGAAATGGAAGCATCACAATACACCACGAAATCCTCCACTCCCTCGGGCAGGGCGAGGATCGGCACCTCGCACAACCTCTATCTCAATGTCTCAAACGCTGCCTGCTGCTCAGGCCCCCAGCGAGAAACAACGGCTTTCTTCGTCGGTCGGGTCAAAGGTACGACTATCTTGGAGAAGTCCTGAATGAATCTCCGATAATAGCCTGTCAATCCGAGGAAACTCTGAATCTCAGATGGAGACTTCGGAACCTCCAATCTCATCACGGCCTCTACTTTGGCCGGGTCCACCAATATTCCGTTCTGGTTGACAAGGTACCCAAGAAACCGCATCTCGCGCAACCAGAACTCACACTTGGAGAACTTGGCATACAAGCTCTCCCTCCTCAAGGTATCCAAAACCTCTCGCAGATGCTCCTCATGCTGCTCCTGTGTCTTGGAGTAAATCAAGATTTCATCAATGAAAACTATCACAGACCGATCCAGCATCGGTCTGCACACGCGGTTCATGAGGTCCATGAACACGGCAGGAGCATTGGTGAGCCCGAAGGGCATCACCACGAACTCGTAGTGGCCATAGCGAGTCCGAAAAGCAGTCTTCTGTATATCCTCATCCCTGACCCTCATCTGATGGTAGCCTGACCGCAAGTCTATCTTGGAAAACCAAGATGCTCCCTAAAGTTGGTCGAACAAATCATCTATCCTCGGGAGTGGGTAACGGTTCTTCACCGTTACCTTGTTCAGCTCCCGGTAATCTATACACATGCGATGCGACCCGTCCTTCTTCCTGACAAACAGGATCGGGGCTCCCCAAGGCGAACTACTCGGCCTGATAAATCCCTTGTCTAACAGCTCCTGCAGCTGCGTAGACAACTCCTGCATCTCGGGAGGAGCCAACCGATATGGTGCCTTGGCTATCGGAGCCGCACCAGGGACTAGGTCGATCCTGAACTCCACCTGTCGCTCCGGAGGTATCCCAGGCAGCTCCTCTGGGAATACATCCGCGTAATCTCGCACCACCGGAACATCTGTCACCGTCGTCTTACCCTCCTCTCAGGTGTCCATAACATAGGCGACATACCCAGCGCAGCCTTGCTGAAGGTAGCGCCTGGCCCTCGCTGCTGAACATAGTGTTGGTCCATGCTGTGGCCTCTCGCCCTGAATCACCAGCTCTCCCCCACTCGGGGTCCTGATCCGAACCAACTGTTGCGCGCAGTCGATCACTGCCCCGTTGGGGCTGAACCAATCCATGCCTATAATCACCTTGTTCCCACGCAAAGGAATGGGAACCAAGTCTACCAAATAACGCTCCTTGAACAACCTCAAAACACAATCCCTGAAAACCGACGACGCTCGCACTGATCGATCGTCCGCAATCTCGACCTCTAGAGGGCAATCCAACATGCCCGAAGACTCAGGGAATCTCTTACTAAGCGCAAGAGAGACAAATGATCGGGTAGCGCCCGAATCAAACAACACCTGAACTGGGATACCGTTCACATGGAATGATCCTAAACAATACATATCACATGGAACATCAATATCATAAACACATAAAGTAAAAGCTAGGGAGAAGAAATCATACCCGTCACCACATCGGGTGCGGCGCGTGCCTCCTCGGTAGTCAACTGGAAGGCTCAGCTCCTCACCACTGGAGCCTCTGTCTTGACCTGCCGACCAGCAGTGATCCGCAGGGTCGCTGGAGCTGGCACCTTCACTGGCGCTGCTGCTGTCAACTGAGGGCAATTGGCCTTTTTATGGCCCCGCTGGCTGCAGTGGAAGCACAGGAACTCCGATGTCTGGAAAGTGGGCGTAGGGGCGGTACAATCCCTACTAAAGTGCCCCGTTTTGCCGCACTTGTAGCAGCCCAATGATTCCATCCTACAAACCCCCTCATGAGCCCTGCCGCATTTCCTGCAGCGGCCCTGTCCCGACTGGCCCTTCGGCCTAGAGTCTGATCCAATGGTCTTCTTCCCCGAAGCCCCAGTAACCTGTCCCTCCTCCGCCTTCCTCTTCCTGGGGTGCTCCAAGTCTATCTCCCTCTCCCTCGCCCTGGCAATCATGGAATCCAGGGTCGGGCATGCCGAGAAGCTGACATGCTCCCGGATATCTGCCATCAACATATTATGATAGCGGGTTTTCCGCATCTCCTCATCTCCCACATACTGGGGTACCAACAATGCCCTCTCCCGGAACTTGGCGGTAATCTCCGCCACTGACTCTGTCGTCTACCTCATATCCAGAAACTCCCTGGCCAGCTGCTGAAGCTCTACAGCTGGCGCAAACTCAGACCTGAACCTGGTCACAAAGTCCGACAAGTCATAGCCTCAATCGCCGAGGCTCCCAACGAGTCACCAACCGACTCCCACCAATCCCTGGCCCGGTCTCTCAAACAACCTGCAACATATCGCACCTTCCACCCCTCAGGGCAGAAGCTCGTCAATTGTGTAGACTCAATGTTTGCAATCCATCTCCTGGCTGCGATGGGGTCCTTAGCCCCATGGAAATCCGGCGCATCACTGCTCCTGAAGTCCTTGAAGGACAGTGTGCGTGATCCTGACTGACTGGAAGCCATATCGCTCCTCAACGCCCGGAGGCGATCCTCCATCAACTCAATGATCCCTTCCTTGATCGACCCGAAAATCACCGGGGTCGACTCAAGGATGCCTCTAGTGATCTCAGAAGCAATGAAATCTCGTAGTCCCCCATCAACTGGCTCGGCACCTGATCCCGAACCTGATCCTGAACCGGATCCTGATCCTGAACCTCCCCCTCCGTGACGTGTGATCATCACCATTCTGAAACATAACACATAATCGTCAGAATCATACATAAACCTCGGGAAGTATCATACATAAAATTCTTGCTCTCCATAACTATAAAGTTCCGACGGAGGAAAGGTTTATTCTAAGCAAGTAGAGAATGTGTTAGTATAGCACTGTAGCTGGAAGAATCAATTTCATCGACTTTACTTGTTAGTAATTGTTATGTGGATTTATCATATAGCAAATAATATATATATATATATATATATATATATATATATATATATATATTGGGGTTCCAATTGTCTTCTCGATACCACAAGAATAAACAATCTACTTTAGAATAGAGGTGACGAGAGATGGATGGTTTCATACATGTTGAACTACTTTTTGGAAAGATGGGGATGTTGAAATGGCCACAGATATAAAGAATTGTATAAACTTCTAAGAGATAGTCATATTATAGGTTTTATGGTAGTAAGGTTACTATTAAATAATAGCTAGTAATCATTTGTCTTAACCTTTTCTTTCTTACTTTTTTATATAATTTCTTGCCTGTATCAATGAAAATATCAATTGGTAGTTCTTGATTTTGGTTGTAAGGCATTGAAAAAAAAATATATAAAAATTGGGAAACCACTTTTGTTTGTAATGTGTTAAAACTGATGCACGACATTGACACGTCTTCTTTTCAATTTTCTTAGTATCTTCGATTTTTATTAGTTTTGAGTTATATCGTATACCTCTCTCTGTCATAATTTACGTCCATAGGTGTTCAAATGTAGCTTGTGCAGGAAATATTGAGGAGTACATGGAGATTCTCTTGGATGCTATATAATTTTATATACCTTAATACATATTTAAAGCTACCAACAAGCAAGTATGACGATATTTTCCTAGAAAATAGGTTTTAACAACTCATTAGTGTTGATAAGTTTCGATAAACAACTCATCAATGGCCTGCTAAATAATACAGACAGTTGCACTGTTTTATTCTGTTTTATTCTGATTATCATTCATCACTGTTGTTCATGGCCATCATTTTCTTAAACTTTATTTTAGTTTGATCAATTAATATTTTCACATGTAGATCCCTCTTACTCAAAGGAACGGACATTTTTTTGAATTTAGTATATGTTGCAAAACGAAAGAAATATAACGAATCCAATCGATCGTGCTTTTTTCTTTTGTTAGTAATCACTTTGTTTTTTTCCCCATATAGTGAAATGATGATATACTTGGACTTATGTGTTGCATTGTACCGGTGGTTATTTATTCAATTCTTCTTGAATGTAGCAAATTAATTGGAAAAATCCTAAAAGGTCACCAGATGAGAGCTTTTTTGTTAATATGTATGACAATAATGGTCCTTTTCAACCGATGAGTGATTTTGAAGAGTAAAGTTAAAAGTGTATTTTAAACATATATTTTAAAAAACAAGTATATATATTTACTAACTTTAACATAATTGATCTTTAATTAAATTATCTTTAATTACATCTACTTTTTTTCATATGAATGAATTATAGTTACCATATTCATATCTATCTAATTTATAATTTATCAACCGTTGTTTTCACGTGTTATAACCTAACGATAAATATAATAATCAAAAAATCTTCCATTGGTAACTTGGATTAAGATTATCCGAACTTTTTTATCCAATTCTTTCTGTTGATTTTCGTTTGCTAATGTCTTCAATCGGTTTTTGTTTGGTAAATTGTTTTCATATAATATAATGCATATGAACTTTATTTTAGGTACTTTTATTTAATACTTGTTAGTGTGATACTTCTAGTTATTTTAACTTGATAAAATTTTGTAGTTAAAAATTAAAAAGTGATTTTATTATTTTTTAGGAACTCCATTTAAGACCAAATCAGTAAATCAGATATATTTTGACACATAAGAGACATTTGTCAATAACTTGTCTTTAGATTCGTTGCAATTTTTGGTCCTAGGATGGTCCTCCCAATGACCCACGTCCAATGGGAAATAGATTTTGTAAATCTCGATATGTTTGTTTCACTCTATACACTTTTAACCAATTTAACAAGAATTAGAATTGTACGAAAGGCATTGGACAATTGAGTTAACGTATGATCCATATTTTATGCATATTTGCTTTAACAATTAAAATGTGTGGTATATTGTGATTACCATTTTATGTGCCAAATTATATGTGTATGTGATAAATCTTGTCGACATTGAACATGGAGGGATATGTCGAGGGACAACAATCTCTCCTACGATTATAACATTTTTTTAGAATGATGCCTATTATAAAATAAATTAGCTAGACCCTAGAAAAGATACGAATACATATTACCAAGTATATTTAGTTGGACTTGGATATACAACCAATCAATCCAATTAAATTTACACTTATTATTTATAACCAAGGTTCTAAATAGCGTAAAGCGTGACTCGGCGACAATGTCAAGCCTCAAGTTTTTTTGAGCCTTGGCGAGTCATGTCGTTTGTAAAGCAAGACATAAGACGACAATTTTGTATATAATTAATATTTTTATATGTATTTTCAACTATTATTTATTTTTATACACATATATGAGTTAAGGCGGCGGTTTGGTAAAGCTTGGCGTCAAGTACAAGCCTTGGAGCCATGACGAGCTTTTTAAAACCTTGTTTATAACCAATCAATCCAATTAAATTCACACTTATTATTTATATATGTGGATAAGAAGTAACCCAAATTTGTTTATAACAAAATGGGAGAGACTAAAATGAAAACATAAAAAAATGTTAAGAACGTGAAGATGTTTATAAACCAATCATTTTATAGGGATAAATTAATAATTTTATATTTAAATTAAATTGTAATATATTAAATTTAAATCATAACTTCCTAAAATTTGGCAATAATAAATGTTGTTACCTAAAAAATGAATTAATTGATTTTTATTTTTTTATTTATTTTGTGTTTCTTTCCAAAAATTAAATAGATTTTTTTTTTGTTTTTTGATTTTTTAATTTTTCATCATTGGAATGACATAAATACTAAAAAGATAATTATCTACTTTAATAAATCATTCATATTACTACGTTCCAGATTTAATAAGGCCTACCGATATGGTGACCACGAAGTGGGTCGTGGTCTAGGTGGCTTGTGGTGGGTCGTGGTCGTGGCCCTCCGTGCTCCGGACAACGATTCCAAACAGCCAATAGTTTCACTTCTTGCATTAAATCTCGTTTGACCAATTTTTTACCCCTTCCTAACGGCTTTTTTTCTATTTCTTCAACATTTACCTATAAATACTACCACTCATCTTCTTATTATTTTTCATACAATTCTTCTCCCTTTAGATACATTTTTGTTGTTTGATCCTTCAAAAACCATGTCTCCCAAAAATAAGAAATGGTCAGAAGATGAAGAAGAGAAATTAGCACAAGCATGGGTGACAGTTTCGGAAGAAGACGCTGGTCAAACTTCCGGTTCTTTTTGGAGAAATGTTGAAAGTGTTTTCCATGGTTTAATGGGTTGTGCAATTCGAAATGTTGATGAAATATGCTTGAAGTGGCGCGATATGAGGCTCAAATGTTCTGAGTTCAATGGAATTTACAACTTTGTTATAAACAACATACACGAAGCCGATATCGATCCGGTTAATGTGGCCATGGAACAATATGAAAACACAAATCATCAACGTTTTAAACATGTCAAAGCTTGGAAAAAATTGAAGAATTCCCCAAAATGGAATAACCTTGCTTAAAAAAACACAAATTAGAAGTTTGGTATTTTTAGCTTTTTAGTTCTTAATGTTATTTTTATTGTTTTTCTATTTTAGTTAATGTAATATTTAGTTTTAAAGTTATTTTTATTTTTTTTTCGTTTTAATTAATGTAGTTTTAATTAATGTAATTTAGTATTTTAAATTAATGAAAATTAGTATTTAAAAAAACAATTATATGAATTTTTATGTATTTTTGAATTAAATTTAATTAAAAAAATGAGGTGGAGTGTTGTGTTAGTGGTAGGTATCTCGTGTTAGTGGTAGGGGAATGTGGTGTTGATGTGACATCCATCACATATGTGGTATGAGGTGGGTATAACGGATGACCTAATCAATGAATATCTTTATCTTTACTATTATATAAAGCATATTACATGTTTCTTGAAAATTAAGAGGTACAACTATTATAACACTAGATACAATCTTATAAAGCTTGAAATGCAAATATATACACTCCTGTCTCATTTGTAACTTACGCTTTAGATTTCCTTAAGTTGAAAACCCTAAAACCGTCTAGACATCTTCAACCGTCGTTTCTTCCAAATCTCTTCTGTCTCCCTCCTTTATTCTCTTCAATCTCCGCCTCATCACGTCGTCGCTACCTACCCCGTCCTGATGTCGTTACCTACACTGACGCTCCTCTACCGCCCCGCTTCTATTAAGTCGAAATAAGAAACCCTAAGTCTATCTTGCCGCCACCATCAACGCCACCGTCACATACTGTTTACAAGAAACCTTAACCCTAATTTGGCTCCACCATCGCCACCAGGCATCACACACGAATTGATTTCTCACTCCCCCTTGTCGCACACCACTATTACACCGGGAGCGCACCGCCACTCATTACTGTCTCTATCGTCGTCTTCAACCTCGCACTACTTCTCCGGCAACCCTGCAACGAACCCCATGCAATCTCTGCAATTCTTTTGATCTGGTAAGTTTTTGTGGTTGTCAGTTAGCTTTTCTAATTGCTTCTGTTTTTGAAAATTATATTTAAATTGCTGATGGTTCTTCAACTATTTTACTGTATAATCACAGAAATTGAAATCGGTACTTGTTGTTTCAACATGATCAGAGATGTTCAGTTTTCTCATTTTGTGCCAAGAACGTATGCTTTAATTAGGTCTTACCTTCATCATGTATGGTTTGAACCCTTTTCCCCTATCCATTGTAATTCCCTCATCAGTAAGTCAAATTCCTTTGTTTTGATTCTTTTGTGGTAAATTAGTAGGAACTCTTAGTATACATAGAGGTAAAGCTGACCACATAATGTATTTTTTATAAGATGTTGCACAATTATTGGAGTTGAGGACTCTGGGAGACCTAATAATTTCTACCATTTATGGAATTTTCCTGATAATATCTTATCTTAATAAATTGGTTCTTTGTTTGTCTTTGATTTTAGGTATTTCGAAATAAATTTATTTGGTTTTATTGGATATTGTGGAATAGTTATATGGACAAATCTTCTCGAATTGTTTTCTTAAACTCAAGTATGGGTGTGGTCTTTTTATATACAATCAAGGAATTAGGAATATTTATCTAAATGTATTTTTTGGATTTAAGTTGTTTTTACTGATTTGTAGCTTCATATGTTATGTTTTGAAGATGGAACTGTTAGCAACTATCACTCTTATTGGTGCTAACTTGAATGGCATGCCAAATCCTAATATAGTCATCACTTGTGGTACAGAAAAGCGATTTAGGTAAATTATAGCAAGATTTGGTTAATTTTCTTCCGTTAAGTTGTAATGTAACCACACAATCTAATGCCATCAGTTGCTTCTATCTGATAGGTTAATTATAGCAAGAATTGGTTAATCACATCTCTATTCTTAATGAGTTTCATTCCACCAGTTCTCCTACTAGACCTTTTCCCTCGATTTTATACCTATCAAGTCAATATGGTTGTTATTAGGTTGCATATTTTCTTGGATAATTAATACTTTTTTTGGTTTTTGTTTAACCTTTTCTTATTTGCATTCGTTGTGATCATCTTATTGTGTTTTTCTAATTGGACTTGTAGGTCGGAAGAGCTTTATGTACCTGTTAAAAAGTTTATCAATTTTATAAATTTTGCTTGTTTGTTTGAATCAAGAGTTGTAACTTCTTAGTCTAAATTATATAGGTGGTTGCAATTCATTTTGATGCTTACAATGTTTAATCCAAATTTAAAACCATTTTAACATCATTTGTTGTTACCTTCCTATTGTATTTGGATACTGGAGCTCAAATATTGCAACATAAAGTCACAATTTTATATTGAAAAAATCGTCATTGATTCTTTTATATCATTAAAGTCATACTAGAATTTTATTTTACGCGTTTATGCTAAAATAAGTTGTTTCCTGGTTGCAACAAGCTATAATCGTGATATGGATTAATTTTTTTTTCATGTTGTTAAACGAGATGGATATTTTAACCAAATAGTCAAAGTTAAAGTTAATCTACTTGTGTTTTCTTTCACACTAATTTTCTTTTTACAGAAGTTCATGGTTGGTCTTATTATGTGTAGAACCAAGTATAGCAACCATGTTTTGAAGTATGGTAGACATTAGGTGCTTGAGGGAGAAATTACCCAATTCCATGTAGAATGAGTTTGGTGCTGAACATGCATTTAGTTGAAAAAACACATAAATGTATTTATGTAACTATTGCTAACTATTTTAGTTTTGTTATTGTGTAGGTTGTGGTCTGTAAGAGGGATTAACAAGATTAAGAAGATAGGAGTAATAGAGTTGGCTTATAATTTTGAGTTAATGCCATCAAAACGACCTTAGCTTAGTTTGTAGACCAGACTGTAGTGTTGGACATTGTCTATCTTTTTTGATGCATATACAAAGTACCTCTTTCATTTTGTACACTTTTTAGCAATGCTCAAAAAGTCTAATTTTGATTTGTTTTTCAATGTTCATATCCTATTAATTACACAAGTATTCAATATCAACGTTCATATCATGTTAATTACATAAGTTCCAATCTTTTGATTAGTGTTTGAAATTCATCCAAAATTCATCTACTTATTGAATGGTTAAAAGTTTTAGATCATATAAATGATTTATATATTAAATTTTGTAATAGTAAGTTTAAGACTCTTAAAATTGTATTGAATTCAAAAGCAATCAATAATAAATATCATATAATTTTGAATAAATTTTTACATACAATATCACTATAAATTGATATTATTGCACTTAATAATTACTGTACCCTGCATTTAGTGTCCCCATGTTTCAAACATGCATATTTGTAAATTATATAATCTTAATTAAAAGTAACAGTTCTGTTAATTTTTTATATACGAAAATAAAATCATATATAACCGATAAGAATAATTTGAAACTACAAAAATTATTTTAAAAATGATTTGTTTAATTCAGATATAGCTTGGTGTTTGGTTTATTATGCGCACATATGCTTCAAGCTAAGTTATGTTTTGCATAAAAGAAATTATCCGCTTCTTGTTGAAAGTAAAGTAATAGCGAAAAAAACAATTTCCAAAAACGCCTACCAAAAGAAACTAATTATCGATGCCGAAAAAACAGTTTTTTCGCCGCTGCATTGCGCGGGTAGACTACTAGTATGTATATACAAGTATACAAGTAGGAATTTATTCGATCACTTCATCAATGAATAAAATTTTCACATAATTTATTTATTTTATCTATGAAACTTCAATTATAGTGTAATCATAAATGAATAAAAAAGAATGGTGATGGAAAAAAATATTAAATACATGTATAATCATACATGACTAGATAGTAGTTATAATCATACAAAAGAAAAAATCTATTGGTCATCATAAATGAATAAACAATTATAATCCTATCTAAAAAGCAAATAAGTTCTAATAATAATTGAATACAATTTTAGAATGAACTAGTGAAGAACCCCGCTTTGCGGGGTTGGAAACGCCGAAGAAATGGACAAAACGGGAAGATTTTATCGAGTTATATTCAACTGTCAAATCATGAACATTACCCTATCTTTAACCAAAAAGTGCAGCCTCTATGAAGAGCATTAGTCATTCACATCCATTCGCACAAAAACTCATTCAGTCAAAATCCAAGATTCTAACAAAGGGAAATGTACTTTGTGGGTTATTTGATTCTCCATTTTGTTTACCATCTTCAGAGTCCCCCTGGGAAAAAAATTCAAAATGCTATTAAGGACACTGTAAGTTGTAGTCACTAATTAATATTACTGATATCAAAATGCAAGTAGAATGTTAATATGGGTAACAATTTATAAGTAAAATGCCATTATGTATGAAAATAAGAGCTAGTTTTAGTTTCTAGCTGCAGTCATAAAAGCAGCTAGTTCTAGTTTCAAAGAATTAAGTATTAAAAATCGTTATTCTGGATTTAGTTATACACTTGATTAAATACTATTTACATATAAGAAGTTAAATATGTTAGTTTTAGTTTCTAGCTGCAGTCATAAAAGCAGCTTTTGTTCACCAATCTGTTGTGAATAAAAGACACAAGGGCAAAATGGTCATTTCAATAAAATTTGCAGCAAGGTAGTTAAATTTAAAGATACACCAAGCTTACCATCCCAATCTTGGAGGGATTATTTCACAAGGTAGTTGGATTGTTCTTCTTTCACAAAACCAATACAATTGAAAAGCAATGAACAAAAAAAGATATACATACCTTCTTAATATTTGTAATTGCAAAAAGGCCAAAGTTATTGCTTAAAGTAGCAATCCCCTAATCCTTCACCTTTTAAACAATCCCAAATCTCAATCACCAAAAAAACTTTAAATAAAAATATATATTAAATTCATTCAACTTTTTTCATAAAAAAGAAGAATTCGACTTACATTTCACTTGCATACCTCACAATAGCTGACATAGTAACTTCCATTAAACTTCATGTGCTACCAATGAAGTATCACAAAATTATAAACATATAATGCAAACGAACAAAAAAAACTACTTACTTTTACTTTTTTTTTTTTGTTTACTATAGCATGTTAGTGCGTTATCCCTTTTGTAGAAAACAAATACACATCAGGCTATGACCTTGCTGCTCTCACCAGGAGCTTGAACAGTGCTCCATCAACCATAATTCCATTTTGGCAGCCTCTTGGGATCAGCTACATAAGGTGTCAAGGATCCAGAGCAGTCCACAGTAAAGTAAAAAAAAAAAAATTAGAAAAAAAAAACTAACAATTCAACCAATCATAAGGAAGAATGTAAGTAAATAAGTAAATCAGTAATTAGTACCTCTGCCATAGATGTGGTGGGATCTTTGATAAGGTGTTTAAGAAGAATAAGAAAGATACAATTACGATCCATATCAGTTCTTTTCAAAAACAAATTGATATAAAGTTGCAATGTCAAAAACAAAATTTTTTCAATCAATTTGGAACTGGGAAGTAACATTCAAATATATAATATATAAAATGGACCAAAATTATGTTTATAGTTATACACAACTTCCATAGAGTTTTCTAAAATTGATGATAAATGATGACACACAGAAGGAGGATGGTAGAAAATTCTATAATATCATGATTCCTCTCAGACATTTAACCAAACACTTGTTAGGCGCACTCAAATATCTCATCAAATTGTAATTATTTACATCTGATACCTAAGAAACACCTTTTGAAAATTATAAACCTAATGTCAGAAAGGAAGAAAAGAAATCAATAAAATAAATAGATGGTGAACGAAATATAGAATCACCTGAAAAACTGAACCGTGGATTGAGCATAAGTAGTCGTCACTTCTTACAACTCCATCCGAGTATGGTGTTGGTTTAAAAACCCACATCAGACATTACTTGTACAAAACGAAAAGCAAAAATTGTAGACCTGTAACTGCACAAATTACATAAAAAAAGTATAAGATGCTGTGGTTTGATTAGAATCGTTTTAACTGTACGGTGAACTTTAATCAAAGGTTGACCCTAAATCCCATAAACGCATGAAAACTGACAGTCGAATCTATGTAGTTCGTCATGAAGAGATGGAAGGGTTCTATGGCGATGTTAGCAGAACACCAACTCAAATTAAACCCACATGCAATCGAAATATGGAGGTAA
The DNA here is from genome assembly GCF_052849685.1 of Lactuca virosa. Lineage (NCBI taxonomy): Eukaryota > Viridiplantae > Streptophyta > Magnoliopsida > Asterales > Asteraceae > Lactuca > Lactuca virosa. Next base: position 360,236,585 of record NC_136433.1, on the reverse strand, counting down.
TCGGGAACAGAAATAGGCAACTCGGCAGCCAAACCACCTCCGTCGCACACACCGAAGACCACAACAGGAAGCAGATCGATTTCGATTACCATGAAAACAGGAATAGGAAAAATCGATTTCGTGTAGAATTTGTAGAATTTTTGAAATTAGAATGGGAATTTCAAAAAAACTTACTATAAGACGCAGAGGTTTTGAGCTCGATTTTTCACCCTAAATCTTGGAAGGAGAATAGCAACCGATGAACTCATTGTCGCCACCAAGACCTTGAAAAATCCTCCAAACTGCGAAATCTTGGAAGGAGAATAACAACCGATGAAGTCAGATGTCGATGAGTTTAGAGAGAGACGGAGGGTGTTGGAGAGATAAGTTAGATGAGGCGGTGTTGAGAGGTGGATGTCCGTATCTCATTGGAAGAAGTTGAAGGTGGCAAAAGGACGTTCTTTCTTCTCAAAGAAAGACTGGAATCTTGAAGAAAACAACGATGATTATCGGTTGAGGAGGCTGTGGTGAAGTAGATGATTATCTGATGGAGGTGGTAAGAGAAAAAACGAAACAAATGAGATAAGGTGGTGGAGAAGATATTGAGGCGGTGGAGTATATGTTCTCTGCGTCTGATTGGAAGCATTGGGCGGTGGTATCAGCCTATCAGACCAGTGAACGGTGGAAAGCAAAGAACACCACCACGTGTGGTAAATCTGGAGCAGAATGCACGTGTAATCCACTGTGTCAAAGTATCACGATCCTATATCATAGAACATAACACGTAGCAGCAGTTGGTGGCTCAAAGAAAACCCAAAAAAAAAATATAGAAAAAAAAAGTGGTCCAATAAGATAAAAGTACTGTTCCAAAAGGAACTTCTAAATTAATATATATATATATATATATATATATATATATATATATATATATATATATATATATATATATATATATATATATATATATATAATGACGGTAGTATCTTTATTTCTTTCAACTGGTCCTCTTAGAAGACTCAAGTGTTCAACTCTAATTTTGATTATTCCAACTGGTACATGTTTCTTTAAAAATCTTGGAAACTCCCATGAACCATATCAAAATCATAAAAAATCATCCATGAATATGATACCATCGACAAACTCTATTATCCCTTCATCAAATGAATAAAACATAAATTATATATAAAATTCAATACAACATGAACCATAAATGAATACTACACAATGTAGACTATAGAAAATAAAAAATAGTTGTCATCATAAATGAATGAAACCTTAATTTTTTTACTCTAAAAACTATATAAGAAAAAAGGTCACAATTATAATTCATAAATATAATACCAAAGCTTCTCTCGAATTTTAAAAAAAAAAAAAAAAAAAAAAAGGATGAAAAATGAATTTTAAACTAAGCATATCATGAGAGGATAGTCAGTCCAAAAGAAAAAAAAATATGTACGGTCAAAAGGATTATATGAAATTCATATATATTTATTTTTTAATCTTCAATATTAATCGCAATTACAAAACAGGTGATCGTTACATGGCATTATGTGTTACCACAAATAAGAAAATATATATTAAAAAAATAAAAAAAATAGTTATTATATATACTATTAATTGTTAAAAAGTTCGCAGAAATCTTTTAGAATTTAGATTTGTGCCACAAATTTTTGTGGGTTTTAAACATTTGCCACAACGCTTTTCTTTTCCGATTCTTATCTTTTCTTCTTTATCTGTTTTGATTGTGCCGCCCTTCTCCTTCAATATAGGACTCTCCACCGCCCTTGACTACGTCTCTGAATATATTCCTCATGCTTATCGGATTTCTTCGCTTGATAACTCCTCCGCTCTATTCCCATTGTTGCATTTCAATCCAACGATGAGGTCGACTTCTACTACTTATTTGCGTTTCTATTTTGCATCCGCGTCTATCTTCGTCTGCTCTTGGCGGTCTCTATTTCTTCTTTAGGTATGTGTTGTAATTCCTCTTATAGATTCTCATGTCGGCAGTTTTCTCGCCTTCTAGATACTTCCAATCCATTAAAGGTACGGTTTTGTTACTTCAAACTGTATTTCATTTGGCACGCCAGGTGTTCGATGTAATGTTCGATTAATATCAGTTTTAAAGTTGAAGAGTGTTGTTGCTGGAAAAAAAAAATTGTGACGACGCTTTGACGAGAAACGCATCTGCTACTGGTCGGTCATGTATTTATCATTCTTATATTCAGAGCACGATTCATGCAGGAAGGTAGGAATCTAGGGGCTTATGCTCCATACTTCGACCAGTTACCTGATTATATGATGTTAATAATTGCAACGCACAGCTTAATGGTTCTGTTGATGACTTGATGACTGGTGCATGTTAGGGTGGTGCTAAGGTGGTTCAGCTAGCTCTGCATATTAGTGACGCTGTTGAACATGAGGTCAGTTGCAGCAGAAAACTCGGCTGTTGAACATGAGGTTAGTTGCAGCAGAGAAGTCGGTTCTTTATATTCCCTTTTATAACATTCAAATATCGAAGTGTTCCTTCTTTCTGATATGATAAATCAGGCAAGAATACATAGATTAATGGACAGATCTAAACGAAAGGCTTTGTTAAATGAGAGCCCTGATGATTGTTCAGAAGTTGTGAATAACGACCCTTTATTGTTTCAACTTTGTATTTTTTTTAGTAGATTGATTTCAACATATGGGTTGTCATTCAACCATAGATTGAAAGATTGAAGGATGTAGAGGATTCTTTCGGTCATGAATGGAAGGAAGTAGGTATTTTGTTTATTTTTCTTCATTTTTATAGCAAAGGTTTTTTTAAATCGATTTTACCGCTTCTTCGGTTCGTCTCTACAGTGAAGTCAACTGGCTCATAGCAGCACAAATGTCAACCCAATTTGTCAACCTTATCTTCACTAATATCGGAAGGATCAGCTTAAAGTTTTGTTTTTCTTTTCTCTACTCAATTCTCAATTGGGGACCAATATTTTGCTGCTTTGGTTCTTAATTTTAGGGATGGTAAGTTTGATTAAATGTTGATTGGTTTGCCCAGCAGGTGAAAAAACTCCAGCACCATCACTATCTATGGAGGTACCCATATATTCCCAATTCCTTCCCCCTCAAAAAAACCTACTGTGAATTCATTTTTTTTTGGTTAAACACAATAAAAAGCAATACAATCTAAACAAAAAAAAAAAAAAACTCATTCTTATTTTACACTTATTAGCCCCAAAAACAAAAAGGAAAAAAACCTTATATGCGTCGAACCGGTTATGAACCGTTTTGAAAAAACCGGTTTCGGTAAAACCGAACCGGTTTATATAAGTTCGAATTTTTTTAGGGTTGGACCGGTTTGGAACCGAACCGGTTTCCAGGTAAACCGGTTTTGACTTGATAATTATAGACCGAAAAACTATTCATACCTTTTTCTTTCCAACATTATTAACATCTTCATTCTGTTCATCAGCTTGAGAATGAGGAAAACCATAGACAGGCTAAACGCCAGATTGAACGTGAAAAAGGCCGCAGAGAAGTAGTTGCAGATATGTCAGAAGACTTATCAGAAGGGGAAAAAGGAGAAAACATCAATGATGTATCTGTTCATATAATCCGTATTCCATTTGGTCCAAAAGACATATATGTCCCTAAAGAGCTTCTATGGCCACATGTCCCTGAATTTGTTGATGGAGCACTTGGACACGTCATCCAAATGTCCAAAGTTTTGGGTGAGCAAGTTGGTGGTGGATACCCTGTATGGCCTGTTACCATTCATGGTCATTATGCTGATGTTGGTGACTCAGCAGCTGCCAGACTGTCAGGTGCTCTAAATGTTCCCATGCCTTTTACTGGTCATTCACTTGGAAGAGATAAGTTGGAGCAGCTTTTGAGACAGGGGAGATTGACAAAACATGAAATCAATGCTACTTATAAGATCATGAGAAGAATTGAAGGTGAAGAGAATAGTCTTGATGCCTCTGACATTGTTATCAGTAGGACTAGACAAGAAATAGAACAATGGAGATTATATGACGGTTTTGACCCTGTGCTTGAAAAGATACTTAGAGCTAGGATAAGGCGGAATGTTAGCTGTTATGGAAGGTTCATGCCTCGTATGGTTGTAAGTTTCCAAAAATACCCTTTATCCATAATCCAATATTATGTACATTTTGTGTTATTTTTGGAAGAATCACGGAAAAAAAAGCTTTTAAAAATTCTTGTCAATTTGTGGTTTAATCTTTTATCCACTATTATATACTTAAATTTTTTTTCCAATAAAATCATGGAATTTTTAGACATTTTTCTTTATTGACCATTTTGACCGGATATAATAGGCAACCTATCAGCCGTCTTTTGTCATTCTATCTTCACGGAACAAGTAAGCCCTAATTTTTCGATTTCACATCAGTAATTAAATATTCATGGATTTCCATATCGTCTCAGTTTACTATTGAATTTTTTTTTATAAAATTTTACTAGATTGATTTGAACGGGTTGCTATTCAATCAAGGATGGAAGGATTGTATCTAATCTTCTTTCATGTTCAGTTATACATAGAGAAGACTGCCCTGTATTTGATGAGTACAAAGTATGTATTTGATGAGTACAAAGTATGTGGTGTTTGCTTTTTTACAAAGTTTGTCTTATATTTTAAAAAATTAATTACATTCTTGCCATTTTCAAAGGTTCTTGAAGGCAAAGCTTATCGTCTAAATCATCCATGGGTGGGAACTATGAACAAATCAGAAGCTGATTTTATAAAAAATACTGATATGATATACGCAAGGTGAATGGAACAGGAGTATTTTTATACAAGTACTGATTATGGACACCTGGTGAGTAAAATGGGTTCAGAATATCTACCAAAGCTTCTCTCACAGGTAAGGTCATTTTGATCTTTTCTTCTTTAAAAGCAATGACTTATAATATCATTTTTTTTGGATGATTTTATTAATAGCATTTGGAATCTGTAATTAAAGCAAAAAAAACCGGGAATTATTTCCCTGATAAATAAAGGTTTTAAAGAGCGGAAGCTGAGTTGAATCGCCTTGGAAGACCAATTGCAGTTGATGATGGAGTAAGAATCATTTTTTTTAAATGCTGATTTATTATTTTAAATTGATTGGCAGAGTTCTAACACGAAATTTATTATGCAGTAATTGATGAAATTACCAACCTTAACGATAAGGTGATGCTTATTCATGTTACATGTGGTTTGTCTACTTTATTTTATTGTGATAAGCAGTTAACCATTAACTGATATTTATTCGTGTCACTTCTTTTGGATCCCAAGACATGAAATCATTAAATCATTGGATTTACATAAAAGAGTAAGGTTACATATTTTTTTTTTGTATAAAACAAATTTTCAAGTTACTTCTGGGTAACAAGATTGTAATATAATTTAAAAAAAAATATATTATATGCAGGCGAGGACACTATGACGTTTGCAAAGGACCGGAACTCACTATAATTTTTTCCCAATTCTTAGAAAGGTAAATGGTGTGTTCCAATTTTTAATCATGTTTACTCTTTCACTCATCATTTCTAAACATTAATGAAACTTCATATATGGGTATTTCCGTACTTTACCAATTTTTACTTTTGCAGCCTCCATACTCCTTTCTTGTGACATTGGAGGAAAAGATGCAAAGTCGCCCGTTTATGAAGCTATACACAAGTTGACATAAGATTTGTATGAGTCAAATGACATTGCTGCCCTTGCCCCTTCACCTCTGCCTCCCCTACGACTTTCAACAATCGGGATCTCTGGTAACTTGTGTAACTATTATCTATTATTGACGGTTGTGTAATTGGTTTAGGGTTGCCAAATATATCATGTATATGATTAATTAATTAATTTTATGTTTTTAATTAGTTATTCTTGCAATTGTTTCTTAGGCAAATTTCCGGTAATAGCAATGTACTTTACCATGAACTTCATATTTCTTAAACATAAATAGCAACTTTTTGACAAAATTTAGTAAAAAAAAATGAATTTTGTTACTCAATTGTGATTATGTTTCATAGTAATTGTGTGTCACTTTGTTTTCATTAATATAATATTATGTTCTTCTACTTGGTACAGTTTCAAATAAGGAAAAAAAACAAAAACAAAAACAGCGCCAAAGGCGCGCATGATTCCCCTCTAGTTGTAATGAATGAATGTAATTAATTCTATGACAAACGTTCTGCAAGTCGCCTCACCAAATGTCTATCATAAAATTTGAACCGGATCAGTCGACTATAATTAAAATAGTTTATTAAAAATTGAAAAAAAAAAACAAAAAAAAACAATACCACAAATGAATATGTTGTGTCCCGAAAATTCCCACCTTTTGATCCATTGACACTAGCCAAAGCCGCAAGAGGAATCGAGATCCGCCCTTTCTTCCGACCGAATAAAATATCATCTATAAAGAATCATAGTATGCTCCTTCTTGAATCAATCTGAATGTTAGGAAACGAGATGAAAGAAAAACGGGGCATTGTTTACTGCTTGAATTAATCTGTAAGAACATAAATACTAAATTCGTTGTTTTTATGTGTATCTATTGTGAATTCTCGATAGATAAGTGAGATACATAAAGAAAGGTGATGAGTAGAAGAGCTCAATTTTATTCTGAATAGACGTTGATGAAAAAAGGAATGTTGTATGTTGATCGAATGAAGAAGGAAACTGATCCCTAAGTTATCTCTAGAGAGAGATAATTACGTTATTCAATCTAATTTAATGGACAGAAAATATTCGATATTCCTTAAATACCCTTTAACTTAGTTCAAAAGTTACAAATTAGTCTGATTATCAACCTTAGATTTGAAATTTTGAACAAATGTGATATGTTCTTGCATTCTCAACATTTTGGGGTTCTCGATTTAACCTGCCTGATAATGAAATTATATGGCTTAAATGTCGCATCGAGTGAATAATAGAGCATACACATTGAATGACCAACATAATAGATTATCGAGTATATTACATAAATTGTCCAGATGTTTTTTTTTCACTTTTAGTTTAAATATATTTTTATTTCAATTGCAATACATACCGTTCTCACATTTTTTATTTCAATTGCAATACATACCATGTGCCCTAAATGTACACATAAAGGTATTATTTATGATAAATATTACTATAATGAAAGAGAAATCGAGAAATTTAACCACTTTTTTGTTTATAGTTAACAACAATGACCATTTTTTTATACTAACCACTATGTCTCTGGAATGGAAGTTCCGAAGCAAACCAAAACGGGCCAAGGCCACTACTATTTCCCAATGCTATATATATATATATATATATATATATATATATATATATATATATATATATATATATATATATATATATATATATATTACTACTTTATAATGTATATATAATGGAGCTTAAATCATAACCTTCTATTTTACATCTAATGGTTTAAAATCATAATCTTTGTGAACAAAAACTACTTTATAATGTATATATAATGAGGAGACCAAAAGTTTTAAGACTAAAGTCTTAAAACAAAGAGCTTAAATCATAACCTTCTATTTTACATCTAATGGTTTAAAATCATAATCTAACAAAAACTAACCAATCAAAAACAAATTAAATTTACAAATACAAAATCACACAATATAAAACCAACAGCCGGTTAATATAATTTACAAAACCTTTCATTATTTTTCATTCACTCTCTCTCACCTCATCCATGAACTCTCCTCAATTCTAATCGAGCCATAAAACCACAAACCTTGACCACCGACACCTCCACCTATGTCTCACCATCGCTGCAACCTATTTCATCCAGTAGCGCCACCTGCGAGTTACTCTCTATGCACCGCCTGTGCGACAACCCCACCGCATCACATGCGAGCCACCTTCACCGCCACGACCCCTACCGTTCACACATCTGCCAAACACCAATAGTTCTCAGCATCTTCATCAAACCATAGATCTAAAATTGTGGTTGCCACCATCAAGATTCTCCACCATCGCATGCATATGTCGACGTCGCTGCTGAACACCCTCGATACTATGAGGCACCTTGAAACCCTAAATCTATATCATCGTCATCTCCATAACTCTCAAACACTCACTTTATCTTCCGAAGTCACTATTGGATTAGATAAGAAAATATAAAAGCAATATATGGCTTTTTTTTAGACAGATCTCTATTAGATCAAAAAATATTTAGGTAATGGTGCCTGTTTCTTTACGGATCTTGAAAGAAGTATGTGTTAGATCTGTTTTAAGATAAAAAAAACATGTCCTCATATTTAATGCGTTAATGTTTTTCTATATTTAGATCTATGTATGTGCAAGCTATAAATCTGTTTCTATGTTAAAGATATGTAATTTGTCTTTTAATTATATATTTATATATTAGAATTGGTGAGATGCATGAAGATTAGATCCAAGAAAAGGAATGTAAGTTTTTTTTTGACAAAATTGCAAAAATGGTCCGTTTGGTTGTCAAATTTCTGCAGTTTTGGTCCAAAACGAAATGTTGGTGCACGATTGGTCTAAAATTGGATCTTTTTAGTGTTTTTGGTCCCTGTACACTTAAAATGATTATTATGCCCTTCATATTTGTATTTTTTATTTTTTATATTTATATTATTGTTTTTAATTATTAAAAGTCTCTCTCTCTCTCTCTCTCTCTCTCTTAAGAACACCCTCCAGATGCTACCCTCTCAAGAACATCCAACATATCCCACCATTATCATTTACGACCACGATCCGCCTACTACCATTTTCGTTCACTACCACCATCCGCCTTTCATCGTCGCCGTTTACCACCACCATCCACCTGCTACCATCCTTGTTCTCCACCATCCCCTTAAGAACACACACAATCATTCTTTCTTACTCCTCCTGCCATTATCTCCATTCGTCACCACCGTTCGCTGCCGACTGCCCGACCACCTCCATCTCCCCCACCATCACCTCTCCTTCCCTAACCTGAACCATTCGCCAACACCATTCACCTGAAAAATCAAACCAAAACGTCGAAAAATCGACGGATTTAAAGAAAATGGTGGATGTTGAACCACAGATCCATCTTTCTCCAGAGGCGGTCTTGAACCACAAATTGTTCTATGCGTTGAAATGTGGATTGATGTCGATTTTGTTATCGAATGGCCGATGTTGCAAAAGGTAGCTTGAAGGGAACAAGTGAGGTTGATGGTGGCGACGCAATCAGAGCAAAAGAGAGTTGAGGGCCAGGGTTCTACTTCCCCGACCTCCTTCTCCCAGATCAACTTCTACTTCTTTCGAACAAGATGAGGATAAGAGGATACGAAGTCAATTTAAGTCAATTTCAAGGATCTGAGATTGAAATTGACCTCCTAATTCGAGCTAAAATCAAACAATGGTGTAGAAATCGAGCAACCGTGGGGAACGTGACGACGATCGATGGTGGTGATAGTCCAGTTGTTCCGGGTGGTCGATGACGGCGAATTTAGGGTTCTTCAGTTGAATCTTTCACTTGATTTTGTGATTCCAGTTGTTCGAGCCTAAGTTTGTTAATGACATCTAGATGTCTCGCCGTCGTATCATGTATCTTGTTGTGGATCTCGCAATGGAAGCCGCCACCGGAGCTAGGGTAACAGAGTCGCCGTCGGAGTGGTGGTGATGGTGGTCTTATTTTAGGGTGTGACTTAACTGGAATGGGTGGTCCGATGATGGTGTAGAGAGAGAGAGTGGTGGGTTTATTTTGTTTTTGTTTTTTATTTTATTAAGAATAAAAAAAATAAAAAAATTAAAATATAATTATTTAAAGAATATATTTGTCATTTTAGGTGGGATGTGGACCAAAAACACAAGAAAATACAACCATAATTTTAGGTGGGATGTGGACCAAAAACACAAGAAAATATAACGATAAGACCAAAACCATATAAGGTATCTAAAATTGGACAAGTGGTGTAAAAACATTTCATTTTGGACCAAAACTACATAATTTTGCCAACCACAGGGATCATTTTTGTAATTTTGTCTTTTTTTTTTTGAAGAAAAATGAATGTTTACATTCTCCCATTTTTGCTAATTTTTACACAATTAATGTTCATAATATTTTGGTATTTTTCCTTTATAGGTTACAGATATATTATTTTCTGTTTATAGATTATGTTAGTCTTGATTTCTTGATAAAGATGATTTACTAGAAAGAAAAAAGAGACCATGAAGGTAAAGAATTTCATTAGATTAACTTAAAATTATTATAAAAAAATGATAGAATATAATAATATATATGTTTGTGAGTTTTGCACATGTTTCTTTAAAAGTAATTTGGAAAATATGGGTGTTTCCGTCGCAATATATGTGTTGTATTATAAGGAACTTCATCTTGGTTAATTATGGAACTAAAAATGCAAAGTGATTGCAAAATAGTGAAAAAAGAAAAAGAAATATAAATGAAAGGACATTATATATGCTGTCAGTTGCAAAGAAAATCGAACAAATGCTTTTATTTTGTTCATTGTCAAGAAAAGTTGCAAAGAAAATTGAACGAACTTTTATTTTGTTCATTGTCAAGAAAAGTTATGAACATGATAGATCAACGCTTTAATAAAATCAGATAATGTAATGTAGTTACAAATTCAAAACAAAAATAGGTGATATAATGTAGTTACAAGTTCAAAGCAAACAACAAAATACGTTAATTGTTTCATAAATTTAAAACAAACAACAAATACTCTAAATAGATTAATTGTTTCATAAATTTAAAACAAACAACAAATACTCTAAATAGATTAATTTCGTTTATCACGTATTTAAATTTATCCATAAAATTTAACGAGCTCCATCCCTATCTTTTGTACGCATTAAAATTATATTCTAAAAACACTTTTTACTATGATTTAAATTTAAAATAAGTTCATAATAAAAAATAGACATCTGTCATCGAAGGCTTACTAATAATATTACACATATTCTATATTATTGTTTGTTTTAATTTTTAATATATTAAATATAAGAATATAACAATTATATATACTTTAGTGTTCATAGCTATTATGTAATTTACTCATCGATAAAGAATATAAATAAATTTATGAATATATACATTAACTATGTTTTATATTTAATTATTATTTTCTTTATTTTAAACAAAAATAAAGATAGGATAGTTCACCAAAATTTCAAAAAAGGTGTGAGTTGTCACTACTTGCATATAAAGTATAAATTCGGAGTAAAAATAAAACTTTGTAGGCTCTAAAGTATTACGTGATAGAAAAATAATTAATATATATGTATAAATGATTTTGATAATAAAATAACAATTATAAACTTTAAAATTTTTGAATGTTAAAAATAAAAAGAAAAGAATAAAGTGCAATGATAAATATGAGTATATTACCTATAGGCTTTTGAAAGCATCGTTAATAGGGAGCTATGGTTTTAGATTTTCAAGAAAAAATGACAATAGTTGTCTATTTTTATCGGAAGTTGAAAACAAAAAAAAGGAGTTTTTGACCAAGATGGTGTTTTTGAAAAAGATATTTACCGAATAGGTGTGGTTTTAAAAATATTTACCAAATAGGTGTATTTTTAAATTTTTTTATTTTTCTTAAAATTCAGTTTTTTTAATCATTTTGCTGATTTTTTTATCATACATTTTTTATTTTATTTTTTACTTTTTGCTATAAAAAAGGTGTTTCTTTTGTTTATATACATCAAACAAGAGAAAAAAATGGTTTGTACACTGCTCAACGGTTTAGAAAACAAAAAAATGAGAATGTTTTTTTTTCTAATTTATTATTATTATAGTATCTACATAAGAAATAAAAATCATTTTCTTATTGTTTTGTATTATTCGTTGAGTTTTTTTTTCTTGTTGTATCTAAACTTTAGATATACAAAAAGAAAAGAATTGTGTATTTTTTGTTAATATATACCAAATCAATTGAAAAAAAAATTGTTTGCTGGTCTTGTTGGTTTAAATTAAAAAAATTATTGGTACAATGTTTTAAGTACAAACCAACAAAAATTTTAACAAATACAAAACAAAATAAAAAAATATCTGAAATAGCTTGGTTCGATAACCATTATTTGAAAAAAAATTAAAAGAATAAGACATAAAGTCGAATAAACTAAACAAAATATACGAAAACATATTCAATATTTTTTTGTTTGGTTCATTCGACCCTTTTTTTCTTTTCAGATAGTGGTTATCGAAATAAGCTATTTCGAAATTATTTATTTTGTAAGAAGCAATTGTTGGTTTTGTAAACATTATACCAACACTTTTTTAATCTAAACCAACAAAGACTTTTTATAAAAACTAACAAACAATTTTTTTTTTCAATATGAACCGATAAATATCATTTTAAGTAAAAACCATCTGAATAATTAATATACTAATAAACTGGAACATGGGAAAACAATTCTAAAATTAAACAACTGATTTGGTATATATTATTTTTAAATATATACATGTCGTAACAAAAAAATAAGAAAAAAAAAACCATTCACTTTTTTTTGTGTTCTAATCCTTGGAGCAATGTACAAACCATTTTTTTTTTCTTTTTTCTCTTATTTGATGTATATAAATAAAAGAAACACATTTTTTATTGCAAAAAGTAAAAAAGAAAATAAAAAAAAGTATGCTAAAAAACAGCAAAATGATTAAAAAAACTGAAATTTTAAGAAAAAATAAAAAAATTTAAAAATACACCTATTTGGTAAATATTTTTAAAACTACACCTATTTGGTAAATATTTTTTTCAAAAACACCATTTTAGTCAAAAAGTCAAGAAAAAAGGCTTTCAATCAAGGTTTTTATATTAAAAATATATTTTCAGTTAAAAGCATTTTAAATTCAGTTTTTAGACTTAAATTTCGAATTTTTTAAAAAATACTCTTATGATATTTTTATCATATGTTTGAACAAAAAGAATCGAATAGGCTAGGATAATTGGAGATGTAAATAATTTGTTGTTTAAAAAGTTGTTTTTAAATTTTGTATTTTTATTATAAAGCATGAGTGAATATGTATAGACTCGAAGTTAATTCTAAGTGCCATGTGTTTTAAAAAGATTAACAGATGAAATAAAACTATTTACTGGTAAAGAAATAATTTTTGGAAGGAAAATAATCGTCAAAAAAAACTCTCTTCTCAATCTGACGCCGGTCAATTTACGAATATTTTCATAACAAAAAAAAATATATCTATTTTTTACTAAATGAGTCAATATAAAACCACAACATTCATTTGTACATAACTTCCAATAGGAAACTACTCCAAAATAAAACTATTCACTGAAAATAATATTATTCACCGGGGAGTGGTCACACCCAACTCATAGACAAAGTGTTGTCACTCTATGCCACATCAGCTTCACCACCAACTCACCATCAACCCACTAGACAATGGAGATGATTACCACTTCACATCATTTATATTTATATTTTTATAATTTTAAAACATTAGATTAAATAAAAAAAACATTATTATAAACTTAAATACTCATTTTACTAATTAAAAAATCAAATAAACATATTATTAATTTTTAAAATTAAATAAACATAATTATATATAAGGTTTAACTTAATTCAAATTAAAGTGAAAGGGTATAATAAAATTAAATGACAGAATCTCATGAACCAAATTTGTAACTTCAATTAAAACATATACAATATCAGCCAGTTGTCTTCTTCACCCGATTTCTGTAAAATGGGTACATCCATTTCTTTTTTTTTCTACTTGGATGGATTAAAAGAAAAAACCAACGAAATTAAGGGGCAAAAAAGAAGCAACCAATAGGAAGCTCCGTCTTCCGATTCACGTCACACCCAGAACACCGGCCTTTGGGGCGGTGTTAACGCGTCTTCGGTCATGCCACATCAGCATCACGCGTCTTCAAGGACGCCTACTCTAGGTAACCTAAACGAACGTATTCGTCATGTGCCTATCAAAAGGAAAATAATCGCAAACAGAAAATATTCTTGTCGTGGCATCGCGCGGGTATCCTACTAGTATATATATATATATATATATATATATATATATATATATATATATATATATATATATATATATATATATATATATATATATATATATATATATATATATATATCTGTGTGTGTGTCCCACATAAAAAAGTTTGGAATAACCATTCCCGATTTTGAAATTCCAAAGATCGTTCTACCTGCATGTTTTGACTAAGGATTCATCAAACCATGTGATTTCTACTCTTTTAGTTTACTAGAATTTGAGATTACAAACAATTATATGTATTTCGGAATCAGTTGATCATGTCCGGAATACGAAGAACAGTTCTAGAATATCTGTATTTTGTATTTTTTTTTTTCGTTTTACACATATATAGAGCCACATAAAGTATCTTAAAATGTGTTTTGAAACCGTAGTAATAATCAAGAAATAATATTAATAGGGAATCCAAAATGATAATGTAACTCCGGAATACGAAAAACGTAGTCCGGAATACTAATATCAATTCTGGAACATCTATGTGATTTCTACTCGTTTAGTTTACTAGAATTTGAGATTACAAACAATTATATGTATTTCGGAATCCGTTGATCATGTCCGGAATACGAAGAACAATTCCAGAATATCTGTATTTTGTATTTTTTTTTTTCGTTTTACACATATATAGAGCCATATAAGTATCTTAAAGTGTGTTTAGGACTTGTTTAATAATCAAGAAATAATATTAATAGGGAATCAAGAAAGATTAATATTATAAAAGCCCTAAATTTTTAACGCGTAATTGGAAAAAGCCCTAATATTTTTTATTATTATTGCTATGGCCACAGCTTTCTCGCAAAATTATCACTCTAGCCCACTTAACGAGTTTTATGGTTAACTTGGTTAACTTTTTTACAAAATCAGTCCTAAAAAGTTCAAATTTGGTCCCTGGGGTTTGCAAAAAATTACACCACATGGTTTTTTAACTTTATTTTTTGTTTTTTGTATACTTTATTTATTTTCGGTTTTTTTATAAATATATATACATTTTTATTTTCTTTTTTTATATACTTTATTTATTTTCATTTTTAACTTTTTTTTTCAACAATTTGATTTTTTTTATCTTTTTACCTTTTGTTTTCTAATTTTTTCCTATTTTAGTTATTTATGGTTTTTCTAATGTTTTTATTTACTTTGATTCAAGTAAACGAACTTGAATTCAATATAAATTACTATCACAAGTTTTTTTTATAGAGACCGACTATTATTTTTTTTTGTTTTTTTTAGTCTATTATCAAATTAAAAAATATTATCTTGAATTTAATCTATTGATATCACATATAAAAATATGATTTAAGTTGCAAGTTATATAACATATTGAAACACTAATTCTCAGTAAACAAACTATTTTTTTTTTAATTTTCATTTTTTCGTAACATAAATATAATAGCAATAAAGAAAAAAAAAATAAAAAGAAAATAAGTTTGACCGAAATTACAAATATAAACATAATTATTTTATTTACTTGAATAAAAATAAAAAAAATTACAAAAACTATAAATTATCAAAATTGTAATATACTCTAATATATTAATACATTTTATATTTTTTGAAAAAGGTCAATAAAAAGTTAAATATACAAAAAAAAATGGAAAACAAATAAGAAAAAAAAATAAAAAGATGAAAAAAATAAAATATAATACGAAAAGAAATATGAAAAAACCTAAAAAAAACTATATTCTATATATACACTAAAAAATAGAAAACAAAAGGTAAAAAGGTTTAAAAAATTGTTTAAAAATAAGGTTAAAAAATAAAAATAAATAAAGTATATATATAAAAAGAAAATAAAAAATGTACATATATTTATAAAAAAACCGAAAATATATAAAGTATGCAAAAAACGAAAAATAAAGTTAAAAAACCATGTGGTGTAATTTTTTGCAAACCTCATGAACTAAATTTAAACTTTTTAGGACTGATTTTGCAAAAAAGTTAACCAACTTAACCATGAAACTCGTTAAGTGGGCTAGAGTGATAATTATGCGAGAAAGTTGTGGCCATAGCAATAATAAAAAAAATATTAGGGCTTTTTTCAATTACGCGTTAAAAATTTAGGGCTTTTATAATATTAGTCCAATCCAGAATGATAATGTAACTCTGGAATACGAAAAACGTAGTCCGGAATACTAATATCAATTCCGGAATGATGTTCCAAAATGACACTCCTGAATAAAAAATGATTTTTTTGTGTCTGATATTCGTATTAGTTTGAAGACCAATTCGCATGGATGTTGTTAAAAAAAGTGAGTTTTACGGACGAAGAAATTGTATTTGCGTCCAATAAAAGTAAAATCGAATTACAAAAGTTTCTAATAAATATTTTATTTTATTTTTATGGTATTGTATTACAATTGTTGTTGGTATTTTGTTTTGCAGATAAAAAACCAAGATGCGAGTTAGAAAAGAAAATGAAAAACAAAAAACAAATGCGCCTATAAAATTAAAAAAAAAATCAGAAATGATGTTAAATCTTAAATTGAAAGCAGATATAACTCCGAAAGATGGGACCGGGGCAAGTTTAAACAAACCAGTTGTTATAGATTAATTGAAATTAATAATTTTTGTTATGTATACGTTTTAGCAAGTTCGTTTTAATTTTGGATGCGTTTAATCAAGTTCGTTTTTAATGCGTACTTTTGAGACCAACATGAAATTGTTTGAAAATCATGTAGACACTGCTAGTTTGCACCGGATGCAAGTTCTTGGTTATCTTGGAAATCTACTCAAATTTTTAATATTGTAATGTCTTTTGAAACTTAATTATGTAAAACAAATGCAAGGGTTATCTAAAATGGAAAGGCTTTTCATTAACATTAGCCAAACGATCATTACAAAAGCTATTACATACTTATATTGGTTTCCACAAATTAGGAAATTGTAGGAGATATATATTTTGTTCAAAATCGATAAAATCTCCCCAAATTCTAACAACATTTCTTAGGCGGTCCCATTCTGTCCGAAGCTTATCAATCTCTACATTTGCATCTCGAATCCACTTCTTAACTTCTTAGACTTTTTTCATAGTTTTAGCAACCCATTTTTTTACTTGTTCTGCTAGATAGTGTGCACGTTGCTGAAGTGTCTGACTTATTTCAAAGTCTGTTTCATTTGCTTCTTCAGTGGCCTTCATACAATGGAAAATTTCATCAAACATTTTATCCGGGAGTGGGAAATCCGGGCCTTCCGTAAGAGGGATAATATTTGAACAAGCATAACAATCTTCTTCTTCACAAAGCCAAACACCAAACTCGAATGAACTCATTCTCAAGTTTCTTCTATGTTTACGATGTATGACAACAACATATTAATATGGTGTATTTGTAACTATTTTATAGTGTCTAAAAGGTAGTATCCATAATGGTGTGCCAAAATGTGTGTTTGTAATGTGTGTCTGTGAGTCCGTGCGTCAGGAATTTATGACATGTATGGTTGATTTGATATTACATAAATGATTGATATCATGTACGCAATGACATGTAATCCGGAATGAAGCACTATATATAAGAAAATGGAATTGAAGAAGCTTTTGATCTCCGAAATGGCGGTAAATCAACTATAACCATGAACTACACGAGAAGATATCATGCTCGTTGAGGCTTGTTTAACCATTGAGGATGATATGGTTCTCATCAGTCTGACACATCTCATGTACGAATCATGTTGTGTTCTATTGAAAAATATGTTTCATTAAGAGCTATATGTTGCAGAGTATCAAACTGAAGAAGAAGTGAATATTAAGTTTCTAGAAATACGATCAAAGGTGAAGACGTTTAACCAAATTTATCACAAGATTGGCAACGAGTTATTTGATGAAGATGAACAAGTAATTTTGTAGATGGAAAGGGTGGAATACATACAACAACGTAACGGGGTTGATTTTCCATACGAACATGTTTGGGATCTTTTAAAAGATGTCTCGTATTTTTAAATTATGTATTTTGTTATTTGTAGATTTAATAATGTTGGGATATTTATTGTGTTGTGTCAAAATTAAATATGCATGTATTTAGTGCTTATTATAAGCGGATTGGGCATGTTCATTCGTCATTATGATGCTAGGGTTAGACTATAAATATGGCATGCATGTATCATTTTAGTTTTAATGTTCTGTAGCCCTACGTATCTTTACAGAGAAGTTCTATCGAACTCTTTTAAGATATTAATAATAAAGCATTCGACACTCTTTCAATCACATTCAACCTTTGTTCTTATTGTTTGATTCAACTAAACTGTTTTGAATCTATTGATCATTATTTTATTGTTTCAACAATTGGTATCAGAGCAGGAGATTGTGTAATACATATGCATATCTTCAGTCGAGCTTACAAGGGTTTTTGAGTTTTTATCAGATCTGTTCTAACCGTCTCCATCGTCTTCATCGCTTGTAGATGATAGATCTGGGTCATTATTTTAACCTAAACTAGATTAGTATCTTACACATCTGTTTCTTTACAGTTTTAATTATCTTGTCAAGATGAATCTAGAAGATCCACATACTCTTTCTTTTAATATTTCTAGCAGCATTGGATCGACTACCAGGATCCCAATTCTTTTCCCAAAAGACTATGAAGTTTGGGCTCTACACTTTAAAGACAATGTTCTTGGTCTTGAAGAGCATGCAACCCTAATATGGGATGCAATGATGAAGGAGACCTTCATACACACTGCTACAAGAAAATACATTAAGACTCAGGCTGAATACAATGAACTTCTTCTTAACGTTAAGGAAGTTTCTCAAGATGAAAAAGACAAGTTGCAGAGTAACATCAAGGCCATGAGAATAATCAGGTTTGCTTTGCCTTCAGACACGTTTCGTCTGGTAAGTTCGTGTGAAACTGCGAAGGAAATATGGGACAGATTGAAAGAACTCTATTCAAGCGATGCAGATCTAGACGATTTTGTTCAAACATTACTTCTTTCGGAGTTTGGTGCTTTTTTTCAAAAGCCAGAAGAGAAACTGGATCAAACCTTCAATCGCTTTAATCATCTACTGAATAGGATTCTTAAGCACAATCTTAAGCGTGAAAAGAGTGAGCCGAAAGTTACGTTTATGAATGGTTTAAGGTATAAATGGAAAGCAGTTGTATCAACTGTGAAAGCTCATGAACAATTCAAACTATTCTTTGGCACAACTAGTTGGTATTCTTAGATCTCATGAAGACGAAGTGATGAAGGGCGTGAAAGCTGTGTCAAGCACGGGATCGTTAGCCCTAGTTGTGAAGGGCAAAAAGGTTTCAGAAGAAGATTCGGAATCTGATCTCTCAGATTTTGAACTTACCAAGGAAGAACAAGCTTTGATGGTTTCTAATCCCAAAAGGTTCATCAAAAAAGAACTTTGGACGATTCAAAAATAGAAACAGATCAGGAAACTTTAATTCGGATAAGTCAAGGGATGAAGGCTTCAAGAAGCACCCAAAAGGATGAAGAAAAACAAGAGAAAAAGCTGCTTGGTGATTCTGGTTATGATTGTAACTACTGCCATGGAAAAAACCATTTTGCCAAAGAATGCATGATGAGAAGATTGAATGATAAGAAGGAAGAAGAGAAGAATGAAGCTTACTATCTTCAAAAGATAGAAGAGCTAAGGAAGAGAAAGAATGCAGAGAATGCGAAACTTTCTTTGATCGTGCAGGAGGATGGGGATGAGTTTGGTCGTATTGAGGTATGGCCAACTGATTCGGAAGATGAAGAGGCCCGAAAGCTGACGCATGGTGAATGCTTTGTTGCGAAGGTTGATTCACAGAAGTATGCTGGTATATGTCTGATGGTGCAAAGCGGAGTCTCAGAGCAGAAGGAATTCGCAACTGCTGTAGGTCGTCCTACTGAAAGCTGTTTCGCAGCGAGGCCTGTTTCAGAACAGGTGAAGGAGTACGAAAATTTCATCAACAAGGTACACTCCATACTTCAATCACTTAATACTCCTGCTACTCGCTATGAATTTGAAATTGATGATTTGAATTATACTTTCTCTAGTTTTAGTGATAGTTTAAAGAGAACTCGTCTAAACAATTCTAACCTAACCGATCAATTCTGCAGGACAACAAGTAAAAGTGAAGAGAGACGAATGTAGATAGAGAAGCTGGAGTTAGATTTAAATAGGTCTAGGGATGATGTTATTTATTTGAAACGAGACAATTTAACTTTGCTAAAACAACGAAACATCTTTTGTTTAATTGCGAAGCGTCTTTATTTTAACATTACCCAACTGCATCTTGACTGTGGAATAGGTCAAAAGATACACAAAATGATTTTACACTTTCTAGAATTGAAAGAGGAATTAAATAGATGCAGAGTGCTACAAGTGCGAATCCATAGTCTCTTCCGAAGTGGTTTCATATGCATACCATGTTGGACTTGACAAAATAGAAGCCTATATACAATCCAAGGACCATAAGAACATGTTAAAACAAGTGTTGGATGAAAAAGACAAAGAGCAAATTAAATATGATACTATGCAAAAATTTGACTCTTTATGCACATAATTGAGTTCTGAAAACACTTTTGACGCCGAAAATGTTTCTGAATTTGACGAAAGTGACATGAGTGAAATTTCTGTGGAGGATGAGGTTGATTGCTCAACATTTGTTCTAAATAATTCTGAATCAAAGAAAAATCTTATTTCAGAAAACTCTATTGAATATGTTCGTATTCATGAGAGTAAAGAACCCACTATTTTAATAGAAAAAACTGCTATTTTTCAGAAAGTCAAAACTGTTCTGAACCAAGTGTTCGTAACAACCGGACTTGACACTAAAGATACTCCAGAACTCACAACCATTGTAAATAATGATAATGCTTACGGTTGTCCTGAATTTTTCTGGGACGGTTTAATAGATAATGCAGATGAGACAAGAGGTCTGTCCGAACTAACCTCATGGAAAACCAAAGTAAGATATGTGTCCAATCCACTTAATCTGCCAATCCCTGTAGCCATAAGGGTAGTCCCAGTGGCACCAAAGATTTCCATTGCGAAACCTCTTCCGAACCATCTTGTCCTAAGATCCGAAAGGAAAGTCCTAGATCTAAGGTTCATTTGTCTGCAGAAGAAATGATAGATAAGGGAAGGCATATGAACAACAGATATAAGAAAAATCACAAGCTAGGAAACAATTATGGAAAGGTCATTATTCTTATAACTATACCGCTAACTCAGTAAGATCTCCGGTTCGAAATGTGAAATCATCTTCTGTTCAAAGTTTGAAACCAAAATCTGTTCCGAAACAGGTTACAAAACCTCCGGTTACAAAACCTGTTGCGAAACCAGAACATTTTGCAAAATCTCAAGTTTCGAAACCTTTTGAAAAAGTTATACCAAAATTTTCTCCTAAATCTAATGTTTCAAAAACTGCCAATACATCTAAATATGTTAAGGGCAAAAGCAAACTAGTTTCGGAACCTGAAATCTGTTCCAAGGATATCGAAGCTCATTTGAAAAAGGAGGAAAAGAAAATTGCGAAAAATGCAATCAAGCAAAAAAATTACTTCAAAACAAACAAAAATTCCTTTTAAAAGACATCCAAATGATGAAAGGATTATTGTTTTCAAAATAACGAAAGGAGAATATTCAAGTTTTATAAAGAGATCCTATTTAGTTGATGAATCAATAACATTTCTTGTTCTTAAGAGAACCTCACGAGGACCCAAGCAACTTTGGGTTCCTAAATCTCTCTGAATTTTGTGGGTGATTCATGACGAACAGTACGACTCTGAATGGTACATCAACAGCGGATGTTTGCGTCACATGACAGGGAGAAAGGAAGAGCTCAAGGAATTATGAACATTAAAGGATGGTGGCAAAGTGAATGACGGAAATAATGTCACGGGAGAGATCAAAGGATATGGCATGATCACGAATGGCGAATTCTCCATTCGGAAGGTAGCCTATGTAGAAGGTGTTGGATTAGATGTCTAAGCACATAACTATTATTGGTATGTGCTCGACCCAAGAGTAGCATGGTCCATTTGGGTTGCATAACACCAGGAAAACTTGTTAGGATGGACTCTTGAGAGAAGGTTATATATGATTTATTAATATATTATAAGTTCTAATATATTAATATGAAATCATATGTTTTAATTAGTATTGATCAAGAACTAATTTAGTGATCAAAACAGACTAATTAAATCTATGGGGACTAATTATGGTAATTAGTTATATTTATATGTGTTGGGCTTATGATCCATGTTGGACCAAGTTTATGTATGGACACATAAAGAGTTGGGTCACATGAACCATGGATCATAATACCCATGGGTATAGATTTGGGTTATACCCATAACCCTTGGAATCCAACATATAAATATGTACTCCTTAGCAAAAAAAACGCCGACACACATATTCTTGGAGTTCATGAGGTGTTTTTGTTGGATTAGGTGTCTAAGCCCATAACTATAATTGGTATGTACTTGAATTGATAGCAGCACAGTCCTTTTGGGTTGCCCTCAACCTAGCAACTGGACAAGGAAATTATGAAAGGAGATATATTAATTTATAAGATTAATGAATTAATATAAATGATTTATTAATATGTTAAAAGATTAATATATTAATTAGAAATCATTATGTTTAATTAATAGTTAGCCAGAAATTAATCAGAATTAATTTTGGGGTTAAAAGAATTAATTATAAAGTGCAGGGACTAGTTTGCAATTAACTAATAGTTGAGTGGAAGGTTCCAGAACCCCCTTGGAAGGAGGTGGACGAAATTCTTAGGGGAAACCCTAGAGATTTCGTCCAAGGGGTCCAAATAAGGCCTTTGGATCTTGCTTAGGCCCTAAGCAAAGGATAACTAGGGTTTTTCCCTAAACCCTAGATCCCTCAGCTATTTAAGGAGCCTCCTGGCTCACATTTGAGGTCACTGATTTCTTTGGAAGAAACCCTAAGGCCGAAATTGCATACTCTCTCCATCCTCTCTCCTCCAAGTTTCCTTCTTGCTAGTTCTTGGGTGTGATTCCATTAGAGGCATTACATTTGTGGTGCTAAGCTTCCAAGAAGATCAAGATCAAGATCAAGAGGATTATCAATTGTTTGCTATAACAATTGAAAGGTATGTAACTCCTAAACCCTAGTTTGTTAATTTCGAAATTAGCCTCTCTCCTCTAGGGTTCTTGTTTTGCAATTCAAAGTTATATGTTCAATAGTTAAAACATAGATCCAAAGTAGGTTGCATGTGAACTTAGGAATTGTTTTCTAGTTTATTTGTTTTACCTAAAACCCATCAGTGGTATCAGAGCCATTGTTTGTTTTAAATTGAATTGCTATAATTGTTGAATTGCAAATTAGGGTTTATAGCTATTAAACCCTAAAGGCCAAATTTTCGATTTCTAGGGTTTTGGATAAAAGGGTTTTTTCGAAAACCCTAGCCTCCAAAGAACCCTAATCGAAATTAGGGTTAGGGTTTTGAAAACCCTAGCCTCCTCCCTTTTCGAAATTGCTAGAAGTTTTAGGGTTTCTTGTTTTGGATAATTGTTACTTAATTAGATTAATTGGATAATTATCCTTACCCTATTTTTCGAAATTTAGAGGGATAAGGATTAGGATTAAATTAATTGATTAATTTAATTAGATAATCCTTACAAGATTTAATAATTTGATTAATAGTTAATTAAAAGATAAATATTAAATCTAGTTAATTGGTTTATTTAAATTTAAATTTAATAGTTTGAATTTCGAAATTTATATAAACCCTTGAGGTTTTAAAATGTTTTAAAACACACCCTATATATGTATTATGATTAAAAGTTTAATATTATATATGTATAAGAATATGGTCAGTCAAATCGCTAGTATGCCTCATTCACGAAGCTAATCTATAAGGGGGGTATAAGGAAACTGCCTATAAAATGGTAGTTGAATGGGTGTCCACTCTCACCCACCGCTTCCTTGATTAGTGGAGGGTCGTTAGCAGAACGGATTTAATAGGACAACTACTTCTCATTAAAAGTATAATGGCATTAAAGAAAGTACTAGAACATTATTTTTAAAATCCCAACTCTAGTTACTTTAGGAAAAATGTGAAAAGTATGCTAATCCAGGAAATTGCACATTATGCTTTATTGGTCGTTAGTGGAGCGTGTGTGGTTAACCAGCACACTAAAGGGCACTAATAAAGAGTAGTAATGGGTATCTCATAATTGTCATTTTGATGGAGCGTGTGTGGTTTACCAGCACATCAATAGTTAATGATAAAGACAATGAGGTTACCAAGCACATTTGCATGGTTATTCACATCTTGTTTGTGATCGTCGGCATCCCAGTCACAAATAGAAGAGCATAATCTGAGATTAAAACATGCAATTGAATAGTTTCAATGTATCTCAAAAGAATTAGGAATTTCACTTCGTTTGTTTCGTCTAATGGTGGAATTGGTGAATCGTCATTCACCTACCTTTATGAAATTTACACTTGGATCTCGGCATCCCATTTCTAAGTTGTAAATCTTCATAGTTGGATCCTAACCTTGATATTTTATCTTTGGGTTATTATATTGAGGTATCTTGAAATCTAACTAAAACTTTCTTTCTTTTCAGATGTCTACTCCTGGAAACACTTCTGCTTCATCCTCCTCCAACCAGAACTTCTCTTTGCTCAATATCTGCTCCAAAGTCGTTATGGATGGCTCAAACTATAAAGATTGGATGCGCAACATCAAGATGGCTCTTCGTTTTGAGAACAAAGAATATGTTCTTGAAAAGGAGCTCAAAGAGCTTGATGAGTCTGAAGCTACTCCTGAAGATCTTGCTGCCTGCAAGAAACATTACGATGATGCTACCAAAGTAGCGTGCATCATGGTGGCAACCATGTCCCCAGAACTGCAGAGGTACTATGAGGACTACTGGCCTTTTGAGATGAACAAGGACCTTATGGAAAAGTACCATAAGCGAGCTCGTCAAGAAAAGTTTGAAGTAGTCAAGTCACTCATGGCTTGCAAGATGAAAGAAGGGGAATCGGTTGTGTCACATGTGCAAAGAATGCAACGCTACATAGTGCGTTTGGTCAAGCTCAACATTCACTTTGATGAGGAATTGGCCATTGACATGGTCTTGAACTCACTACCTGATTGTTATGGTCAGTTTATTCTAACTTACCATTTGAACAATACTGAGCAGACCTTGGCCCAATTGCACAACTTGTTGCAGACAGCTGAGGCAGGAATGAAGGGTAAAAGTATACCCTCCACGCCTGCAAGTGCCCCTGTGTTGGCTATTGGACAGGGAAAGGGGGCAAAAGAGGAAAGGTCCTCCCAAGCAAAACTGGAAGAGCAAGGCTCAAGCTGGGTCGTCTAGTAATGGCCCAAAGGCTAAGTCCAATGGTTCCACTCCCCATGTTTCTGATCCAAAAGAGGCCGTTTGCTTTTACTGCAATCAAAAGGGGCATTGGAAGAGATCTTGCCCACAATATCTGCAAGATATCAAGGATGGCAAAGTGAAGCCATCTTCGGCATGTATTTACACTATTTCTGCTAATAACTCATTATCTTCTCGTTCATGGGTCCTTGATACAGGATGTGGTTTTCATATCTGTTCTGATTTGCAGGGACTAAAGGAAAGTGAGGAGATAGAGCGAGGAAGGATAAACTTGATCATGGGAAACAGAAAGTCTTCACCAGTGACCAAGATCGGAGTTTATCAGCTTCTACTTAGCAATGATGTTAGATTAGATTTAATAAATTGTTGCTATTCGTCTGAGATGACGAGAAACATTATTTCATTTCATGCATTGTTCAGACAAGGTTTCAAATATTCTTTTAATGATTTGAATGGTTCAATTTCTGTTTATAAGAATGGTGTTTTTATGTTTGAAGCTTTACCTTGTAATGGTGTGTATGAAACAGTGACTTGTGTTGATAGCTTAGGAAATAGTGTACTTAATATTGACTTGTCTAATAGTGTAGACAAGGCATGCTTGTGGCATTGTCGTCTTGGACACATTAACAAGAAATGCATAGCCCAACTCCAAAAGGATGGAGTGTTGGAATCATTTGACCTAAAATCAGATGATGTGTGTGAATCTTGTCTTTTGGGAAATATGACAAAATCACCATTCACAGGGTCTTGTGAAAGAGGTGAAGGTCTGTTGGATCTCATACACACAGATGTGTGTGGGCCCTTCAGATCAACTACAAGAGATGCTAATCGATTCTATGTGACTTTCACTGACGATTATAGCAGATATGGATATATCTACTTGATCAAGCATAAGTCAGAAACTTTTGAAAAGTTCAAAGAGTTTAAGCATGAAGTCGAAAATCAATTGGGCAGAAAAATAAAGATACTTAGATCCGATAGAGGCGGGGAGTATCTTAGTATCGAGTTTAACGACTATCTGAAAGAATGTGGGATAGTCTCACAATTGACTCCTCCTAGGACACCACAGTTAAATGGTGTAGCTGAGAGGCGTAATCGAACCTTGTTAGACATGGTTCGTTCTATGATGAGTCGGGCTTCGCTTCCCATTCACTTCTGGGGGTATGCCTTAGAGACAGCCGCCCACATCCTCAATCTTGTCCCTACAAAGAAGGTTGCCAAAACACCTCACGAAATGTGGACAGAGAAAGTTCCCTCGTTAGCACATATTAAAGTCTGGGGTTGTGAAGCTTTCGTAAGACGAGAGACTCACGACAAGCTAGCAGCTAGAAGTGAGAAATGTGTTTTCATTGGTTACCCAAAGCAGTCTTTTGGATATTTGTTCTACAGGACTAGTGAGAACGTGGTCTTTGTAGCACGAAGAGGAGTCTTTCTTGAAAGAGAGCTCATATTCAAAGAGGACAGTGGGAGCACTATTGACCTTGAAGAAATTCAAGAGTCAGCCAATGAAGGAACCTTAGATGACACTAGCACTCAACCAGAGGAAACAGTTCCTGTTGAACCAATCGATAACTCATTACCTCTTAGAAGATCCACTAGGGTGAGTGTGCCACCTGAGTTGTATGGTTTTCATATTACTTCAGATGGTGACACATTCATAAGTGACAGAACACTGGTAAACTTAGATGAACCAGTCACTTATAAGGAAGCAATGGTAGGCCCAGAGGCTTCCAAGTGGAAAGAGGCAATGGACAGCGAGATTAAGTCCATGTATGACAACCAAGTTTGGAATTTGGTTGATAGTGCACCAGGTCGTAAGACAGTTGGGTGCAAATGGATCTTCAAGAAGAAGACAGACATGGATGGAAATGTGCACACATTCAAGGCTCGACTGGTTGCAAAAGGTTTCACTCAAACCCCAGGGGTTGACTATGATGAGACCTTCTCGCCAGTGGCTAAGATTAAATCTATTAGGATATTGCTCGCCATAGCTGCCTTTCATGATTATGAAATCTGGCAGATGGATGTCAAAACTGCTTTCCTTAATGGGAAGTTGGCTGAAGATGTTTACATGAGTCAGCCAGAGGGTTTTGTTGATGCAAAGTTCCCCAATAGAGTGTGCAAGCTTGAGAAATCCATTTATGGATTGAAACAAGCATCTCGCAGTTGGAATCTTTGCTTCCATGAGAAAGTCAAAGAGTTTGGTTTCTCTAGAAGTGAAGATGAGTTCTGTGTGTATATCAAGGCTAGTGGGAGTATAGTAACTTTTCTGGTGTTGTATGTCGATGACATATTACTCATTGGTAATGACGTTCCAACCTTGAAAGAAGTTAAGTCTTGGCTTGGAAAGTGTTTTGCCATGAAAGACCTTGGAGAAGCTGCCTATATTCTTGGGATTAGAATATTGAGAGATAGAAAGAAGAGACTAATTGGACTTAGTCAGAGCACATACTTGGATAAGGTACTAAAGAGGTTTAGTATGGAAAATTCCAAGAAGGGAGAGCTACCTATCCAGAGCAATACCAAATTGAGTAAGACTCAATGCCCGAGTACAGATGTTGAAATAGATGACATGAGTCGTGTACCTTATGCTTCCGCTGTCGGATCGATCATGTACGCTATTACATGTACTCGCCCTGATGTGGCATTTGCTTTGAGCATGGTCAGTCGCTATCAGGGAAACCCAGGTAGAGCTCATTGGATAGCAGTTAAGAATATACTCAAGTATTTGCGAAGGACAAAGGACTGGGTCATTGTACTTGGTGGCAATGATACTTTGAGAGTAGATGGTTACAGTGATGCCAACTTTCAGACGGATAGAGATAACTTCCGTTCTCAATCGGGCTGGGTATTTTTACCGAATGGAGGAGCAGTTACTTGGAAAAGTTCCAAGCAAGATACGGTGGCTGATTCTACTTGTGAATCAGAGTACATAGCAGCGAGTGAAGCGTCGAAAGAAGCAGCTTGGTTGAGGAACTTCATCGGAGATCTCGGAGTTGTTCCAACCATCCAGGAGCCTATGGAACTGTTCTGCGATAATGAAGGAGCGGTTGCCTTGACAAAGGAACCGAGAGATCATGGTAAAACCATACATATCGACAGAAAGTACCATTTCATCAGACATAGAGTTGAAGAAGGCCATCTTATAGTAAAGAGGGTGTCATCTGAAGATAACCCAGCAGATCCCCTCACAAAGGGTCTGAGTAGGGCTAAGCATATTCAGCATGCTCGGAGCATAGGACTAAAAGATGATATTAGTTTTAGTAGTTAGATTAGTTTTGTTCTGAAACTTGTAACAAAGTAAATGTAATTGACTTTTGGTGATTAAATAATAAAGTATTATTTATAAGTTTGGTTTCTGCCTTTTGTCAATTGTTTATTATTGTATTTCATTTTTTCATGTTTTACTTCCCGAATAATAAGATTATTCAAACTCCACAGTCGCTCGTACTTTTGGAAGTAAGTAGTGAATCAAGACTGTCATGAACTGGATTGTAGATTGTCTAAAGGATAGACATGGCAATAGAATTGCTGCAACATTCATGAGTACTCAGAAATTGAGATTTGAGTATTGGATAAACCCTCGCTCAGAGTATCGCTTCATGGAATTCATCACGAGTAATACTAAGACGATAATATCTTATAATCTTGAAACGAAGATATATGAGTTGTAATTTACAAGTCGGTCATGCATTGGTGATACGAAAACGCATCAGTAACTTGGTGTTATAAAACGTATTGTCATGTATAATTTGATGAGTAAAAGATACAAGCATATGAGTCACCGTTTATTCGTTCCTTTTGCCCTAACCGGAAAAGCGATATCTGCGGGCCCCTCGATGATTTGGTGTTGACTTATGTGCTGGGCCCAGCCAGGACTAAATTGATGTGTTCAATTAGAAGTCCTACATCATCACAAATCAGGAATCGGGAAACATAGATTATGGACAAAGAGATTGATTACATTCCATGTCTTTTGTCTAGGGATATCTGGCAGAACGAAGGATTATATGATCACTTATCTTAGGACAAGTAACTGACTGGGTCAGAGTTCGGCAGCAGCTTTTTGGAAGCTACAATTTGCTGGTCAAATTTAGAAGGCACACTAGCAATTATAGTTACAGACTTATCCAAGTGGGAGACTGTTGGATTAGGTGTCTAAGCCCATAACTATAATTGGTATGTACTTGAATTGATAGCAGCACAGTCCTTTTGGGTTGCCCTCAACCTAGCAACTGGACAAGGAAATTATGAAAGGAGAGATATTAATTTATAAGATTAATGAATTAATATAAATGATTTATTAATATGTTAAAAGATTAATATATTAATTAGAAATCATTATGTTTAATTAATAGTTAGCCAGAAATTAATCAGAATTAATTTTGGGGTTAAAAGAATTAATTATAAAGTGCAGGGACTAGTTTGCAATTAACTAATAGTTGAGTGGAAGGTTCCAGAACCCCCTTGGAAGGAGGTGGACGAAATTCTTAGGGTAAACCCTAGAGATTTCGTCCAAGGGGTCCAAATAAGGCCTTTGGATCTTGCTTAGGCCCTAAGCAAAGGATAACTAGGGTTTTTCCCTAAACCCTAGATCCCTCAGCTATTTAAGGAGCCTCCTGGCTCCCATTTGAGGTCACTGATTTCTTTGGAAGAAACCCTAAGGCCGAAATTGCATACTCTCTCCATCCTCTCTCCTCCAAGTTTCCTTCTTGCTAGTTCTTGGGTGTGATTCCATTAGAGGCATTACATTTGTGGTGCTAAGCTTCCAAGAAGATCAAGATCAAGATCAAGATCAAGATCAAGAGGATTATCAATTGTTTGCTATAACAATTGAAAGGTATGTAACTCCTAAACCCTAGTTTGTTAATTTCGAAATTAGCCTCTCTCCTCTAGGGTTCTTGTTTTGCAATTCAAAGTTATATGTTCAATAGTTAAAACATAGATCCAAAGTAGGTTGCATGTGAACTTAGGAATTGTTTTCTAGTTTATTTGTTTTACCTAAAACCCATCAGTTTTGGTGCATGAAGATTCTCTCTCAAGAGCCACCTTTGTCCTAGGTGAGTTGTGATCCATTTGAGGCATTCATACTTTTGGTGATAAGCTCTTAAGGCCAAATACAACAAGGTTTCAAGCTACATAAAAGGTATGTCATCCTAACTAGTATTTCATATTATTTATGTCAATTGCATGCTAGTTATAGGCTTAATGCTTTGGAAAAACCATTACATGTATAATTAGAGAAAACATAGATCCAAGACATTTAGGGTTGTATGTGCACCATAGGATGTTCTAGTATACTAAAACCCAACAGTGGTATCAGAGTCGTGGGTTGTTTTCTATTATATTTGATGTTATTATTGGTTTTCGAAGCAAAAAAATCGTATTTTATGCATTCTGTTAGCAGGACTCGCCGAGTCCACTGGGTGACTCGACGAGTTGCTTGAAGATACTCTTGGACTCATCGAGTGCAACAAGGGTCTCGACGAGTTGGCTGTCCTGAGTGCAAATTTTTGAGTTTTTTTGGCCTGTTTTGGATCTTCATCATTACCACAAAATGTTTTTGTTCATAAAATTTGATTTTGATGCTATGGTAATGATTATCCTCATCCAAATAAAGGATAATTGTCAAAGTTTCAAGATTTGTATTAGTTTATGTGATTAGCTAATTTCTTGAAAATTATTTATGTGAATTATCTTTACTTATGAGTTTGATCTAGATCATAGAAAAATTATTTGATTTTTGTGTTAATTAGAATAATTGATCTTAATGGTTTTTATGACTCCATAACTTGTCCTCAAGTTATGGAAAATGAAGAGTTTTTCTTTTAAAAGATTCATTAAAGTTCATAGGTTATGAAAAAATGAAAGATCTTGTTTTTAAATGTCATCATAAAATAGTTTTATGTCTTCCATAACTTGTCCTCAAGTTATGGAACTTGAAAAGTCTTCCATAAAACCATATTAAACTCATAAGTTATGGAAACCAAAAGTTTTTTAATTGTTCAAAACTTTCCCTCAAGTTTTGAATTTGTAAAGTTACCCCCCCCCCATGTATACTTTAATTCCAACCCTTAGAATTTTAATAGTTTAAAATTCAACCCTTATACTATTATAATATTATAGGTTTAATATATATATATATATATATATATATATATATATATATATATATATATATATATATATATATATGTATAAGAGTAAGTCAGTCTTACCGTTAGTAGGCCTCATTCACGAAGCCGGTCTATAAGGGGGGTATAAGGTTACTGCCTATAAAATGGCAGTTTAATGGGTATCCATTCTCACCCACGACTTCCTTGACTGGTGGAGGGTCGTTAGCCGAACGGGTAGGACAAGACATTAATTCTCCCTTCATTAAAAGTATAATGATAAATATAAAGTAACTAAACTTTATTAAATTCCCAATCTTAGTTACTTTAGGAAAATATGAATTTGGTGCTAACCCATGAAATTGCACTTTGCACCTTGTTAAGTCGTTAGTGGAGCGTGTGTGGTAAACCGGCACACTAATCTGGGACTGACAATGTGTGGCAAAGGGTAGCTTGATGTTAATCATAGATCAATGGAGCGTGTGTGGTTAACTGGCACATTGATTAGGTGGTTGTAACATTAAGTGTACCAAGTTAATTTGCATGGTTATTCACTCCTTGTTTGTGATCCTCGGCATCCCAGTCACAAACTTGAAGGGCACAATCGAGATTTAAACATGCCATTAAATAGTTCAATGAGTCTCAAAAGATCTAGGAGTTTCAATTCATTTAAAACCTAATGTTAAATTTCGTTTTTCATGGTGGAAATTGGTAAATCGTCATTTACCTACCTTCAAATATTTTGTAGCTTGGATTACGACATCCCTCTTCCAAGTTATAAAATATTGTGTTGGGTCCTAGCCTTAATATTTCATATTGGGTGTTATATTAAGGACTTAAATCAACTGAAACTTGAATTTCTCCCTCATAGATGTCTAGTTATGACAACTGTGGTCTTCCTTATCCTTATGGATAAAACTATCCTAATGAAGATGATATCCCAAATGGCGATCAAGGTGAAAGATTAATCCCTTTGTTGTGCATTAATGGGTCTGTAAATCATACTTCACCTCCTCCACCTCCTCCAATTGTTCTCCCTAACCCACAAGTTCTTGAATAGTTCAAGGTCACTCAATCCCTATTGGAAAGCAGTGTTTATATGTACTCACATCTTGGAGATGAAGTCTCATATTGACAAGCTGGGAGAGTTGGGTGTCGAAGTCTCAAGGAAGTTGACTGTTGACTGGGTTCTTCAATCGCTTTCCGAGTCATATAGTGAGTTCATTAAGGACTACTATGTGACAGACCACGACATGACCCTTAATGATCTTACCTATTTGCTTGTTGCTGCTGAATCAGCAATGATTTGGAGCACTGGTAAAGCAAATTTGATTGGAAGATCAACTTCCCAAACTTTCATGGACATTGACAATGGAAACATTGGAAATCCATAAAAGTCTTCTCTTCCAAATTGAAAGGGATCGACCATACTCAACCCGGTTGACCAAATGGTAAAGAGAAAGGCTAAGTCTGAGATAGTCCCATGTACCATTACTAAAGAGTTCATATGTTTTTATTTCCAAAAAGAAGGGTCATTGGTTGCGAAGTTGCCTTATTTACCTAAAAGTTCACTAGGATGGTAAAAGTCAAAAATTTGACTATGCTGCAGGTAAAGTCCATTATCTAACTCTATTAAGTTCCTATTTGGAGATTCTTATTACATGATGTGACTAGGTTGCATTTTGATGTTTTGTAGAATCGAAAAAAGAGAGGAAGCTTAGAAGAAGAGTATGCTGAATCTGATTGCGAAAATGGATTTCGATCGCATGATTCGAAGATCAGAATTTTGAGCTGCTGCTTAAGAGTTATGATAGATTGCTTAGGAATAGATAACAACATAGTTTTCATATGTATTTGCATTGTAAGGATAAGTTCTTTCGTAATTTTAAAATAAAATGAAAATTTTGATTTTATTTATTTTAAGTATCCTTACAATGGCATTTGTGAAAAATAGTTGTTTATATGATTCCATTGATAGCAATATTGGAAAATGGATTTGATTCTTTCGTTTGTGGTAGTGTCATAATTTACCAAATAAGGAAAGATTTTCATCACCCAAGTTTCAGTTGGATAGAAACTTGGAATCATGCAACTTGTATTGTATGATGAATGAGAATTTTCATCTTTAGGAAATTAAGACTAATTCCTTGTTCACATGTATATGTGAGTCAAGTGAAGGGCTAGGAGATCGGGTACACTTGGTTGTGCGCTGATCAGGTCCACCACAAAGAACGATAAGGCCATTCGTCATGATTTACTAAAGTTTAGTAAATATGGTTGTGCTTACAAGTTTAAGTATAATTCTGAAACATTGGAAAAGTTTCAATGTATGGCAGGACGAATGAGAAGAATCAAATTAGGCAGAAAGATAAAAGTTTCTCCAATCTGAAAAGATGGGAGAGTACTTCAGTATCATGTTTTATGATCATCTTAATGATTATGAATAACCATATCACAATTGATCCTCTAAGGACATCTTAGTGCATTTGTTTGATTAAGAAGAGGAATCATGAATTGTTGAAATGGTTAAATCAAAAGATGAATCATACTTCGTTCCAAAATTGAATCTTAGAGTAACACTCCAAGATTGTAACCTTGAGTGACATAATGTTAAGAAGGTTTAAAACACTTATCAAACGTAGAGTAAAATGTTTTCTACTCTTGTACATTTGAAATTAGTGAGTTGTGATGTTTTGGATAAAACAAAGACCAACTAAGGCCAATTGTGTGAAGTGTTTGTCTTGATAAGAATCCGCACTAACTCTTGAATATTTGCTTTGTCAAGGAATGATTCTTGATAAGAGAATCTTATATGTCAAGAGGTCAGTGGGAGTCTTAAAGATCTTGAAAAGTTTCAAGAACTGATCAAGGGTATTCTTTATCACTAGCACACGACTTGAGGTTTATAACCTAGCGTGTTGACATATTCTTGTTTCTGTGCACATTCCAGTTAAAAGTTAACTATGCATATGAGTTCTATGAGTTCTCAGTTGTTTGCATAACTACTTGGAAGCAATGGTAGGTGTCACACCCCGCTAAAGCGGAAACACGAGGCGTGGCAGTATAAAGGGTTTCATAGCAAAAGTTAAAAGACAACACCAACCATAGTATTAAAAATCATTACAATTTTACAATGGGTTTGAACAACTTTTAAAAGAAATTACAATGTAAATTGAAATACAACACATGCGAATGCTCCTAAACCTGAAGTGTCCCTAAGTGCCACTTACTCGATGATTCCTGAAAAAGCATGTAAAACGAGCGTCAACTATAAAAATAGTTGGTGAGTACTCACAAGTTTAAAAATAATATTGGTTTCATGAATCGAAATCAAATTTTGATATAAGTTTCCATAGATAAAAATATATTGCTAAAATGAGTAAATAAGTTTGTGTAAACAAAGTTCGTTGTCATCATGAGAAATAAAGTATGTTGCCCAAAAGAGATGCAACGTTCATATCCTCATGGGAAATAAAGTTTGTTACTAAAATGAGTAATCAAGTTTCATTGCTACAAGGAGCAAACAAGTTTGTTACTATAAGAAGCAACCAATTTTGTTGCTAAAACAAGTAAATAAGTATTTAGTAACAAAAGTTCGTTGTTATAATGAGATACAAAGTTTATTGCTATAATAAGAAACAAAGTTGATTGCTATAATTGATAAACGAGTTTATTGCCATAATAAATAACAAGTTTGTATGTGTATGAGCAAACAATGAGTTCTCAACCAAACCTATGACTGAAGCCCTATCAAGATCTATGCTTATCGTTCCATAGATTAATATGGTATCATGCACTCCAGCAATCGGGCGAGTGAGGAGTTGTCAATTCCTAATAGCGCTATCCATAATGACCATTGGCTCAAAGAGTTAATGGTTAGAGATAAGGGAAGGGCCTTAATACGATAAGTTCTCATGTTCCGTGTTGCATAGACATACATAGAGAGATATAACAATAAAATAGCAATCATGTTTGATACAAATCAATTTAAATACAACATTCAAATAATAGTTTTTCGGGACATGCTTTTCCACCCCAAAACATAAAAACTGAAAATAGGGGAGTGCGTGAATACTCACAATGCATTGAGATGATGCAAATGATGCCTTGATCTACGCTCCACTCGTACCACTATCGTTTTCCTACAACGATGTTACACACTAACGAGTCTCTAATTGAAATCTAATACTAGTATACTTACTACTACAATAGAATTATGCCAATAATGTGTCAAAATTTAATATTGATAAGTTACAAACATTTTTCTGTGGAAATTAAGTTTCAAAGAATCAATTGTTATATAACAATTTAAGTGGAAAATTTCCATTATTGAAATGTTAATATTTAACATTTTAGAGGTGTTCCAATGATTAAATATTCAAAACGAAATCAATTTAGTTCTAAACTTTCCCAAACTTTGTATTTCATTTTTAATTGAAGTCAAACACCTTAAGATAAATTTTCTTGAATTTTTGATTTGTCTAACTATTTTTCACCATTTAATTCCATGAATAATCATAAAATCATGGAAAAATAGTAAATTATCATGAAAAATTCTTGTAATTTTTGTGTAACTATTTTACAGTGTACATAATCTAGGAAAAATATTAATATGTGTTTTCTAAAAGTTTAACATAATTTTTCTGATTTTTGTACATTTAAGTGTATTAAATCTTGGGAAAATAGAAGAAAAATAGCATACAGAAGATAAAAATCATCAAAATTTTTATGTATCATCCTAACATATTATAAGAGTTTCTGGTAAATTTTCATGAATTTTGGATGAGTAAAACTATTTTTCCTGTTTTTAGTCCATTATAAACACAAAAATTCAAGAAAAATAGATATACATTTTCAAAAATTCCCAAAATATTTTTTGGAGTCTTAAATATAAGGTACAAGCTGCGAAAAATAAGAAATAATATTTTCACATTCCCTAAAGTGGTTTTATGATTTATTAGAGCTAAATAAAAAGAAAATTAAAAACCATACTAAACAGTAACAAAAATCGATGAAACTTTATGAGAGATGTTTATTAACTTAAAGGGTCATCCACAAATATTTCCAGAATTTATTTACAAGTTTAAGTATTTTATATGCTTTAACACTCTATTTTATTATTATTTTCGTGTAAAAATAAAGAAAATATATATTGAGCTGAAAATTTCCAGAATGCAACTTCAAACAATTTAATAACAATGAAAAATTGTTTTCTTATTTTTGATGTCGAAAAACATGCCTAAAGACTCAAACAATTATAGAGAAAACTTGATTCTTGTGATTTTGGTAAAAATTATTGATGTTACTTTGAGAATTTTTGCAACATGTTCCAAAGGCTTTTGAATCAAGATATTTTTATACCTCTTAATACATCATGTTAAGTGCTCAAGTTAATTTTTCCTTGATTTTTAGTGATGAATAAGATCTTTGAACATGCAATACAAAACTAGTATTCACAAAAAGGTGCTGATTGAGCAACAGTTTTGTAAAAATTGCTAAAAATCGAAATATTTGAATTTTCCAGTGAGGTCAGATGGGTTTGAAAGCTAACTCAAAATATTATATTTCAGAAAAAGAATCCCGAATTTTGGTTAAGAAATGAGTGAGATATGACAGTTTAAATTCAGGTAAAGAAATCTGGCAGATTGCATGCATGGTGATTGGTTAGAAAAATGAGTTTTCATCATTTCTTTGAGTAAATCTTTTGAAATATTTTAAAAGATATCATGATAAACTTATATTCTAGTCATGTTTCTAGAGATCAAAAGATTAAAACTTATCAAAATGTATACATTCATTTATGAACAAAATTTTGTTTCTCAAAAACTCTTAACTTGAGTTTGATGTTTTAATCCTTAAAATCGATTTTTGCACTAAGATCATGAACATGCAACCTTGTTTATCATACATGCATGGTGTTAAAACACATCCATGATGTTCTAAAAACCATTTTAACAAAAAGAAAACAAGTTTGAAGAAGATGAAGAAGTAGAAGTCGGTTTTTGAAGTAAAATGCACATGCATGGCTTAAATCATTGTTGTGGATCTTCAAAAGATGTATGTTCTTTACCTTAAATTTATTTGTGGCTTGAAAAACCCTTATGAATCTCCATAATTTCGTGGTTAAGAGGCTGTGGTTGTGGTGTTTGGAGAAAAAAAATTAGAGAGAAAGTAGAGAGAGTTTTCTAGAGAGAGAAAGAAGAGAGATGTGTGTGTGTTGGAGAATGAGAGTGTGAGAGAGAGATATGGGAAGAGAGGGGTCCGAAATTTTGAGTATAATAACCCTTTCTCATTCATTTTGTTTTATAAAATTTAAGTTATTTTATAAAATATCTAAATTTTATATAAAATGTGCACTAAAATCAAGTTTTTATTCATGAAACCTTGATTTTTGACTTATAAATTAAGGATGAATGTTAATGACTTAAATTTTTATTTTCCTTGATTATATTTCCCTGAATTTAATTGTTTTAAGATAATATTATAAGTTTCATAACTATTTTTATAGAATTCTTGATGTTAAACTTTATAAAATTTAAGTTTTAGGGTTTTTAGGGTTTTTGAGAGTTTGTAAAAATTTGGATATCAAAATAAATAGAATATTTGAGACTTTAAATTATCTTATGGTATTATAACTCTTTTATAGTTATAAATAATGTTTGTAATTTATTTTTATCGATTTATTGGCATTCTATGTAGTGATTCCGAGATTCAAGCGAAATTGAGGAATCAAGTATACTAGTCCTAGTCTTCAACTTTGACTTAAGTTTCTATGAGAATTTGACCTAATTTCTACTTCTAGGTCAAGTGCATGATGTGTGTATATGATTCATGAAAAGGTGTTCGAGTCAAAGAGTGACCCGAATATGGATAGCCTCTACAGTTAAGTAGTTGTAGAATTCACATATCAATGTGAAATCTAAGTACATTATCTATTGTTTCTAGTTGCTTCCAAGTTTCTAGTAGGTTATAACTGAGCTTCTAGTCACTAAGTCCAGCATGTGTCGTGCGTATATGTGCAACTAAGTTTATTCAAATCTAGAACCGACTCGAATTTTGACGGTTGTCACAGTAGGCCCTGTTGGGTTTTGAACATTCTAACACTCCTATGTTGTACATGAAACCCTAGAAACCTTGGATCTATGTTTTTTCTAAAATACATGCAAATTTGATTTCCAAGGTTTACAACCTAACTAACATGTTATGGGGTACTTGTAATATAAAACTTTAAGTAGAATAACATACCTTTCTTTTGTGGTTGATTCCTTGGAGTTTTAGAGCCTAGCACCAATACTGTGGATGCCTCAAGTGGTGTCACAAATCACCCAAAACAACTTGGAAATACTTGAGAGAATATGATGCTTGCTAAAATCGGCCCACCCTTGTTTCTCACACACACCAGTGCCAATTCTAGAACCAATGCCCTCTTTATATAGTATGGAGGATTAGGGTTACACCCTAATACCCATGACTCTTCATTTACCTAGGATCCATGGGTTAAAAGCTCCATGGACTATCCATGGACTTCCATATACTCTTAGCCCATCCTAAATAAATCTTAGCCATTCCATATATATGCAAGAGTCCATATTTAATTAGTTCCATTTGATCATTGAATTAATTCCATAAATCAATTCTTGATCAACACTAATTAAATAATATTAATATTTTATAACAAATAATATATTAATGGATCATAAACATCTTATTCTAAAAAATATATCCATACAAATTGTTAGGTGAAGTGCAACCCAAATGGACCATGCCGGGTCGGGTCAAGTCATACCAAATATAGTTACAGATCGACTTAGACACCTTATCCAACAGTCTCCCACTTGGATAAGTCTGATAACTATAGTTGCAAGTACGACTTCAGGAACCAACCATCAATCGTAGCTCTTTTAAAACTCTGTTGAACTATGAAGCGCCATTTTAGATAAGTGATCATATAATCCTCTGTTCTCAAGATATCAGCCAGACAAATACATGGAACAATGTCGTACTTATTGTCCAGCAGTTGTTTCTCGATGTCTGATTTGTTTGACATAAAACTAAATTGAACGCATCAATTAGGTTCTGACCGGGCCCAACACATAAGTCAAAACCAAATCATCGAGGGGCCCATATATCGCTTCTAATCCTAGAAGGAACAGATAAACTTCGACTCATATGCTTGTACTGACTACTTATTGAATTATGCACAAAAGCACGTTTTATAGCATCGAGTTACCAATGCGTTTTTGTACAATCAATGTATAACCAACTCATAGTCAACAACTCATATCTCTAGGTTTGAAGATTTATATGATGTTACCGTCTCACGATCACTCGAGATAAATTCCATGAAGTGATACAAGTGAGCGTGGGTTTAATCCAATACTCAGAAGTTATGAGCACTCATGAATATTGTAGCAACCATTGCTATGTCTAATGCACCTTAGACAAATCTTACAAGCCAGATTCATGACAATCTTAATTTAATACCTACTTCCAACGTATAAACGACCGTGGAGAGTTTGAATAAAATAATTATTCTGGAAGTCAAAACATGCAAAATTGAAACAATAGTAAACGATCAACATAGGATAGTAACACTTTACTCATAAATAAATAACAACTTTTATTTAATCATCAAATGTTAATTACATTTTACAAGTTTCAGAAAACTATCTAATTATTAAAACTAATATCGTCTCTCAGCCCGATGCTTCTCGCATGCTGCAAATGCCTAACCCTAGTCAGTCCCTTCGTGAGGGGATCTGCAGGATTCTCTTCTGACGATACCCTCTTTGCCACGAGGAGTCCTTCTTCTATTTTGTGTCTTATGAAGTGATATTTTCTGTCAATGTGTCTGGATCTACCATGATCTCTTGGTTCCTTGGCTAAGGCAACCGCACTATTGCTATCACAGAAAATCTCCATAGGCTCCTGTATAGCTGGTACAACTCCAAGGTCTCCAATGAAGTTCTTTAACCATATCAACTCCTATGCCGCTTCACTTGCTGCTATGTACTCTGATTCACAAGTAGAATCAGTTACTGTCTCCTGCTTGGAAGTTTTCCAAGTAATTGCTCCTCCATTTAGGGTAAAGACCCAGCCTGACTGAGAGCGGAAATTGTCCCTATCAATCTGAAAACTAGCATCGCTATACCCTACTACTCTCAAGTCATCACTCCCACCAAGGGTAAGAACCCAGTCCTTAGTCCTCCGTAGGTACTTGAGAATATTCTTTACCGCAGTCCAGTGAGCCTTGCCAGGGTTCCCTTGATATCTACTCACCATGCTCAAAGCAAAGGCCACATCAGGGCGAGTACAAGTCATAGCACACATGATTGAGCCCACAGCAGAAGCATATGGTAATCGACTCATCTCAGCTATCTCAGCTTCTGTACTCGGACTCTGAGTTTTACTCAGTCTGGCATTGTGCTGAATCGGTAACTCTCCTTTCTTGGAATTCTCCATGTTGAACCTCTTCAACACTTTATCCAAGTAGGTACTCTGACTAAGTCCAATTAGTCTTTTACTCATGTCTCTCAGTATCCTTATCCCTGGGATATAGGCAGCTTCTCCAAGGTCCTTCATATCGAAACACTTCCCAAGCCAGGACTTAACCTCCTGCAAAGTTGGGATGTCATTTCCTATGAGTAGTATGTCATCCACATACAACACCAAAAAGCTAACTATACTCCCACTAGCCCTAACATATACACATGACTCATCCTCGCTCCTCGAAAAGCCAAACTCTTTGACTTTCTCATTGAAGCAAAGATTCCATCTGCGAGGTGCTTGTTTCAATCCATAAATGGATTTCTCATGCTTACACACTCTATTAGGGTACTTTATATCGACAAAACCCTCTGGCTGAGCCATGTAAACATCCTCAACCAACTTTCCATTAATGAAAGCGGTTTTGACATCCATTTGCCATATTTCATAATCATGAAATGCTGCAATGGCTAGCATAACCCTAATAGACTTAATCTTTGCCACTAGTTAAAAGGTCTCATCATAATCAACTCCCGGAGTTTGAGAAAAGCCCTTTGCAACCAGTCGCGCCTTATAAGTGTGTACATTACCATCCATGTCGGTCTTCTTCTTGAAGATCCATTTGCACCCAACTTTCTTACGACCTGGTACATTGTCAACCAAGTTCCAAACTTGATTGTCATACATGGATTGTATCTCGCTGTCCATAGCCTCTTTCCATTTAGCAGCCTCAGGGCCTGCCATAGCTTCCGTGTAGCTGTTAGGATCATCCAGACTTATCAGTGTACTATCACTGATAAGCGTATCACCTTCCGCAGTAATATGGAAACTATAGTAATGCTCAGGTGCATTCCTAACTCTCGTGGAACGCCTCAGAGGTATGGGCTCATCTATCGGATCAACATGAGTTTCCTCCTCAGGTTGGTCGCTAGTGTTTGAGGTTCCTTCACCGCTTGACTCTTGAAGCTCTTCAAGGTCAATTTGCCTCCCATTGTCTCCTTGGCTTATAAATTCTCTCTCACGAAAGACTCCTCTCCTTGCCACAAAGATCACATTCTCACTGGGTCTGTAGAAGAGGTAACCAAAGGATTTCTGTGGGTAGCCAATGAAAATACACCTCTTGCTTCAAGGTTTGAGCTTGTCATGAGACTCGCGCCTCACGAAAGCCTCGCAACCCCAAATCTTGATGTGGTCCAGATTGGGAACTTTTCCGGTCCACATATCATGAGGTGTTTTGGCAATCTTCTTTGTGGGGACTAGATTAAGGATATAGGCGGTAGTCTCTAAGGCATACCCCCAGAATGAGATTGGTAACGAAGCTCGACTCATCATGGAACGAACCATGTCCAACAAGGTTCGATTGCGCCTCTCAGCTACACCATTCAGCTGTGGTATACTAAGAGGTGTCAATTGTGAGACAATCCCACATTCCTTAAGATAGTCAAGGAACTCAATACTAAGATACTCTCCTCCCCGATCGGATCGGAGCATCTTGATGTTCCTGCCCAGTTGATTCTCCACTTCCTGCTTAAACTCTTTGAATTTCTCAAAGGTATCTGACTTATGCTTGATTAAGTAGATATATCCATATCTACTATAATCATCAGTAAAAGTCACATAGTAGCGATTAGCATCCCTAGTGGCGGTTTTGAAGGGTCCACACACATCTGTGTGTATGAGATCCAACAAACCTTCACCCCTCTCACAAGAACCAGTGAAGGGTGACTTTGTCATTTTTCCAAGTAAACAAGACTCGCAACTATCATCTGATTTTAGGTCAAATGATTCCAAAACTCCAGCCTTTTGGAGTTGGCCTATGCGCTTCTTGTTGACATGTCCAAGACGACAATGCCACACGGATGCTTTATCCAAAGTAATAGAAAAATCAATATGAAATACATTATTTCCTAAGTTGTCTACAATCGACACAGTTTCATATACACCATCACAAGGTAATGCTTTAAAATAAAACACATCATTATAAAAAGCATCAATAGCACCAATTTTATTATCAAAATAAAATGTGAATCCTTGCTTGTACAAACTATGAAAGGAAATAATATTTCTTGCCATTTCTGACGAGTAACAACAATTATTCAAATCTAAAGTTAACCCATTATTTAGCAATAAAGAATAAACTCCTATCTTGGTAATAGGTGATGCTTTCCTATTGCCCATGATTAAGTTTATCTTCCCGTGCTCCACTTCTTCACTACTTCTTAGGCCCTGCAAATCAGTACAAATGTGAATACCACAACCTGTATCAAGCACTCAAGAGTTAGTATGCAATGAGTTTTTAGACAATATAGTGTAAATACCTGCATGGGTGGGTTTAACTTTCCCATCCTTTACATCCTACAAGTACTTAGGGCAGCTTCGCTTCCAGTGCGCCTTTTCATGGCAGTAGAAGCACTGTGCTTCCTTTGGGTTTGAAGAAGGAGGAATGGAACCTTTCTTGGTTCCACTTGAAGAGGAGCCATCAAGAGACTTTCCCTTGGTACCCTTCGAAGGGGTCTTTCTCTTCTTCCCCTTTCCCTGCCC
Source organism: Lactuca virosa (assembly GCF_052849685.1). Lineage (NCBI taxonomy): Eukaryota > Viridiplantae > Streptophyta > Magnoliopsida > Asterales > Asteraceae > Lactuca > Lactuca virosa. Next base: position 360,193,180 of record NC_136433.1, on the reverse strand, counting down.
AATTGCCAAGACAGGAGCCGTAGTAGGAGTAGGGGTAACAGCTGATTTACTTTTAAGGCCACTTTCAGCGGTCCTTAAAAGTCCTTGAAGCTTACTTAGTGTGACTTCCTCCTTGTTCATATGATAAGTCATACGAAACTGATCATAACTTGGAGTTAAGGAATGGAGAATGATGTCAATCGCCATGTCCTCAGGAAAATCGACATTAAGCTTCAGTGGCCGGTCCAAGAACTTTGCATTTTCTGCAAGTGACCGGTGAGGGATTCTCCCTCCTTCATCCTAGCTGTTATCATGGAGGAAATGATTTCATACCTTTCCTGACGAGCACTCTGATGGTACCTATCTATCAGATCCTGGTGCATCTCAAAAGGGTAGAAATCTTCATAGGATTTATGGAGTTCTGCTGTCATTGTGTCCAACATGATGCAAGACACCTTAGTGGCATCTTTCTCATGGGTAGTGTACTCAGCAATCTCCTCAGGAGTAGTAGTCGACTCATCGATAACCTTTAGCTCCTTATCGAGGACATACTCTTTGCCCTCATAGCGAGTAATCATTCTGATGTTCTTAATCCATTCATTGAAATTTGAACCATCAAAAGTGATTTTTCCACACAAGTTCATTAGGGAAAAGGAGCCTGTAGGGTTTGAGCCAGTAGCAGTGTTGGAAGACATCTGAAAAGAAAGAAAGACAAGTTTTATTAGATAAAGAGTCCTTAATAAGTCACCCAAATGAAGTATTAAGGCTAGGATCCTACAAACTATTTCATAACTTGGAAGAGAGATGCCGTAATCCAAGCTATAAATTATTTGAAGGTAGGTAAATGACGATTTACCAATTTCCACCACGAAAACGAAATAGATTATTAAGTTTTATTGGATTTGAAATTACTAGATCTTTTGAGATACATTGAACTTTCAATGGCATGTTTGAATCTCGATTGTGTCGTCTCAAGTTTGTGACTGGGATGCCGAGGATCACAAACAAGGTGTGAATAACCATGCAAATTGACTTGGTACCCTTAATTTTATCACCTAATCGATGTGCCGGTTAACCACACGCGCTCCACCGATCTATGATAAAATTTAAGTCACCCTTTGCCACTCTTACTAGTCCTAGTTAGTGTGTCGGTTAACCACACGCGCTCCACTAACGACTTGGTAAGGTATAAAGTGTAATTTCATGGGTTAGCACCTATTTCACATTTTTTTCCTAATGTAACTAAGATTGGGAATTAATAAAGGTTTAGTTACTTTATAATTTCATTATACTTTTAATGAGTATTAAGGTCCTATCCTACCCGTTCGGCTAACGACCCTCCACTAGTCAAGGAAGCGGTGGGTGAGAGTAGACACCCATTAAGCTGCCATTTTATAGGCAACAACCTTATACCCCCCCCCCCTTATAGACCGGCTTCGTGAATGAGGCCTACTAACGGTAAGACTGACTTATTCTTATACATATATATAATAATTAAACTTTTAATGTTATAGAAGTATAAGGGTTGAATTTTAAACTTTTAAAATTCTAAGGTTCAATTTGGAATTTAAAGTATTGATGTGTGAGACTTTACAAGTTCCAAACTTGAGGGCAAGTATTGAAACTATTCAAGACTTTTCATTTCATAACTTATGAGTTTAATGGTCCACTAAAGTGAAGACTCTTCACTTTATGTAACCTCTTATTCTTTAATGACACTTTTAAAGAAGTGACTTTTGGTAATCCATAACTTGAGGACAAGTTATGGACTCCATCATTAGCCATTAAGATCAAGAATCATACTTACAAGCAAGTTACACATAATTCCTATGATCTTCTAAAACTCATAAGAACATGAACATTCATATCAAAATTTCAAGAATCATATTAACACATATAAAACATGGAATTTTGATATTAGCCATTGTAAATGGATTAGCATAAGCATTACACCATCTACAACAAGTTTTAAAACACCAAAACAGTTTAGGGTAATGTTTCTAGTCCATTTCCAGCAGCAAAACTCGAAAATCTGCATTCAGGGGCTCCTACTCGTCAAGTGCAAGAACCTACTCGACGAGTAGGATGAATTTTCACATGGACTCGTCGAGTCCCCCCATGGACTCGGCGAGTTCATGCTGCAGAGTCCAGATTTTTGAGCTTTTTCAACAAGTTTGCATCAAGTATCAAGAAAACAAGCCTAGGCTCTGATACCATTGTTGGGTTTTGAGCATTCTAACACTCATATGGTGTACATGAAACCCTAGAAACCTTGGATCTATGTTTTCTCTAAAATACATGCAAATTTGATTTCCAAGGTTTACAACCTAACTAGCATGTTATGGGGTACTTGTAATATAAAACTTTAAGTAGAATAACATACCTTTCTTTTGTGGTTGATTCCTTGGAGTTTTAGAGCCTAGCACCAATAGTGTGGATGCCTCAAGTGGTGTCACAAATCACCCAAAACAACTTGGAAATACTTGAGAGAATATGATGCTTGCTAAAATCGGCCCACCCTTGTTTCTCACACACACCAGTGCCAATTCTAGAACTAATGCCCTCTTTATATAGTATGGAGGATTAGGGTTACACCCTAATACCCATGACTCTTCATTTACCTAGGATCCATGGGTTAAAAGCTCCATGGACTATCCATGGACTTCCATATACTCTTAGCCCATCCTAAATAAATCTTAGCCCATTCCATATATATATATATATATATATATATATATATATATATATATATATATATATATATGCAAGAGTCCATATTTAATTAGTTCCATTTGATCATTGAATTAATTCCATAAATCAATTCTTGATCAACACTAATTAAATAATATTAATATATTATAACAAATAATATATTAATGGATCATAAACATCTTATTCTCAAAAATATATGCATTTGTTAGGTGAAGTGCAACCCAAATGGACCATGCCGGGTCGGGTCAAGTCATACCAAATATAGTTACGGACTTAGACACCTTATCCAACAGGACCCTGTGCTACCAAGTGGCAAGAAGTTAAGATTGAACAAGTTCAGTCCATATGAGTTGGGATTTGTCACTAACCTTGTCTTATGATTGTGGTTATGACAAGTTCATACAGATAGGAACACATACACCATAAAATCTAAGTGTCATAAGGTTTCTCTTCGATTAATGAAAATGATGGTGAGGAAACGCTTTCACTAAGTACATTTTAAGAAGATAGCAGTTGTGATATTTGCATTCTCAAATTCGATTATGATTACGGCATCGCTCTTCATAATTCGAATTGTGAGAAGGGGCAAAAGGTCTAAACATTATGATTACGACATCCCTCTTCATAATTGTTTAGACACACATATGAGCTGTCTAAGGACAGGTGTATAAGTTTGGGACGCTTAGATCAAGTCTTATCAAAGCATCTCATATCAGAAATCTGAACTTTGGTAAGAAAGTCAACAAAGTGTTGATTTGTAGAAGTCCAGCTGTTTTCTGAGTACATGTCAAAGCTAGTGGGAGCATAAGTGTTATGCTAATAAGGATGTAATTATTATGCTAGTGGGAGCATAATCAATTATGGTGAATGTTGAAAGTTAGCAATGTTAATTATAGAAAACAAAGGTTTCAATTAGCAAAGTTGCAGGGTTTGAAAAGTTGTTTTGCAATAATTAAGGGAGAGGAAATTATATTTCATTCCAATTCTAAAAGCTTAGATTGAGATTTTAATCAAATTTAGTCAAGTATATATATGAATGTTATGTTGGATTGGTTCAACATAAGGAAATTTTGTATATGAAAATATTATTTGTGTTCTAAAATGATTAAGCAATTGTCGAGGACAATCTGAGGCTTACCAAATATTGGTTACTCATGGACAGTTGGAAGTATAGTGTTAATTTTGGAAGGACCATACTGACATATTCTGAAAAGAGGCAACTCTTGTTCAGAAGTAATAGTCAAAATAGGAATATGGAAATGTTTCCGTAGGTGGAAGTTATTCTTTAAATCTGTGTAAGATTAGAAAACTTAATGAAGGAAGGATGTTCAAAGGAATGTACTTTCAATGTGAGACTTCGTTTCCATGGAATTGCTCTCCATTGGAATGCTTTGTAATGTCTGTTGTTGAGTCTTTGTGACTTTTGTGCATAGTCATTACAAGAGGATCATTGCATATAAGTTTAGAACCTAACAGATTTTAGTAAATGGCAAAGAATCTTGGATTCTTACATTTATCATAAGGATTTGGAATTTTGAAATGAGTATCGTTGAAATGTTTTCAATTGATATATTCCACAAAGAAAGGACCATAAGTAAACATAGTGTGCATGCTTGTAGCATGAGAAAACTATTGTTTTAATTCAAGTATTAAGTTGATTATTTGAAACATTATACAATGAATAATGAGTAATCAATATGACTCAAAAAGTTTTGGGGCCATATAGGATTAGTATTATTCTTGTGTTTCACTTTGCATGTTTTGACTTCCCGAATAACTAGGTTATTCAAACCGTCCACAGTCGACATTACTTTGGAAGTAGGTATTGAGGCAAGACTGTCATGAATGGGTCTGTAGTATGTCTAGATGGTTTAGACATAGCTGAAGTATTCATGAGTGCTCCTGGAATAAGATTCGAGTATTGGATTAAACCCACGCTCATTTGAATCACTTCATGGATTTTATCACGAGTGATCATGAGACGATAATATCTTATATTCTTCAAACGGAGACGTGTGAGTTGTAGTTGCGAGTCGATTGCACATTGACATATGTAAACGCACCAGTAACTTGGATGTTATAAAACATATCGTTGTGTGTGATTTGATGAGTGAGTACAAGCAAGCATTTGGGTCGAAGTTTATCCGTTCCTTTTACCCCATGTGGATAAAATCGATATATGTGGGCCCCTCGATGATTTAGTGATGACAACCCTAAGTGCTCGACCGGGCCTGGACTGATTTGATTTGTTCAATTAGTCGGTCGTCATAAATCAGAAATCGGGAAACAACAGATGGACAGAGAGAATGATTATAATCCATGTCTATGTCCATATGATATCTAGAATGGAGGAATATATGACCCCTTATCTATTGGACACGTCATTGACTAGGTCAGAGTTCGACAACGACTTCTAAGAGCTACGATTGCTAGTCGGGATTTTGGAGTCGTATTTGCAATAATAATTTTAGACTTATCCAAGTGGGAGACTGTTGGATTAGATGTCTAAGCCCATAACTATTATTGGTATGTGCTCGACCCGAGAGTAGCATGGTCCATTTGGGTTGCATAACACCAGGACAATTTGTTCGGATGGACTCTTGAGAGAAGGTTATATATGATTTATTAATATATTATAAGTTCTAATATATTAATATGAAATCATATGTTTTAATTAGTATTGATCAAGAATTAATTTGGAAATAATTTAGTGATCAAAACAGACTAATTAAATCTATGGGGACTAATTATAGTAATTAGTTATATTTATATGTGTTGGGCTTATGATCCATGTTGGACCAAGTTTATGTATGGACACATAAAAAGTTGGGCCACATGAACCATGGATCATAATACCATGGGTATGGATTTGGGTTATACCCATAACCTTTGGAATCCAACATATAAATATGTACTCCTTAGCCAAAAAAACACCGACACACATATTCTTGGAGTTCATGAGGTGGTTTGGTGCATGGAGATTCTCTCTCAAGAGCCACCTTTGTCCTAGGTGAGTTGTGAGCTGTCACACCCCGAAACCGATGGCGGAAACGTTCCGGGGCGGATGTGACGTCATGTAGAGTATCACAACCAATGTACATAGCAAGCATAGTAAACACAACCATTACATTACATAAGAAAGTTTTACATTTGTTTGAAGATAAAGTACTACAAGTTTTCTTAGATACATTGGTTAGAACAAAAGTAAAGACGAGTCTTCTATATGCTCCGTCTTCTTAAAACAATTGGTAGGAGTACCTGTCTATGGATGCCCTGAGAATACAAGCAGTTTTAAAATATCAGCATAAAGCTGGTGAGTTCATAAGCGGTTTGCTTTCTGGAAAAAGATTCAGTTTCCTTTTGTTTCATGAACAGTTGATATCCAAGAAAATCCCGTATTTTCTTATAAAAGTAGTTTGGTTATCCCTTTGTTACACAATTTGAATTAAGAAAATCCTGCAAATTTCCTTATGAAAATATGGTTTGATTTCTCGTTAGATGTACCATACAACCTTGTTTATGAAAAGTTTCGTTATCCCAAGAAAACCCTATGTTTTCTTATGTAAAACATTCGTTGGTTATCGATTCTGAAATGATGTGTACAAGTATCTACCATACTTGTATCGATTAAGTGAAACATACTGAATGTCTAGTATCCCGTGTTAAGCGTATTAGTTTTGACACGTACACAAAACTAACAAGTGAGTAGTGAACTGGTAATAATCAAAGACAGTTATTACTAGAAGGTTAGTTCACTAGGTTCGTTATTACTTTATCAGTAAATCTCCGTTATCTAAGTTGCGAGTTCCATAACCATACGATAGACTAGACATGGCAATGAGAAGTCCATCGTCATTTTATGACTTTTGTCACCCATGGATCTGACGATCCAACTGTAGCTAACAGCAGGGTGCGGGGTAGTCAGTCCCGTATAGATCTATACACTCAAGTCACGCTCTCCCTCCAAGAGATTCTGGTTATGGGAGTAGTCCTCCACTCTCGTAATCCGTGTGGAGTGTTACCGAGGACGTGTCTCCAATCATAAGAATAATGAGCTTTACAAGTAATAGTATAGAAAATCCAGGTTTATGAAATGACATGAGATCCTTGTGAAATGTAAAAATGTAACATTTTATAATGAGTTTCACAATTGGTTTTGAAAACTAACTCCACGAGTTAGACGGTTGGTTAAAACGGATTTTCAATGTTTAAAACATATTGAACATGTAGTTATGTTATACGAAATAACAGATTTGAGTACAAGTTTCCTTGTACTTTTGCTTGTATTCCCCCCCTGAAAACATGAAAAACACAGAAAATGGTGTAGGGGTATGAACTCACCTGACGAGAATATGCCGATTTAGATGCTAAGTATTCGTTTAGGGCTTGAACACGCGTGAGGTTCCTATGTAACATGAAGAGATACATAATTGTATCTAATTAGACTTTGATTTACCAAGATAGTAGGATAATACACTCCGAGGCACGAAAACACTTCAATCCTAGTGTTAGGGATGGTACGGGTTGTATCTAAGGAGTGTAGGGCCTAGATAAGGTGTTTACTCTTCAAGTGTAAACCCTTAGGGGAGTTTACGGTCCAAAGACCATATCCCCCATGAGTTTACGGCCGTAAACTCATGGGTGTGGTAGTTTGAGTGATCCCAGGTCTCATCTTGCACATAGGAAGGATCTAGGGTTGATTCGAAGGCTAAGGAAATGATCGGGACATGAAATGGCCTAGGAATTAGGGTTTACGGTCCTTGGACCACCCTTGGGAGTTTACGGTCGTAAACTCAAGGGTTTACGGTCCTGGGACCACCCTTGGGGAGTTTACGGTCGTAAACACATGGGTTTACGGCCGTAAACCTACCTTTGTCCATGTTTGTCCATTTTCCATGTGTTTTGGTGGTTTGTAGGCCATTCATGCAAGTTCTAGACTCAATTACAAGCCATGCAAGGTGTTTGGAGCATTAAAACACCCTTGGAAGGTGTTTACGGTTTTGGGAGACGTTCCCAAACCGTAAACTCGAGTTTATGCTCATTTGGACATGTTTTAGGGTTCTAAGATCATTCAAGCAAGTTTCAAGGCCATTAGACATGCATTGGAGGGGTTAAGGAGCATCAAAACCCCATGAAAGGGTGTTTACGGTTCTTGAACATTCAAGGACCGTAAACTCATGTTCATGGCCAAAAACTCATGATCTTGTGGTTCTAACTCCATGCATGTAAGGATCTAAGCATTAGAAGAGGTTTGGAAGGGTCTTGGGGCTTCAAAACCCCCATTGAAGGAGTTTACGGTTTTTGGGAGGCTCCCCAAACCGTAAACACGAGTTGTTGATGCATTTGAGAGTTTAAGACATGGATTTGCATGCATGTTAGGATAAACCACTAGTTAGGAAGGATCACTTACCAAATTGGAGCTTGAAAGTGAAGATCCTTGAGAGAAATCCGATTTTAGAGAGAGAAAGTAGAGAGAGAAAGTTCAAGTGTGGGAAAAGCTCAAATGGTGGTCACTCCACCCTTTTATGTGTGACTAGAGTTAGTGACCCGGTGGGAATACACCCAACACCGGCATTAAACGGAGCTTAATATTTTACCCGGGTAATAACCATTACCCGTATTAGTCGTAGTCTAGAAATTCTCAAAAGATTATTTAGAGTGTTTTCGCTCAAATAAATATTTCGTTTCAACACATAGGAAATAATAATAATAATTCTAAATGAATTATTTAATTTGAAAGTTAACGGAAAAACCCAAAACAAAATAAATTTTATTAACGGCATGGGTTACGTTAACGGAATATCTTTCGGGTTGTCACATGAGCCATTTGAGGCATTCATACTTTTGGTGCTAAGCTCTTAAGGCCAAATACAACAAGGTTTCAAGCTACATAAAAGGTATGTCATCCTAACTAGTATTTCATATTGTTTATGTCAATTGCATGCTAGTTATAGGCTTAATGCTTTGGAAATACCATTACATGTATAATTACAGAAAACATAAATCCAAAGCATTTAGGGTTGTATGTGCACCATAGGATGTTGTAGTATACTAAAACCCAACCGAAGGCCTGCAACATAACCTAATAAGCGTTTCTCAATTAGTTGTAGGTACAGGGTTGAAAGTTTCTTTTGATGACGAAGGATCTGAAATAATCGAGAAGAAAACAAAGGCGGTGCTATTAAAATCCAAAAGAAAGGGAGAGATGTTTCCTTTGAACATTAAACCTATAGTCGGAAAGCCAACAATTTGCCTTCTTACGAAAGCATCTTCGGATGATAGTTGGCTTTGGCACCGAAAGCTCTCGCACTTAAATTTCAAGGACATCAACAAACTCGTACTTGGCGATCTTGTGCAAGGACTTCGTCTTCTGATGTATGACAAGGAGCATCTGTGTGCAGCTTGTGAACTAGGAAAGCAAAGTCGGAAGAGTCACTCAACAATTATCAATACTAAAATTGTTGAACCACTTGAACTCTTACACATTGATCTTTGTGGCCCTTCTGCCATTGAGAGTGTTGGTGGTAACAAGTATATTTTGGTTATTGTAGATGATTATTCTCGATTTACCTGGGTTTATTTTATTAAACAGAAATCAGATGCTACCTCGAGGATAAAGTATTTTATCAAGCTAATTGAACTTCAATTGCGAATGCCAATTCGGAACGTTCGCAGTGATAACAGTTTTGAATTCAAAAACCAAGCGTTTGAAGAATTCTTGACTGAAAAGGGAGTTGCTCACAACTTCTCTGCTCCTTACACTCCTCAGCAAAACGGAGTCGTTGAAAGACGAAACTGATCTCTTTGCGAAGCTGCGAGGACCATACTTTACTCAGAATCGCTCCTTGATTAATAAAAGATTCCCAATCACTCCTTATGAGATTCTTAATAAAGGAAAACCTAACGTTAATTTCTTTCATGTTTTTGGTTCCATGTGTTTCATTTTCAATTCCAAAGAGCAAAGGAACAAATTTGATGTGAAAGCAGACGAAGGAATCTTCGTAGGGTATTCTCTCACTTCAAAGGCATATAGGGTTCTACACAAGAAGTCTAAAAAGATAGAAGAAACCTACTATGTCACGTTTGACGAAAACTATCTCAAGAAGTGTCAGAAGTCTACCAGTCCATCCGAAGAGATTTTTCCATCAACACCCTCACAAACGATTCCTCTGATGAACTTGTATGAGGAATTCATCAATTGGTTTGATGAGCCTGAGAAAGCCATCACTTCCGAATCAAAGGCTAAGAATAACCACGAGGATGAGTTAAAGAAGATAACAAATGACACCGTAAAAGATCTCGAATCCAAACAACAAAGTCCGAACGATCCAGATGTCAGCAATGATATTCCGAAGACTTCTAAAGTTCCACACCAGACACAACCTTCTACTACTACATTCTAGGGGGAGGGTTCCACTTCAACCTCCATATTCGAAACATTCGTTGAGGGGGAGAATTGAAACCCTGAATTGAGTACTGATATACCTATCCAGGGGGAGAATCCTATTCCGAACATTGAGTCACATGCAAACTCCCAGGGGGGAATGAGAATGAAAATAATGACTCTCACGCTCAATCGGAATTTGAAGATGTGAATGCCGAATTGGACCCAACTTATGATCCAAACTACCCAACATTAACCAAATGGACCAGAGATCATCCCAAGACTCAAGTCATCAGAGCACCAACTTCAGGAGTTATCACGAGAGCTCAACAAAAAGTGAATCAAACCACATTATTTTTAAAGATGGAATTTTGAATGTTCAATTCGTTCATCTCCAAAATTGATCCCAAGAATGTAAAGATTGCTCTTGATCACTCTGATTGGGTGAAAGCTATGTAGGAAGAGCTTAATGAGTTCGAACGCAACAAAGTATAGAGACTGATTCCAACTCCGAAGGATGCTTCTATGGTCGGTATGAAATGGGTGTTTCGGAACAACCATGACAAGGAATGAAATGTCATCCGGAACAAAGCTCGGTTCGTTGTTAAAGGATACTACCAAGAAGAAGGCATAGACTATGAAGAGACATTCGCTCCGTTTGCGAGGCTAGAATTTGTTTTCATTTTCCTCGCCTAAGCAGCTCATAAGAACTTTGAAGTCTATCAGATGGATGTAAAGTATGCCTTTCTAAATGGTGAGTTAGAGGAAACGGTCTATGTGGAGCAGCCACCGAGTTTTGTAAATGAGAAGTATTCAAATCACTGCTATATTCTGGACAAGGCTGTGTACGGTTAGAAGCAAGAACCACGAGCATAGTATGAAACTCTTGCTCATTTCTTAAAACAATCTAAGTTTAAACAAGGGTCGCTCGACCCAACCTTCTTTCGCAAGAAAGATGGTGACCATCTGATGATTGTCCAAAATTATGTTGATGACATCATTTTCGGATCTACTAATCCTATATTAACTTTTGAATTCCGAAAATTGATGGAAACTAAGTTTGAGATGAGCTCAATGGGTCCAATTAACTTTTTCCTTGTATTAAATATTAGACAGAGTTAAGATGGAATATTCATCAACCAGGAGGCCCACACAAAGTCTTTGCTCGCGAAATTCAGAATGGTAGGGGATTCAAAAGTCAAGGTTCCAATGGCATTCAGAACGAAGCTTACATCTTCTTTGGACAAACCAGCAGCTGACATGACTCTCTATCGCCAAATGATAGGTTCATTAATGTATCTAACTGCTAGGCGAATGGACATTATGTTTTCTGTTTACTATTGTGCCAGGTTTCAGGAAAATCCTCGCGAACCCCATATGACTGCAATAAAGAATATATTCCGATACTTAAAAAGAACATCTACTCTCGGAATTCGGTACCCTACAAACTCGGGATTCTTTGTGGAAGCATTTTCAAATGCTGATCTCGGTGGATGCGGTCTCGATCGGAAAAGCACAACTAGAGGATCTCAATTTCTAGACGGCAAACTCGTAAGTTGGCAGTCAAAGAAGCAAACATGTGTCTCCTTGTCTACCGCTGAAGCTGAGTACATCGCAGCTGCCTCTTGTACGTCTCAAGTGATATGGATTCAAAGTCAACTAAAAGATTACGAGATTAATATGAAGAAAATTCCCTTATACTGCGACTCCGAAAGTGCAATTCGCATTTGCCATAACCCAGTACAACATTCCAAGACTAAGCACATAGTACTGAGGTATCACTTCATAAAAGATCAAGTGGAGGATGGCAATGTTGAAATTCACTTTGTAAGATCTGCTGATCAACTGGCCGATATCTTCCCAAAAACCTTACCTGAAACAAACTTAAATAGAATTCTACAAGGCTTAGGAATGATAGAAGCAGAATTTGTCCCGAAACTAGGCTCGTAATCGGAAAGCATCACTTAAGTTCTAAACGGTTCCGAACCATCGGAGGTACTCGTAAGTCACTGTTCACACTCCGAGCGGGTCCGAATGCTCGCAACGCCTCAGAGTCAATTGTTCATCTCGGACTCAGAACTTCATGTATCCTTTGGATATTAAGTATTTTCTATATTTTTATGTTCTGTTTTTATTCTTTTTCAGAATATCTCAAAATACAAAAACATTTTCTTTATTATTTCTGTTTTTATTTCTTTTCAGAAAAAATTCAAAAACTTTAGAATATTTTTTGTTTTAGTTTTTACTTATTTTTTTTCAATAAAATCCAAAATAAAAAAATATTTTCTTTCTTATTTATATTTTATCTTGTCAAGAAAATCTAGAACTCCAAAAAATAATTTTTTATTTGTGTTTTGTTTGTGTTATGGTCGAATTCGTTTTATCCTAGGTTCATTTTGGTCACTACAATTTGTAATGATGGGGCAGGTATATAAATCCGATTCTATGTACTAGCTAAGTGTCCCTAGAAGCATGATGTTCCATGTTGACTAAAGCCTCTGAGACTCTATGTTAAAGCCTTAATGAAACTTTCACTCTGAATGTTTCTTCCCAATCAGGCTAATATTCACATAAATCATTGAGCTACCTTACTCTTCTCACATTGAGTTAAGATTTGACTGCTTAGTCATTCATAATTTAGCAGAGGTACATTTTTATCTTCGGAACCACCTTTAACAGTTCTCCATATCACATTCGCTTTCACACTCGTAACCCTTGAGACTCTCAGAGTTTACCACTGAGGTTTATGGTTACACAACTTCTGTGTTAATGATCTTCGAATTGTTATTACCACAATTTGAGTGAAACCCAAAATCCGAATCCTATCTATGAATTGACGGGGAACATTTAACAAGTTCAAGATTATTCACCATGGAATTAACGAATATCAACCCTCATGGTTTTGTACCTTGGAATCTCATTATTTTTATTTTTGCGAGATCTTAGTGAAATGTTCTCGTCCTAAGACATTTCTTCCCAATAGATCCAGTTTTTATTTTTCCTTGTTATTTCCATATTATCTAGCCACTCAAATGAATCCAAAGCATACTTGTTATTATGGCTACACTGGTCAGACAAGTACTTCTTCCATACTTTCAGACTTATGTTGAGTTTCGGACTTTGGTTGAAGCTCAGCCACCCTTTAAAGCCTAATGAAAAGAAGTCTTTCACTACTTCTCAACAAATAGTTGATCGTACTTCAATGGGAATCCATGCAAGCACTTCCGAGTCTCTCTTGACTCCGAAGGAAGAGATCGTTGCCCGAGATCCATCTGCTTTTGTGTTAATTTTTAATTAACATCACTGAATCCCAAATATATTTGTTTTATTTCTTTATCTTTGGCACACTCTTGCACAAAATTCCTCGTGATTTTCCAACTATCCAGTTCTAACTTCCGAATGATTACTTTCAAATCCGAGAACAGGTTCTGGTGAATGATGTTGAATTACAAACGTCCAAAACTGAAACGGCGACTTACAAGGGATATGCTTTCAAATCAGGCACGGGAATTTTTTAAAACCCTGACATCATGGACGTCAGTTACGCCACCTGACGCATGCATAGCTGTCACGTCTTTTTAGGCGCTTTTTAGGGAAAAGGAAACGTCTCTAGCTGTATTAATCTCTCCAATGCTGACGTATAAAAGTAAAATTGACAATTGATTTCTTTTACCACTTCTAAAGATTTCAAATACTCTCCGAAGCAAAAACCCTCTTTCTTTTGACACTGTTCATCATCTTCTCCAAGGATTTCCATGGCCACCTCATCAGAAACTCCATCTGCTGCTAAACAGACTGCCTCGCCGACGCTTTTGAGCATCAAACCTAACCAAAATCTCAGTCTTGATCTCGATTCATCCAAGTATGCTGATTCCCTCAAACCTATGATAGAGCGTATTCGTCACTCTCCGCTGTCTCAAGCCCTCACAATGACAGAGGGTGTTCTGTTGGTTCTTCTATCTGATTCATACTCCACTACACACCACCAACAAAGTGAAGGAAAAATTAATTTTGAGGTTGGTTCCCAGGAAACCTCCATCACCAAGGCTCGATTCAGTCGATTACTAGAGTTTTCTGCATCCCAGGGTATGATTGATCCTGAAACAGGCTCTTCATCTGCCATTCTAGAGATGTTTTATCAAATGGGGTATCTGAATAACCTCACCCTCCTATCAAAGTTCAAGAAACCTAACCTTCCACCTATGTGGAATGGTCTTTTTACCCTTTTTTTCAAAAGCTTCTCAGAGCGAGTTACAGGCTCAGACAGTGCAAGTAAGCTTTTCTGCACTATCCTCTATGGGTTATACTCTGGAATTAACCTCGATTATGGGTTTATCCTCTGGGCTCAAGTGGTTCAAAGTACCTTATCTACCACCAGGCACTCGGAGATTTTTTGTGCCAGATTCTGGTCGGTTGCTGTCAAGAGGGCTATGACACCCCATAATGTTCTGGAGAAAGCTGGTTCTGTGCTTGCTGCTATTCCTATTTTCCATACTTCGAATTTTATTTTATCAGATGCATCGCGGTTCAACTTTTTAGGCTTTATTCCGGAGTCAATGCTTGCTTATGTTCCAACAGAAAATGAAATCATCAACGAATACCGAAAGCAGCTTGCTTCAGGAGTTCGTCCTATGCCTGATGATTTACGAGAGGCAATTAACAGCGCTGGGAAACCAAAGAAGGGTGTTAAATGAAACGGGAAAGATGGACCTTCCGAACCAGCTCAAGTTCCGAAGAAGAAAGTAAAGAAACCGTCTTGCAACCCAAGGTCTCCTAATCCTGTTGCTGAGGAGGATTTGGAGTCTCATACAATTTCATAAATTCAGCGAACGGAGTAAGTCCAGCAAGAAACTGAAGATACAGGTACTCAATCCAATCCGGAGGTAACTTTTTCGATGCCCACCTTTATTCCATTAACATAAGATCTTTTTCAGGGCTTTACTCCTCCACCTTCTCCTACTACCACTTCTACACCCATAACTATCGCTCCTTGTCCGAATGTTTCTTTCGGAGTCTCGAAACCTCAGGTTTCAGTTGCTCCAACCAACCCTCTATTCACAATTTGAACTGCAACTACATCAACTACAACTAGTACACCGCCAGTAACTCTCAACGTATCTAATACAGGGGCAAGTGCTTCTGGTGTCACTTTTGGTACTGATTTCTCTCCCATCTCACCTCTAAGGACTGATGAACCTGATACGGTGTTTGTTGATGTTCAGGATAATTTCTAAGACATTCACTACAACCCATTCAACGTTCAGCAATCAAGTGATGACGAAGATGCACCAATGACGAAGAGGCAATTCAAAGCACTTAATGAGAAGTTGGATACTCTAATTGAGTCCTCTAAATCTTTGTCGAGCAGTGAATATTCCCATGAGTCTTACAAAGCCTTATTTGAAACTCTCACCAAGGAGCATGCTGCGAATCTTGCTGCATCCATAAAGGCTGTTGAGAACTCAAAAAAGACAGTTCGTGAGATGAACGACAAAGTTGATAAACTACTTTCTGATGTGAAACAATTTATGGAATAATTCCGAACCTCTTCGGAACAAAACAAAGTTACTGCAAACAAGGTAATTACGAGCCTTGGCACAACACTACACACCGAGAAGGAAGCTCTTTCCAAGGTTCGCACTGACATCCATAATGATAATACAGAACTGCAAACATCTATAACTTCCAAGATTTAAAAGCTTCAACTGGCTCTTGCCACTGAGAATGACATCATGGATCAGCTTTCCATCAAACCTGAAAAAGTGAAAGTTGTTCCAGTCCACCTCTCTCATGCCAACAAGGAGATTGATGAGCTCAAGTCCGAAAAAGCTGTGATAAAAAAGTTGTGTCGCCGATGTGAATCAATTTTTGCAAACTCTTCTGGAGACTCGTGATTTTTTTATTACAGTCTCTGTTCGACAATATCTGGCCAACAAACTCATACCTACATTCTCTATGCTTAATTGAATAGAAGGTGTTTTGGCATCAGGTTTTCTTTCGAAGCAAGGGGGAGAAGAGAAGAAGGCATCTGGTGAAGAACTCAAGAAACTAGCTGGTGGCTCTGTTGAGCATGAACAAAAACCGAATCTAAATGATCTGAATGGTAATGAAGCTTCTGGATCAAAAGGAAAAGGAAAGTTGATCGATGACAATGAAGAAGAAGAAGATTTATCAGAAGAGGCTCAACTTAAAAGAAAGTAACGTGACCAAGAGATTGATGAAGCTCAGCGTGTAGAAAAGGAAGTTGAAGCTCGTGAAAGAGAGGCTCGTGATGCGTAGGTCACTCTTAAAACTTAGAAGTCTTTATTCCATCCTTGGTCTATGGAGAGGATTCTGAATGAGGCGATAGACAATCCGAATGTACACTGGTTGGAGCCAATTACTTCGTTTGAATTGGAAAATACTTCGGAGTCTCAGCTTGACTTTCCAATAACTCCGAAAGCTTTCCTGTTTAGAAGCTTTGACAGGATTGCGAGTGCGCCTAATTCAGACAACGATGTTCATCACATATGGGTCGAAGTATAAAACTTGTCACGATCACATTTGGTAGCTGTTGGATTAAGGTGTCTAAGGTCTTAACTAAATTGGTATAGTCTTTGTGAATAAAATTAAATTCCTTTTGGGTTTCCTGTAAAAGCTAGAAATAGCTAGAAATGACTTTAAAAGAGAGATAAAATGATTTATTAATTTATTATATGATTAAAAAATAAATTAGAAATACTTGAAGTTAATTAATTTTTATCAGACATAATCTGAAATTAATTTGAGATTAATTGGAATGAATTAAAGGTGCATGTAAGTCCCAAAAATTAGCTTGATGTATCAATCAGATCCACTTGATGGTGCGGAATCCCAATCAAGTGGATGATGCAAGATAGAATGGATAAGAAGAAGAAGAAGAACTTGATGAATCTATAGTGTATTCAATAATATGAATGATGTTCCATACACATGAGATTCACACACAAACACACACTTCTTCTCTCTACTTTCTCTCTCTCTACAACACCTTAATTTTTCACACACTTAGCACCTAGCCTTGTGTTCTCCCCTTAAGGCCTCCCCCTACTTCTCTCTATATATATATATATATATATATATATATATATATATATATATATATATATATATATATGGACCGCAAACCCAATGCTAGACCGAAAACACATGGGTTTTCGGTCCAAGCTACAATTAAACCCAAAACTATTTTCTCCCAAGACTAAAAACAATAAATGCTTAGAAAAGGAAAGTATAAACCAATTTTTAGACCCAACAATCTCCCCTTTGGTTTATAGCTTTCTTTTCTTTGACCCAACAAACTCCCCCTAAAAATGTAGCTGACTTTTCTTGTCAATCTTCATTTGGAGCTTGGCTTCAGCTATTTGTCTTCTATTTCTTCACAACTTCAAGATAAACAACTGCATTTTCTAAGTGAGTGACTTCATCTTGAACAGTTTGGCATTTCTTCAAAATTTGACTTTGAACGCACGTTGGGTGTGGAGGCTTCTTGAAAAGATTCTTGAAAATCAACACTTTCAGCTTGAGAATCTTCAGAGAGAATATCAGAGAGAACGAATCTTCTGGATCACTTCAGCAGGTACATAGATAGCAGCAAATTGATTGAGGAGGCTTCAATGCAATCTGTCACATAATCTTCAAGTACAGCTTCTCCTTGCTTCTGGGGTTGAAAGATTGAATGTTGAAAGAATTAGCTTCATTTCTTGTTCGTTCAAATGAGAATTCTTCGACAATCACGGATGAAGCTTTGGCTCAGAAATTTTCGATACAGTCTCCATGAGTCTCATCTACATCCGAATTCACTTTTCAAGACAAAGAAAACTTGAGATAAAAAAACAAAACTAAAAGAAAACTTAGCACACAATATTTTTGGATTTTTCATATTTTCTGAAAAAAAACAGAAATAACAATATTTTTGGATTTTTGGTTTTCTGATTTTTGTTTGGTTTTTTTAATAAACCGGGGACCCAGCTTGCCCTGTTTTCACAATTGGATGACACATTTCCAAGGTGACACCTTCAGCAACACAAAGTCTCCCACCTGAAACTCAAGGTCCGAACGACGTCGGTCAGCATAACTCTTCTGACAACTCTGTGCAACCCGTAACCTATCATGCACCTGTTGAATCAACTCTGTGGTCTTAAGCACCACCTTGGTGCTTCCCATGGCCCGATAACAAACCTCACCCCAACAAACTGGGGTTCAAGTTTAGCTTGATATTTTTATAATGATTATGGGCATCATCCCATATTTCCATTTATATTTTTTATGATATTTTATTATTTAAGTAATTTATATTTTATACAATATTATATTCAGTTGACCCTACCTCTCCATCCACTTTTTACTCATTTTTTAAACAATGGACCTTACCTCCCCATCCATTTTTACTCAATTTTTAAACACTGAGTAAAAAAATGACCCCACATCGGTTGGGAAGGAGAACTAAGCATTCCTTAAAAAGGTTGTAGATACCTTCTCTTTCACAACGCGTTTTAAAGCCGTGAGGGCAGCAGATCTCATAACTCTGCAGTTAAGCATGCCCGGGCGAGGGAAATCCAGGGATGGGTGACCCCTGGGATGTTTTCGTGCCGGGAGCCAAAAGCGGACAATATTATGATACGTGCCAAAGGGGGATGTTACAAATGGTATCAGAGCCAGGGAACTAGTCGATGTGTTCGAAGGGGACGTCAAAACCTATAGTGGGGGGTGAAGGCGGGCAGGTTGGTTTCACCTGATCCCACACCAGCTGGGAAGGAGAACTAAGCATTCGTTAAAAGGGGTGTCGATACCTTCTCTTTCACAACGCATTTTAAAGTCATAAGGGCAGCAGATCACATAAGAACTTTACAGTTAAGCATGCCCGGGCGAGAGCAATCCAGGGATGGGTGACCCCTTGGGAAGTTTTCGTGCCGGGAGACCAAAAGGACAATATTGTGATACGTGCCAAAGGGGGATGTTACACTAGTTTTTGGATAAGCTCTCAGATCCGATTCGGTGTCATGTTGTCTAACGATTCGCCACTTGAAGCATGTCCGGTTTTCGTATCATGGGTGTCAGGCAACCGGATAAGCATCTTTTTGAAGCGCTCCCACTATGTGTGTAAAATCTCTTATTTTCCTTGTTTAATCCCAAGGATCTCTTTGCAAAGGTTTGAAACTCGTGCTTCTAGGAAAGTATTTATCTAGATATAGCTTTGCAAGCTCATTCCAGATGGTTATGGAGTCGGATGGAAGATCGTATAACCACTCTTTCGTTGCGTCTTGAACTGAAAATGGTAATGCCCTTAACTTTATCTGGTCTTCTGTGATAGCGTGTGGCCTCATTCATGAACATAGCATATGAAATTCCTTGAGCAATTTACATGAGTCTTCATTTTCGATCCCTTCGAATGTAGGTAGAAGATCTATCATCCCGAATTAAAGCTGGAAATTTTAGGCTTCAAAGAAGGTAATGGAGAGAGGTTATTGAGTGACCTCTTGTGTAGCCCACTATTTGAGAGTCTTCTCTTCACTATCTCCATCACTCATGGTTGATTTGTCGGAGTCGGATTTAGAAGGGATTATGGTTTCGGATTTTATGGATGGTGGCTTGTATTTTTCTTGTTTATTGTGAGTAGGTGATGATGGTGATGCGTTTGGGAAGGATGAAAAAATGTGTTCTGGTTCGTTCCACAAGGGGCTACCTTGTGGGTCAGTTTTCTCCAAGGTGAGAGAAGATGACAAAGCTGGAAAACTTGTTGAATAATTTGGATGTGTCACTTCTTTCATTAGTTTTCTTTTAGTCTTTTCTATCAATGGATCAAACTCTAGTGGTGTACCTATACGTGAAGATATTGGTATAAAATAGTTAGCAGTACCGTGTCCCCGATAACGATGACAATTTGTTAAATGGGTCGTTAATGTCTAAACAAATAAAAGTGATTGTTCGGTTGCACTAATGGGTAGCATAAGGAAGCATGGTCGAATCCACATGGTCACAAACTAAAATTCAATGCCTCTTTGCACAAGGCACATATGAGTCATATAACAAAAAATATATAAAATAGGGGGATTTTGTTTAGAATATTAATAACTAAAAACTGTACTGAAAAAAATAAATAAATTCAGTAATAAAAAGTGTTTTAGTTCTGCTACGACTTTCCTAATTATGCAATAAATCTAGATCAGGTTATTTAAGATGCATTCTATCTAAGTTAGTACTGAAAACTACTAACAAACTCTAGAAAGTTCTATTTTACCAAATTAATTAACTAAAACAAGCTCTTTAGTTTATCATAACTTTTTACTAACCTAATTAAACAAGCTTTTAATCAAGTCAAAAAAGCAACATTATGATATGTCTAAATTCCCTGGAATATTCAATACTTCTCACAAGCTTGGAAGCGTAAAAATATGTGATTTTTAGTTTATAATAGAGTCGAATCCCAACACGGAACCGATCTGTTACTTGTTATTTATTACCAGCTTATTAAAACAATTATGGATTTTAACACTCGATTAACTAGATTATTTAATTCTAATTCGGTGACAAGTTTAAAAAGAACTAAAAATAAAACATTCATTAAGCATAAAACTGAAAGCACTAGATAGAATCACAAAGTAAAAACCAAATCTAATGATTAATCACATAAAAAGTATTGATCTTTTACATAAGTAAACACTAGGGTTTTAGCCAAACATGGCTAAAAACAGTCTAAAACTAATGAAAAGTAAACTAAACGATAAAACTAACTAATTGAACTAGCTGGTCGGATTGCAATCTTCAGATCTTCGTATCTTGCTGGAAAACATCACAAACGCCATAGAATCGTCAAAAACGGATCTGTCATTTATCTGTAATAGTCTAGGGTTTGATTTAGAAGATAAGGGAGTATTTATAGGGTAGAAATAACTACAAATAAGGATGAAATATTTACATGATCGTGTTTTCGGAAAGACGATCATGTTTTTCAGTAAACATGCGTCCAAATCCAGTTAAACGAAGTTTGATGCTATTTCTAGGCTCTGAAACAAATACACAATCGTGATTTTTAAAAACATGACTGTCTTTTCTGGTCCACGGTCATGTTTCTGGTTGTGTAGTGAGTTCGAGGATTTTCAAGGTGAAAAATTTTACAGGACGAAAAATATGATTGTGTTTTTTACGTGATTATTTTTTGCCTAAAGCTCCAAAATGCGTAAATTTATCTATAAAAATTGTTTGAAGCTTTTACACGATCGTGTTTTTCATAATTCACAGCGTATTGACATATTTGTTTGATTAAGGCAGCTTCTGATCATTCCTTAACATCAATTGTTCATTTCTAACTCCATTAAGCTCCTATAATTAATCCAAGTTTCTTCCAAAAGCTTCCAAAATATTGCTCTCTTCGAAATACCTGAAAACGACATAAAAATATGAGCAGCATGAGAGTTTTGGTGAAAAACATGAGTTGGCCATTATTGATACTTATATAAACATAAAAGCATAAAATATTGCACAAAACACTAATAAAACTAATAGAAATGATGCATAAAATGGCATATAAAAATAACCATTGAAAGGTTTATTAAACAAAATATAAAATGTACCTCAAGTGGATATTACAAATATCTTGTCCCTTCTCATATTCTCCATCCCTCACACGTCATGCATGAAAGCACCATCATATTTACCATATGATTATTATATTGTATACACCATAATCAGTGACTAGGTCCAGATCAGTTATCCACTTTTCTTCCTCTATACACAATCCACTTATAGAACTACACCCATAAGCAACATGATCCTCTCTCCCTTCTAACTCTCTCACTCATGGAAGCTCACTTAACTTGGCCTTCTAGAACATTAACCCTCCACAGCTAATCCATCTATTAGAAAGAACGTCCTCTACCAAAAAAATACCATTAGCCAGAAAGCTAACTTGAACCACCACCAAATAAGCTTACCAAAGAATAGATCACCATGTGATAGGCTAAGACCCAACTCTACCATCAGTTTTGTAACATCCGAAATTTGGGTATATCTATTTAACCCTTCCTTCTTTCTAAGTTGTCTTGTTTAGCCCTTAAAAGTAGATTGTGGCAAATGAGTACGCTGGGCGTACTGAAGAGTACGCTGCGCGTACTCATGGGCGTGTTTTGGACGCAGACTCCACCCGGTACGATGGGCGTACCTTAGGCTACGTTGGGCGTAGCGGGTCCAGACTCAAAATCCTAAATGAGACTTGAGCCCTATATAAAGAAAGCTATGGCCTTATCCTCAGCCACCATTTGAGAGAGTGAAACCCTAAGAGAGAGCCAACCTTCGTTCTAAGCTTGTGTGTGAGTGTTCTTGAGCTAAAAGTGCTTTTGTGTGTTAGTAAAGAAGAAGAGGAGGTTCTTGTGAAGGCTAGAAGTTGGAGTGCAAGCTTGGATCTGAGTTCTATAGAGGGAGGAGCTTCACTTGGAGGTAAAAAGCTCAGAACTTTCCTTATTATTGTTGATTTGTGCTTCATGGACCAATTTTTAGGGTTTTTGGTCCCAAGGTGGAGACTTTATGAGCAAAAGGTCTCCATGAGCTTAGATCTACTATATCTCAGAGTATTATGAGTTGAGGGTTCATAAAAATCTAATCTTGGACGTGAATATTAAGCCATGCTTGAGATCTAGGCTTTATGAGGGAAGAGGAAAGGTGTTAGAGTGATTAGTGACCTTTACAGCCATGCAAAGGCTTAAAGGTTTCAACTTTATGGATTAAGTGGCCTTAGAGAAGTCATATCTGAAGTTTGAGTATATGTCTTAACCATTTAAGACCCGAAATCAAAAGGAGTATGAAACTGGGAGTTACGCTGGGCGTAATCCCAGTACGCGCAGCGTAGGGGTCGCGTTCCCCGATTCTGTGAAGTCACCGGATACGCCCAGCGTACAGATTTGGTACGCGCAACGTAACCCGGAGGGTTGACTTTTGTTGACTTTTAGGGTTTAGTCAATGATTGGATCTTTGAGCCATAAGAGGGGTAAAATGGTCTTTTACCCTTCTGAGAGAACTTAGAGTGAGATTAGTCTAGCCTTTGAGAGTTGTGTTGATTAGAGTAATTGTTCCATGTGATTAGGCGGAGGCTAGACCAGTATTACCGAGTTCGAGATTTACCGAGTTACCCGAGGTGAGTCTTCTCACTATACTTTACCTAGAGTGGTAATTAGAGTTGTGTGACAGAGTACCTTGTATGCTATATATATGATGTCATACACTGCATTATTTCTATGTGATTTATGCTATGTATTGTTCAGAGTTTACAGAGTTAGGGCCGGAAGGTCCACAGAGTTAGGACCAGAGGGTCCACAGAGTTAGGGCCAGAGGGTCCACAGAGTTATAGCCTCAAGTGGCTAATATGTGTTATATGTGGTATTTTGGGGAACTCACTAAGCTTCGTGCTTACCGTGTTATGTGTTATCTGTTTTAGGTTTTCTCAGTATCTTGGGACAGCACCGGCTTGATTGTACACACCAGTGAAAGAATTATGTTTCGAGGATCCTGGATTATTAAGTAATTAATAAGGGATGGTGTTTTGTAAACTAAACAAATGATGTTTTATGAAATGTGTATTGAGAATCAAATGTTTTTCAAAAGAAAAATTGTCTTGAAAATTTACAGTGTTACAAGTTGGTATCAGAGCCTTGGTTTGAGGGATTCGGATGCACCTTCGGGTATATCTGGACTCAAACTGAGGAATTGAGGAAAATTCTCAAAATAAATGATTTTTCTAAAACGAGCAAGAGTTCCTAAGAGAAAACGAGAAAGAGCAGTGTGTACAATCAGCCAGAGCCCGAACGGTGATTTTCCAAAATACCCTTACCTTATGTGTTATGAGATATTATGAGATATTATGCATGCTAGAGATAGGCTAGGTATTTCATATTTTAGGACTAGAGTGGCCTGATTTGTGATGCCTTAGCCTAGGAGTTGCTGTTATCTGTGATGCATTTTCGAGTATGTGCTGAGTAAGAGTATCCAGCGGAAATCCTTGTAGAGAGGGATTGAGTAGAGGATTAATCTAGGAAAGATACCTAAATGAGCATTTGTGGAGCCTACCGAGAGAGTAGCTAGATACCCGTGGGGGTAGAGTTTCAGAGTTCGGTGATGTATTTTGAGTATGAGTAGAGCAAGTGGAGTTATCACCTACAGTGGGTTTTACGTGTTATTTCGATGCCCGAATGCTGCTTGCTTCATGCTTTGTGGAATTCCCGATGATGGGAGTCAGCTACCAAGTGAATGTGATGATATTCAGGAGGTAGATGACTGGCATCATAAGGAGTTTCTCAGCAGCTGATGGCGGAGAAGTGTGAGAACCTAGGAAGAGCCTAGGAAGTGACCTTAGTCAGATGAGTACGCGGACAGAGTAGAGCATTTCGCTGGGGAGCGAGCACGCGTGTTGGGATTGGTGATTGAGAATGTTGAGCAGCTACTTAGGGAATCTGGAATGGTCCGTGTAGAGAGTATGGGTAGATGTGGCAGGTAGTATGGGCCCGTACTACTGAAAGTAGAGGACCCATACTCGATGCAGGGATTATTCCAGACGTTCTAAGTAGCAGATCGAGAGGGGATGTCATGGTTCGAGTACCATGATCGGTAGCAGATCGAGAGGTGATGTCATGGTTTGTCACACCCTCAAAACCAAATAAACGGCGGAAACGTTCTGGGGTGGAGGACGTCATGTACAGTATCACAACAATGCAAGTAGTAAACAAGCAACAACATCATCCATTGCATTAATAATATAATTTCATACAAGTGTGTTCCGTTAAGTTTTAAAGACACCAAAACAATATACATCAAAATATAAGATGAGTCTTAAACGAGCTCCATCTTCTCAAAACCTGGCTCCGGTACCTGTCTACTGGTGACCTGAGAATACAAGTTATTTTGAAAGAGTTTATCAGCTTTAGAGCTGGTGAGTTCATAAGTATATTAGTGTCTGTGTTTGTATGAAAGCATTTGTAAGATGTTTTGTAAGATGTACTGTGTGTTTGTAAAAGTTTTGTATTTGTTTGAACTATCCTAGGAAACCCTATGTTTCCTACTAAAAGTAGCCTTCTACCAAGGCATCTAGTGTCTGTGTGTGTATCCTTTGTAAAAGTGAGTATTTTCCCAAATCCGACTATCATTAACCAAAAATATAGTTTTTACATTATTGTTTATTGTGTGAAATCACAAAGTAAAATGTAAAGGGAAAATGTTATAGTACTTTAATGTAGTATTATGAAACTACTGCTGTACTAACTACCTTAAGTTAATTGTATATTTTAAGGTAACATGTGATCGGCCTGTATCTTGCTACCGACTCAATAGTAAAGTGACAATGTAAGATGCCACAAAAATGACGTTTGGCACCCGTAGACTTGCAAGTCCCACTGTAGCGAGCAGCAAGGTGTAGGATAGTCAATCCAGTATAGATCTATACACAAACTCATACGCTCCCCAATTAAGGAGATTCTGATACAAAAACAGTCATGGCAGGTAGTGCCATGCCCTGTTTAATGGCTCACATAATTGTATTAATGTAAATGTTATGTGAATTGTGTGCTAGCTGTATTGTATGTTCTTTCTCTGTCTAGCCTGTATGTTTGTTTCTCATCACTCTGTTTCATGTTTGTTTCTCATTATAGTATGTATTGACTCATGAATGAACTGACTCATTGTATGTTTCATCGTTCTAGTAATAGTATCTTCCTAAACTACCCCTATGGTAGCTTACTAGCAATGTATGAACATGTTTGTATACCCTTGCTACCCAAAGGTATGGACTTGAATTAAGGAAAACCTTTTATATCTATATACATATACATAATATATAACTAGGATTCAAACGACCCTCGGACAACTAACCTTGATACCCTAAGACCACAATCAAACAAGAACAGGAAGCAGGGTAGACTAATAGTCCTAAGTCCTTCTTAATCCTACTTATATAACTATATTTATATAGATACACATAATATAAGTTAAAAGAGTTTGATAAATGTATTTGACAATAAAGGAGTTTGTAAAACAGTTTGAGGTAAAACAGTTTGAGGTAAAACAGTTTGATAAACAGTTTGAAAAGTAAGAAAACCATTTGTTTGGTAGTTATTAATCACATGTGATTGATATAATAACTATAATTGTTCAACTTGTATTCCCCCCCCCCCATAAAAGCATTTAAAAACATTTAAAAGGTTAATTAAGGGGTATGAACTCACCTGTAGTTGGTGGTTTGGATGAACTGAAGAAAATAGGATTGCTAGGTGTCAAGTGAAGACTTGTACACACACAATGATCCTATTCAACATATAAATACAACATATATGTATCTAATTAGACTTTAAACAACTAATTAGCAAAGTTAAGACATCCTAAGACAAGTTAAACACCTTATATAAGTGTTATAAGTCTCAAGGAAGGCATCTAAGTGTTGTAGAATAATGCTATAGGGTTTAGGGTTAAAAAGAAACCCTAACTTGAGTTTACGGTTTTGTGACCTCAACCCAATGGGTTTACGGTCGTAAACCCTAGAGTTTACGGCCGTAAACTCCCCCTCTTTTGACCAATTGTTGATTTGAACGTTTCTAAGT
Source organism: Lactuca virosa (assembly GCF_052849685.1). NCBI lineage: Eukaryota > Viridiplantae > Streptophyta > Magnoliopsida > Asterales > Asteraceae > Lactuca > Lactuca virosa. The sequence goes on along the minus strand of NC_136433.1, from coordinate 360,166,510 downwards.
CCATTGAAGTGTTTCCTCTTGAAGTATAAGCCTAAGGAAGAAGCTAGGGCACCATTTCACTCCTATTTGGAGTTTACGGCCCAAAGACCACATCACTTTGGGTTTACGGTCGTAAACCCTAGAGTTTACGGCCGTAAACTCTTATGGATGTTCGTATTTCGATGATTTCAAGTCCTTAACAAATCAAGGTAAGGATCCAAGTTAGTTACTTAGGCTTAGGAAGGGACTAGGGACATTTTGGTCCCTTAAAAAAAATGGGTTTACGGTTCAAGAACGTTCTTGAACCGTAAACACCATTTTCTTGGTGTTTCTTGGATGATTTCATGTTATAATGAAGTATAGCAAGCTTAAACACACTCTAGGATAGAAGTACTTACTATATGGAAGCTTGAAATGAGCCAAAATGCCAAGAACACTAGTGTGTGTTCTTGGTGTTCTTGGTGAAAATGGAAAAATCAACCTTTTGGAATGATTTCACGGTTAGAAGGTTGTTAAAACACTAGATTAAGTGATCTACTAACTTGAAATGGTTGAAAACACTTACTAGATCGAGATTTGGAATAAATCTCGTGATGATACTTGAGAGGATTTGCTTTTGTTCTTGAGAAATTTGGAAAAATGATATAAAATGACAAGTGTCATATATATACCCCAAATTTCTGGGTTTTTGGCTGAAAATATTTTATTCCGGCAGTAAACTCCAATTTCTTGAAGTTTAGGAATAACAGTGTTGCACTATAACCCTAGGGCATCCTCTCTCCTGGTATCTCATAAAGTGTAAATCCTAAAATAATCAAACTTAATCCAAAAAGTCTGAAAATTTAACTGTAACTGATTTGACTCCTATTGAATTGACATGTTGTACATAATAGAAATTTCGGGTTGTCACATCATCCCCTCCTTAGAAGGAATTTCGTCCCGAAATTAGAATTTAAGCAAATAAGTAGTTACAAAGAACTAAGTAAAAAGACGAGGATATTTCAGTTTCATCTGGTCCTCTCGCTCCCAAGTGAATTCAGGTCCTCGCTTGGCGTTCCAGCGAACCTTCACTATCAGGATGCGGCTTTGTTTCGTTTGCTTGACCTCCCGGTCCATGATCTCTACTGGTTCTTCCACGAAGTTGAGGCTCTCGTTGATCTCGATCTCGTCGAGTGGAATTACAAGAGTCTCGTCGGACAGACACTTTTTCAAGTTCGAGACGTGGAAGGTAGAATGTACGTTACTGAGTTCGCTCGGTAAGTTAAGTTTGTAAGCTACTGGGCCGACTCTGGCAAGAATCTCGAAAGGCCCAATGTACCTTGGATTTAGCTTTCCACGCTTTCTGAAGCGTATCAAGCCCTTCCAGGGTGAGACCTTCAATAGAACATGGTCGCCCACCTGGAATTCCAACGGTTTCCTTCGTTTATCAGCGTAGCTTTTCTGTCGGTCTCTGGAGGCTTTCAGTCGTTCACGGATCTGAACGATCTTTTCCGTCGTTTCCCGTATGATCTCCGGACCTGTGAGAGTGCTTTCAGGAACTAGTCCCTTAGCTAACTGGGTATCACCCACCTCAGCCCAGCACAGAGGGGATCTGCACTTTCGGCCGTAGAGGGCCTCGAATGGAGCAGCCTTTATGCTTGTGTGATAACTGTTGTTGTAGGAAAATTCTACAAGGGGTAAATGAGTATCCCATGTTTTCCCAAAGTCAATCACACAGGCTCGCAACATCTCCTCTAAGGTTTGGATAGTCCTCTCACTTTGCCCGTCTGTCTGCGGATGGTAGGCTGTACTCATGTCCAGCCTAGTTCCTAAGGAACCTTGTAGCGATTGCCAGAACCTAGAAGTGAACCTACTATCTCTGTCCGAGATAATGGATATAGGGACACCGTGCAATCGTACAATTTCCCTTATATAAGTTCTTGTAAGCTTCTTCATCTTGTCTGTCTCTTTGATAGGCAGGAAGTGCGCGGACTTGGTCAATCTGTCGACGATGACCCATATGGTATCAAGTCCACCCGTTGTCTTGGGCAACTTGGTTATGAAATCCATGGTGATCCGCTCCCACTTCCATTCTGGGATCTCAGGCTGTTGAAGAAGACCTGATGGTTTCTGGTACTCGACCTTGACCTTTGCGCAAGTAAGGCATTTACTTACGAAGGTAGCAATCTCTGCTTTCATGTTAGGCCACCAGTATAACTTTTTAAGATCCAGATACATCTTATCTGAACCTGGGTGAACGGAATAACGAGTGTTATGCGCCTCCTTCATGACCAAATCCCTGAAACCACCAAGTTTCGGGGTCCAGATCCGGTTCATGAGATAATAAGCTCCGCCACCTTTGACTTCCAAGTTCTTATCCATCCCTCGCAGGGATTCATTGGTCACATTTTCAGGCTTCAAAGCGTCGAGCTGAGCCGCCTGTATTTGTGTGGATAAGTGCGAATGGATAGTCATAGTCAATGACTTGACTCTACGACCAGAATATTCTTTCCGACTTAGGGCGTCAGCTACTACGTTGGCCTTGCCGGGATGATAACGAATTTCGCATTCGTAGTCACTGAGTAGCTCGACCCACCGTCGTTGTCTCATGTTGAGCTCCTTCTGATCGTATATGTGTTGTAAGCTCTTGTGGTCTGTAAAGATTGTGCTCTTCGTACCGTACAGGTAGTGTCTCCAGATCTTCAAAGCAAATACAACTGCTCCTAGTTCAAGATCGTGCGTCGTATAGTTGACCTCATGTGTTTTCAGCTGCCTCGAGGCATAGGCGATGACCTTACCTCGCTGCATCAGAACACATCCGAGACCTTGGTTCGATGCATCGCAATAGACAACGAAGTCTTCTATCCCTTCGGGGAGGGACAGTATTGGTGCAGTGCACAAGGCTCGTTTGAGCGTTTGGAACGCTCTCTCCTGCTTTTCTTCCCAGTCAAAGGATACGCCCTTCTGGGTAAGCGTTGTAAGAGGCTTTGCAATGCGGGAGAAGTTCTGAATGAACCGGCGATAGTAGCCAGCGAGGCCTAGAAATTGATGAATTTCTGTAGGCGTCTTCGGTGCTGACCAGCTCTCAATGGCTTTAATTTTGGAAGGGTCCACGTGTATCCCTTCCTTGCTAACCACGTGCCCTAAAAATTCGACTCGGCGGATCCAAAATTCGCATTTCGAGAACTTCGGATAAAGCTTCTCCGCGCGCAGGGTTTCTAAGACTTGTCGCAGATGTTGACTATGTTCTTCCTTACTACGAGAGTAGATAAGTATGTCATCGATGAAGACGATGACGAACTGATCCAAGTAAGGACGACACACCCTATTCATTAAGTCCATGAATACAGCGGGCGCGTTTGTTAATCCGAACGGCATCACTACGAATTCGTAGTGTCCATAACGAGTTCGGAAGGCTGTCTTTGGAACATCCTCCCCTAGCACTCGTAATTGGTGATATCCGGATCTTAGGTCGATTTTTGAAAAGAAATTCGCCCCTTGAAGTTGATCGAATAAATCGTCTATCCGAGGCAAAGGATAACGATTTTTGACGGTCAGTTTGTTGAGCTCCCTGTAGTCGATGCACATACGAAACGATCCGTCTTTCTTTTTGACGAACAAGACTGGAGCTCCCCAGGGTGAGAAGCTTGGTCTTATAAAGCCCTTGCTGAGCAGTTCGTTAAGTTGACAGGATAGTTCTTGCATCTCTGCAGGTGCTAGACGATAAGGCGATTTGGCTACGGGGGTAGCCCCTGGAACTAAGTCGATTCTGAACTCGACTCGTCGTTGCGGAGGTAATCCTGGTAGCTCTTCTGGAAAGATGTCGGGAAAGTCGTGTACTACTGGAATGTTCTTGATGTCTTTCGCTTCTTGGCTCACATCGACCACATGAGCAAGGAATGCGCGACATTCCTTACGCAAGAATTTCTGAGCTTGAATGCTCGAGATGATACGAAGGTTTGTGCTGGGTTTGTCGCCATAAACTACTATGGTTTCGCCAGACGAAAGATTAAGGCGGACTGCCTTTTCGTAACACATGATGTCGGCACGCTGAAGACTCAACCAATCCATGCCAATGATGACGTCGAAACTTTTAATTGAGACTGGCATGAGATCAATCGAGAATGAATGGCTATCTAAAGTTAGGGTACACCCTATGTAAATGCAGCTAGTGCTCTCTGTCTTCCCATTAGCCATTTCTACTATGAACGGTTCTTTGAGTGCTCGTGATTTTTGCTTAAGTAAATGAGCAAATTTTTGATTCACGAAGCTTCTCTCCGCTCCATTATCAAATAGTATACAAGCATAAGAGTTGTCGAGGAGAAACGTACCAGTGACCACTATGGGGTCGGCAACCGCCTCCTCATGGCCTATAGCCAGAACTCTTCCTACTCCACCGGCATTCCCTGCCTTGGGGCAGTTCCTCTTGTAGTGGCCCACATTGCCACAGTTGTAGCAAGATTGGCCCACTCCAGCGCCGGGGACTTGGGTGATTGGCCTCGCCGGAGATTTACAGAAACGGGCTGTATGCCCCTTCCTGTTGCAGTTTACACACTGCATGTCCCGACAGGCTCCCATATGATGGTAGTTGCACTTGTTGCATAAAGGCAAACTTCCAGAATACTGCTTTGTTGGAATAGCAGCAGTGGCAGGTGCTGTCGCACTATGAACTGCCACCGTCTGCTGTTTCTTCGCAGCCTTTTTCTTTTTCTTGTCATCCCAGAATTTCCGCTTGGACTCAGCAGTTCTGGCGGTTTCTGAGATGGCCAGGGTGGTTGTTGCAGCCGGGGTACGGACCCCGTGGTCAACTAGCTGCTGTGCCAATCGCTTGGCACTATCAAATGTAGTGGGGCGTGATGACAATACATTTCCCTGGTATGGTGGCACCAGCCCCCATATATACCTCTCGATCTTCTTTCCCTCTGTATGAATCATGTTGGGACAGAGGGCCACCAGTTCACAGAACCTGGCGGTATATGCTACGATGTCGGTGCCTTTCATGGTTAGGCGCCAAAGTTCTTCCTCCAGCTTTTGGATTTCGCCCCTCGGGCAGTACTCCTCAATCATGAGGTCTTTTAAAGTATCCCAGCCCATATCATTTGCCACTGAAAGAGATAGTGACTTAACATGGCTATTCCACCATGTTAGGGCTCTGGTTTCAAAGGTGCAAGCAGCGAACTTCACCTTGCTCCCTTCTGGACAGGAGCAGATTGCGAAAACCGATTCGGTTTTCTCAAACCATTGCGAGAGTACAATGACTCCGCCAGTTCCTCTGAAGGATAATGGCTTGCAGTTTGTAAAATCTTTGTAGGAGCACTCTCTCGAGCGCACAGGGGTTTCAACCTGTATTGTTGGAATAGGAGTCCCTCCTCCAGTGGAACTTGAAGAATGAAATTCAGCCATGGCTGTTGCCACAGCTGCAGCTACAGCAGCATTGAGGGCTGCTGTATCAAATTGAGGAATAGGTGGTGGAGGATTACGTCTTGTTGACTTACGTGGAGGCATCTTTTAGCTGAAAGTTTAGAATGAATAAGATATTGATAAGAATTTGACATGAACATTGATGAGAATGACTCATGGACTAACTCTCCATAGCCCAACAGCATAATTAAATGGAATACTTGAATGAAGATGAAAGCATTTGGATAATAATTTCCATTAGATTTTTTTTTATATCTGTCAAAGATATTGGAATTACAGATGTAATGAGTTTGGGGCAAAATGACCTAGAAGTAGGTCTTACATCATCCAAGATGGGAAAATTTTGACAGCATACTACCAAATCAAAACCTAGCAGGTCTAAGATTTATAAGGATAGGAAATTAGACTTAAGTTTTTACATAACTAAGTTATATCCAAAAGAGAAGTCGGTAAAATTTTAACGACGATGAGAACTGCTTGAGTGAGTCCTTGAATCCGATAGGAGACGCTCTATGTCCCTCACACGCCTATCAGACCTTGCTTGCTGAGCTCGAAGTTCCCTGACTTCGGCTCGGGTTTCAGCAAGTTCCCTCTGAAGCATTGCATTGCTAACCTGAGCCCTTTCATGAGCGGACTCCAGCTGGCGAATGCGAACAGTGTTAATACCTGAATTGGCATCCACTGCTACTACCCGGTCGATAGCTGGTCGACCCTGCTCGGTGTTCCGAGCAATCCTACGAACCATGATAGGTAGGACCCTATCAGCTGAACCTCCCTCAGTAAGGTTGTAGAAACTTCTGTCTCCATTGTAAGGAAAAGGTTGACCTTGTTCCTGACTCCACCTATTTAAGTTTGTGGCCCACAAAGGTGTGGGTCCTTGAAATGCGGGACGAGGGTTTGGGTTTTGAACAGCTGGGGGTTGGTTGTTGACTTCTGGCTCCGAGTCGGAACCATCAGAAAAACCTTCAGCTTCATAATCATCTAAAGGAATTGGGTGATTATCTTCTGGTTCGTCTTACAGCCATTCTATATTGTCGTGGTTGGGAAAGTACGGGTCTCCGGGAAGATAAAATCCAGCCATTAAATCTACGCGAGAAAAGGGATATAAGAAATAACTAAATTAAACTAACTAACTAAATAAATAATTATAAGATGATCTTTATCAGTTGCCCCAATACTTGTTTAAAGCATACCAGTTATATGTCATGCAGACGGGATAGACCTTCGAATAAGTAACCCTAACCCTAAGCCCACAACCAAACAAGGAACAGGAAGTAAGGCAAAGATCACAGATTCTAAGTCTATGACATCCTAGTACATATAACTTTAGTGTATCCACTAAACAACCATTGATATACTAATAAAGACCTTTAGTTCTCGAATAAGTAATTATAGTAACACAAAATACTCCTATAGTATTTTAAGTTTAATGTTTTGTTCTACTGTTCTTGTTGTAGAAGTGTTGGTAAGTTTTTAGACTTGTTGCAACCTCACAACCACACTTAGGCACACGCTAATCACTCCTCGGATAATGTAGTTGATCAGTCTACATCTTCCCAGGGTTGACCATATGTCTCTAAGTATGCTTATGCTGTCCACCAATCGTAATACTTTTGTTCTGTCCTAGTGACACTAATTTTAGTATGAATGCAGGTATGTATACTTTATTAAATATTTTATTATTTAAAGTATAAACTCTTCATCAGAGTATTTTAAATCCCGCTTGTGTTTATAGTTCGTATATCTTTTATGGGTTGATACACTCGATTCACTATAAACAATGCTCTGATACCAATCTGTCACACCCTCAAAACCAAATGAACGACGGAAACGTTCTGGGGTGGAGGACGTCATGTACAGTATCACAACAATGCAAGTAGTAAACAAGCAACAACATCATCCATTGCATTAATAATATAATTTCATACAAGTGTGTTCCGTTAAGTTTTAAAGACACCAAAACAATATACATCAAAATATAAGATGAGTCTTGAACGAGCTCCATCTTCTCAAAACCTGGCTCCGGTACCTGTCTACTGGTGACCTGAGAATACAAGTTATTTTGAAAGAGTTTATCAGCTTTAGAGCTGGTGAGTTCATAAGTATATTAGTGTCTGTGTTTGTATGAAAGCATTTGTAAGATGTTTTGTAAGATGTACTGTGTGTTTGTAAAAGTTTTGTATTTGTTTGAACTATCCTAGGAAACCCTATGTTTCCTACTAAAAGTAGCCTTCTACCAAGGCATCTAGTGTCTGTGTGTGTATCCTTTGTAAAAGTGAGTATTTTCCCAAATCCGACTATCATTAACCAAAAATATAGTTTTTACATTATTGTTTATTGTGTGAAATCACAAAGTAAAATGTAAAGGGAAAATGTTATAGTACTTTAATGTAGTATTATGAAACTACTGTTGTACTAACTACCTTAAGTTAATTGTATATTTTAAGGTAACATGTGATCGGCCTGTATCTTGCTACCGACTCAATAGTAAAGTGACAATGTAAGATGCCACAAAAATGACGTTTGGCACCCGTAGACTTGCAAGTCCCACTGTAGCGAGCAGCAAGGTGTAGGATAGTCAATCCAGTATAGATCTATACACAAACTCATACGCTCCCCAATTAAGGAGATTCTGATACAAAAACAGTCATGGCAGGTAGTGCCATGCCCTGTTTAATGGCTCACATAATTGTATTAATGTAAATGTTATGTGAATTGTGTGCTAGCTGTATTGTATGTTCTTTCTCTGTCTAGCCTGTATGTTTGTTTCTCATCACTCTGTTTCATGTTTGTTTCTCATTATAGTATGTATTGACTCATGAATGAACTGACTCATTGTATGTTTCATCGTTCTAGTAATAGTATCTTCCTAAACTACCCCTATGGTAGCTTACTAGCAATGTATGAACATGTTTGTATACCCTTGCTACCCAAAGGTATGGACTTGAATGAAGGAAAACCTTTTATATCTATATACATATACATAATATATAACTAGGATTCAAACGACCCTCGGACAACTAACCTTGATACCCTAAGACCACAATCAAACAAGAACAGGAAGCAGGGTAGACTAATAGTCCTAAGTCCTTCTTAATCCTACTTATATAACTATATTTATATAGATACACATAATATAAGTTAAAAGAGTTTGATAAATGTATTTGACAATAAAGGAGTTTGTAAAACAGTTTGAGGTAAAACAGTTTGAGGTAAAACAGTTTGATAAACAGTTTGAAAAGTAAGAAAACCATTTGTTTGGTAGTTATTAATCACATGTGATTGATATAATAACTATAATTGTTCAACTTGTATTCCCCCCCCCCCATAAAAGCATTTAAAAACATTTAAAAGGTTAATTAAGGGGTATGAACTCACCTGTAGTTGGTGGTTTGGATGAACTGAAGAAAATAGGATTGCTAGGTGTCAAGTGAAGACTTGTACACACACAATGATCCTATTCAACATATAAATACAACATATATGTATCTAATTAGACTTTAAACAACTAATTAGCAAAGTTAAGACATCCTAAGACAAGTTAAACACCTTATATAAGTGTTATAAGTCTCAAGGAAGGCATCTAAGTGTTGTAGAACAATGCTATAGGGTTTAGGGTTAAAAAGAAACCCTAACTTGAGTTTACGGTTTTGTGACCTCAACCCAATGGGTTTACGGTCGTAAACCCTAGAGTTTACGGCCGTAAACTCCCCCTCTTTTGACCAATTGTTGATTTGAACGTTTCTAAGTCCATTGAAGTGTTTCCTCTTGAAGTATAAGCCTAAGGAAGAAGCTAGGGCACCATTTCACTCCTATTTGGAGTTTACGGCCCAAAGACCACATCACTTTGGGTTTACGGTCGTAAACCCTAGAGTTTACGGCCGTAAACTCTTATGGATGTTCGTATTTCGATGATTTCAAGTCCTTAACACATCAAGGTAAGGATCCAAGTTAGTTACTTAGGCTTAGGAAGGGACTAGGGACATTTTGGTCCCTTAAAAAAAATGGGTTTACGGTTCAAGAACGTTCTTGAACCGTAAACACCATTTTCTTGGTGTTTCTTGGATGATTTCATGTTATAATGAAGTATAGCAAGCTTAAACACACTCTAGGATAGAAGTACTTACTATATGGAAGCTTGAAATGAGCCAAAATGCCAAGAACACTAGTGTGTGTTCTTGGTGTTCTTGGTGTTCTTGGTGAAAATGGAAAAATCAACCTTTTGGAATGATTTCACGGTTAGAAGGTTGTTAAAACACTAGATTAAGTGATCTACTAACTTGAAATGGTTGAAAACACTTACTAGATCGAGATTTGGAATAAATCCCGTGATGATACTTGAGAGGATTTGCTTTTGTTCTTGAGAAATTTGGAAAAATGATATAAAATGACAAGTGTCATATATATACCCCAAATTTCTGGGTTTTTGGCTGAAAATATTTTATTCCGGCAGTAAACTCCAATTTCTTGAAGTTTAGGAATAACAGTGTTGCACTATAACCCTAGGGCATCCTCTCTCCTGGTATCTCATAAAGTGTAAATCCTAAAATAATCAAACTTAATCCAAAAAGTCTGAAAATTTAACTGTAACTGATTTGACTCCTATTGAATTGACATGTTGTACAGAATAGAAATTTCGGGTTGTCACATGGTTCGAGTACCATGATTGGTAGCAGATCGAGAGGTGATGTCATGGTTCGAGTACCATGATCGGTAGCAGATCGAGAGGTGATGTCATGGTTCGAGTACCATGATTGGTAGCAGATCGAGAGATGATGTCATGGTTCGAGTACCATGATTGGTAGCAGATCGAGAGGTGATGTCATGGTTCAAGTACCATGATTGGTAGCAGATCGAGAGATGATGTCATGGTTCGAGTACCATGATTGGTAGCAGATCGAGAGGTGATGTCATGGTTCGAGTACCATGATTGGTAGCAGATCGAGAGGTGATGTCATGGTTCGAGTACCATGATCGGTAGAGAAGTGATGTCATGATTCGGGTACCATGATTCGTAGCAAATAATGCTTGCGCCTTTTTCCAGTTATTCCATCATGATTGATGGGGCTGAGATCAGATGCGATAGTGTATTGAGCCAGAGGGCCATGATGAACGAGTTTCAACGAAGCATCCCTCGAGAGGGAAGTCGAGATAATTCCAAGGGATTTTTGGTGAATGCTAGATGGAGTCGCAAGACCCAAGGATGAGTGGAGATGGCGTTTTGAGGATCACGGATTAAGTTGAGCAATCAGTCGATAGTGGAGATGTCACCTTCTGTGACCCGAGTGGCGCTATTTCTGTTTCTTGTGGGAGACATAAAAGATGTTGAGATTTTGGTTTTTTAGTTTGGGGGTGAGCCCTGTGGGATTGCACTGATAATGATCTTCAATCGGAGTATCTGGCAGTAGGTCTGCCACGAGGTAATGATATAGTTTGAGTAGGTCGTTAGTGGGGATTGAGATGGTCAAGGACCAGGATACGCCCTACTTGAGTATAATAGGGCATGTGTTAGTCGCATCGTCGGACAATCAAGAGGAGTGTATCAGGGCGGTGGCCCTTACTGCCTTTGATGGGTATCGAGAGTGAAAAGGTGGTTTCTGCTCTTATGATAAGTGACGTGATGGAACGTTGGTTGAGGAGTCGATGATGAGGAGTATGATAGTTCGTTATTTCCAGATTAAGAGTCAGGGTTAATACTGGACAGTTGGGAGGTCCCGTGATGGGATAGTGTAAGAGTCGGAATGACTAGAGGCAGTCCTGGTGGCAAGAACTGAGGATTTCATCTGAGATTCGGGGTATTTAGAGTTGTTTGATCTCTGTCGGGGAGATCATCGAGCGTTGCATAGCACCTTACAGGATTAGGTGTGATGTTACTGGTGGAGACAGTCTGTGGGATAGAGTGTTGGTGCGCCAATTGGTAATGGTTCGAACCCTAAGTGGGGGAGAACCGGGTATTTTTTAAGGGATCAGAGATTTGTTCAAAAGAGGGTAGAGAACTGGATATAGAGATCTGCGGCACAGATTCATGAGACCATGGTTATTGGTGGTCGAGGTGGGATGCGGAGCAAGGTAATACATGTGGTACATGTTTGAGAACGGATGAGCGTCTCCACGGCAAGTGGCTGTTAGTCGGAGACTTTGTGGTGATCATGGTAAATTCGAGGGAGCTAGCTCGTAAGGTTAGTTCGGTGGTTGAGATGGTATGGTGCAATGTATGGGCTGGTATATGCAGTTGGGAAGGGCAGAAGTTGATTAGGCAACCAATTTCCAGGCCGTTATGAGTATGCTTGTTTGAGTCTTGAGCATTATAGGAGGGAGTTTCAGATTGTCGTCAATATGTTCCGAGTCATTGACGATTCCTCCATGTTTCAATTAGGAGTTGGAATACTCCGAAGTTGCGCGTTGTGTGAAATGAAGGATAGTTATAAGATTCTGAGGGAATGCATCAAGGTATCTGTGTATGATGCCATAAGTAAGAGATCAGTGGTTGAGGCAGGACATCGTGATGTTCTGTGATGGTGTTCCAGGGTATCCTACTATAACACCCTGAATTCTGAGTAATTTTGGGTCTTGAGTTTGAGACGGCAAGTGAAATATCAAGTATCTATGGTTCCAATGGGAGCCCTTCGGCTGACGACAGCAAGCGACGTATTAAAGAATGAGGATTGCAGCGTGTGGAGCCGACTTGAGGTTGAGACCGTGGGTGGTAAGAGAAAGTGCGATGAGGCTGCGGGGAGCCGTAGTAATCACTAGTCAGCGAGAGGGTGTTGTGATACTGCGGGGAGCCGTAGTACTCACTAGTCAGCGAGAGGGTGTTGTGATACTGCGGGGAGCCGTAGTACTCACTAGTCAGCGAGAGGGTGTTGTGATACTGCGGGGAGCCGTAGTACTCACTAGTCAAAAGAGGGTGTTATGTTATTGCGGGGAGCCGTAGTACTCACTAGTTAGTAAAGGGGTGTCTTGGTGCGGCAGGGAGCCGCGTTATTTGTTGATCAGAGCATGACCCAGGAGAGTTCTTAGGCTGGAGTAGCCTTATTGGATTGAGTATTCAGGAGCCTGGGGGCCAGATCAGGAAAGAGACGGAGGTCTCTATATTTGTCGGGGATCATTATACTCTGATTTGAGTTGTGGTCGTCGCAACCCAAGGGAATTAGAGAAGAGGTATACGCGCGGGTTGCGGGTCATGAGTCGTGAGTTGAGTGCTTCATTGGATCGAGCGGTTCCAACTCTGGGTCAGACCAAACTTTCGAGTCTGAGTTTGGCTCTGGTGGTGCGTTGGGTAGGCGGAATGAGATTCTGGATTATGAGGTGGGTTCCTTGATGGGGGAATTTTTTTTCATCTGATGTCTTCGACCCGTGTGGGTTAGTACTTGGGTATGGGAGGTACCGCGAGATGCATGGAACTATGAGCAGTAGTCGACAGAGGTCGGGGTTGAGTTGATAATCAGTTGGGATTGTAGTATTCGTTGGGGGGTAACCTTTGGAGGTCCGACTGTGGGGTCGAGAGTAGACCATGTGCTAAATGTTAAAAAGAGATGTCTGGAAGAAAAGTGTAGGATTGTGATTCTTTTGGATGTTGGAGGACTTCTGAGTGGGCATGATTTTTTTTTCTTGTGATTGAGAGTAGAGTGTTGAAAGTTTATTGTTCTGATGGGTTCTGATAGTGGCTCAAAGGATAAGCCCGGGTGGGATGTGAATCCTTTTGTTCCTTGGGGCATGTTTCAGATTCTTGGTACATTGGTATGAGTGATCGGTGGCCGATTTTTGGATTTTGTCTTGGGAAAATCAGAGGAGCAGTGAGTTATCAGGGTTTGATGTTCGAGGGGCAAATAGCATGGTGATAGCATAGGTGGGCGGTCTGGCGGCGGGCCATGCCACTAGAGTTTCCGATTTTGGGAAGGTCAAAAAGGGATATCTCAGAGACTGAAGGGTCGGTTTTGGTTCCGGGATTGGGAGTTCCTGTTTGAATCCAGGCATCTGTGGAAAAAGATATCGGTGGAATATAAGGTCCTTGCAGTGGTGTTTCTCGAATTATAGGTTCGAGCTATGTGTGGTTAAGGAGCGATTTCGAGGGCGAAATCTAATTCAAGTGGGGGAGAATTGTAACATCCGGAATTTGGGTATATCTATTTAACCCTTCCTTCTTTCTAAGTTGTCTTATTTAGCCCTTAAAAGTAGATTGTGGCAAATGAGTACGCTGGGCGTACTGAAGAGTACGTTGCGCGTACTCATGGGCGTGTTTTGGACGCGGACTCCACCCGGTACGCTGGGCGTACCTTAGGCTACGCTGGGCGTAGCGGGTCCAGACTCAAAACCCTAAATGAGACTTGAGCCCTATATAAAGAAAGCTATGGCCTTATCCTCAGCCACCATTTGAGAGAGTGAAACCCTAAGAGAGAGCCAACCTTCGTTCTAAGCTTGTGTGTGAGTGTTCTTGAGCTAAAAGTGCTTTTGTGTGTTAGTAAAGAAGAAGAGGAGGTTCTTGTGAAGGCTAGAAGTTGGAGTGCAAGCTTGGATCTGAGTTCTACAGAGGGAGGAGCTTCACTTGGAGGTAAAAAGCGCAAAACTTTCCTTATTATTGTTGATTTGTGCTTCATGGACCAATTTTAAGGGTTTTTGGTCCCAAGGTGGAGACTTTATGAGCAAAAGGTCTCCATAAGCTTAGATCTACTATATCTCAGAGTATTATGAGTTGAGGGTTCATAAAAATCTAATCTTGGACGTGAATATTAAGCCATGCTTGAGATCTAGGCTTTATGAGGGAAGAGGAAAGGTGTTAGAGTGATTAGTGACCTTTACAGCCATGCAAAGGCTTAAAGGTTTCAACTTTATGGATTAAGTGGCCTTAGAGAAGTCATATATGAAGTTTGAGTATATGTCTTAACCATTTAACACCCGAAATCAAAAGGAGTATGAAACTGGGAGTTACGCTGGGCGTAATCCCAGTACGCGCAGCGTAGGGGTCGCGTTCCCCGATTCTGTGAAGTCGCCGGATACGCCCAGCGTACAGATTTGGTACGCGCAACGTAACCCGGAGGGTTGACTTTTGTTGACTTTTAGGGTTTAGTCAATGATTGGATCTTTGAGCCATAAGAGGGGTAAAATGGTCTTTTACCCTTCTGAGAGAACTTAGAGTGAGATTAGTCTAGCCTTTGAGAGTTGTGTTGATTAGAGTAATTGTTCCATGTGATTAGGTGGAGGCTATACCAGTATTATCGAGTTCGAGATTTACCGAGTTACCCGAGGTGAGTCTTCTCACTATACTTTACCTAGAGTGGTAATTAGAGTTGTGTGACAGAGTACCTTGTATGCTATATATATGATGTGATACACTGCATTATTTCTATGTGATTTATGCTATGTATTGTTCAGAGTTTACAGAGTTAGGGCCGGAAGGTCCACAGAGTTAGGACCAGAGGGTCCACAGAGTTATAGCCTCGAGTGGCTAATATGTGTTATATGTGGTATTTTGGGGAACTCACTAAGTTTCGTGCTTACCGTGTTATGTGTTATGTGTTTCAGGTTTTCTCAGTATCTCGGGACGGCACCGGCTTGATTGTACACACCAGTGAAAGAATTATGTTTCGAGGATCCTGGATTATTAAGTAATTAATAAGGGATGGTGTTTTGTAAACTAAACAAATGATGTTTTATGAAATGTGTATTGAGAATCATATGTTTTTCAAAAGAAAAATTGTCTTGAAAATTTACAGTGTTACAAGTTTAGTTGCAGGCCAGAAAAAAAAGTTGATTCATATGTTTATTAACCTATTTTGAAATAATTAAATGGAAGACGAGTTGTTACAATAGTGCTTTACCTAAACCCGGTCATAAAATCCATTCATAGGGTATAGTAAATTGATTGGTAACTAATTTCAAAATTAAGAAATCTACCAAAGAGAGCTGTCAAACACCGCCATCATTAACTGAAAACTCATGTCCACCATAAGGGTGGAGGGCGTGCTGCCAGCTTATCACACTTTTCTCTCTGCCACATAGGCGCCATCTCACTGTAACCTCTTTTTTACCACCAAATCAAGGTTCCTTCCCACAAACTAGGGGTGAGAACCATGACTTGCCATACTATTTTTTTAATAAATTAATTTAAATAAAAATTTAAATTAAATTAATTGCAATAAAAAATACATAAAAGAATTATAAAAAATTAAAAACTTAAAAAACAAAAAACTTTTAAAAGGTACACAAATAAAATAATTAAAACATACTAAATGAATTCTTCATCCGAGAACTCGTCTTCCAAATCATTTGGGAGATCCATATTGAGATCAATGTTTTGAACCCCGTAAATGTGTTCCACCAATTCCATGCGAAGATTGTGATGTGCTTTAGTGCTACATATCTACATGCTCCTATCAATGTACTCATCACCACTAATCTCTATTGGTTGTGTCTCGGTGATGGTTTCATACTCGTCATACACATATATCCCTCTTCCTTCGTCATCAATAATCATATTATGCAATATGACACATGCATACATGACCTCTTCAAGTTTTCCCTCATCTAAAAAAAGTGTTGGTTTTTTCAGTATGAACCAACGCTTCTTTAGAGCTCCAAAGGCTCACTTGACATCTTTCCTAGCTCTCTCTTGAGCCATCTTGAAATTTTTCAGTCTAGAATCATGTAGACATGAAAATGATTTAACAAACACAACATACTCATGACAGATCCCATAAACAAGATAATAATTGTACTTATATGACATTCCATGCACTTGAAAAGAAGAATCTTGTGCAGATCCTCTGAGACAAATGCGGGTAGGTATGGAAGGTAGTATGTGCCCGTACTACTGAAAGCACAGGACTCGTACGCATAACAGGGAAGTCACAACCCTTAGGGCTTTATTGGGAGTTGGTTCCCTGT
The DNA here is from genome assembly GCF_052849685.1 of Lactuca virosa. Taxonomy (NCBI): domain Eukaryota; kingdom Viridiplantae; phylum Streptophyta; class Magnoliopsida; order Asterales; family Asteraceae; genus Lactuca; species Lactuca virosa. The sequence goes on along the minus strand of NC_136433.1, from coordinate 360,150,247 downwards.
TTTGCTATGTGTGTTATCTGATATTCCCTGGTTTACTTTCAATATGGTGACGACGAGGCGAGTTGAGACTGGGTCCAGATCAGGATCAGGAGCTGGCAGTCAGGGTGGGTTAGCTGCGTTGGATGACAGGACTAGGGAGGTTGTCCATGAGGAGGTTGTGGCTATTGTTAGAGGTCAGATACCAGAGTTTTTTGGGTCTATTAAAACCGCGATGATGGAGTTCTTTGATGACATATATATAGCCATTGTTGAGACTGTCGTTGCTGCTGCCTCCGCAACTGTTGCAGCTGTAGGTGTTGGACCGAGTTGAGTTTTTCAGTATCGGGACCGAGTCAGGTAGCCATGAGCTGGCTATCTGATGTTGAGGGATGCTTTTTCACCTACTCTTGTCCATCCGACCAAAAGGTCAGGTGCGCTCTGAACCTCCTGAGGTCCAGAGCGATGGATTGGTGGAGACTTGTTACGGGATCATATTCTGCTATGCAGAGGGCTGCACTATCTTGGGACCAGTTCATGGAGATGTTTCGTACCCGTTATGTGCCACGGGTAGAGCGAGAGAGGTTGGCCCAAGAGTTTTTAGATCTGAGGTAGGGATCAGAGTCGGTGAAGGAGATCACTAGGATGTTTACTGAGAGGGCCATGTTTTGCCCTGAGTTTGCTTTGGAGCAGGCTCAGATGACTCGTTACTTGATCATGCTCAAGACGGATATCAGACAGTTTTTTTCCACCCAACAATATGACTCTTTGTTGGAGATTCAGGAGGCCGCTAGGCAGCGTGAGATTGAGATAGAGCTGCAAACGAGAGAGCAGAGACCGGCCCCAGCGCAGTTGCAGCCAGCGCCAAAGTGGTTCAAATCCGCTGATTCAAGGTGTGGGGGTCAGCGAGGCCGCACTTGTGGGAAGTGCGGAAAGGTTCATGATGGGACTTGTCGATCAGAAGGTGTATGCCACAAATGTGGCAGGGAGGGACACTATGCGAGGGATTGCCGCCAGTTGGACCATGTCTAGAGTACTAGGATGTGCTATCATTATGATCAGGTTGGCCATGTGAATGTCAACTATTCGTTTCTCGCCGTCAAGCCGACACAGGCCCCCGCGCCAGCTACTTTGAGAATCACAGACGGGCGCCAGGGGAAAGCAGAGCCCCCGAAGGCTCGAGGTCGTGCTTTTCAGATCACTGCCGAGGAGGCCAGAGTAGATCCAGATGTTTTGACTGGTATGTTTCTATCCGTTATCTTGTTGATTATGTATTGTGTTATGCTTATATATTTGTACCTCTTTTAGGTATGTTCCTAGTGAACTCCTTGTCTGCTTTAGTGTTGTTTGACTCGGGTGCAAGTTGGTCCTTTGTTTCTCAGTATTTTAGTGGAGGGTTTGATATGCCCATTGGGGAGTTGGAGTGTCCGTTGTGAGTTTCTATCGCCAACGAACACGGGGTTTCCGCTTCTTTAGTGTATCAGGGTTGTGTCCTGGAGATCTTCGGGGTATCCTTTTTGATCGATTTGATCCCTATCCCCATGGGGGATGTCTGCGTAATTGTGGGTATGGACTGGTTGATCCGTTTTAGTGCTCTGATTGATTGTGAGAGCTAGCGCGTGGTAGTTCGAACTCCAAGTGGGGGAGATCTGGTTATCTATGGAGAGGGCACCAGGATGGGGTCAGGATTTTGTTCTGCAGCCAGAGCTTGACAGTATATTCAGCACGGGTGTGCGGGTTATTTGGCTTATGTGGTGGATACGCGTGTTGGGGATCAGGTTTCATTTTCAGAGGTCCCGGTTGTCATGGAGTTTGCCGATGTGTTTCCAGAGGAGTTACCCGGTGTGCCTCCTGAGAGGCAAGTTGAGTTCAGGATTGACCTCGTGCCTGGTGCAGCCCCGATTGCCAAGGATTCGTACCGCTTGGCACCGCCTGAGATGCAGGAGTTGTCATCTCAGTTGCAGGAGCTGCTAGGCAAGAAGTTCATCAGGTCGATTAGTTCTCCGTGGGGAGCGCCGATTTTGTTCGTTAAGAAGAATGATGGTTCACACCGTATATGTATTGATTACCGGGAGTTGAACAAGCTAACGGTGAAGAACCGTTATCCCCTTCCGCGGATTGATGATCTCCTTGATTAGTTGCAGGGCGCATCTTGGTTCTCCAACATAGATCTGAGGTCCGGGTACCATCAAGTCAAGGTGGGAGAGGAGGACGTAGAGAAGACCGTGTTGCGGACTCGTTATGGGCATTACGAGTTCATAGTGATGCCATTCGGGCTCACCAATGCGCCTGCGGTATTTATGGATTTGATGAATCGGGTGTTGAATTAGGTGTCTAAGCCCATAACTATAATTGGTATGTACTTGATTTGATAGTAGCATGGTCCTTTTGGGTTGCGTTCACATTGGCAAGTAGACATGATGACTATTGGAGAGAGGTTGAATTTATTATTTGGAATAATAAATTGGTATATAAAATGATTTATCAATATGTTATGATAATAATATATTAATTAGAAATCATATTATTAATTAGTATTTAATCATAAATTAATTTGGAATTAATTTTGGGATTAAAGGAACTGATTGACCTCTAGACAGGACAGATTCAATTGTGGCTTCCACCCGCTTCCAGTCGAGTTTTATAGATTTCGATAGAGTCACCGCTCGCTTTTGCATTCCCTTACCCAATCTAATGAGAAGCAAGCCCAGCAGGCCCTACCTTAAAATGTCCCCAGCTCTTACCTCATGGGAGCTCTGGGAGCTGCATGCTAGCGTTTATTGAGGGAGTTGGAAAGAGCATTAGCGGTTGAATCGGAATCGATTTCGGATGAATCAAAGGGGGTGCTTTACGCTAAGGAGAGGATACCGTCTTGTAGTTGCGGAGTTGTCTGGGATCTAACGCTTGCCTCGGGTGGCTAACCGGGCGAAAACTCCAAAACTAGGGTTCCAAACCTTTCTCTAATAATCAGGTAAGTTTTCAAGCCCCTTGACTTTCTATTAGATTAGTTTAGTCAAGGGCGCTAACCAAGTCTCATGATCTAGGGATCACTCCCTCGATACCAACCTAGAGAGATGGATAGAAACTAGCTAATAGTATTGGGTGCCTTACTTATCCTACATAAGAGTAATCCACATTAGCAGTGGGGTAGAAAGATCATCCTGAATATGAAGAAAACAGAAACCATTGTCTTCCCCTAAAGTAATCGTTTGTGTGAGAATAAGTAGACTAGTGATTCAATTGAAAAAAGACCTGACTCCCTCAGATTGCACATCTCAGCTTCACAAGATTCTCTCTCTAAGAGACATGATCAGAAAGCAGTGACGAGGGGTCGGGGAAGACGCAAAGAGGAGAAATGACGACAACAGCTTTTCGATAGGCCTATGCACCATCTTCATTAGAAAGGGCTGCAGAGGCCTATCTTTGGGCGTTAAAAGAAGAGTTTCGTCCCCGATATAGTTTCAAGGGTACGCACCTAGTCGCTGTGAGCCTAAGATCAAAGGCAGTTCCAAAAACAAGTTCCCCATTTCCAGCTTGAGAAAGGGTAGTGGTAGGGAAGTCTAAGTCCCAATTCGCTCTCGAGAGTCCCTGAAGCAAGGAAGCGTCTCTTTCCATAGCCCCTAATGGGGTTGGTTTTGACCCGTAAAGCTAGCCTCGATGTAATTGAGGCGAGTAGGACTTTAGCAGCTTTTTAGATGTTATAGATAGCGGTTGAAGTTGAAACGGAAAGAAAAGTATGTACGAGCGGAAGTTTTCATGCCAGCATGTGCCTTCTTTCGGTAACATATACCGAGATAGGCTGGGAAATCCCCCTTCGATAGACAGGTGGCAACTTGACCTCTAAGTAAGGACAGGAACGCCCGTGCCCAATCAAACACCACAATCATGAAAATCACCTGGACCGAGACCTAAAGCTGAACCGCTGAAGGAACCTCTTTCCGTTGTTAAAGCAAACTAGCGATTCCAACTTCATGTTCCCGAGTTGCAGAGAACAATCCGAACTGAGGCAATCTTTCCGGATTCGCTCCGCCTTACAGCCTTGCTTCCCATTGTAATTGCCATTGTAGCACAACCCTGTAGTCTAACTCTTGTGATTCCACAAATTGGATCAGGCTTTTAGAAAAATCACGCTCGTGGAAGTGTAAGAGTCCACAACGGTAGATTCTACCCCGGAAATCCAGAAAGGCTGGTAAATAAAATAAATAACCTTCGTACGCTAACGCCAAGTCAAATATCATTTTCTCGTAACGAGCATGCTGAATATCTATTTGTAATGTTTGTAACAACTCATTGAACGTAAAGTTCTCTTTTATATACGCATCGCTCATGTATAATGAACGAAGTTTTCCTGATACTTCCAGTATATTTATATATCCCACAAACTCAGGTGTGAGCAATCCAAAGTCTTCAAAGTGACTTTGGTGTGTTATTAGTTATAAAAGCCATTCTTTATTTATTTGAAAAGCCTGACTTTCCAGACAGTTCATTATCTCGCAGAGGTATATGGGTTGTTTTGCAATTATTTGATAGTTGTGGTTTTGGGCTCTTGGATCACCTTTATTGGGGAGGGCCGAAAATCCTTACAATATTCTAGAGAATTTCGTCCAATCCTTAAGGAAGGGTGTCCATGGGCTGCTTAGGCCCTAAGCTAAGGGATTAGGGTTTTCCACCTCAAAACCCTAGCTGCCTCAACTATAAATAAACCCCCAACCCTCATGATTTCATGCACCTCAAGAAACCCTAGAAGAGCCGAAATTATGAGCAAGTATCTCCTCTCTCCTCTCTCTCTCATAATCATTCTCTTGCCCTAGTGTGTTTGTGAGCGATTAGAGGTACTACACTTGTGGTACTTGTTCTCAAAGCTCAAGATCTTCAAGATTTGATTGTTATTACTATATAGCAATAAAGGTATATGATCTAATCTTTCTTATATTGATTTCAAAATTATTAGATGCATGCTAGGGTTTCCAGTTTTGTGTTCAATGCTTGTATGTCTAATAGTGAAAACATAGATCCTCAAATTAGGGTTTCATGCACACATAGGATTGTTTGCTATGTATATCCATCATCGGGTATGCAGGTCGATGCTCGATCGTTCAATTATTGTGTTTATTGACGATATCTTGTTGTATTCCAAGACTAGAGAGCAGCATGAGGATCATCTTCTCGAGCTTCTGGGGTTTTGAGGCGAGAACGACTTTATGCTAAGTTCTCGAAGTGCGAGTTTTGGTTACGAGAGATTCAATTCCTCGGGCACCTCATTAACCAGGATGGGATATTGGTCAATCCGGCCAAGATCGAGGCAGTGATGAAGTGGGAGGTTTCGAAATCTCCCTCATATATCAGGAGTTTCTTGGGGTTGGCAGGGTACTGTCGGAGATTCATTCAGGATTTCTCCAAGATTGTAGTACACCTTACTCTTCTGACATGGAAGGGGTGGATTTCTGGTGGGGCCCTGAGCAGCAGTCAGCATTTGAGACCTTCCGGCAGAGGCTATGTGAGGCCCCGGTTTTGACCCTCCCTGAGGGAATTGAGGATTTTGTGGTTTTCTGTGATGCATCCATCACTAGTTTGGGGGTGGTCCTCATGCAGAGAGGACGGGTGATAGCTTATGCTTCGCGGCGGCTGAAGCCGCACGAGACGAGATATCCCACACATGATCTGGAGTTGGGGGCTGTGGTTTTTGTCCTCAAGATTGGAGGCATTATCTTTATGGGGTCCGATGTACTATCTACACGGATCATAAGAGTTTGAGACATATTAAGGATCAACCGAACCTGAACATGAGGCAGCGTAGGTGGTTGGACGTAGTCAAGGATTTTGACTGCGAGATCCTTTACCATCCGGGTAAAGTGGATGTGGTGGCGGATGCTTTGAGCCGCAAGTCAGTTGGGTCTTTAGGTGGGGCGTCGTGTATGAGGATATCATTGGATTCTCCGCTTGTAGGATTGATTAGGGAGGCTCAGGCCGAGAGTGTTCGGGAAGAGAACTGGAAGATAGAGAGGATCAGGGGTGAGGTCACCTTATTTGTTCCTGATAGCCGTGGGCTGTTGACCCGTTGTGGTTGGGTATGGGCGATGGGTTTCAATGGCATGTTTCAATCTCGATTGTGCCCTCTCAAGTTTTGTGACTGGGATGTCGAGGATCACAAAACAAGGTGTGAATAACCATGCAAATATACTTGGTACCCTTAATATTTATCACTTAATCGATGTGCCGGTTAACCACAAGCGCTCCACCGATCCTATGATCAACATTAAGTTACCATGTGCCTACCTTGTTAAATCCAGGTTAGTGTGTCGGTTAACCACACACGCTCCACTAACGATTTAAGCAAAGTGCAAAGTGTAATTTCATGGGTTAGCACCAAATTCACATTTTCCTAAAGTAACTAAGATTGGGAATTTATAAAAGGTTTAGTTACTTTATATTTATCATTATACTTATAATGAAGGGAGAATTATAGTCCTTGTCCTACCCGTTCGGCTAACGACCCTCTACCAGTCAAGGAAGCAGTGGGTGAGAGTGGACACCCATTAAACTGCCATTTTATAGGCAGTAACCATATACCCCCCCTTATAGACCGGCTTCGTGAATGAGACCTACTAACGGTAAGACTGACTTGCTCTTATACATACATACATACATATACATATATATATATATATATATATATATATATATATATATATATATATATATATATATATTATTAACTTATAATACTATAAAGTATAAGGGTTGAATTTTAACTTTTAAAATTCTAAGGGTTTTACTTGGAATTAAAGAATTCATGAGGGGAAACTTTACAAATTCCAAAACTTGAGGGAAAGTTTTGAACTATTCAAAAACTTTTGGATTTTCATAATTTATGAGTTTAATTAAGGTTTTAAAACTTTAATGAAGAGACTCTTGAACATCCATAACTTGAGGACAAGTTATGGAGTTCTTAAAACAAAAAGACTCTTCAACTTTTGTAACTTATGCAATTTAATGGATCTTTAAAAGAAATGTCTTTTGGTAATCCATAACTTGAGGACAAATTATGGACTCCATTAAAATACATTTAGATCAAAAATTAACTAACAAACAATTTTGCAAATAATTCCTATGATCTACCAAAACTCATAAGTGTATGAACAATCATATCAACAATTTCAAGAATTACATAAACACACATAAAGCTTGAAATTTTCATAACAACTTTGAAATTGGTTTACCATAATCATTACCACATCAAAAATAGGTTTTATAAGTCCAAAACAGTTTAAGGTAATGATTCTAGACCAATTCCAGCCTTAAAACTCGAAGATATGCTGTCAGGGGGTCCAACTCGTCGAGTGCATGAACCAACTCGTCGAGTTGGATGAATTTAGGCATGGACTCGTCGAGTCCCTTAATGGACTCGGCGAGTCAGCTGACCATACAACATACAAACTTCGATTTTCAGCAATTTGCATCAAGTATAACAGAAAACAAGCGTAGGCTCTGATACCACTAATGGGCTTTGAGCATTCTAACACTCCTATGGTATACATGCAACCCTAAAAACCTTGGATCTATGGTTCCTCTATTATACATGCAAATATTCAATTTTCCAAGGTTTCATCCTAACTAGCATAATATGGAGCAACTATACTACAAAAAACCTAGTTAGATGACATACCTTTTGATGTAGCTTGAAGTCTTGAACTTTAAGAGCTTAGCCCCAATAGTGTGGAAGCCTCAAGTGGAATCACAAATCACCAAAAACACCTTGGAAAACTTGAGAGAATAGCCAGCACTTCTAGAAATCAGCCCACCCTTTTTCTCACACACTAGTGCCAATTTCAAGTGCCAAGGACCTCTTTATATAGTATGGAGGATTAGGGTTACATTCATGTAAACCCTAATACCCATGACCTTTCATTTCCATAGGATCCATGGGTTAAACACTCCATGGACTATCCATGAAGGCTTAGCCCAACAAAAATGAACTTGGCCCATGCCATATATATATATATATATATATATATATATATATATATATATATATATATATATATATATATATATATATACATATATATATATGTATATATATATATGTATATATATATATATATATATATATATATATATATATATATATATATGAATATATATATATATATATATATATATATATATATATATATAAGAGTCCATATTTAATTAGTTCCTTTTGATCACTAAATTAATTCAAAATTAATTCTTGATCAATACTAATTAAATAATATGATTCCATATTAATATATTAGAACTTATAATATATTAATATAAATCATAAACATACTATCCTCAAAAGACTATCCATATAAATTGTTCCGGTGAAGTGCAACCCAAATGGACCATGCGAAATTGGGTCAAGTACATACCAATTACAGTTATGGACTTAGACATTAATCCAACAATGGGTTCCTATGTTTGGTGGGGTCAGACAGATCGTGTTGGAGGAGGCTCATAAGTCTCATTTTTCTATCCATCCGGGGGCCACCAAGATGTATCGGGATCTGAGATTGAGCTATTGGTGGCCATGTATGAAGAGGGAGATAGACCGGTACGTGGAGAGGTACATGACCTGTAGGATGGTCAAGGCTGAGCATCAGAGGCCGCATGGCAAGCTGCAGCCTCTAGAGGTTCCCATGTGGAAATGGTAGTAGATTTCGATGGATTTCATCACCAAGTTGTCGAAGACAGAAAAGGGATTCGACGCTATTTGGGTCATCGTGGATTGATTGAACTAGAGTGCTCACTTCCTAGAAATTCGGGAGAGTTCTTCGGCCGAGAAGTTGGTCGATGTATATATTCACGAGATCATTGCTCGCCATGGGGTTCCGGTCTCCATTGTTTCAGACCGTGATATTCGATGAGGAACTGGGCACGAGGTTACACTTCAGCACAGTCTATCATCCACAGACTGACGGCCAGAGTGACCGGATGATACAGACCCTTGAGGATATGTTGCGGGCTTGTGTCATTGCTTTTAGTGGGAGTTGGGACTCCTACCTACCTCTCGCAAAGTTCTCCTACAACAACAATTATCACTCCAGCATGATCCGCCTTTTAAGCTCTTGTATGGGCGGAGATGTCGTACCCCGGTTTACTGGGGCGAGGTTGGTCACCGAGTTATGGGGCAGACCGAAATGGTCCTTCAAACCACGGAGATGATTCGGCAGATCAGGCAGAGATTTGCATACTGCTCAGAGTCGGCAGAAGAGCTATGCCGACCGGCGCCGATCCGAGTTGGAGTTTCAGGTCAGCGATATGGTGTTGCTGAAGGTCGCACCTTGGAAAGGTGTGATCCGCTTCAGGAAGAGGGGAAAATTGGGTTCCTGGTATATCGGGCCGTTCCGAGTGATCGCTAGGGTTGGCAAGGTTGCTTATAGATTGGATCTTCCTAAGGAGCTCAAACATATTCACAACACTTTCCATGTTTCGCAGCTATGGAAGTGCGTGTTGGATGAGGGCGCAGTGGTATCCTTGGATGATATTCAGGTCGATGAGCGCCTAAACTATGTTGAGAGACTGGTGGCTATTCTGGAAAGGAAGGTAAAGGTTTTACGTAGCAAGGAAGTACCTTTGGTGAGGGTACATTGGCAGCACCGAAGGGGCTCCGAGTGGACCCGGGAGCCTAAGGCTGAGATGCGGGAGCATTATCCAACTTTTCTGCATCAGACTTTGAGGATGAAATCTAGTTCAAGTGGGGGAGAGTTGTAACACCCCGATTTTGGTATGTATGCTTTTGCCCCTTCATTTATCAAGTTTTGCATTTTTGGTCCTTTAAGATGGTACGCGGGGCATACCACTTGGTACCACTTGATACGCTCAGCGTACTGGCTAGAGTTGGATCGGGACAAGCGGATGCGTACATTGGGTGTACGCTAAGGTACGATGGGCGTACGTGTGTCTTTCGGAAACCCTAATGTAGGGTGTTGCACCCTATATATTCATCCTTAACCTTTAGGGTTGGTCTCATCTTTTGTCCCTCAACCTCTAGAAAACCCTAATCGTCCCCTTAGCCTCCATTTTGCATCTTTGAGCTTTTGAAGAGAAATTTTTGCTGTTTTGGGTCCATCTTTGAAGAACCAAGAAGAGAGTGAAGTTCATAGCTTGGTGGGAGATTTGAGATCCAAAACTCTCCATCACATTGCAAGTTTCTCAAGGTATAAAGTTCAAACCTTGACTTGATGGTTTAGTCGACTTGATGGGATTTATGGTTTGGTCGACTTGATGGGATCATTTCTCTAGATCTGACATTGTTAGAGGTTTCCTTGGCATAAAGGTGCCAACTTTATGGGGTTTTAGTCATCTTTCATGCATTAAGCCATTCATTAAGTCATTTCTAAGCTAAATAACTTCATGTAGCCATGCATGAACGTAAAGTTAGCAACTTTACGTGTTATTTCAGCTCATGGAAGTCAGATCTACGTTTTGGGACCTTATCTTAAGGTATTAAGTGCTTAATGGGATTTTTGGCTTAAAAGAGAAGTACGTTGGGCGTACAAGCCAGTACGCGCAACGTACAAGCCCCAACGCGTGTACACTTAGCGTACAATTGCGTACACCCCGCGTACTCAGTCTGTGGGCTTTGCGGTTTTGGGCTTCGAGTTTGGGCCACCTTTTTGGGCTTAGATGGTTGGGTCCTCTTTGGGCCATCTGAGCGTTGATGTTTTGGGCCAAGTGAAGTAATCCAATCTAAACTTGAGTACATGCAGTGATTCGTTTCCAGTCAATTTATCTAGTTAGTTTAGTTATTGGTTTAGTTGAGTTTTATAATCAAAACTCCGTTTTATTGATTTCGTTTATTTATTATAACCTATAATCAAAAATTCTAATATTAATTCATTACCGTTCCCCTTGAGTTCGATACCCTTACTTATCAAAACTATATTCGATCAGATTTTGTCTGTAAGGTGTGATTTAAATGCAATAGACTAAAATTATAAATAACAAACTAGTGCAATAAATATACACATCAGTAATCTTGCATCAAACGTTGGTGGTTGGATTCACGGTCTCCCTGAATATATGTTTGTGATCTTCGTTGCAAACTTTCGGTTTCGTCATTACATAAAGATAACGACATTTTCTAGTGATTTTGAGAGAAATAGAGGTATTGGTGTGGTTTAAATGTTACATTACTTTAGGAGCCCTAACAACTTCAATCATAACTTGAAATTCCTCAAAAGACAAAGATAACGACATTTTCTAGTGATTTTGAGAGAAATAGAGGTATTGGTGTGGTTTAAAATAATAAGGATAATAGGTATTTGTAGAATATAAATTTTGGGGAAAAAAAATCAAATGCAAAAGTATCCATTGGAAGGGGATAGGTGAGGAGAGAGATACAGCTAAAGCTTACCGTCCTCGGTCAAACTGGGATGCTACTGTATCCATACCTTTCGGCCTATGAAAATTCATGTTGCCACTGCGCTTTACTAAGTATGAGCTTTGAGGGGGGATGTCCGTCTCTTCATATGCTCTATATTTCACGTTACAATAACTTTCTATCCGTCACAACGAGACATGTTTCATGTTTGTTACGTGAAGGGGAAAACCAACAACTTGCGCAACCCCTTCCACTATAAAGTATAAAACCAACAACTCATGTAACCTCTTCCACTATAAAGTATAAAGCACTAACCACATTTGCTCCACTAAACCCTTTTCGTAAAGTATAAAACCAACTACAAATTATATGTCGTTTTAGCACAACTACAAAATAACACAACATTTTGCCACTTTTGCATTGTTAGTTCTTTAATTTGTTTAAAACCATGATCACTTATAATAAAAAAACCGGTTTGAAAAAAATATATATATTTGATTTATTTGACACAATCAAATAACACAACATTTTGCCACTTTTGCATTGTTACTTCTCTAATTTGTTAAAAACGATGATCACTTATAATAAAAAACCGGTTTGAAAAAAAAAATATTTGATTTATTTGACACAATCAAATCCTCTCACAATCACACACACACATACATACACGTTCAAGGATTCTTCATTTTAATCCTCAATTTCCTAGCAATTTGTGTAGCTTTTGGATGCACAGGTCTCTTACTACAATCACACTGTTCAACTTCAACCCAATTTATCACCTTCAAAATAAGCGACTGCGAAACTTTCTTAGCATCCGATTTCTTCATCCCTTTTTCCAACGCTTTCTCCAAAAACTCCATAAACCAATTCCCAGCCTCCGTTTCAATCTGCATCCCCAATTTAATCGTATTACTCAAGCTACAACACGAAGACGAAGATCCAGGGTTCTTGTTTTCATCGTTCTCGAACACTTTCGTTTTCTGATTTGGTGTTTTCAATTGCTTCGGCTTTTGATCGGATCTTTCGGGAAATGCTGCGATTGATTTGTGTAAGGCAGCTCGTCTTTTTGAAGCGTTGTTTGTATCCGAATTGTTGTTGTTCATGATATCGTGTAAAACAGGTGTGTCTTCTGATGTGATTTGTGTTGTTGCTGCTTTGATTGATGTCATTTCGGCGATTGCTTGAACAATTTGGGTGTGGAAATCGAGAAATCGATCGAAACAATCGGATGGGTTTTCGGGTTTTGATGATTTAGTTAAATTCGATAGATTCCTACAAGTTGTGTAGATGATGATGATGTTAGTATAAAATTAGAGGAATGTTAAAAGATGTAAAAAAAAAAGTTGTTATTTTATACTTGAGAGATCGAACGAGGGTTTCAGTTGCGGATGCTTCTCTAAGTGCTTGAAGGGCAATCTTTTGAGCTGTTTCTCTTTGCTGGATTGCTTCCTGGAGTGATAATTGTTTATAAATATCAGAAAAGTTAAAGATGAAAATTGAATTTCCTCACTTTATTAAAGAAACTTGATACTGTTTTTACAAAGTCAGAAAATACAAGAAATTTTATACGAGGTTTACAGAAAATACAAGAAATTTCATATGTTTTTACAAAGTAAACAAAAGAGTTTGAATTTCTTGAAGGAGGCATTGTTTATAAAGTCAGAAAATACAAGAAATTTCATATGAGGTTTACAGAAAATACATGAAATTTCATATGGGGTTTATAAAGTCAATTTGAAGGTGACTTTGTTTATATAGTCGGAAAAAATTCATGAAATTCTACATGCGGTTACCAAAAAAATTGAAAATTTGGAAGTATTTACACTGTTTACACTGTATTGAAGTCTCATATGGGGTTTATAAAGTCAAATTGAAGGTGACATTGTTTATATAGTAGGAAAATTCATAAAATTCCACATGCAGTTGCAAAAAAAGTTGAAACTTTGGAAGTATTTACATTGTTTACAAAAAAAGTAGACTGTCTATGAAGTTTCATATAGGGTTTATAAAATGAAATTGAAAGTGACATTGTTTAATAGTCGGAAAATTGATGAAGTTCCACATGCAGTTACAAAAAAATTGAAAATTTGGAAGTATTTACACTGTTTACAAAAAAAGTTGAATGTCCTGTTTCTAAAGGCAGAAAATTCAATGAATTGCAGGTTGAGTTTAAATATAAATTGAAAATTACGTAATATATACGATTTTACAGGGTACACACCTTCAAAAAAATTGAATCATCAAGGTGACGTTGTTTATAAAGAGAGAAAATTCAAGAAATCCCACAAGGGGTCACTAAAAATAGAAGGTAACTCAAGAAATAATTTTTTTTTATTTTGAAGTAATGATTCTATTTCACAACTTAAAAAAATGTTTAATCTTGAAGTTGACATTAGAATCCACTTTAGGTTACAGAAAACTTAAAACTTTTAAAGTATTGATATTGTTTTACAATTTAAAAAAAAAAAAAAAAAAAAACACAAGAAATTTATTTGACCACGTATAAAAAATAGGAAATTTTATACCTTTCCCAGAAGTCCAAGCTTTCCTGGTATATTAAACGATAAACTAGTGTCTGAATCACCATATGGAGAGTCTTGTTGTTGTGAAGCCATTTTTGAATTGGAATAGTTTTTTGTCTCTGAATCAACATTCGGACTAGGAAATTTTCTTGTGTTCTTTAAACTCGGAGGTGGAGTTGCACTTTTCTTCTCCTGTATTAATAAAATATTAAAAATGCAATAATAAACTCAATTTTAATTTTTTTTAGTGCCCATTTCATATTCCAACTTCATATATTTATAATCAAAACACCATGATCCATAATCGAGTTTGAAGTGATTAACATGTCTATTTTTATAAAGTATCTTGATAACATGGTTAAACTACACTCATGTAAAATGACCGTTTTGCCCTTCATTTTAAATAAATTGAATATAAAAAAGAAATTATTTAAAGGCATGGTCATTTAGAACAGAATATTTGTGCAAAGTGGAAATTTGGTCTCTTTGGTTATATTGTATCATCATGAGCTATAACATCAATAGAACATGATCCATAAAAGAGTTTTGAAGTGATTTAAATGAGTTCCTAAAAGAATTTTTTCCTAGAAATTGTCTTTCTTCCTAGTTAAATACATGGAAAATGTTCCTTTTGCCTTCATTCAAGTTTGTTCAAGGTTAAAAACATTTTTTTAGAAAAAAGATTTTGTTTATGAACTGAAACCTCATAAAAATTTATAAACTAATAAACATATGGTGATAAGCTTTACTCTATTAAATTAATATAGCAAATCTAGAGAGAGATGTACCTACAGCTGTATTATTAAAAGGACTTCTTATAACTTTTGCATCTCTATCACAAACTGTACTCTTGCTTCTCATATACTTCATCATAGAAACATTAACCACACAGCTTTTTCTCATTGCAGGACTTTCCATCATCTTCGACAACAATGGCCCACCTACAGAAGCTCTAACATTTCCATTAAAGTTCCCATCTTTCTCACCTGCTTTCCCTCTAATCGATGGCGACATAGGAAAATTAACCCTCATTGCAGACCTCGGTTTTACAGGTGTACACTGATCAAAATCAAGAGGACATGGTTTCAAAACCATCGGTGATGCACAAATCCCATCTTCACCTTTTTGTCCTGTTCCCCAAGAACCTCTTCTTGGAACACAAGATTTAGTATTCGAATTGAAATTAACCCCCTTTTGCTCACTCTTTTCCCCTTTCTCTCTTAAACCCATAAGTGGTTCAGGTGTTCCAATAAACGGGTGGCGTCCTGGAAGCGGTTTAGCACCTTTGGCTATGGGGACAGGTGAACCGGGTTCTAAACTTTCGACATAGATGAACTGGCCTAGCTGCATTTTGTTGCTGAGAACAAGGTCGTCTTGATCGAAAGGTAAACTTACATAAATCGAATGAGAAGAATCTGATACTTTAATGTAGAACCCATGTTTTGGCCATAGATCTTTCTCATCAAGATCGGCTGGAACAATATCGGTTACCTGTAGAAGTGAACTCCGATGTTCACTTGTGGGTTTTACCCCGGAATTCATCCCATTCAGAAGCTTCAACAAGATCCCTGGTGCCAATGCTGCCATAATCAACAAAATTGATCGCAAGAATTCGGGAATTGGGGAAAAACGCAAGGGTAGAAGATCAGAGGCTTTGTACTGATGATCATACGCTTGAAATTAGATTCGTCTTCAGTTTTCAATTTTGGGAAAATGGAAACTGAAAACAAAATCGAGAAAGAATGAATGAATCGATTAGGGTTTTGAGTGAGAAGAATCTGGTGGGAAGGATGATTTAGGGGTGTTTTGGGGTTTAAGAGCGAAGATGAAACGAACGTCGTGTGGGGTTACGATGATAACGGTAACTAAGAGGTGAGAAAGGGGCTGAATCTTTAAAAGATAGCGTTTTGGAACGTTGGAGATAGGATGCTAACGGTCATATTTTTCGCTTGGGGGTAGCAGTCAATTGGTCACGTATTATTTAAGGGATAATGATTTAAAAGGGTAACATATTATTCATTTTGTACACATTTGGTCACTGAGTTTTTTTTTCGTCCACATTTACCTCTTAAACTTGTTAAACTGTACACATTTAGTGCTTATGACCTGTTACTCCAGGTTAGCCGGGAAAAATGACTTGATAGGATAATATATTTTTCATTTTGTACACATTTAGTCCTTAATATTTTTGTACATATTTAGTCCTTAACATTTTTTTTGTTTCAAAATAAGTCTTTTTTTTGTACTCATTCAATACTTATTAATGATTTATTTAGGTTTTTTTCACGACATCTTACGTGAGACAATCATTGATGAGGTGTTTGGGGTTGTTGATGCTTATGTCCAATGCGATCTCGACTGCTTGGTTGCGTAAGTCTTGTGGTTTGGCTTAGGTCTTGTATTTTGAACATCGTAACTTCTTCATACGATATCAGATTTTAAGGATCTTTATCCACGTGTTCATTTTTTGAGTCTACTACAACTTTTATTAAGATTACTCCCGTTAAAATGTAATATATTTTTACTAACAATTTTTTAAAAAACATACATACATGCATTCATAAAAAACGTATGGACAGTGGAAGACGCAGTAATACATAGTACGTGTTGCCGAGATGAAATAGGTGTTGCCGATACATGGAAAATAGGTATAAACGTAAAAAAAAAACGAAATTTTTTTCACTGCGAACAGAAAAAACAGGTGTTGTCGGTGCAACACCGGGACCATAATAAATCCGCCACCACGTATAGATATAAAAATCGTAAGTAAAAAATATATTATTTTTTAATGGGAGTAATCTAAATGAAAGTTGTAGTAGACTAAAATACGAACGCATGGATATAAAGATCGTTAAAATCCGAGATTATATGAAGAAGTTATGACGTTCAGAATACATAACCTAAGCAACCAAATAGTCAAGATCGTGATGGATATAAGCATCAAAAGCCCCATACACCTCATTAATGAATGTCCCACATAAGATTTCGTGAGAAAAAACTAAAAAATCATTCATAAGTACTGAATGAGTACAAAAAAAATGACTTATTTTGCAAAAAAAAAAAAAAAAAGGACTAAATGTGTACAAAAATATTAAGGACTAAATGTGTACAAAGTGAGAAACTATTACCTTATTAAGTCATTTTTACCGGGTAACCTGGAGTAGCCGGTCATAAGGACTGAATGTATACAGTTTAACAAGTTTAAAGGGTAAATGTGGACGAAAAAAAAAACTCAGTGACCAAATGTGTACAAATCGAAAAATATATTACCCTTTTAAGTCATTATCCCATTATTTAATGAGTATGGGAAATTTATAATGAATAATGATAGTAAAGCCCTTATAACTTTAGAAATATTTAGATTTTTTTATTTTTATGTTTTATTTTGTAGATTTTTTTTCGAAACAAAATTATTTTGTAGATTTTAGGTTCATTAAATTGAATGTCAGCAACTTCTTTTTAATTTTACCCTTTTTACAGATTTAACCGGTAAACCAAACATTTATGTTAAATTTAAGGGTTTTAATAAACCAAAAAATTAAACTTAAGGCATTTATGAACCAGAAAAAATTATAAAATACAACATTTTTTTCCAAAGGAGCTTTAGGGAATTAGAAATACATAAAAATGTAAAATTAAAAAAAAAAAAACAAAACAAAACAAAAGTTGCGAACATCATATTTTAGTAATCTGAAATCCACAAAAAGGTAAATCAGTACTTTATGTCAGGGCGTGTTCGGCACAGAGTGTTTGAGAGCTTCTAACTTTTAATGTTTGATCCGTTTTGAACAGAAAGCTTCGTTCGACACTACAAGTTTCTAGCGTTTAGTTTAAACAAAACGCTTCAAATCCAAATACTACTTCACGTAGCGTTTAACATAACGCTACAAGCTACCCGTCACCCGCTACCAACTAATTTTGCAGAACACGCCCTTAAGGGTTTTTGTGTCGCCTTTGTGTCAATATCTCATTTATTATATATTTCTTAAGTGGCTATTTCTCGTTTTTTTTCTTTTCAACTAATGGTCACGTCATTTCCCCTCACCCCTCACTCATAGGAAATAGTCACCTTCCAATCCCTCAAAATATAAATCAATTTAATCGCCTTTTTAGTTTTTTCGGTTAACGGATTGATTTTATCATTTTTTTTATATCTTAAATCCAACCATACTCGAACCAAATAAGGTTCGGTTTAATCGGTTACAATGTATTTGGTCCGATTTACCGGTTAAACGGAATAAAATTTTGCATGTAAAAATAAAATAAAAAACATACTAAACTTTTACAGTAAATGTGTTTTTTGAAGAGCCATGCTGACCACAAAAGTTGTAGATATAGGTTAATATAGTTTTAGTTGTATATAAAAATTAAGAATTAATCGAATGTTAATTGGTATTTAGCTAATTAGTTGTTACTTTTTACGTAAGGTATCCTTATTCGGTTAACCAAATTGAATTAACAGAAAACAAAATACACCAAACAATATTTTGTTCGGTTTGGTTATTTGGTTTCGGTTTTTTATCACACAGCTACCAGTGGGATGTTGTATTGTATAATAATATGAATAATGAAATATCACCTCACCGTTGTATATAGAGATTGTACTCCATTAGGCCTTATCAAAAAAAAAAAAATACATCACTTCAAAAAATCATGAGTTTTGAAGTATCCTTAAATAAAAACGTTTTATTCTGTTTATATTTTTATATCAACTAGAAGGGAATTAGTTGTGCCTTTGGTACTGTGTTTGTTTTTTTTTCCAATATTTGAAGTTGTACCAAGTAGGAGAAAATAGTATTATATAGATGAAAACAAAGTGACACACAATTACTATGAAACATAATCACAATTGAATAACAAAATACATTTTTTTTTACTAAATTATGTCAAAAAGTTGCTATTTATGCTTAAGAAATATGAATTTTTATATCAATATTTTCTTTGTGACATTTTAGATTTCTCAATAAAAAGAATATATATATATATATATATATATATATATATATATATATATATATATATATATACTAGTTGTGTACCCGCGCAAAGCGGCGGCGACAAATAGTTTTCGGGCGATGAATAATTCATTTCAGTGAATAGTTTCTTTGTTGCTCTCAGATCAAACCATAAAAATCATTAAGTCTTAACCAAGTTACAAAATATTGAATTCTTCGGTTTTTACAAGTTACAGTCCCTAAACATTTATAAAACCATTTTTCTATCACTTATTTGCAAATTGCAATTAATCACTTAGAATGGTACCTCAAAATAACCGCAACATCTTAACCTGTTTTAGAAATTTAATCGGTTTGATGGTTTGTAGGTTTGTAATATTTAACCCGGTTTTTTTTTTTTTTTTTTTTTTTTTTTTTTTTTTTTTAATTTCCCGTCTATGTTGAGTTGCATTTCTGGTCATAAAACCAAATTTATATTATAATTGTAACATAAACGTTATTCAAGATTAAATTTCTTTCGGTGAAAAGTTTTGTTTAGGTGATCAATTTTTCGAGGAGGACGAAGAATAGTTGTCTTTCGGAGATTGGTTTCCTACACCATTTGTATTGAAATAGAGTTTACAAAATAATGTGAAACAATTTCCTTTAGAAGCAAGAACTGTTGCTTAGGTTATTGAATCCGTCGTATTTGCGGTATATAGTTATGATGCCCTGTAAATCCTAATTCAATTTGTGGTATTGGTGAGGTAATGAGGATAAATAGTCTTTAGGGCAATTAGTTTTCTTTTGGAATGCAAAAGATAGTTTCCTTTTGACGATTATGTCCATTTCAGAAAACATGTCATATTTAAAACAATATACAATGTAACAAATATTATTTACAATTAAAATGTATCTATTATGTACGTTCTTTTAATGTGCTATATAGTATGTCTAATTTTTTGAATTTTAGATGAACCATTTATTTAAAAACATTAATTCAACAATGATAATAAACCATTAATTTTACTTTTATAAACAGATATGCAAATACATATCAAATTAAACAAAGAAAGTTTACAAAGATAGAAAATTATCACATTTAAAATTTGAATGGAACATTTCAATCCTTTAATTGCATCGGCAGTATTTATCCAAATAAATTATCCTAAAATTTATATTTGTGGATTGTTGTGAATATATCCCTACAAAAAGAACAATTTTGGTAAGGTGGCGAGAAACATACGTGGACAAAAATATTGGACAATCTGAAAAGGTGGCCATAACTTTTACCATGGCAAAAAATTGCATGTAGTCAATGTTAAAAAGTGATTGGGAAATATGATGCTAATAAAACAGTTCATAAACGAACTTGCTTGTGAAAACAAACAAAAATTAGGACTAAAGTCAATCAGTTGAAACTACTTTAGGAATAAATTGCAAAACCAACATGTGGATTAATTTTATGAAATGCATGTAATTTGATAATGCTCTTTTTAGTTGTGGTAACTAAGCCAATAATAGTATAATGTAGTCTTTTTTTCATCGCCCATGTTGGAATTAAAAACCAAAGCATAATATGTTCATATAAAAAAGGTATCATTTATTTTTATTACGGTATTGTATTATCATTTTTTTATTATTAAGGCAATGTACTTTGGATATATAATCAATTATGACATTTTATTTTTCTTTTTCTATAATATTTATACGACATTGTTGATTCAATATACTTTTCAAATTACAAGCTTGTAATAAGAGAAAAACAGTTGTACCACACTTGATGAACTATTACCTTAGTTCTTCCATTGCTTCCATACCGAGCAACATGGCTTAAGCAACATTAATTATGTTGCACCACATCCTATTACAAGAAAAACAAAAAGGTATTTCAGTTATTTCAGTAACATGGATATAAGAAAAAAAAATTAAACTTTCTTAAATTCCTGGTAAAGCAACAATTAAGTTGAACACATAATGAAATTATAATGATTATGCAAAAAAAGATCAATTTTTTCTTAAAAACATATCAAGTCCGAGTCTACTCAGAATCTGCCTAATGTCATGGTCCTTTTAGATTGTGTAGTGGAGATTCTGACTACAAATGACACCTAGATTAGAAAATAAATTATAGCATCATACTTTCAAATAAAATGAAAGTATGATGATATAACACACATATAAAGGAAACTAAGATGCCATGAATGAAACACACATTAATGAAAAAGGTAATTTGTTTTCTTATTTTCAAGTAAATTACATTTTGGACAATGATTTTTTCAATTTTGGTTAAAGTTTATATTGCAAATTTGGTCCTTGTTTATAGGTTTTAATTTATTTTATTCTTTGCATTTTCTAAGTTAATAGCCTAGCTGTTAAAACCTTTACAATGACCATTTCGTCCTTTAACACTTGACAAAAAGTACATCACAGGAAACAAATTTGTAAGAATGTCGTGTCCTTTGATTTTGCTGACTTTCAAAAAAGAAAACATTTTTGCAATGCTATAAACTTTTATTCAAGGATAAGACAAAATTACAAATTTAGTCCCTCAAGTATACTGTACTTTTCCAGTTTTGGTCCAAGGGCAAAATGGTGGAAGATTATCAAATTTTGATAGCCATACTATTAACTATGTCTCTTGATATTAGACTAAATCCACACTTGAAATTTCAAAAAGATAACAATAAACAAATATACACCTACCAGCAACTATTTCAATCAAAATAAAGTTAAACCCTAATTAGAAATCATACAAATCAAAATCATCATACAGAAAACAAAGTTGGCTTACCAAAATTAACATCGGATATGTGTGAAACGTCCTCCCTCCTCAAGTGGCCTAAAATCAAATAACAAAATTTTAGCACCAAAAACAATCAAACACTTTGAAGCAATCTACACATTTATCCTTATCATCTCTTTAAATACCCCTCTGCATTTCTTTATTTTTAGTCATAAAAATGAGATTTTTATCTTTCCTTCAAGATACAAATTTATTGTTTCATAAGAATCATTAACAATGTCAAGAATCTTAAAATTAAATAAAAAATTGGTTAAGACAGGATGAAGGAAATGTGATAGCATCTTACCTTTTCATAAATTCATTTTATGTGAATAAGGAAACACTGTATGAATAAATGACATGTGTGTATAGATGACATATTGGATGAAAAAGAGCACACTATTCTACAAGTGAAATTCTGCTGTTCTTGTTCACAACAACATTACACATGCTTAAGCTCACTTTTGCATTTGTTAGTTGACCTGCAAGAGAATAGTTCAGATTCCAGGCATGTCAATGTTTTCTTATAGATATACAATAGAGAAGGCACCTGAGAAAATGAACATTACCTGAGCTACCATTAATGGATTCCAACAAATCTGAAAAAAAAAACACTTCTAAGATCTAAAAAGACTAAAAAATAAGAAAAATAATGAAGATTTGGTGATACTCTGATGTTCTTTTCGAGAAACATCAAAAGAAAAATATAATAAAATCTAGGGCTTTGTTTTATAGTGTAAAAAAGAGCAACAATCAAACATCAAGAAATATATTTGTCTTATATTACAGATAAAGAATGTTTTTTTTTCATAACAGAAAAAGATGTCTACTATACCCATCTATATAACACTAAGAGTAAATTACACGGATGGTCCCTATGGTTTGGAGTAATGCACGTGTTTTGTCCCTAACTTATTTTTTTTAACTCGGAAGGTCCCTACTGTTTGTTTTTGTTACGTGTTTGGTCCCTGTCTTACCTAAAAAGACTTATTTTCCCTTGATTTTTTTAACTTTTTTAAATAAACACACCCCCAAACCCATACTCATCACCTTACTTTACATACCCCATCATTTTTTCCTATTTAAATAATAGTCTTTTTAGGTAATACAGGGACCAAGCGAGTAACAAAAATAAACAGTAGGGACCAAGCGTGTAACAAAAATAAACAGTAGGGACCAAGCGTGTAACAAAAACAAACAGTAGGGACCTTCCGAGTTAAAAAAATAAGTTAGGGACTAAATACGCAAATTACCCAAAACCATAGGAACCACTCGTGAAATTTACTCTAACACTAAAGCTCCAAGGCTCCTAAAGAACATATGTCCAGTCGGTAAATAAGTTTGAATCGTATTCAAAATATTACCATACACCTCGAAAGAAAACGTAATCTTCACACGTGTGTTTTGCTGAAAACAAATGAACTACAATTAGTTACTCACCTAAAACGTATTACAAAACATAAAGGATATACAAATGAAGGATCATTAAGATCATAACATTTCTAGGAAAAAAAACAGATTTGTTCCATAGGGAGTGAGAAGGAAGATGCATTGATGCAGTGAACATTGTTGGAACATTCCGTTTCTTGTGTATTTAGCATTTTCTCAAAATTTAATGAGACAGAGATGAACGTGATAAGAGAGATGGCTAAGCTTGTTTTGATGATGGTGAAAGTCTTCATGTAAACCGATGAACCGATCATAAGATGGACCAATAGATCTATATCAAAGACACATAATGAGATCTAAGAATAAAAAAGTATGACCATTAATCCGATTGAGCATCAGAGTGAAGCATTTTATGTATTCTTTTTACCGTACATCAAAATAGAAGGTCAATAATCAATTGTGACTTCATGGACAGTCCCTGGGTAAACAAAATCAAAAATAGAAGTATTAAGATTTCTATTGGATCAAACTTTTTACAATAAGCTTGGGTGGACTTTAAAAATTATTTGTTTACATAGACAGACTTCGGCTCCTACTTTTAACAACAGTAATTTGAAGATTTGTTTAACTAAAATCTCTGAATAAATAAACAAAAAATATTTACACAAAAACAAAACATAACATCAATTTAAACAACTTGTAGTTGTAGTCTTACCTACAGATCTGAAACTTTACCTGAATGTTTCTGATATACAAAGTCCAAAAAACCTATCCACATAAAGAATAAACATCAATTTAAACAAAAGCATGTAGTGTTTCTAATATATACCAGTTGATACTCCACAACTGAAGAGGCAAGCTCTGTTTGATGGGATGACAGTACCAATTTTTGTTATCTATGAGAATCAAAAATCAGAAGTGGGGATTTTACAAAAAATTGAGTTCGTTGACTACATAGGTTTTAGAAATCAGAACAAATTACATTAATATAAGAGTAGAGAATTCAATAAGTCGAGCAAAATAAATCAATACTTACTGGGGATTCGACATCAAGCACCTCGATGGAGGATCAAATCAAAGGTATCGACCTATTCCTTGCCCGTATATTTTTATCCGATGTATTTCTTCAGATGAGAGAGAGAGAGAGAGAACATGTATAAATTGGAGGGTTTGATCAAGTTTTTTTTCCAATCGATACCTTTTTCCCCTAAATCGCCATGAATAAATGGTCGTGTCCCAACAGCAAGAAAGGACATCCTTTTTTCCAATAAAACCTGAAACAAATAAGAAATCTTCATTAGATTATGTATGTAAGTAGAGGAATGAAGAAATTAAGGGTTTAGAGTATTTAAGAGAAAGGGGGAGAGTTGAAGGAGAGAAGAGAAGGCGGTTTCTTGTATATATATAGAGAGAGACGAAAAGAGAGTTAGAGATGTGTTAATATACCTGACGTTTGATCGATTCAAGTGAGGTTTGACCGATTAAGTGGCTGAAAAAAAATGAGGAATACTGATTCAAACTTCAAAGCCCCACTAATAAACCATGTCAATTCTTATCATTTTAGATTGTTGACCAAAATAAGATTTTTGATTTTTTAATGCATAAAGTTATTGTATATGATGTTTAAGGGGTTACCTCTTAAAATTCAGCATTTGACCAAATATGTATATTAAGGTATATATATATATATATATATATATATATATATATATATATATATATATATATAAGAGTTCACCAACATAATTTTTTAAGACCGTGAGACCAAATATTTTAGTGAAATATACTAATATTTTATTGTTCGTAAAAATAGAATATACAATATATTCTAACATTATATGTTTTAGAATATTTCAATGTAAAATATGTTAAAATTATTGTTTTAAAATATTAGAATATTACACATATTTAATTTTTATAAACATCGGAATATTATAATACTTCACTAAAAAAAGTGATCTCACGGTTTCACAAAATTAAATCGTTTCACATGAACCTAATCATATATATATATATATATATATATATATATATATATATATATATAGATCCGGTAAGAAATTTTTTTTGGTAGGAAAGGTAAGAAGTTTTTTTTCTACATATTTTTTTGACGAACAAAATAAATGAATCACTAGATGATTCATTTGTAAGATGATTCACAAGAAAAAATTCCCAAAAAAACATCTTTATGATTCATTTTTAAGTAAATTAATAAAAAATTCACTTTTATGACATTTTTAGTGAATAACAACAAAATCATTGTATAAATGAATCATCGAGATGTTTTTTTGAGAAAATTTTCTTGTGAATCATCTTACAAATGAATCATCTAATGATTCATTTTGTTTGTTCGCGAAAAAAATATGTAGAAAAAAAACTTATTACCTTCCTACCAAAAATTTCATTTTTATTTGATCTTGATTCTATATATATATATATATATATATATATATATATATATATATATATATATATATATATATTAAAACAAATTTGCTTAACAATAGTAATTTTTATGAACTTCAAAATTTTGCAACCATATTTTTATCATTTTTGTTTGCAGCCCCTTGGCTTTCGTTTGTAGCCCCTTAAATGATTTTAGTTTAAAAGTTTTGGCACAAAGGTTGTGAATTTTAGCATATTTAGTCCATGTAATATAGTAATGTATAGAAAACGTCTTTGTAAAGTTTTTATTTACTTATTTATTTATTTTTATACAAAAACAATCCATATGTTTAATATATTTTTATGTTGGCAGGTTTGGCCCTATGTAGAAAATAAATTACAAAATTGTCCCCGTAATTTACAAAATACATCGTGTGCATTTTTTTTACAGATCTGGTCCATGTGTTTAAAAAACTACAAAAATAGTCAATACCTAAGAGAAAATTTGCAAATAACTCCTCTTGTACACCCTTATAATATATTGTCATGTTTCATCCCTACTATTTTTTGGTTTCAAGCTTTCACCATATGAGTATATTTTCATAGATACATAAAATCCCCCCTCCCCCCTCCCCCCCCCCCCCCCTCATCCCATCCTTTCAGTTATTATTATTTGTTTTTAAACCTTATATGTTTCTATATTATTATTATTATTATTATTATTATTATTTGTTTTTATACCATTATATGTTTCTGATACGATTATTATTTATTGTTAACTAGTAAAGGTTCACCGCGTTGCGGGGCGGAAGCCATCGGTTACTAAATATCGTTAATCATTCATGGTCCCAACGAAAACTGCAACCATTTTCATTTTGGATGTTTGATGAAAATTCAACATGTTTTTGGAGAATTTTTTAGCCTAAAATTACTCATTTACCTTTACGTCGTCATTATCATATGATACTTTAAACATGTGAATGGACTATAAATACAAAGAATCATGTATTATAAATAAAACCACATCACCAACTTTAAGCCTTTTTGCACCAACAACATACTCCACCCCGTAATCACTAAGTGTCGTTTTAGCTGCCTTGCATATAAAATCATGGAGGTTATTTTAAGCATTTTACTCCCAAATCTTTCAAAGATTGAGAGGTAAAGGAAAAAGGAAGTCTTTTGCCATAAACTTATGAAATAAGTAATTAAAACTTGATTAAAGAAACACGTTTCTTTCACATATATCTGTCATTAAAAATATTTAATTTAACACTAACCTAAAATTCGTTTTGTAGAGACTAAACATAATTAATAACTTCCTCCAACATAGGAACTTTTCCTGTTATATATGGTTATAAAAATATGAAAAAAATCAGTTATCCACAATCTAATATTCATTCATACTTAAAAATAAAAAGAACTTAAACTTAATTGATTTTACCTTATCACGTCCTGGAACAATGGTTTGTAATGTCTATCTTCTATGGAAATTCAAGGAAATAGATAGTACCCTTTCAACAAAACTATGACTATCTGTGGCTTCACTTCTTCTTGTTCTAACATAAACATACCTAATTTTCCCTTCTTTAGAGTATCTCATATTCTTCTTTTTTTTTCTTGCTTAATATTGCTTTTATTTTGATTCTTCTATTTTTTGAATTTTTATTTTGTAATACCTTACAAAATAAAACCAAAATATTAATCAATTAATAAACTATAACAAAATAAGAAAAATCAACTAACTTTATTATTCACCTACTGCCTATTAACTATTGCCACAATGGAATGTAATTATTAACAATAGAAAACCATCATTTAAAACAATATATGTTACAAAAATCATTTAGAATAAGAAAATAATTAAATATCATATGTTAATAAACATAATGAAATATAAAAAACGCTTTATAATATAATATTACCAAAAAAATTGAATTTTAACTTACATAAAGTGTTTGCATATGCTATAAATCCACAAGTCTGTTTTGCTTCAACTGTTATAATGGATATATATATATATATATATATATATATATATATATATATATATATATATATATATAAATTACATATGAAATTATTGTCATTAAAATGTACCTCCTCTTGTCTGCACTTTGGAATATATATATATATATATATATATATATATATATATATATATATATATATATATATATATAAATTACATATGAAATATTGTCATTAAAATGTACCTCCTCTTGTCTGCACTTTGGAATAAGTTCAATCAATGGACTGGGCTAAAAAATATTTCTAGATAATATATGTATTCATGTAAACAAATATAAATTTGCTTCAATTGTACATCCGAACACTCCTAAAAGATCAAAAAATGTACCTTTTTCAACTTCAAATTATCATGAGTTGAGATATAAAAGATAAGTTATAACACATGCACTTCATATGAACAATGGGGTGTTTAAATGTCTCAGAAACAACAATAATGAAGTAAAATTAAGTTTAAATAGTATTAATTCTAAATATGAAAATGAGTAACTTTTACGAATGTTAAGTAAATGATAAAGTTATTCTTATTAATCTTCAATGGATGGATAAATCAATTTTGTTTCAGACTATTTGACTCTTTAGGTGCCACACAATCTTTTTTGGATGTTCTATCCAAATAATGTCACATATAACTCGTTTAAGTTGATTACTTGATCTTATTGTCAAAATACTCAAATTGAGATTACCCCTTTCAAAAGTTGGTAGTTTTAATATCTATCATGGATACCTCTTTCATTTACCAATCACTGGAAAACAAACTCAGGTTGCATCTCAAAAGTTGTAATCGTATCCTGCTAAGCAAGCTTGAACAAAATAAGAAAATAGACGATCAAACAAATATAATCAACTAATGAATCAAGTAAAGTAAGGCGTAACGAATACCTTAATTAGCTCAGACATTTCATCGAACGCCATATAGGCATGTTTCTAATCCAAAATCCACTTCCCAAACCTATAGTCAGGAAGTCCTCCCCTTTCTCATGTTCAATCACATGATTCTCCAAGTGTAACAATTACAAAGCTAAAAGACCGACATGTAGCGAGAACTAGTTTGGGTTTAGCCTTGATTTTACATTTGTTTGTTGGTCGTGTTTGCTAAACTAATATAAACCCATATACATTTGTCAAAAATTTGTTCAAGCTTGTTTGGGCATCTGAAATCTTTTCTCTTCATGTAAACATCGATCAAATCATAGGAACCCCGGGATGAAGAGCTTGTAGGGACGACACAAAATTAGGGAAGCAGGTGATGTCTAAATCGGTGAAAATATGGAAGAAGTGGAGCATGCACCATCAATTTAGACCAAAAACATCGACATGGTGGCAGTGGCTGTACCGGTGGCGTTGGCGATGAACGTCGACTTCTGCCTCTGGTATTAGAGATGGAAGAGAAGCAAAACGAAGGTGCTGAAGGAAAGAGGTAAAGAAGAATAGAGAGATAAGACGGTAGAAGATTGGCGATGGAGGGAGCAGCTTCGAGGAGGTGTTTGTATTTGAGGCGGTGGATCAGTTAACCCCAAAAAAACGTAGCCACTGGATATCCCGACGCCACCACGTGTACATGAACGCTCTCAAACCAAGGAGACGAGTAAAGTTTCATAAAGGGGAAATTGAAAATTAAAATTAGAGACAAAAAAGGGCCATATTACTAAACAAAAAAATGAAATTTTTTTTGGACCAATAAGAAGGTAGTACTGTTCATATTGTTCACAAGAGAGTTGTAATATATATATATATATATATATATATATATATATATATATATATATATATATATATAATAGTCGAATTATATCATCTAATATATAATAACTTAACATATTATAATTTTTTATTGTTAATAATATTTAAATTGATTTATTTTAATGATGAACTATAAGAAGAAGTGATTTCATAATACTTTTACTTATACATAATAATTTATATTTTAAAAAGTTATCCACTATACTTAAAGATTATTGTTGTATGTAGATAAAATATATTACGCCCAAATACTTCCATGTTCAAACCAATCGTCATGAAATAGTTAAATAGTTTATAATAATTTTTTTTGGATATATATATATATATATATATATATATATATATATATATATATATATATATATATATAAATGATTGATTGAAGTACACTATTATAAAATATTAAAATCAACTAGTATGTATAAAAAATGTGTATTAATCATTTTTTTGTTTGCCCTTGAAAGAAGTTATATTTTTTTATTTCATTTTTTGTACTTTTATACCGGTATTCCATTGCAAAAGACTAATAGCGACGGAATTTGCAACGACCTATTTTGGTCCCTAAAAACGCTGTAGCAAGGGTTTGCAACGGAAAAGATAATTCCATCACAAATGTGACAACGGAATGAAATCCGTGGTAGGTGGTATTCCGTCGTGTATTCCGTAGTAGGATTCCATCGCACAATCCGTGGTAGTTATTCCATCATAAATTCCGTGGTGGTGATTCCCTAGCAAATTCTGTGGTGGTGATTCCCTAGCAAATTCTGTGGTCGTGATTCCCTAGCAAATTCCGTGGTGGTGATTCCCTAGCAAATTCGGTGGTGGTCATTCCCTAGCAAATTATGTGGTGATGAATCCATATGAAATTCCGTGGTGGTGATTCCCTAGTAAATTCTGTGGTGGTCATTCCCTAGTAAATTCCATGGTGGTCATTCCCTAGTAAATTCCGTGGTGGTGATTCCGTAGCAAATTCCGTCGTGCTGAATCCCTAGCAAATTCTGTTTGATGATTTCCTATCAAATTTCGTGGTCATGAATCCATAGCAAATTCTGTTTGATGACTTCCTAGTAAATTTCGTGGTCATGAATCCCTAGCAATTTTAGTGGTGTATATTATATACCAGATTCCATATGGACCGATGGATAATTGATTTATAAATTATATCCAAATAATTTTGTAGTAATATATGAAAAAAAAAAATCACAACCAATATATCATAAAATAATAAAATAATTATTTATTACATGGAAAAAAGAAAGTTGCTACTCTAAAATAAATAATCTGCAATAAACATATATCAACCTATTACTCTTGTTGTTTTGTAAAGCCATTAATAAGATCCAATGTCGTTTGAAGTTGTTTTTCAAGATGCCCGACCCTTGCTTTGTTTTCCTCTTGTTGGGCGTTCATCATTTCTTTAAGCTCTTCGTTTTGCTGTTTTTGTTTAGCAACAAGCTCCCTCATTTCTTCTATTTTATCATTTTTTCCGAAATGTAAGATACATCCGTTTTACCAATCCTATTGGGAACCGCCTTTGCAAAAGAGCCTAATCCATAAAGTCTTCTTTTTTTATCATGACCACCAACAACAACATAAAATAGCTTGTCCTCCTCAAATTCAACACCTTCAGCTTCCAACTCTTCCCGTTTTTCTGTATAGGCTGCCTACAAATTAAAAATATTATAAGTTAAAAGATATCAAATTTAGAAATGATATTATGGAGTAGCTACAATATAAAAGTTTAAACTGGAATGAATTTTACATGAATTTTTCTATCTTTTTCATCTGTGAAAGTGACTCCATCGTGATTCTTCGTGTGTGTATACATGAACAATTCACTATGGGGTGGCTCATGTCCTAATTTCCTCTTCTGCATAAATACCATATAAAATGTCAAATATACAGATAAACATATACATACATTGATACGATGCACCATTTAAAAAATTACCAAATCAGAAGCTATCTTCAAATGACTTGCGGATCCAACGTTATGTGTAGGTTTTGATACTCCATCAGCCACACCGTTACGCCTATTTTTCTTGTTATGCTCAGATTTTAGCTTGTATTCTTCTGTATTCCATTTTAATTGCCAGGAGTTCCAGACTTCCTGTGGAATATGAGCTGGTTTAAAGTCATGTTTGTTTCTTTTTGGGCTCCTCATGTTGAAGAAATATTGACCATAACTTTCTACCGCTTTCCTTGCCCAAGCTTGCCTCACCAGCGAGTCTATTGTTTGATCCCAACAACATTTTTTCTACACATTAACAATATAAACATAAGTTTAAGTGTAAATGTTTACCAAACAACAATTTATCACATATAGTTAATCACCTGAAACTCCTCCCAATATAATTCGCGCATTTCTTTGCTTACTTTTGCCCAAGCGTACCCTTCTGGATCTACTCTTTGTTTAAAGGACTGACTAATAATGTGTGCACAAGGGCCTGGTGGCATTAGCCTGCAAGTAATCATGTGATGTGTTAAGTTATGAATTGATATGTACGTGTAAACCAAAAGTTTATACATAGAAAAACTTGTAATTAAGATTTGATTGGTAACTCACGTTTTTTTTCCAAACACGAACAGTTAAACGTCCATCTGGTCCACAATATTCAGAGGAATTGTTTTCACCTTCTACACTTTCCACTACAGATCCATTCATGGTTGGTTGTGTTGGTGTCACAACTAGCATTTTAGCTAGAAAATTCTATTCTCATGTAAACATTCATCTAGTGTAATGACTTGTACTCCAAATGAATATCATACTCTATGCTCATTCAAATACATTTCATATGTTCAATTAAGGGTTGGAAACCCTAGAAATCCCGGTTCCAGTTCTATATGAACTAAGATTCTCTTATTGGGTCTAATGGACCAATAAACCTCCAACTTCACTATCTTGGGCCTAGGAACCCTAATTGGGCTCTAAATGGACCAAATTCATAAAACTTTAGCATTTTGGGCCATGTGGACCTAAAAGGGCTCTCTTATCCCAAATGGGCCTTGTTGGGCCATAAATGTTTCCATTAGTCCTAATGGACCGTAAATTAGCTATTGGACTTCTATTAGGCCGTAGACCCTCATAAGGGCCCAATTGTGACATCCGTCAAAATTCAAGTCGGTTCTAGATTTGACTAGACTTAGTTGCACATATAGGCACAAAACATATTAGACTTAGTAACTAGAAGCTAAGTTATAACCTAGTAGAAGCTTGGAAACAGATAGAAACAATGGATGGTGTACTTAGATTTCACATTGATATGTGAATTCTACTACTACTTAACTGTAGTGACTATCCATATTTGGGTCACTCTTTGACTCGAACACCATTTCATGAATCATATACACACATCATGCACTTGACCTAGTAGTAAAAGTTAGGTCAGAGTCTCATAGAAACTTAAGTCAAAGTTGAAACTAGGACTAGTATACTTGATTCCTCAATTTCGTTTGAATCTCGGAATCACTACATAGAATGCCAATAAACCAATAAAAATAAATTACAAACAATATTTCTAATTTGAATAAGAGTTATGAAACTCTAAAATAGTTTGAAGTCTCAAAATTCAAGTAATTTTGATATCCAAAGATTTACAAACTCTCAAAAACCCTAAATGCCCTAAAAACTCATATTTACAAACTTTAACCTTAAAAATTCTATAAAAATAATTATAAACCTTGTAATATTATCTTATAATAATTAAAATTAGTATAATATATTCAAGGCAAATAAAATTTAACTCATTAACATTACCCTTAATTTATAAATCAAAAATAAAGGTTTTATGAATAAAAACTTGATTTTAGTGTATATTTTATAATAAGTTTGATATTTTTATAAAAGATTTAAATTTTTATAAAAGAAACAAGAGAGAGGGAGCCTCTCTCACCCAAAATCTCGGCCTCCCCTCTCCCAAGACCCTCCTCCTCTTCCCAAAACACATAATCATTTCTCTCTTCTCCACACTCTTCACCTCTTCATTCTCTCTCTCACACACTCTACCATCATTCATTGAATTCTCTCTTCTTTCTCCCTCTAAACTCATGAAAATCTCAGAAAAGTTCAGCCATTTCTACTAAAAAAAAACCTCAACATTTGATGTTATTCTTAAAGGTAAACCCGAAAATCATTCATTCCCCTTCTCTTTTCCTTCAAGTTTTACTTGTTTTTCATGGATTTTCTCCATCTTCTACCCCATTCTATTGTAAAATCATGAACACTTGCACCTACTCACGGTTTTGATGATGATGGTGGTAGGATTTCACCCAAAAACAACATGCCATGTTGTAAATGGTGAAATCCAAGGACCTAAACCTAAGTCAAAATCAAGGAAATGCACTTTTCTACATGTTTTGGTGGAAAAACACCACATGCACCCTATGTTTTCTATCAAAAACGATTTTTGAACATATGAAACTCATTAATGATCTTCAACCCAACATGCATGTGATGATCTTCAAGCTTAGATGCTTGATGATCAAAGTTTGTTGTTAAAAGCTTTCAAATATGTTCATAAAAGATTTATTCCCAAATAAATACCTAAAACTTCTTTTCTGTTCAAATGATATTTTTCCCAGAATCCAACCAACAATATAAGATGATCTGTAAATTTTCAGAAAATAATTCTTTTTTCTCGAATTATTATAATTAATGCAAGAAAATAGGGCAATAAATCATATAAAATACTTTCTGGGGTCTATAAATCCTAGTTAAATTCGTGGTTGACCCCTATGCTAAATAATGATCTCTCATTAAATTTCATCGGTTTTTGTTACTGTTTAATATAGTTTTGAATTTTCTTTTTGTTTGGCTCCAATAAATTATAAAATCACTTTAGAGAATCTTAAAATGATATATAACAACTTTCGCAGTTGCTACCAGAGGTATAAGACTCAGAAAAATATTTTCAGAATTTTTCATAATGCATTCCTATTTTCCCCGATTTTTGTATTTATAATGGCCTAAAAATAGAAAAAATAGTTCTCTTCATCCAAAATTCGTGAAAATTTACTAGAACACCTTGTAGTACATTAGGAGGCTACATAAAAATTTTGATGATTTTGCTCATCTGTATACTATTTTTCTCCTATTTTCTAAGATTAAATACACTTAAATACACAAAATCGGATTTCAGTATATAAAAACCACATTTGGTATTTTTCCCAGATTATTTACTCTGTAAATGAACTTTACAAAAATTTTGGTAATTTACTTTAACTGTTTAATAATTATTCTCCAATTAATGATTATTTAAGAGGATAAAACAAAGAAAAATAGAAAGACTAATTGAAAAATATCTTTTATATTTTTCACAGCTTCTACATGTATAATAAAAGTGTTACAAAAATTTTGGGCAATTTTGGAAACTGTTTTCTATTTATTTCAATTTTTATTAGAATAAATGCTCAAAAATCATAAAATTGGGTTAAACAGTTTAGAAATCAATTTTTATATTTTTCCCAGCTTAATAATGTTTAATAAAAGTAATACAAAAAGTTTGGATAATTTTGGAAACTGTTTTCTATTTATTTCAATTTTTATTAGAATAAATGCACAAAAATCATAAAATTGGGTTAAACAATTTGGAAGACCGTTTTTATATTTTTTCCAGCTCAAGTATGTCTAATGGAAGTACTATAAAAATTTTGGGAATTTTTATCCTTTGAATGTTATTTTTCATGAATTTATATTGTTATGAAGGCTTAAAATCGTGAAAAATAGTTAGACAAATAAAAAATTCAAGAAAATTTATCTTAAAGTCTTTGACTTCAATTAAAACTGAAATACAAAGTTTGGGAAATTTTAGAACTAAATTGATTTAGTTTTTGAATATTAAATCATTGGAACACCTCTTAAAATGTTAAATATTAGCATTTCAATAATGTGAATTTTCCAATTAAATTGTTATATAACAATTGATTTATTGAAATTTAATTTTCACAGAAAAATGTTTGTAACTTATCAATATTAAATTTTGACACAATATTGGCATAATTCTATTGTAGTAGTAAGTATACTAGTGTTAGATTTCGATTAGAGACTCACTAGCGAATACCATTATTGTAGGAATCGATAGTGGTACAAGTGGAACTTAGCTCAAGGCATCATTTGCATCATCTCAATGCATATTGTGAGTATTCACGCACTCCCCTATTTTCAGTTTTTTATGTTTTGGGGTGGAAAAGCATGTCCCGAAAAACTATTATTTGAATGTTGTATTTAAATTGATTTGTATCAAACATGATTGCTATTTTATTGCTATATCTCTCTATGTATGTCTATGCAACATGGAACATGAGAACTTATCGTATTAAGGCCCTTCCCTTATCTCTAACCATTAACTCTTTGAGCCAATGGTCATTATGGATAGCGCTATTAGGAATTGACAACTCCTCACTCGCCCGATTGCTGGAGTGCATGATACCATATAATCTATGGAACGATAAGTATAGATCTTGATAGGGCTTCAGTCATAGGCTTGGTTGAGAACTCATTGTTTGCTCATACACATACAAACTTGTTACTTATTATAGCAATACACTTGTTTATTAATTATAGCAATGAACTTTGTTTCTCATTACAACAACGAACTTTTATTACTGAAAACTTATATACATGTTTTAGCAATGAAATTGTTTGCTCCTTGTAGCAATGAAATTGATTGCTCATTTTAGCAATGAAACTTATTTACTCGTTTGAGTAACGAACTTTATCTTCCATGAGAATATGAATGTTGCATCTTATTTGGGCAACATACTTTATCTCTCATGATGACAAAGAACTTTGTTTTTTTTTACAAACTTATTTACTCATTTTAACAGTATACTTTTATTATTGGAAACTTTTATCAAAACTTTGATTTCAATTCATGGAACCAATATTATTTTGTTTATCTGTGAGTACTCACCAACTATTTTTATAGTTGACGCTCGTTTTACATGCTTTTTCAGGAATCATCGAGTAAGTGGTACTTAGGGACACTTCACTTTTAGGAGTATTCACATGTGTTGTATTTCAATTTACATTGTAATTTCTTTTAAAAGTTGTTCAAACCCATTGTAAATTTGTAATGATTTTAATACTATGGTTGGTGTTGTCTTTTAACTTTTGCTATGAAACCCTTTGTACTGCCACGCCCTGTGTTTCCGCTTTAGCGGGGTGTGACAGGAAATGGTATCAGAGCCGAAGGTTATAGAGAATACCGGTTTCCCTTTGGAGAACCACAACTATAGCCAAAAAAAATTTCAAAATGTTTTTAAAATACTGAACATACTACTAGTATAACTAATTCGAGTACACATTATTAGACTTTAATTAAGTATAGCCTGGCCAACTATGCTTAATTAAGGAAAATTAATGCGAGGCTGGAAACGGTTATAGTAGAATTATGTTCAAAACAATTTTCAACTTAAACTTTTGAAAAACAAATTTTTTCGGTGTGCGTACGGGCATTGCATATTATAGGCATTCATCTAGATACACTTAGAAACTAAGTGCACTTCTATAACAACGCCTTTATTTAGAAATACTCTTATCCCTTATCAAGTGATAGGTTAACCACTTAGGTTGTATCACTAGCCACTCTAGGAGCAATGCACTTAGTATTGATAATGGGTATTCCTCGGTAGCTATTGACTTTAGATGTAAGGTTAGTAGCTAGATATACACTAGTAATAATCTTAAGTCGAAACCTATACTAATTATTCCTCAATACCTCTTCATCGTCTTCGTACTAGAGTTACAACTAGGAAAGCGTTCCGATACTGACACGGATGAAAATTGGAGCATCGCGTAAGGAGGTAGATGAGTCGTTTCTAAGTAATCACTTGGATACCATTGGTGGGCATTCCAGATTCGACTCACAAGGAGACACGGAGGTTTAACCCATACGTGAGACCTTATTACTACGTTACGACTTAGCTCTAGGTTGTTTCCACCTTGAGCTTAAAACTTAACATAAGATGTCCCTTTGACCTCTATAAAAGGCTGCAAAACTGCATTGGCACCATAAAATGTTTTACAAACAATTTTTCTTGTCCTTTATCCTAGGAAAAAGACATCGGTACTCGCCTTATACTCGTCTTATACTCGCCTTAGTATTTAGGTACGATCAGCTACACTAATCTACTTATTCCTTAATTCTTAATCTTCCATCGAAAAGTTATTTCATTTCATCGGTTTTATTTATCATCGATAAAATACTTTATAACCACTTCATACAACTTACTAGACCTTTCCTAACAATTTAAGTCATATTCTCGCTAAAAATCTTTTGACAACTTGCTTTAACTTGACACTTTTCTTCAAAACTCAATTTAACCAATATTGGTTTTTACCTTGCTATTTCAATTTCATTTCAAATCCATTTCAATGGATAAATGTGCTTTTAAGGGCATAGAAACCATTTTAAACCTTGATTACCATTTTGGCACGTTTTCGAAAAACTTAGAAACATTTTCTTTTATAAAAGTGTTTAAATTCTATGCTATAAAACATATTCATATGACATTGAAGTTCATATTACGTGTAAAAGCTTCATCGGATCTTTCAAACCACTTTTGTTTTGACTCTTTTGACCACTTTCTCATTTAGGCATTGTACCCTACTTAAATGTGTTTTCTTGAATTCCAACATGATATTTTCATAACTTTCTACTTCACACATGTTTCTAAGATATCTCTAATTCCTAAATTTCCAACACACATCATTTGTTTATTTTATTTCAAATTAGTTTTATAATCCGTGTTTATAAAACTTACATCATTGCAAAACTTAGTGTTCACTTTTAAACTTCCAGCGACGTACTTTTGACAATGCACGATTACTCATCTAAATATGTTAAGTCTTTACCTTATCCGTTTTAACCATTGTTGGACCACAGTCAAAAAGGTCAAAACTGTCAGATTTTCAATTACAAGTTTTAGTGTTTCTTCTTTTTCACAAATGGAGTTTAACTTAATAGATAAATCGTGAATTTTTAGCAAACCTTATATAACACTTTAAAACTTCTTCATTTCTATTTAATCATCAATATACATCAAATATTGAAGTTTGAAATATATCTCAACCTGGTTTTAAATCTACCTATAGGTATTGTTCTTATAATTTTAACAATATCAATCATTGCCGCCGCTATCTTCCTTTTTCTTTCCCCCGAACTTTATTTCTCGCTCTCCTTCCGATTTTAGATCTCGCACGCCATAATATTAACATAATACATTGTCTAACTTTATTTCTGTCTATTTTGCCCCTCCTGGTATCATGTTCGTACACATAAAGACTAGAAGTCTACCCTTCCGTTTTGAGCGATTAATACGTGTATAGTCATGAGGCATACTTTAATTTTAGTCAACTTTGATATATTCAATTACGCCTTTTATCATATACATCTTGTTTTTATTTTGAAATCTACTATAAACAAGCGATCCTTACTTACATTTGCTCTTTCGTTCTAAATTCAAAAACTTGATATAAAATGCAATTTTCATTGTATTTTTCCTTATAATTAATACACAAGATGAATATTCTTATGCTTATCATTTTTTCTATATCCGAAAAATATATGTGGAGGATATGTATTCTTATGCTTCTTCTTTTCTTTAAATACATCAAAAGTCTTGAATTTTACTATTACATATTCTCTAAATGATTGTTTTTGTAGAAACAAATTAAGAATCCACTATTTTCAATTATCGATATTTTTACACGTTTCTTAAAATAGCATTCTACTTTGTAATTTTCATTGAGTTCCTAAACTCTCAACTTTGTTTTTATAAATATTCTGACACATAAGCTTGAATTTGTCCTGACTTAGAGAATTAGACAATTTTTCAAAAGAGTAATCAAAATATTTTTGTATAAATTCCCTTATTGATGACTTAAACCTGTAACCTTAATTAATCTTTATATTATTTTACTACTTCGTTTGATCGCCACACATGTATTTTCGTTATCTTGGAATTATTACATATTTTGATAATAGTGAGATTAATTATCATTTCTAAACACACATTTTGATAACAGTGAGATTTTTATCACTTCTAAACACCTAAAATGCTATCTACACAATGTGATTTAGTCGCCTCCATTTGCAACATTGACTCTCTAAATATATATATTCTTCGAATATAGATCTATTATTGTAAGAGTAACCGTAGTAGTAATTATAGCCTCGGAGATCCTCAATCATTTCGTAATTTATTTTGTAGCCGACACTTAAATAGCCTTTACATTGGAGATGTACCAAAACTTCGTTGCCTACCCTTAGTATGTTTTTTTTGGGACTTACCCTCGATCGCTTCCCTTTCATTCGTGTTACCCCTTCTTATTTCAGAACATATATTTTCCAGATATAGTAGCCAACCCGAAAGTGAACAACTTGTTCCTAATCTCTTCTTTATTAGGCGACGAATTTACACTTAGTGTTAATTTAGAATGCGACTTGAGGATCAATGCGGATTTAACGCTCAATGCAGTGGGTGCTTCAGCAAAACTTATAACGTTCTTTTAAGTTAGATAATATCTAACTAGATAATCTTTTCAACTAGGTCGCCATGGTCGGATCATGATTTCCATGATCCTAATTTCTCGCAATCTAGACTGTAGAACTCGAATTAAGGAAACATTACTTTGATTATAGCTAAAGAATTGGGTTCTTTCTTTGAGGAAATAAACCCGAAATAATCAAAGAACACTGAAAGTCACCACCTCTCCTGCTATATAATTGTATTCGACTGAGTTCTAATAGAATACGTCACGAATTGAATTTCGGGGCGAAATTCTTTCAACCGGGGGAGAATGTGACAACCGTCAAAATTCAAGTCGGTTCTAGATTTGACTAGACTTAGTTGCACATATAGGCACAAAACATATTAGACATAGTAACTAGAAGCTAAGTTATAACCTAGTAGAAACTTGGAAACAGATAGAAACAATGGATGGTGTACTTAGATTTCACATTGATATGTGAATTCTACTACTACTTAACTGTAGTGACTATCCATATTTGGGTCACTCTTTGACTCGAACACCATTTCATGAATCATATACACACATCATGCACTTGACCTAGTAGTAAAAGTTAGGTCAGAGTCTCATAGAAACTTAAGTCAAAGTTGAAACAAGGACTAGTATACTTGATTCCTCAATTTCGTTTGAATCTCGGAATCACTACATAGAATGCCAATAAACCAATAAAAATAAATTACAAACAATATTTCTAATTTGAATAAGAGTTATGAAACTCTAAAATAGTTTGAAGTCTCAAAATTCAAGTAATTTTGATATCCAAAGATTTACAAACTCTCAAAAACCCTAAATGCCCTAAAAACTCATATTTACAAACTTTAACCTTAAAAATTCTATAAAAATAATTATAAACCTTGTAATATTATCTTATAATAATTAAAATTAGTATAATATATTCAAGGCAAATAAAATTTAACTCATTAACATTACCCTTAATTTATAAATCAAAAATAAAGGTTTTATGAATAAAAACTTGATTTTAGTGTATATTTTATAATAAGTTTGATATTTTTATAAAAGATTTAAATTTTTATAAAAGAAACAAGAGAGAGGGAGCCTCTCTCACCCAAAATCTCGGCCTCCCCTCTCCCAAGACCCTCCTCCTCTTCCCAAAACACATAATCATTTCTCTCTTCTCCACACTCTTCACCTCTTCATTCTCTCTCTCACACACTCTACCATCATTCATTGAATTCTCTCTTCTTTCTCCCTCTAAACTCATGAAAATCTCAGAAAAGTTCAGCCATTTCTACTAAAAAAACCCTCAACATTTGATGTTATTCTTAAAGGTAAACCCGAAAATCATTCATTCCCCTTCTCTTTTCCTTCAAGTTTTACTTGTTTTTCATGGATTTTCTCCATCTTCTACCCCATTCTATTGTAAAATCATGAACAATTGCACCTACTCACGGTTTTGATGATGATGGTGGTAGGATTTCACCCAAAAACAACATGCCATGTTGTAAATGGTGAAATCCAAGGACCTAAACCTAAGTCAAAATCAAGGAAATGCACTTTTCTACATGTTTTGGTGGAAAAACACCACATGCACCCTATGTTTTCTATCAAAAACGATTTTTGAACATATGAAACTCATTAATGATCTTCAAACCAACATGCATGTGATGATCTTCAAGCTTAGATGCTTGATGATCAAAGTTTGTTGTTAAAAGCTTTCAAATATGTTCATAAAAGATTTATTCCCAAATAAATACCTAAAACTTCTTTTCTGTT
Organism: Lactuca virosa; assembly: GCF_052849685.1. Classification (NCBI taxonomy): domain Eukaryota; kingdom Viridiplantae; phylum Streptophyta; class Magnoliopsida; order Asterales; family Asteraceae; genus Lactuca; species Lactuca virosa. Next base: position 360,108,870 of record NC_136433.1, on the reverse strand, counting down.
CAAATGATATTTTTCCCAGAATCCAACCAACAATATAAGATGATCTGTAAATTTTCAGAAAATAATTCCTTTTTCTCGAATTACTATAATTAATGCAAGAAAATAGGGCAATAAATCATATAAAATACTTTCTGGGGTCTATAAATCCTAGTTAAATTCGTGGATGGCCCCTATGCTAAATAATGATCCCTCATTAAATTTCATCGGTTTTTGTTACTGTTTAATATGGTTTTGAATTTTCTTTTTGTTTGGCTCCAATAAATCATAAAAGCACTTTAGAGAATCTTAAAATGATATATAACAATTTTCGCAGTTGATACCAGAGGTATAAGACACAGGAAAATATTTTCAGAATTTTTCATAATGCATTCCTATTTTTCCCCGATTTTTGTATTTATAATGGCCTAAAAATAGAACAAATAGTTCTCTTCATCCAAAATTTGTGAAAATTTACCAGAACACCTTGTAGTACATTAGGAGGCTACATAAAATTTTTGATGATTTTGCTCATCTGTATACTATTTTTCTCCTATTTTCTAAGATTAAATACACTTAAATACACAAAATCGGATTTCAGTATATAAAAACCACATTTGGTATTTTTCCCAGATTATATACTCGGTAAATGAACTTTACAAAAATTTTGGTAATTTACTTTAACTGTTTAGTAATTATTCTCCAATTAATGATTATTTAAGAGGATAAAACAAAGAAAAATAGAAAGACTAATTGAAAAATATCTTTTATATTTTTCACAGCTTCTACATGTATAATAAAAGTGTTACAAAAATTTTGGGCAATTTTGGAAACTGTTTTCTATTTATTTCAATTTTTATTAGAATAAATGCTCAAAAATCATAAAATTAGGTTAAACAGTTTAGAAATCAATTTTTATATTTTTCCCAGCTTAATAATGTTTAATAAAAGTAATACAAAAAGTTTGGATAATTTTGGAAACTGTTTTCTATTTATTTCAATTTTTATTAGAATAAATGCACAAAAATCATAAAATTGGGTTAAACAATTTGGAAGACCGTTTTTATATTTTTTCCAGCTCAAGTATGTCTAATGGAAGTACTATAAAAATTTTGGGAATTTTTATCCTTTGAATGTTATTTTTCATGAATTTATATTGTTATGAAGGCTTAAAATCGTGAAAAATAGTTAGACAAATAAAAAATTCAAGAAAATTTATCTTAAAGTCTTTGACTTCAATTAAAACTGAAATACAAAGTTTGGGAAATTTTAGAACTAAATTGATTTAGTTTTTGAATATTAAATCATTGGAACACCTCTTAAAATGTTAAATATTAGCATTTCAATAATGTGAATTTTCCAATTAAATTGTTATATAACAATTGATTTATTGAAATTTAATTTTCACAGAAAAATGTTTGTAACTTATCAATATTAAATTTTGACACAATATTGGCATAATTCTATTGTAGTAGTAAGTATACTAGTGTTAGATTTCGATTAGAGACTCACTAGCGAATACCATTATTGTAGGAATCGATAGTGGTACAAGTGGAACTTAGCTCAAGGCATCATTTGCATCATCTCAATGCATATTGTGAGTATTCACGCACTCCCTTATTTTCAGTTTTTTATGTTTTGGGGTGGAAAAGCATGTCCCGAAAAACTATTATTTGAATGTTGTATTTAAATTGATTTGTATCAAACATGATTGCTATTTTATTGCTATATCTCTCTATGTATGTCTATGCAACATGGAACATGAGAACTTATCGTATTAAGGCCCTTCCCTTATCTCTAACCATTAACTCTTTGAGCCAATGGTCATTATGGATAGCGCTATTAGGAATTGACAACTCCTCACTCGCCCGATTGCTGGAGTGCATGATACCATATAATCTATGGAACGATAAGTATAGATCTTGATAGGGCTTCAGTCATAGGCTTGGTTGAGAACTCATTGTTTGCTCATACACATACAAACTTGTTACTTATTATAGCAATACACTTGTTTATTAATTATAGCAATGAACTTTGTTTCTCATTACAACAACGAACTTTTATTACTGAAAACTTATATACATGTTTTAGCAATGAAATTGTTTGCTCCTTGTAGCAATGAAATTGATTGCTCATTTTAGCAATGAAACTTATTTACTCGTTTGAGTAACGAACTTTATCTTCCATGAGAATATGAATGTTGCATCTTATTTGGGCAACATACTTTATCTCTCATGATGACAAAGAACTTTGTTTTTTTTTTTACAAACTTATTTACTCATTTTAACAGTATACTTTTATTATTGGAAACTTTTATCAAAACTTTGATTTCAATTCATGGAACCAATATTATTTTGTTTATCTGTGAGTACTCACCAACTATTTTTATAGTTGACGCTCGTTTTACATGCTTTTTCAGGAATCATCGAGTAAGCGGTACTTAGGGACACTTCACTTTTAGGAGCATTCACATGTGTTGTATTTCAATTTACATTGTAATTTCTTTTAAAAGTTGTTCAAACCCATTGTAAATTTGTAATGATTTTAATACTATGGTTGGTGTTGTCTTTTAACTTTTGCTATGAAACCCTTTGTACTGCCACGCCCTGTGTTTCCGCTTTAGCGGGGTGTAACACCAATGGGCCGAAAAATAATTTTTGGGCTTGATAAATTCGAACAAGACCAAGAATGGGCCCAAACCAAATCATTTTTATCTTCCTAGCCCAAATTCTCGGCCCAATGTGCTTGTTAGACAAAAAAAAGAAGAAATGAGGATTTATGTGCATAAGACACCTCATGTTTGCATGGTGGGTATCCATGCAAACATCACCTCAAACTATCTTCTTCTCTCTTCTCTTATTGCTCTCGGCCAAGACTCCCACCACCCCACCTCCATTTCTCATTTAAAACTACTTCAAACTCTCTCTAAGAACTCCTCCCTCTCCTCCATATTTTCGCAAGTTTGTGGGTGTCTTCAAGAGGGTTTTTCATCAAGATCATCATCCTAGGTAAGATCTTACAAACCTAAGTTGAATTACCACATCTTTACACTTAAATCACTCCTCTTACACCCATATTTTTGTGGATCATGTTTCTTAGAACCATCCAAGTTCGAAAACCTCTTCAAGAGGCTTGCTAAAGTCGAGATCTTCTTCAATCTCTTCATCAAACCGAATCCAAACCCCCAAAGTGAGTTCATACCCCCTATTTTCGGTTTTTACTAAGTTTTGGGGGAGAATACAAGTTTCTTTGTGTAGATCTATGTGTATATGCATGAATATGTGTGTTTTTCATGATTTATATGGTGATTATGTGTTATTTACTTCATAAATCTAAAAATATGTTAAGAATATGAAGTTTATCACTTGAATCTACATGAAAACCTTGAGAAAAGTATGTGATATCACATATAATACATGTAAACTTGTAGATATGGGATTTATACACTTAAAATAGCAAAAGCAAGTGTTGTGTACAAACATGGATAACTTAATGGTAATATTTTTCCATGACAGAAAAGTTTTGGTCCAATCTCGAACTGTTTTGACCACCTTAATGGTATTATTTTTCAAAAATGTTTTACATACAAAAAGTTCAGTTTTATACTTTTAAAATGACTACTCTCACGTTTTCATACGATTTTTCTACAATTTTTGGCGAATTTTACAAAACTGCCTATCATATTTGAAATAATCTCGGGCCAGCCTGTGAAGGTGAGCAATTTCACACTGGATAGAGGCCGTTAAAAATTATGTGAAAAATTTGTGAACAAAGTAGATAAAATTTCCAAACTTCCAGAGTTTACGGATCCAAATTGCGACTCACGATGATTTTTCTACAAATTTTCCAACAACCGGGTCACAAAAGTCAAAAACCAGAAAAATATGTATTTTCACAAAAATCAAGCAAAAAATGATATTTTGACAGAAATGGGTTAAAAATATTATTTTTACCAAAAACTAGCCATAAATACAAGTTTTGAACAAAATGGGGACAAAAGTGTTATTTTTACTAAGATTGGGCCTTAATTGTAAATTTTTGGCTTATTGGGCCAAGAATGTCATTTTTACAAAAAGTGGGCTTTTTATACTATTTTGGTAAATAATTTGGCTAATACTAGCAATAAAATAACAAACGGACTAATTTTGTCATTCGTATAATATTGGGCCTTAGTGACCCATTAAAATGCTTGATAGGTTCTGAATACTATTTATTTGTTATTGGGCCTCACTGACCATTAACATGCGCGACGGACCTTGGATGCTATTTGCGTGCTATTTGGGCCTATAAATACCTTACATGTGAAATGGGCCTTAGTTGTCCTTTTACATATATTTTGCGCCCATGTTATATAATCTCATTTCTTTCGGGCCTGAAAATGACTTACGTGTTCAGTGAGACTCAGTGGTCCGCATACATGGTTCATTGGGCCCGGAATGAGTTTATATGTTTCTCTTCGCGTAAAAATTCGATTAAGGATCTAGTGAGACGTGTCGGTTGACACCTATTGAGTGTACGATCTTAGCCTGTAGTTATAACTAGAGTCTCTTGGAGGGAGAGAAGGGTTTTGTGTATAGATCTATACGGGGATGACACCCCACACCAGAGCTGTTCGTTACAGTTAGACTACATCAGTCTAGGGTGACGACAACCTTATTCTGTTTTTCCGTCGGCGTTCACAAACGCCAAGACAGACGAAATTGTCATTATTTAGTATGGTTATGACAGATCACTTAGAGGAATTAACGTTATGAAGTTTGTGGAAGACTATTCTCTTTTCTCTTGGATTACTCAGAAACTTACTCACACTGGTACTCAACCTCGGGGTTGGTACGACAACTTTCTCTTTTCTTCTTTTACAGGCAACATCGGGTTATCTGGGGGCATTCTGTGACAATCTGAAAATTTTTGCCTTATAAGTCAAGCCAATCAACCTTAAGTCAGACTCACTCCTGCTATCATTTAGCACTGTTTAGAGTCTGTTTGAGTGTTCTGAGCCCAATACATTCAAGGAATGAGTGTTAGGAAGTATCTGCTAAAGCCAGTGTACAAAGATCAAGCCATAAACTCATTCAAGAGGAGTTTACGGCCAAGACACCAGGAGTTTACGGCCGTAAACTCAAGGTGGCCGTAAACTCACCCCTATATAAGTAACACTTGGCCATTTTCTTCACTTTTCCTTCCTTAGCCGAAATCTCTCCATTCTCTCTCAAGTATCATCTAGTTCTTCATTCTAGATCTTCAAAACGTAAGTGTTCCTTCCATCTATTTGTTGATACATCTCCTTAACATGTATCATTTTTTGATTCCATCCATGGATTTCATCTTTTGAGTCTAGATCTTCAAGATCCTCAAGAACATCAAGAAGACTTAGGTGTTTTGGGCCGAAAACACCCTCCTTTGCCTTCATATCGTAAGTATTACAACCCTATACTTGATATCTAGTTAAGACTCATGCTTAAGACCTTGGAATCAAGCTTTCCCAAGATCATGAGGTGTTTACGGCCAAGAGCATCTCCCTTGGCCGTAAACCCTAGTTTGAAGTGCAATTGGACCTTAAACTCTTCCTAAGGCTTGGACATGAACCTAGAACCCTTCCTCAATGCTTTAAGACCCAAAATAAGACCATTTGGTGAGTTTACGACCATACACTTTATAGTGTGGCCGTAAACACCTCAACACCTTCCATAAAGTTGGTTGTTCTCATCCTTGTGTAGAGCAATGGTCCCTCAACCTTACCAAGCCTTCAAACACCCTTTTATGCACTTTTTTACCATGAGTTTACAGCCGTATACTCCATGGCCGTAAACTCATGGCCGTAAACACCATTTCTTGACCTTAAACATCCCTTAGATGAATCACATGTGATTCCAACACTTAGTCAAAGTGTTTCCTAGTCCCTTAAGGTGTTTCCTTTCATATAGTTGCTTATAAACACTATATTCATGCCTTGATATTCCATATATGTCATTTAGGACTTGTTGTGTCTCGGGACTTCATTCGTGGAACTTCTCATCCTTACGCGCATATTCGTTTGAATCACCCACATAAGGTGAGTTCATACCCCGTAATCAATCTTTTAAACTGTTTTAAATGCTTTTAAGGAGGGGGGGGGGAATACAAGTTGAACACAATGATAATTATGTAATTGTTTGTTATAAACATCTTTCAAAAGGTTGCTTATGTCTTTTATAAGTGATCAAAACATTTCAAAAACTCTTTTAAGGTTATGTTACTTTATAGTTTAACCAAACTCCGTTTTTAAAGTACAAGCATAACTTAGTAGTAAAATGAGTCTTTTCAATAACAGTTCAAGTAAAATACTAGTAAACTATAAGGGGTATAGTTTAGAGGTTCAGTTCATACTAGATACAATACACGATAACATAAAGAGAAACAGTGAGGTAGATACAATACACGATAACATAAAGAGAAACAAGGAGGTAGATATAATACTTCAAAGAGAACATACTAAGATACTATAACAGAACGAACATACTAAGATGCTATAGCATAGAACAACTACAGGATCTAATTGTACCAATGAATCACTAACTCATTGTTCTAAACAAAAGGTGATAGTAAAATTAGGTATACATGATCATTTAACTTTAATGTGAATTACACAGCTAGCAATTGTTTGCTACAGTCGCGTTTGGTCCCCAGAATCTCTTGACAGGGAGAGCGTATAGTAAGGGTACTAGCCTTCACATTATGACCTTACTAAAACAAACATGTTTTAAGGTAATTAGTACTACAGGATGTCAATTCAAAAGACAACTGCGTACTTATAAATTCCCATTACTTTCAGTAAGTGACAGTTCCACTTGAAAGCTAATACAAACTATTTTCGAGTCAAGATAGTTATAAACTAGGGAAAACTTACATTTTACAAACGACACACAGAACAGTCGAGTCTAGTACATTCAGTAGAAGGGGACCTATAATGCTAACTTTATGATTCCTTAGTGTATGCATTCAGGGATATATATTAATCGAGTCCGACAGGTAGTAGGATGCGTGTTTTCCGCTTCATTTCCTGTTCCTTGTTTGGTTGTGGGCTAAGAGCAGATACCCCCAGCCTACTATCTATCCGAGCTTAGCTATATATATGTTCCGTATACACCAAGTAATCATAAAGGGTACCATGTATGGGTCAGGTCATAGGACACTAATTCAATGCACCGTTTTCTAGTACAAAACATACTTTTCAAATAAAGAACATTTGGTATTCAAAACTAGAAACTTAACCAGTAAAGGGCTTAATCCTTTTTATTAAACCAGTAAAACTTAAAGGACCTTAGGTGGTTGATTCTATAATACCCTAGTTTATACACCAGGGTTATATATAATTAATATGCGATAGGTAGTTGGATGTGTGCTTTCCGCCTCATTCCCTGTTCCTTGTTTGGTTGTGGGTTTAGGGCAGATTCACACAATTAACTATCTGTTCGATATTAGATTATATATAACTAGTATAAACTAAGTGATTATAGAAGGAACTATTGTGGTTATCATTTTATTATAAGAAATAAGGGTTTTCTTAAAGGATCTTTTCATCAAATATAAAGGAACTATTACAGTTAACTCCGTGAGTATCGAGTGAATACGCAGGGGTTATATACAACGATGATCTAACAAACAATGGGATGTGTGTCTTCCGCCTCATTTCCGGTTCCTTGTTTGGTTGTGGGCTTAGGGCAGATACACACAACCGATTGTTTGTTTACTCTGGGTTTTATATAACGTGTATCCTTTTAATACTCATAGAAAGGACTGTAGAGTCATTTTTACTTATCTTTCATCAAAGTAGGAAATATAGGATTTTCTGGAGGAACAGGCAAACCTTTCTAAACAAGAACTTACTACAACTTACTACAACTTACTACAACTTTCTACAAACTTTCTTACTACTTACTACATCACTAAAATCTTATGAACTCACCAGCTTAAATTTTGATCTACGCTTTCAAAATAACTTGTATTCTCAGGAGACCAGTAGACAGGTTCGCGCACTGGGATTCAGAAGATGGAGCAGTATAGCTTCATGTCTTTTTGTTAATTGCTATGTATTCTATATTATGTGAAACACATACTTTGTAAACACTTTCTTTCTAATGAAATGGTTGTTTATTACTTGCTTACTATGATGCATGTCTTGTGATACTAAACATGACGTCCTCCGCCCCAGAACGTTTTCGCCGTTCCGGTTTTGGGGTGTGACAGATTGGTATCAGAGCATTGTTTATAGTGAACTAAGTATATCAACCGATAAAAGATATACAACTATATATACAATGGGGCCGAAGTGCTCTGGATAATAATATATTTTAAATATATAATGATACCTTATAAAAGTATACATACTTGCTTATACATATATACATACTAGAACAAGTATCACGAGAAGAACAGAACAGAAGAAGTTAAAGGTTGAACACTATGGTCAAACCTGGACAGTTATGTAATCATAGCTAGAATCAATAATCAATATAGCCTGATCAACTATATTCATTCGAGATGTGACTGACATGTGTTTGGGAGCGATGTGGTGTTGCAACGGTCTTAAAACATACCTAATACTAGTCAAGAGAATACTAGATCAAGTACATAGAGTTAGAATACTATGGGAGTATTCTATGATACTATAACGCGATAACAAGTTTAAAACATACGAAGTAGATTACATTAAAATACTATAGGAGTATTTTAGGCACTATACAAATAACTTATGTGGTAACTTAAAAGACCCTTACGGATAGGTCTATAATCTTGCAATGTATACTCCCAAGGTTATATATAATTGAGATTTTATAGGCTTAGAATTTGTGATCTACGCTTCACTACCTATTCCTTGTTTGGTTGTGGTTTTGGAGTAGGATCACTTATTCGAAGGTCTATTTAATCTTGAATTATATACAACTTGTATACATTGTGCAATTATAGGAGGACTCTGTAAGGATCACCCCGTAATGTTTCACTTAAATCTCATAGATTCTATAGTCACTTCCATTCTCACACGACAAGCCCAGGTAAATGTAACCACTTCCTCATAGTAGACAATAGAAGAGTCAAGGAGGAGCAAGAGCAAGTTCATGAGAAGCTTTCAAAGAAGGATCAACCGAAGTAACCAAAACGTCTTACACGGCAAACTAATAAATAATAATCTTGTTAACTTAATGAGCGAGTGGAAACACTGCTCACATTATGTGTTAGGATTATTTTCTTACATGCAGCTGGTAACAGTTATTCAGGCAACAAATATTCATTCGAGGATAGCCATTCCAAATTCATAAAGTTTATTAGGTATAGACTCTTTTATGAATTGTTTCCAGAACCCTGTGGAAGTCAGGTGCCGATACACCCAGAACTAGGAAAACCTTGTCTTTTCAGCTTTCGGCTTGTGTCCATTGCTTTAGACTTATTCCGTATCATCTTTGTATTCTTTTACCAAAGATACCTCCTCGCAGATCAATCAGACGCGCTACTCCGATAACTCCAACTCCACCGTCGCAATTCGATCCTGCTGCTCTCCAAGCAGCGATATCCTCCGCAATGGCAACTGCCCTAGCTCATTTCGGTGAAAGTGGTACCTTCGGATCTGGTAGCGGTACCCACTTAACCAACCCCGGAGTTACTCACGAACACCCAAGGGAGTTTTCGTATAAAGACTTCATGAACTGCAAAGCCAATTCCTTCGATGGAAATGGTGGGGTCATCGCTCTGATGCGATGGTTCAAGAAAGCAGATTCGGTCTTCGAAATCTGTTCGTGCCCTGAAGGGAGCAAAGTGAAGTTTATTGCCTGCACCTTCTCTGACAGAGCCCTGACATGGTGGAACAGCCATGTAAAGTCACTGACCCTATCAGTGGCTAACTCAATAGGTTGGGAAAATCTAAAAGAGTTAATGTTGGAAGAATACTGCCCGTTAGGCGAAGTTCAAAAGCTGGAACAAGAACTGTGGGAGCTCACGATGGTCGGCTCAAACATAGCGGCCTACACTGACCGGTTCAACGACCTAGCAGCTCTATGCCCCGGGATGGTTACCCCGGAGAGCAAGAAGATAGAAAGATACATCTGGGGTCTATCTGCCCCGATCCAAGGAGACTTGCTGTCTTCTAACCCAACCACATTCGATAATGCTAAACGCCTGGCTCAGCGACTCATCGACCATGGAGTCTGCCATGGTGTGGAAGTACCTGTTCCCGAGCCATCGAGGGGAGAGGACTATAAACAGAAGTCAGGGAACAAGAGGAAGAAGAAGCAAACAACACAGGAAACCCTGCAAGAGGAACAAACGAGTACTATGTACGCCGCCACAACACCTGCTACTCCAGCACCTGCCAGTCGATATACTGGAACCCTCCCGAAGTGTGGAAAGTGCAACTATCACCACACCGGAGTATGTCGGGAAATGTAATGCCTGAACTGCCACAGAAAGGGACACACAGTCCATTTCTGCAGGGCACCGGCTCAACCGATCTCCCAAGTCCCCGGAGTTGAAGAAAACCAAGCCTGTTATGGCTGTGGTGAGACTGGACACTACCAGGAGGACTGCCCGATAACAAAGAACTCAGGAGCGGATGGACGAATTCTGATGATCACCGCAGGAGAATCGACCTCGGAGTCACCATCGAGCAGCGGTACGTTTTCGATTTAGTAATTACTTTAAAAATTAATTTATATTTATATAAGATTAAAACTTGGGGTTAACACTTAAAAGTAATTATAATAACTCACATATTGAAATAGGTCACAGTATTCTAAAGAACTAAGAGATCCGTTCTGAGAAGCTATGATGGCTTAGTATGTACATTAAGGGTTGTGCATAGCTAAGATTTTGCAGACTTAGAGTGAGTGATTTCGCCTTAATTCCTGTTCCTTGTTTGATTGTGGATTTGAGGCAGACTTACTCAGTCGGCCGTCCAATTCATCTTAAGTATTCATAACTTGTATATATTTACGGCGATTGTAGTGGTACCAATGAGGATCGTAGTTTAGGTATCAATACTAGATAACAAAGCACTTTCGCGGTATGTATGCGCACACCGCGGTACGATACGTAGAAGTATTAACATCATGAGGAAAACAGAAAGCACTAGAACATTTACAAAAAGTACATTTTCGAGCACACTAGGGAAGTACATCATCCTATAGCAAACATTTCTTTCAAATCGGCCAAAACTTTTGTTCAGTAAAGAGTCCGTTTCGATCTTTCGTCATGAGTTGGCGTGGTCCTCACCATACTAAGTTCATATGTTTCTACCGCCGCGACCGTCAAATTTACGAAACCTTCGTCATTTGTAACGACAGTCCGACCTAAACCTCAGTTTTGTCTTTCGTATTCCAAACCCCGAAGTACTCGTGCGAAGAGTACTTTGTCCTCCGAAGCCTTGCCGTCGTATGTCCACAGACCTTTCCGAAATACCACTCGTCCAGCAGACCAAGTTCAAGCACAGAGGCTAAGGACGAATACAGCCCACCTATCACTATTCAGTGTATACGTGAGGGTGGTATATGATTATGATTACGCAAATCTAGTATGTGTGTTTCCGCCCTATCTCCTGTTCCTTGTTTGGTTGTAGACCTGGGGCAGAGTCGCACATTCGACCGTCTAACTAATCTTAATTATCTACGACTTGTATACACGAGATAATTATAGATGGACCGAGTATGAATCCTATCATGAACAGTAGGGCAAAGTGCCAGGTCTACGAGTGGGTATTCTGCCAAATTAGAGGAGCGCAACCCCAGTAGTACTGCTAAGAAAGCTAATTTTGGGATGAAATTCCATCTAACGGGGGGATGATGTGAGAACCTGAAATTTTTTACCTTATAAGTCAAGCCAATCAACCTTAAGTCAGACTCACTCCTGCTATCATTTAGCACTGTTTAGAGTCTGTTTGAGTGTTCTGAGCCCAATACATTCAAGGAATGAGTGTTAGGAAGTATCTGCTAAAGCCACTGTACAAAGATCAAGCCATAAACTCATTCAAGAGGAGTTTACGGTCGTAAACTCAAGGTGGCCGTAAACTCACCCCTATATAAGTAACACTTGGCCATTTTCTTCACTTTTTCCTTCCTTGGCCGAAATCTCTCCATTCTCTCTCAAGTATCATCAACTTCTTCACTCTAGATCTTCAAAACGTAAGTGTTCCTTCCATATATTTGTTGATACATCTCCTTAACATGTATCATTCTTTGATTCCATCCATGGATTTCATCTTTTGAGTCTAGATCTTCAAGATCCTCAAGAACATCAAGAACACTTAGGTATTTTGGGCCGAAAACACCCTCCTTTGCCTTCATATCGTAAGTATTACTCCCCTATACTTGATATCTAGTTAAGACTCATGCTTAAGACCTTGGAATCAAGCTTTCCCAAGATCATGAGGTGTTTACGGCCAAGAGCATCTCCCTTGGCCGTAAACCCTAGTTTGAAGTGCAATTGGACCTTAAACTCTTCCTAAGGCTTGGACATGAACCTAGAACCCTTCCTCAATGCTTTAAGACCCAAAATAAGACCATTTGGTGAGTTTACGACCATACACTTTATGGTGTGGCCGTAAACACCTCAACACCTTCCATAAAGTTGGTTGTTCTCATCCTTGTGTAGAGTAATGGTCCCTCAACCTTACCAAGCCTTCAAACACCCTTTTATGCACCTTTTTACCATGAGTTTACGGCCGTAAACTCCATGGCCGTAAACTCATGGCCGTAAACACCATTTCTTGACCTTAAACATCCCTTAGATGAATCACATGTGATTCCAACACTTGGTCAAAGTGTTTCCTAGTCCCTTAAGGTGTTTCCTTTCATATAGTTGCTTATAAACACTATATTCATGCCTTGATATGCCATATATGTCATTTAGGACTTGTTGTGTCTCAGGACTTCATTCGTGGAACTTCTCATCCTTACGCGCATATTCGTTTGAATCACCCACATAAGGTGAGTTCATACCCCGTAATCAATCTTTTAAACTGTTTTAAATGCTTTTAAGGGGGGGGGGGAATACAAGTTGAACACAATGATAATTGTGTAATTGATTGTTATAAACATCTTTCAAAAGGTTGATTATGTCTTTTATAAGTGATCAAAACATTTCAAAAACTCTTTTAAAGTTATGTTACTTTATAGTTTAACCAAACTCCGTTTTTAAAGTACAAGCATAACTTAGTAGTAAAATGAGTCTTTTCAATAACAGTTCAAGTAAAATACTAGTAAACTATAAGGGGTATAGTTTAGAGGTTCAGTTCATACTAGATACAATACACGATAACATAAAGAGAAACAGTGAGGTAGATACAATACACGATAACATAAAGAGAAACAAGGAGGTAGATACAATACTTCAAAGAGAACATACTAAGATACTATAAGAGAACGAATATACTAAGATGCTATAGCATAGAACAACTACAGGATCTAATTGTACCAATGAATCACTAACTCATTGTTCTAAACAAAAGGTGATAGTAAAATTAGGTATACATGATCATTTAACTTTAATTTGAGTTACACGGCTAGCAATTGTTTGCTACAGTCGCGTTTGGTCCCCAGAATATCTTGACAGGGAGAGCGTATAGTAAGGGTACTAGCCTTCACATTATGACCTTACTAAAACAAACATGTTTTAAGGTAATTAGTACTACATGATGTCAATTCAAAAGACAACTGCGTACTTATAAATTCCCATTACTTTCAGTAAGTGACAGTTCCACTTGAAAGCTAATACAAACTATTTTCGAGTCAAGATAGTTATAAACTAGGGAAAACTTACATTTTACAAACGACACACAGAACAGTCGAGTCTAGTACATTCAGTAGAAGGGGACCTATAATGTTAACTTTATGATTCCTTAGTGTATGCATTCAGGGATATATATTAATCGACTCCCACAGGTAGTAGGATGTGTGTTTTCCGCTTCATTTCCTGTTCCTTGTTTGGTTGTGGGCTAAGAGCAGATACCCCCAGCCTACTATCTATCCGAGCTTAGCTATATATATGTTCCGTATACACCAAGTAATCATAAGGGGTACCATGTATTGGTCAGGTCATAGGACACTAATTCAATGCATTGTTTTCTCGTACAAAACATACTTTTCAAATAAAGAACATTTGGTATTCAAAACTAGAAACTTAACCAGTAAAGGGCTTAATCCTTTTTATTAAACCAGTAAAACTTAAAGGACCTTAGGTGGTTGATTCTATAATACCCTAGTTTATACACCAGGGTTATATATAATTAATATGCGATAGGTAGTTGGATGTGTGCTTTCCGCCTCATTCCCTGTTCCTTGTTTGGTTGTGGGTTTAGGGCAGATTCACACAATTAACTATCTGTTCGATATTAGATTATATATAACTAGTATAAACTAAGTGATTATAGAAGGAACTATTGTGGTTATCATTTTATTATAAGAAATAAGGGTTTTCTTAAAGGATCTTTTCATCAAATATAAAGGAGCTATTACAGTTAACTCCGTGAGTACCGAGTGAATACGCAGGGGTTATATACAACGATGATCTAACAAACAATGGGATGTGTGTCTTCCGCCTCATTTCTGGTTCCTTATTTGGTTGTGGGCTTAGGGAAGATACACACAACCGATTGTTTGTTTACTCTGGGTTTTATATAACTTGTATCCATTTAATACTCATAGAAAGGACTGTAGAGTCATTTTTACTTATCTTTCATCAAAGTAGGAAATATAGGATTTTCTGGAGGAACAGGCAAACTTTTCTAAACAAGAACTTACTACAACTTACTACAACTTTCTACAAACTTTCTTACTACTTACTACATCACTAAAATCTTATGAACACACCAGCTTAAATGCTGATCTACGCTTTCAAAATAACTTGTATTCTTAGGAGCCCAGTAGACAGGTTCGCGCACTGGGATTCAGAAGATGGAGCAGTATAGCTTCATGTCTTTTTGTTAATTGCTATGTATTCTATATTATGTGAATCACATACTTTGTAAACACTTTCTTTCTAATGAAATGGTTGTTTATTACTTGCTTACTATGATGCATGTCTTGTGATACTAAACGTGACGTCCTCCTCCCCAGAACGTTTCTGCCGTTCCGGTTTTGGGGTGTGACACATTCTATTTACATTCTCTTCATTCACTTTTGGGATTCTTTTAATCAATAACACATATGCATTGATACCAGATCGGACACAAACATGCTAAACTATTTTAAGAAAATACAGGATTTTCTTGTGATTACAAAGTTATACCAATCATTTTCTCAAACATGCTTATGAACTCACCAACATTTTTATGTTGACCTTTTTAAATTAACTTGTATTCTCAGGAAACCGTTGAAGCAAGTTGGGACGAACAACCTAATGGATGTTTTGTTATATTTCTATTTCATCAGACTTTAATTATTTTGGCATGTAATATTTAAATACAATACTCGATGTAAACAATGAATGTTGTTATATTACATATGTGATGATGATGATGTTATGTTTCAATTATATACTCTGTGATGATACTACAACAATGGAGTCACGCTCAAGCCCCCGGACGTTTCCGCCGTCTGGTTCGGGGGTGTGACATATTGGTATCAGAGCATTGTTTATAGTGAACTGGCATATCTAATCATACAGGATATGCAACTATAAATACAATGGGACTAAAACACTCTGAATAAAATGCATACCTAGGTGTACATTAAAACTATAACACTAAAAGTCTCTGGAGGAAATTGAACACCATGATTAAACCCGGACAGTTATGTAATTGTATTGGGGATAAATATAGCCTGATCAACTATATTTATTCAAAATACGACCAACATGTGGCTGGGAGTGATCATGTTGGGAAATGAATCTTGAAGCTTACCTCGTATCCAAAAAGCTTTTAAGGAACTCAAACATAAACAAAATTAAAATACTATAGGAGTATTTGGTGTGCTATTTGTTTCTAGTATTTATACACTTTCGTGCAGACTCTATGGCCGGGTATATTAGCCAGGAGACCCCTATCTCCCTAGTCAGGGGAATGCAGGGTGGCTTGACTCAGAGGAAGAACCAGAGGGGGAACATGAAGTAGAACTTACAGATGGACCCGCCGATCCAGTGGTGGACCTCGAAGAGGAAGAGCTCAAGGGCGATGACGATGATGACTCGGATGCCGAGTCCAAGGTCATCAATCCTCCATGCATGGCCAGAGTATCGGCTTATCGTATGGGCCCCGATGGCCCCACGCCCCGTGGGCACACGATATTAGGAGATGGAGTCGCCAGCAGGGGATATGATCGCCCTACGGTATGAACCGAGGTCTTTTCGACCTTAGTCATGGGGGACCAGCTGACCGAGCCCTCTCGGACATGGTCCGGCGCACCCGGGACATTGGCAACCAAGCTCAAGACACCCCAAATCAAACGGACCAAATGTGGGCTGCTGTTGAGAGAGATGAGAGACAAACACAGGGAATGATCGGGGACTTCCAAGCGAGGCAGTCAGTTTGGGAGGCACGACTACGAGACACCGAGCGACAAGTAGCTCATCTCCAGGGTGCATCCACTTCATCAGCACCACCACCAGACACTTTCCGCCACAATTAGGATCAACTTTTTCCCCCCACTACTATCCGATATGACACTCTTTCGTGTACTAGGATGGTAGTCACTAATGAAACAATTATTTGTTCTTCTTATTTCGTGTTATTGCATGAGTCCACTTATATGCACAACCGAACCCCCAAAACCGCTAGATACTCAAGGATCTCGAAACCAAAACAACCTATATACTCTATAGACAGACTTAATATTCGTGCCAAAACTACGATTACCTACTACCATAAATACATAATAGGGATGTAGATTGAAACATTATGAACCATACGACAAAACGTGAAGTTTATAGAGTACAACCAGAAATGACCATCGTTACTTACGATCTTGCTTATCATCATGCAGCAGAAAATGTCATCCCACAGAAATAATAGGCACACCTGTAAGACACCAATCCTGCAGATGGACTCTGCTACATTCCAAGCTGCTGTAACAGCTGCCGTAACCGCTGCTATGGCACAACTCAACGCAAACAACACCAACAGAGATGGAGATAACGTCGACAACTCCAACCGAAGTAACGACCGCGGAACCCAACGGGTGACAGCTTATCAAGGCACTCCAAAACCCAAGCTTAAGAGCAGGAAGTGAGAGTCTAGGAGTAAGAGGAAGGGACAACCAACTCAAGGGTCCTCGAAGAAACAACATGTTGTTGCTGTCCATGCGACCATAACACCTACTACATCAACACCAGCAAGACCATATGCTGGAAGTCTTCCAAGATGCAACAAGTGAAATTTCCATCATAAAGGAGCCTGTCGGAAGCCGAATTGCAATAGATGCAACAAGAAAGGACACACCACCCGATACTGCATATCTCAACCACAGCAGAACCAACAGCCAAACTACAACAACAACAACAACCACAACAACAATAACAACAACAATAACGTTGGGGTTAGTTACACTTGTTACTGATGTGGAGGAACCGGTCATTTCAGACACAACTGCCCCAAAGCCAACAACCAGGGGACAGGAGGATCAGGAAGAATCTTGACTTTGGGTCAAGGTGAGACAATTCAAGACCAGATGGTTGTTATTGGTACATTCCCACTTAACAACACTTTCGCTTGCATCTTATTCGATAGTGGAGCCGAGCGAAGCTTCATTAGTAACAAATTCAAACACTTACTAAAACAACAACCCCAGAAGCTAAACGAAGCCTTCACGGTGGAGATGGCTAATGGGAAAACCGAATCAACCAAATATATTTATGTAGGGTACACCTTAACACTAAACAACCATTCATTTCAAACATATTCGATGCCAGTAAATATTAGGAGTTTTGATGTGATCATCGGCATGGATTGGTTAAGCCCCCACCATGCTGATATTATGTGTTACGAGAATGCCGTTCGCCTTCACCTCCCCAATCATGAAACCATAATAATCTATGGTGATAAACATGGCGCCAATCTTCATCTCATTTCGTGCATCAAGGCACAGAAGTGCCTGCAGAAGAAGAACTATGCGCTCCTCGCTCATGTTGTAGATAAAGCCAAAGAAGAAAATCAACATTTAAGACATCCAAGTGGCATGCGACTTTCCGGATGTATTTCCTGAAGACCTTCCAGGAATACCCCCAAAAAGACAGGTTGGATTTTGAATCGACCTCATACCAGTAGCCACATCAATTGCCAATTCACCCTACAGGTTAGCTCCCGCCGAAATCTAGGAGTTATCCAGTCAATTAAGAGAATAGTTGAGCAAAGGATTCATCAGACCAAGCTTCTCACCATGGGGAGCTCCAGTCTTATTCGTCAAGAAGACGGATCCTTCAGAATGTGTGTCACAACCGAAAAAATTTTAAATTTTTGCCTTGCAATGCTCAGCCAGTCAAGTCAACTGAGTTTCAGACTCATTTCTGCTATCATTTAGCCTCGTTTAGAGTCCGTTTAAAGGTCCAAAGGTCAGTACATTCAAGCATTGAGCATAGGAATGGATCGCGTACACTTCTAGCATCAAAACCGGGCCTTACACTCCAACATCAGGAGTGTACGGCCGCACACTGGATGTGCGGCCGCACACCCCTCTCCTGGCAGCACACTCTCATGTATATAGGAAGGACTTAACCTTCTTTCATCTCTTTTCACACTCCAAGGCTTAAAACTCGATTTCTCTCTCAACTATCATCCGATTTTCAGCCTAGATCTTCAAGAATGTAAGTGTTCTTCACTTGATTTGTTGTTAATCCTTCCAAACTAGTAACACCCTTTGATTTCATCCACTGGAAATCATGTTTTGACTAGATCTTCAAATCTTCATCCATTTCACCAAGAACACCAAGAACACACACTTGTTCTTGGTGATTTTGAGCCTTCTCGATCTTCCGGATCGTAAGTACTCTTCCCTTATGCTCGAATCTTGTTAAGAACACTAGATTAAGCCCTTAGAAATGCCCAGAACTCAAGAACACATGGTGTGTGCGGCCGCACACACTCATGTGGCCGTACACCCCTCAAAACACCTCTAAAGGCTTCCATATCGTGAGTGCCATTCCCTAAGCTTGTTACTTACTAGATGTGAGCCATAGAAAACGTCCAAACCATGTTCATCAAGGAGTGTGCGGCCGCACACACTCCATGTGGCCGTACACCCCTTTGTTTAGTGCTTAAGGGCCTCCAAAGTGCCTTTCTAGCTTCAACACTTGATGAGCATCAGTCCTACAAGCCTCCCTACCATTTA
Source organism: Lactuca virosa (assembly GCF_052849685.1). NCBI lineage: Eukaryota > Viridiplantae > Streptophyta > Magnoliopsida > Asterales > Asteraceae > Lactuca > Lactuca virosa. The sequence continues at coordinate 360,089,614 of NC_136433.1, read as the reverse complement.
GAACACGTTTTGTGCACTCTTTACCATGAGTGTGCGGCTGCACACTCCCTGGCCGCACACTCCTCAAAGCGGCCGCACACTCCCTGGCCGCACACCCATGGCTGCACACTCCCTCAAGTGGCCGTACACTCCCTTACATTGAATCACATGCGATTCCAACACTTGGACAAAGTGTTTCCTAGTCCCGTAAGGTGTTTCTTTGCATTTGGTTACTTCTAAACACTATATTTATGTCAATACATGCCATTATATGTTATTTAGGATTCGTTAAGTCTCGGGACTTCATTCGTGGAACTTCTCATCCTTACGCGCGTGTTCGTTTGAATCACCCACATCAGGTGATTTCATACCCCGTAATGAATCTTTTAACTGTTTTAAATGTTTTAAAAGGGGGGAATACAAGTTGAACACAATGATAATTGTGTAAATGTTTGTTATAAACATCTTTCAAATTATTGCTTATGTCGTTTTATAAGTGATCAAAACATTTCAAAAGCTCTTTCATGTTATGTTACTTTATAGTCTAACAAAACTCCGTTTTAAAGTACAACCATAACTTAGTAGTAAAACGAGTATTTTCAACAATAGTTCAAGTACATTACTAGTAAACTGTAATAGGTATAGTTTAAGGGTTCACAACATACTATAACACGTACATAGAGAAGCATACTATAACAAGTACATAGAGGAACATACTATAACAAGTACATAGAGGAACATACTATAACAAGTACATGGAGGAACACACCATATTAAGTACCGGGAAAAATCACGTTAATATATCTTGCCGGGTTTGCATTGACACTGGTACGATTTCACGTACCAGGACTAGCAGGCACGAGGTGATAAACCTAATAATATATCTTGCCGGGTTTGCATTGACACTGGTACGATTTCACGTACCAGGACTAGCAGGCACGAGGTGATAAACCTAATAATATATCTTGCTGGGTTTGCATTGACACTGGTACGATTTCACGTACCAGGACTAGCAGGCACGAGGTGATAAACCTAATAATATATCTTGCCGGGTTTGCATTGACACTGGTACGATTTCACGTACCAGGACTAGCAGGCCCGAGGTGATAAGCCTAATAATATATCTTGCCAGGTTTGCATTGACACTGGTACGATTTCACGTACCAGGACTAGCAGGCACAAGGTGATAAACCTAATAATATATCTTGTCAGGTTTGCATTGACACTGGTACGATTTCACGTGCCAGGACTAGCAGACACGAGGTGATAAAATATCATAATATATCTTCCTAGTTACATATGAGTTCACATTAAAACCTTTAATTTACTAATTTGGGATTAAAGGCTACTTTAGACTCCCCGAGGTGTATTGTCCATTTAATACTACCTGGAGTCTGTATTTTACTACTTTAGACTCCCCGAGGTGTATTGTACATTTAATACTACCTGGAGTCTGTATTTTATTACTTTATAGCCAGCAGTGTCACTGTTGAGGAAAAACATTATTTTCCCTATTACATTTACCTTGTGATCTTCTCACATATTCATTAATGTATAAACTATATTTAGTTAATGAGAGTCTCACTTGGGAAAATACACACTCATACAAGCAACATACATACATAACATTTGATGCCTTGGTAGAAGGCTACATTTAGTAGAAAGGACCATAAGGCTATTATGATTCCTTAATGTATACATCAAAGGATACATATATATCAATAGGATCCGATAGGTAATAGGATGTGTGCTCTCCGCTTCATTTCCTGTTCCTTGTTTGGTTGTGGGCTTGGAGCAGATTCACCCAGCCTATTATCTATTCGATTCTAGATATATATGTCCAGTATACATTGAGTCATCATAGGGGTACCAGGTATGGGTCAAGTCATAGGACACAGAGTCAGTGCACAGTTTTCTAGTACGAAACATACTATACGAATCATAACGTTTGGTTTACAAAGCTAGAAACTTACCAGTTAAGGGTGTAATCCATTTTCTTAAACCAGGATAACTTCAAGGACCTTAAGTGGATAGCTCTATAATACCTTAGATTATACATCTGAGTTATATATAATTAATAACCGATAGATAGTTGGATGTGTGCCTTCCGCCTCATTTCCTGTTCCTTGTTTGGTTGTGGGCTTAGGGCAGATCCATACAATTAACTATCTGTTCGGTATTAGATTATATATAACTAGTATAAACCAAGTGATTATAAAAGGAACCACTGTGGTTACTATTTTCTTCTAAGAAATAAGAGTTTTCTAAAAGAATCTTTCTTCAAATATAAAGGAACTATTACAGTTAATTCTGTGAGTACCAAGGGAATACACCAGGGTTATATACAACAAGGATCCAACAACCAATGGGATGTGTGCTTTCCGCCTCATTTCCTGTTCCTTGTTTAGTTGTGGGCTTAGGGCAGATACACACAATCGATTGTTTGTTTATTCTGGGTTTTATATAACTTGTATCCATTTAATACTCATAGAAAGGACTGTTGAGTCATTTTTACTTATCTTTCATCAAAGCAGGAAATATAGGATTTCCTGTAGGAACAGACAAACTTTTCTAAACAGAACTTACTACAAATTTTCTACAACTTTCTACAAACTTTCTTACTAATACTACATCACTAAAATCTTATGAACTCACCAGCTTAATTGCTGATCAACTCTTTCAAATAACTTGTATTCTCAGGAGCCTAGTAGACAGGTACTCGCACTGGGATTCGGAAGATGGAGCAGTATAGCTTCAAGTCTTGTTGTTATTTGCTTATGTATTCTATGTTTTATGAACCCACACTTTGTAAACACTTTCTTTCTAATGAAATGGTTGTTCATTACTTTTCTTACTATAATGCATGTCTTGTGATACTAAACATGACGTCCTCCACCCCAGAACGTTTCCGCCGTTCCGGTTTGGGGTGTGACAATGTGCATCGATTTTAGGGAATTGAATAAGCTCACTGTAAAAAACCGATACCCACTTCCTCGGATTGACAACCTATTTGACCAGCTTCAAGGAGCTAGTTACTTCTCCAAAATAGATCTAAGATCCAGATATCATCAACTCCGAGTCCGGGAAGAGGACATTCCAAAAACTGCTTTCCGAACTCGATGCGGTCATTGTAAATTCGTTGTGATGTCCTTCGGACAAATGAATGCCCCGCGGTATTCATGGACCCCACGAACCAAGTTTTCCACCCATTCCTAGTCAACCCTTTAATTATTTTCATCGATAACGTACTCGTCCGCTCTCAAAACAAGAACAAACACAGTCAACAACTACAGCCGACTTTGGAGGCATCGAAGCCGGAGAATACCACGAAGGAAGCACTGCGTGGAATGGATAAAAATCTCGAAGTCAAAAAGGCGAAGCATATTATTACAAAAGTTGGATTAGGCACTAACTGGATGATCGCCATTAGGTTAACCAAATCTACCCATTTTCTGCCAATAAAGGAATCATACAAGACGGAAAGATTAACTCGAACCTATATAAAAGAGATCGTGAGACTTCATGGGGTATCAGTATCTATTATCTCGGATCGGGATAGTGGATTTACTTCGAGATTTTGACAGTCGCTCCGGAAAGCTATGGGAACACAGCTAGACATGAGCACTGCTTACCCCTCCTCAAACCGATGGCCAGAGTGAGCAAACTATCCAAACAATTCAAGACATGCTCCGAGTCTGTGTGATCGATTTTGGCAAATTGTGGAATACTCACTCGCCTTTGATTGAATTCTCGTACAACTACAGCTATCACACGAACATCAAGGTTGCTCCTTTTGAGGCTCTTTATGGTCGTAAATGCAGATCGCCTCTATGTTGGGCTGAGGTGGGTGACACTCAACTAGTGAAAGGAAAATCATCAGAGAGCACTCTCACAGGGCCAGAGATCATTCGGGAAACGACCGAAAAGATAATCCAAATCAAAGCCAGACTCCAAGCGTCGCGAGATCGAAAGAAGAGTTATGTCGACAAACGACGGAAGCCTCTGGAATTCCAAGTCGGAGACAGGGTACTATTGAAAGTCTCTCCCTGGAAAGGAATGATCCGCTTTGGGAAACGAGGAAAGCTGAACCCGCGATACATCGGACCGTTCGAGATCCTCGCCCGAATTGGTCCGGTAGCCTATAAGCTGCAGCTGCCTTCGGAGCTCAGCAATGTACACCCCGTGTTCCACGTCTCAAATTTGAAAAAGTGCTTATCAGATGAAACTCTTGTCATTCCTTTAGAAGAGATCGAAATAAACGAGAATCTCCTGTTTGTCGAAGAACCAGTCGAGATAATGGATAGGGAAGTGAAGCGTACGAAGCAGAGCCGCATTCCAATTGTGAAGGTCGATGGAACGCTAAGTGTGGACCAGAATTCACATGGGAACGCGAAGATCAGATGAAGCAGAAGTACCCTCATCTATTCTCTCGCTCGTGAGTCCATCTTTCAAAAGAATTTCGGGACGAAATTCCCTCTAACGGGGGGATGATGTCACAACTAGCAATTTAGCTAGGAAATTCTATTCTCAAGTAAACTTTCATCTAGTGTAATGACTTGTACTCCAAATGAATATCATACTCTATGCTCATTCAAATACATCTCATATGTTCAATTAAGGGTTGTAAACCCTAGAAATCCCGGTTCCAGTTCTATATGAACTAAGATTCTCTTATTGGGTCTAATGGACCAATAAACCTCCAACTTCACTATCTTGGGCCTAGGAACCCTAATTGGGCTCTAAATGGACCACATTCATAAAACTTTAGCATTTTGGGCCATATGGACCTAAAAGGGCTCTCTTATCCCAAATGGGTTGGGCCATAAATGTTTCCATTAGTCCTAATGGACCGTAAATTACCTATTGGACTTCTACTGGGCCGTAGACCCTCATAAGGGCCTAATGGGCCGAAAATAATTTTTGGGCTTCATAAATTCGAACAAGACCAAGAATGGGCCCAAACCAAATCATTTTTATCTTCCTAGCCCAAATTCTCGGCCCAATGTGCTTGCTAGACAAAAAAAAGAAGAAATGAGGATTTATGTGCATAAGACACCTCATGTTTGCATGGTGGGTATCCATGCAAACATCACCTCAAACTATCTTCTTTTCTCTTCTATTATTGCTCTCGGCCAAGACTCCCACCACCCCACCTCCATTTCTCATTTCAAACTACTTCAAACTCTCTCTAAGAACTCCTCCCTCTCCTCCATATTTTAGCAAGTTTGTGGGTGTCTTCAAGAGGGTTTTTCATCAAGATCATCATCCTAGGTAAGATCTTACAAACCTAAGTTGATATACCACATCTTTACACTTAAATCACTCCTCTTACACCCATATTTTTTATGATCGTGTTTCTTAGAACCATCCAAGTTCGAAAACCTCTTCAAGAGGCTTGCTAAAGTCGAGATCTTCTTCAATCTCTTCATCAAACCGAATCCAAACCCAAAAGTGACTTCATAGCCCCTATTTTTGGTTTTTACTAAGTTTTAGGGGAGAATACAAGTTGATTTGTGTAGATCTATGTGTATATGCATGAATATGTGTGTTTTTCATGATTTATTTGGTGATTATGTGTTATTTACTTCATAAATCTAAAAATATGTTAAGAATATGAAGTTTATCACTTGGATCTACATGAAAACCTTGAGAAAAGTATGTGATATCACATATAATACATGTAAACTTGTAGATATGGGATTTATACACTTAAAATAGCAAAAAAAAAGTGTTGTGTACAAACATGGATAACTTAAACTCAAAAATCAGCCCATGACAGAAAAGTTTTGGTCGAATCTCGAACTGTTTTGACCACGTTAATGGTAATATTTTTCAAAACTGTTTTACATGCAAAAAGTTCAGGTTTATTCCTTTAAAATTACTACTCTCACGTTTTCATACGATTTTTCTACCATTTTTGGCGAATTTTACAAAACGGCCTATCATATTTGAAATAATCTCGGGCCAGCCTGTGAAGGTGAGCAATTTCACACTCCATAGAGGCCATTAAAAATTATGAGAAAAATTTGTGAACAAAGTAGACAAAATTTCCAAACTTCCAGAGTTTACGGATCCAAATTTCGACTCACGATGATTTTTCTACAAATTTTCCAACAACCGGGTCAGAAAAGTCAAAAACCAGAAAAATGTGTATTTTCACAAAAATCAAGCCAAAAATGATGTTTTGACAGAAATGGGTTAACAATGTTATTTTTACCAAAAGCTAGCCATAAATACAAGTTTTGAACAAAATGGGGGACAAAAGTGTTATTTTTACTAAGATTGGGCTTTAATTGTAAATTTTTCCAAAAATGTCATTTCTACAAAAAGTGGGTTTTTTATACTATTTTGTTAAATAATTTGGCTAATACTAGCAATAAAATAACAAACGGACTAATTTTGCCATTCGTATAATATTGGGCCTTAGTGGCCCAGTAATATGCTTGATAGGTCCTGAATACTATTTATTTGTTTATTGGGCCTCTCTAACCCATTAACATGCGCGACGGACCTTGGATGCTATTTGCGTGCTATTTGGGCCTATAAATACCTTACATGTGAAATGGGCCTTAGTTGTCCTTTTACATATATTTTGGGCCCATGTTATATAATCTCATTTCTTTCGGGCCTGAAAATGACTTACGTGTTCAGTGAGACTCAGTTGTCCGAAGACATGGTTCATTGGGCCCGGAATGAGTTTATATGTTTCTCTTCGTGTAAAAATTCGATTAAGGATCCAGTGAGACGTGTCGGTTGACACCTATTGAGTGTACGATCGTAGCATGTAGTTATAACCAGAGTCACTTGGAGGGAGAGCGTGGTTTTGTGTATAGATCTATACGGGGATGACACCCTACACCTGAGCTGTTCGCTACATTTAGACTACATCAGTCTAGGGTGACGACAACCTTATTCTATTTTTCCGTCGGCGTTCACAAACGCCAAGACAGGCGAAATTGTCATTATTTAGTATGGTTATGACGGCTCACTTAGAGGAATTAACGTTATGAATTTTGCGGAAGACCATTCTCTTTTCTCTTGGATTACTCAGAAACTTACTCACACTGGTACTCAACATCGGGGTTGGTACGACAACTTTCTCTTTTCTTCTTTTACAGGCAACATCGGGTTATCTGGGGGCATTCTATTTACATTCTCTTCATTCACTTTTGGGATTCTATTAATCAATAACACACATGCATTGATACCAGATCGGACACAAACATACTAAACTATTTTAAGAAAATACAGGATTTTCTTGTGATTACAAAGTTATACCAATCATTTTCTCAAACATGCTTATGAACTCACCAACATTTTTATGTTGACCTTTTTAAATTAACTTGTATTCTTAGGAAACCGTTGAAGCAAGTTGGGACGAACAAACTAATGGATGTTTTGTTATATTTCTATTTCATCAGACTTTAATTATTTTGGCATGTAATATTCAAATACAATACTCGATGTAAACAATGAATGTTGTTATATTACATGTGTGATGATGATGATGTTATGTTTCAATTATATACTCTGTGATGATACTACAATAATGGAGTCACGCTCAAGCCCCCGGACGTTTCCGCCGTCTGGTTCGGGGGTGTGACAGTTGGTGATGGGGTAGATTCTGGGAAAGGTGTTGTTGATGGGGTATATTCTGGGGTAGGTGTTGGGATAGATGTATATGTTGAGGATGTGGTAGTTCCTTTACTTAAGGAGGGTGTGGTAGTTACTGTAGTTGTGGAGGATGGTAGTGTAGATGCAGGTTTTGAGGTTGTGGTAGTAGATATAGGTGTTGATGATGTGGTAGTGGGTGTCGGTGTTGAGGATGGTTTAGATGATGTAGGTGCTGAAGTTTTGGTTATTGATGTAAGTGTTGATGATTGTATTGTTCCAGTTTCTGAAGTTTTAGATGTTTTTTCTAAGGAGGATGTGGATGTTGTAAGTGATGCCGAGGAAGTGGTAGTCATGGGTGATGTTAATGATATAGGTTTAGGGGTTTTGTTGGTAGATGTTATAGGTGCTTTGGATGTGGTTGTTGGTATTGGGAAGTCGATTTCTTCATCTTGTAACTGTCTGTTTACGAATTTTGCAGTTGAATCCTATTGCGTTTCATTACTTGTGGTGCAATGAATTTAGTTGGCTTCACACCGGATGCTCCTTTTGGTTTCGAGGTTGACATCTTTCTGGCTTAAAAATTAACAGAAAACTATAGTAAATACCAATGTATTAAAGATGATAAACTACTGATGACAAGAGAGACACAAATAATAAAAATAAATTATATATGAAGGCATTACTTTGCATGCAAACTATTGAATACAATCAAAACCAATTTACTTGTAATTTAAGATCATAATATACATGAAGATGATCAGAGAACAAAAAAGGATCGATCATCACGATAATAGTAAATTAAATAAAAATAAATTTTAGATGAGTGACAACCTATATCGCCAAAGCAGTCCACAAACGTATAATGAACAAAGATTTTGATCAATTAGCCGCCGGAGATGATGATTACAGAAAATGTAAACCCTATTTCTAATCAGTAAACTTACCCTAATATGCAACATAAACGTGTGTAGGTTGGAGGGAAAGGAATTGTGAAATATTTTGAACCTCCGCTAATAAAAAATTCGAACTGTGCTAATTACCGCTAAATATTTAGTAATTCAAATTTATTAAAGTAGTTACAGATTGATAGATAGGGTATATACATATAAATAACGTCAAGAAAGAACATAGACTAACGATGTGTTCATAGTATAATTTTAATTTAAAAATTATATACGAGGACTAAACATTAATAAACTATACATCTTTATACTTTTATGTTTAAACCGAAATTTATATACAAAAGACGTACGAGTCATGTCAATATATATGGTAGTGGCTTATGGTGTCCATGGTATACCTATGGATGACATATGGGTCATTGGTCAACATGGTATTGGCTTATGGTTTGTATGGATGACATATGGGCCATTGGTCAACATGGTAGTGGCTTATGGTGTCCATGGATTACATATAGATGACATATGGGTCATTGGTCAACATGGTAGTGGCTTATTGTGTATATGAATGACATATGGGCCATTGGTCAACATGGTAATGGCTTATGGTGTCCATGGATGACATATGGATGATTGGTCAACATGGTAGTGGCTTATAGTGTCCATGGATGACATATGGGTCATTGGTCAACATGGTAGTGGCTTATGGTGTATATGGATGACATATGGGCCATTGGTCAACATGGTAATGGCTTATGATGTCCATAGATGACATAGGAATGACATATGAGTCATTGGTTAAGATGGTAATGGCTTATGGTTTATATGGATGCCATATGGGCCATTGGTCAACATGGTAGTGGCTTATGGTGTCCATGGATGATATATGGATGACGTATGGGTCATTGGTCAACATGGTAGTGGCTTATGGTGTATATGTATGACATATGGCCCATTGGTCAACATGGTAGTGGCTTATGGTGTCCATGGATGACATATGGATGGCGTATGGGTCATAGGTCAACATGGTAGTGGCTTATGGTGTATATGGATGACATATGGGCCATTTGTGAACATGGTAATGGCTTATGCTGTCCATGGATGACATATGGATGATTGGTTAACATGGTAGTGGCTTATGGTGTCCATGGATTACATATGGATGACATATGGGTCATTGGTCAACATGGTAGTGGCTTATGGTGTATATGGATGACATATGGGCCATTGGTCAACATGGTAGTGGCTAATGGTGTCCATGGATGACATATGGATGACGTATGTGTCATTGGTCAACATGGTAGTGGCTTATGGTGTATATGGATGACATCTGGACCATTGGTCAACATGGTAGTGGCTTATGGTGTCCATGGATGACATATGGGCTGTTGGTCAACATGGTAGTGGCTTATGGTATCCATGGATGACATATGGATGATTGGTCAACATGGTAGTGGCTAATGGTGTCCATGGATGACATATGGATGACGTATGGGTCATTGGTCAACATGGTAGTGGTTTATGGTCTATATGGATGACATATGGGCCATTGGTCAACATGGTAATGGCTTATGGTGTCCATGGATTACATATGGATGACATATGGGTCATTGGTCAACATGGTAGTCGCTTATGGTGTATATGGATGACATATGCGCCATTGGTCAACATGTTAATGGATTATGGTGTCCATGGATGACATATGGATGATTGGTCAACATGATAGTGGCTTATGGTGTCCATGGATTACATATGGATGACATATGGGTCATTGGTCAACATGGTAGTGGCTTATGGTGTATATGGATGACGTACGAGCCATTGGTCAACATGGTAGTGGCTTATGGTGTCCATGGATGACATATGGATGACGTATGGGTATTGGTCAACATGGTAGTGGCTTATGGTGTATATGGATGGCATATGGGCCATTGGTCAACATGGTAATGGATAATGGTGTCCATGGATGACATATGGATGATTGGTCAACATAGTAGAGGCTTATGGTGTGCATGGATTATATATGGATGACATATGGGTCATTGGTCAACATGGTAGTGGCTTATGGTGTCCATGAATAACATATGGATGACATATGGGTCATTGGTCAAAATGGTAGTGGCTTATGGTGTATATGGATGACATATGGGCCATTGGTCAACATGGTAATGGCTTATGGTGTCCATGGATGACATATGGATGACATATGGGTCATTAGTTAACATGGTAGTGGCTTATGGTTTATATGGATGACATATGGGTCATTGGTCAACATGGTAGTGGCCTATGGTGTCCATGGATGACATATGGATGATTGGTGAACATGGTAGTGGCTTATGGTGTCCATGGATGACATATGGATCATTGGTCAACATGGTAGTGGCTTATGGTGTATATGGATGACATATGGTCCATTGGTCAAGATGGTAGTGGCTTATGGTGTCCATGGATGACATATGGATGGCGTATGGGTCATAGGTCAACATGGTAGTGGCTTATGGTGTATATGGATGACATATGGGCCATTTTTCAACATGGTAATGGCTTATGGTGTCCATGGATGACATATGGATGATTGCTAAACATGGTAGTGGCTTATGGTGTCCATGGATTACATATGGATGACATATGGGTCATTGGTCAACATGGTAGTGGCTTATGGTGTATATGGATGACATATGGGCCATTCGTACACATGGTACTGGCTTATGGTGTCCATGGATGACATATGGATGACGTATGTGTCATTGGTCAACATGGTAGTGGCTTATGGTGTATATGGATGACATATGGACCATTGGTCAATATGGTAGTGGCTTATAGTGTCCATGGATGATATATGGGCTGTTGGTCAACATGGTAGTGGCTTATGGTGTCCATGGATGACATATGGATGATTGGTCAACTTGGTAGTGGCTTATGGTGTCCATGG